>NC_064553.1:4684894-6089777 GCF_023856365.1 Brienomyrus brachyistius
TGGCAATATATCCTGAATCCCTCCCAGTCGACCCCCAAGGGAGGCAAAATTAAACCCAATTATGAAAACGCAGAGCATGACCCACGGACAAAATGGATTCCATGTGGTCTGACAGCCTGAAGGTCTAGGACATGTGGTAGTTATTGTGGACAAACAAGATCACATGCCGCAAAGGTCAGTGTAGACCAGGAGAACCTGGTCTCAAAGTCTTTGGCCCGTTGCGTTTCCAAACTGCTCCGAGGGTCCTGGGAAACCAGCATTCAACCTGAGGTCTTGCTCAAAAAACAAAGACCCAATTCCACTCCGCCGAATAGGCTTCCGGAAAGTACCGTGGGGAAAGTTCACCTTCCTCCCTGATGCCGTCCCGCTTCATGAATTCCGTCCTGTGCCGGTATGTCCCGAAGATGTCGGAGGAGATTTCTTTAGACTCGTCCATAGTGGGCAGGAAGAAACCACCAATCGAGGCTCAAGATCTCGTACAAATGCGCTGGGACCTTCTGCCACGGAGTCGAGAGGCCTTGCTGCCCCAGGTAGTGCGTGACCGGCATCCTTCCTGCAGAAACATCTCGCACCTGCACAGGATATCATGGCGCCGGCGTGGGGGCCCAGGGGTGAACCAATGGACCGGGGAAGAAATCGGCATGGTGTCACAAAGCGAAGCACACACCCTCCCACCCTACTGAGGGGCCCGCAGTGAGGATTGGGAGGGGGGGGGGAGATAAACCCTGTGCTTGATGTAAGGCAGGAGACAATCCCCGTATGAGCACTTTCATGCCGATTTCAGGGGCTACAGAAGCTGCTAGAGTTAAGCGGAAAACCTCAAAGACGAAGCCTGAGGGTTAGTCGGTGAAATACCGATGTCTGGAGAGAAAAAAAATAGAACGTAAACAACCTTATGACGAGAAGATCAGGAAGGTTACCTTCTGGATGTTTCCAAGGGCCTGACGGACCATCGGTCCCCGACTAATTTGGTTTGATACTGTGGCTTGGTCACATGACACAGGCAGGCACCCACGTGGTACCTACGGCCTCCTTTGATGGGCCTGGCGTGCTGGATGTCAGCAAGCAAGACCAGTGGGGGGGGGGGGGGGGGGTTTGGGCAGCCCAGCTATTACTGTAATTACAGTGGAGGACACACACATGGTCCACCCGCCCACTGGCTCTGATCCCACCCCCACACCCATGGCCCCGCCCTTCCCTTAGCACCTCACACCAGCTGGTCATAATTACCAGAGTGGGGGGGGGGGGGGGGGGGCAGTGCTGACCAGACATCCATGCAAGATCGGAAGTGTGATATCAATAAACACATACATTTACACAAGCATATGAGCAGCAGGCTAATGTGCAGATTCCGTCAGAAGCAGGACAGGCTCATCATGCGACGATGGCACGGAGAAAAACATCAAAGCGGAGGCGGGGCCGAGATCACTGCTTTCAGCCAGCATTTCAATGGGCCAGACGCCAGCGCTGAAGTACGCCATGCTATTTTATCTCGCTGGTGGATGTTCAAGAACGTCTAGGCGCGGCCATGGAGGGGGGGGGGGGGGGCGGTGAGTGATGGAAAGGGCAGGGGGGTACCAGGTATAACAATGAGGAACATTGTGAGGGCCTGAGAGACCCTAACACCTCACGTGACATCCAAACCCCACTACGGTGGAAGTCCCGAAAGCTTTCCCACAATGCAACTGAACACGGGATCAAGAAGGTTCTAGCCATCTGCTCCCAATCTGATATAAACCACGTTGGCTGGCAGGCATCTCTGTAGACGGGGGGGGAGGTGGGGTTTATCATAAAAGATAATCAAAGAAATCCTGAGTGAAACGGAGCAAGTCTCTTGAACATAAACGCCCTATACTTCAGGACTAGGATGTCATTTTACGACGTCGTAAAAGGTGCAGAAACAACAGCCGGTTTTGCGGGACAGCTCCTCCGATGGTGTCGTCAACACAACACACACCGGGTGTCCTGTGCCCGTTAACGGAGTGAGAAGGTCACAATGGCACCAGCGCTGCCGGAAATTCAGCGGGCACCAAAAACCAAAAAGAGGTTGCATGGCTTCAAACTGAGGGTCCCTTTCAGGGTTAACTATCCCCGTGACTTTTTGGTGACCCCAGTTTGCACGCCTCTGTGTCTGAGCATGGTGGCCAGGCAGCTGCTCAAAGTCCCCGTCAATCTGCCGAAATTCCCCGTCTAGCTAATCGGCCGGAACACTCACAATGTTCTCTATTCATATAGAATACCTGTCTCCCCC
Source organism: Brienomyrus brachyistius (assembly GCF_023856365.1). Classification (NCBI taxonomy): domain Eukaryota; kingdom Metazoa; phylum Chordata; class Actinopteri; order Osteoglossiformes; family Mormyridae; genus Brienomyrus; species Brienomyrus brachyistius. The sequence continues at coordinate 4,687,146 of NC_064553.1, forward strand.
CACATGGAACTGGACTGGTCCTATCAGCAACTGCGGACACATCATAAAAACAGGAAGAAGGGTCCCAAAAAAAAGAGAGAGAGAGAGAGAGAGAGAGAGGGGGCAAGTCGGTCAATATTTAATGACTGATGAATATTTGAATTATGAGTCATTGTGCAAACGGGGGTTGGGGGAGCAGACGAGGTAAGAGAGCAAGCGAGATACAGACAGAGAGGGAGAAGAGTAACAGAGGTAACAGGAGAGCTGGAGAGAGGGAATGGGAGAGGGAGAGAGAGGGGGGAGAGGAAGAGACACAGACAGAGAGAGGGAACTGGAGAGGGAGAAAGGGGGGGAAAGCCAGGGGGCGGGAGAGAGCAAAGCCTTCAGAAGCCCTGATACAGCAGGGCCACGTCAGCGTAAAGTGGGGCCACTGCCAACATGCACTCCCACTGTCTGGGGCTGACGGAGGGAGGGAGGGAGAGGAGGAGAGAAGTAGGGAGGGGGTTGGGGGAGAGCGATGGAACAGAGGAGAGAGGGAATATTAGTGGGTGAACAGAAGACAGATGGACAGAGACAAAAGGGAGAGGAAGGGGGACAGAGGGGTGGAAAGGAGAAGAGGTAGTTGGACCAAGTCGCACTGTACAGTGCCGTGCCACACCCAGGAGGCCGCACCGCATTGGGCTGCACTGCACTGGGCCGCACACGGGAGGCCGCACCACCGCACGCGGGAGGCCGCACCGCACTGGGCCACTGCACCGCACTGGGCCACTGCACCGCACTGGGCCGCACACGGGAGGCCACACTGCACCACACCAGAGCACAAACGGGTCCATACACGCTGGGCCCCAGTAGGTGGAGCGTGCAGCTGCCAGTGCTCTGGGAGTTTCTCCATGACTCCTGGAAAAATGGCCCCCACCCAACAGCCCCTCTCCTCCAGACGGCATGGGGCACTGGGTCCCCATAAGACAAGCTGCTGGGATGGGGGGTTCAGGCTGTGCCTGGACTGGGCTGCACCAGGCTCTCCAGGCAGCCCCAGTGCCATTTTTCTGACATCTGCATAGATGCCTCCGGATCTGGGCAGTGATGCACAGGGGCACCAACCAATCACATCGCCCCATTCCCGAGACCCCACCCCTGCTAAATGGAAGCAAAGGTACGAGATTCTTGCCAGTCCTCAGGACTAGCCGCCTTATGGGTCTGGGCCTCCTGGCCCAGCTGAAACGCCTCCCCCTGCACCCACTACGGTGACAAAGAGGATCGCTGGCGGAAACATCTGGAAGCCGTGTGGAGCGCGACTGCGGCACTGGCCCAGCGGCTCGCTGCTGCCACGGCGACGGGCTCCAAATGTACCCGCTGACCTCTCCCCGCTGCACACTGCCTGAGCTGCAGCCAGGAGACTGGGGAGGAATTTCGAATCTCAGGCAAAGACGGGTGTGGGGGGGACGCCCCCCCCCTTACCTCCTGGCCCGTGGACGGCCAGGGAGGCCAAGCCAAACAGCACCAGAGGAATATTTAGCAGTCTCTGGAGTGAGAGCCTGTGCATTTAAAGCAGCCCCCCCCCCGTAAGGTCCGCCACAGCCACGCGTTGAGACGTTGCTTAGGCTGGGGACCTGGAGACGAACCCCCCCCCCCCCCCCCCCCCCCGATTCGAGCTTAAAATGCCATTCGTTGTGTGTGTGTGTGTGTGTGTGTGTGTGTGTGTGGCGAGCTTCTGCTCTGCTTGGCCGACCCCTCACGTCCACAAGCCGGGCAGGCGTCTTCGACAGCCCCCCCCCCACCTCTGAGCGCGCTCACTGCACTCCTGCGGGTCCCCGGACTCCAGCGCCTTTCCGGAAGGTTCCCCCAGAACTGTGCTCAGCATAGCCCCGCACACACAGGATTTATTAAGCGGTCCCCTGCATGCAGAACTCTGGAATAAAGCAACCTGCAGGGGGAGCTGTTCTGAGAATATCCTGCTGTGGAATAACTACAGCAGCAACAGCAAGCCGGATCTAATAAGCCACTCGAAAGCTCAAGCTGACATTATAAAGAATTTCATATTCTTAGATAACGGGGGGGGGGGGGGGCATCCGGACATGATCTCACTTATACAAACCAAAAGCCCCAAGCTCCCAAAACATCCACCCAAAAAGCTTGGGGGGGCATGACCCAGCCTCACGTTCCACCGGGTGCGGTCTCTGGCCTGCCCCCGCTCAATCAATGGGCCACTCTCTACCCAGGGCAGGAGCAGAAGATGTTATTCAGGCTGTGGGGGACCAGGGGAAACCCCAAGCTCTGACAGCAGGGGACAGCTCTCATGCAAGAGGCTATGACCTCCACCCCCCAAGCAGGAACCTCCCAGGCAGGGCATGGGTTTCAGATTTACACCCACCTCCCCCACCTCCAACACCACACACACACACACACACACACACACACACACACACACACACACACACACACACACACACACACACACACACCCACACACACACCCACACACACACCCACACACACACACACACCCACACACACAGAACACAGACTGTTCCAGCTGTGATTGAAACAGCATCGCTCAGCACTAAACTGCCATCTCTGCATGATCAGTGGTGGCACTGGCCATCTCCTGGATCCCCTATAAGAAACTCCGTACTAAAACAATAAAAGACAGGAAAACCGCGCAGCCAGAACCAGTCCACACGGACGGCGCACCGTGGCCGGCTGGCATTCGCGCTCAGACGGAGTCTTTCATCGGGAGCACAGAGGCACTTCGCCACCTGGGAACTGCCGACGTCTCAGTCCTATTATTACAGACACATCCCACATCAGCACCTGTTGGCCTATATGCCCATTAAGATGCCCCCACAGGGTGCTGAAAGGCAAATAAAAAAAAAATTCACTCTGCTCCCCAGGTCAGACAGCTCGAAACAAAAAATTACAAGCAATTGCCAGAAGGTGGGGTAGTGTTTAAAGTACTGATGTTAAGATTCAAATTAAACAAACGGCAACATCATTAGCACAAAGTCCAGCAGAATCATAATGCCCAGCAGTGTCCCAGAACACAATTTCGGCCAAAGAATCAGAGTGATGTCAGTGAAGCCCCAGATGTGGCTCCTGGCTAATGTGCTTAGAGTCTCTGCCTTTAGCATGAAGAATGGGACCTCTTGGTCTCGCCATAATCTGCCAGGCTACAATACAACATTCTCTGTAAGTACATCATCTTATGTATGCACGTATCTAAGCACATGTGCGCCCGACCAATCAGGAAACAACAAATCACGTCTGCTGCCGTCTGGGGCATGACGGTTCAGTACGCCGAATCTCGCTGCGAAATTACCGAGTCGGAAAATACACGGCTCCAGGGCAAGAGGCGTAATTACAGCGTGTGAAGTGTCCCGCTCGGCTCAGTCTGCCGGAACGAAAACAGTCGAATCCGCAAAATTACATAGAGGCCATTTGACGATGTTCACTTTGCTCCCCGCACTGGCAGCACCATGGAGGCAAGTCGCCCCCCCCCCCGTCCCGGCGCACGTCTTTTCGGAAGGGGCCGAAAATAATGAGGGCTCCCGTTATCGTTGAAAACCCTCGCTGAGCCTAGAGTGTCCCCGTCTTTAACCGGACTCTTCTCGGATTACGCGGGGGCCGGGAAACGCGATTACGTGCTCTGCCACGCGCCGGCCACTTCCGGGTCGTCTGAGCCCGACAACCGTTCTTATAAATATACTCTTGAGGATGCATATAGTACGAAACTACTTCCTCCATCAGTGCCCGAGGAGCACAAATTAGCCGTTTCACATGACAGGCTGCCTTGCACGGTGCTGTCAGGGCCCAAATCGGAAGTGCCACTTCAGTTCCACACAACAGACGCTGGCAAAACTCCTGACGGCAGACTGCTGCATGGGCTGAGACCAGCTCATCTTCTGCCTCAAGAGGGCAGACCACAAACGAACAGCAAGCCCTAAGGAGCTGCACACAGAGGGGACGAGACCCACCACGTTCTGGAACCTGTAGCCTTGGAGGGGGAGAGCGAGAGAGCGGGAGAAGCCGCGCGTCTACAGGGACACGCGGTCGCAGCCATCGCAAACATCAAAGGACAGCGACTCGTGTTTCTGCCCGCATGAGAACGGAGACACGAATCACCAGCATCTGCGCTGGCGAGTTACACACGCGAGGCGTGTTTTTCCCCGATAAACTTGACGAGCTCGGACCAGATGACACAAACAGGAAATGGGAACAGCTGGCAGAATAGCCACATGAAGACGTGCCGCGGTTCAGCCTTCCGCTACCAGGCCCCGGGCTGCAGAACCGGCACTTCTGAGGATGGGGGTGGGCACCAGACTCATTCACAAATCAAGGGGCACCTACCCCCCTTCCCCCAGGTCATGGCCTCACTTCCAACCACTACCATTTTTTTTCCATTCTTCCGGAACCCACCTTCGGAGGCTCACGTTCAGGGCAGCCGCCGATACTCGTACTGCTGCAGGTTTATCCGGCGATGCCTGCATCCTCCGGCACCGCGACTCATGATCCGGTTTACGTCAGAAATCCAGTTATAGCTGGGCGACAGAACATTCAGCTAAAAACTACGCAACCTGGCATCAATCTACAAAAGGGGCCGCTGACCTGCCGTAATATGCGAAACACACAAACGCAGAGATGACAGAGAGGTGAAAACGGGCCCGTTTCACCCGGAGAGAGTCCAACGAGGCCCACAGCAGGCGAGAGGAGTAAACAAAACAACTCCATGTCCATCTTTGATCAGCGTGGGAAAGTCAGGAGGGTTCCTGATTGGAGGGCAGCCCCTCCTCACCGCCCACCACAAAAAGGTCACTGTTTTTTAACAAGACAAAGATTACAGTTTGCTGCCTGTCACTCTAATTAGCACACAGAAACCCCCCCCCCCCCCCCCCCCGGCTAGGGCAAAGTAAACGTGGGGCCCCATCTGGCCTGAAATGGAAGGTGGAAGCACAGCTGCTGGGGGGGGGGGGATGTAGGGTCTAGATCCCTCCCCCCCAATAAGGAATGGTATGTAGTAATGGCTCCCCAATATCCCCATCCAAGGTCCAAATCTGTCTGCCTCTTCCACCTTTCATCAATACCCAGAACCCGAAAGATCCGTTGGCTGTGGTACTTTCCAGAAAGCGTGGGCCCGTGCTCCCAGCGGTCCATCTGGCCGCGTCCACGTTCCCTGGGCCGCGCCGAAGGCCCCGCGGGCCGGCTGGCCGTCCACAGCCTAAACAGCAGTTGCTTTATTTAAAAAGACGTTAAATCCAGGGTGCTGTCCCTGAGGTTGGGATAATGACAAAGAAGCACCGTTTCAACTGGGGGGGTGGAGGGGAGGCTTGCTGCAACTCAGCCTTGGAACATGCGTGGAGCTGGCAGCGGAGGTGCGGATACTTTGGGCTAAACCCGGTGACCCGGTGTCCTGCGTGCAGAACTAACACGTTAAAGAATCTGATGCGCAAATGAACTCGGTGATTCTGCTGAGAAAGCAACCCACCTGACCCCCCCCCAGCCAAGGGCAGAATGGGCCCATCGCAGATGGGAGTCTGACACCCTGCACACCCAGCACAGCCTGAGGAGCCGTGTTCATAACCAAGTCACATCTTAGGAAAGTGTGCATGTGTGTGTGTGTGCGTGTGTGTGTGCGCCTGCTCGATTCCGGCATCCTCCCCGTTCATATCCTCGGAGCTGCACAACAATCATTCATTGTGTTGGGGTCCTGTACCCCTCCTCCGGCAAATTAAAAAACCCGTTACGTCATACTGCGATTCCGTATCAGATCTGGGCAAAAAAGAAAAAAAAATCCCCCCACAAATCAAAGGGGGCCTTTATGGAAATGCTCGAATCCGGGGGATGGATCTGCCACGGCCAGCGCCGTGTTTCCAACTCTGGGCCCCCAACCTCACAGCACACCCCCCCCCCCCCACCCAAAGCCAGGACGTCGCGGCACCCAGGGAGGCATCATTCCTGCAATCGCTTGCCAAAAATTGGCTAAACCAAGTGGAAACACATCACATTATTTTTTTAAGAGCCGGTATGCGGCCCCGCGGGTTGGGACTGGGAAGGTCGCCGGTTCCCATTCTGGGGCTGCCGTGCTGATACTTCCGTCGGGCCCTTCAGCGGGGCCCTTAACCCCCAGCTCCAGGGGGCGCTGCACGCTGGCTAACTGTGCCGTGATTTCCCCCCCCACAAGCTTACTCACCTCTCTGTACCTCTTATTGAGATCAATATGCTACCACTATTCTATTCCAAATGCTGGTTGTACCGTATCTGGCAGTAGCTAATGCCAGTTAACTGCGGCTAATGACAGCCAATGGCAGCAAATCCGGTCTCATGGTAGCTAACGATGGCAAAGCGCGGTGCTCAGTCCCCATGGCTGCCTGACAGCACCTTAAGGTGTTGGACGCTCGCCTGGGCACAGGGGGAGTAAGCTACTGTCTTTATTCTTATCGGGCGTCAATATGGTGACGGCCGGACGCAAAGCGCCTACCAGAGCGTCGTGCCTGAAACCGACGCAAACCAGCCAGCACCCACACAGCTGCACAGAATAAACTTCCTCTCCAGAGGAACCCAACGTGGACAGCGGCCTTCGTATTTCCTGCACCGGCTGGGAATCATGGCAAAGACGTTTCTTCCGGTGGAACTTGTATGGTTCAGCGATGTCGCTACCAAAATCCGCCCAGGGGGACGGACCGATGCCGCAAACAAAATTTTGCTGCGGCAGAACTTTTCCTTCCAGATCGGAGCGGCAGTCGTGTTCCCCGATGGGGAGATTTTCGTCCGTTTACGGCAGAAACCCCATCCTTCAGAAGCCCAAAAGTACAGGGAGGCCTGATTCAGAGGCTTGGCACCAGCGCTCCGCTTCTTACGCCACTAATTGCCACTTCTGCCTCATTCGCCGCGCCCCACCCCCAGCCCTAAGCAAAGCCTTGGCTCTATTGAGGGTGCCGTGGGGGCTGATTTGCCCCTGGAGCTCGTGCCAGGCAAAACCAGGGGGAGGGGTCACCGCACCAAAAAAAAAAATTAAAAATCAGCCGGCCAAGATGAAACCATGAAGAGGCCACAGGTGACTGTCGCCGGGCTGCCAGTTAGGCTCCGCCCACACGAGAATGCACGTTCCCATTAAATTGCTTTCGGTTTTTAATTACAAGCCTCGCGATTCCTTCATTCCCTGCAGGGCGGCGCACGAAGGAGGAGGAGCAAAGATTATCTCCAAAGGGATGGGGTGGGGGGGGGAGGAGGGGGGTGAGGTCACACATCAAAGGCATTGCAGAGGCCCAGGAGGGGAGATCGCTTTCACCTGCGGTCTCGGTGCCGAGCAGGATCTCGCGAAGGCGGCCAGGCAGGCGGATTCTGATACGCGCGCACAGAGACACATCTGTTTACCTGCCGTTGGAGGGATTTCACTTAGACTTACATTAATGAAACACGAGTCTCAGCTCCACCTTAAGAACTTTTTTGTCGGATGGGCGTACGCAGGCCGACGATGTACGGCCGCTTTTCGTTTTTCAAACAGACTGCTTTAGATTAAAAAAAAAAAAACAAAAAAGAAAAAAACATTTTTCCGCCCCATCTGGGTGAATCTATGGAAAACACAGACAGACAAGTGCAGACAACCTCGCAAGCCGGTACAGATAAGCTACAGACAGACGCGGACAGGTCAGACGAGTCACACAGTCAGAAATGCAGACATTCCCACTGGCAGGGAGACAGAATTTTCCAAGATGTGTCCAGAATCGGGGACGTGGCTGGAGATTCCGGATGCCGTGACGTCAATCTAGAACAATCCAATAATCTAGAAGCAGAACCAACGCAAAGCTCTCGTGAACAGTCCCTCAACACCACCATCGCCAACAAGACCAGGAGCAACAAGTGAGATCCTGCTCCGACTGTCGCCCCAATTGAATCAGCACTTTCCCCCATAATACTTTTCCTAGTACGAGGTTTAACGTACCTTGACGTTTGTAGTTAAAGGTTTTAAGTTTTCATTTTGAGAATGTCAAGCACGCCTCATCCACACACAGCAAATAGCCAGTGACCAGAATGGCCCAAACTGAGAGAAAAAAAAAACTTAATTTCAAAGGGACCGGTGGAAGGCACACCTACATCTACAGGAGGGGGGGGCAAAGAACCAGGAGCTAGCCACCTATTCACACAGGGCCTTCGGGGCTAAGGCGACGGCCCTAAATTATTCACGGAGGTCTCAAATACATGCCCCCCTGCAAAACAAACGGCCCCCGTGCGCTCAGCATTTCCAAAAAGATAAAGACCATAGTGAATTATTAGCCCCCACTGAATAAAAAGCTTTGGGTCAGATTGTTCTGGCATTTTCCTTCTGTTGGGATCGGACTGCTTCTCTCCTGATGCCAGGGTGCCGTGTGTCTTTAGTGACTTTAGTAACCAACTTCTCCAAAGCGTTGGTGATTGAGGCGCAAAGCTTCCTGTTAAGAACTTCACTCAGATCTAAGCGGACAAAAAAAAACCTTCCCCACACAAAAGATTTAGACCTACTCTGTAGTGCATCCCACTCCTGTACAGACACGGAGGTCTGAATGGAAATTTGAGTGTTACTGAACAACCCCATTCCCTGATTTGGGACTCAAACCATGAGAAACAGCCGCGAAAACAATAAGGCCGGCTCGGCCAAAGGGATCGGCAATCCGACTGCTAGATCAAAAAAAAATAAATCAACACGTTGTGCCTCCGGGAGCCACTGGGATCAGCGGCGTGCTCAAACCACATCTCCACGCCACAACAAATGACGCGATGACAAGACAAGGGGTCACACAGTTTGAATCAGCGACAATTTCACTCCAGAGGGGAGAATGGAGACTAATATTCTGGCGGCTGTACTGTCCATCAAACCTTCCCACGTTAGCCAAGGCTCTTCTGCACAGAGACGCCTCTGTGATTTGCACCAAATTGAATTACGCACGAGCTGTGGATCCACTTAGCTGTAAAAACCACAGAAAATGGTGAAAAGGGACAGTGCTACTGACTACTGCCGCTGGCTGGGCGGCCCCAAAGAACTTGTTTTCAGGGTTCTGTGAAGTATCCGGGCCTACCACGTCTCTGTAAACCTTGCAAATTAAGCTGAAGCGAGCTAATTTGTTTTGGCAGAGGGATAAAATGTACTGAGGTTTGGTTGCAAGACCATTTTTTGCACTGTTGTTGTTTAGCTGGGGAGAGATTTGGTCACTTTGAAAACAAGATTAAAAAAATATATATAGTACAGACTTGGCTGAAATTAAACCACCGGGCAACATCAACAAGGTGGGTAGATGGTGCGTCAACATACCTGGGATGCACTGGAGGGTCCCATCCTCTGCCCTTATGGTGAACGTTTCTCCTGGGTTGACCTGAACCAGAATGACCTACGAGGAAAAGAGCGCCGTCAGTCAGGTGACATAACGGGATGCCCGCAAGCGGCAAGGAGCAGGAGGTTAAAACGCCATCGTGTGACCCAGCAGAGGCGGAACCTTCAGGTGTTTCTCAATACCAAGAACAGAAAGATCGCACTTGTGGCCTTGGCAAGATCGGTCTTGCTGACTTGTCTTCCAAGAACAAACTTGGGGAGCAATGAATCATGGGACTGATCTCGTTCAGCTACAATGCAACCGATGCATCTTCGATATTTGGGGCGGGACAAGAACGACACCCGGGGATTTTTACCGTCCTCTGTGTTTCTGTCCCTCAGTATTGGAACTGGTCTTCGGCAAAGGAAGACGACGTGAAACACGTATAAGAGAACGCAAGTACGGTCAAGTACACATATTCAGAAACACCCTTTGAGAAAGTGCCCCCCCCATCAAGCCACATTCCGCACCAAGTGCTTCTCCCATGACGACTAGAGGGGCTTTTCCGGAATCCGGGGATTCCTCGGCATTTTAAACCTACTTAAAATTTTCCCAGGACACTTGTAACGCATGCAGATCTTGAAAACCCTCACGGTGTCTGGATTCACCCAGAAGCCGTCGGTCTGCAGCATTACGGAGCTTCCGACATGCAATACGTCACGCCCCAACCCAACACAAGGGACGACATGTACCGCTTCTTAACACTTCGGAGTCAGGAAGTGCCACTTTGCACGTGCGCGTCCGTCAGCGATGCATGCTTGCCGCCTTACCGTCATGCTGTCGGCCTGCACCTGGTTCGCCGCGTACATCTGCCTGTAAACCTGGAGGAGCTGCGCAGACATTCCGGAACTTCCTACGCGCTACACGTTAGTAGGAAGTGCATCTACTACCAGGATCTGCGGCGGTCCTCCCATCTAGACGTTAGAGACGCGAGTCTGGCCATCCACTTCCTAGTCTGCTGCTGTGGTTGCTATGGGAACCTAAATGTGGTCTTACCGACTCAACCCAGGTTTGAAAAAGGGGGGGGGGGGGTGATGACAGGGGAAGCCAATTTCTCTCACCAGACAACTGTCTCTGCAAACCCCCCTGCCTCCTGCCCCACCCCAATCCCCAGACAGACCCCTCCCCTGCTCACTGAGTTCCCGTCTCCGGAGAGCCCGAGATGGCAAGGAATCACTGCCAATGGGTTTCCTGTCCGGGGCGACGCTGTGGAATGACGGCTGACTCAGCAGGGGTGCGTCACGCCTCATGAAAGGTCACATGTGTGGCTCAGTAGGAAGAAAATATAGTGGGACGCACATGCGCGTCACCCCTCCAGCAGGTCGACGTCGGATGGCAGGCGAATGATTCACGCCACTGGCAGGCCACGCCCCCTTTGACCTTTCCTATCCGCCTCATGCACTCTACACCTGGGTGTCCTCAAAGAAGTCTTCAGGTTTACCCCTGGCATCCGCTCAGACAGTTAGGTGGAAAATTTGACAGCAGATACTAGGAAGACTCCTGCTTACCCTAGAGCAGTGTCTCCCATCCTGATCCTTGGGGAGCTGCAGACAGTCCACATTTTTGCTCCCTACCAACTCCCTGCCAGTGCGTCTACATTTATGCTCCGGTAAGGAACTGGGTGGGAGCTAAAATGTGGACCGTCTGCAGTTCCCCGAGGATCGGATTGGTAGATACAACCCTACAGAATGCCGACGTAAAGGAATTCTGGCTGCAGGTAAGGAGGACCGACAGGAAATGAATAGACCAGTGACATTATGGGAAGCTCACTATCCCACAATTCCGTGCTGCATCAGGTCCCCAGACTAACCTGTTGCGATCCATCCCCGTTAACCATGTGAGGCATCATGGCAACCTCGCCGTTCAGTAGGGGCGGAGGAAGGTCCAGCGGCATCTGGTCTGTCATCATCATTGTGACGTACATTCATGGAGAACTTTCCTGAACTGCCTTTCTGTCGGAGAGGGAGGGAGGGAGCGAGGGAGAGAGAGAGAGAGAGAGAGACAACCATTACACAAATTACTTCACCATATGTGAAATAGAACAATCTAACAATATAAAAACAGGGTACGATCTGAGCCTAGCAAAAATACTGCTGTCATAAACAGAATAAGGAGAAATGTTTTTCATCAAAAACATAATAATTATCAAATGGACAAACTGGCACAGACCTCAGTGATTTGCAAGACACCTGATCCACAGAGACATCACGAGCGGTAATGCCATCACTGTCGTGCAGCCGCAAGAACGGCCCATACAAGACGCGTCTGACAAACGGTCGTGACGCTGAGATTCGTCGTTTTTTTTTTCGTTTTTTTTTCCGATAGCCTGTTTGCAGGATGACAGACGCCGTTCTGTGGTTCCGTGGGACAGAAATGAGCAGAACAATTCGACTGAATTGTGCAAGAAGAGATTCCCACATCAATTACAAAATGCCAAACGCATTCCAGTACTGCAAGTCATCAAGTGGGGGGAAAAAAAAAAAAAACACTGATGGGACAAATGTGAGAGCTGTGGTTGGAGAGGGAAGCAGGACCCGCATACGTTTATGGTCCAGTGGGGGTAACCCTGCAATACTAAGTAATGACTCCAGAAAAAAAGCCCCCACCCTTGACGGTGACTAAGCGAGATCGTAACTCTCCATTTCAGATATAGTCACCACTCTCGGCACCCCCTCAGCAAAGTTAACACCTGGCCCTGGCACCCAGGGTCATCCCAACGTCTAGGCGACACACTGCCATTGATGACTACTTCATAGGAAACTAATGAGCTGAGTACTCCGTTGCACGGACGCCAAGTACGAGCCAGCAAGAAAAAATTTTTTGTGCAATATATGGGACATAGAAGGGCGGGGCCAGAGGAACCCCAGCTGAAAGCTGATTGGCCCCGAGCAGCATTCCCTACCCTGTCACTCACCGATTCAAAACATCACTAGCTAATGAAGCCGGTCCCTCTGCATGAACCAAGTACCTCTTATACTCCACCTTAAAAAAAGATCTTAGAATTGGCCCTGCTACCTTAGATGCACGTTGGCAGACGGTCGCCAAAAAAACTGGTATGTCAGCAACGTCGTGTGTAGACATTTTGTGGCTAGTGAAACAAAAGGTTCCTGAACAAACGCCATGAAATCATCATTGCACCTCACCTCTGTTAATACTAACCACATGAAACCGTTAAATGTGTAGGGGCCAGCTGAAATGTTTACTTTATTTGTTGGTTAAAAACAAAAAAATATAGTAAATACAACCTTTGGCTTAAACTGTCGGTTTTTATCCAGCAGGGAAGCTATAAACCAAAGCAGACGTGGTCATCTTCTCATATTTAAATACACGTCTTTTTCTGTTGATACATGTTGAACTGTAATTTTTTAAAGATAAACTTTCCCCACCCTAAGAGTCAATTTAACCAAAATCCACACAAACATGAACAGGACTGTCACGCTAGCCCTAGCATGCACCTGAACCACATCTATAAGCAGAAAAGCAGAGGCTCAGCCGAGTATGTTCTGTGAAATTCAACTCGCTGGTTAATTTCCCGGCACTTGTCGAGACGCATACGCCACTGAAAGAGCGGCTACTCTTTCCCGTACAAAATAACGCAGCTCCTCGGCGTCGAAGTCAAACATCTTTAGAAGGGCAATGGGCTTTAAACATGTGACCGAGGGATGGTACCACACACTTTCTGGGTCCCCAGGATGGAGCTTTTCAGCCCACAATGGAGAGTGACATCACTGGGCGGGAATTACTAGGTAGAGAGAGAGAGGACGGCTTGCCATTCTGATAATTACTTTAGCGACACAGGCAGGGGAGCACAAACTAATGAATGGCGCTAATTAAGCATTTCCGAAAGAGGGAGGGAAAACGAGCCGATTTCAGTTTCACGAGGCATTGCTTTGAAGAGGATGCGATGACGAGGGGAGCAGAACTGCCAGATCACTGACTGTGGAGATGAAACAAAACCGCACGAATGGTCAACATGACCCAGGATGGAAGTCGGGAGGTTGGGGTAGGACACCCACATGCAGAGACGCTGCCTGCTACCGCGCATTCTCCAGCCAACACCATCGCCGTCTCGTTCTCCTCCCGACAATCAGGTACGGGGAGGAGGCCGCGATGAACGAGGGCAAAGCAAACCTTCCCACAGCTGGTGTCCAGATATTCCCTGGACCAGAGGCCAATCAATCAACCGGCTTTCCGAAACACACCCTCCCTCCCCCCAGCTACCACTGAGAAGCCACCCTGACAAACAAATGTTCCCGGTTGAGCAAGACTGACAGGCATGGGAGTTCGGTGGACCTGCCAGAGAGATAGTAGAGTCATCCTGTCCAATCCCCAAATGGAAAGCTGGGAGTAATTAGACAAGACAAACTGCCAAAGGCTGTAAAACGAAAAAAAAAAAAAAAAAAAAAAAAAAAAACAGCTGGATCCACCGGATACGAAGGTTGGGTGTCTGGATGTGTGAAACGTCCCACATTTCCATCCTGGTCCAACTGAAAGCCTTCAAGCTTCCAAACTTCTCAAAGTCTGCCCTGATCTTCAGATTCTCCTGGTGCAGGAGCTCACTGGGAATTAAAAGGCAGGACAGGATACTAGCATCGTACGCTTCAGGATTGAAATCCTGAGCAGGTAGAGAATGTCTTCCTAAAGCAGGGTAAGTTGATAAAAGTAGATAATGTACGTATGGTGAGCAAGCAGGAAATCAAACAGCCATATAGGGCTGGATGCCGGTGATCGCTTGCATGACTAAGGCAAGTGACCATCAGCTGCCGTACCGACACATCTACATATACACACACACACACACACACACACACCATATATATGTTAAAATAAAAAAATATATAAAATAAAAAAAAACATAAAATAAAAAAATCTCCAGGCCAGTCCTGAGCAGAAAGGTCCCCATGCAGAGGTTTAACTGGGAACACTGGGAGACATTTTAATGCGTGATGTGGATCGCGAGCACAAATCTCCTGAAAGATGTGTCATGATCTCTTGTACATTTGCTGCAATTTCCCTATGAGCTGAATACGGTTTGAATGGTTTCGCCACAAAATGTCCACTTTTTAAAAGGCGGCTCAACGCCATTTCAGTACCGTTTTTTTTTTTCGGAAGCAAACTCTGCCTGTGTCCCACTGTTCCGGACAGCTGAGGTAAAACAAAAAAAAACACACAACAAGAGAACTTGGGTCCAAGTACAAGAGAAGTTTCCTTCACTGAGGAAGGCAGGGGGTGTGGCAGCATGACAGGCCTCCAGGAAGCGGGGCTTTCACAGCGACCTTCTGAGGAGCATTCAGCCAAAGACAAGAACAAGAAAGGAAGACAGTCATCAGAAAAATGACTTATTTGAAGAACCCTGAGGAAGGCTACTGTTCCCGGGGGAGAAAGGTTAAAAGGAGGTCGCGATTACGGAAAACCACCATCACAGGGTCTGCTTCCTGCGCCCCAGTGGGTGTGAAAGGGAAAGCATCGGCGGGGGGGTCAGCATTTAATTTCCGTGACCCCATTCCTCACTGGCTAAAACAAGACCTCGTGGACATGTGTCTCCCAACCCCCCACCCCCCCCAAAAAACGCTAACCAGCTATAATTAGCAATCCCATTGAGACTCGACCAACTCTTTATGTTGGGAATATTCACTCTCACAATGGGAATAAGAGGCAGAGCTTCCAAAACTACAGATCCTGCTAAACGGAAAAAAAAGAAAGGGGGACTTCCAGCTCACACATCCAGTCCAGGTTCTGGTACTGATCCCTCATTTTATTACACAACAGTTCCTTTTGCGTATTCGCTGGACCCGACTGCCCCAAAGGTCCCTCGAGCAGAATCGGACTAACCCTTCTCGCGATACGGTTTTGATCCGGAATCCAAAAACTCAGTACTTGTGAAGAGATCAGGTTACAAAATAAAGGAATTTCTCCGGAATAGCATTTAATCAAACCTACTGAAGACGATGTGAGACCATCAGCTACTGGGACGACGGTCCAAGAAGACCAACGAAAACGGGAACCTTCAAACCGTGTCAAACGCATCCCTTAGCCAGCCATGCTCTCTGTCCCTGTATGCCATGCTCCCTGTCCCTGTATGCCATGCTCTCTGTCCCTGTATGCCATGCTCTCTGTCCCTGTATGCCATGCTCCCTGTCCCTGTATGCCATGCTCCCTGTCCCTGTATGCCATGCTCTCTGTCCCTGTATGCCATGCTCTCTGTCCCTGTATGCCATGCTCTCTGTCCCTGTATGCCATGCTCTCTGTCCCTGTATGCCATGCTCTCTGTCCCTGTATGCCATGCTCCCTGTCCCTGTATGCCATGCTCCCTGTCCCTGTATGCCATGCTCTCTGTCCGTGTATGCCATGCTCCCTGTCCCTGTATGCCATGCTCCCTGTCCCTGTATGCCATGCTCCCTGTCCCTGTATGCCATGCTCTCTGTCCCTGTATGCCATGCTCTCTGTCCCTGTATGCCATGCTCTCTGTCCCTGTATGCCATGCTCTCTGTCCCTGATAGCGATCTCCGGCAGTTTTCTTGCCTCCCTCCTTTCTTGCTCCGCATATGGAGTCCCCCCCCCCCCACCAAGCCCAGTTATAAGCCAGCCACCCATGGTCTCCCACCAGCCACTCTGCATCTGTAACATCTGTGCATCTGTAACAGAGTTTTGAGGCTAGTAGGAACTATATAAGGTTACCAAGGAAGAGCAAAACCTAAGACGTAGTTTGAGAAAAATCAGTTACAGCGTCTAGGCGTACGTCTGGGATGCACACAACTATTACAGAATGGAGCTTTTTTTTTAGGGGAAAAAAAATATCTCATGTGCCCCATGCCGACTAGAGACAGGAGCCGACGCCACACATTTATTGGCTCGTAGAGGCGAGCGTGACACATGTACAGAATCCCGAAGGTGCGTCCTTCCACGTCGGTGTCCTTCTGTTATTCTGCAACCGTTAGAGGGAGACCGAGCAGACCGTGTGCTGAAAGTCCTCCAAACTTTTGTCTTGAGTTCTGCGAGGATCCAACCCACCCTCCAGCCAGCCAGCAGAGCAACCAGCCCCCACGGCATCAATCGCGAGGAGTACAATAAGTCTTTTTCAAAAGGCTAACATGCTAATATAGCATCTGTTGCTAGGTTTCGCATTACTGTTTTGCTGTGTTTTCCCGCTCTCTCTTTTGTGTGGTCCTCCCTCGCCGCATTAGCGCAATATCGGAACGTCGCAAGCACTGAAGGACCAGCTGGCTAATATTCACAAACAACGCAACCAGCACCACGTTCAGCCAGGACTCTCAGATGCGCAGCGATGCCTTGAGGACCAGAAGGTTCCTCCGCAAATGGAGGAGCCATGGAGGTCAGCCAAGATATCAGGTAACATGGGACTTAAAGCACAAATGTAAACGTTGCCAAACCGTGAGACTACAGGCCTAAACTGAACAGCGTCTGAAGCTCGATTAGCAACAAGATTCTGTAGCCATGACAGCCGCCATCCCACCAGCAGCAAAGCGATGTTCCATTCTGAGCGGCCGTTTTCCCAGACGTAGCCTCGGCACGCCTTCGACTTCCTGTTTCCTGCAGGAAAGCCCCCAGAAAAAGCAGCCTGGAGACCCGGCACAATTCTCCTTTTCCAAGTGTTTCCAAGATGCTTCCTCTGAAATTTATCCCACAGATACCCGGGGGGGGAAGCTATTTACCAATCGACCCTACTGTATCTCTGCCGACGGTGAGAGAACACTGCCCACCATCAGGCTGAGGGGCATCCGCCTGCTACTTCCAGATGTTTCGCTTGACAGTCCGTCCTGCCAGAAATCTTCCAAATAAAGCTGCTCAATGCAGCTGGAGAAATGGCCGACGCCCACTTTTATCTGGACGTAAAGATTGCAGGAGCTAATTAAGTCCCCGAGAATCGGAGGGAAAGGCTGTGGCGGCTCGGCCGAGGCACAATGCTTCCTGTCACATGCCATCAACCTCCGCGGGCGAAAGCGGCATGAAAACAATCTGGCCGGCGTGGCCCGACGTAGAGGCCTGGCCCATCCCAGACAAAGGGGGCAGTCGTCGTGCCAGCCAGCAGGGCAGGGCATTCCGGGACCTTCTGAAACAGCCAAACTGATGCGACCTTCTGCGTTCACTGGAGGACCATGCCGCCCCCGCTAATCTCCCCCTCCCTTTCCTTCCCACAAGAAGAAAAAAATCACGCGTCACACTGAGAGGGAAGAAAGGGCTGAAATCATCCTGATCTTGCAAGAATTAATAATTCTTCTGTGTTTCCGGGGAAGTTTAGAAAATGTCTCCGCTTCCTCCCTCCCCCAGGCGGACCGCAAGAAGGCACAGAGCATGGGGGGGAAAAGGTATAAAATTCAGGCGAGACAGAAAGCGACCCTCGAACATTTCAAATTGCTACCACGGTTGCCTTTTCTGGAATGCAAAGAACAAGGACGGTTTCTCCATCGGGGGCCCCCAACCCTAGTTCCTGTGTTTTTGCAACAGCCATCTCCATCTCCTGACTTCAGAAAGATCATTCCTCCACACGCACAAAAAAAGAAAACATCTGGAGAAGAGTGCAGTATGAGTCAAATTAGACTACCTGGTTGTGAAGCGGGACAGGCATAAAATGCTGAGGGGGGTGAGGGTACAGACCCATCAGCCATCCATCTCCCCACGCAGTCGTCACAACAATCCGTCTGTGTGGAATAGCTTTAGCAGGAAGGCCGATCTGGAAAAGGCGTTAAGAGGCCCCTACCAGCAAAACAGAGCCGAACCACGGAGGCTCCCGGTGTTTTTGCGTAACTGGGAGCTCCCAGATGCATCGAACCCCGGTTTTCCGAGATGGAGAGAACAGTGGCAGCCGGCGAGGCCAAAACGTCCGCTGGAGGAGCAAAGCGTGCCTTTGATCCCTCAATCCGCCCCAAGCCTAAGAAGTGGTGGGGCGTTGGGGGGGGGGGGGAAATGGGTGTCTGCCATTCGTCAGCAGTCAGTCATGTGACAAATGGATACTCATGCCCTATGGCAGAGCCAGACACGCAGGACAGCCTGTCTGGAAATCAGACATTATCAGCAGCATGCCGGAGGATGAGGCAATTACCGCGCTAAATCTGTCGACTTCCTAACCTGCATTTCTCCAGTTCGTCTAGAGGGCAAGGGGTACAAAGATTAAGAGAGACTTCCAATGTGGGGGGTGGGGGTGGCGGACTGACCCCAGGATTGACCTGAAATGATGAAAGCCCCAGATCGATATCCCTTACCTGGGTCGGCATGTAAACCACAGCCTGCAGAGTTAGCTATGGCAATAACGTGATATTCTTCCACCCAGAGAATAAATAAGACACGATCCAAAATAAAGCCCGAGTATAAGATGCATTCCTGAGACGGCACTGGAGACGGAAATTATGTCATTCTGTCAGCCCCCCCAAAGCCACAATACTGCACATAGTTTCAATTTCCCAAAGGAATCAGGGCACAGGACAAATGATCATTACTTTCCACCACCATTGCAAGAATTAAGTGTTAAAATAAAGGAATCATGAGACAAAGTAGGGTCTCTTCCAGGGGGTGCTCACTATTAGGGACTGGGCAAAATACCCACATGGATAAGCCATCTGACAGCAGGCTCCATTTCCAGGAAAATTCTGGGGCAAAAGGTCAAAAGACCTTCGCACGGGTGAAGCGAATATTCAGGGTCAATGCCCGAGTAGTATGTAATTAAGCAATAAATCTATCCTCATCAATTAAATGCAAAACATATCTAGTTTCAGTATGGCGTGTTACTCGTGATCGTGAGAATCTGCACCGTTTTGGAAGAGCCCCATTTTGGAAGCAGTATGAGTGAATAGATCCTGCGCTCATGCCACTCGCTGTGACGAGGATCTACAGCGGGGTTCGTTCTCAGGGGTCAGATCCAATTCGCAGGCTGCCTTGGTGGCTCACTGGAAGCTCATAATTCGTCCGGACACAGCAGATTCGCTAAGGCTGCCTGCAGCTCCCGAGGGAGCAGCCGAGTTAAGGCTTGCCGAGGCTCACGTGAAGGCTTCCGGGGAGGCCGCAGACAACTGGGACGTGGGACCGAGGGGAAGAGAGGATGAGATGATGAGAGGAACAGACAGGTTGGGACAAAGAGAGAAGGAGGAGTCAGAGGCAGGGGGAGGAGTCGGAGTCAGAGGCAGGGGGAGGAGTCGGAGTCAGGAGTCAGGGGGAGGAGTCAGAGGCAGGGGGAGGAGTCAGAGGCAGGGGAGGAGTCAGAGGCAGGGGAGGAGTCAGAGGCAGGGGAGGAGTCAGAGGCAGGGGAGGAGTCAGATGCAGTGGGAGGAGTCAGAGGCAGTGGGAGGAATCAGAGTCAGGGGGAGGAGTCAGAGGCAGGGGAGGAGTCGGAGGCAGGGGAGGAGTCAGAGGCAGCACTATAATCAGACTGTTAGCATAGCATCCCCACACCGGCCCCCCCAGTCTTGTCCTCTCTTACCCCCACTGGCTGGATCGGTGGAGCAGTGACTGCCCAGAGAGTTGTGCTCATACATCAAAAATGCAGCCTCCAGGAGGCCCCTGCCCAGCCTCCCACCGCCCAGGTGCCTCAGGGGTGAACTGCACCGCCCATGAACTTCTGCATTTACAGACCTGTGCAGAGGAACTCAGGGCACCATATGCAAGTAGAAACCCAAGGAGACTGGCAGACTGGCAGAAGCACCGAATGAGCCACAGAACACAGAAAATCCGAGTCAGTCGTCCAGCTGAAAGGCTCGTCTGGGTCAGGGATGCATGGCTCCTGCTGAGTAACACTCGTTCCGGTGCCCGTTTCCCAGCCCGGCTCGCTCCCCGGACACGCACGCATCAGCAGGGCTTAGCCAGGCCAATCACGTACCATCTGCCCAGGGCCCATGGCAACAGGCCCATCGCCCCAGCAACAGCATCTGCTCAGGTTTCCTACCATTCCCTTTCAATGGCGGAATGGGGAACATTGATTTGAGGAAACAGCCTCTGAGAGCAAGGCGGAGCCAGCGGAACCTGTGACTAGAAGAAATCCTATATATTGAAGAAAAATAAAAAACTCCACATTCAGCCCAATCTAGTGACGGCAGAGCCACTGGTGGGGTGACTGCAGGGACCATGCCCCCACCCCACTGACGCGTGGAGGGGAGGGGGAATCACACACACGGAGAGGACTGCAGGAACCGGGCTGACCAGGGCAGCGGCGCAGAAGCATGTGACCGCAGACAAGCATGGCCATGCGGGGGGAGGGGGGTGACTGAAAACCCATGGTATGCTGATTTATGGGGGAAGAAAAAATACAAACATGATGGGAACCTAGTTCACATCATACACACTGTCTAAACAGACCAAGACCACGCGACACGGCGAGTTCAGGCCAGCACACGGGAGACACTGAGAATGCGTTTGGGTGCCAGGAGCACTACAATCATGGGGCTTCGGCAGGATATTGTGGGGTTAGGGGGGGTTAGGGTTAGGGTCCTACAGTCCGACAGCCAGGGTGACACAAAGGAGGCCTCTGTGAAGCATGCGACCAATCAACATTGCAACTTGGGTTGCCATGGTGGGGGGGGGGGGGCGGTTTGGAAAGGCACCATGGTGCACGAAGGTCTCTAGAGAACCGATCTGGGAAACAGCTGAGGAGGACCCCCTCTAGCCAACCCTCCCTCTAAAGAAATGATCGCAATTCTATACCAAGTTGTGTCAAGAGACCCCGGGCCTGGCAGGGGGGGTGGGGTGGGGGGGCACTTTAATATTGTGGGAAACTGCTTCACACACATCTCCCGTACAACCTCTGGGCCCCAAACAATAGGTATTTGCTCTGGGGAGGCCGCCCCCCCCCCAACACAGGAGGGAGCACACATTTAAAAAGGAGTGGTGGGGGCACCTGGTGGAATGTCAAGACAGATGAGGCGGGACGTGGGGGGGCTCAGGGTAACGGCGAAGGGTGAAGGGCCTTTGATTCACATCAAAATAACTACATAAACAACCTACCCCCCTCCATAACCCCCTCCACAGGACACAGCAATCTATCCCAGCTGTGGCCCCCCCAGGATACCCACACCTCCAGCATTACCTTCCCCACCCTACAGACCCAGTCGCAAGCAAGGTAGAGCCCTCTGGAAGATGCCACTGAAACCTACTCCAGTGATCCGCCTCCCCTTTAAGAGCTGAGCATCCCTTTAAGACGGCCCAAACCATCTGCGAGCGACCAAGGTGGAACGAGGCCGATGGCCAGCGGGCTCCAACATTTTAGGGCCCCGGTAGGCACAGCTGACAGGGAGCTGACGGCCACACGGACCCTGTAATCCAGGTAATGACATGTCATAAAGGCCGAGACCCCAAACGGCAGGCAGCACAGAGGAATGCAGCGCATGCTGCACCCCCACCCCCCCCCCCGGCCCAGCCGTGTCGAGGCAGGCCCTCCGACCCCTCGTAAAAACAGAAAAAACAGCCACCCTGAAAAGTGGGGGTAGGGGGGGGAGAGAGACTGCCACTAAACTCCCGAAAGTGTCCTGGGGACATGCTGATGGTCACTCCGAAGCTGGGGGGTGGGGGGTGGCTGGGGCTTTCACTCCCACTTCTCACGGTGAAAATCGGCACGATTTAAGCGCGCCCACCCCCCGACCACCGGGGGCACGTCTGGGCACGATTCACCTTAAGAGTCCCCTGCCAGCATAACCTCCCTGACACCATTCGAAAAACGCTCACATGAGCTGGCTGCAAGCGATCCCGCCTCGCGCCGCCCAGGACCGTTTCACACAGAAAGCCGATGCTCCACCTCAAGGGAAGCTGAAATAATCATCTGTGCTCTACATCCTGAACACTGTGTCAAAACAACCCTCAGTCGCATTCCATCGGGCTAATTAACGCACGTTGCTAAACAATTCCTGGCACCGTCACTCTGACTACTTGGAAACCTTTAAATCTGAAACATTAAACTGAAAGGAATGGGGGGGGGGAGAGAGAGAGACGAGATGCGGGTCTCCAGCCCAAACCCCGTTACCAACCGAAGAGCCTGTCTGGATGCAGTGGATTCCCGCTGCACTTACCGTGACTGACCCACCCCATACGCTAAACGGCACTTCAAAGTGCTCGCCGCTCTGGGATCCTTCCAACTGGCACTGCGACTAAAACATTGCGCATCTCATGCGCAGATATACCGGCCGCACAGCCCTGCACTCTCGCGCAATGAGACAAACGTCCGAATACTGGTAAGGGCATCAAATCCGACTTTAATTGCAATCGGGCCTGATGGAAGACGGTTTAAAAAGCAGTCAGTACCGGAGACAGGGGACCCGAAGGACACATCCGGCCGCACTGCAGCCCTTACCCTCTACCCGATACCTGTAAGCTTAACCTGCAGGTCAGCCGTAATCCGGAGCTGGCAGCGGTGGGGAGCGCGGGCGACGCTCGGGAAGGTGGGGGGGCCAACCAGGCCTCGTCAATCGCGGCCCTGTTCGCGCGGCAAGCCGGCGAAACCTGACCTCACAGGGGGCTCTGTGTGTGCAGAGTGGACAGGCGGGGTGGGGCGGCAGCAGAGCTTTAGGGGGATCTCAGGTCACCGCCGTGGGGGGGGGCGGGAAGGGGGGGGGGGCGGGGGTGTCGGGTGACGTCTCATGTAGTAGCCAAAAAAACTAAATAAAATACATTTTTTATTTATACATATATATATAAAAATACTGCGCAACTAATAAGTGTTAAACTCCCACTTTACAAAGCAGAACAATAGGTCACCTCCACCCCAACCACACCATCAGCGGCGTTCCTTAAGACATACAAAATGCGCAAACTCGCAGCAGGACAGGCATCAGAGGGTGTCGTCATGACACTTTACGGAGCGTGGAGATCCCAGCGGATCCCACAGCGGGGAGATCCCACAGCGTGGAGATCCCAGGAGACATAGGAACAAAATCCAGCAGGTGGGAAAGTCCTACCTTCCAGCATCATTACTAAAACCATCCTAGCATGACAGTCCCCCGGCCCCCAAAAAATGAATAAACCAGAGTGCAGGTGGCATTAATGAGGTAGGCAACGCGCCCTGCGGACATCGAAGGTGCAGATGGAACAGTGCAGTGATGAGAGCTGAGATGAGACCTCTGTGCTGGGGGGGGGGGGGGGCGGTAGAAAACGTGAACATGCAACAAACAAAAAGAGTCCACACAACTAGAGCTTTGATAAGAAAAGCCTAAGGATCCATCTAACCCCCAAGGACAGTCATACGCCTGAAGGCTTCAGACGTTTCCTGACCAGCAGCAGAGTTTCTCCAACAAGGTCCGAGAGGAGACAGTCCACATTTTAGCTCCTTCCCAGCTTCCAGCACACCTGTATCAGGTATTCAGTGTTCTTGATTGGCCACAAGTTAGGAGACAGCAAAAAAAAAGGACTGCCAGGGGTATCTCCGAGGAATGGACTGAGGTTTCCCGGTCCGCGGTGAGGTGGGGAGCCTATTTTAATGAGGAAGATCCGATGTAGCAGCATAGGCCATCCGCTAAAGGTAGCCTAACACAGGGGTGGAGGTTGCGACAAGGCAGACGGGTCACATGAGGTCAGGCGGCCTGGCAGAGTCGGCCCCGGCGGGGGAGCAGGGCCGGGGGCCGACAGCCCCTCACCTCGTGACCGTCACAGTCAGCGGCACAGGAAGCCGTAAAGCAGCGCAGCTGCGGTCAGCGAACAGAAACAAAAGTTCTGTCCCAGCGCCAGGCGGCACAGATGCTCGCAAGAAAGAGAGACGAAGGAAAACACACACGGTTGCTTGCGCAGGATTGCATCACCTGCCCCCCCCCCAGGCTGAAGCTCAGGGATGTCCCCGACCCCCGAAGACAGGCTTTTTCCACGCTGGCTGAACGTGAGGCCTCGGGGAAAATTCCGGAAGGTCCCCCGCTCCGTGACGGACCTCACCTACCTCCCAGCAAATACCAGTCAGTCATTGTACAGCGCAACTCCCTCCCTAATGTGTTCTGCTGCTCCAACAAGCCCAGACTGGTCCCACAACCCCAAAGTGTTCTTGCTATAAGAAAACGCGCATCCGCCCTGCACAGGTGTTGCTGGTCTCCCCCAGCAGGCCAAAACATCGGCCGCGGCAGGCTGTGCGGATCTCGTTCTCAGCGTGTCGGCACGAGGGTGATTCCGGCAAGCGCCTTTGTCAGCGTGAATGATGTCAGAGTTCACCAGAGCTGGGGGGCGGGGGGGGCAGTTAGCACAACAGTGCGCTGACAGCAAGATTGCAGTAACCAAATGCAGGCTGACTCCTGGGCCGCCCACAAGAAGCCCCTCAGTCTACAGAGTCAGTTTTCGCAGGGTTTTAATTAAGCTTAATTAGGCTTTGAAACAGCCGGACTGGAACCACACAGAGAGGAAGGAATCATTAATGTACCTGTGGTTTAACATGCAAGTGCTTAGGCCATTTTCCAAAGTGTGAATGGCTACCACGGTATAGCAAACCAGCCCAGCAGGAGAGAATTCTGGGAAGGGCATCGCACCCTGGCGTGCACTGCTCCAGCAGGTAAAAGGGTGGGGCGGGGGGGGGGGGGGGCGTATAACCACACAGAGACACGGCACACACCACACACAAACACAATTTCCCCCTCCCCAGGGAGCCCCCCCACAAGGTCTACCTGAGGGTTAGTAACATACAAAGACGCTGCCCCCCCCCCCCCATTTTCCGTGCATTCCTGATAAACATCCTGGGTAACGTGGCGCATTGCGGCAATCCGCATAACCGCGGTGCTGCTGCCATGGAAACGGCTCTTTATGTCCGTCTTCCTGCCTCATTATAATAAAGTCACAGCTTGCCGACCGACGGCCAGCTGTGTCGCCATATACTTTCGAACCCCAGCTGTATCCGCATTCTTCATCACATCTGGTCGGGGGAGGGGGGGGAACAAGGGCAGGACATCAGCCTGAGGATTACTTCCGTCAATCAAAGCCCCGCTGCTTCCTATTGGCGGGGGGCAGAGGGGTTCCTCCCCAGGTGACAGGATGTCCCCGCCTGGCATGTTTTTGTTTACATCTCAAAACGAAACAGGCTCCTCTTATTCCATGAACTTGAGCGCGTGGTATTCGTCGCCATGGTAACCTTTCCAAGACACCGATTGCGTCCCGGCGCCTCATCCTGGCCATCCGATCAGTGAGGGCACAGGATGGCCCCCGGGGGCCCAGGCGGAGCACTAGGGATCGACTGTGGACACTCAGGCGAGTGTGGGAGGGTCGTCTCCAAAATATAAGGGGGTGGGGCTTGGAAATCTGGGACAGAGGAAGACAGACGAGGGAAACGAGATTTAACCTGCTAGAGTGACGGAGAAGTGAGCATGGGAGAAAAATAAGTGGCAGGAAAGGTGAGAGAGAGAGAGAGAGAGTGAGAGGAGAGAGAGAGAGAGAGAGGAGAAGGAGGGAAGAATGATCCTTGTAAGGACTTTGGTGGAGGAAAACTCTCCTGAGTCCAGACGTGTGTATGTGCTATTACTCATTCCCCCCCCCGGGAAATAGGGGTGCCGGGCCATGAGTCACTGCACCCCCAAGATGACCCGTCCTGCCATGACGCCCATTGGGGACAAAGAGCGCTCACAGAAACTGGGGAGGGGACCTGGACAGGGTGGGGGGGGGGGTTCTCTAATGCCTGTCAGCTACACTAGGGCAATAAGGTACATGTCATCAGGAGCCGGGGGTGGGCAGACACCATGCCACAGGTGAGAAGAGAAACTACTCGTACTTGTCACTGAGCGCACTTGGTTCCCATGGTTACACAGCAGAGCATGACCTAGAACTCCCTTCTGCAAAGTACGGCACTGACGCGGGGGGGGGGCACACGACCCTGCCCCCACACTGTGCTTTTAAGGATGTGCAAGGCCCACAACCGGCCGTGTGGCCTTCAAGTCAGGAGGAAGACTCATACAACACAGAGCGCTTTTCGCGGAAAAAGGTCAGACACAAGGATGAGGAATATTAGACAAAGGGCTTTAAAAGGGGAAAAAAGAAAAACAACGACGTTAAGAACACGACTCCGGGTATCGGGCTTCGTTACATAACAGCAGAAAGGTGACTCCACCTTCAGCTAGGGGCGCCGAGAGCGCCGCCCTGCTGGCAGGAAGCATTCTGCGGCTGCCTGTTGCCGGCAAGGCGCTCACCAGCACACTGGCCCTTCTGTGCTCGAGCAGCTGGAGGAGAGGTGCAGCCCCACAATACGTCATTCAGAAACCCCCCCCACCCCCCACCCAAATACCCTGTCCCCCCCTTTACTCAAATTTTCTCCAACAAGGGCTTTGTTCAGACTGGGCTCCACCACAAGCCAAGTGGCCTCTCCCTTAAGCCGATGCCTGCACCCCCCCCCCGAGAGTGGGTAATATCATATTCCCCTCGGTAAGAGATACTGTGTAGCGGGGGGGGGCATATAACGAGCTGAGCAGAGCTGTCAGCGAGTGCCCGTGGCCTGCACAGAGTGTCGCTGCCAGACGGGCAACCGCCAAGCCTCGCATGGGGTAATTATTTAAATTAGCATTAGCGACAACGGGCAGACAGCAGCGGGTTGGGTGGGGGGGGGGGGGGGGGTCTGCTTTCAGGGTGCCGAAATCCAAAAGCCACAAACGGGGGAGCAGCATGACGACCAGCAGGTCCCAACCTGCATCCATGAGAGCACAGCCCCCCCAAAACCACCAGGGCTATCTTCAGAAGACCGTCATTAACCTACCACCCCCCCAGACCAACGTTCAGTGCAGGCTGGAGGGCAACCCAAGCCCCCGCCCAAACCTCAATGTTTTCTGCTTCTGTACCACCCCCCCCATAAAAACCTAACCCAAACCTGTAAACCCCCCCCCCCCCGCACATCTGGCACGGTCTGCGACATGGCAAACACCATCCGACCGGGAGCGAGACCTGAGGTGTGAGGTGGGGTGGAGTTGGGGCCCCCGCGAGCCCCCATTATATGGAAATGAAGCTGAGGAACCAGAACAAAGGCCCACTTTCAGAGAGGGCATTCCGGACCAGCCCGGGGGGGGGGCAGCGGTCCGAGAGCGACTGGCAGGAGAGGGACGGCGGGGGCAGGGGCATTGTGCTTTCACGACGACAGGGGCGCCTGACCTCACCGATGGACTCACCCAAGCTCACTAACCTCCAGGGCTTTCCCTGGCTACCTAATATTAAAATAAGCTTTAATTCCTGCTAAAGATTTGATTGAGGGGGGGCAATGGGCGATATTCACACACACACACACACACACACACACACACACAGCTCTCGTTCCCATGTGAACGACATGATGACCACCTCCCTCTCAGCCTCAGACCCCTGATTACCCAGCATGCTCCGCAGGTGGGCACCCCCATTGCCTCAGCCGTCCCTACGCAGGCAGGCTGAAGGAAAACATCCTATTGGTGCTACGCTGTCATCGCCATGGAAACGCTCCCATCATAGACAGGGAAAAGGCAGGACCCGCAGGATTCACACAGCCAGGGAAGCGACAGAGGTGAGCACACACACCCCCCCCATCCGCCAGCTACCCAGAGGCACACAGCCCCTCTTTTTCTCCAGGAGCTCCCCAGAGAGCAGGGCTGGGACGGGACAGGACGAACAGCCCGGGGTGACTTCATGGCCAGACCCATTTCATTCGCTTGCTGGAACGCTGCCCCTGGAAGCATGACGCAAAAAAAACAGCTCTGGGGGAGAGACCCGGCCACAGGCCAGGAGACGCCGAGCCGACTCTGCAAAGTCCCAGTTTACCCAGAATGCAGCTGGTGGGAGGGGAGACACGCACACGCAGCTCTTGCTGTGAGGGCCGTTATTAGCCAGCGTGATCGGTGAGCCACAATGTGGAAAGTATGCTGGTCTCACGGCCGTTTCGCCAAAACTGGGGCAGACGGGAACGGGCTGAAAGACGAGCTGAATCACGCGTCTGGGACGAGCGGAAAGAAAGAAAGAAAAAAACGGTTTATGGATCCGCGCTTCTAATCGAGATGGTATCGGAAAGCGCAGAAGTTCCATTTTTATCCCACAAAGGCAGCAAAAGCACCGAAGAACCGGAATCTTCATCATGGACGTGATGAAGAGGAACGATCATCTGGCCCGCTACAGACTCCCGCTACAAGCCCCCCAGCCATAAAACCACCAGAATTTTTAATACTCAAGACCATAGCTAAAAATACCTTTTTAAAGGCTCTCACTGTCCTCCGCTCCCCCCCCCCTCCCCCATACTGCCGTGACTGACTCCCAGGTCGTCGCTCTTAAGATTCCTTCGTTCCTTGTGTTTTTTTCCTTTAATCATTTTTGGCCCAGTGAACTTGTGTTCGGATCTGGCTGAGAGGAAGCAGGCCCCTCTCCCACAGGCCCATGAAAATGACTCATTCATAGCCCTGCCTTCCAGATCCTTGTTCTTTCCTTTATTTTTATTTTTTTTTGTACGATTCCTTTCCTGAGTCCAGAGGAGTCGGCCCCCTTCGCCATGGTCGGGTGGCGGCTGCTCACGGGCCGGCAGAAGAAGCCTCGCTGGGGAGGGCGGCCGGGGAGAGAGGATTTGGTCCAATAGGCACTCAATTCACACAGCTGGCAGCTGTCCAACAAGCGCCCACGCCTCATACACCAAAATACAGACACGACTCCCCTGCCCTGGGTCCCAACTCGATGGGAGTGTGCTTTAACCACACCAGGCGATGGCTGTAAACAAGACTCGGCAGAGAGGAGAGGAGCATTAGCAAGAGCGATCTTCTCACTTACTCATTGTTCAGGGAGCGACACAGCTGAGATAAGACACACCGCGGGTTCGAAAGAGTTCGCCTTCCCATGATTCCCCAAAGGCATGGCGCTGAGCCCCCAGCGTAACAAACAGCTCACTGTTCGGGGCCCATTCTCATCGTCACAGTCGAATTTTGGCCCTTAAAGGGCACGGAGACGGGCGGTTGTCGGCGGTTACAGGTGTGCAGGCTCCAGCCTAATCGGCCCTCCTAAAGTCAGTCTCGATGGTGCCAGCTGATCAAAGGCACGCATCTTTCCTAGGCTCGAGGGCGAGTAGTCACACCAACTGTGAATCATTTAAAGTTTAAAGCCCCCCCCCAGCTCCTTTATCACCCCCCGGCACCTTAGACTGTGGAATGCGTTCTGGACCAGTGGAAAGGTCAGACGTTTAAACTTTTGTTTGCCCCTCCCCCCTAGGTAGAGGAATCTCCATTGAAGGATTCTCCCTGCCTGCTCCCACCTCAGCATGGTTCCGTTACCATCTGTGGCCTCAGCATTGCCCCCCCCTCCCCCCCCCCCCAGGGACAGGAAAGGGGACAGCTCAACCCTAACCCTGTAAGCCCCCCCACCTCTCCACAATCCAATGGGACAACCGGATAATTCACTTCTCCTACCCACCACCAAAGAGGACATGCCCACCCAAACACCACCGGTTCCTCCACACCCACACACAAAGCAGTCGCTTAGAACCACCCCCCCCCCAGTAGAAGACGGGGCCTAACGAGGAACTCCTCCCCCCCCTCCACCCGCAGGCCATTCCCAGCCAAGGCAAGAGCACCCAAAACACACACACCAGCTATTAACCTGGAAAACCTCTACATCAGACATGACTTCACGAACTCTGCAGAGGGACCAACTCCAGCAGACAGAAGTAAGCGAGCCAAGAACGAAAAAAAAAAATAAATGTATAAAACCTCATCACGAACTCAGACGCGCCGGGGTGTTTCGGGACGATAGCAATGACAGTTTATAAATGTCCTTCATTTATATACACTGCATCAGCCAAACACCAAGCATCGCATACCTGAGACGATACCGTTTATATACGAGCGATATCATTTATAACCTGTTGTCATTCCTGTGCCTATCAGTCATGGACACAGCAATCCTCCTGGTATCTTTCCTATAAAGTATAACATTCTAAAGATATGCTATATACAGAAATGATAAAGCACTGTCCTGTTCACATGTATGGTAAGTGATATGGTTTAGATATGAAGGACATATATATTTATAGTCTATGGAAATTGATTTTAAGGCACTCTTCTCTCACATGGTAATAAAAGCGAAGGCAGTGGCAGCGGCGTCCCCCCCATCCCTGGGAACAGCTCGATAGTGAGCCGGCCCAGCGTCCTTCCCCGCCGCTCCTGCCCGGCCCGCGCATCCTTCCCCCGCCACCGCGTCCTTCCCGCCGCTCCTGCCCGGCCGCGCGTCCTTCCCCCCGCCACCGCGTCCTTCCCCGCCGCTTTTTGCCCGGCCGCGCGTCCTTCCCCCGCCACCGCTCACCGCGTCCTTCCCCGCCGCGCGTCCTTCCCCGCCGCTCACCGCGTCCTTCCCCGCCGCTCCTGCCCGGCCCCCGCGTCCTTCCCCCGCCACCGCGTCCTTCCCCGCCGCTCCTGCCCGGCCGCGCGTCCTTCCCCCGCCACCCGCTCACCGCGTCCTTCCCCGCCGCGGCGCGTCCTTCCCCGCCGCTCACCGCGTCTTCCCCGCCGCCTCCTGCCCGGCGCGCGTCCTTCCCCCCGCCACCGCGTCCTTCCCCGCCGGCTCCTGCCCGGTCCGCGCGTCCTTCCCCGCCACCGCTCACCGCGTCCTTCCCCGCGGCGTCCTTCCCCGCCGCTCCTGCCCGGCCGCGCGTCCTTCCCCCGCCACCGCTCACCGCGTCCTTCCCCGCCGCGCGTCCTTCCCCCGCCACCGCGTCCTTCCCCGCCGCTCACCGCGTCCTTCCCCGCCGCTCACCGCGTCCTTCCCCGCCGCTCACCACCCGCCCCGCATCCTTCCCTCTCAGCAGAGAAGGCCAGTCATCGCCAGCAGCCACCTTTCCCATGACCTGTGTGTACCCTCACTAGATGAGGAACACTACTGTAAATATCACCCCTCCTCAGGATGGGGGGGGGTCAACAGCATCACACTAAAGTGGGATACCACCTATCCCAAATTGCAGAGGGGGTAAATACTCAAGAATGGACACCCCCCCCCCTTTTGAGGTTGCAGGGTCAAATTCCTCACCCTCATTCAGGCCTAGAGATCTGACTCCCCTGTTGGGCTTTGGGGGGGGGGGACAGGGGTTGAATGGCTAGATGGAGGTTCAGCTTCAATGCTAGCAGCAGGAATGAGGGGTCTTAAAAGGGGGAGGAAGTTCCTGATATGCAAGAGAGCAATGGCAAGGTGTGCATGGGCATGCCACTCACAGTACCCATGCCAGCCTGTAGGGGGCAGCAGGGCTCACAGGCCCCTGACCAAATCCAAAAAGTAGGTCGCATTTTTTCGGATGACAACTAATGCGATATTATGGAAGCTGCTGCAAGTTCCGGAACTGTAGTCCTGCTTCTGCACCAAAGTGGGCTGAGCGCTACGATCTAGCAGGACTTGCAGGACGGAGTTCCGATTCTCCCAGGTGAACTCCAGGCTGCAAACATCAGGCCCAAACACGCCCAGGCGAACCCTCATATTACCCGCTCCCCCACCCCCAGTATCTCAAGACCTTTTTTTATGGCCCCATCATTCCCATAGAGCCAGCAGACCCCACAGAAGGACCTTCAGGGGCCACCACCCCCCCCCCCCCTTATCTCGTCATCAAATTGTCAACGACTGACGAGAAGCACAACAAAAAACTCGGCACAATGGGCAAATATTAGTCCGCAAGAAGCTCAACAAACGGTGAATTCCTCCGCGGGGCAGGTCACGGCCATCAAAGGGAGACGGGCCGGCAGAGACCATGCGCCCCAGCAGCACCCCCGCGCAGCTGCGGGACCATGCCAATTTGGGCGTGGCCACCAGTGTCAATGGAACAGGCCCTTTGGCCAACGGAGATCATTCAGAGCTGCTCACGTCGCATGATTCCATGCTGGGGATTAAAGGTATCCATACCATCAGACATCGGCACAGAAAAATCACCAAAGGACACCAGCACATAGTCGGGAACCTTCGCTCTAGGAAGGGCTACAGGAGAGGACAGTCATGGTGTCGCAGGGAGATGACATCATCACTGTGCTCCAAAAAATGGGGAGATGGGGAAGCAGTGGAATACTTGCACACACACCCAGAACACACAAACGTGCAGGAATTCAGACACAACCAAACAAGTGCTGCTCCCTGCCCCCCCCTTTATTGCTAATTGCATTTTGTTGGCGTGAAGTGGAAAGGCAGGAGGGTCCGGGGGATTAGCCAATTAGCAGCCACAAAAGGGTTTTGCACATTCTCACTGTTCACGGAGAGCAGGAGCATTTCATTTATGGCTCTTTTGCTTTAAGAGTGATCGTCAAAAAAAAAAAAAAAACCATTAAAAAATGACATCCCATTTTGGGAGTCCCCCATCACATTCTCTGTGCTCCAGGCCCACCAGTCAGCACTGGGTGCAAGAGAAATGGAGGGATTTGCAAATATGGACTGACATACAGATGCTTAAGCATGCTGGGGGGGGGGGGTAACAAACTAAATCATTATCATGTCAGTGTAGTTTCTCGTCCCATAATTATAAATTACTACAAATGACTATTGCCATTAATACAAATTATTAGATGTTAATTCCATTTCCATGGATGCGAAAGTAAGGTTCACAAACGCTCTGATCCCACCCCCACCACCATTGGCCCCACCCACAGAGGCAGGACACATCCCACCAGGCAGCCAGAGAGACGTGCCACCGGAGAGCAGCGGTCAAGCGGCAGCTTGCCGAAGATACCGGAGCGTCCCTCCACGTTCTGGGGGGAACGGAGCTGCGCAGCCGCGTGGGAGAGCGAGAGAGGACAGCAGGGGGGGCAGCAGGGGGGCAGCAGGGGGCGCAGCGCCAACATCCACGTCTTAAAAAGTACTCCACATGAGGAAGGAGGAACACACACACACAGACACACACACAGAACCCTGTTGGGGTCCACAACCGCTGAAACTCTAACAGTGGCACCTTTTAACAG
This sequence comes from Brienomyrus brachyistius, assembly GCF_023856365.1. Lineage (NCBI taxonomy): Eukaryota > Metazoa > Chordata > Actinopteri > Osteoglossiformes > Mormyridae > Brienomyrus > Brienomyrus brachyistius. The sequence goes on from NC_064553.1 coordinate 4,720,270, forward strand.
CGAACAGGGCAGCATTACACGCAAAGGAGTTCTGTTTACGCGGTGAACAGCCTGTCGCCGTAAAAAAGGTTCAGCGTTGGCCTTGGGTCGTCTTATAATCTTTTCTTGACTCAAGCATTACAGGTTTTTCCTCTCGACAGGAAATCATCTGGTTCAAAACATAGCCCCACAGAAGGCTCGACGGAGGCAGAGCACAGCAAGTCTGTGATAAAAACCCGACGCCCTTAATATTTTACTACAGGCAATGTACATCATACCGGGTAAAGCATCCAGGGTGTTAAGTAGACGCTGTAAAATACTCTGAGTGTCAGCTTAATACATCCAGACGAGCGTCTCGAGACCCATTTCGCGACGGGGGCTCAGTGCTTCCCAGCTAATCCGCGGACGCCCCACGGCACAGCGTGCCAAATTAAAACTTCCAGCTTTTATTTTCCAGGGCATGCGGGGAACAAAGTCTTCTATTACAGGCATGCCCCAAGGACCAATTCAGTGCATTTGGCATGCGTGCTAAGCCAGGCGTCCGAGTGCTCACACCAGAGCGGACATTCCCAGACCCGGAACCAAACAAGCGGCCCAAACAACACCCTTTCACTTTTACCCTTTAAGTGGGTCTGCACGCAGCCCACACAGCCCCCCCCCCCCATGGCAATGACTGTCTGGGCCGGGCTCCTGGTGGACCCAGAGCTGGTGCACACAGTTGCAGTTCAATCCTTCGGATGGGAGCTGGACAGTCTCAGACTGCCAAACAGGAGCCACTAGCAGCGGGTGAACTGTGCTGTAAAAACACAAAGTCCCCAAATAAAGGCACAGAACTGAGAGAGTTTCCTGACAGGTGTGTGTGTGTGTGTGTGTGTGTGTGTGTGTGTGTGTGTAGGGAAGCGGCATAGGATACCAATTCACATTTACATTACATGTACGTTTATTTCGCCTCTAAAGCCCACCCACAAAATACAACACAAGGATAAATCTGCCACGTGCTGCTAAGGTGCACTTTCAATGATAACGGACACAAAAGCAAGTTTCCGTCGGAGAAAGTACATTTTGTTTGAAACTACTTTTTATTCTCCCTCAAATTTATTTTGTAATGTTATCAACTGCCTTAGTATCATTCCTATATTTTGCACATCCACGTATAGTTTGCACTAGACAAAAAAAGTCTCCCAACCTCTCTCAGTCCTTCCAAGAAAAGTCAAACACTACGTGGCAAGTGCGCCTTCCAAGAGACCTTCACCCACTGACAGCATACGTTTTATATTGTTTCTTGGGCTAAAAATACGATTTCTGGTTACAATGTGACTATGTATAATTTTTTACCACAAAAATAGCCAAGAGGATGAACGACTATAATGCAATAAGAACAGTTCATGCGGCCAGTCTATGATAATAAATAGCATATTCCAAGACGCCAGGAAAAAAATACGTTAGACGGACTTAGCGAGACAAAAGCGCACCACCTCCAGTAAGGAGTATGACTTTATTCTGGACAGATAATTTTTCTTGATTAAACGTCGCAGCGAGGGAGGGGGGAGTGCAATCAGCTGTTGGAAGTCGTCATGAAAAGCTGGCGGGGAGGGGGGGTAGGTGGCAGGGTTATTCTGGGGGGGGGCAGCTTCGCCTTTCCGCTGCGGAATTTCACCTGACGTCATATATTTAAGATCACATTTCTGCTGCTCGCCTCCGATGATGTTTCTCTTCTCCAATCTGGCCTCTGGATCCAGACTAAATCTCCGAGAAGGAAAGGAGAAAAAAAGCCTCGGGGCTATGCATTCCTCAATAAATGCCTCCATTAAATAAGCCTCACCTGAACGACACATGGCAGTAAGGGCGGCTGGTGGGGGGTGGGGGCGCCTCACACTAATACTTAGCGCAACAAAAACACCGGTCATTTCCGCGCTTTCACGCCTGTTATCCTAATGCATCAATGCTAACTTAACCGATTTCGCTATTATACAATAAAAAGTGTGTAAACGTAAAAACAAACATACAAAAATAACACTGAATATTTTTGTTAAAGTAGAAACAGCTTTATGCATGCAATATACTATTATATATGACAGCGCCAATGCGGAAAGGCGAAGGAATCTTTAAAAAGTTAGAGAAGAAAAAGAGCCCAGGCTAAATCCAAAGTGGGACAGCGAAGTTCATACTTTAGGAACTTGGAGAGACAAGTCGCTCTTTGAGCAGGATCCCGACTCTCTGGATTACTAGGCTATGATGGAGTTCACCACATCCCCTCCACATCGCCAGCTCCTGCGTATCCATACGGACACTTCGCACCTCCCCGAATCCCCTAAACAGCTCCCCGGGAAAGGTTACAGTATTGCACCATCGTTTTTTTAACAAAGCCGAAGAATAGTCCCTCAACAAAAAGGCTTGATGCTTACACAAAACGCAGAGTCGGGGAGTGCATTTTATTACGGGTATTTAGCAATGGTACAATCGCTTTTCTTATCCGAATTTTCTCTACAAAAAAAAAAAACCCATAGCACTGTTCCAGCGCCAAAGCAAAAACTTAAAACCGAGCGACGCACAAGTTTAGAAGACCGCAAGAAATAAATCACAGACTGCGCTTCTCTCTAAAGTTAACGAAATACATAAATCGTGCACTCTGAGTCTAAACCAAAGAAATATGAAAACAAATGCTTTCTCTTGTGCATCTAGCAGTTCATCCAGCACCATAACCCGCTCCAGACGGACTTTTAAATGCGATCGAAACGATCAAACACATTCAACACACCACGTCTGCTTTCGATCAAACACCGAGACATCTTTTGTATATTAATAATTAACTCTAAGTTTCGTTTCTCTTTTCGCAGAAGTTATTCCCCCCACTTTTCCTCCTGCTCTTAGCAAACTTTAGACTACCGGCGTCATGTCGCTCCAGGCAGTTAATTTTAAGAACTCCGTAACTTCGAAATATCTCTTTTATGTCTACATTAAATGTCACTTTCGGCCGCTTCCCAGACATCGTGAGCTCAAAAAAGCGTCATTTCCTTACCTCGCTGCAATAAAATTATCTTCAAAAGAGCGGCAGATCTCCACTTTTCCCCCCAGTTAAGATTTTGGCAATCCCCAGTTCGTCTGCCCACTGCTAGACCGCTCTTTGGGAGATTCCGCCATGTCAATTATGTCTCGGCGCACATGTGAGCGAAGACCGCCCCCTCTTACCGTAATATTTGTAATAAACAAGCAGCAGGCGGCGAGTCCCGCTTTTTTTTTTATTTAAACTGGCATTTCACAGATATAACCAAATAAATAAAACGTCACACAGTTAATTTAAGATTTTGCTTAATCTGTGAAAACCAAGCACTCTATAATGCGGCTGTTTCAGACTACATTTTTAAATCATTTAATTATTTATTAATTAATTTATTAATTAAATAAATTCATTTAGTTTACTCATATTTTTGTAGTAACTTAAAAAATAAATATTATGGTTTGACGTTTTTCTGCGAAGAAAAAAAAGGGACAACAAAGTTTTAAAAAATACAAACCATAATGATTTTTTTTTTTTTGCCATAATATAGGCCTGGGATGTTTTTTTAGATCCGTCGTTTTCGTATGATGTAATAAACTCTATGCATTTGTTGCTAAAGGCCTGATGTGGGTCAGACACTTAGCTGGAATATGTAACTGACAAATGTGTAGTTTAAAAACTTTCAAAATAATGAGAGCCTTTGTTAATTTTACTCAAAATTATTCACATGATGCATGGCCTAAGCTGGAATCCCACACTTGCTCTGCGTAGTAAATCAGAAATGTTTCACAGCATCTAGGACTTCCACAAACCCAAAGTCACACCAGAGTCCCTCTCCATCCAAATAAACTACAGACTGGACACTTCGTGATCTGCAGTGTAAATATTTTTGCATTCTTTGAGAAACAATGACGGTTCCCATATGCACGGAATCCCGTTTATTTGCTTGCTTGTTTCCCAGCTGGTGAGTCAGAAGGAGCAGAACAAAGACCCCACAAGATGGTATCTAATGCTATCTAGGTCCGATGCCTCTCTGGGGTGTCCGTGTCTTCAAACACCCACTGACACAGCGAAGGTTCGGCTGGTGAGGGGACCTATTCCTGGTGGTTCCATTCAGAGGTCCAGTAATCGCCCTCTGGGGCAAATTTGTGGGTGAAAGGAAAATGGTGGCGATCAATTACTCTAAGCAATGCGGTAAACTCAAGTTGCCCTTACTCCTGGAGATAAACTTTACTGAATTCTTAAAAATGCTTTGCATTTACAATTCATGTGATATTATTAATGGAAACCTTTAAATGCACAACCTACATGAAATAGTTGGCTCGATTTTGAAGAGTTAACAAAACTGGGCTATGGTACATTTTAAGGGCGGCCTAGACTCCCTGACCATTCATTCGAAAACCCTGTTCATCTGCAAATTTTCCATGTTTCCAGGGTTTAAAGGTTACATTCATTGACTTCTGACGCCTGAGAGAAAGGCCCAGTCCCACAAACACAGCTTTTAGCAAACCACTTGCCCTGAATTGGTTTAATGTGTGTTCAGGTGTGTAAAGCAAATAGATAATGTTGGCAGGTAGCATACTGAGACCAATTGTTAAAAAGAAGCTTTATATATATATATATATATATATATATATATATATTGGGGGGGTGAAATCTGTTTCCATAAAATGACCGATACATATATACTGTTTATAAATTGTTAGATTTAAAAATTGTTATTTTTTCATTGATGGGAATGAATGAAGAATGAAACACGAGAATCCCGCTTCATATGGCCCCGAGGTATCCTACTCAAAATGAGCTCACAGGAAAAAAAAAATTAACGGATAAATCAAATTGCGGCGTGTCACCACCGTGCAAACTGTCCATCTCCCCAAAGAGGGACGGCGAGCGTGACATCGTCTCTGGCTTCCCTGGAAACCCCGCCCCATTTTACCACCCCCACCCCCAGAAAACATGGAAAACAGCATCACCAGTTCTCCTCACTACTATTCACGCCCACCAGGCAGACGCTAAAGACACTAAGACTTGTGTAAGGTGTAGCATTTATGTGGCTAATTACCGCTTCGCGCTGTCTGATTTTTTTTTTTTCTTCGAGAGGCACAAAAGGCTAACAGGAAACTGAGAGGTCAGATTGTGCTTAGAGGATGGCTTAAAATAGGCCTGTTTAGAGGTCGTTATGTTCAGCTGGCCCTGCGTGTGGCCCAGTGGAACGTGCCTGAGCATCTCTTTACACACTATCCCGCTGTCCTCCGCGGAAGTGCGTGCGAGGGTGTGTGCGCGCGCGCGTGTGTGTGCGTAATGCATGCCACCCTTTACACACCAGCAGGTCGTTTAAATGTTACTATTCCTGTTACTCCATTTAAGAGCTTAATTGCAGTGTGCAGTCGCAGTTTGGGCTGCCATGGAAAATATCAGCCGTTTTTTTTTTTATCAGTTTTTATCCTTCGGTGGTAATTGATTCACTGCGTGGTAGAAGCGGATTGAGTCCAGAGTTATACTGCCCCCTGCTGGGGGGAATGTTTTTTTTCTGAGGTTGAACCTCTTAAAAAAGAGACTACAAGTTGGGTTTGACGCCCATCTGTGCCTGGATTTCAGTGCCCGCTGTGGAAAAACAGACAGCAGTCACCATGGAAGGGGTCTGCTGCCACCATCTGGAGTTGCCATGAAACTGATGACATCACATACCTGTGACATTGCCCACACTCAATTTGCCAGACAAGGGGCTCCACTCCAGAGCGACTTAGGAGAGTTTGTGTTCTACATAATCTAAGGGGAGTGTTTGTGGGGAGGGGGGGGTCTTCTATTCACCCCTCGCTGCGTGTAATCACTTATGTTGCAAGGCCTTGGGACGGACATGGTTGCGGTAGCTTTCTGTCTGTTTCAGTTTTACGGTCTTTTCCTAAACTGGAAAGCGTTTGTCCTGGAGGGTAATCGTCTTTAGCTTCACATGGATACTGGAGCGTGCTGTAAGTCAGCCACAATCCGCGGATAACAGCCTTCAGCGTGAATTCAAATTTAAATTGACCATTACGGCTGATTTTTTTATTTACTTTTTATGTTACCGGACTTGTGCATCTGGCTCTTCTGATGGCTATCCACATAATTCGGAGGCATTCAGTCACATGTCCGTACCTGCTGCCCGGCCTTCCAGCCAAAGTCCGGGCGAGTCGTCCGCATCTCTCGTCCCTCGATTGAAACCATGTGTGTTGGATTCCCATCTGTGCCCTGCTGTTCCGTCTCCCCCTCTTAAAAAATGCATCATCCCGCTTTGAAATCATTTACACCCTAACAGACTTTTGATCTGGGAAAAGTGGAAAATCTCCAGTGTTTGTGATTTCATTGTATACATCTCTTTTGTGATTTTTTTTTTTTTTTTTTTTTTTACAAGCTGGGGTCAGCAGAATATGCACCGGAGAGGCTGGTGCTGTGCTTTGTTTTTCCTGGCTCAGCCCCAAGTCGCTCCTCTGCGCCCTAATTTGATTCTACGCCGCAGAACGAGCTCTCAGCTAATCGTTTAAAGACCCACCGCTGCTGCTCCTCCCACAGAGTGGGTGCCATTCCCACTCCGGACAGGAATGATTCCCCCGAGGCCGGGCGGCCGGCGCACTTCAGATGCTCCGACAAGATCTAGCAACGCAGCGCACAAATCTCTTTCAACTTATCTGATTGGTTGGAAGGTTTTCAGAAAAAGCAAAAGCCACCAGCAATGGATGCTTATCAAAGAAGAGGTTAAGAGGGCAAGACAGTGGGGCAGCCCTGCTTCAGCCTGGAGTCTATACTGATTGTGGCCTGTAGCAACCTGCATCCGTCACCATGGTGACAGTTTAGCTTCCTGTTCCAAATTGTTAAGATATCATCTGGATTATGTACAATTGTGATTTAATGATTCAATACAACACATGTTATATAGCAATGATCAACCAAATCCTGCATCACAGAAAAGCACGAAAAGCCTTCTACTACATTCCGGTGTCGCTCACGTTGTAATCGTCGTGGTTGTCATGACAACCGCTATACGTTAGTGGGCTGTCCTGTCCCAGTTTGCTGAGAGCCCGCATGGTCACGCGTGTCTCATTAATGAGGCAATACCAATGTCCAGGCTGCAGATGGCGCCATCATGGCTACTCGAACACGCCTGGGGGACCAAGCTGAGATCGGGTGAAGGTGCGAGGGGCAGTGGGGCGCTCACTCACTGGTCCCTCCTCAGCGAGACGGCAAGACCGGGAGGAGGATCAGTCTGCAGTATTCAAACGCTGGCGGCTGCGCAGGCAAGAAGCTGCACGTCCCTCTCCCTGGATCTGCAGGAGTTAAAAAAAAAAAAAAAAAAAACAGTTGGATTTTCCTAGACGTCCGACAGAAACATCAAATCATAGAGTCTCTCTAAGGTGTGACGGCCGTACGGAACAAAGACATGCTCAGACAGCGAGTCACGAGCATGTAGAGCCTGCCCGGGTCATGGCCCCTGGGGGGCGTACAATGGAATAACCTCCCTATTCCTGGCGGCTGCGAGTTGAGGAGCTGTTATGCGTTCTGCCGCTTTTGTTTGGGATCGAGTTCCCAAAGTGCTACGTCAAGTGGGGCATAGGAGCTGAACTGAGTGGGGGGGGGGGGGGTCACCAATACAGATTTTCCATTACAACATATGTAATCAACCACAGATTTTCAAATAGAAGGGGGGGGGGAGTAGGAATGGCATTTTAACAGTTTGTAATGAAAGTTTAGATGGGTTTGGTTTTATAGCTATGAGATGAAGCACTCCCCCTTCAGGTCAAACTGGATAATGCAAATGCCTGTATGTTCACCTTAGATTAACTGGAAAAAACATGAACTCCGTTGAAGGATGGTGACAAGTAAACACGGTTTTTTCCCTGTTGTTGGATACTTTCCCGCGGTTACGTTTGTTGCTCAGATGGGGAGCCGCTTTCCGGGGGGCCGTGATACCACCCCTCCACTTTCCCATTCAGGTTCGGATTTCTTCGGCCGGTGGGAACGTTACGCCGTGGAAGCTGTGATATCATTAACGTGGGTTTTCCATCATGAGATACGGGGCTTAAACTTATTACTCACTGCAAATTGAAGACACATTTATACATGCGATTTCATTTCCTTACTGCATTCCAGCTTTTTTTTTCCTTGACTCTGATCAAACGTGATCGAAATTAAATAATTTCAACGAGCAGTGAAATCATATCCTCGCCGGAGTTTCCGAAGGTCCGCAATACATGGGACACCGCAGGACATCCCTTAAAAGGGACCGGATCACAGACGTCTGCTAGCGGAGAGCCGGACGTGCCATGATACCTCGCGGCTGCGGTGTAATTAACTCGGTGCGCTCCTGTCCAAAACCCTGTGATTAATTTGAAACTGCATATCTAACTTCAGAAGAATAAAACAAAAAATAGTAAAAAAAAAAACATTGGGATCACAATGCATGAGCTACATTAGTTCCACTAAGTTTTGTATTTTTGTTATAATAAGATTATAGGAGAGTCGTCATCCAGCGTCGCCGTGGGAACGAGTCCGTTCGTCATTGTATAATGTTTTTTTTTCCAAAGCTCGGAATTGCTTTAATTTCTAAACAACGCATTTAGTTTTGGCCTCACTGGATTTCATATGTGTCATAGACAGACACTAAGGAGCTGTGGAAACATTAAATGTCATTTAACGTTTTTTGTGTTTGTTTCGACGCAGGGGAGTCCGGGGTCTGAAACTATGGCCAACAGCAGGCTGGCAGGCATGCAGATTTCTGTGAAAAATTAAAGAATAATTGGTTTAGCAAGTAAACAAGTGGTTTAACCCATCTCACTTCAGAAAAGCTGCGTACAAAGCGAAATGCTAATAAAAGCGTGTGTTGACGGCTTGCAGAGGCCTGGTTTTCTGACTGATTCGCGCGCGTGAGCGCGCATGCACACACGCGCGCGTGCGTGCTGACAGACATGCACTCGCTAGCGCTGCGGTTTACCTTAGTGCCACAGTTCAAAAGGAATCAGGTGATGTTACACCAAACACGTTGATGACATGATTATATGTGTAGACCTCATGCCACTGAAATTAAGGAGAGGAAAATTTCAGACTCGGTCTGTGTGGGCCAGGACTAGCCTGGGATTAAATTTTGGCCCTGGACACTGGGGTCCCAAAGGGCCCTGTGAAAAATGTGGTACTTGAGAGGGGAAGAGAACTCCATAATGGATTTTCTAAAGTTTGTGTGTGTGTGTTTGTGTGTGGGGGGGGGTACCATAATAACTTTTGCCTCAGTGATATGTTTTGCGGATGTTTCACGATCAGTTTTGCTAATCCTGCGGGGAAAATGCCTGGTATGCCAGATGGCCAGCCCAGCCCTGGTGTGGGCCCATTCTCAGGAGAGTGGGATGCACCCTTACAGCAGCATCAGACTCTACATCTCACAGAGCTCCCTAGCGATATCCACAGCTGCTCTGTCATTTTCTACTGGCAGTAAAGACAAACAATCCCGCTAATCCCTCACGGCTTGAATACCGCCTAAGAGAATGAGAGACTGGGTAATTTAAGGCAGTACTTCTCAACCCAGTCCTCAGAGACATTTTTTTTTCTCTTGCCCAGTTCACCTGAACCAAACAATGAAGAGCAGTGAATTCCTGCTACAGGTGTGTTGGGAGCAAAAATGTGGACTGTCTGGGGGTCTGTAAGGAGCGTTTTGGGAAACACTGATTTAAGGAGATAGAGGGTAACATGGTGACTCGGGTTCACACTAAAGCCTCACACCTCCAGGATTCCGTGTTTGATCCCTTGGCTTGTCTGCACACGTGGCATTAGGGTAACCTACCTTTGTTTGTGTGTATCTTTTTCCCCCCCATGTACTCAAGTTCTCTCCGCAACCCAGAAACAATCTGCTCAGGCCAATTCATTGTCTCTCAGTTATGGATAGTGTGTGTCACCTACAATGATCTGGAAGTGAAAGTTCAGCAAACACAAAGCCACTCTGCTAGGCTGAGTCAAACACGTCTCTTTGTTCTCCCTATTGTTTAAAACCTTGGTGATGTTCCCGGAGTGACTCTGGCCCAACATAGTTGTGTTTCATATTTTTAAGGGCACCCCTCCCCCCCCCCCACTTCGATGACCTATATTTTCACAGCATAAGGCAGCCATTGTTCTTAGCGCTAACAAAAGCAATCGCTCTGCATTACTGACTAATATTCACCACCGATCTCCTGGCTTGTTCCCTTCGCCAGCAGCACGCAGGTTCCAGCAGCGCTGGCTAAAAAAAACAAACAAAAAAAATAGGCAGCAAGCTGCATAACGGGGACACTTTCTGTTCCGTCTCATAAACCACTGTGGTGCTTGAGAATATTTTCTTTATTCGAGGCAAACGTGGCTTTTGGAGTCAAGGACATTCTTTGCCATTTGTTTCTTGCCGTCTGTGTTGAAGGCAGGTTTTTGGCAGCGGGAAATGGCCGTCGAACCACCCGTGGAGGCTGCCGCTTTGTCGTGAGGTCCTGCGTATCTGGGCCCCGAGACGAGACTGAAGAAGAAGCCGAGGTTTCCAAACAGCAGGCTGACGGCGTCGAGATGCAGCGCAGCGGAACAGCTCTGGCATTGTGGCCCGATTCCTCCTCTCCAGGCGACCGGGGTGGTAGCGATGAAGGGGGGGGGGGTGTGACCTGCGAGGGCCCTTCAGATCCACGGCAACCGTGGTCTGTACACACACGCTGTCAGTCGCTGTGTGTGCGCAGGGAGGCCCCATGATAAGGTATACAAACTAGGCCTCCTATGTTTGCTGGCGGGAGACTGCGAAAGGCTGGAGGACCAAAGAACCCTTCATGAACGAAGCCTGCGGTCAGATTCTGGTCGACCTGCGGTTGTGGTCTACTTCCATGCAGCCTAAGCAGGCTAAAACAATAGCCCAGTGTTTCCCAACCCGCTCCTTGGGTACAAAAACGTGGACTGTAATGGGGTCCCTGAGGACCAGAATGTGAAACAATGCATTAACCTATTTCCAGGTTATCATGTGACCTACCGCTGGTTTCCCGACTAGTGTCCCATTAACGGATGACACAGGGGAAGCAGGAATAAGGAGTGGGACACCCAGGTACACCTGGCGATGCAGAAATGCGATCGCCAGTGTGCTCTGACAGTGTATGTAACAGTCACTGGCACAGTATTCCCAAGGAGAAAAGACAGCTTTAATTTGTTTATTTCTTTGTCTCACAATTTCAAAAGGAAGAAAAGCATGCAAACACCAATCCTACCCGATTACAGCATTTCAGAAAGGGAGCCTACGCAACTCTTCATAGTCCGCAAACGAAAAAAAAAGAGAAACCGCCAACAAACCGTATGAAAGTCCGAATGGAGTTAAACTGGCAGGAAGCTGCAGTTACAGCTCGTAGCTACGATAGCTGCCTGTTGCATAGTACGAGGATAACAGCGGGGCGCGTTAAACGCCTTACGACAGTTAACCTCAAGTTTTAATTTATGTATTTGGTTTTGTCGAACAACCGCTCCGCCCGATCCCATAAATCATCTTCACAGCAGTAATATTGCTTCCAAGGTAATATCGACTAAGAAGTGCTTGTCAAAAGCCGAAAACACTCTCAAACGTCCAGTTGATTGTCTTCGTACAGTGAACTCAGATATAAAGTTAACCTATTTAAGCTTTAATGCACAAAATATCATAATTTAAAAACCCAGCGCCACTCAGTGGCGCAGCTGATCGCTTGGGGTAATAAAATACAAAGAGATTTACAATGGCTATATAAAACTCTCCATCGAATTTTCAAGATTAAAAACTACAGAAAAAAACATACTGTACGACACAATTGAATGCATATATGCTTTTTTGCTTCAGATATTTTACAGTAATTACAAAGAAAGATGCACAGGATGGCAGAGTAAAGCAAAGCAGACTATGGGTATTAACTCGCGTTGCACGACACAGCGCGCCGTAGCAAATGTATTTGGAAATGGATGGAGGCAGCTTTCATGGCGCCGCGTCACCACAGGGGGGCGCTACTGAGCCGCCGTGTGGGCTTCTAGCTACCAAAACGAGGACCTTCGCTATTAAAATCTAATAGAACTGAACATGTAGAGATCGATGAATTCACGATACCAGAGGCAGTGCAGATCAATCACAAACTGGTATAATTAACACACCCTGTACACAACACTGGCAGCGACTCCTATTTGAGTTTTCCTCTGAAATGTACAGAAGAAAACAGTTGCATATGGTTTTTGTCACATTTTTATGGCCGAGAAATGTACAAAATATTCAAAGTGGCGTGTTCGGAAACCTTTATTATGAACAAGTGAACGGATACGGTTTTTTTCCTATTGTTATCACAACTTCCAACAGTTGCTGAATTCTTTCTTATGGCTTTCTCAGATGGGTGAAATAAATTACGGTGACTTATTTTAAACTCTTATAATGACATAATACTGATCCTATTATTTCCAAATTAATTCAAATACAGCCTTCTTTTCATTCGAAAATGTAACTACCGAATAATCATCACAGATGTGGCGCCAGCCGAGCAGATTAATTTAGACTCTTTAAATTATGTTTACATGATCTGTCGTATAAAAACATACTGACGCAGTGTGTGAAAATAACAAAGACTGAGATTTTACTTTTGTACGACTGTTAATAAACACTGTTAAGACTATTTACAGGCTCAGCCGTTTTTTTTTCTTATCCCTGTAATTTGTTATAAGGCATCTACACCCCTCACGAATGAGAGTCTCAGTGGAACGCATCACACCATGTGATACCACAAACGACCACTAGGGCGTATTAAACAGCGCAGGGTAAGTCTTCAGAGTGACATTCGAACCAGTCCGGTGCAGTGAAAGATGTTCTTACAATTCAAAAATTGTGTTCCATGCACAAAAAAAGAAATCAAATAAAATAAACAAACCAGAATTCATTCTATGTTGACTTTAACTTAATATTGATATACGTCAAATGCATTCACGACCAACATAACCTGGAGTGAAACTGTGTACACGTACGTGTACTTTTTAGGTAAAAATATTTTAACTGTTGTGAATATGCATGACCCTTTCGGATCTGGTAAAAACTGGCAGGATAATTCCAGTCTCCCTGAAATGTAATGTATATACCGCTTGGATGCCCTACGTGATTTACAGCTTTTAAAGTCTTTCGGTAATCGGTGCATTACAAAAAAAAAAAAAAAAAAAAAAAAGTAAAACAGGAAAAAAAAAGCAAAAAGGCAAACCAAATCTACAGGTTAAGACATATTGCACAAAACAGAGAGCATTTTGGTTTAAAAGCAGTGCTATTGCACACGCGCGCACGCACACACGCACACACACACACACGCAATGTCTTTTCGAAAGTGTAGAAAAAACGCGCAATTCCCTTTCCAGAGAATAAGAGAAAATCGCAAATTAAGGAGTTGGGGGGAGGGTTTTTTGCGCACGAGGCTCATGCTGACAGGTCGGAAATGACCAGTTTGTCCTTTTTACTTCCTATTTCCGTTGGGACGGTGAGCTCGTCAGATTCATAATCCTCCTCAAAAGACCTAGCAGGCAGAAAAAATGCCAAACAGTATTAGAGTTGGCAGGAATCTCTCTCCTCACTGCAAATAAACCACATATTCACGTTTAATGAGAATATTTTCAATTTATTGTCAAGGTAGCCATTACTGCATTAAGGAATTCACTGTATGTTTCCCCTGGTTACTGCAAAAGACAGCGTCCCTGTACTGCTTTCTGGCGCTCAGTCTCATCATCAAACCCCATCACTAGGTTCAAGTTGTAGACTTCAATATCACTACAAAATCTCAGTAACAAATTACTGAACTCTTTCACTGGCTGTCTCCACTCAGCCTTAATACTGAATGTCAGTACCGTGTTTAGGTGCTGCATCTCAGCACCGTGTTTAGGTGCTGCATCTCAGCACCGTGTTTAGGTGCTGCATCTCAGCACCGTGTTTAGGTGCTGCATCTCAGCACCGTGTTTAGGTGCTTTATCTCAGCACCGTGTTTAGGTGCTGCATCACAGTACCGTGTTTAGGTGCTGCATCACAGTACCGTGTTTAGGTGCTGCATCACAGTACCGTGTTTAGGTGCTCTATCTCAGTACCGTGTTTAGGTGCTCTATCTCAGTACCGTGTTTAGGTGCTCTATCTCAGTACCGTGTTTAGGTGCTCTATCTCAGTACTGTGTTTAGGTGCTCTATCACAGTACTGTGTTTAGGTGCTGTATGTCAGTACTTTGTTTAGGTGCTGCATCTCAGTACTGTGTTTAGGTGCTGCATCTCAGTACTGTGTTTAGGTGCTGTATCTCAGTACTGTGTCCTGGTGCAGAGCACTCCGGAGTCAGTGATGCAAGTCTCACCCCTCCTGTAACTGCTCGTTGGCTGTTTCCTCTGCTACCAGGATCTCGTACTCCTCCAAGGCGTACTTGTCCCAATCGGAAGCTTCCGGACCTTCACTCTCCACATCCTGGAAATCCCAGAAAAACAAAATGCTCCTGAGAACATTCCTTGCATCTCCATGACAACTGGCAGATTACTCTACGAATAATTATATATTAATAAATCATATTTAACCGAAGCAAAGCTGTTAGAAACGACGTATTCAGAGTTCATCCCAAATTGTATTGGGGGCACCCTTTTATAAATCGGGCCAGTCACATCATGAGCTTTTATGCAGGTGCATCATTTCCAATCGTGAATCGTACCACCCCCATTAAGTACGACCACTCTGGTCCTACCTTTTGTACTGCAAAGGGATCTCTCTGCTCATGGTCCAGGTACTTCTCCAGGTTAAAGAAGGTGTCATAGAAGATGTGCGCCATCCGGCATCTCCTCAGGTCATGGAGAGTGATCTTCCCTGCGGAGATAGCGGCCGCCGGGTCGTCATAGTTACAGCAGATTCAGTCAGAGGTTCAGCAATTTTAGGGTGTGGTTTTGGAAACGGGGTGTGAACTACATGCTAATACAGGCCCTGAGTGTCATATCCAACCCGACAATGCAGGAGCCAAATCTGAACAAGTGCAACTTGAACCCTAACCAGGTCCAACACACTATTTTAAGATGTGGGACAATTTTAACCTGCCGGGCCAAGAAGTATAAATAAGTATGTATAAATATTTGATGATCTGAATACCAGATTCAATTATAGAGTTTCCGTTGAAAACAGTCTGCGCTGCTGTGATTGGAGTAGCTCCCGGAGAATTTCACACATACACAAGGTCCCACAGCACCAACCCTGGGCAGGTTCATCAGGACCTCTGATACCGGCCACTAAATGGACACTCGATACAATGCCTTAATGCTGAATAACAACGATGAATGGCAAACTGTCATTCAAGGATTCATAGGCTTTATTTGTCACATGCAAAGTACACATTTCGACTACAACTATATGCAGATATGGGGGGTGGCAAGGGGGTGTCTGTGGCCACCCTAGACCGAAACCTGGCCACCCCATTGGCCACACCCGTCATATTTGCATTTTGGCTAAATCAGACTTTAATTTAAAAAAACTCCTTTTATTATGTAACTCTTTCTCTGTGTCCCTGATTATATTCTGATAAAGATTTGAACTGACTGTGCTGCAGAGCTAAACATGTGCTCTCAGAACAGAAGTAATGCAGATGTTTGGAATCTGGTACTTAGTATAAGCTTGTTACCTTAACTGCAAGAAATTCATATATTAAATGTGTATTTGATAAATTCCACCGCTGCCTGAATTATAAACGGTGTAGAGTTATAGCATTACAGAAAATGGATGGTTGTAAGTGGCGAGTTCCTGCTTCTTGAGGTAAATGTTCTGCAGGGTGGGTAGATCAGCCTGGACCACCCTCTTCAGCAGGATGAAGGCTTTAGATTGGGGTTCTGGCTTAGACACGGTGCCTCGTTATGCGTCTGGATGCTGGGGAAGGTGCAGGGGTTCCAGCTCACCTTGGCACTTAGGTTTCACCAGGTCCAACATCTGGCAAAGCAGGTCATGGAAGGGCAGCGGCTCGATGCCCATGGTCTCCATGCGCTCACACTGCTCCCGGTAGAAGAACTCGAGCTCGTACATGGACAATACCCCGTCACCGTCCAGGTCCATGCAGCGGAACCAGTACTCTATGCTGCAGAGGTCGGGACAGACAGACAGATGCGATGTGGTTGGGTTTTCAGCCGACAAATGTCAAACGTATGCTATGGGTTCTACATGCTCTGGACACTGTGTCCAATCGATGCCGAGTATTCAACTGCAATTTACAGACATGCATGCTAGGAATGCATGCTGGGAATTCTGCGTGTCACCTCTGATATATACTCCATGCCAGAGACGCCGCAGGCTTCCGGCCCTCTGCGACAGGGGTTAACGCATGTCGCAGATGTCATGAGATACCTGGTAGGGTTTTTCTTGTCTTCCTCGGAAATGAGGAACCAGACGAATTCGGCGTAGCTCATCCTGCCCTCTCTCTGCACCAAGTTTCCCCTGAGGACGGAGACCAAAGACGGGGCGTAAATGATCGTGTAAATGGGTCAACAAAGGCTGGTCTCTATTCAGGAAATACTTGTCATTGGTCGGGTAAATATTTGATAACGGACTTGGTGAATGGGAACACATATAAGCAGCACCCTGGGTATTTTTCAGTACAAACCTGGACAAAAAAATGACCAGGAGGGTAAATCAAGACAATCCAGCATCTATGCTCCAGCAAACTCACCTAGTGACGGCCCCGGAAAATACTCGCTCTATGATTCTGCTCGAAGAGGCTATTGGGAGAAGACAACAGGCGTCAGCTGGGGCTCACTGCTCTCCTGTCTGACACGTCCATTCCTGCAGTAGGATCTCCACTCACCGTGGTCATTGTACCTCGCCAGGTCCTTGGGGTCAACGAAAAGGTCGTGATCTGTGTCCAGCTCCCAGAATTTACAGTAAATGACGTAGAAGTGCTCGTAGGAGAAGTAGTCTGTGATCTGGTTGATGTCATCCTCCTCTTCCAGTAGGGCTAGCGTCTAACCAAAGAATTCCCATGTGTCACTCAATGACTATACTACCCGATTGGTGCAAAGTCTTTCATTTTTCCACAATCTAACTCATATCCTGGCTTATGCACTTGTTCCTCCGCAACAGTTTTCATGGTCTACGACCAAAGACACGTGCCATTTGAAGGGTAAATTTTTACCGACCACATGCCACTCAAATTTGCCACAGTAGTCGGCGCACACATGCACGACTCTGAAAATGGGACAGGCCATACCTGCAAGAAGTTACTCTTACGTAGCTCCATCATGGCGATCCTTCCTGTCCAGGAGCGGTTCACTGTGTAGAAGATCCTCTGGATCACCTGTAGCCCAACAGGAGATGGCTCAGGTGAACCTTGAGACGCAGAATGGCAGGGTGCAGCCCGCTTTCACGCTCGGCTACCAGGCTGAGCTCTGGGGCCAGCATTACCAAATGGGCACCCAGGCAGCGGAGTACACCAGTGAGTTCTGGACCAGATTCAGCTCGCTTAGGGGCACAGTGCCAGCTAAGTTCTATGCTAACATTATTTCTAGCCTGTTTTAGCAAACAATTCACCAGCCTGCCAGATAGATTTACCTTCTGAATCGGACCGGTATGACCTGTACACTGAGAAAGTTACTCTGTTATACTCGATATTGTATGAACGCCTGCGTTTGTGCATTCGGTTTGCATTTGGAAAAAAAATGGAAAGAGTTCCATTTATAAAATCATGGCCATCAACCCGTTGGCTTTGCTTTCCCAGCCCGTGAAACTGTACAATATAAACCAGTCTGGGGGTGCCAAATATTTAGGAGGCCGTACTGTACTCCACTCTACGTTATATAAATGTCAGAGTACCATCAGAAGGCCGAAAAATAAACAGAATGACGACAGCAAGCAAGTGGTGTGCAGCTCATACGGCTGGAGCTTCTGCCAACAACCCCCACCCCAGGGGGAAGCTGAGGCTGCCTTCACTGGAGGAAGTGACTAAATATGGCCGTGTATGTGCCGGCTGTTCTGGAAGGTGTGGAGGGGGGGGGTCATTCTTTCCGTGACATAGGGCCTGCTGATGTCCCCGGCACGTGTTCCCTGCTCTTCACCCTCTGCTTTTCCCATTCACTCCCTCCCCCCCCCCCCCGCCAAGGTCCACATGTGGATTTGATTTCATAAAGACCCCACAACACCCCACCCCAACCACTAGTTGTCATACAGCTCCACATGCACCAAGTGAAACTCATCCTCGAGCCGACTTCCGGAGTTAAGATACGTGGGGCGAAGCCAGGAAACCTGCCGTGGAACTGGGAGGGCGAAGCAGGCCGCTTACCGTGGTAATGTACCGGGAATGAAATTCGGGGGCGTCCTTCAGGAACGTCAGCCCCGGATGAGTGTCCACAATGTCCTGGGGGGGGTCACAGGGACGGCAGTACGTATAACGAACAGGGATACGGCCGACAGAAAGTGTGACACACAGGTGGGTGAGAGGGCGGGGTGCTTGTGAGGAAGATGGTGCCCGACACACATGTGAAATTACTCTGAAATTACTCAGTAGGAGTAGCTCTTACACAAACCAATGAAAAATACAAATGTCCAAAAATGCATTATTTCAGGAGAGTGAAAAATGCATCTTCTCCGAAGTTACTGTACAAAATGAATCAAGAAGAACGCTGAGACGCCCTTAGTACCATAAATGCAAACTTCACACGGCCGCCAGTGAACAGCTTGATGTTTTTCTTCAACTTACGAGGATTGTAGTCAGCCAGAAAAATGTGTTTACTGGACGGCGATGACATGCTTCAGAAAAACCCAGAGTATGTGGACGCAGCAATACTGCGGTCCTGTCACAGTTGTCGCAGTGACCCCAACCCCACCGGCTGTACCTGTAAGAGTGGGATGAAGTCCTCCTGCTCCAGGTAATTACATCCTGGCTTGGCCAGCAAGTAAACAAACTTCGATGCGTCATCATAGCAGCTGTGCAACAACCTTGAGCAGAGAGAACGGGGTCAGGTGACCGTAATCGTTAGCAGAGATCTGTATGGTTTAAGTTTTCACAAATGTTTGTGTGCATCGATATGTTCTGTTTGTGTTGTGGTAACCTCAGACCAGACTAGCAGTCAGCCCTGTTACATAGAGCAATTAATGGCGTTGTGGTCTCCACATGCTAATCCCTACCCCCACCCACAGGGAATCACAGGCCCAAAGGTCTTATGGACGGCTTCCTTACTTCCGCCACATTGCGACAAAAGAGTGGACCGAAACAAAGCCTGTTCTCTCTCCCCCAGCGCAGTTGAACATGGGGGCCTTCCAGTAGAGTGGGCAGCCACAAGCCTGCAGAGAGGAAGTGAGGTCACGTCCTGTCGGTCTCACACTCTGATTGGACCACAGGCCCCTGTGGCAAACTTAGATCTTTCCCAGTCCGCTTGCGTACTCTCCCCTGACAGCAGAGGGGGTTACCTTTGTGACCTTTGCCATTTCATAAATGTCAGCTTTCTCCTCCTCAAACTCGACGAACACAGCCTCGATTTTGGCGATGGCCTCGTCGAAGTTGGAGCCGCAGTTTGGAATTCCCTTGGGAAAGTAGAAGCGTGGAATGTTTACGGAAATGGGCGGGGGTGCCGCTGGCACATTGCTAACAGGAGGAGTTGGTGGACGGGGGGTGGGCGCGGACGGCCCTGGAGACGGGCAAGGAGGGGGCGTTCCGGGTTTCTTCTCTGGCTTGTTCTGGATCTAGTGAAAGGGGATATATAAGAAAAAATAAATAAATCAGTCATCTTCCTGTATGGTCTGAATACTTGACATCTCACAAGCCGTCAGGAAACCAGCCTTTGGCAATCTAGATACCTTCCGGTTTTTCGAAAGACAGGTCAAGTTCCTTGGCCGCCGCATCAACTACACAAGTACCTCAAACACTTCTTTAAGACACTGTGACACTTGAACCAAGTCAAAGTTACACAGGTCAGGAATAGAGGCTGACACTCCCAGAAGCACGAACCACACGCCATTTGCCTTAAAATATTATCCTGTAGGACTAGATATTGACATTACATGAATGATGGGGAACTTTCTCCCACCCTTGTTCCTTGTGAGCTACCTGGCTCCAAGGTCCCCCCCCCCCCTCCAGAACCCTGACCAGGAGTAGCTGTGAGATGATAAATGGACGGGGAGTAATATTCTTCAATGCAGCATTATTGCTCTACAGTGAATATGAGAAAACTGTTTTTTTTTGTAGGTTAGGCCATAAAATGTACAAACTCATTCCACTGCTCAGTCCATTGCTTACACACTTTTGTCCGTCTGTAGCACAGCCATGACAGAGTGATGTGCGAGTATGCTGTGTGTGCATCAGAAAGAGTGTCATGCAAAACGAACGGCGCTCCGCCATCGCACAGCCCGTGACATCATCAGTAGGCGCTGGCTAATGAGTTCCCTGCTGGGGGGGGGCGGCTGAGGACTCTCAACTCCAACTTGCTGCGCTCACCCAGAGCAAACAGCAGAGGCACGGATCACATCTCAAAATGTCAGGGATTAAGGTCCGGCTGTAAAGTTCAGGCACTGAGGCAGGAGTGACATGTGTTACTAGGAAGCCGACCGATTCAGACTCCTACGGATGACAGAAGCCGAGAGGCGACACACATTTTACAGGAATACGTCTGCAAGTGCACAGTAAATGCTGAGAAGTTTGGCGAGTGTCGAAACAAAGACGTCAAAGGTTTATCTATGACATCATAACAAGCAATCAAAAATAAAAAGCAAAAAAAAAAAAAACAAATGAATTAAAGCATTTTTGAACCTGTTGCAATTCCCACTACATGAACTAAGACCTGACATTTATTATTACACTTTCTTTGTTGTTGTCCTTATTTAGTGTGAGAGAAGCACACAAGAATCTCATTATCAGACACATGTCAATAATCTTCTAAAACCACAACTTGACATTAAAAGCTGGATTCTGGGATTCGAATAAACATGAAGACGATGGGCGAGATCGATGCTCTTCACACGCCCAGACCACATGGATCGGGCAGATCTGTGCCGGGCAAGACGGCTCCGGCTTTTCAGCACTAATGAGCCGAGCAGATAAGGCGGAATATCCATGCGGCTCGGGGGAGGAGTCATAACACCTTTCCAAATGCAGCTGCTGGCTGACTAAACAGGGGCCTAGTCCAGGTCTTCACGAAGGGCCCACATCTAAGGGCTCCCCCTCGTCCCGGCACCTGTGGTTCTCTCTCGCAGAGGGCACCACCCCTGCCCTGACCCAGTCCGAACCTCAGCGGCCCTTAATTCACTTATAAAGGCAGAGGGTGAATAAAGGACGAATGGGCCCGTCATACTGGATGAGCATTCTGGGAAAATGAACCAGCGAGCCCTCCTATAGAGAACGTCCCCACCGCGACAGCTGTAGCAGTCTCCCCTGCCCACCCCCCACCCCAGGCCCTGCCACCCAGACTCATTCTGACACTGTATTCCTTGCCCTCAAGGTTATTATTAGACCCATTGGTATCTACCCGCAAATAGTGTGTCTCTGAAGGTATGTGGGCACCCGCCATCGGGACCGTGACTAACCTGCTGCTGCTGGAACGACTTTAGCCTCTTTTTGAAACGGGATGGAAGGACAAAGTCGCAGCCGCGAGCGAGAAAGGCCAGTTCGCCCCGCAGGTCAGGGTCTCTCCGCAACGAGGTCTCTTTGATCATCATTCTGGAAGGGAGGCGGGACGGCGCTGCCGGCTGCAGGTTTGGCGGGGGGGGGGGGGGGGACTCCGCCGCCCCCTCTGTGAGACACCGGCCCGGTGCACGCCGCTCACCACAGGACGTGACGGTTCCGCACGGTGCAGCGCGACGCAGATTTCTTCTCGTCCTTCGTTCCGCGGCGGATGGTCGAGCGCATTGTATCTCAAATTTCGGGAGAGACGAGGGCTCCCAACCCACTCCTGTTCTGTCGAGTCGTTGCCGGGGGTCCCAGAGACGGGCAAACTATCACCTCAGCCAGCAGCTCGCTTCATTCCGAAACATGAACCCGTGCAAGGACCTGGCTGTCGGGCAATCTGGACAGCAGGTGTGTGTGTGTGTGTGTGTGTGTGTGGTGCATTGTGGGAAAAGAAATACCTCCCCCTCCCCCTCCCCAATTCCCAACCCGAACTACACAAATGTCCAGCCGCTAAACTTAGCATGACTTAGTTTACCGTCAGCTCCCCCCAAAACCCAAAGCAGAAAACTCCACGTTTGGTGCAGCTGTCCACCGCGATGCATTCCTCTAAGGTAGGCGATGTTGCAGATTCTAGCCATGACACACACACACAAAAAAAAAAAATAAACGATCTACTCGACACGGATCGTCGAATGCACGCTAACCTGAGCTAGATTCGCGTTTCGACTGCTTCCTGTTCTAGCAAGGGGCATCTGAAGGGTTGTCATACGGCCTGTGGAGGTTCCACTTTTAGCCAGGTATTCGCCCCAGCAGTATATGTAGGTCACCATGACAAAGTGCATCAGCCAAGCAACAAGCACCAAGAAAAGAAGAGACAAAGTGCGGATTCAAAATGCTTTCACTATTATCACCAGTACGTCGACATTTACTTCCATGTGAAATTTGTATTTTTATTCTGAAAAATATCTGTCCATCCATCAGTCTTCCAGCTGCTTAGCCTAGTCAAGGCTTTGAGAATTTGTAAAACTTTTAGGTTTTATTTTTATGTTTGCTTGCCTGAAAAAAAGACTCAGTGCCGTATCACAAAAGTGAAAATAATAACAACAATTGTATCGCTAACAATGTACACGGGTTTGCAGCCTTGCGACGCGGCATGACCAGCACCACCTAGTGGTGACTAGCGAGTATTCACAAAATCCAGTCGTTTTTATGATTAAAAATAAAACACGCAAGACAGCAACAACTTAATTAAAATGATCGTGGTGAACCCTAAGCACCAGTGTTAGCAGCAAAACATTACATAAACCATTTTATGATGAATTGGGGGAGTCGTATATTTTTCTGCCAAGCCTGACTGCGCACCCCCCCCCCCCACCACCACCACCCGTCCCCCGCCCGCCCTCCCACACACACAATATTCACCCCCCCTAGTATAAATAACGCACCCTGCGGAGGAAGGATCATGACATTTTAGATGCACATAGCAATCCCAGAGTTCCTTGCCCTGCCACCTGCAGCTGTCTGGAGAATATCAAGTGGATCAGGAATCCACAGCGGGCGATTGAAAATCCCGGCCCACCGGTCTACCGACACTTCTTACACCAGCGTTTGCCAAACCAGTTGCCAGGGCACACTGGATGGATCCACCATTTTTGTTTTTATCCCACTTCCCAGTATCTGTAAGGCATTTAAAGGTCCTGATTGCATCGGTCAGCTGTTCTGGGAACTGTGATAAAACAAAAACGTGGATCAGTGTCCCCCGAGGACTGGTTTGGGAGACACTGCCCTACACCGATTCCATTAACTACCAGGATTACAGTGTAAATAAAAGTACACAAGCACAGAAGTAAATGTCTTGGAATGAATGAATTTCTGTCAAGTCGTGTTTATGAACGAGGCTGATCTAGCGGTGGAAGATGCTGGGAATATTGCATAATTATCTGGCCAATGGGTGTCACTGAAAGCACGCAGGTCACCCGTAACCAGGGATACCTGCCTGTGTACACAGCCCTCACCCCATTCTGCTATCTCACTGCTCTGCCTCGGCTGGGTCTTAGCATTTCGCATGCTAAAGACACTACCGTGCCAAAGGATGGCAACCCTATCCCCGCAGCAGATATGCTTGCAGTCTTACACTATTACATATCTGCTTAATCAAGTTAAGCTGCTGCCCCAAGGTAATGATCACAAATCCCCTTGAGTAACTTAAACCTGCTACCCACCGCAGTAATAATCCGGGCAGTTACCGACCTCCGAGTATTCGTCCACGTTCTTTTATCAAGTCTGGCTACCACGTAGCAGGTTGGGGTGGTGTTTTTAACGGCGACATTCTCACCGGACAAAGACGACCACTCTGGAATATCATCAGTGTCCGTACGACGGAATGCACGCATGTTCCCCTGAAGGACGCATGTTCACCCTCACGCCATTCAATCAGCCAATGAAATTAGTCCGCACCTACACAGGCCAATAGAACTCCAGCTAACTGCGGGTATGATGAGGACGGGTCCGAACGTCCTCGAGGACATTACCAAATAAAGCGGCCCATTCTGCCTGGATGCCCCCTGCCCAGGGTAACGGGGGTCCCGTTCCCAGAGAGCAGTGTCATCATCCTTACCCCCCCCCCCCCTCAGGACTGGCACAGTCACCAACTTCCAGGAAAACGCGGCGAACTGTGCCACAGAAGCAGAAGACTGACCCAGTACAGTTATTCGTTTACCCTGGCAACCAGTCCTGCTGGCTGAGCCGCACGCCCCAATCTGCAGGCTCGTCAGTTTCTGCAACCCTCAAGCCGCTTAACGCACAGGCAAACACACAAAACCCCAAAAGTGGACTTCAGCCCCAGAAATAATCATCCGGTTAGCAGAAAAACACATTAAATGTAAGGCTAAGGGTACAGAACCCCAGTCACCGTCACAACGGGTATCCCAGACCGTGCGTTTCAGATCGATCAGCCTTAAAAAATAGACAATGCCCACCAGTAGCGACCCAAAGCCACATAACACAATTTTCACAGCTGAATACTGAACAGCTCCCCCCTAGAAATGCAAAGGTCATTCCTGTGGGATATCTCGCGGTGTGGTGCCCCCCCCCCAATATGGTTCCTGTTTCAGTGGAGACTGTAATCGATGCTGGATCTGGCTTCATTATTGCCGACATCCCGGCTGAGGTCACCCTCGCAACAGCTGGGGGTGTATAAATAGAAGCATGGGGGGGGGGAAAGGGGGGGTCACACCCACCCCCTGGCCACTTTACACCTCGTAGCAAAGGTGTGAACTGGGGGGTGAAAGGAACAGGCTTCATGCCATGGGTCTGTGATTTCCTAACCAGACTGCAGGCAAGTTAGGGTATCAGCAGTACAGGAGGTAGCAGCCTTTCCCCATTAACCCGGAACCTTCTCCCGCCCATATTTCATCCTTTGTGTGGCATCAAATGGCCCCCGACTCGCACACTCGCTAAACCACAAATGAAAATCACGCAGCTTCATGTCATACGGACGCCGGCGTGCGATGGCACTTACGTGCGTGTTGGGACTCGAGCCTACGCCCCATCCGATGCCCAGAGGGAGTGCTGACACTAATTATTTGTTAACATTATGGCGAGTAACTAACACCCGGGACAGTAATTAACACCACGAGACATGAAAGAACATCCTTTTTCTGACCCTAACCCCCCCACCACTAACAGGCAAAAATGAGTGAGAGGATGAAAGCTTCTGAGCAGTGAGCTGGAGGGTGGGGCCGAACCCCCCGGAAAAAGTCTTGAAGTACGCCGACGGATGCTGCGATCGACGTGCGGCTCTTCTGCGGCTGCATTGGGGAATTCTGAAGCGGAACGATTGTTGCACAAAGGTATTTGGGAGCGAGACGTTTGGCTAGGGGAGCTGACAGCGAGTGGGCGGATCCGCCGTGCCGTTCCAAAGCAGGTGGACCTGCACCTGGGTGGAATTCAGTATGCGCTGGCAGCCAGATGGGGCGGGCGACGCGGGCGTCCACCATGCAGCTGACAGGGTGGCGACTTTGGTTCCCTGGGCGAGGGTGACAGCATTGGCTGCACGTGGGGACCCCATTCAGAGGGACACCGGCAGAGCTGGAGGGGGTGCCCATTCTGTAAGAGCGGGATTAATGAAAAGCTTAATTAAGTTTCCAAAATTCACTCGGCCCATTTTTTTGCTGTTTCATGAGACCACCAATGACCTAAAGTAAGACTTCCTCCTCATATGTTAAAGTGCCGGGAACCAAAACTCACTTTCATTATATTTCCAGAAGTAAGTCCACATAAATGTCTCTAGAAAATGCATCCCTTGGAAGGAGCGAATTTTGGAAACTTGCTCTTCAAATGACCTAAAATGATTTACAGTCGAAATTTCCGTTTTAAGATTGACAGGCAAAAACTGCCCGATTAGTTGACTCCGCTAGACTTGTGCGCTGATTTATCCACAGCTGGAGAGACTTAGCAGACCCTTGTGGCACGAACCAAAACGTAAGCAACATCTCCGCATAAATGAGGGTCACACGGTTTCATTGACCAAACAGAACTTTGGCTGCGTTTTTAAAACTACCTGCACCCATTGGGTTGGCTGGTATCATGGACACCAACTGGAAGCGTGACGCTTACAGAGAAAAACCCCGGCAACTTAAGGGAACATGCCGGAAGGGCGGCCCTCCTGCCCTGGCCCCCCCCCCTCTGTGACCAGCCCAAGTGTGCTTACATCTGTGTTGCAAAATGATACATGCAAATAAAGCTTCCATTTTGCAGTTTATTTCTGCTGCAGGCACCAGGCAGACTTCAGACACACACGCACGCCACCCTTTCAGTCTGCTTTTCCAAAAATAGTTACACAGAATGCTGTCGCCACGGCGACAACCCTTCACCTGGTCGGGGAGAGGCACTTTGGAAGTAGGGACTATGAATCCCCGTTCATGTCCACAGGGACTGTGGGGGACGCCAGTGGTGACACCCTATTTTAAATCAGTCCCAAAAAAAAAGGCTCGCAGAATAACTGCCACGGGGGGGGGGTGACTAAATCACTGCCACCAACAGAGGGCTTCCACACACTGCAGTGCGAGCATGTGGTTTGGATGGTGGCTTACTTTGGGGTTCTGGAGTCTCATTAGAGAAATGTCTGTTAAAAGAAAGTATTCAGCTAATAAAAAGAATGTCAACACCGAGAATATGGACATCCCAGTCGGTGCGTTCTTATCCAGTAATTAAAAGGACAAAAAAAAATACTACAGGCAATTCCACCCTCTGCCACTAGGTGGAGGAATTGTTCCGTGAGTTTTAACTTCTTCGTTTAGAATTACGGTTCCAGCGTTTTTCAACTGACGCCTTCTTCTTGACTGTTTCACTAATCTATAGCTAGCGCCGTAAATTCTTTGCACGAGGCTTTGTGCTGCTTTCATGAATCATTCTGAGGCTCCGTCTCTGTCCCATGCTTCCCGCATGAGCTGTCAGAACTTGCATTCGTCCCATTCATACAAATCCGAAGGAGATCAAAGGCCTCCACTGAAAATAAACACCTGGCAGCCGTTTAAAACCCCATATTTTTTTGCTGCATGACAGTCACCGTTCTCAACGACTCGCACAGTGCAAAGCAGGACTCGACCCTGACAGACACGCCCGTCTGCATCAGTGCCCACAATGGACAAGGCAGTCCGACCAGCTCAGACACACTCAGATTCAGGGTGGGGCATCCACAAGAGAGCAGAAAAAAAGGGGCCAAACAAGCTACTGCAACAACTACCCACGGGCCTGCGCAGCGGGTCATCTGCAGATAAGGACGGCCATTTTGCAGCAAACCAAATCTGCGTCGAACCGGGACAGTGGATGGGGACAATGCTCCGTTCTTAGACAAACCCTGCGTGAATGTGAAGGAGCCAGCAGTCCGCTTCACAACGCGCTTACACAAAACAGACACTTGGTGGCACTGTTTGTATTTTCCATGTAATGATTTTCTCACAACCCCACTTCACAGCGAGCAACCTTTCGCCCGTTACCGGACTTTCTATATTGGCCGGAAGCAAAAATGGATAGCCGCAATGCGATAGATAAAATGCCTACAAAAGACTGCAAGCCTTCTCCACAAAAGCTAAGGGCGGGGCAAAGGCGTGAATATGCTGACCTCCCCCCCCCCCCCCCCCCCCCCATCTTATTAATGCCTGGAAGGGAGGTCCTTCATCAGTCTCCCCTTAGCATTCCAGATTATGACCTCTGCTTCTGATAGGCCTCAGCTACACGTCCTGCAAATTATGTTAAAAAAAAAAAAAAAAAACTCACTCACTCAGGCCTCCTGAAGGAGAGAGAGCTCAAAACTCACACGCCTTTAATGGCTTGCAGACCACCTCATTCACGTGGGGCAGAACCCTCTTCTGCGAGAATGGTATGGACCCTAGAATGCGTTCAGATCTACCTCTGATCCTTCAGCATACTTGCCGAAACTCTTCTAAACTTATTTCAGTGCACCCAATTCTGGTCAACCCATTAGGCGACGGGGACGACCTCCTCGCACGTCATCTTCAGAGACCGATACGTCTGATTCTCTCTGCTCAACAGTGGGCCAGTCTTCCATTTTGACGAGTCAAGATTCAAGTCAACTCCTGAAATACGCCATATGTTACTTAAGCATTAAATACCCGAATGATCGCTGCTGGCTGAACGGACTCTCCTCTTTTTCATACCATCTGATGTCTTTTTGTTATAAATAACTGGAAAAATGCTTGCCAAATCCTCCCAGATTTCAGCAAGGGGGGAATAAGGAAGTTCTGCCAGGTTGGTCCGGGTGATCGTACATGGTGGTGTTTCTGCCAGCTGTTGTGCGTTGCCGGTGGCTGCGAGTTGCTTTACGCCGACAATTGGCCATTATTTCAGTACTGGAGACCTTTCACAAATAGCAGCAAGGCTCCCTGTCGTAATGGGGATGGCGTTAGGGAGGGTGGGGGGGGGGGGGCTCCCTTTCATTTTTTGGCTCGAGTTTTCCATGTTACTTCATTTCCTCCCAGAGCGGAGGATGTTGGTGGCAATGTCGTCATCGCGACTCGACCCCAAATAAACCACCCCGCAGGTTCGCAGAGATACAGCCCCCCTCCCCCACACCTCCTCACCTCCCCCTCTACACTTGCCCAGCTCCACGTGATGATATCTGCTCTCCTTTCCCAAGAAGAACACCTCATCGGTTTTGTGACACCTCAGCAACATCCTCCAACTGACCACACTCTCTCCCAAAGCGAGCAGTTTGTTTGTTTGCTTAGTAGCCAAGGAGAAGCAATTGTCCTCCCCCCACATCATTTATTTTTTATTTAAGTTCCGTTTTCCACCTTCCCATGACATCATCATCCCTAAAAATCCCTCAGGACCTGAGAAGATCCCCCCCCTCCCCCCAAAGCCTCGTACTGGCTCAAGAGCTGAGTAGCAGCCAACCAAAGTCAAACAACATGTTAGGAGCGCAAGCAAATGATTAATGACACCAGCACTGTCTCACTGTATAGGAATGGAAGCAATGCAGCAACACTGAAAACAAAGGGAAGTCCTCTGTGGGACGGTATTCCTCTCCTTTACATACTAGAACTCGTGGCCATAGGTAGAAATCAGCAGGAGAACATTTTAAACTGAATTTGAGGAAGCGCTTCTTTACACAGCGTGTAGTTAGAGTGTGGAATAGTCTTCCTGCTGGTGTAGCGCAAGCTGAAACAACTCTGAGCTATTAGTTGGGCCGAATGGCCTCCTCTCCTTTGGAAATTTCTTATGTTCTTATGTCGTAGTACTTATTTATGGGGTTCTCATTAAACAACAAAATGACGAATCCCAATTTTATGATTTCAATGACCTCGCTGAGTGTTCAGCAGCCTCATTTTATGTTCGAGAGAACATATGTTGAATTAGTCTCAAGTACTATTACAGACTGCTAGGTTATTCTTCCACACATCAGCTTTTTTCTCCCTTTGTACCTAAATTGCTATATTCCCAAGTTTCCTGCCGGTTGTGTGGTCCACCTGGTTCTTATACGGCCAGACACTCAGTCGAGAAAGGACACGTCAAACGGCGAGTGATCAACAGCTGTTCCGCAGGTACTCCGTGCGGGGCTTCAAAGGCCTTGGTGGCCTTGGCTGAGTGGCCCAGGGCCCAAGCTCTGCACAAGGCTATGGGTCTTGTGTACAGACCCATAATTCATACCCCGGTGGATTTCAACACTCTCTTATACAGCAAGGCCAGGATGTTTGTTGTATTGGCCAAGCTCTCCGACAGTGTCTTCCGGAAGGAACTGGGCCCTAGGCCTCTAGAGAGAGGACCCTTCTGTTGTCTCACGTTACAGAGTCAAAGAGATCAAAACAAATGGCCTTTTACTTGTTTTTTTTTTTGTTACCACCTGCTGTTTTGTCTAAAAATAAAGACTGTTTTCCGGTCCACCAAAGACAGATATTCCTTGGTCCAAAACCAACATTCCCTTAGCTACTTGACAGATGTTCGTCATCCTTGAGAGCTTGTGCATATAGTCCAAGGTCATTTCCTTTCACCTGGACAGTAAGGTGCAGCGGTACTGATTAAACTGTCCAGCTGGGCAGAAGCCGGCAAGCCCTTGTTTACAACCAAGACTGACAGGTTTAATTAGGGCAACGCCCCTGGCTGAGGAGTGCTATTTGCATAGCTAGAGGGTGCCAGGGCAGATCGGGTGATGGGGATCTATTTCCGTTCGCGGTGGTGGCCCCCCGAGACACGGTCAGCTCCGCTTTCCCATAGGCGACAGTCCGTCTCCAGAGGGATGCCGTAGTAGCAGGAGTAAATACATTTAGGGTCGTTTACCAGCACCTTTGTCTTGGGCGGAGCGAAACGATTCTGCTAACGCTTGCAACTCTGACCTTCTTCATGGTGCAATGCCAACATCACCCCCCCCCCCGACACACACACACACACACACACACACACACACACACACACACACACACACACACCGGCTGTGAATTTGCGGCCTAACGAGAAAGACTCACAGATACTGCCATGACCTAAAAGTGACTACACCACACACACACACACACAGTGTTCATTCTGATCGACCACACACAACCAAGACCCCACGGCTCAGAGGATTCCCTGGGCCACACATGGTTGAAAGGGTGCTGCCAGATGGTGGCTGGGGGGTAAGTGGTGCATGATGTTTTCCCAACAAACAGAGAGAAACGGCAAAGCCGACAGGCAGGTGGGATCAGGTGAAATGTGCCTGGGTGTCTTTATCCTCAGGGGGCAAGAGGTTGGTGTGATCTAAAGTGGTACAACTCAACAACAATGAACACGGAGGGGGAAAACTGTTCTTTCTAACTTTCTAATTTCAGTAACTTTTTCATTAGTGAAAAGATGGTAGAGATAAGTCAATAAGCTCACTCTGGTCCAAGACTGAAAGGGTACTGACATGGACCCCAACGCCGCATAGAATGTGCAACACCAGGCAAGCCTTGGGGGGGGGGGGGGGGGGGGGGGGGGGGGGGGGGCACGTCCTACATGCGAAGGTCCCAGAGGCCGCTTACCTCCACAGCCATATCAAAGCGTCAAACGCCTCTCTGGGACCCAGCAGATGGGGGCCATTTCTACCAACGGTTTAGCTTTCAGAATCTCACTTGGCTTTTGCAGCTAGAAGTTCTTCAGATTATATAAGATTTGGCCCTCGTTTTGAGCTCATTCCAAAACAGAGAAATTTGCTCGTGTACAAATCAAACACATTCACTGCTAAAACTCATCAACTGTAAAGATTGCTACCCCCCCCCCCCCCAAACCATACTCTTTTTCTAAACCTGGGCCCCCCACATGAATGTGAAAGATCCCTTTTCTGTTCTAACTGCAGAAGCAACCTGTCATATCAGTTAAGTTTTCACCTGGTCCTGACTCCTGTGATCGATGTTCAGAAAAATGGGTGGATGTCGACAGCCCAGCACCGCCTGAAATATAATCCTGCTGTGGCTGCCAGGGGGCATTTTGTAATCCGCTAACTTGCTCTGTGTCAAATATTAAGGCCTGCCGGCACAGAGACAGACTCGCTCTGCAACGGCCAAACGCATCACAAGGCGCTTTTACACTGCAGGAACTTTTTTAAGGAACCAAAAAGGTGTTGAAAGACAAACTACTAGAAAGTAGGAGTGTGACGGTACACATATTCGTACTGAAATTTTCGATAGCTGTCTTTCGGTTCGGTACGCATACGTACCGAACAAATGCAGCAAAGGCGGAACCTGTGTTTGTGCGTTTCCCCCGTGCAAGATCCGGAAAGGGCCGGATGAAGCCGCGCCGCTCTGCATGCACGCGAACCGTCCTAATGTGAAGCTGGAGGTTGTTACTGTGAACACAAGTACGGCACAGGTATTTTTTAAATGCTCACCATAATGGATATTTATTTCGTTAAGTTTTGCATTTTTGAGACAATATTTCTGCTCATTTTCTAAACGTGCACTTTAATGGACATTTACTGAGTTTTTATTTACTTGAGAGAATATATAGAGTTAAGTTTAGTTTATTAGTAGATAGCAGCAGTAGCGACAGAGACGTCTTTTTACTTTGTTCAATAAACCACTGTTTAATAAAGATTGGAAGAAGCAACTTACATCTTGTTTCTTTTACGTCCCGCTGTACCCGAAAACGTACCGAACTGTGACTTTTCCGTACCACTACACCCCAACTAGGGTGGGGCGTATAACGGTAACTTGCTGACTGGTTGACTACAGGCACCAGTTGTATCTTGGAAGTTACATGGAATACATATTTTCGCTTGCATAGCAAAAAAAAACAGTGCTTATTAGTGATTATTTTTCTTTTATTTTATGTAAAGTGAAAAGATTGATCTACTGCCCAGATTTAATAACAATTCTAAATATATCACGGGTTGCAGAATTAAATTAAATTCGGCGTCCCATTTTGATCGATCGACCCAGTAACTAACAAAATGATTTGTGCATCCTTCGTGGTTTTGCGGTGACATTGTAGTTTTATATGAAATTAAATGCAAGCTTGACTTACAAACTTTTTGCGTCTCCCACACTAATTTAGCATCAGGGTCCCAGTTCCTGTTGTGTGTCAAGCAAGCAACACACTGAATGAGACCAGCTACAGAAGGTCCCTTTCCGAGACAGCTGAGGTACTTGTAAGCAGGAACTGGATCCAGCTGGACAGCTAGAAGTTCTGGAACCATGATACAGAACTTCGGTGTGAAAGCGCCTATATATCTGATACAGAAAAACCATCCCAAACAATGAACTGGAGTGAAACAATGACCTGTCATGGATTTCCTAGGTACCAAACCCATACCACAAAATTAGTCACTTCCTAAGCTCTTGTAGAAACAAGTTCTTCTGATTTTTCATTTATTGACAACACATTGTCATCTAACCATTGCCTTTAATTGGACATCAGACATAATTGTTTCTCTTTCCGGCAAACACAGAAGTGGCTAGCAGGCCCAATATTTGTTCGGGCAAATGTGGAACGACCAGTTTAATTAAGCCATTTAAAAATGATGAAGTGATAATGAAAAGCTGGTGCATTTAACATGTGAAAATCAAAGGGCCCCCTTACTCACCCTGATGACCTCAGGTGTCTGCTGAATCAGCAGGGCAGAGCCCGTGTCTCTTGAGGAGACGGAAGCATGACCAGCAGGTGGCACTGTGACTGTCTTGCCAGCGGAACCCAGCGTGTCCTGAAGGAGCCGCATCACCTCGCACTCCTTCGACTGCGTCCCTGTGCCTGTCCCGCTCTCCACCAGCTCCTGGGCAAAGCTTTCGATGCTCTCCAGGATCCTGAGCAGGAGTACCCCATCATCCTCATCGTCAGGCCCAGCAGAATCATTCTCAGACAGGGACGGAGACGAGGACGAGAACGCGGTGTCTATGGACGTGGGTTTTTTACTTTCTGGGCCAAAGGCCGAGGACTGGGGGAAGCCTACTGGCTGGCCACCGTTCCTGTGGTCCGATGCTGTTAGCTTGCCGCAAGGCTGTGAATCGATAGTTTGGGAGAGGCACTCCAGATCCATCAACAGCTTGTCAATATCATCGTCCCTTCCACTGGTCTGTGCTCTGAAAGATCTATTCTCAGGACTCATGCTTTTGAGGGGCACACAACTCTTGTTGGTGTCATGCGAAGGAAGGGGCTCCAAGTTGGGTTTAAAAATTGTCCTATTCCTGCCAATCTCTGAGCCCATTCCTGGTTCCGGAAGCATCCCTTGCTTCCTGGAAGTTCCCTGGCCAAAATTCTTTCCCTCCCTATCCAGCACCTTTCCGACATCAGCATCTTCTTCTATGTACAAAGTCTCCATGGAGCCCTTGCTGACGCTGTCAGAACTGCTCGACAGCAAGGATTTTGTGCAGGGGAAGCCATCATTGCGGGTTGTGGTGACAGTGCGGACAGGGGCTAAGGCAGACGTGCCAGCCCCCGTACCTTGTAGGCTCTGGGCAGGTTTTGAATTACCCACTGAGCCCTTCATAGGCTCCTGAGACTCTTGGAGCTGAGAGAGGGAGGGAGATAGAGGCTGGGTAGTTGGTGGGGACTGGACAACATCCTCGTACCGGGGCGGCTGATCATTTCCAAAGAGTGGGGAGAAGGGGCCCTGGTGTGGGTTCTGCAGGCCACTGACAAGTTCGGCAAAGTCGCTGTGCTCCAGGCGCCCTGCCTGTGCCTGTTCCAGCTCCAACGGGAGCCTCCGCAAGTAGCTGGAGAGCCGAGTCATCAAGCTGCGGTAGACGACGTCGGGGGTGCCGGAGTCATCGCCATCACCCACCCTTCGCCTTCTTCTGAATGCACTGCTTAATGATGTCC
This sequence comes from Brienomyrus brachyistius, assembly GCF_023856365.1. Taxonomy (NCBI): domain Eukaryota; kingdom Metazoa; phylum Chordata; class Actinopteri; order Osteoglossiformes; family Mormyridae; genus Brienomyrus; species Brienomyrus brachyistius. The sequence goes on from NC_064553.1 coordinate 4,754,629, forward strand.
GTGCACTTCTTCAGGTCCTCGGAGCACTTGAGCAGGATGTCAAGGCAGGCCTTGATGTCCTCGCCAGATGCATTGCTGTCCGCCCTGGTCTTCTCTAAAATCTTGGCAATAAGGGATTCCTCTGTCAGGCTGTTGAGGTACATCGTTGCGACGTTGTTCAGGTTGTGCTCCAGTGAGGTGCTACGGCTCAACTTATGCTCCTCCAGGACGGACTTCTGCATCAAGCCAAACGGTGGGCAGTTCTCGTCGTTGCCAAAATGCCCATATATAATATCCAAGTCCGTCGACCTTCTGCTAAACGAGTCAGGACGGACCTTCCTGCCTTTCCTGAAGGTGACGTGGCTCGTGGAATACTTGATTTTCTCAAAAGAGAACTCTTTGATCTTGCCACTAGCCAAGTTGATGGCCTCCCCGGTGATGTCCTTCAGGCTGGCAGTGCTTTGGATGGAAGATGCTTTTTTGAACCTGCTGCTGGCTGGGTAAGCCTGGTGATAGTCCTCGGCGGAAACTCGGGTGCAGGGAGCTGGTGCCACTGGGGCCTCCTGGAGCTCGGCACAGGTGCTTTGGTGGGTGGCAGTGCAGTCCAGCCCATGCCTGAGCAGTTGACAAGGCCCGGTGCAGTAGTGCACTGCCTGCTGGCCACGCCGGTCCACCACCACGCTGTTGTAGCAGTTGATGCTACTGACCACAATGCGATATGCTGCAGCCATTGTTTAACTCTTTGTCGGGTCGCTTCTGAACCCACACTCGGGAGAAATTACCAATCCTTTTCAAAAAACCATGTTTCTAATTTAAAACGAAAACAATTGTACAGTTTCAGTCAGTAGTCAGATAAAACATTTTTTTTTACGTAAAAGGAAACACTAAAATAGTCACACAAATAGTTTGACGTCCTTGCGGGCCCCGCAGTAATGGACGGTTGCGTCAGTCGCAGCTGCTTCCTCACTAGGCAGCATCCACGCTAATCATTAACCGGCACCCCACAGTCAAAGAGTAATTGCCCTGTTCCGCCATGGTGGAGAGGCTACCCGCTCGCTGAAAACCGGCCCAGCGGCCTAATCACAGGCCTATCAGTCGGGCTCCGCTGCATCCTCACCCCCCGCCACCATCCACAGTTGAGGCCTGCAGAAAGGGGGGTGTAGGTCCGTCCCTCCCTGGCCGGCTGCTTGACAGCTGCCTTGATGCGTTTCACAGATGTTCTGGCCTCCCCTCCTCGCTCACTCCGTCTTCCCTCTCTCTCTCTCTCTCTCTCTCCGTCTCAGGCCTGGCGGGGTGAGATTTCCTGAGGACCCTGTTCCAAGGCGCCACCTGCGAGGCAGCAGAGGAAAAAAAAATGAAACGATGCTTTTTTTGTTGTACAACTACAGTTACATTGCAACACTTTTTTTTATTTAGCAAATCCTATTGTTTCTCCTGTTTAAGTCATACATAAACACACACGTGTGCACAACTGAGAGCAAAGCTCGGGGTCCGGGTGCAGGGGTAGCCATTTATCCAGCACCCCTGAGGTATTCTGGGGGCACAAAAGCCTAATCCACTGAACTACCTCCACCCCCCCCCCCCAAACAATATGGAGTGCAGATAATTTTAAGTGGACAGCTACAATAAATGTGAATGACATTGCACTGTTCTTACACCGCTCCGATACATCTCAGGCCCTGGAGTTAAAAATCTTTCAAGGTTAAATCACTCAAACCCACACTTAACTTCTTGTCCGTGCCCTCAAATGATCCCTAACCACACAAAAGACGTACTTCTTAAGATAAGACATTTTTTATAACCTTACAATTAGTCAGTGATTGGTTTGAAAAGACATACACTACCTCATTCAGCAGGCTTTTCTGAATGCTTAACTCTGCCTCTTCAATAGAGGAGAACACAAGGACAACGTACAAGTTACAAATGACGTCCGTACCTGAGAGGGGGGCAATATTGACATTTACCATCAGAGATAAAGATGCATTCTCGAAAAATGCATCTAATAATGTTGACATTAAGCTTATTTTAATGTTTCCGTTTCATAAATTTCTAATTTATTTTGGCTTCAAATACTGGTTATTTTGGCGATAAATTATTATGGGGTTTTAGGTTTTTGCCGACCAGTTTCTATTTACCAGTAAAACAATTTAGTTTTTGTGCTAATATTTCTTTTTGCATAAAAACTGCAAAATAAATTTTATAATTTTTACAATTCAATAATTTTATTTTAGCTGTCATTAATAATAATAATTTAACAAATGCATTAGGGCTACTAGTAGAAGGACATGATATTTAAGTCAAATATTTAAGTCATTCAACTAAAAATAATCATGCATTTATTAATCATTTCAGTAATCCTCCCTGTCCCAGATATTTGGCAAATCTTATATCTGCTGGGAGGGAAAACTGAGGGGTCAATCCGACGGCCACAGGGATTTAATGCTGCTGGGCTGTCGGTGTGTGAAACGCCACCTCTGTAAACACGACAGGCAGAAAAATGCCTCTATCACCCAAGGACTGGCTGCTAGCGTCCTTCATCGCCGCTTAGATGATGGAGAGCCGAGGAGGAAACTTCGCAGGAGCCGACAGCCGGACCGACCCCCCATTAAGGAGCAGAGCAGGCCCCGTGTCTACATGTGAGGGGGCAACTTCTGCACAGCTTCTCTGTACCCTGTCCAGGTTTCGGGACGACCAAAGATTTATCGTCACATTTCAACAGACAGAATAGCTACTGAGTATCACAGAGTGGGCCAATCCCACTCTGTCACTCTCTCCCTCTTTCTCTCCTGGCCAAATCCTCTCTGTCACTCTCTCCCTCTTTCTCTCCTGGCCAAATCCTCTCTGTCACTCTCTCCCTCTTTCTCTCCTGGCCAAATCCTCTCTGTCACTCTCTCCCTCTTTCTCTCCTGGCCAATCCCACTCTGTCACTCTCTCCCTCTTTCTCTCCTGGAAAAATCCTCTCTATCTCCCTCTTTTTCTCCTGGCCAAACCCTCTCTGTGACTCTCTCTCTCTCTCATTCCCTCCATCTCCTTGCCAAATTCTATGTCCCACTCTGTCTCTTTTTCTTCTGCCCCAGCGCCGTCCCCCTCTGTCTATTCCTGTCTTTTTCACCTGGCTAGACCCACTGACCGCACTTGTGATTTCACACAGCGTTGCTCATTCCCTCTCTCGCGTAACGGCGTTCCCTGTGTACTGCTAGACTCACAGGTCAGTCACCACAGGCTGAGCTCATGCCGGTGGCCAGGAGCTGAAAGGGGCTCATTTACTAACATTTTTCCCCACTAGCATGACATCTGAGGGAGAACGAAACCAGATTGTTTTTAACTCATCATGCAGTTCTATGATGCTGTGAAGTAGCCCAACCTGTGGTTAACAGCATTGACTCTTCGGCAGGGAGGTAAAAGCAAAAGAAAAACTAATCTAGCTCTAAGATCTAAGATCAACAGATCAGCTAATATAGAGCTAACATACTATCTAAATGTGTCAGATAAAACAACCAATAAAGAACCACAACGCAAGAAAATTTGCAGACGGAAGGGATCTTTTGGGTAAAGTGGTCTTTGAATGCTTATATAGGGGATTTAGTCTTTTAGGGAGGCAGTTAAGCTGCCACCCTCAGCATGGGAGTCGGCGGTTTGAGTCCTACATGGACGGACACACGTGACGAAGTTGCCACGATGTTTTAAAATCACAAGGAAAAAAATGTCATAAGAGTTCAAGGATCCACAAGTCCGTGACAAGCTCAGAGCCGCCACAGCTGAGCTAAACGGGCAGCGGCCACTCGGAAGAGTCTCCAAAAACGTTTTCACATCCGTTTTCTCAGGAAGAAACTGCTGATGAAGCTGGACTTTGCAGAAATGGACACAAGTGCACCCTGAATGCTCTCTGGGCTTGTATGAGTGTCCCTACGTCCAGAGCCCTCCCTGTCTGACCCCCCAGCTCAGAAAAGTCCACCCCCCCCCCCCACCGCCCCCAATGCTTAACTCTGCCTCTTCAATAGAAGAGGACACATTCTATAGGGTAGACAGTGTCGCTCCTGATTTTCTCTCACTACAGAGATTTTTTTTTTTAAACGGGAAATTACATTTCCTGAACGTCTCGTTTTTTGCAGAAATTCGTCAAGAGCCAAAGTTGGAAATAGGGGCAGGATTTTATTTCCATACAGTGCAGTATTTCACAAAAAAAGCAAAAAAAAAAAAAAAAAAAAAAAACAGAATTGTGGATGATTCCAGAAACTGGTAACACTTAAATTAAAATGGTTTGGTATTATTATTATTATTATTATTGACATAATAATAATAATGAAGTATGGAAAATTAGATTAATGTGGTGGTGTTCACTCCTACATCTAGTATGTTCCCTCGATCTACTAATGCTAACAGACACTGATACACCCAGAAGCATAAACGTTGCAGAAACACATCTTGTCGTGACAGAAGCCTGATCGCCTTCCACAAATCTCCCCCGCTAACTCGACCACCCCCCCCCCCCACCAAAGTCATGTCATTTCAATCTTGAAAAATGCAGGCTTTAATACCATGGGGAAGAATAAGTTAAGGAGACCGTCAGAACCCTTAACGACCCTCTGATGTATTATTCCGTATTAGTGTCTCCACCAAATGAGGAATAAATATTTATGTAAATCCATGGACCGACATGTCAGTGTTTCCATCCACGGCGCCGAATTCTGCCCCAGAGGATGAGGCTCCCCTAACCCTTACTGGGGCTTGTTACCAGCTTGAGGTCCTGGGCACAGGCAATGGGGTGGGAGGTCTTTCACACCAGCTGATCTAAAAGCACTTGCTGGGAGGGGGAGGGGCTACGATGACACACCTGCCAATCACATCACTCATCCTTCTTCCGCCAGATAAAGTGATTCCCAGCTGCTGGTGGGGGATGGGCGTTGGGGGAGCCACTTCTGGCCAGGAGCCTCCAAACAAAATAAACAGAGGAAGCCCGGGAGGGGGGGGGGGGGGGGGGGGTCACCAGGCCACATCGCCGCTCCTGATAGCGATTTTCCTGCTGCTTCTGACCCTCTGGGGCCCCCACACACGGGTGCTCAGGACACGTCCCGGTGCAGAGGTGTCACTTAAAATCACCCATATTCTCTCTGTCCAGAGACTGTGGGCAGGAGGCAGGGAACAACCCAGCCGCCATCGCTACCCATTTACGCCACAAGCACACCTATGGGCAATCTGGCAATGCCAATTCACCGTAACATGTATTTGGACATGAGCCGACAGCGCTAACCACTGCACCACCGTGCCCCCCCAGTCCCTCAGTCCATACAGTTGATTATACATACAAAACAATCCTCTATCTACCACTCACACAGTGCAGGGTCACGGTGTATTTGCACACACACAGAAGCGCAATTGAAGCCGTATGAATGGATGGATAGACACGCTGCCGGACTCATTGTCTGTCTCCAGGAAGTGGCTCCTTCCTTCCTTGCTATTTCGGTTCAGCTCCTTTGAAAGAGCAAGTGGATGGGAAGAGACAGTCGACGTCGAGACGGACAAACGTGCATTTCTGAGATCGGAAGCTGGCGGGAGTGTAGTAAAGCCTCGGCAAACAGTGTTAACAATGAGGGGGGGGGCGGGGCGCGCCTGGGCAGCCCCCTGACTTATGAGTGTTTGCGGTCTGCCACGGCGACCGGGCCCTTGGCTTTGTGGGGCCCTCGGCTCACATAACGCCTCTTAAACTCATCCCACAAGGTTGAGGTTTGCTTGAATAGCAGCAATGAGTTTATAAAAGAGGGATTGCAGGGTTGCTGGATACCCTGGGACTTGTTCTCAGTCTGTAGGATGCACCTTTAAAGTTACTTTTCCTCACTGCCGACTGAAAACGGGGGAAAAGTACTTTTGACTGGATGTACACACCCTGTAGTAAAATATAAAACTATGCATCAGAGGAATACTTAACCTGCAGGTCACGCACAGATCCTTGAGTCTGCAGTGCCCAGACCTGGAAAATCCCAAAGATGTCAGATGATATAAAATCGCCAGATATGATTTTGAGAAATGTAGAGCAAAGTGGATCTGGGTCACGTAAGTGAAGCCCAAGCCAACTGGGGAGGCGAGGAGGCGAAGTAGGAATGCCGGACGTCAGGGAGGTGCCACTGGATAACACCCGGAGGAGCCCAGTGGCACGGCTTGTGTCAGGAAGCACGAGTGCCCCCCCCCCCCAGGCAGGCCCGCCTTCCCATCTACTTGCCGTCCATGTCTGGCACGAGTTAATGTCTCCTCTGTACGCTACGTTTCGCTGGCAAGCTGTGCTCCTCAATCCAAAATAAGCGCTTAGAGATGAAAGGTCTTTGAGGCCCCAAAGACGAACTCATCCCGCCTGACTCTCCTCTCCGAACGAACTGCAAACTGCTTAATCACAGCGCAGAACATTAAACATTCATGAAAAGCGATGCGCTCTCTCCTCTCGATGATTAGCTCGGAGCCTAACGCAATATTTCCACGGCCTAATTCTGTAATCTTATTTTCAATTATTTCCTTTTTTCACAACCTCACTGAGGCCCTGAGACTCTGGATAAAACAATCTGCTGCCGAACACAATACCGCACCAGTAAACAGTTAATACCTTACTTTTCAGCTCCCTATCTTACAACAAAAGTAAGGTCCGTTCCTTCTTGTAGTTTTGGTCTTGACATTGGGGCTTCACATTGTAGGGCGAAGACATCGCCCACAGGCCCCGAGTGAAACACAGGAACAGCTCCAGACACAACAAAACAGATCACTGAATCACCCCCCCCTCACCACCACCCCACCCCTGTCCTTATGAGAAGGCAGTACCTATGAATGTTTTTACTGTGCACACTTATCGGCAGCCACTTTGCATCCTCCATCCACTGGCGGGCCGGTCTAAACATGAAAAGCACGGCCCAAATGAAAGACCTGCTACCCGTTTTTGCCGAGCCAGCATCAGAGGTCGCAGACTCTGTCCCTGGTGCCGGTCCAACACTACAACCTTCAAAGGCAGGGCCCGTGGGCCTCTACCAAAGCAGGACAGTCCAAGATCGCTCCGAGCTCCCTGCTGCGCCGGATGAAGGGTCTGATGCTCTTGACCAAAGTGGAGTTTGACGGATAAGGCAATGGATGCCAAGCAAAGAAAGATTTGCAAAGTCGCTCGTGAATGCTAACCACAGCCTATTCCTTGCATTGTACCTTATGAATGTTAAGCTGAACTGGGATTTAGAGCAGTAGCTTATACATAAAAAAAACAAAGACTAGACTATAGAGCAATAGCATATGAATGCTAAACAAAGTCTAACCCAAGAGCAGTAGCATATGAATTCTTACCAAAATCTAACCCAAGAGCAGTAGCATATGAATGCTAACCAAAGCCTAGACCTAGAGCAGTAGCTTATGAATGCTAACCAAAACTTTATGTTGCCTGGGCTCTACCTCACAGAATTTTATTGGGTATAATGGTGCTTGGAGCTGGCAGATTAAGATCAATAGCTTGCAGAGCATATCCGAACATCAAATGCTCAAGCTAACGCCCACTATACGGAGCCACAGGTGCCATTTTTGGCCTCCCTGCCGCAGACATGCTACTGACACTTCACCTCCGGCATCATGGCATTGCAGGGGGAATGGTGATATGCGGCCGTCCCTCATTCTTGTAACAGGGCACCCGGCAGGCCGTGCCGTAACTGTGGAGTGGCAGGTCTAAGTATAAGTTAATTTACAACTGGACAAGCTGACTGTAGACACTCCAGGGAAACCCTGACTTATAAAATCCTGTTTATTGTGCCGCTACAACACGTGGCGCTAATCTTAGCCTTAATTGCAATCTGCAAAGACATGCGAACACGTCCATCTACGTTCCCAGAAATCGCACGATAAGACCGAGGAAGGCTGCCAGTAGCGAGGGCACACTGGCGATGTGCGATCGGCGCGTCTGGGAACTTGGACGGACAGACCTCACTCCACATATCCGGATGAATCTGGCACCCAGCTGGCAGCAACCTGACTCCAGCTCTCCCCTCCTTCGGGGGGGGGGGGGGAGGCCCTTGCTAGCTTTGAGTCCCCCCCCCCCCACCCAACACCACCATCGGATGATGGACAGTAGCCTTGTGCTCCAGTGACCACCAGCACACCTAAGAATTTGTCCAGTAAATGCTGAGTCACCCGCTCGCTAATTATCTCCCCCCCCATCGTCACAACACCCCTTTCCGATCACCCCCCCCCCCCCGACAAGTCTGATTCATGCATCGGGCGCCATCCGAGAGCCCTGCTCCTCTGCCCACCTGTTCTGCCCCGTTCCGCTAGGCCCTCTTGATACACAAAGGGCCTTAGCATGCAAGACCATTCACCACCGCCTCAAAAATAAATCGGCGCCGTATTTTTAATGGAGTTTCGTTCTAACATAAAATTTAAGCGCTCGTCTTCATCTGGGACCCTAGCAATGAAACATAAGCTTCCAGGCTGTTCTGCAAAAAACTGCAGACTACAGAGCTTAAATGACCCACAGATGGGTGACCACAGCGATGAGAGAAAGGCAGAGCCTCGTCGATGGCGAGCTGGCCGGAAACGCCAGACCAAAGAACTCCTGTTCCTTCCCAGGGGCTGACCTCTGTCCTTTCCTTGTGGTTCACAACCATAAACTGCACCCACGTCACACAATTCAGAAACAGCCCTAGTTGTAGCAAGGCCCCACAAGGGGCAGGGCCAACACGCCTCACCCAATCACAAGCCTGGATGGGTAAGGATAGACGCATGCCAATCTATCACAGACTTTTTTCATTATTGTAAATAGGAACAAAGTCGATGTTTTTGACTTTTTGAACACTTACACCCAAATATCCACCTCAGTACCTCCTGGAAATTCAGACCCTTCGACAATCCAACCAATCGCTAATCGCAATCAGGTCATGGGGCATGTTGGGAACGAACACCAATTTTGTAAAAAATATCATCGTCATAACTGGTTGATTTCTTACAAGCCCGGGGAAGCCTTTCTTCTACACAAACTCCATTTAAAGCCAGACTTGCATGCCCTACAGCTCACCCAGGAACATTACAGCGATATCATTTCTAAAAGGGTGTCGATGCTGATATTTTAACCAGAAAGAACAGCAAATGTTCTTGGCGTCTTTCCGACCCTCATGAAATTCCATAGCCTTTTAAAATAGCACTAAACGTATATCTTGATTATGTGCGGCACATATGAAATGTAGCTGAACAGCACCAAGTGTGAGGGGAAAAGGACCATGCTCCTTACTCAGTGCATGCAAATCATACTTTACACTCACTAGTAAAATGACAGAATTCCAGCTTAAAAGGCCGCAGTCTCTAAATCAAAAAACACTATGGTATAAAAAAAAAAAAAAAAAAAAAAACGAACACATCACATTTCGTAACGAGGGTTTTCCACGAGACCTTTGGGACGGTTATCGTGATTACACCCTGTACTTTAACAAGTGCACAATTTTTCCTCAGGCGTTTCCCTGGAAGAATGAGAGAGTTCTAGAATTTCATGGGTGTTTGGCCAATACGGGGAAAATATGACCATTTCGGAGGGGGGGTTGCGCAAAGACCCAAGTCCCCAGCCTAATTTCTCCTGTAATGCAAGCTTTTAAAAATATTATATATATATAGCATAATTTAGCATTGATATGAAGTCACATTAAATCGAAAGGATTATGCGAAATCGCGGCAACAAAGCCTACAGACATCCTATTGGAGCCAATAAAACGACAGGCGTTCTTCATGTAACATTACGTTCTTCATGTAAAGTTCTTCAAGGAGGTGTTATTTGCATCCAACCTGTGCACAGATGTTTCCCATAACACCCGCTGCTTAGAACACGATGCATGGAACATACATCACAGACTTAAATGACCGGAAAGTCTCTACAAACTTGTGAATCCTGAGCTTGACGGCGCGGCCGATCGAGCCAACTGAGCCAACTGCGCCGTCTCAAGATGTCACAATGACATGAAATGAGAGGAAGAATGTGGTTGGATGGCTCCAGTTACACACCTGAGCTAAACGCTTGTATCTGCAGTCTTTTAGATCACAGGCATGTCAGCACCTAGGACTCCCCCCCCCCCCAGCAGAGGAGCTTGTCAAAATCTTGATGTAGCGGTAGCGTGTGAAGCCCCACAGTAGTCACACATGGCTTTCTCTCAGCTTTGATGTTCTCTCTCTTGTTAACCAGTCTATCTCCTTCCTTGACAGGCCCTGGTCTCAGTTACAGCCTTTCGTCGGTCTCTTCTCCTCATTCTCCTTCTGCTCATAGCTTCTCTTATCATGGCTATGATTGGTCGTCATCTCAGTGATGCAACCGAACCAACAAGCCGGCTCATTGGCCAATTTTGGGCAAACGGAACTGTGCTTTTATCACCTCACATTGGTTCATTTTGCGTAGGACTGTCATTGGCAATCTGCGCTGCAATTGGGTCGTGCATCGTCAACAGTCTGCACTGTGACTGGGTCGTGCATTGTCCACGGTCTGCGCTGTGATTGGGTCGTGCATTGTCCACGGTCTGCGCTGTGATTGGGTGATGTGCATGTCACTCAAAGATCACTTGCTGTATCACTTAGCCTGTAAAAATAACCTCTCTGTTCACGGTCCCATCCCACAACAGGCTCAGAAATAGACTTCTAAAAGGCTCCATCTCCACATGGGATGTGTAGGGACCAGCTAAAAAATCACTAAAGCACCAGCCTCAGAATTTATTGATTTTTAAATGGATCTCATAGAAGCCAAACAGCCGACTAAAAATGGCTCCGAGGTCTATTTCGAAAAGTCAGCCCACGAACTCCACAGAAGTCTTCAGCCCAGGGCCACCACTGACGCACAGCTAACAGGGTATGGATGTTCTTGCAGACACGTCACAGAGGAGATCTGCAAGGACAGGCTGTTGTTTCCATCAATCTCCCCACCATCATTTTAAATCTAGCGTTTCTCTTGTGGTCTACATCTGCCGTTCCCCTGTTGGCAGACTTCATACCAAACTTCTGGAGAAAAAAAAAAGACCAGACTTAAATATGTAGGGCTGCACTTAGAATGACCTAGTGGGGCTTCATGATGCCTCCACAATGAGAGATTTAAGCTGATCTGGTCTAGTGTTCACTGAAGGATTCGTGGGTCAGTCCGGCCGCATGCATGTCTGTGATAAGGACCCCTAAACCTCACATAAGATGCAGTTGAAAAAGGCAAAACCACAAGTGCTCTGTTAACCCTTCATGAGCTACATGGAAAAACAGTCTAATTTTCTTCGGTAGCATCGGTCCGACCAGAGAAAGTGTGAGTCACACATTTTCATAGGCAGAGTTCCCTGACCCCCACTTACAGCGACTGGACCTTATAAGGTCCTACGTTAAGAGAGAGACATTGTAAAAACACGTTGTACCCATGTCATCCCTATCCTTGGGCGGTAAAAATGTCTGCTGATTATCCATCCATCCAGCACCTGCTAATCCAGTACAGGATCACACCTCACTGATTTGTCAGCTTCCATGTGAGCCGCGTGCTTAAATTGCACTGAATTTGCTGTGAGATTACAGGTTGACTTCTAATTCAAACCTACGGACAAGAATAACAGTTACTGTGGTTTCTGCCAGGATAGCAGGCGTGTTTATCTCATTTACATCATGCTGCCTATATTTAGGTTTTACTCATGTCTAATTTAACAGCTGTGGTTATGTAATTTGCACTATTTCCATAAAATTTTGCAGAGCTGAACTGAAATTGATGCTTTATTTGCACAAGTGTATTGGAATGCTTTTTACATCAAGACCAGGGTCACAAGGACACAAGGCTGAATGCAACTATTCGCCCAAGAATTGGATTTGAACCAACAACCTTCTGACTCACATTTTACATTATTGTTGCACATCCACATTAATGTTATGATGATCATCCCATGTCACCAATCCACAGTTTCAATCTGGCAGGACGCAGCCATTCTGGGGGCAGGAGGAACTCTGGAGAAGCGAAGGGCCACCTCCCAGTCCGACGAGGACGCATCGCAATCAAACCGCGAGCCATGGGCCGCTGACCGGGCTGAGGCAAACTCTCCGGAGTAACTGACAGTAATTAGCGACAGAAGCTAATTGCAAGGAGGCCAAAATCACCTGTCTGGAAAGACTCGCTCAGGCTCACACAAACACCGAGCAAATGGCCGTAAAGCCAGTGAAAGGTTATGGGGCACCGAAGGGCGGAAATAATGTGGAAATAATGAGCCGAAAAATAATTGGAAAAAGGAAGAAAGAGAGAGAGAGAACGTGAGGAAATGGAAGACGGAAATCAGCAGGCTAAAAGAAAGGCTTCCATATTTAGTTCATTCCCTTCGCATCAGATCAGTCCCCCCCCCTCCCCCAACCCAACCCTGCCGCTAAGATCAAATGAAATTAGTAATTGGCTCTCACTGTTTGTAGGCTGCCGAGTATATGCCACTGGATGGCCTGGCCCCGGGGACCCCTGCTGGGCGGCGGCGGAACTGCACCCCAGGCTGTAAAGTCTGTATCTGTGGAGTGGCTGCACTTTACGGTCAGCTGGAGTACAACAGGGGAACCGTACACGGGTCAGGAAAAGGGGGGAAGGTAATGGAGTAAACAAGTAAACAATCAGTAAGCATTTGTGGGAAGAGGGCTGGAGGAACCGGCCAAAAAGTCCCCCCCCTTCCCCCACCCCGTCCACGTCTTCACATCCCAGCCCGACCCGAGAGCTGCCTTCTGCAGCCCTCCTTGGTAATTTTGTCTGACAGCTGACCTGAATTTGTCTGGATCGCTCTGCGCTTGCAGCCTGCCACGCCACGGGATGGAGCGCCCCTTAACCGCCTCGTCTCCAGAACCGGCAGCGGACCGGGCCCGTCTTCATGACTGCCTCCTTCGTCCGTTAAATCACCGACAACATTGTCTCCAGACATTCTTTAGATAGCACTTTAATAGACGATATCATTCACCACATGCTTATACACCTATAAAAATGACTAACGGGATATTTGTTTCGAATACTCCTGCCGTAATCGATCACACCACCACAGCACGACCCATTAAGCCCAGAGGAATTGACCCAAACATGCTTCGATTGTTTTTCTGCTTTAACAACAACAAAATTATAATACGGCAGAAATGTAAACACCAGATTGCAGTAAACATGTCTCATGTCTCCCCCAGAGCCAAAACTCCCAGCCTGAAAATCCACTTCCAGGAACCTGGGCTTGCTTGCGTCCTGTGACCTGTGTGCAACCTCAACTTAACTGTGCTGAGGAGCGTAGACCAGACTGGCTTTTCTCAGCTGCGGATATATTCCCAGTTCCCTCAGGCTCCAGCTGACGAACAGCTCCTATTCGTCAGAACTCCATTCGGTTGCTAACTGGACACTTTTATTTTATTCGAGCGAGTGATTCATGCAGCTGGACAAATATATACTCCTGCAATTCAGGTTAAGGGACTTCCTCTGAGGAACACTGATGAGGCTTTCCAATCAGAAGCCTGGTTCCTTCATAACTTCAGCAAAGGCAGCAGCAGCAGTCTGCCGATCGCTTCCTCTGTCGGGCAGTATTTCGAGATGCGTGATTCCCTCCACTGCTCAAAGGAACAGGTATGTGTACTGCGGTGGGAGCCAGAGATTGAAGATGACCCCTTTTTTGATCACCACAACCCCATCGAATTTTTTCCGAGTTTGATGTGTCCCTGGGTCAAAAAGGGAGGAGCTTGTGTTTCACTTCTGTAACCAATCACAGTCTTCGTTGTATGACAGGGCTGAACGATTTTGGGAAAATATCTAATCGCGATTTTTCTGAAAAATACTGTGATTACGATTTGATTCGCAATATGTTTTTTTTTTATATGTCAAGGTTCAGTTCAATATTCAGTATGTAATAGATTTAAAGCTTGGAAAAATCAGGATGTCCTGAGTCCCCCCCCCCCCCCCAATGAAAATGTTGTCCGCTATCTGTTCACTCTGACAACTCAGAAAACAAGACCCCCCCCCCAATCCCACACCACCCAAAAAAAGGTCAAGCATTTATTTCTGGATTGATGACTGTCACCGTGCGTCAGATCGATAAAACAACAGAAAGCCGGATTTGCTGCTGCCGCGGCTAAGGGGCTTCCCAAGATGCCAGGTTTTTCAGAGCATCAAGTAAGGCTACGTAAGTCCCCCTCATCCCAGCCCAGCTGTCCCCATCCTTCAGTGGGCTTCTGACGTCAAGACCCTGAGATCACATGACAACCTAGACTGCTGCGTCGGCTGCGCGTACATTCTGCGCGGCAGACCTTCCCAGTGGCATTCATCTCTTAGTCATAACCTGGGCATCTCTCTCTGATTTCCAGGAGGCTCACTGAATGGAAACAGATCTCTCCTACGGGATCAAATGGACCCCCCCCCCCATATCGACCACAGTCCTCTGTAGCATCTTCATTAAATGCAGAAGGTTTAAGGCAGACCTAGAAAAATAACTACACAACTCTCTGGCCTCTCGGCACGACTGCATTTCATGTCTCTGTAATGAACGTTTCTCCTGGGCTGTTCCACCCTGCGCACCTTTTATTCTTTACCCCTCTGAGCAAAATTCATGGGTCAGAGGACGTCAAAGCGATTAAGGCTTAAGCTTGTAAGTAAGGAGGTACAAGCTTGGAGATCAAGGTTGCGAAAGATGCTGTGATCCAAATGTCCATAGTCCTAAAAATGACACAGTACCATTAATAGAGATCTGAGTTAAACACCGCGAGACACGCCAAACCCTTCTCCATCAGCAGGCCTGTAAATCTGGTCGACTTGCAATGATGGAGAAAAGCCAAGATCTCAAAATACTCTCAGAAAGTTGCTTTTTTTTGGGTCATATTTCACCAGCATAGCATTAAGCGATTAAAGATCAATCGCTACCACATTCCAGAATTGCAAACCATTCCATGATGGAGCCAGAGTGTACGTTTTTTTCCACCATCCATCCATCCATCCAACTAACCAACCAACCATTAATCCTGATTTTGGTAAGGAGGGGTTGGAATCTCTTTGAGGCTGAGCACATGGAAGGGGGGGGGGTATACATACCCTAAACGTGTATTTTTCCTTCCAGGGACAATCTTGACCATCTCTTAGCGATAAGTTTTGTATTCAGTATATGTGCCACATATAGTAACTTAATCTCCACGAAAACTCCAGGAAACAATTTCAATCCCTAATTTATTGTGCCAACCAGATCTCTGCAAAATGTAGGCTTTCCAAAATAAACAGGATAAAATATTTTCTGCCTTGTATCCACTTTTAGCCAAGGAGACCATGGCAGTTTCACCTTTGCCTAAGAAAAGACAGGAATGATATTTTCCCGATGTGACGATACATCTTTGCTATTTATGCAATTCTTTATACCCGTCATCTTTAGATAAGGAATTCTGACCAAGTCAATGCAGAGAGACTGTAAAAATACGCAACAAAAGAGGTACCTAATGGGAGAGGTGTACAGCTAAGTGGGCAATCCTCAATTATACTAACAACTCGATGAGAAAATGCGGGAAATAAAAGAGCGCTTTCGTAACCGGACACCATAATCCGATTCATGCAGAAGACAGCCTCATTCAAGGAAGCGCGAGGCACAAATGACAAGACAATGGCAGACTCTCTAGGCATAATTATGTGAGGGATAATATTAACTTAATATAAGCCGCGGTCGTGCTGTCACAGTTTTGACCCCAGCGCTCGGGTTAAGTTCCCTACTGAAATTCACGAGGGACAGTCCAAACATGGTCCAAGGCACATGCACCAGCTGGGCCTTCGAGTCACTACGACAAAAACACATCTTTGACTCTCTAGACCAGAAGGGGCCTGCACATCAATAATCAGATCACACGCAGAAGAAGAGGGTCTTTTTCCGTGGTTGGAAGCAGACGAGGTCATCGATCTGCTTACAGTAAACTGTTTGTAGAACAATAGTTTATTTCACGTGGGAACAGCCCGCCTGAGTCGGATCCATCAAGAGACCTCAAGCAAACTGAATCTTTTTCCGGTGGTGAACCGCAGATTGGTCCATTTGGTCCTCGTTTTCAGAAATCCCAGAGGGTAGGTCAACGGGAAGAGGTAAAGGCAAAGCAAAAGCGATATTTGTCAATGCGACTAGGAGCTCCCACGCTGCCGCCTTTTTGGGATTCAAACCAACTCATTTCTGGCCACGGATCCAGGCCCATTTGGCGCAAGATCTGCGTGACGACAGATGCTGATCAGGGCTGAGCAGCACCTGGCTCGCGGGTCTCAAACGGCGCGATCGCCGCCGCATTACGCGATAAAAACGACGCATAAATAACCCTTTTACTGGGCCGTCGGCCGCTTGCCGCCCGTGATCATATGATATGGTGCCATCAGACATACCCCCTGCTGTGCGTCTGTGGTAAGTGACACCCCCGGATGACAGAAGGGACAGTGGAGGCCCCATTGGGTGCCCAACGCCCAGCAGCTGTGGGGGCCCCCTCCCAAGTCTGATCGGCAACTGGCCCCACGCCTTTACGACCACTGTACGGCCGGAGGGTTCGTGTTAGCATGTAGGGCGATGTGCTCAGTTTCTATCTGTAAGTTAGCGGTCACCTTATAAGGATTCCATTGGCATGGGGTGAACACACAGGAATGGCAGAGTACTTTTTCATGTGATTTTAATTAATACAATGGGTGTTTACTGTACTGTGAAAAGGTCTTTACAGATGACCAAAGTGGCATACCAGTGTTTCTCAACCCAGTCTGCTGTAACTCCCAGCCAATGAAGAGCCCCAAAAATAGAAGCTTAGTGTGCCTCACACCTGCAGGGACGGCATGTAGAGTTTACATGTTGTAAAGACATGCAGTTAAGGTAAACTGTCCAAACTGGCCGTAGTGTGGAATGGTGAACATTTTTCCTGGCATTCCATCCACGGTGTTCCCCTTGCCTTGAACCACGGGACTGAGAAGTGGAGGAAAAAGGCACCCAAGCGGACAGGAATTTCATTGAGAGTTTCAGGATTCAGGCTTCATCCGCAGGAAACTTCCCGCGCGGCTCAGCCACGCTGCGTCTGTAGGAGTGGTGGGCCTGGCCAGCTGGAACGGAGAAACCCAGAGCAGGAACTGGGCAGCCGCACTGAAGATCCATGTTTTCATCATGGAGGTAGGAGCCAGTCAAGGGCCGTAGATTTGGGTGTGGATGGTAGGAACATGTCCATACTAATGTTGCGGGAGTATGGTGTGTGTTTAGGGGGTTGTCCGCGCTAGAACCGCAAAAGACCCTCCAGGCCCCCCACTCTTAAATTGCCTGGACCACAGGATTATCACAAGAAAACTCCATCCTTGTGATGCCAGACGTGTCCTGGGGGGGGGTCGGGGGGAGAAGCTGTGGTCTTATCTTGGCCGACACCTTAAGGCAGATAATAAGGACAGATGTCCTTGAATCCACTTCACAGTCATCAAAAAATGCAGCACAGGAAGCCCCCCCCCAACTCCATGCAGTCCCACCGCCCGTCGAGTGCCCGGCTATGAGAAGTGTAACTCTAAGCCGAAGTTAAACAACAGAGGTACGCATCTGGGCGCTGGGACAGAGCAGCTTGGGGGTGGAGACGGTGTTACGTATCGGCGATTTTTATAATGAGATCTGACACTGCGGGACTGTGCCAAGAACATGCACTCGGCGGCCATTTTATTAGGCACACCTGCTCGTTAACGCAGACGGTCTGCTCCCGCCGACAGCCAATCACGTGGGCGGCAGTGGAATACATACAGCACTCAGACCG
The DNA here is from genome assembly GCF_023856365.1 of Brienomyrus brachyistius. Lineage (NCBI taxonomy): Eukaryota > Metazoa > Chordata > Actinopteri > Osteoglossiformes > Mormyridae > Brienomyrus > Brienomyrus brachyistius. The sequence continues at coordinate 4,772,326 of NC_064553.1, forward strand.
GGTGAAGAGGCTCACTTACTGTGCAGCTAAGCATCAGAAGGGCTAAGCCTCATGATCTAAGCGATCTTAAATGCGGTGTGAATGTCGAGGCCAGACATGACAGCCCCAGTTTATCAGAAACAGCCGCCTTCCTACGGTCTCGACGCGGCGAGATGTCTGGGGTTTACATAGGACGGCACAGCCGGCAGAAAAGATCTAGATGGGAGGCGGTTCTGTGTCCAGAAACTCCGTGTTAATGAGAGTGGTCAGAGGAGAATGGCTAGACTCATTAAAAATAACAAGATGGCCACAAGCATCAAAAAATAACAGCTTAGCACAACAGCAGTGTGCAGAGAGGCATCTCCGAATACACAACCTGTCAACCCTCAAATTTGGTTCTGGGGAGAAAAGGGCTCCAAGTTGCCACTATATAGTTGCACCTAAAAAGGGGGGTTAATAGAACTACAGAGTGATGCTTAAGAGTGGTGGGGGGACTGCATAGGAGGTTTGAGGGGATGCCATTCAAAGGAGGTGTTCTATTTTAAAAGGCTGTTAGCTATAAAGAAGGTATTTTTTATTGCCAACGTGAGTGGGTACAGAACACGATGTCAACGTCTTGGGTTTAAGTGACATCGATCCGTTGTTTGATTGATTTAAGAGGGTGTGTGTGGGGGGGGGGAGGGGGGAGGAGGTGCTGACCCGGAAAATAGAAGATGCGTTTCCTTGTGTGTCTAAGCTCCGAGCCATGCATGAGAAAATCTGGGCTTGGGCGACAGGCGGGTCACTAACGGGGCATCTTTGGAGCCCGATGCAAGGCGCCTGCCAGCTAACTGCACGGACTTGGCAGCAGGGGCTGCCTGACACCAGGGGCTGCCTGACACCAGGGCTTATTTTAGCAGCCCAACAGCAGCAACCTCCAGGTTTACGAAAGACACCGTGTTTATAATCTATTCTTAGTTTGTGTTTACACTTGCGATGGGGCAAACCAGGAGGCACAGCAACCCCCTGCATGCGCCACTCAGCTGTCCGGCGGTCCGGGGGCGGGACACGCCTGGGAGACTGTCCCCCGCCAGCTCAGACGGTCCACGTCCCTGTCCAAAAACAGCAAGCGAATTTCCAGAATGGGCTGCTCTCTACGTGCCGGCCCCTTAAATCCAGGTAGACCGGGGTTGAGGGAACGGTCCACCAACCAGCTCACATGGTTTCAATCAATTGGGTCACATGGTTTCAGTTGACCGGGTCACATGGTCACCTACTACTGATTGGACGCTTCCTAAAGAAAATTATGCAGGTTCATTACCAAGGAAGTATCTGCAAGGCAAATAAAACAATTACAAAACAACCACAAACGACCTCATTATGCGGTAACAGATGCCTCAGTGCAGCTGTTTTAAGAGATGTGCTGGTGAGAAATCTGTAAATGAGAAAAGGAGCATCTATTCAGGGGCGAAAGGGCAGCTTTGAAGTGGGCCCCAGGCATCGACTCGGAATTTACAAAAAGCAGTAGAAAGAACTGCAATGCAGCACAGAACCGTCAACAGAAAGGGGCACGACTTGGGGAAGGAAAAAAAAGGAAAGAAGCAGCTGTGCGTTTTGGCGGAAACCTGCGCAATGAGGTGAAGTTTCCAGCACGACTTCGTACTTTTGCTCCTCAAGCCAATTTCAGAAAGAAAAGAAAGAGAGAGGAGGACGACGAGCGGACGAAAGAAGAGAGAACTTTGGAGGCCTTCACACGCTCCTTGTTGGCTCACTGCTACGCGTCAAACCGGGTACGTCACCAAAGTGCCCGAAAGAGGGAAGGTGCCAACGATAACAGGAGCGGCCATTACGGGGAGCAGGATGAAGGGTGCGCGCGTTAGGGGGGCCTTCCTGATGGATCACCGCCCTTGGACAAACGACATCTTCGCTAATTTTCCTCCTGAGAAAAGGCCAACAAGCTACAGCACTGTGCAGTGACCTGGTGAAGACGCACTCGGTCTGCCGACGTGCGAAAGCTGAAAAATAACTTCCCCTGAAGCAGACGGCCTTCTGGGAAACGGTTCCCCACATGAAGACGGGCTCCAGCCACTGTGGGTCAGCTCAGAGCTGCAACTCTTTCATCTCCAAACACTGCTTATTCAAACAGGGTCGCTACGATCCAGAGCATATCTCGGGATCACATGGGGTGGGCCTGAAGCTGGACAGGACAGCAGAAAATCTCAGGATGCCCACCCCCATACAGAGCACCTGGAGGCACCCCAGTCACATGACGATGGGCAAATGAGACCAGTAAAACGTAGCTGTGTGGCGTGGCAGGACACCGCATTTAGTGACGACCCCCCCCCCCCACCCCCCCCGGGCAAACCGCAGTGCATCATGACACCCACACACCGGCGTCTAGACTGTAATTGCAAGCACACAGTTTAGCTTTCGCCGCAGTGACGCTATTTGTCAAGGGCTTTAACGTTCTGTAAACAGGCAACTCTTGGGTTGGGTTTTAGGGCTGAGGGGGGGAGGTCTTCACAGGTGAATGGGGCATGGAGCCAGTCGTGTGTGTGTGTATGTGTGTGAGCTGATTAGGTTTATATTACATTGTGGGGACCTAATGTCCCCCACAACGTAATAAAACCACGTTTTTTTATCTTTGTGGGGACCTGAAAAATGGTCCCCACAAGATCAAAAAACGGGGTTTTATTACGTTGTGGGGGACATTAGGACATTAGGCCGTGAATGCAATCAAAAAAGCAAAAATACCAAAAGTATTGTATTTCGCTTGGTTACTTATGGTTAAGGTTAGGGCTGGGTAGGGATTAAGGTCTTAATGTTGGGATTAGAATTTTCCACATAGAAATGAAAGGAGGGTCCCCACAAAGATATAATTACAAACCTCTATGTGCGTGTGTGTGCTACCATACTGCAGAACAGTCATTGATGTACCACCTCAGTATCAAATCTGAAGGGTGTCTTGAGGATTATTCCGGATTATGGTGCCGTACAGACAGTCGTAGACGTGAACGACACTCACGCAGGCCGACTGCTCGCCGTTTGTCTTCTACAGCCAGAAATCTGTGGTACAACTTTAAATGTGGACATAGTGAGGGAGGCAGCTTTTAGACACATCTGGTTAAAAACGAATTTGGATATAGATAAATTATATACATTTTAAATTATGATTCGGGAACAATTCAGGAAAACGTGTCTGGGCACTTGGGCAAAAAGGATGATGCTGCCGTCCAGGTCGTTGGGGAGGGGGGGGGGGGCACAATTCTATTTACAAATCCTTAACTATAAAGGCCGCCGTTTCGGTACCAGGACAAGGGAAAGGCTTGGACCGCAGGATGAGGCTGGACACACGCTCTGGGCCGTTGGGACGGAACAGAACTTGATATTCTACTGCTAAGACTCCCCGAGCTCTAATAATGCAATAAGCAACAGCACTGCGAGTAGAATCCCTCACGTCGTCTGACATTTTAAATACATTAAACCCCTCGGCATGACACAGGCATGACCCTCGCTGTCAAAAAGTACCTGCGACTTATTTATTTAATGCCATTTTCATTGGAGGGGAATCATGCTCCTTTGCCTTCGCGGGGTCGGGACAGGGGCAGCCTGTAGATTTCAGTCATGCCAAAAAAAAAAAAAGGCTGAACTCTCCGATTTTTTTTTTCCTCAATACAGCTCAAAATGCCTCAGAGAGACCTACTAACCCACGTTCCTCAAAGTGGGGCCTGCAGGAACCATTAAGGTATGTTACTCAAATACAAATGAGATATAAATAAAGAATATAAAAGGCGATGGCTCTGTAGAGGGAGCCCCACCCCGGCCTGCACGGGCCTGCATAGACTGCTGTGAACATTCAGCCTAAAGCTACAGTTCCTGCCGTTTTCCAACGGGCAGATGTAAGGAGGTACTGACAGGCCGCAAACAGCTGTTTCGTCACCCTTTTGTCACTCTGTACCGGTGGCATGTCACAGTCACAGTCACAGTCAGTCACAGTCATTTTACCGAGAAGTGTGTCATGCAGCTCGGAATGACATTACGACGCACTCAGGGTTGATAAATATAGCTCCGGATGCGGCATATTCCAAATTCCCAAAATTCAGCAGGGATGGTGTCTAGAGGCACCGAGGAGAAAATTCTGCTAGGATAGTGTCACTGGAAAAAAAATCTCCCACAGTTCCCACACGGGGTACGCGCCTCGTACGAAAACATGGAAAAGTGATTAAAATAACCGTCGGCGTCGCAATTTCACCTTGATCTCGTGCCAGATCTGATATATGAAAGGTTTTTTGCTGGGACACCCCTCCTAGGCTTTGTTTATCAACAGAGGAAGAGAGAAAACATACTGGAGAAGAAAAAAAAAAAAATCCCCCACAAAGCAACTATGAGTGATCTCATCTAGGGTGGACCCCCGAATCCCACCCCACCCAATAATAAAAAAATAAAAATAAAAACTCTTCAGCCTCATTAGCACATTTTTACGAGTCCCTGCTGATTAAGCCAAAGGTGATTCCCTTAAAGGGCCAGGCGCACACTGACGCAATCGCCCGGCTGAGCTCGCCTCTGAGAAGTCGACATCTTCCTCGCATCAGAAGATGCAGGCGTCATCCAGCACTGGAGGGGAACGCTGCGTGCTGCCCAGGCGCCCGGGACATGCGCAAACTACCAACCATGCATCATGTGCACGTTCACGGTGCCCTTGCTGGGAGGCCACAATTAAAAACCACGCATGAAAACACACATCTCACAGGGGCCGACTGAGACTGCGCTGGCTGAGCGAAACAGTTGTATAACCACTGCAACAGCAGCTACGATGAAATTAATATAACAATTAGCACACGGCGGCAGACCATAGTGTAGAAACTGCCAACCACTCTTAAATGCACTAACCCATTTCTGCACAGAGAACATCCCACTTCTATCAGAAATCCAAAAACCTACAGATGGCAATTCAATTCAATTCAACCTCTGAATTACTTGAAGGAATTTTCACGCCATGTAATCAGCTACGGCGTATTTACAGTGATGCCTAGGTTAAAAGCTTACAATTATTATTTTTTTTAAGTTAAATAATAAAGCCCGAGAAGGTAAACCTTGAAATACATAGACATAAATAATGGGATTACCTACAAATTATGAAATTCCAAATATGGCGCAATTAATCTCACAGATCAATCAGCGTAACTTCATCAGCACACAGAATAGGTGCTACCAACTATTAGCCAGAAGCTACCAGGAGACCTCAGCAAAGGCGAACAATGGGGAACTGTACGAAGTACGAAACAGTGTTTACGTGAACAATCAGTGTATTTTTCCAAGCCTCTCCAGGCTGAATAGTAAAGGCACAGACCTAATTTTTCCACTCGACCACACCCCCAAGCAGGGCCCTGGCACAGTATCCTGCGTCGGCAAACTTCCCAGCATTCCCGCTGACAGGTGCCGCCATTTTCAGCCAGGTGTTGCCGCGGCAGGATGCAGGAGACGAGGGCGTCACTGTGGAATTTAGGCTCTCACCCCCCTCAGAGTTTAATATCGGAGGCTACGTCTATCAACATAAAGCACCTCAAATGGCCTCGCTGGTAGAACAAGTCATGACTGACTGCTATTTTCATTATTTACATTGGGGAAGAAAAAACTGTTTGAAAAGTTTATGCCTCAACGTCGGCAGACGGTATAGATCTTTCACATGTTCCAGAGTGGCTGATTTCCCATTCCCCTTCATGTTGTCGACGCACTTCGGCATTCTGTTTGAGAATTCCCTGAGACACAGTGTGAGAACAGCATTAACAGGACGACTGCAGCTGGTCCTACAGGAGGCTTCATTCATGGACATCTGTAGAAGAGCTCTCTGTCCTTGCAAAGGTCGAGAGGCCAGAGCTTTCGAAGGACTCTGAGGACAGAGTCCCTATTCAGCCCTGCTGGGGGTGGCTCCAGGGACCGGGGGCCCACATGCAAACAGCCCTGTCACTTGTCGTTTACCGATTTTCATTCTTCAAGTCTACATGACAATTATTTACGCGACAAAAGATCCGCAAATTACACGTTTTGGCCATAGATTTAAGAAGTCATTAGAAGTTAAGGGTAGAGCAGACGATACAAGCCAACCTCTTCCCTCGTATGTAGCGAACCCAAATACAACCGTTTCAAGGACACTACAGAGGTCTGCAAAGCTGGAGAAGACTTGGAGACAAACTTGCTCCTTTGGTTCATCTCCCTCTACTGCCAGCCCACCATTAAGCTACGGCACCAAGAAGAAACGGCTCCGCGCAAAGTCCGAAAGTTTGGAATCCTTACCTGCCCTGGTGATTATTCTTTCCCCTCGACAAGCTGTATAACACGCCAATGAGTCTGTGACACTGAGGGCCAGCATGTTTCTCTGGATACGTCGCACAAGAAAGTGAGAGAAACCGTGAGAGAGGGAGAGAGAGAGAGAGAGAGAGAGAGAGAGAGAGAGAGAGAGGAGGGGCTGGAGAAGAGCAGAAGAGCTAACCCCTAAGTTGAGAATTCCGCTCGGCCGCGTAGCTAAAGATGCTCGACGCAACTCTTTGCCTCCAGCCTGTACCGCGATCCAGCTGTGAGCGTGTTCGTCGTCATGGAAACAGCCAAAGCGCCGCTTCGCTCCTGGAGGAAACACGGCATCCTGTTTTTCGTAGGGCGGCCGGGTTGGAAAACAATAATGATAAAAAAGAATAAGGGGTATCAGAGACGGTGGGGTGGTGGGGGGGGGGGTTACACACAAACGGACCATGAAGGGGGGAGTATCGGTACACATCCCTCTAAAGGTCCACATCCTCAGTCTAGGTTACGCAAAATGGGACGTCTGTAAAATGGCGGCTCACATGTAGGCCCAGATGGGATTAAGCAGACATGTTTCAACTTCCCCGTATCTGCGGAGCCAAACTCCCCGCCCAGGATACAACGCTTATTAAAACGGGGTGTTTTCCAGACGGTGACGCCGATGTCTTCTTTCTCAACCCGTGTCGCAGTAGCGCGTCCGACGTTGGTGCATTTATGCATCGTCTAATCATCCGGCCTCCTGCATGGCCGTGCTGACGCTTCCGTAGGCCCAGTCCCTCCAAAGGATATAAACAAACCAAACCAGCCTTATACAACAATCACCCATCCATCAGCTGATCATCCCGGTCACGACTGGGGACGCTGGGCCCCATCCTAAGCAGCGGAGCGCTGGGTTAGATGCCGGTTGAGTTGTCAGTACTTCGCAACACGCATGCGATTTCAAGTCGCTAATGAGCTTTTGGCTGTGGGGTGAGAGGAGGAGGAGGACCTGGTGGAGAGCACGCAAACCCCAGAAGCAAAGAAGAAAAAGGGTTGAGGGAACGATGCCACGAGCCGCCATGTCACCCCAAATGACAACTCAATGATGTCAACCTTAATATCTGTCAATTTGAAAATTCACCATAGCTTTGCAGAGGTTGGGGGGGGGGGGTGAAATTAAGGCGCTCTGAGCGTGGGCAGAAAGACCTCTAACTTGCAGGCTATACGCCAAATGCTGGAGAGTGAAGCCATTGATTATTTTAGTGTAGCTATCCATTATGCGTTATTGCTGGTTATTAGATTACAAGCCCACTAACAGTGGGCATTAATGAAGCGCTTGGTTCGCGCACAGCCACTGCTATGAGGCGATGACACCGCAAACGAATCCAGCAGGAAGGGTTAGTCGAAAGGGTTGACTTGCATGCTCGCATATATGTTTTACAATGAGTCATGCGTGTATTGTAGCAATGTCCCTTTCCTCAGACGGGATTACAGCCACAGAACTCAATAGTGGGGCTGCCCACTGCCGGGGCTCACACGTACTTTTCACATGCAGGGTGGGCTGGGGGGGGGGGGATTAATTTGCATCTCTCTCCAAACGCTCAACGATTATACAATCAATAACAACAATGACAGGTCCGGGTACATTTTTTTTTTTTTTTTTGGGGGGGTGGGGGGATAACCAGGCTGTTGCTCTGCTATCAGATAGCAAGTATAAAACTATAAAACATTTTCATATCATAAGACTGAAGGCAGGAAAACCAGTGGAACGATTCACGGCGGAGGTTCCTCACCACGTCCTAAATCACCATCACCAGCAAGAAACAACGGGAAATGGAGACTCGCTTCATTAAGAAGCAGAGGTTTTGCCCCGAGTGACTTTAAATTCTACATTGGCCACAATTCTTCACTCTCCATTCCAGACGGCCAAAATAATTTCGACGTAAATCCAGAACCCCGGACGTAAATCATCCCGACGGCAAAGAAGGCTGGAATATGAAAAATGATCATAACCCGGAGAGACTGTCCACTTGTGGTGTCCGCAAAGGCAGCTTCTGAAGCTTCAGTGGAGGCGTTAGATTACCATGGTTCACCAAAGAACCCGACCATGCTGACACACGGAGTACCGCTGCTTTACCCATCACCTCCCGTGGATGACGATTCACACAGATGCAAGGACCCCACACCGTTAAATCCATCCCTTCTTCAACCCAAAGGATGTCGATGGCGCAGGAGGTAATCAGGGAGCTCTTGTGTGGTCTGTTGCTGGAGCCACGGTCTCTTCACCAGGCTGGCAAACGGGTTCTCCTGCTGACCCAAGTACCAGTGGACAGGTACCTTTAAACTCACACCCAAGCTTAAGGCCGAACCATAATCTGGACCTTAATGAAAGCCCTTTTCCAGGCTCACTGTCCTGGGGGGACAACCGGGGATGCTGTCCCAGTCCCAGGACCAAGGGAGGCCTATGTGGGAGGGGTTGTGCATCATGGGGGGCCGGCTGAAGCAATTTTGTGCCTGGACTGGGAATTATGCATAGAGGGCCTGCCTTTTGCTGCAGGAAACACCGGCAAGCTTTGCAATGTCCTCTCTGCCAAAGGGAGAGGCTGTTAAGGTTGACATGGAAGAGAAAGATGCATATTTTCCCATTGGTAAGATCCAACTCTCCCACACCCCTCCTCCCCCCACCCAGAGCAATGAGTATGTCCAAACAACAGGACTTTCACATATCAGTCTCACACTGAGCTTGGAGACTGTCGGAAATGGGGGGGGGGGGGGGAGAGCAGGGCAGGGGGTTAGCCCTGCCCATATTCCAAAGCATGTTAAAGAGTTCACCAGCAAACGAGTCTCCTTTGTTTTTTGTCTAAGCAAAGAAGGAAATAAAAAAAAACAACAAAGAAGATATTTCAGGAGGAGGCATCACTCCACGTGCTCAGTGGCCACATGGCCCCTCATATAAAAAAAAAATAAGTAAATAAAAACAAACAAGACAAAAACAAACAAAAAAAACAAAAACAAAACTCGTTTCCTTCAGTTGCAAACTTGCATCTCTTGCTCTTACGCCAGCTTCCCGGAGCTCAAACGCTCTTCAACTCCCAGGTTTCATTTTCAGAATTTGAGCCCATAGACTCCAGAAAAAAAAAAAAAACGTTTTACCCTCATTGAATAACTGTTTGAAAGGAAGAGACTGGAGGGAAAAAACAAGCCTCCCTCTCCCAGAGCAGCCCAGTGAGGTGTTTCCCAAATCCATGAACTGAATGGCGGCAAGAGAGAAAAGAAACATTTTACCCCAAACGGTATAGAGTGTTTGTTCTGCCTTGGCCCTCCCTCCTGTTATTGTTACCCGGATAGCTTGGCACGGGGCCTGGCACTGCGAGAATGTGCTCAGTCCCTGTGCCTCCCTGCACTGGACAAAAGGGTCCAGTATTCACAGCCGGGTGGGGGTGGGGGGTAGGTCGCAACCTGCCGCTCTGGAGGTCCATTCACCCGCTCCACTGCATTCCGTCACTGTGGACGTGAACCAGTGACATTCTCCAGGAATGGCCAATCAGAGCTCCCCGAAACGGCGACAAAGGGTGCCCATTCCGTGAGACTGCCCCCCCCCCTCCCCCAAATACCCCCAGGGTGAGCTATCGAATCCACTACACGCAAAGAGGAAAAACTTCTCCTGCTACTTCCCCGTCTCCAACTCCTGCTAAGAGGGAATCTATTGTTCCGGATTTTTCTAGCTATGGGGTGGTGGGGGGGTTGTGCAGGAGACCACCCACCCACAGTCCACCCGCAGCTGTCCTCCCCGGCTCCTTGCCAGGACGAACGTGATTCAGCACGGCGCCCGGACCGACCCAAATACGATAAGAGGGCGTGTGCCCATTGTGCCCGTTGTCAAGGCGACAGCCGCAGCAACAAAGATCTAGAAGTGGAGCCATTCTTGGTGACAGGCGACACGTGACACGGTCCCCATGCAGAGCAAATCAAAACACCGTTCACACTGGAAGTAACTTTCATGGTTTTCCCATCCACCTCATCCACACAGATCCCATAAAAATCAGGTGTCGATTCAGAGGGAATTAAAACATCCATCAAAAATTGAAGAAACATGGGCATGGTCCAACATCTGAGCGGTACGGAAACACTGTGCCTCACTGGAACTGCTCGCATGAACCTTACAGGCACCAGGAAAGGAACAGAACCAGCTTTGTTCATTGCTGATTGTTTACAAGAGTCGAGTATAACCTTCCATCGCTTCACAGCCTCCAGGGCCACGGAGCCACCGTCTACGGGGAGCTGCTGTCCGCTTTACAAGTTTCCTATCCGTGGGCCGATGCTGCTGGTCAGAGTGTGCATGTCTGCCATTAAATGAACTGAGTGATTCATTTTCCACTTGTACAACTACGAGTACAGACACATAGGAATTCTTTGGTTATCACAGACCCCACCCCGCTCCCCTCTTCCAGATGCAGACACGCAGGTATCTACAGGTGAAATACGGGGTCAGAGGGCAGGGTCGGCTAGCAGTTGGGATTAAAGCATTTGCTCAAGGGCCTGTTGGTGATTTACCAAGCCTGTGAGCCACGGGATTAGAACCAATGACCTTCCGGATACGGGCACATCCTAACCCACTGAGCAAGAACCAGGCAGCATATGGCAGCGTTTCTCAAATTTATTTGTCTTGGGGACCAGTCATGTCAGGTTTTGGGGCTGCAGGGCCCTGCATAAACGACCGTCCCCATCCTCCCGCCCCCCTCGGATACGTATCCAGATAGAAAGATGGATGGATGGATGGGTGGATATTATTACTATACATAGATAGTATTTCTATTATTATTATTATTATTATTATACCTGACCTGATCTGACTGAATTTTGATTGGTGCAGAAGCGAGGCTCCGCTAACCAGCAGGAACCCTCTCACGGACCGGCAGGAACCCTCTCACGGACCGGCACCGGTCCATCGCCCATAGTTTCAGAAAGGCTGGCCTGTGGTACTTGTTCACTTCTTTCATAGCATCCACCAACCATAACAAAAGAAGCTCATTAGACTGAACTCATCTGACGCCAATCATGGTCACGCACCCTAGTACAGGAAACGTAGATACAACAGGTGCACTAGCAGCTCAGCAACAGGTCACAGGAGTCAGCACCTTACCAGCAAAGCAACTAAGAAAACATCCAGGGTGTCTTTCTGACCAATGGGGAGCTGAGATATTTGGACAAATGTAACTGCAAAAACCACCTCACGGAAGCACGGTCAACCAATCAATATGAACCAGAGGAGGAACATGAACCAATGGCTGATTCAGAGGGGTTTCCCAGCTAAAAGCACAGGTGATGGTTCCTCTCCAGTAAAACTCAGGAAAACCCTCAAATGTGTAAAAACTCCCAGTATCACGTCTATGGACCACCACCAGTTTGCGCGTGCCCAGCAGAGCGGCCGAATTAAGACGCGGGACAGGGCTCCCAGTACGCAGGAGGCTTCCAGGAGGCCTCGCTATGTCAAGTCGTTTGACACCCTACAGAAGCACAGCCGAAGATGAGCCTGTATCGCTAACATTCATGTTTGGGGAGAAATTCTAATTATTGAGCGCAACACAAAGTTGGAGGCAAAGAATGGTTTCTATGGCAACGCCAGGTCCCCCAAAAACCATGCCATGAGGCACCGTGAGGAGAGATTCCCAACACGTTCTGAGATGTTCACTGTTCCAAAAGGGGGGAAAAAAAATAAATAAAAATCACACACAGGGTTTACACTTCCCCCCCCCCCCCCCCCCCCCGAGAAGTTGTGACCTTGTGTCAAAACAAACCGTGTAATATTGGTACAAATGCTGCCCAGATAAAACAGCGTGATTAATTTCAGGGACCACAAAGTGACTGGGAAACAAGTTGCTTGGGAAACGCCACCGATTTGCCATTGAGGTCCAGCAGATGATGGCAGTCTGGGCCCGACTCAAAGCCTCGCCCATCCATCAAAGTGTTACCATTGCTACTTAACCTCAAAGTTTCTTCCTTAATTGAAGAGCCGTATTCAAAGCAAGGACCTTTCTCACATCGGCCTTTGCCAAGTGGACTCGTGAGAATATCCAGGCACTTAAATTACCACTATATTCAGAGACGACTGTTGGTAGCTTAACCAGGTGAGAAAGCCCTCCAGAAACACACACACACACACACACACACACACACAATGTGGTCAAACTCTGAAGGCAACCTGAATCACAGATTCACTCAGGCCATAGACAGAGAACTCTGCAGAGTGAGGCCTGCATTCAGACCTTCATCTCGGCAGGTCCAACTTCTGCATTATTAATGCATCAAAGATCATTACTTTCCAGCAGGTAATGTATCGGTCAATCGTGAAACCAATCAATGCACTGCACACAAAACTCAATTTCATAGCTATTTCAGTCAGGCAAAGACAGAACCTTTAACGGGAATAAATCTTACAGTTGTTTTTCATTAAAACATCACTGCTCTATTAGTCTATAGGGCTTTTTTTGGGTAGGATGTCCAGAATAAAACGTGAAACACTCAAGCGGAGTTTATATGGGAGGGCATCTGTGTTTAGTCATGGACAGAGTGAAAAACCGCTCCAAATCAAAGAGACCGGTCCATTCCCTGCCAAAAAAGGCCACAACGACAAGTACAGAAGGGCAGACAGAGGTGAGCTGGGTCTGCGGGCCCCCTGCAGACTCATACCTGCTGTCATAAGCCGAATTGAAGACAACTGCTACTGTCGCACATGAGAACAAGCCCCTTATTGCAAGAAACAGCTACAAAGGCCTGACGTGCTGGCTGCACGGGAACCTACTCCGCTCACTGGGGCAGACGTGACCCCCCCACGCCCCCAGCCGGCCAGGGACGCCTGATTATTGACATTCATTCTGTGGCATATAAACAGAAACCAGGTGCCACCGTAACCAAGACAAAGGCAGCCCTTTGTGTGGCGAGAAAGTAATTACCTAATTATACCTCCCTGGCAAAGAAAGAAGAACATTTTTGGCCAAAACTCGTCTCCCATTTAGCGAAAAACTTATTTCATGATATTCCAAGTAAAGAAATGGTTTCAATTTGGTCCATGTGGCCCGGCAACTGAAATACCACAATACTTATGCCGTAGGCCTGTAACGTATCAATCGCTCGGTGTCGAGAACAAGCTACCTCTCCTCTCGTCGGGGTCGTCCTCTATGGAGTGAGCTCCAGTCTGGGCATTTATTGGGTCATGAAGGTGTAAGACTGAACAAAAGTCAAACAACTCAGGTGATTCATTAGGAGACATATTTGAACTAAAACTATGTGTATGCATATGCGCGTGTGTGTGTGCGTGTGTGTGCATATATACATACACTTTTGAAATATATAAAATAATACGTAGAAGAAGTGTTTATGTTTGACTGCTGCGTCACATATGGAAATATGTATCCATGCACGCATTTAATATGTGTATTTATTACGCATTAAGGCTGCTACTAAATTTCGTCGTACTTGTGTAACTCCTGCCAGTAGCCTGTCTCGATGGCGTCGATGCGTGCCGCTGTCCGTCCGTCTCCGTGACCGCCCTGCTCTCGTTTGCTTCCCCCACGACGTTTCCTCTGTGCTGGCTTACAATGGAGTTCTCCTAAAACTACGATCGACTCTGCAAAAAGACGTCTAATAAGGCCGAGTAGCTCATTCGCGTCACGACAGAAAAAATGTCCATCGTCTTTATGCTGCGCCCCATCCCACCCCCCGCTCCCCCCGAGCCGCACTGGCCAGCCTGAGCACACGTCCCCAGCTTACAACTCTGATCGTCCGTGGAGACCTGCATTGAATCAGCAGTTTCTCCGAAGGCGAGGGAGCGTGCTGGTCTGGGTGGGGAATGGACTCGTGGGATCTCTCCGCAGCATCCGTCTGAAGCTCGACTGGAGCCCGGTGGTTCTCCGCCAGCATCCCTCACACACACACACCGTAAAACACTCCGCAGACGGCGATGGAAAAGCCTTTAAACCATCAAGACGCCTAAAAATACCTGCCTTCACTTTAGCACTTGGCACCGGTGACAATGAAGTCATTACAAGGCAAACGCATATGCCGGAGATTTCTACATGCTATTAGGGAGGATATCCAAAGCAGTAATTATCGCTATAGTATAGGAGGAGATATATAATATTGTGTCACTTCCTGCTGAGGAGATATTTATTTCAATAGGAAAAAATTTGGTGGTTTGAAACTTGCCTCAGCTGTGTGCATGGTGTTTGCACGCTCTTCACATATTATGTGGGGTTTCTTGGGGTGCAAAGACATATATTGAGCCTATCAGCGTCATTTCCCATAGCCAGATCGCGTGTACGTGCCCTGAAATGGACTGGCGTCCTGTACAGGGTGTTTCCATACCTCCTATGACCTTGACCATGATAACCAGTTACAATAACGTTTCCCAATCTGGTCCTCTGGGATCCACTCTCTGGGAAGGAGCTCGGAGGGAGCAAAAACATGGATCAACGGTGGGTCTCCAACCACTGGGTTGGGAAACATTCTATTAGAAGATGGATGAATGGAAATCGTTGACTTGTATCTGACCAAGTATACTGACCCAGTACATTCTCTGGAACAAAGTGAACAAAATGTCCTTTTCTAAGGCCTCACCTACCATCTGGATTTCAGGGTGTTAAAACCGCGGGGTGTTTGTGTCCATTTCACGGACATCTTCTCAGTGGAAACCGCTCTGGCATTTCCCTACAATGCCTGAGAACTCTGACTGGATTCTTCCACCTGCGCCTCACAGCAGACCTATTCATGGCTCCCACGGCGGTGGAGTCCTGCACAGAATCTTCAAGAAATAATTTCAGAAAGTTGACGGTATTTCTTCATAAGTCAGTGATTGCCGTGTGCTGGTCTAGACCCAACACAAAGCACAGGTAGACCTACAGGGGGCTGCTAAATATTCCATGGAGGATTCTGTGCTGTGTAGCTGCTATCTGTGTGCCGTCTAGGCGACAGGGAGCTACCTCAGCAGCCGTGCTTCTCTGAACAGGCTGCTTTTCGCAGAGTTCTCATGATGAACAAAGAACATTATATGAGTAGTAAATCCAGAAATAGACTCTGGACTCATACAAACACTTGCAATAATTACAAGGTTAGAGTTTTGCTTAACTAAATCCAGGGCTGTACTAGACTACAGAAGACTTGACTGTATAAATGACCATCCTTGTTTGCTGATTTGATTTGCTATTGTCTGAGTATGTAGCACTGAAGCAGATTTGCTGTTATCAGCAAAGACAACTGTTGTGTGAATTGATGAAGCTTTGTGTTCTGGGACGCTACATCACCCTCTCTTTCTCGGTTACGAACTTCCAGATCAGCTATTCCATGCCTCGTCTGCAAGCGATGAGCGAATTTCACGCGACCAGTTCATTTCTGCAAGCCTGGCACACCCAGACTTAAGGGTCAAGAAGTCGGTCCACCATACCGTTTACATTTACATTTGTATAGCAGAAGCTGTATCGAAGGCAATATCCGATTGACAAAGGTCAGCCAATCCCAGGAGCTATTGGGGTTAAGGACCACAGGATATGAACTAGCGACCTACTAATCACAGAGTACAAACCTAGAGAGTCACACACCACCCAAGCTAACACCCATCCAAGCAGAAACCGACTCGGGAATAGATGCATGATGGGAAGGTTGTTGGTGGGGATCTTATTGCTGCCGTTCCTTTAGATGCACAACCATACACACACACACACACACACACACACACACACACACCGCGGGCAGCCTGTCCTGCCGTCAAACGGGAATCCCCATGTCTGCTGCTGAGGGTGAACACTGGGTCACTCTTTGTACAGGAGACCCGATAAGCCAGTAACCCCACTTCGTAGTACAGGCCACAGGTACCGCTGAGTCAGTAGCTGGTGAAAGGAATAGATCCGATTCTTTTCTGAAGTCAAATAAAAAGTGGATGATCTACACAAGCCCACACAGACATACACACAAAACAACATAGTTTAGCGAACCCCCCGGATATTTTCAACAAAAACTCACTTAATTTAATGTAAATAAAGGAGCCGAATACGGATTTACGCGTGAACTTTACCCAGCTTTATAAATTTTAACTCTAAACGTAGCCTGTCCCTTTGTGAAACCAGTTGTATTTTTGGTTAATTACAGAGGAAACGGCTGTTATTAAGCCGCTTCTTAGAGCCCGTCAAAGATTCTGGTTCTGTTTAAACTGCTGGAGGCGCCTTTCTGACCTACGGGGCACTGACTTCACCCCGCAGAGGAAGCCCACTAATGAATGAGAACCAGTCATATTAAATACCGGACCAAGCCAGACTGGCTGCATACATTTTATAATCTTTGGTGCAAGATGCAAGGAATTTTTCCTGGAGCCCCGATCTCGTAGATACACCTGCGGGCACCTAAATCCGCCAATCAATCCACAAAGTAATTGCATTCAGACCGTAGCTTAACTTAAACTCACTTTTCATACGAACAGCTCTTCTATGACTAACGATCATTCATCAAACGCTGCACGTTTGAACGCTCATTGCACATTTTGAGTATACGCAACACAGGCAAAAAAAGTCAAGTCGAAATGCATCAACAACCATAATATATAGGCATAAAAATAAAGTGGCTTAAAATTAGTATTTCCATCGGCCATATCTGCGTTTTAAAGTCTGTGACAGCCGGAGTAAATGCGTACGTTACCTTCTGGATGGGTTTCTGCGGGTCCGCGGAAGTTAGAAAGTAACAAAATTGCAGCAGTTAGTTCTCGGCGATCCAGTCCAATGCAGACGGCCGGCCGCTAAGTCCTACGCTCAAGAACGCGAAATCTCAAGGAGACAACAGCTCCTGGAGTGTCACTGTCCACTTTTCGGGGATGATCCCCCCTGATCCACCTTTTACCGTGAATCCAGCGACTCTCCCTGATCTTAATCTCGGTGTGGGCTTATAAACGTCGTTTCGCCGCTGTCAGCGCGTCTCTTTCTCATCGTGGTCCCGGTCCACGTTTTAAGTTGTCCTCCCTCCTCCTTTAATGGTTTTCAAAACCAACAAGAGCACAAATGACGTGTTTTCTCTTTGCACGGCGTAGACTACGCACAAATATCTCCACTCCCCTGAATATAAGACGCCGCTCACATGTCAACGCGGCGGGGAGAGTTTTTAGAAGTGCCCGGTATAGGTGCACGTACCCGGCTCCCGGTTCCAGGCGGAGATCCACGCGTGGCGCCGTCACTCCTCACCGCCTGCGTCCCGCTGACAGCCCCCCGGGGTGGATATGAGGAGCGTACTGGAGCTGCTGCAGGAGTCTCTGACAGCCAAATCGGGGCGGGAATTTCTACAGTGATATTTTAGCACATGATCACAGCGGCACGGGCGCGCCGCGACAGCAGCTCTGCTCTGCAAGATAGCCTGCAGGTACAAAAACCTGACTTTTTTGTACATGGAAAGTGCATTTAATAAAAATGACGCGTATGCATATTTAATAATCAGGCAACGTCTAGGTTGAAACAAACACCCCCGGTGACACGCCTCCTCATTCCACTAGCTACAGTATAGCCCTTAAAACTTTTAAACTGCACACGTGGGAGAAACTCCAATTCCATGAAGTCTCCGTTATTATTATTATTATTATTATTATTATTGTTATTAGCTGGTTAGACTAATTGTTATACTTCATCTGTACACTTTCATCCTTCCATCTTCGAGTAAGTGCTGGAGTTTGAGAACGAAGGAAAAAATAACGCGGCGGTAGGGCAAACGTACCCTTTGGGAGTGAATTTCTCAGAGTTCCTATTGGCATGGTGAATCATAGCTGGCCGTGATCCAGAGAAATCTGTCTGTCGTGCCACACCCCATGGCAACGGATAACATTTTTTTCTCGTTTTGTGCTATTATACAGGGGATTCACTGTTGGATCCGTACCGTGCAATTTTCTTGCGTCGGTATCTCTGTGTGAATGAAGAACTGCCGCGAATCGGATCCAGCGGGGCTGGACGTGCTCGGTGCGGCGTGTTATCTTAATGAGATAATCACTGTTTGGCCACATCGGAGTCCTCCGGCGAGTCTGCACAAGACTTTGAATTTGCCACCAGGCTCTTGCAAATGAGGGGCTGTACAGTTCTGCTAGTGCTCATCCATCCAAAATAATCCATAAATCCGCGTTGGAATAATTGGAACCACTGTATTCCCATTCTAAACTGCGTATAAACCCTCCGCTTGTCGGAGGAGCGCTCAGAAGTGGATTTGCACTTTATTTTGCTAATTCAGTTAACTATTGCAGTGGGTGGTCATGTTATTATTCGCGGTTAAACAGGCGTCTAATTATTTCTCACGGCACTAAAATATCCATGCGTTAAATATTGAGCAAAACTATTTATTTAATTACGTCATTTAACATTATGTTTATAAAACATTTGTGTGTAGTATATTGTGTCTAAACGTCCTGACTAAGCACTTCTGCCTTGGTGTATTCTGCTGTCCTCCTTCAATCCTTCCGACTTTGTCAGATTAAATAGCCACTTTAAAAAGTGCTGCTCTTTTATTGTTTTGTTTCTATAGTAACCAGATATGGTGGTTTCGGGAAGAATAATGAACTGCAAATGGAACCTATGAATGAATTAATTTTGTTCCTAATGTAGTAAAAGCCCTGGGTGTTAGCTACAGCAATAGCCAAATAACTGGAGTTTACGAGCGTAATTTCTAGTGGGACCTATACCTGGCAGAGTCAGGGAACAAAATGTTTGGTGATATAATCCTTGTTTACACCTTAAGTTTTTTAAGTTTTTAGTTTAATCAAAAGTAAATATTTTTTACCTTATTTTTAAGGAAAACATAGGCCTTGTGTCTCGTATATTTGAGTTCAGCAGTAAAACGTGGATGCAAGGTTTACAAATGCTATGAATCATATTTTTGCAGGACTGACTTGAACACAAAATTACCGAGAAGAAAAAAAAAACAGTGACGTGCAGCGTAAAATATGTTATACTGACTGACTAACAAAAGCAGCAAAACATGAAGCTTATGTCTTACACGGGGTACTTCCCGGACTTCGCGGCAAAGTTCCCCGCATTACGCGTTTCCACCGTGACTGGGCATGATGAGGGATTAAACTGATGTAAAACAATTTTTTTTCCCCAAAAAGCATGAAATTTACAGAAAGCCTTATAGGTTGATTGCGAGCCAGGGGGTCAGACCATATCAGGCAGATCTAGAGACACGCAAATCAGCGCTGTGAAAGAACTGGTTAATGTGTGTGAGACAAGGGCGTAACTTTAGCTGGAACATTGGGAGGGTTGAGGTCTCCACCCATTACGGGAGAAACATGATTATGGGGAGGGGGGGGTTGTATTAGCTGGTTTTGATTTATGGGGGGGGCTACAACCCCCCATTCCCCCTGTAATTTACGCCCATGGTGTAAGATGCCAGTCCCCGGCGTCCTGCCAGTATTTGAGGCGCGTCCACTGCCATTATCATGCAAAGGAATTAGACTGTATTTTAGCACGGAGACTTACGGTAGATTTTGCCAAGCCGGGGGGTGGAGGATAATCCCCCCACAATTAATTTTATCAGACCACTGGAAAATGCCCAATAAGCCAAAAGTCCAGTCCAGCTTGCTGGTGGCTATAAGACAACTGAAGAGGCAAGATGATAATGAATTTTAGATTATTACAATAGTGAATTTTTCCAAAGAAGAGAGAGAATATCTTTTCATATGACAATAAAATTGTAATTATGAATTAAAGTTAGTGTTTCGTAATTTACTACCTCCTCTACCTCTATGGACCAGCCATCTCTGCTCTAAGTTCACCATCAGCCTAATTCAGCCAGTACTGCTTAAGTAATAGACTGTCTGACGGTTGACTGTGAAAAATGTGCCTGGTGCTTAGTGACAGGCTGGGGGCGGGGTCTGCAGATTGGCCCCGCCCCGCACCCAGACGGTCGTCCATTCTCTGAAGGGAATGCTGCTCTCGCAACGACATCAGAGGTCACATGGCATGTCACATGACTTTGACACGAGTACGTTTTAGACCGTCGGCCGTCCAGACTTGCTGCACATACTGCAGCCGAACAGCTAATTACACACGGGGGACCAGAGCTGTGGTTTCTGAGAAACATCTCTTAGTGACAGCTATGTTTACAGAAATAGTGAGACTATCCAGTCACTCTTTTATCAGTCTCTAGCAGTGAGCAGGGGGACAGGAGGCTTTTGGCAGGGCAGAAGTTACACCATGCGCTGCCCTCTATGCTTTTCAGCATTGTTCACTTTGTTGCGCACCCAGTATTAATGCAGGGGAATTAATTTCTCCCCGTGACAGCGAGAGGCCTGCCCAGCACTCCGAGGCCTACTGCACAGCAGTGCTTTAGTGAGCAAGACATTTACGGCAACATGTACAACAGTGGGAGGCAGAGTACAACTGCTTGCACCAGAAGTTTTTCTGATAATAGAAACATGATAGCAACATACTGCTGGTATGTTAAATCTGAGGGTATTGAAGGGTATGTCTAGTTGAATCTCGCTTTCTTCCATCAATCTTGGGGAGTTTATTCTGGGCAGGTTCACAGAGGGACCCAGAACTGATCTTAAACAGCACAGGGCGTTAGGCAGGGGTGCAGCCTACAAAGCATGCCAGTCCACATACACAGTGGGGAATTTGGAGACACAAATCATGTCTTTGAGTTGTGGGTGGAAAACCAGGCCACCTTGGGAGAACATGCAAACTCCACACACACACATACACATACACACACACACATATGTTGGTGTACCTATCTAAATGGGGACCTTCCATTAATTTCAATGGGCAAAACCTTAATACCAATCATGACAACCTTACCTCCTACCCACCCCTAACCTTAACCATAAGTAACCAAACAAAAATACAGTCAAACCTTAGATTGCGAGTAACTTGGTTTGCGAGTTTTTTGCAAGATGAGCAAGGATGTTAACATAAATTATAATTTGATAAACGAGCGACGATGAGCTATGGGTAGTGACCGAAAGAACGAGATTGCGGGTGCAAGCGGCCGAAATGAGTTTCCTCCGCAGGGTGGCTGGGCTCTCCCTTAAAGAGAGGGTGAGGAGCTCTGTCATTCGGGAGGGACTCAGAGTAGAGCTGCTGCTCCTCCGCAGGGTGGCTGGGCTCTCCCTTAGAGATAGGGTGAGGAGTTCAGTCATTCGGGAGGGACTCAGAGTAGAGCTGCTGCTCCTCCGCAGGGTGGCTGGGCTCTCCCTTAGAGATAGGGTGAGGAGCTCAGTCATTTGGGAGGGACTCAGAGTAGAGCTGCTGCTCCTCCGCAGGGTGGCTGGGCTCTCCCTTAGAGATAGGGTGAGGAGTTCAGTCATTCGGGAGGGACTCAGAGTAGAGCCGCTGCTCCTCCGCATCGAGAGGAGCCAGATGAGGTGGCTCGGGCATCTGATT
The DNA here is from genome assembly GCF_023856365.1 of Brienomyrus brachyistius. NCBI lineage: Eukaryota > Metazoa > Chordata > Actinopteri > Osteoglossiformes > Mormyridae > Brienomyrus > Brienomyrus brachyistius. The sequence continues at coordinate 4,793,958 of NC_064553.1, forward strand.
AGGATGCCTCCTGGACGCCTCCCTGGTGAGGTGTTCCGGGCATGTCCCACTGGGAGGAGACCCAGGGGAAGACCCAGGACACGCTGGAGAGACTATGTCTCCCGGCTGGCCTGGGAATGCCTCGGGATCCCCTCAGAGGAGCTGGATGAAGTGGCCGGGGAGAGGGAAGTCTGGGCCTCCCTGCTGAGACTGCTGCCCCCGCGACCCGACCCCGGATTAAGCGGAAGATGATGGATGGATGGATGGAAACGAGCGACGTTTTGCAATATGAATATTATGTATACGCTTTGCCTGTCGAGTGTCACGTGATCACGACTGAGCCGATGATTCTTCGCTCTCTCACTCGCTGCGGGATTGTGGGTAATCGTTTCCCATGCTCGGTCTCAGTCAGGGAGCCTCACCCGTATAGTGAGAATTTAGTTGAAAATCACCACCCGAATAAGGGCGTAGCAGTGTGAGCGATTAATCTGTTTAACAACAATGCAATGTCCACATTTCTGTGAAATCGAAAAGGAGGCAAAGCGGCTGTCATTGGACAGGTTCCTTGTTAAAGATGCACAAAAAGAAAAAGATTCCAGTGAGCCGACAGATAGCAGTGATTCCGTTAGTTACAGTGAAAGTCGTCCTACAGAATAGCCCTCCTCTTCTCTCTCTCTCTCGTCTCCCTCACACCATCCACGATTCTTTTCAAAGGTAAAGTGCAGGTTAATTTGTTTTATGTATTTTTACTTTATATTTTGTATTAATCATTTTTATATGGATATTTTTGGGTTGTGGAATGAATCATCTGAGTTTCCATTATTTCTAATGGGAAAATTCGCTTTGATATACGAGTGCTTTGGATTATGAGCAGATTTCCGGAACGAATTATACTCGTAATCCAAGGTTTTACTGTACAACACTTTTGGCATTTTTACTTTTTTGATTGTATTCACAGATTTCTATAAAATTGAGGTTATTGAAATGGGTACCTAAAAAATGTCCCCAAAAGTAAGGAAGGTTCAGATTTTAGCACACTTTGGGGGAATTTTAGTGCCCCAATGTGATCTACGCAAACTCACATGCACACACACACACACACACACACACATGCACATGTAGGGTATACCTATCCTTATGGGGCCCGCTCATTCACTTCTATGGGAAAAATGCTAACGCTAACTATGACAACCTTAACCCCCACCCTGCCTTAACCATAACCATAAGTAACCAAGCAAAATACAAGAGTTTTTGCATTTTTAGTTTTTTCATAGCAGTCACTGATTTTTATAAAATAGAGTTTTCCCTTATGGGGACCAGGAAACCAGTCCCCATAAGGGAAAAATAAACAGATGTTTATCACGTTATGGGGACATTGCGTCGCCATAAGGATAGGTATACCCGCTCGCATGCACACACACAGAACTGAGATTTACACATCTAGTCCTGGAGGTAGTTACCCACTAAGCCATAGTACCGTCCTTCCACATCTCTTGGCCAGATAAATTATATATAGTTGTATCCACAGAACCGAACACAAACGTGTATTAAATTTGTCTATGCCATCTATGGTGCAAAGAATCACTGCACACTCCCCTTTAAGTGACACGTATGTAAGTGCACATCCCTTTAAATCGTCACCAGAGAACCACCAGAATGTGCAGCAGCAAATGAATAGTAAAGGGACAGAGGGAGCAAATGTAGTCGGCTGTTCTCGACTGTGACTGCGGTCGCTTCCTTTGAGATGATTCAGCGCTCAGCCAAAGTACCGATAATTTTATTACACACGATTATTAGCAGCTTAGCGTTACTCATACTGGCCAAACCTGAGCCGCCCCTTGGGTACTCTAGTGTTTCCCCAACACATCTGCAAATATAAAGATAGAATTGGTGCAATTCACATTCCAGGGGCAAAATATAATTGCACTCCCAGTCTCTAGCTAAGACTGTCGAAGCAATGACGGATTGGTCACTCCGCAGAGACGCAAAAAAGGCATCTCGCTGGCAAGCAGAGGAATCTCTGCACAGTAAATCTCATCAGCTCCATACTGCAAATCCCGCCATCTTTGACCAAGCAAACACCTTAAGTGTCTGAGTTTTGAGGTGAAGAGAGAGGCTGAGTATTTGGATCTGACATCACATCCTGTCCAGGGGTCCCTGGGCTTTTCGTGACCCTTCACTACAGTTGGGGACCCACAGATGGTTCACTAGGGGAGAGAGCAAAGACGTGGACTGTGATGGAAGCTGGGAGAGAGCAAAGACGTGGACTGTCTGCAAGTTCCTGAGAACCGGGATGGGAAAGACTGCCATATTAGACCATGGATGTTAGACTTGATGTCTTCTTATCTCTAACTAGTACAGTATATGTGCACCTGCCTCTGTCATTATGCCTCTTGCTCATTGGCTGGTGTCACGTGCAGCAGAAGTGGTGGTGGAGGGGGCGGGATGAGAAAACGGATACCTGCGAAGGTGAGCGAATTGCATGGCTACTTTGAGCCTCGGGTGCCTCGTGATTGGGCTAAGTTGGCCCCTTTCATGACTTCAGTAGCACTGACCTGCTCCCAATCCTAGTGGGGGGGGGCATCTTAAACAGATCAGTTCCCAGTGGTGGAAAACTCCTTATTCCACCCTAGGCTCCAACCCTGCCCCCCGCCCTCTTGCCCCCTTGCCCGCCCGGCCCCTCGCCCCCTCGCCCCATTCCTGCTTCCCCATCACGACACCACGACACTTCAGGCCAATGTTGGTGGTTTGGGCGTCTGAGCCATCAATGAAATCAGCTAAAAATATCCCACAACAACCCCAGTAGGAGGAGAGGGTGACCAAAGCCTAGGAGCGAGACCAGGAGTAAAAGCCCATCTTCTGACACCACGAGGGTCAGTGCCCTGCAGTGCGGATTATGACGTCTCTTTACATGGTATCTGACACACACAGATGTGCCCAAATCATACTTCGCTATATATTAAATGACAAATTCATCAACGTAACATAGAACTGCCAATGGGACTAGAAGTCAGCATGATTGAATAAGACTATGAAAGGTCACAATTTAAAGGCCCTTCATACTCATAAATGCAGTCATAAAGCATTACAAATAGGGCTATAAATATTTATCAAAGGCATAACACATTATAGCCATGTTTATTATGCATTATGACTGCCTTAGGAAGCTCTCATCTATAATGCACTATAGATACCTTCACAATGCATTATAATGCTCATAATGCTTTATGACTGGATTATAATGCATTATGAATGTGTTTATAAATTACTAAAAACAGACTTAAGTGAACTTGGAATAGAAAAGCGAACCCCTGTCTGTAATGAAATCTGGGGCGAGCAGGAGGCCCCTCTCTATGTCATGTTTGAATCTTGCGTATCGGTTGATCGTCAGCCAGAAACCTAGAACTGCAAGCTCCCCAGCTGGGTCACTGGTGGGGAGGGTTCACAACCCCTGCCAGCCCCCTGACCCCGGGAGCTTAATTCCTCCATCCAAACGTCATTGAACTCAAGATGCTTCCCTCTGTCCGATTTGTGGAAATTTTAATCACGGCCTGAGGAACAAGCCCAGTCTGGCCTGATTACGGCTGATCGGTGAAATGTCAAAAATCCCGCTGCCCCGCCGGTCAGTTCCCAGGATCCCCCTCGGATGGACGCTGGGTTGCGCTTCCTGGGCTGGTGGGTCTTGGGGCCGGGGAGCCTCACGGAGGCTGAACGAGGGCCCATGCCTTTGATGTGCCTTCGGACACAGTGCCTCTGAATCTCAGCCAGGCAGATCCTGTGGCCTATTTTCACTCGCAAGCTTTTTTTCTTCGCATCCGCTGCGCCACTAAAAACAAAACTTATTTAACGGCGTCTGCCAGGAAACATACGGCTTCCCTGCTTCAGTGTAGGCTGTACTAAACAGAGATGTAGATTCTGGCCTATGGGTTCATATCATAACAAGGGTATTAGCACATTTGAAACCACTAAGGTCCAGCTGTATAAACCACATTAGGAAGGCGGGACTGTAGTTCAAACAAAAAAATGGTTAATAATGAGATGTTTCTGAAAGTCACCCCCCCCCCCCCAGTGGTCTGGTAATTTTCCAGGCTTTACTTTTGTAATTTTCATATTCCCTTGCTGCGATAGTGAGTTGTATTGGTCAGCACCGAATAAAATGAATGCTTAATCATTTTTTTCATTAAAATTCTGAGTCGGGCTCTTTCATCTCAAGATAAATGCGACTTCTGAAAGAAAGTGATGAATCGAGTTTGTCAGACGGACCCCGTATTTAGAGAACATTAAAATGGCCGTAATGGTTTTAGTTTTGTTGCCATCCTGGGCTCCTGCCACCTCGGTTCCGCTGACTTGATTCATTTGGGTTCTGCCCCCGGGCTGACAGCTGCTCGGGCTCCGAGGTCCGACACCAGCAACAGCTGGGTTTGAGGACGGCCCATTTGGGCCTCACGTCTGCCTGAGGAGGAGGAGGATTAGCAAGTTGGGGTATTATTCAAGACCCGGGAAGCTGAGCTGGAGAACATCAGGATTTAATTAAGCCACCAAGGGCTTTTGGAGGGGAGAGGGCGACATCGGTACACAGACGGGGGGAGGGTAATAAATGGTCGGCTTTTGAAGGATGGGGTCAGGGGTCAGAGGTCATGGAAAACCCCTCTGCCTGACCACCTCCCTCTTAATTTATAAGTTTCCGGGGGACATGAACAAACTCAAATCAGCTCCCACTGACTTTCAATGTGACAACCTGCTGCTGGATTCATGGAGATTTTGTTTGCTCCGCTCAGGGTGTTTCTGAACCTCTTCGGTGCACTTGAACCCCAAACGACGGTCTGTCTGCCCCCTGCGCCTGTCGACAGAAAGCTGGATATTAGCACAGCACCATCCCAGCCCTCGCTAATCAGTATTTCCTCCACAACACTCTTGGGTTATTCAACAGACTGACACCATGTCTTATCTGCTGCCTAAGAGTTCAGGACATTACGATGAGCTCACACTGACCATGTGACCTTATGACAAGTAAGACAGGGGGCCTAAATCAATCCCACAATCCCGTAGGTGTGATCCCATGTGCTAAGCCAACGTGCTTAATTCTACTAATGCTAGTGTGTTTTGGACGCCATCCCCCACTTAAAATAAAATTATTGTTTAATACTAAATGTTAAATGCGTCAAGGCCTCTGGAGATAACACCTGAATCATAGTGGAGCCATTCAGTACAAAAATTCAGCATAAATATTTTAGCGATGATGTGTAATTCCAGATTCTCCACCAAATACTTGGATTTTATTGGACACAACTTGCTATTCTATTCCACTGAGTCCACAATAACAATCGCCGGCCACGGTTTGACCTGAAGAGGGATTAATCCGAGCCTGAGACTTCCGCCACTCCAGGATGCCGCTTCCTGCTATCTGAGTCAGCGTGGACTCGAAGGTCCCCAGCTCCCACGTATCCCTTGAATTTTACGAGGCACCATCTGTACCTCGAAGTGTTAAAACTGTGTTGTATCGAGGCTTCTCGGTAGATGACTTCCAGACAGCACCTTTCAGTTTTAAGTAAAATAAGGTGTTTGTCAAAGGACAGACCCAAGTTCAATAAAACTCATTCTCCCCCAGGAGGAAAGTAATAAACTCTCTCCCCCCCCCCCCCATATTGTGCAAATCACAGGTATATCAGTGACACGTTTACTGTTTTTAAACCCAGAGATGAACTACGCCGTTGAACGACGCCATCTTGAAATCTCGATTCTGAATGCGACCATCCCAGTACTGGCTGATGTCTGGAGCCCCAACATGACAAAATTGATGATAAAAAAAAAACAAAAACATTTTTTGATACATCGAGAAATGGAGATGAAGCCCACATTGATTGTGGGGGTCATTGTGCCGCGCATCACGTGTTCTTAATGCCCTATACGATCAGCTCGTCATTTTTCTGCTACGTAGCCTCAATTAACAAACACGGGTGTGGATGTTTATCGCAGGGTTTTCGAAAATTCGTCTTCCAGTCACAGCATGTAATCTTGAATATAAATATGTTGCCAGAACTGTAGTCCGACTTTGAACATTCATGATCACGGTACCCAGAAAACCCAGAATCCACCCAGAAAAATTAATAATTCATACAGCTGCATCATGCTCAAAAACATCGTTCATTTACAGTTTTATTAATCATTTGTAATGATTTTCTGTTCAATTGTGCTTCCTGACTTGGAATAGAATAGCACGGGGAACATCCAAAAGTATATGCAACATCTTTCCCAAATTTGTTTTTTCTTTTTTGTTCAAAGGTCTGTGCCATCGTCTCTCCATGGTAACAGCATTTCGACAAGCCCAGAAGTAATGCCTCCCAGATGTGTACTAGATTTGTTGTCGCTTACAGTCCCATGATGCACCATTGCTGCAATAATTGGCTGTATGCGCTGCTCCAAGTGGCATAAAAGTGGGCGTGTGATGTGTTCAGCATGTGGATACGGCGTCAAGCAGAGGTGTGGCCTTCCCTTGCGCAAATCTTCAATGTAGGCAGATCAATACAAAAATAAAGCTTGAAGTTTTCTTGCTGAAAAACAAATATATTCTCTGCATTCAAGAAGGCGATTTTTTTTTTACAATTTAAGACAGCTAGTGACCTATTAACTTAAAGTTACGTAACACAAAAAGACTTTTTTTTCCAATACCACTCTTGCATGTAAAAACAAGTCAATAGTAATAAGATGACATTCAGTGGCAGGGCAAGAAAAGCCCCTCCCCTTGCAATACAATTGGTCCATCTCACCGGAGATGGAAATAAGGCCCTCCCCTTGCAATACGATTGGTCCATCTCACCGGAGATGGAAATAAGGCCCTCCTCTTGCAATACGATTGGTCCATCTCACCGGAGATGGAAATAAGGCCCTCCCCTTGCAATACGATTGGCCCATCTCACCGGCGCTGCTTCACTGATATGAAATAAGGCCCTCCCCTGAAGGCTGGAATGTGCAATATTTCCATGCCAAGTAGCATTCAGTGTAGACCATAGAGGAATGCCTTCACAGTTCTTGCTCCCGGGCACTGACTCCCCTGGGATGCCCCCAAGTTTTGTGCCTGGCACCACCTTTGCTCCTTTGATATCACTCGGCAGGGATGAGGTATCCACATTCCTAGTTTTGAAGTTCAAAGGAGAACTCCGCTGTTCAGCTTACTCACAGCAGAGCAACACCACTGCCTTCCGTTACTTGCCTGTCCCTGATTACGATTTACGACACGCCGGAGAGGTCTTCCAGTTAGTGGTCCCTTAATCAAGTAAATATGACCGCTTGGCCAGTGTCGTAGCTCAGGGCCAGAGCGTCAAGATTGTTTAGCCTCGTTGCAGAGGCCGATTCAACATTTATTGGCTTGTGTTCCGACGCCGCCTGGCCGTCTACACTTCTAACCTCAACTAAGACCTGTCTTGGGAGGGGCACCTTTAACTTCTGACATCTTTACTCAATTTTAAAGAACGGGGCGAGCTCCTTACCCATATATCTTCAGTAATTTGACCTTGCTTGCCAGCGGCTGACATCTCATAACGATCCCACAACAAAACAAAAACCGAAATGAACAAACGAGTCCCCCCCACTTGCTTTGAAGCGAGGGGTGGTTACATTTTAGCACCCCTTCACAGTTGAGGCGTGTCCACTTACGTGGTTTAGGGCTCTGAGAAATTTGTTTGCATGTCGTGCTTTAGGTTCATCTGCGTCGGAGAAGTCTTTAATAACTATTCACCTCCCCTCCAGGTGGCAAATTAGACATTGACGTCCTTGACTTTTCATGTGGTTTGTAGGGTGATGTCTTGCTGAATTCTAATGTTACCTCGTCTTTTCATGTCTTGGAGGGTCCTTCAGCTTCTTGAATGACACGTGGTGTTGTGGTTAAGGTACCGGACGTATTAAACAGCAGGTAGGATACTGATGTCCCTGAAGAAGAAGCACTGGGGTGCTTGATGTTCTACTGGCTTCACTTCAACATGTTTCCTTAACATGTTTTTAGACAAACTTCAGCACTAACTGCACCCCTTAAGCAAATTCATAATGCAATCAGCGTAATATTCATCTTCAATCAAGGAGTTTTCTCTCAATCAAATTGAAAACTGATCTTATAAAGTAATTACTGACAGAGTTTTGAAAGCGCCACGCTTTCCAGGTCTCTGTGAAGAGTATTTAGGAAGGATGAAAATTCTAGGAGATTTAATGGCCAATTATTCTGAACCAATCTGGAAACTCAGGGAAACATATCCAGGCTGTGGGCTGTGTTTTGTCCTGACGGACGGACTTACTGACAGAAGTAATACCTCCTTTGCCTGAGCTTAGTTAGGCGTCGCCAGGGGTCCTCTGTGGGTTTCCTTCAGCACGGATGAAAGGGAAGGTCGATTTCAGCTCAAACCTGCCCCCGAAAGCACGGTGGGGCACGACGCCACAGAAACCAGAAAGCCGCCGTTGCTGCGCCCGTCTCTCCGGTGTCGGCGTGCCACCCGGCTGCCCCCACCCCCCCCGCCGCCACTACCCCCACCTCAGACTTTCGAATGATTAACAAAACCGCTGTGACGCGTGTATAAAATTACGTGGAAAATATGGCGGGGAGGCTCGTCTTGCTGGGGGTTTGGGGGGGGGGGGGGGTACTGGGGGGCACTGGTGCTTAGGAAATGGAAACTATGGGTTCTGAATGTGGCTGCTGTCAGTCAGAACTTTCCTGATGGTTGGCTGGGTGGGGGGGGGGGGCATAATGCAGTTCTTCTATGAAGGGGTTTGCGACAGTCGCCGACCACCGGGTGTGATAAGAGCCTAAGCAACCCCCCCCCCCCCAAACACTGCATATGGAGCTGGGAAAGTAAGCAGCCTCTGTGTGTGGAATTATAGCAAGTATTGCAGCATAACTAACAAAAGGGTTCAGACTCAACACCAACAGGCCTGTGAGAGTCACAGTCTGACTCCTACCGGGACTCTCATTAATGGGATGATGGCTAATTAGCTAAAGCTAATTATTCAAACTGCTGAAAATCAGACTCCAATGGTTTCCCAAAGGAAGGTGATCCATCCATCCATCTATCCATCCATCTTCTGACTGATCATCCCCTGCTGGGGGAGGCAGCATAGGTCACCAGGCTGGGATACACCCTGAATGAGGTGTCCAGTTTTAAATGGAAAAACCAGCCCTATAGGATATTTATATGTAGGAAAATGTGGGTTCCCTTGATGGCAATACAATCTGGCCCGGGCATTCCAGGGTAGGGGCGGGGCCGAGGTCATGACGGACTCACTCATGTTTTCTCCAGCCACATCAGCAACCGCGGACATTCCTGCTCAGCACCGAAGCTGAAGGTCTGATGCATCCTTAACTCAATTCAACAGGCATATCATTTTCTGCAGCGATGCCATCGGACTGTTAGGGCACTGTTGGTCTGTGCCCCAGCAAAGGAGACATGATAAAATGCATCCAGGGGGTAGAGTTTCTCCAGCTAGTCCCCCCCCCCCCCCCCCCCCACCGATCGCACCCCTGGCCTCACATCACCTTCATCCCTGTTTCTCACCCACTCTGTCTGTCTGACTCAGACCTTGGCCACTGTGGAACAGCATGACTCACTTGGACACAAAGAGAACGGCGAATGCTGTTCGTGGCGACGGTGGTTCGCCAACCACGCATCCCAAAAATCTTTCCCACCCACCCAGGTCCCTTTGACGGTGGTGGTGGTGGTGGCTGGGGGGGGGGGGGTTGGTGGTACAACAAGACACAAAAAAAGTCTAGGGGCTTCGGTGCGGAGACGAGGTAATGGGTTCGAAAAATGCAAGCTGGGAAACGAGAGAGAGATGAAAAGGGAGGAGAATCCTTGTGAGGGTCGGAGCAACCTGGCCCATCACTGTGATGGACGTCTCCCAGTGGCAGTGTGACAGGGCGTAGGCCCCGAGCCCAGGCCGGGCCAAGCTCCTCACTGCCAGAAGCGATAAATAGATCCGGCCCGCCACTGAACTCCTGTCATCTAAAGCCTCACTTTGCTGCCCTCCGCCACCGAACCAGCTAAGGTTGCTGCTTATTCATCCAGGCGTCACATGACAACATTACTTACGTCCGAAAGGCCTGTCCTACCTTGATGAGGGGCCTCTACTATCAGAACAAATAATTCCTCAGCGTGTAAGGAGCCTTATCCTGGGTAGCTATTCCCAAGTTACAAAACTGTAAGTCTTCAGCTGAACCTTGTTGATAGAGAGAGAAGAGGGAATGCCATGGTTTTTCCTGATGCTTCTGACGTTGGAGTTCTTCGAAAACCCAATAAGGCATGTGTCGGGCGGGGGAGGGGGGGGGGGTGTGGGGGGAGCTCAAAGCTCTCTGAAGGGCATGTTTTTTTCTCTGGAAAAGAGTGGAACATGATCCAAATGGCTGTCGGAATCCGATCTGGAAGAGCATGTCTTTCTTCTTGTGAAACATTTCTTTGTCTGCATCCTTCAGCGACTCGGCCTGGAAGGCGTCACGCCAAACGTGAGCCGGCAGCTTGGACAGGGAGAAAGGAGGCGCGCTCTCCCTTCCCGAACCCCTGGAGCTCTGGGTTGAGGGGTGGAGGGCGGCGTGGGAGAGAGATATAAGGGCCACTGCATCCCAAGTTGTCACACAATAAGTCTTTACCAAGCGTGGAAAAACTGAGAGCATCACATCCAGTCTGTGCTGAGAAAGGGGTTACTTCACATAGTGAGCACCCCCCAACCTCCTCCAAGATAAGGAGAGAAAACCCTACACCCCCCTGCGCAGGGCATAGATAAACACTTCTACGGTAGTTGTCAGTGCAGATGTAAGATCTCCCCTTTCTGTTATGTGTAGAAAAGAAGACAGAACTACAGTGCGCTGAGAGGGATGAGTGGTGCATGGCCTTCGCTGGCTCTTTTCTCTGATCCATGTTGACGGTCGTTTTTTAGAGTCGCCGGAGACGCCAAGCGGGAGCAAGTTGCCGTTTGTTTTCTTATTCTGTTTTTTTTTTTAAAGAAATAAAAAAACCATGCAAACACAAACAGACAGAGACATACTGTATATAAACAGAAACACTCACACATGTAGACGAAACACACACACAGTATATAGACACAAATATACACACAGACACAAACACATAATCAAAAATACATACGAATATAGACAAAAACACACAGACATATAGTCACAGAAACACACGTGTAGACGAACACACACATATATACAGACGTTTGTACATTCACACACACTCCAAGCACAGAAGATATATCTTCTGGGAGAGAGAGGCCCATTGAGCTACCTGCCCTTAATGGCCGAGTTTACTGCAGGGGACCCAAATGCCTTGCTGGTGACTTCAGGCGTTACTTTGGACTCTTGCATCCGTGGGGCTCCAGGTAGCTCTGAGAGCCTCAGAGGACGCTGCTGCTGGTGGCTCGGTGACGCTGGGGGGGACACCTGTTAGACAGAAGGGATTGTCTCACGGAGATGGTAAGATAGCAACAAAAAGGCCAACACTGACCAATGTGTGCAAGAGAAACGTCTAAAAGGGCGAATTAGAAACACTGCAAATCGCACATCGTGTGGGTCGAGACGTTTGCAATGCTTAAGATGCTTAAGATTTTCCGGTCAGTTCCTTCACTGTGCTGTGTGCATGAGAAATGCCCCCCCCCCCATTTGGGAGTCTCCATTCGGCTATTTAGTGTTTATTTAGCATATCGTTTTGGAAAAGTTTGCAGGAGCAATTTTCCAGCTTTTTTATCAGTGGGGAGGATATAGACAGATCAAGGGCTGGAAGCACATTTTTAAAAGGCAATAAATTGACTGTCAGAGTGGTATATTCCTAAGAAAAGAAGAATGGAAGAAACCAACTTGACTGCGGGGGTATGCCTATAAACGCCACACTTACATGGTTGAGATCATAATTTAACCCGTAACGCAGTATCACTGACAAAAAACATTCCTCTCCCACCCATATTTACGCAGAAGACAAATTATTCGTTATATAAAACTGAAGAGAAAATTTCCAGAAGAAGAAAATTTCTACGGGATACATTCTCCGTGAACTTAGTGACTTATGCAAATATAATGAAAGTTCTTCGTTTGACTACTTGAGGACTGTGTGAGGTTTGGTTCCCAGAACCGTAATGTGACGAAGAAGCCGGACTTTAGGTCGCTGGCGGTCTCGTCTGAAAGAACGAAAAATGGAGTGAGCGAGTTCTGGAAATTTGCCTTTCAATTAGCACCTAGCTATGTGTGTGTTCGCCCCCGTCATCCGACGGGGTGACTATATTTTACCGTCGGCTGAGTCAGTGACATCTCTGAGCACTTTTCCGACGTTCCACCACGTTCGCTTCCAGACCTGGGTTGCGTAGCCAGGTTTCCTGGTGCTTTCAGCTCTACGCCAATTCCTCCGCATAAAAGAACACTACAAACCGTGATGTCACCCATTGGCACTACAGATCGGGGTCCTGATCCCAACCCAGACAAACAAGGGAGCCAGGTGTCCGTGCAGGGGGGGCCAATTGTAGCTTTTATTAGAAACTCGTCGTAACTCGGAAACATCATAGTGTCACTTTAGGAAAGTCATGCTTATCTTGTTATAGGGCTGAACCTTTAACCCGCATGCAACAGTGTAACGTGACAACAACTTAATGACTAAATCACATCTAATTTTTAACCAGACAAGTGTTCCAGCTATTAAACTGTCCGGAGCAGTGGAAGATAGTTCAGGACCAGGCAGTAAAAGACCAGACCAAGATTTTGTTTCAACCACCCGGTTGAATCCTCTGTGACTGTGTCTCATTATACTCAACTGGTTGGTTGAAGCAGAATCTTGGTCTGGACTTTTACTGCCTGGATCTGAACTATCCACCTCTGGTCTATGCAGGCACAAATATATTTAAGATAAATTACTCCTGAGCAACATGCTTAACAGGGTTTTTTTTTGCCTCATTAAGCCTATATTTATCTGAATTGATATAAGAAGTGGTGTAATTCATACGTCTGGCAGTAGTCTGTAATTTTGCGGTTAACTTTGTCGCTTTCAGGCTGGGAAAAAAACCTGCATCTGTTTACGGTGGAATATCTTCAGGAAGGGACGTCTCAAAGAATTCGGTTCCTGCTCATCTGTGTAAAAGGTCTTTTTCATTCCCATGATGCGGGACGTTGACGTTGGTGGCTGTCGGCCTGAAAACCTGAACGTAAACAGCGTTTTATATCAACGCTCACCCGGAGGGAAAGTAATTTCAGGGCTGATTTAAGGAGAGTTCCAGAAAGGGAGAGGATCGCTGTGGATCCCTGTTTACACAAGGAGTCAAGTATCATGTCAGCATTTAAACAGGAGAGATATTCAGTAACTCATCGGGCAGCTTTTAAGAAACCCAACAAGCTCCACACGGGTCTTTTGAGGACTCACAATGGGGCACGACGACACCGTACATTTGCCAAACACAATCATTCACCTCGCAACAGGGGTAGGGGGGCCGGAGGGGTGGGGGGGATAAAGACTCCTGTCGCTGCCACCTTCATCTTTTTTCAAATCCACGTGTCATTAATTTTTCCCTCCCCAGTGGTGACAGCAGAAAATTAACTCTCTGGGACAGGAGTGGGCCCAAGGCCAGCTTGCAATCAGGACCCCAACTCGATTTAAACACACGGCTTGGAGATCTCTGCTCTGAAACCGCTGGGGCCATGCTACGGGGCTCACAGACACACGACGTACTATGGGAGTGTCAGCTTTTTCTCCATTCAACGGATGTCGGCGTACGGTAATTACTGAAATCACTACTTCCTGAGAGAAGAGTGGGTGTGTGTGTGTGCGTGTGTGTGTGCCAGAACCAGACCCTGTGGAGGTAAGCAGCAAGATCTCAGATGTCTTCATGACAAGCAGGTCCGGGAAGTATGGGGGTCAGGGAGCTTGCTGGGAATGAGGGGAGGGGGGCAGAGGAGGGATGTGGAGAGCGATGAGGTCATTACAGCGGCCTGGAATGGAGGCCAGGACCGTTTAAAAGTGGTCCATATGGCACAGTCAGCCCTGGTTAGTTCACACCAGACACAGCTGTTCTCAGATGAAAGTAGCATCGAGAGACAAAAATCAATTTATCCCTGATCTCCCCCCCCCGTCTCTCCCCCCTCATGGGTGTTGCCTCCCATTGGCTCAATGATTCTTTCCCAAGCATCACAAGAGATTATGAAATTAAAAAGAGCTTTCCTCCTGTGATGTCTTCCATGTCCCTCTCGAGCGCAGTTTCTGGACTTTTACGAAAACAACTTCAAAGGGGCGCAACATTGACATATTAATAATGAACATATGAGAGGGATCGCGATTGAATTAGCCAGCACGCCAAGCTTATATAGCATGGATGCTCCGCTGCTTAAAAAGGTCAATTAATCACGGGGAACGTGAAGTCAAAATCCGGACGTGGCTTCCAAAAGACTGTCGGGACGTCAGGAATAATTTGAGTGGTGCCTTAACATCCATGAGCGTGTACAGAGCCCAACACGCATCGCACATGTTCCCTCAAGGCGCGGGGCTCTGTGCAAAACCATGAGCGCCAGGTGAATAAATACCACTGGCTGCCAAAAATGCTTGAATATTTTCTTCTTTTTTTCCCCACAGCAGCTGCTCCCGTCCAGTCACACCTTGCCTCGCAGCTTAATTTTTCCCAGAACACTGAGGCCGCGAATTGGCCAATTGCTGAGGGGAGCCCCAGGAGGAGTAATTTCACTGGGAGATAGGGGGCGCTAGTGCGCGACAGGCTTAGGCACAATCTTGCCCACTGCTTTGGCATGGCCCAGTCGGGGGTGCAGTAGGGGCACAGATGCCCTGGCAGATTCAGGGGGCCCAACACTTCATAGGACCCTTGAATATGAAACACTATGACATTTATTGGGTGGGTGGGCCAGAATTTCAAGCTCCTCCCCTAGTTCCCAGTGCTCAGGTGACCACACTGACCTTGCCATAATTTCCCTCCCAAAAAAAAATCATCACTATCATACTATCAAACTATCATACCTACGTCAGCATTTTTCTTTGGCACAAAAAAAATCATTCTTCTTTTTCAGTGACGACTTCTCTACATATTCGGGGAGGTGAAACGCTGAAATTTGGGTCGGAAGCTGATTCTCCCTGTCTCTAATTATACCTGAACAACGGAAAAAATTTGCAGAGTAATGGCTATCTGTACCGGTTCAGCTTAATTTAAAAATATTTAATCGCTAGTTAAACTAGATCCGCCCGGCTACCTCCCCCACCGCCCCCCTCCCTGATGAGCCCTGGCCAGGGACTGCGGGCAGTCTACACGTCGCATTAAAACAATCTGCGATACGGCAAGACAGGAAAAAGGTGTCCGGACGCTCTCACCTGCCAGTCGCACCTAAACCCAGATAATGCTGAGGTCAGTTGGGCTGTTAGGCTCTGCTGTGACAGCGCTCTGTGGACACACTAGCAGCACCTTCCATTTGTGTGACATGCGGGGGCGGGGGGGGGGGGGGGTCCTTGTTTTGTCTGCGGGGTTCCGTTCCGATGAGACGTTCCAGTCGCACGTCCAGCAGGACTGTCTCTCGCCATCCACTTCTCTCTCCACTAACTACCGCCTCCTGGGTAAAAGGGCCATTTAGCAGATCAGAGGTCAAAGGACAAAGCAAGCAACAATCGATCAGTCTCACGCCGACACTGTGGAGAAGGCGGTCTGCAGTGGATCGATAAGGAAACATCAGTCTTCGGAATAAGTCAGTCTGAATCTCCTGTAAGTCGTTGGACCCCAAACTAAAATACCAGAATCTTAAATTCCATGACTAGACAAAGATGCTTGGTTTTCATCCTGGACTCTTTTGGCTGGGAAAACTCACGGGCAGATGTTCCGCGGTGACATGAGACGCTGCCCGAATCACACGCTCCCGCCGTCTCGCTAATTACCAATATCGCCCCCTTCAGGGAGTCCGCCGGACCTCTGGAACCAATGTCACATGGCAGACGGAGCCGTCTCGCAGATCTTACGGGCCGCGGTCCAGCAGGAATCCTTCACTGACACCACCGTCTGCAGACCCAGGGAATTTTTCCTCGCTGGATCTTATTCCACGGACGAGCTTTAGTCCAAAAGCCTCAGATCTCTTTTTTGAATTCCGGGCACTTCGCCCAGCCAAAAGCAGAGATATTGATCTTCAGTCAGGCCTGGTGTTTGTTTGAGGCAAAGGCTGGGGTCTATGAGTACTCCAGAAGATGAAGAGGTGCGTGAGCAGCGCAGCACAAGGCTGAGGCAGGGCCAGTTACCTTCTTTGACAAGCTGAGCATGTTAACTTACATCTATAGACAGACCACTACAAAAACCTACCCGGGATGTGCATGTGTCTGCGTGTGTCTGCGTGTGTCTGCGTGTGGGCATGTGCCACAGGGCATGTATCTGTGCAGGTCGGCAATATATATATATAAAAAACAAGGAGACCTTTTGAATTCTCTCAAGGTTCTTTCAAGGTGTAATCTGTCTCTGAGTCTTTGTGGGCGGAGTCTGTCCCAGATTCCCTTTCCGTGGTGGTGATGAAGAGAATGTGGGTGCAAGGGGTAAAATCCAAGAGTGAATCCTTAAGGGTCTGGGGGGGGGGGTACAGGATGGACGTAAACTCCATCACAGAACACTTTTTCTGATGGAGGGGAACTTTGACCCTAGGAAAATAAATCGTTTTTGTACCTTTCAGCTGAGTTTCTACCCAAAGCATCATTACAGACCCTCCCTGAGATTATTTCACATGCATTCAAGCATGATTCTGTCCTGTTGCTTATATTTTTGTTTGTATATATTATTTATCACCATGAATCACCATTAGTCACCATGAATGGGGGGAATTATTGCTGATTTTTTATCAGATTGTTCATCATAACAAAAGCAGGTCAAACAAACATTCAGATTCTCAGAAAGGAGGATTGAAAGGTCAAACATAATTTCCATTCTTTATTTCCCAGTTCGCTATTTCCATTCTGTATTTCCCTAATCCTCATTTCCGGTCATTATTTCCCAGTTCCTATTTCACCTCATTGCTCACGCACAATCTTCTCCTTTATCCCCATTTCCATTCATTATTTCTTTGCCTCTTATTTGCGTCCATTGTTCCTTCATAAGTAATTAGAAACACTGTAACTGGCTTTAGGATTCTGATTATCCTCCAGGGGCAGCCAGGGAGATGCTGGGGCTTAATGTCCCCATACAAACCCAAATGGCCATGCACAGGCTAAGCTCCTCTTTGGAATGCTGGGAGGTCCGGTGGGGAAGGGGGGGGGGGGTCATAGTTATTATTCCTCCCTCATAACTCTAAACACCTGAGTAACACATAAGTTAGAGGATGGGGGTCAAAGGTGCCAGCGGTTGGGGATAGGAACCTGAATCTTCCTGTCCTAGCACGTGGAATGCTGCGCGACCACCAGCCAAGATGAAATAGATGGATGATCTGAGCCACAACTGTGGTCCCCATGGGGGAGAACATGTACTGGCCATGGCCTGGATGATGTCATAAGTACTTTGCTATAATTATCTATGTGGCACTGGTGACCTCGCTGGTGACCTCGCTGGTGACCTCACTGGTGACCTCGTCGGCTCTCTGTACGCTCAGGGCTCTGGTCTAAGACTAATGAGCCACTGAGTCACTGACAAACGCCGACTGATGCATTCCCAACACGCGCATGAAAACACCAGCACAGCTCAGTGCAGATCTTAGATTAGAGATAGCACACATGCATGGTGGAAAGTGGGGGGGGGGGGGGGGGGGGGGGTTAGGGAGGGAGGTTAAATTTAGAGAATCAGCCATGAACGCCATCTGGAAGCGAACGCGTAACTCACAGGCGACACAGTCGCATTAAGGAATGCGTCGCCCGGTCATTTTCTCAATCCCTGGGTTTCCACGTTTCAGGATGCGTCTGTTACTCAGAGGACACTCGGTGACCCTGATGTGACATGAGCTGAACTTTCCGCTCACTCTCCAGCAGGGGGCGTGGTGGCTAATGAAGTCACCGGCTCCAGGATCAGCTGCTGTCACCCCAGTGAAATATTCACTGATGCGACTCATAAAATGGTCATTAAATTAAAAAGTTATATCGATAAAAACAAAAATTCGATAATTTAAAACAAGTTCTAGAGGCAAAAAACCTGGATTGCCATAAAAAAAAAACAATTCCCTACACAATTAAACATCATGCAAATTACTTGGGTCCTTCAAAATGCTTTGCGATCTGTAATCCGTGTAGTGCGTATGCACGGAATTGTGAGCGTGCCATGTCAGTGGTTCCCAGGAAAAACTGGGAGAAGCATTCGTTGAATCACTCACACTGAGTTTATTTACAAACAGATGATAGCAGTTGGGAGGCTGGTTGCCTTAGTCACACGCCGAGGGTGTCGAAGGAAGACAAACATGCAAGCAAAACGCAAACATACTGATTACGGAGTAGCGGGCAATTGTTGAGATCGCTCTCGTGTGAAGTGTGTCCCGGGGGTGGATCAAAGAGATAAAGTGAGTAGGACCTTTGGGAGGGAGGGGGTCATTTTTCATAGCAAGGAAAAGTGAGAGACCCGCACCACTGGAATTTGAGGTGTCTTGGTTGTTACCTCTTATTGCCAAACAAGCTTATCATTGGGTGCAAGACTGGCATCAATAATATTTAAAATATCCATCCATCAGTTTTCTGTACCTGCTTGTCCTATTCAGAGTTGTGGGGGGGTGTCTAGACCCCATCCCAGAGGCTAAGGGCACCAGGCAGGGAACAATCCAGGATGGGGCAACAACGCACAGGGCACACAGACACACCACTCAGTCACACACACACACACACACACACACACACCTACGGGTAATTTAGTGATTCCAATTAGCTTCAGCATGTTTTTGGACTGTGTTTCAGCACCCAAAGGAAACCCCACGACGACACGGGGAGAACATGCAAACAATGGGAACTTACAACTGAAGTGTTGGGTTCAGTTAGAGGCTATTGTGTATAATGGAATCACTGGAAAAGGAAGAATAATTGGTGTATTGTTCCAAATAAATCACTCACAAACAGGGCTAAGAAGAGAGGACATGTGCTTCACTGCAGATACCCCAAAGCTGATTGGAAGGCTTTGTTTGGGATTATATAAGCTAGGATTTCTGGAAAGGGGATAGATTTCCAGAATCAACATGAACATACTGAAATTCTCCAGTTCTCTGCTACAGCACGTAAAACACACTGTGCTGAGAAATAAAATAGAGAAAAAAAGTGCTATCCCACTGAAATCCCAAATTAACTTTATAAAAACCACATAAAGTCTAATCAGTCTTATGGGTCACTTAATAAAATCATCATCATTTTGTCCAGATAAATTATATTCGATTTTTTTCTGCAGTGTTTTATAAACTTAACTGACTTCATACGTTAACAGTACTGATGAATTTTGTAAGTGTATTTTAGCTGTGTACGATCTCGAAAATGGGCCGGGGGGGGGGGGGGGGGGCTCCAGAAATGGGGAACTCTGCGCCTCGTTCCATTAACTTTTAATTAGAATTGCAATTCTAGCACAATAGCACCCCCTTGTGGAAAATTAATCGACTAATCAGTCGATCGGAGGAAAACCCTGCGACACAAATCAGAGGTGTGATTCCAAGCCTCAATGCTGCATATAAGAGGCAGCAGTGCGACCAGTATTAAAAAAATGTCATTTGTAACTCAGGCCTCATGAAGCCATATCTAACATTGTGCACATCTAACTCCAGCCACAAGAGGTCCCCACAATGTGGCAAATACATACCCCCACCCCCCGATCCCACAAACACACACATGCAAATCTATTAAATATATTGGTCTTAATTTTAATCCTAATTTTAACAGTATTACGTTTTTCTCGGGCATTTATCAGATACTGTTTCCAGTAGTAAGACCTCTGCTGTCCGTCTGAAGAAGCAGATTTATCTACGTTTCTGGGCACCGAGAGCAGCTAAGTCAGCCTCTAATTACCCGACACGGCTTTACCCTTCTGAGCAGAGTTGCCATGCGCTTTGAATCGATGTTGCGTCAGGCACCGGAATTCCTGTTAGAGCGCATCAACACTGCGGCTTGATTCAGCTATCAGCAGAATGCATGTGCATGATGAGGAACATTTGATGTCAACATCAGTAGCATTTTAAAACAGATATAGTGATAACCACCATTTTTTATTCCCGCATCGTCATGGATTAAAATATCTTTTTGATGCCGAACTGAAGCCAAGCCGCGCTTGAGCTTATATTTGCCAGAAACAACGCACACAGCTGGGTCCAGAGGGCAAACTAAGGTCAATTACCCTACTGCAAATAATCACACAGCCCTGCAAATGTAGGGTCATTTGGTAACAATTTACGTGAGATGTAATAGTACACTCATGCTTCATTTATTTATTAACCAGAAACGAAGTGCTAATCACGTACTAATCAAATGTGTGTTCATTATTAATCAGTCATAAAGGGTCATATATTTCAGGCAGTTACTATCTTCGATTGAGCAAAGGGGTGGGGTTGGGGTTGACATCTCCACCCATTTATCATGACAATATGATTATTTGGGGGGGGGGAAGAGGATCGGCTGATTACAATCCTCCCACCCCCCATTCTTAAAGGTATTCTTAAAGGAACGGTACTTGTTCGAACTGTTAAGTAAACAAGGTCTAGCTCGTGTGACCCGAGTTCATATGATGCCCTAAAATTCTGGCACACATGCAAACTGCTACGCTCTTTATTCATACTTATTTATTGTTGAACGTGGCACTGGGGCTTCACAGCTGCAGGACTGGGAGTTTAAATCCTCAGCTCTGTGTGTGTCGCGTTTGCGTGTTCTAACCATTTAACGGAAAACAATTACACAGCAAAATTCACAGCAGATAATTTAATTTAAATTTAAATTTATTTAATTTAAATTATCTTGATAAATTAATATTTAAAAAAATGTGATTACCGAAGGAGTAGAATTACATTCTATAATTCTATTATTGAGAATTACACAATTAATATTTGAGTAGGCCTAATATGTTATGATGTCGCTCTGTCTTTGTTCTGCTCTGTGTTGCACCATGGTCCTGGAGGAACGTTATCTCATTTCACTATATACTGTGTGTATGGCTGAAATGACAATAAAACCTACTTGACTTGACTTGATGTTCTTTCGGTGGTCAACAGTGACATCTAGTGGCCAATGAGTAAAACGTAAAACCGACGTTTTAAGTAACGCCTTCATCATACAAGTCAAAAAGGTCAAAAATAGTTTGGAGAAGGATTCTTTTTAAGTTGCCATCACATAATAACTGTGACATGGGTGGTTTCGTTACACTGCCAAATGTTCAGTCAAAAAGATACCCGATTTGACAATTTAACTATTACGACTGATCAATTTCATCAGTTTCAATGCGGGCCTGTATAAATTTTACTCGCCCACTTGACTTGGGCAACTGCACGGTGTCTTAATTCAGAGACCTAGACAGAAAACTGACTTTCAAGAAAGCGGTTCCTAAGCCTACGGAGGAAAACTGCATCTCCCATATGTCCGTGTGGCAAAGACCTACAAATACCTATCGGGGGGTATAATTCAAAGTCCATGGAGAGTGTTTGCCGTTCTTGTGCAGATGACAATGAAGCGTCTTTTCGCTGTCACGCTTATTCTGACGATTGGGTTTGCTTATTACATTTACATACCCCTGCCCAGCACAGTCTCAGAGCCATGGAAACTCATGCTTGTTGCCGGGACATTTCGAGCTGTCATGCAAATGGTAAATATACGCATCTATACATGCAGTAGATATACAGTATGATATTATGTTTACCTTTTACATTTTTTGAGATTCTTATAACTAGATCGCATAGTGTATACGCTATAAATGTCTAGTTGACGTGTAGTGTTACAGTAAAACAACTGAAATCATTATTTGCACACGGCGAACTCTGACAAGAGCGTATCTGTGTACCCAGATAGCACCATGTTATTGCTTCAACGCTGAATCACAGTTAAATGCGTTGAATTGTGGTCAGTGTTAAATCTGAAAACTGAACTGATTTTCAATTTTGAAAAATTGACGATGGCAAAACCTACGTTGATATGAAGCGAAAGGTTGAAGGTCGACGTTGTTTCAACCTTTTTATCTGATATGGAATCAATGGCATGTCAACATATGTCTGGTATACTCTGGTTATACTCTGTCAAGTGTTTTTCGTCGGTAACAGCAAGAATGCACTGCTGTCAGCGTAAGAAGTTCAGTAACAGAGAGCGTCACTGAGGAATCATTTGTGATTAAATATATTATGCGCCGAGATAAAGAAAAGACTATTCAGTTCACTGTTTGTCCTCTATTCAATTGGCATAAATTGCAATCCTCTTTTCTCATGTAGCACTATAGATTAAGCCTAGAAATCCATATATTACAAAAGGCATGATCCCGTGGAGTGATAAACTGTCTTATCTTATAGCTTTCTGATGTAATCCAGGTCAGTTTTCTTTGAACTTTGGTTGTTTCAATTCCCTTCTCACACACCCTGGGCCGTTCCATGTTTTATTCTAACACCAGGGAATTGTCTTTGTCTTTACTGTGCATAGGAAGGTATATTTAGTTAAAAAACCCATTTCGTATTCGCTCTCTTGAGGTGTAGAATAAACTCCATTGTTTGAGTATAATTACTGATAAGTATGGATGCTCCTGGTCAAACATTCCGCCAGTGCAAGTTGTTCAATCAGATTTTTAGTTCAGCTTTAGTACTGCAATACTAGATTTTTTAAATACTTAAGTATTCAAAAGAACGTTTTCTTTTTAATGTCAACGCATTGTTGTCACAATACATTTACAGCACCTAATGACTTTTGCTTGTAGAACCTGTAAAATAAAAAACTATGGAGTTTGGTACAATGACTACAGAAACACAATGGAATCGGCAAAAGGAAAATTGTTGTTTTCATTTTTTTTAACACCTTCTGTACCCAATCCCTGTGGTAGTGTCCTGACAGGGCTCTCAAGTGTCACGCATTGAGCGTGACAGTCACTCTTTTCAGTCCTCTGTCATGCACTCCCGCCATATATTGTATTTCTCACGCGGAAAAATAATTTGAAGACTAATATGCCGCAGCGCCCAATATTTCTCAGACCGCGGTGCAGTAGCGCCTCACTATGAAACAAGCGCGTCTCCGCTGGAATCCTAGAGCTTGTCACTTACCAGCCAATCAAAAAAAAAATGCCTACACAATAATAGCCAATCAGAAAATAGCAGTATCGTATCTGGGTAAAATACAACACAAACCAATGAAAAGGCACCCTGGAATTATTCTCTCTCTCTCTCTCTCTCTCTCTCACACACACACACACACACACATTATCAGAGAGAGAGAGAAATTGAAATTGATGCCAAATCATTTCGTCCACATACACACACACACACACACTCACACACACACACACACACACACACACACACACACACACACACACTACCACAACTCAAAACCAGGGCTCTCAAGTTTTGAAGACAGGCAAGAGTGACATTCCATTTCTCTTTCAAATGTAATGGAGTAAAAATCATGATCCAAAAAAATTATTCTCAAGTAAAGTACAGATACCTAACAAATGTACTTAAGTACAGTAAGCAAGTTTTTTAAAAAAAAAAAAATTGGGGGAGCAGCGTGTGGCTCTGTGGGCTAAGCCTGTGTGCCTGTATTCAGAATGTCGCAGGTTCAAACCCAGCCTCAGCCTGTGGGTCCTTGAGCAAGGCCCTTAACCCCCAGCTCCCTGGGCACCGCTATGGGTGGCAGCCCTTCGCAGACAACTTACTCCATGAAAAAAAAAAAAGAGGAAGTTGTGGGAGGCGTAAAGACAATTTCCCTACGGGGATCAATAAAAAGTATCGATTATTATTATTATTATTTAAGTGAATGTACTTCGTTACTGTCCTCCTCTACTCAGGACATATTATTGGTAATGGTGTAAAGCAGTGGCAATTTGTAAACGCAAACCTGGAGGGATTTCCATAGATCCTGTAGGGTTGCAAGTGACCATGGAGCCTGAAAAAGTGGCACGTGGGATGTCGCCCAAATGGAACGAAGAATGAACTTGTTTTTCCTCTCTGTCTGAACTTCAGTCTGATTTCACTAACCCCCCCCCCCCCTCGTTATGTTGAAATGAACACGACAAAAAAAATGGAATGAAAATGATGCAAAACACACAGCAAAGTCTTCATTATAACCGTTTTGGGATCAATGTTCTTATTGTTCGTGCTCATTGGATTGAGTGACCAGTAACTCTCCCTTAGGGAACTGTGGCTCACACCCTAGGGCTCATCCGAGACATCGATGTGCTCAGCGTTGTGGTGGGAACCTTCGGGTTGCTGGGGCCCGAATCTAGCGAGAACTTAAGGGTCAGCGACACTGTATTTGCTGGGGTGGAGGTACGTGTCTACCAGTCAACCCTGAGGGAGGTGGGAGAGCTGAAGAGAGGTGTGGTCTACATCCACGGAGGAGGCTGGGCGCTCGGAAGTACTAGTGAGTGTCTTGGAGCAAACAAGAAACTGAATTTGGAAATTCAGCAAAGGCCAGCAGGAGCTGGATGCTGAACAGAGGTGGAGATTTCAGGTCCAGAGAGGACAAATCCAGACCATGATTTTGTTTCAACCGACCACTTCAGTACTCTGTGGCTGTGATTCTTTATGCTTAACTGGTTGGTTGTAACAAAATCGTGGTCTGGATTTGCACTCTCGGTGCCTGAAATCTCTGATTCTAAACTGCAGCTATTCTGCATAAATCACTGTGCACTACCAAAGTTGCACAAGAAAGCCACAACTTATTTTTTTTGAGTAACAGTCATGCTTAGATCAAAATTTTGGCTGGGGACAGAGTACAAAACCTGACAAAAATGAGATTATCCACGTTTAACAGGATCAGGATCCTATGACTTACTCTGCAGGAAGCTGGCGGAGGACCTCGACGCAGTCGTCGTGTCGGTTGAGTAAGTTCACCACCTTCAGGTCGTTTTCTGAATCAGCCATGTCTCCGCTGGTGCCACTCAGTATCTCTCCCCAGGTACCGCCTGGCCCCCGGTGTCCACTTCCCTGTGCCGTACGACGACGTCCTCCAGGCCTCCAGGCACTTCCTACGGCCCGAGGTGCTGACCCAGTACTCGGTGGACCCTGACCGGGTCGCTGTGTCGGGCGACAGTGCAGGGGGTAACCTGGCAGCTGCTGTGGCTCAGCAGGTAGCATCCACATCACCACACATCCACACCACCACATCACCACACATCCACACCTCCACACCACCACACATCCACACCACCACATCACCACACATCCACACCTCCACACCACCACACATCCACACCACCACATCACCACACATCCACATCACCACACATCCACACATCCACACCACCACACATCCACACCACCACACATCCACACATCCACATCACCACACATCCACATCTCCACACCACCACACATCCACACATCCACACCACCACACATCCACACCACCACACATCCACACCACCACACCACCACACATCCACACCACCACACCACACATCCACACCACCACACCACACATCCACACCACCACATCTCCACACCACCACATCACCACACATCCACACCACCACACAACCACAAATTTACCGTTCGGTGTCTCCATTACCAATGATCCGCAAGGAATCGATGGGCTGTATCTATGCATCATTACTTTTTTGCTGAAGAAACGTACAATTTCCGGAGGGAGGGAGGAGCCTTACAAGCTGTTCCTTATATCTGAGTTCCAGGTTGCCATCGATGACAGCATTGCCATCAAATTCAAGGTCCAGGCCTTGATCTACCCAGTACTACAAGCCTTAGATTTTAACACACCCTCATACCAAGAGAACCAGAATGTGCCGATGCTACACCGCACAGTCATGGTCCAATTCTGGCTGAAATATCTGGCTGCAGACCCTGAGCATCTGCACGCCTTGCTGCTCAACAACCACACAGCCCAGGACCAGAACCAGGTGGCATCAGCCCGGGCCAAAGTAGACTGGGTCAGACTGCTCCCACCCTCCGTACAGAAGCAGTACAAGCCTGTGGTCCAGCCACGAGGTTCACCACGGATCCTGGAGGAGGTGCCGGCCCTGCTGGACCCCCGTGCTTCCCCACTGTTGGCTGAGCCTGATATTCTCGCGCAGGTGCCACAAGCTTACATCCTTACCTGCGAGCATGACGTGCTTCGGGACGACGGCTTAATGTATGGGCTGCGACTACAGGAGGCGGGGGTGACCGTGACCCAAGACCACTATGTGGGTGGCTTCCATGGCTGCGTCACCTTCGCGTTCTGGCCCACGTACTTCTCCGTCGGCATGCACAGCATGCAAAACTACATCGCCTGGCTTGACAAGAACCTTTAACAACTTGGGGTACAACCGGTGGCAATTTGGTTGTGAAAGGGAAACCCACCCAAACAAAAATGATGATCAGGTTCAAAGGGAACTATGAAGCAGAGAATGTCCCTTCATTTTCTGAAATATTTCTAGCTATTAGAGATGTAGGGGAGCAGTGTGGACGTCCTGGGGCAGCCGAAGCCAGGCGTTGATCCCACAGTTTGCTTTTGTGTCACTCCTTTCTTCAGTTGTTCCCTCCTTTCTTCAGTTGTTCCCTCCTTTCTTCAGTTGTTCCCTCCTTTCTTCAGTTGTTCACTCTCACCACAAATGAACGGGTCCAGGTCTTGCTATTGTAGCCCTCAGCTATACTGTAGATCCAATATTTGTTTCCAATTTTTGGCATCATTTGCAAGCTTTTATTTTTAACCCCCCCCCCCCCACCCATATTGTTAGAAAATAAAACACTGCTCCTCCATCCCACCCCCCGAGTCAATGTGCCCCATTTGTTGTCTCACACAGAGCGAACCTTACAGAGACGTTTCTGTTAGTATTAATCAGTATTAATACTTATTAATACTTAAGTTTCTTGCGGTCTACAACTGCCATGCCGGTTAATCCATGAATTCAGTAACGTGTAACATGAGACCCATGTCACGCATGAACATGCTGACTGAGCGCCGTTCATCAGACGCAATCAGTTTTTGTTGCCGAATGATGAACTAAACGAATCTGTTTGTGACTCGTAAGTGTGACCGTGAAGGATGCTCATGCACCAGAAGTAGCAATAACAGGCAAAAAAACCTAACTTTTATATCTTAGAATAGAAC
This sequence comes from Brienomyrus brachyistius, assembly GCF_023856365.1. Lineage (NCBI taxonomy): Eukaryota > Metazoa > Chordata > Actinopteri > Osteoglossiformes > Mormyridae > Brienomyrus > Brienomyrus brachyistius. Next base: position 4,821,092 of record NC_064553.1, read on the forward strand.
AGAATGCATTTTATTGTCACGATGCACATGTACAATGAGATTAAATGCAGCTCGTCCAGTGCAAACATGCATCTCGACCACGACAAACAATAAACAAATAGTGCAAAATGTTCTGCGACGCTATATACATATGGAAGGAATAAAATAAGATTTTATTGTCATTGTATCAGAAATACAATGAAATCTGTTTGGTAGCTTACAGCTCAGCAGATACAATTATGAATATTAAAAAAAACCTAAGATAACTATTAGTAAAGTACAATATAAAAATATATTCCCTAGTGCAGTCTATAGTGTGCTGGATGAAGAAAAAAAAACTAAATTATTTACAGATAATTATTTACAAATAACTAACAGTTATAAATAAATAACAGTGTGATATGCAGTGTGGGTTACTGCACATTATTTAAATAGTACACAGTTACCTCACACCTCTGGGACCCTGGTTTGAGTCTCTGCTGGGATCCCACGTGTGTGGAATTTGCATGTTCGCCCCGTGTCGTCCTGGGGGTTTCCCCCCCCCAATCTAAAAACATGCAGAGATTAACTGGAGTTCTCAAATTGTGTGTCTGTGGGCCTTGTGATGGGTTGGTGCCCCATCCTGGGTTGTTCCCTGCTTTGTGCCTTGTGATGGTTGGTGCCCCATCCTGGGTTGTTCCCTGCTTTGTGCCTTGTGATGGGTTGGTGCCCCATCCTGGGTTGTTCTCTGCTTTGTGCCTGTATACTTTGACGCATTATGACGTCTCAGAATTGTGCCTTAGGTGTTGTTGAGCTTTTCCTCACAGGTTCCTTGTCCTGGAAGCCGAACATGAACTAGTCATTTTAATCTGTGGGAACTGAACTTTGAGCGAGTTCTTGTTAACTGTGAACTTCCACAACACTGCATGCCCATGACATTTACCCTGGAAGAAAAGATTCTGAAGACATTTTTGGTTTGTGGTTGTCAGTGAAGCAGGCATGTTTCCCCATAAGTATTATGAGTGACATATGGTTAAACCACATTGAATTTGTCCTTTAACCAAGAGGAACTTACAATTTTAGGATTTTGGAGACAGATGATGTTCTTGGCTGTTGTATTGTTTTATTCTGTGTCACATAACAGTATTTCATGATAACTGGATTCGTTGCCTAACAAAATCTTCTGTATATTGACCGTGCAGTATTCCACCAGTAAGTTACCTGAACCAATGAAAAGCTTCCACATCAAGCTAGTATAGCAAAAGTTAAAAATAACTATAACTTTGTAAATACTTAGGCAATATTTAAATAACATCTGAAATCAATTTGTAAATAATACAGGAACTTGGGTCCACCGTTTTAAATCACAGATAAAACAAACGGTAGGCATTTGCTACAATTTCTACAAAAGGTAGAAATTTGCTGCTTCTTAGGTCAATGCCGCCCCCTTGTGGAACAATAAACTAAACCTTCAATGCATATTTTCATCGATCTTCGTATATAATAGTTTTTTAAATTATATATTCTTTGGTAAATGTTCTTGTGCTTTGGCTTGGCGCAAGACTCCGAGGTGTTTTCAGTCTAAAATTATGGCAGTCCATTTAATGAAAACAAAAGTTTCAACCTTTTCTCACAAGGTCAGGGAGATTTTTTCTCTCCAAAGGCAGAATTTGTTTTTCATAAACTCTGAGGGAGATGAGTAACTGTTAATAGTTGGTGTGGGTGTCAGCAGGAAGGTATTTTTCTTGCGGGTGGCTCTGACACACTGATGTTTTCAATGGAATATGAAAAAAGCGCGTGTTTAATGGATCTTTTGATAAAATATAAAGGGTATTTGGCTGCGCGTTGTACACGGTCTTCTGAATATTTCTCAAGGGAGACCAACTGAATTTAATGCACATTGCCTGTTTTTCTTATAAGAAGAATTACTACAGTTACAGCACCGCCCTCCACAAAAAAAAACTCTCTGTAATGGGTTACATTTACATCGCCTCGAGGTGTGTATTCAAGTGCAAATGTCGAAATTGCGTAACTCCTCTTCCACATTTTCGTGCCAGATTCGGAATCCCTGAAAAGGGGGGTTAAATTGGATTGTGTGACGACGTGCACTGTAATATTTTTAGTACTGTGGATTTACTAACAAAATTCACTTTTTTGATATTGTGTTTATTATGACTAAACGCAAACTTTTTGGGCTTTTCTGCTCGCTGCTTTTTACATTTATTTAGATTACTCATAGATTGTGTTTGTTAAGCTGTCTCGTGCGCCGCACTTCCTTTATTCGGCAATGTTAAAGTACATGGTTACACAATCCAAACACTACTTAGTGTGATTTATTTGGAAGGAAACAATTTGCTGAGGCAATAGCAATGTTTGGCATATTTTTTCCCACAAAGGTTTGAGACTTGTAAATGCTTTTAAATGCCGTCAAAATCCCTCTGTACAGATTAGCTACAACCATTGCTCAAAGTTTCATGACTCATCTGTGTTGAGATCTGCATAAGCACTTTTCGGACGCAAAAACGTTGACCAAAACAGCATGGAAAGCGTACACCATTTTGGTGTATGTTAGCATTTCTTTAAATTGAAAAAAACGATATTTAATTTTCCTGGCCGTTAGCTGGCACTCTATCCCCTGAAATGAACTCACATCTGGTGAAGAGACGAATGGGGTAGAGAATATCCCTAACCCAGCATATAGTTACAAGAAAGGAAAATGAACATTTAGGGGAGGTATTCTGTGCTATATTCGTGCATGTGAAGGTATGCGTATATCTTCAGATTAACCTGAACTGAAAAGTCAGCACGGCCGAGCAACGTTATACATTCCTCTGGCATGTAATCCTCAGAGACTTGCTTTGCCAACTTTGTCGGTAAGCAGAAATTTTAAAGTGCTTTTTTCCACTCTTCCCTTCAATTCACGTTTATGACTTTGCGAGGTGTTCGCACGTTCACACTCAAACTGGGCTTCGAGACCACAAATAGGCGCAAAACGTCAAAGGCGCATAATCCTGTCGTGTGTCGGAAAGGGGGTTGCAATATCTACGGTACACAGAGCCAAATGACGTAGTTTTGATCGGATGCTTACTTTAATCGTTGTTACCGCTCAAACCAGTTCACAAAAAGCAATTTTTAGCACTTAAAGATACGTGGCTGCTGCCGTTATTTCGGGATTACCTTTGGGAATTAAGTAGCCTAACAAAATGCCTTTTATATGGTTTAACAGTAAAAAGATTACCCAGGTATGACTGAACATGAAAACCAGACACTGAGTAAGAGCTTAGTCCTGCAGGACTAATCAGCACAGGATGCCTTTCACACACTGCACAATCCCCTTATCAGCCCAACATAGACCAAATAACAGCGGTCAGCACTTAAGAGACCAGAAAAGCAAGTACAAGGGCACTTTCTGCTCCCAGCCGGTATGTATCACCGGGATGTTGCCGTGTTCCCCGGACACCACAAGCTTTAGCGACGCCGCAGAAGTATTTTCTGCTTTGGGAAGACGCCAATAATTAAACTCCATCCGTTTTGCTTATCGGTATTTACTAACGTCTCCATACTAATGTAACTTATTAAACACGAAAAATTCTGATTTTAAGGGCTACTGAAGGGGGTAAAAACTATGTGTTCCCACATGGGCGACGTCTCCAGATCGTCTGTCTTTTTATTTTATTTTATTTGCCACCAGGCTGCTTTTGTAACTCGGAGCGCCGTAGCCATTTTAGCCCCGAGCTAACATTTTGTTCAGGGAAATTCCAAAAATCATTTCACTGTACTTTGTTGGGGGTTGGGGGTGCTGGGGGAGGGACTGCTAGTCAGGGGCCCCCCTAAGCGGCCTCTCTGCATGCCTCATGCTGACCTCATTGGCCGATTTAAATGAACAGGACAGTCTGTCACCAGCACCTTGTCAAAAGTGAATGTAATACCTGCAGCTCACAGACATCTGGAATTATCTGCCCTGTCCATAATGCTTTCTCGAAGTAATGTTCCAGACCTTTATGGAAAGTAAACCTCTCACACAATTAAATTACCCAAAGAAAGACTCATGTTCTTTTTTGGAACTACATGTGGTTATCCGAAAATGATTAACAGTGCTTCGGGGGTACGTAGTGGTCGGGGTCCACATTTTATAATTCCACCAACTTCCTTCATACCTTTATTCTCCTGGGGTGTGACTTTACATTGTTCCATTTACAATGAAAAAAAACATAATAAAGCTGTCGGACCTTTTTGGAAAGTCCCTCTCAGCTTGCATACCAACAGTGTCCCAAAGCAGAAATCGGATCCTGCAAATCTGCTTAGCGGTGCCATTTTGGTTTACCCACGTCAACCTGCTACTGAAAACCAGTAATGCAGATTATCCAGAGTTTCGGGCAAATTTTACATTGGCTGGACCGGATCCTGTTTCTGTGCAGCGAAGGACATTGTTTCGTACCATGGAAAATGTTTGTATTTAATGGCCTTACTTGCGCGTGTAGTCAGAATTATAGAAAGGAAATTATATGTTATACCAATGAATCTGCCACGTGGGGTAGTGCTCTGTAAGCAAATCAAAAGTGCTTATTCTTAATAAAATATGGTTCAGTGCCATGTGGTCCTTTCTGAGGACCAGTTAATCAAGCATAACCCATACAGTACATACATATAAACGATGTCCGCTCTGAACAGATAAGCCATTCATGCTGTCCTGTTTCTTCAGCTGTCTTCAGTCTCACCTCGACTTACCTTCCCGTTGTGCTACCGTTAAACTTCACGTTAATTACCGAGTTGCTTTAATTAAGGTGTAAATCACGCCCACGCGGTATGATGGGCTGGAGGTGATCACATCCAGAGGATGAAACACACAAATAATATATACTGTAAAACAGGGGAGTTTCTATCTATTGAAAAGAACAACGAGCTAAGTCAAGTTCACCTGGGGTGTGACTTTTTTCTTTTTCGAAGGAAGATTGGCATCGGAGCTAAAATCCTCTGGGCTTATAGGCTTAAAATACTAATGACGCCCCCATGCTGTACAATTAGTTCACGACTGAACGTGTAAATTATTTACCAGTAAAATAAACACATTACGCAAATACTGGCATTTTTTTCCAGAAAGAATCGTTAAAGGGAACCCGGAGTAGGTATATATTAAAGAAAAACAGACATACGAGTTTGAATTACACATTCAGGACCTCTACATTTGTCAAATTAGCAGTTATAATTCGTATTTAATGAAAACTAATTTCTACGGCCTTTTCACTTCAAGATAACGCTCAAAGCAAATGGAAAAATGAAATGTATTTGCATTCAGTAGAAGTCTCTTGCTTTTGATGTTCTCTATGAACTAAAAACAAAAGCGTAGACCAAGCACAGACCTACAACAATGCAAGAATTTATCCCCGACCAGGACGCGAAATAACAATGCAACATTTGGTGCATTGTAACGCGGCTCTCCATGCAAGATTTCTCTGAGACGCCCACCCCAAGCTCCGCCTCGTCTTTTTTTATGTACTACAATGTGGTAAATCTTAGTGATCGTAACGTTGCAAGAAGCAACGATGAACATGAGGAGTTCGATGCAGTGGCTAGCGTTACTATTTTTAGCAGCTATTCTCCTGCAAACTATCGCGGTGGCTGTTTCGTTTATATACTTCAGCAGCATCTTAAGCACGGTAAGATATCGGGAGCGAGAGACGCAAGATCGCACAACCACGTCGACAAAACTTCCAAAGTTTGCTGCAGAATGGGGGGGGGGGGGGGTGCACGATATAGTGCATGCAAGGAGTGAAAAAGGGTGACCAGGACAGTTGGGTGTTAGTGTGGTGCGTGTCTTCCGCAAGGGAGCTAATCACGATACGTGGGGCGAAGTCGCGCTTCACGCTGCGCTCGGTCGAGCTGTCCTTGTGTTTGACCATTGGTCTTTGGCCCACTCTTTGAACAATGGACGGAGCGCATAATAAACAACTGATTATTAAGGTTTATATAGTTCAAGGTGATCGGATTAACAGAAAGAAGTATCTTTCTTACGCTTTAGATCACGGTTTTCCATGTAGAGTGAAATATAAATAAAATCTGTATTTTAAAAGTATTTTAAGATTTAAGATTAAACTCAGATGTCTGACAATCCAAAAATCCCGTGCGATTAATAATATTCCTCTGAAGAAACGCTGAACACAAAGGTTGCTTTATTCAGGAAAAATGCGAGTGAAAGGCACGGTTTGCTGGTTTTATGATCTACAATTCTCTGTACTCCGTGTCCAATTGCAGATGAAAGAAACGTTTTCAAAAAGCAGCATATCGTGTCTGATGCGGGCAAACCTGAGAGTAGAGTTTGATTTGGAGAGCGGAAAAGATGACCCCTGCTGGCGGGTCTCGGAACAGATTCATTTCCTGATTGAGAAGGTATCCTCTGTTCAATTTTAAAGGCACATCTTGAAATTCGGTTGATACTCTGGAAAAATAATTCACGACATACCTGTACGTGTTAAATTTCACAGTCTGACCAAACGCGTATTTTTTGTAGACCATGTCTGGCCACTACGAGAAGGGGATATCGTCGGCAGTAAAAGGTAGGATTCTTGAATATGTTACCCCCGAGGACCGGCAGACTTCTCTTACTAGCAACAGTTAACCACGCTGTTTTTTTCCTTCTTATTTATTTTGCAGGGGAAATTTCCAGAGTGCTGCCATATTTGACAATGGAGGACCAAGGAGCCCCCCCTCGTCCGGAAATCGCAGCTCACGTCACCGGAGGCCGTTTGGCCGAAACGGGCAGAACAGAGGGTACGGTTCCATGTTCCCTCAGTGCACTCCGGTTCGGGAACATATGGCATGCACATGCAATCCTGCTGCCTCCTTTGTCACAAAAAGAACCTCGGCTATAGACGATCGATGCAGGCAGTAGGGGCTTAGATGCCCTGGCAGATTCAGGGGGGCCCAGTACTTTACCGGGGGCCCTTGAATACTTAAAATTAGAATATTACATAATGTAAAGTAGGCCCAAGAAGGCGCTTTCTCAGGGTATTTCTAGCTATGACCATGGATGGATTAATGGATGGATGGATGGATGGATGGATGGATGGATGGCGCGTTGCCTGTCCTCTGTATTTAAAGCTACAGGGTGACCATTCCACAGGCAGCGAATATCACTCCAAAAATCTGAAAACGAAATGCTCGCAAACTAAAAGTATCCCCAACATCTGCCACTGCTTATGCATCACACTGCCTGCGAGGCAAGTGGAACGAGACAAGCATCCGCAATCAAGGCAGTGACCGGAGCCGCTGGTCAACACGGAGGGAGCTTTGGATGCATGTCATGCTACCAGCAAAATGCAGAAGAGGCGTCCCTATGACTACTTGGAAAATCTGCAGATTCGCTGTTGCCTTAGGTGCAAGTTAATGGTATTTAATGTCTGTCTGGGTCTGACTAAACTTCTGCTTACATGCCATGCCTCAAAGGCCATTTAATGCAGGGGAATCCAACTCCGGTCCTGGAGAGCTATCGTCCAGTAGGTTTTCTATCCTACCCGGCTTCTGATGAGCCACACCTGCTCTCAGGTAAATACCAGGAACAGGTGTGGCTCATCAGAAGATAGGTAGGATAGATACTGGATACTGGATAGTAGCTCTCCAGGACCGGAGCTGGAGACCCCTGATTTAATGCATATCATATCACTTCCATCAGGGAATCATATAATATCAATTTAAGGGCTCAGTTACAGCTTTCATGGGAGACTGCTTGACTGATTGTTGCAGGTCTGTCCACAAGGAATGTTCTGGGTCAAAAGATACCAGCATGGGAGTCGAAACGAGGCTTGGCGTTCCTGCACAACATGGAGCTGCACAATGGAGAGCTCATCATTCCCCAGAGGGGGCTGTATTACGTCTACTCCCAGACCTACTTCAGGCACTCCCAGCCCCACGAGGAGGAGACGCATGAAGTCGCAGATGGGCCGCCGAGCGCGTTAAGCGGCAAGCAAATGCTGCAGTACATTTACAAGAAGGTGGCATCGTACCCGTCTCCCATCCTGCTCATGAAGAATGCTCGCACCACCTGCTGGTCCCGAGACGCAGAGTACGGCCTCTATTCCATTTACCAGGCCGGCGTTGTTCAGCTCGGTCTTGGCGACCGCCTCTTTGTGTCGGTCAGCAACATTAGCACCGTAGACATGGATGAGAAGTCAAGCTTTTTTGGTGCTTTTTTGGTCAGCTAATAAAGAAGAGTTTGGTTTGTTCCTCATGTAGAACTGGAGACACCTCATGGAAACAGAGGTGGAAGAACAAAGTGAGGAAGGTCTCCTGATCAGTAAGCATCTGATCTACTGGTTTATTGCGTCTTTCTGTCCAAGATCTTGGGAGTGAGACTTTAAGAGAGGCTGGTTGAACTTCCCTGTCAATGCCAGTGACCTCCTGAGTGACAGCATGTCCCCCTAGGTGCTGGAAAGTAACTGATAGGCTGCGAAGAGGTCAGCTGATATAGCCAGTGTGACGGGACTTCAGAATATAAGAATGTTGACCATGAGAGAGATTGAGGTCCACATTCATCAGAGCGGCTATGCTGTTGATCAGTGAAGGGATGTAGCAGGTCGGATTGGCAATCATAGTGGAATGGAATTTGCAGCTTACCGATATCTTCTTATGCTCAGCTTGTTCTGGACAAAAGTCCACAGTGAGTGACGTTTTTTTCCACCCAGGTAACACTTTATAAAGTTTCCTTTATACAAGCACACTGTTTCTTAAAATAAAAAAATAAGCAAATACATATTACCTATTACATATCATCCACCTTTGGTGAATAAACCTTACATTCGCTGGAAAGCAGGAGGAGTGAAGGAACAAGAGCTGAGAAGCTGCAGTTGTGATTCAACAAAACTGGCCTGTTTTCTAAACTGAAGCTTAGTTGGTGGCATATTTTAAATGTTTGACAGTGGTGACTCAGTCAGATCACAGATTCATACCAATGAGCGACATTAAAAATGTCTCACTTTTTGTATACTTATCTGAAATAAACTGGGTTTGCACTTGATCGTTTGTTGAAAATTACGATTCCAAGCGCACTTGTTTTTGTAGATAATACCTTCCATTCTTTTTGATATATCATGCTAATCAATAAAATATTTGATAGTTAACCTTGGTTTGAGTATTTTATTACCACAAACTTATCAAATGAATAACAAGTAGCCTGTTTGTAACAACACATAAGTGTGTAATAAAAGATGTGACTGACGTTATTCGGTTTTATATTCAGAGCTTAAATATACCTGGGAAGTTTAACTTGTTTAAAATACGGAAGTATTTAAAGAAATTACTAAGTTATTTTCCCTAGATGCAGTGGATACACACATCTTGCCAAATAAACAAGTAAAGCAATTATCAATTACATAATTTGCCAATCAACTCCAAACATCGGCCGTCAATTGTCAACAGAATTATGCACCAAGAATATTTATTTTCCTCTTATGTTTACTCATAGGAACCGTAATGATTTTTAAAACTGTAAATACAGTATTCGAGGAAGTGTGATGTTTGTCAGTAACGTAGACTTCTAACACAAACACCTTTCCGCATCATAGTCACAAGATGGTAAGGCTAAAGCCTGGCTGCAGCGCATCGCATACTGCGCACGCGCAATTCGCGTCTGTATTTCCTGGGTAGGAATGAGGCTTCACGAAGCGTGTTTTTTGGTTGCAGAGCATAAACTGCACCCCAGCATATTTATACGCTTATATCGTCCATAAATACAGACTTACACATAATAATGTCTGCACGAAATTAAATTATCGCCGCAATGGCGCCGTCTATGCGACAAAAACATAAGCGTGCATATGTAGCCAACGGCATTATTATGCTCTTATTTCACAGCATGGCGATTTCAAATAACGTAACGTAAAAAGATGTACTTTCCCCGTCTTTTCAAACATCCTTTAAAAATGCTTTTTTTAGTCCCCTTACTGCCGCGTTCGTCGGTATTAATAAGATTACTTTGCCCTCTTGTGGAGAAAAGGGAGAATTTCAGGTTGGAATAAAATACTGTTACTACGGATTCTAAACCGCTTCGGCTTTAAATATTTATCAATGATACGGTTCAACAGTGGAATATTACAAGGACGTCTTTGGAACCAGTTTTATACGGTATATGGCTCACCTATCCTATGCAGTAAGTACATAACTATACCCAGGTATTAAAGTGCATTCAGTGTCTTAAAGGTTGTTAATCGTTTTTGCCTGTTTGGGTCAAAAAAAATAATGCTACAAATGTGTGATTTTATGCACTACATGTACGGAATAGGAAGAGATATGTTGGAACCCAGATTACTGTCAACCACAGCAATAAAATTACTTTAAACCGATTTAATTCCCTTCTTAAAAGGTGGGGGAAAAATTGCCAAAACCATCTTCCGACCCAGACTGAGAGGACGTAATAACCTTTGGCTTCTCACCTTAGGTGACCATCCAATTTGTTCACCTTCTCCGTGGCACTAGGCTGAACCGATATGCTGCCCGTTGTGTTACGTCGATGAGCAAAGGAAAAAAAGGACATTGGAAAACCAATAGCCAATGAGTGAGTCTGAAGGCGGGGCCAGTTACTTTGCTCCGCCCAAGAAACGTGTCTCTTAATTGGTCTAGACAAGCATGCTGGTTATTACAACATACAAGAGCATCCAGATGCATTAGAACACTCAGGCATGGAGGTCCCCTCTCACCTGGAGACCTGCGGTTTGATACATCTACAACGTAGCAGTAGAAAACTATCATTTATTGATCATTGCATTACATATTTTAAAATGTGGCAGTGAATATACCAGCAATTACAGGGAACTCTTTTATAGTCCAGCAACTTGAACTGTCGACACCAAGAATGTAATCAGGGTTCTAACATTAACCAAGAGTATTTGCAAAACCAAGACATTCTACATCTCTAATGACACAGACTACGTTTACCTGGTCTAACGGTGTAGTACTGTCCAAATATTTGGTCTTGCAGAGTTATAGTAGTGTTATCAACCATTTTAGTAAAACTCCGCAACAAATGATTCAGCAAATCAATTAAGGGGAACCCAAATCAGCCATAACAGCACAGTGAAGCATCGGGGGGGGGGGGTTGGGGGTGGGCGGCACCTTCAGTCAGCTTTGAATAATTTATCCTCTTTTCCTTTTGGTCAATAAACAAACATGTAACAAAAGCAAAAACAGATTAAAACGACGAACAGAAACCCATAAAGCTATTGAGGTACTAGGGGCGTAAAAACAGGTGCTGCTCACTGTAAATACAAAAAGAAAAACCCAAGCGAACTACATGGCATTTTTTTTTCAATATTTACTCATTATCAAAAATAGTTTTTTTCCCCAACTTCTTGCAAATGAAAAACAGGAAAAAAAAAAAATTAAGAGGTACAGACTGGACATTAATCGCATTTTTGTCCCGCTCTTCCTATGGCTTGAGAAACACTACCTGAACATTCACAGGATATGACACAAGGAGAAACTACAATCGGAAGGCATTGCCGCCACTGGAGAACACGTGCATGCTCTATTCATACACCCTGTGTGACGCGCGGTCGGCGTCCCGCCAATCAGGCTCGGCCTGGAGGTCTCTGACCAGCACTCGTCTTACATAGAAAAACTTTGTCAGTCTGCGGGTGAAAGTCTGCAGAATAGCAGCTGAATTTAAAATGAAAGGGGGGTGGGATGGGGGTTGAGAAAGGCAGGGTACTTTCAATCACCAATGACATGGAGGAGACCACCCCTTATTCAGCGTCAGGGCCTTTCCAGACTGTCGTCGAGTCCAACACAAACCCCAGCTGTGGCGAACATGCACTGCAGAGCTCATTCCCGCATGAAACTCATTCATATCCCCCTCCAGTCCCCCTAAATACACAAGGTGATTTCTCACACGTTCATAATCCAGCACCAACAGACTTGGGAAAGTCAGACAGACAGACAGGAAGGCTGGTCTTTACTATCAGACTCATTCAAAGTTCCTACATGAATGCTTGTACCACTAACGTGAGTCATCCTGTGAATACAATGTAAACAAACAGGCCCCCGAGGTCGGGAGGGGGGGGGGAGTCTATGTAGTGTTCTACAGTGATATTGCTATGGTTACCAAGTAGGTTCCGTTGTTATTTGGCCTATTAATCACATTAAGTGCTTCATCTGGGGCCCCTGCCAAGACGAAGTGCAGGTAAGGCAGATGCACAGCTATCCATTAAAAAGTGGCAAAGACTAATCTAGATTCATGCCCGCAGAACAGGATTTAAGATGTCGCTCAGCACGACAGTTTGGAAAAAAACGGGAAATGGGGGGGTTTGAGGATGCGACTGCTGAAGGTTTTGTGTTGTGCTGCAGACGTGGAAAATGATTCACTTCCAGTAAGGTACGGGGTGGGGGGTGGAATAAAATAAATACCATTAGAAAAGTTTGCTTTTTTTTTGTGGAATTATATCACACATATGTATAATACAGGTTTTTGAATGCCCCAATGGAGAACACATGGCGTGTGAAACAGCAGAACTGAGCACAAACAGGACAGCGAGATTTCTCTGTTCTCTCCCGGACAGGAGCGTCTCCCGATCAGCCTGCTTCAGAGGGGGGCGGAGGCCCGGCGATGGCGGGCTCGCAGACGGGACTCCGCTAGACCAAGCTCCAATAAATACTGCGAAACGCTGTTGTCACTTACAAAACACATCGTAAAACGCATCTTTAAATGGAATTTGATGAGTGCGTACGAAAACAAAAACAAACGGAAAAAAAAAACACACAAAAAAAATAATTATAAATACAACCGGCCTTCTCCGAAGTTACCGTCTCCCCGGCGTGCCACAACCTGAACGTCTCGCCCAATTTCGGGGTCGAGTGGGACCCATCACCATGACGCCGGGCCTCTCTTGCTGGAGGTGGTTAAGTGTAAATCGCTAGTGGCGGACGTGTGACTCACAGTAACAGCGCCCTCCGCTGTCAAACCCGCAGCAGTGCACCACACACAGAAGGTGCACTGCCCACTGGGACTTGCAGGCAGGAGCTTTGGCAGTCGGGACTGACTACGTGAAACTGGTACCGAACCATAGCTGCCTTGGTGTAGTGCCTCAACCACTTCCACTTCCTGCCCGCAGCATTTTAAAATATAATAATAATAAAATAACCGTTGCCAGAGGGAGGCGAACTTGCAGCTGCAGCTCAGCAGTCGAACCTCATGTCCAAAGTCTCATCGTAACCTTTGTCCTCATGCGGGCTGGCGGCAAGGAAAGAGGGCACCGGCGAGCCGGCCGCCATGTTGAGGACCCCGCTGCTGGTGCCGGCGCTGCGCACGGCGATGCTGGTCACGTTGATGCCCAGCGTGAGCCGCGTCTGCTCCAGCGCCTTCTCCGGCACAGCGAAGGCCTCCAGCTTCTTCTCGCCGTTGGCCATGTAGGAGTTCTGGCAGCCGCGGCAGATGCAGTCCAGACAGGCCTTGCGGTTCGAGTAGCAGGGGCACCGCTGGCCGCGGCAGGTAAGAACACTTGGGTTTTGCGTGGCCCGACCGCACTTGCAGCCTTTCTTCTCCTGGGGCTTCTTGTAGACCACTTTGGTGGGGCTGCCAGGTATCAGGTTGGCACCAGGCAAGCGGTCTTTCGTTTTGTCCTTGGTTTTAGGCACCCCCTGCTTGACCTTGGTGTAGGCCTTCTTGGGCCCATGGTCTGGGTTTTTCTTGATCCCCTTATTGGAGACCAGCAGCGTCTTGCTGACCTTGGGCGGCCCCCCGTTGGGGACAGCAGCCACCGGCTGCGCCAATACCTTGCTGGGCTCCCGCTTCACTGAGACGGGAGCGGCAGCCGCTAGCGGGGGACCCTGAATGATGCTAGATATGGGCAGGGGCTGGATTTTCTCACTGTCGCTCTCGGAGCGCGACCGCTTGCGGTTGAGCCGTGCCGCCTTGGGCGTGGCCGCTGAGCAGGAGATCCCAGAGGGAGGTGGCGGAGGAGGCAAGGCTGGATGCCGGGAAGCAAAGAGGCCGGGGTCCAGCGGGAGTGAGGGCTGCCGGGTGTCCGTGAATGGCCTGCTCAGGTCGCCCGACGGCTCTAAACCGGACGGCAGGACGTCTTCTACCGCAGTGTCGGGCTCCAGGGTCCGGAGCACCTCCTCTACAGTGAGGAGCAGCGAGTCCCCGCTGGGCTTGATGTCCTCGCCGAAGCTGCAGATATCGATACCGTCGCTGCAGAGCTCTTCCGAGGCGGCTGCCCTGCAGACCGGCATCCCGTCCGGAAAGCCCTCCGGCTTCAGCTCCCTGCCATCAGCCGCCGGGGCCATGCTCCCTGGGGAGGCCGCGGCGACCGACGTCAGCTCCTCCATGCTCAGTCCGTTGCAGCCATACATGCCGTTGACGTTGGGCGCCCCGGCCACCACGTCCGGAACCGGTTCCTGGGGCTGGACAGGGGGTTCCGGCAGAATGTGGTCACCCTGGTGTTCCGAGGTCGAAGGCAATGGGGAATGTGAAAGGGCCACTGGGGCGGCGCCCTGCGACTCTTCGGCTGCACTGGCGGTCGGAGGAAAGCCCTCTTTCAGCAGCGCCAGGACCTCCGGGGAGCCCTCGCTGGCGATCTGCGACAGCAACGGGGAGCCCGCCATGTACTCACAGAGCTTCCGGTAGCACTCCACCAGGATGCCGAGCTGCTTGTTCTCCTCAAATTGCTCATAGTCCTTACACCAACTGCACGACGGCTTCATCACCATCTTCTGACCTTTGCAGCCTTTGCACACATAGTGCTGGCAAGTCGAGTTGGTCGGAGCAATCGGATCTTGAAGCAAATTCCCTAAAAAAATAAATAAAAATAAAACGCAAAGTATTCTTTAGAGCAGTCTGTCCATAACTCACAAAAATATATATAAATACAGGTATCTTTTAAGACACCCTGACCATACAGTGCTCGATTTAATTCTGCTGTGCTGGAAAGCTTGGAAGCCAGTAGTTAAAATCCAATAAATATAGCCAAATAATCGCAGCCATCTCCGTTTTACATCGGCCACAGCGATGTGATATTTCAGCCTGTAAAATATGTAAATTTGACACCCCCGGGACAACTACATTGTTTCCTTTCTGATGCACAGTGAAAGGGTTAAACACGATAATTAGCGCCGAGTATTCAGATCGGCTTCCTTAGCAACGGCTGTCGTTAAGACTCGTAACTGACGTGTATGTAATGTGCTGCAGATGGAGGTGCGGCTTACTAAAAAAAACGGAGATTTACCACCCCGGTATCCGCTCTACAAGCGATCCACCTACGGCGAAATGCAGCGCAGTCAATTAAAAATCAAATCATTCCTTTTTCGATCATCTAGAGGACACATGCACCCTACCAGACAATACACAGAAGCACATAATAGGTGTATGCGATTAACTATAAACGACCTAAACATTAAGGTTACTCGGGTGCTAAAAAACAAAAACAGAGGCTAGTCCTATGCAATCCAACAAATGCATCACTAGCTATAAAAAATACATTTATTTAATCCTTCTCCCGTTGTCATTGTTTTAAGAAAGCACATGAAACGGCAGCATTTGCTCAAGTGTCACACCGACATTGTGTACATCGTAGGGGTTCCGGCGAAACCAGGCGCAGGCGGCTATTTGTAAACGGACCGGCGGGGAACGTTATATAATGACCGGCAAGCGGAAGGTGTTGCAAGTGGGAATTATACAGCAATGCAAACGTGGAGACATCAGCCACGAAAATCTCTGTTAACTGATAATTTTGGCATCAGCACTTCATGGAGGAAAGCGACCGCCGACCATCAATGGGACCGGCCGCACCATCGTTAGCAGAGCCGATTCCGTGTCGAGGGTCTCATCCTCCTATCCGGCGACGAGCGTTAATATTCACGATGCATTCGGTGAACCGTGTTAAATAACGGGCGTGCATAAATGGAAAAGGGGGCGAGAAGTTATTGCATAAATACACAAAAACACCAAGATTGACATATTGTTTGGGGGAGAAAAAAAAACCCAGTTAACACTGAAAACCAAGAGATTAATTTTATGGGCCAAAGAACCATGACTCACCACAAACAAGGCAGGAAAGGGACTGCCGAAAGAAAGGCAGGAGCTTGCACAGCTCGGCTACGGACTGTGAGTCCCGAGGATCGCACTGCAGCACCGAACGACACGCTGACACGTACAGAGCGGTGGCATTCACCGGGTTCATCGCAGCAGCCTCGCAGCGGACAGAGCCAGGTCTGGAGGAAAGGGGGGGGGAACAAAAACAAACAAAAAAAAAAACAAAACGAAAAAAAAAAAAAAACACCCAGCACGCAACAGATCCGCCTTTCAGACTTGATAAATATCTCCTTAAGTGAGCCGAATGACGTCGGCCAGGGCTAGGTTCCGCACCTCATCGACCCCCGGTGTCCAAGAAAGGCGAGAGGGACATGCAAAAGGCATGGGGAGAGGGGGGGGGATTTGCTCTCAAAAAGATCGGGCGTATTCAATACTAGGGAACAGATCACGGTGTGTAGTATCCCCAGTGTGTAGAATACGGCGTGGCCGATGCACACAGTCTGTATTCAAAAGCACCATGTCAAAAACCGCATCGACGACCTGCTTCAGCGCTTCCCCTTCTTCCATGGCACGAAGTGCTTCCAAATCACCATTATCGATTACAAAAATAAAACAGAACTTAGCTTTAAAAACCACTTTAAAATGCTATTTTAAAAAAATCAACCGTAATTAAGATATGCATAAACACTCCCTTTCTCCAGACATCACTCGCATCTCCTAAGTGCCACACCAGTCCGATTTTCTTGGGCTCTTTAACAATACGCGGGCGGCGCTCCGCCGCCGAGTCCCCCGGCCGCTTTCGCCCCGATTGCTCGCTAATGCTGGATGCAGCAAGCAGGGATTCAAAGCGGGCTTCTCGGTTCCCAAGCGTCCGTCGCTTCTCTACCTCCTCCCCGGGATCCCGCTCGGTTCCGGAGAAAGCCGCTCTTGCTCCCCCCAGAAAACACTGTCCGTCCAGGGCATTTAGCAATTTATAAATGATTATTTTGGAGAGCGCGTCTGTTTGTTATCCACAGCTTCCCATGGCGGTAGGGCTGCAAAAAAAAAAAAAAAAAAAAAAAAACAGGCCAGTTGACTCAATCCAATCCAGTATTTACCCCCCGAACATCCGAATTGCAAGAAAGCAGGAAGTATGCGGGAAAAGTCGCTCCACGCAGTGCACGAAGGGCGCAAAAGGCCAGAATATATGCTGAGATTTTTAAGAGGACGCAAATCTGCAGTGCTGGCTTCGGAATATGTGGAACAAAAATAGGCCGCTTTTTTCTTTTCTTTGGATCTATCCCTCCGCTTCACCCCCCTCTCTGATAAGTTCCGCGTAACCAGAGAAGGCTCGTTTCATTTCAAAAATCAGCTTCAATAAATCCCATTTGCTTATCACGAAAAATAATCCCGTTGCTCTCGGTGTGTTTATTTATCGCTAGATGTTTCAATAGTGTAATATAGCTAGCTTAACTATGGAGGTTTCTCCTTTGCCTTTTCCTCTCCGCAAATGAAGGAGGAGGGGGCGCTGTGACCCACATCTCGCGAGAAAAGGGTCACGAAATCCCGCGAGAAACGGTAACCGTGGTTACACGACTGTGTTGTTTTTAACCCGCTTGCTAGCGATCAGAATGGATAGTAGATTGACGTTCGTGTGGAGGACTGTTGTTTTGTTTTCGCATTATTATAACACAAACGTGCCTATTGGCTACTCCGCCTCCCTACAATCACTAGGATAATTCATACGTCCGTGTCAATTTTCTTCAGTAAAAACTGCTGCAGTTTGCTGTGAATGGAAATAGACATGCAGACATACATACAGATAGACAGACAGAGTCTCAGAGAGACAGACAGACAGATAGATAGACTCTTGATTCCGAATTAAATACACACAATAATACGCATAATAATATAACACTCAAGGATTAAGGAGGTAGAGACTGCGTTTATGGATGCTGTCAATAAAAATGTAAATACAATACAATTCAATAATATAATACAATATAATATAAATTTTCACTGACATATCTTTCATGTTTTTCCCTTGTCTTTTACACTCTGTTCCTTAACATAGGATTCCACCATCAGAGCACTTCACTGGATAATAATTTGGGAGGTGTCGATGGAAATATTTACAATAAAATATTTCACTAGCCATCACAGAGAATGTTTAAATTAATTAGTTTAACGTGGTCAAAGTTTGTAATTATAGCAATGTTTTCTTTTCAGTTGTTTTCAGTTGTCACACTATTTGTGTTTTCTATCATTTGCAACTATTATGATGCTTTTCTTGTGGTACAGTAATGTGTAAGAATAATTTAGGTAAAGAAGTCTATGCTGAAATTTAATCGAAGTTTAAATGCAAAGAGAAAAAAGGCTAGACTTTATTGTATAACAGGCAATATATATTTGAAAGTAGGCGTGTGATGGGCGTGGCAGAAATGAGCCATTCACACAGAGAAAAACCGAAGTTCCGGTTTTTTTTTAAATAACACTGGGAATTGTAGTTCTGAAACGTGACATTCAAGCCACGAATGTAGAACTACACGACGCCTCTTTTTGAATGTAGTGCTTCTAACTTCCGGCCGTCAGAAACGCCTCCCCCTCCAGCTGAACGTCCCATCTTATTGGCCATCCGGACTAAAAACATTAAGACACGATTGGCTACGACAGGGAAGCCGATCGGCCATCATTTTTTGTGCTTTCTCTGCCATGGCGGCTTTCACGGTTGCGAGGAGCGGTGGCAGATTTCTGCGGGGACTATTCGTCTTTAAGGGCCTGGGGACCGGCAGATATGGACCCGCTGTTTCGGCGGTCCGCTCGGTCACGCAGCAGCAGATGCGCTCATTCTGTGTCGGGCATCTTTCTGTGCAAGAACGAATAGAGAAGAAGCGTAGGGCGGCCCTAGTCGGGGGAGGTCAGAAGAGAATAGATGCACAACATCAAAGGGTAAATCTCAAGTTTTGATCGCTTGTAAACTGACAGTCAAAACTCTCACCCCCATTCTTTGCTTTTGTGACGTGACCACCATAAAAGGTCATTCACGTTCCGTGCGTTTTTAAATGAACCAGGTTTAAACTGTGTTCTGCGTATGTCATTGCATGTACGTTGCGTGCCTTTGCTGGACTATGTATTTAAATCAGTGTTAATATTTGAAGGACCTGTTCCATGATTCAGAGTACACTCGAAATGCTTTCCTACATGTCTAACAGGGGAAGCTGACCGCGAGAGAGAGGATCGAACTTTTGCTGGATCCCGATTCCTTCGTGGAGTATGATATGTTTGTGGAGCACCGATGTTCAGATTTTGGGATGGAAGCCGATCACAATAAGGTTCCCCTGCGCCTCTTGTATGAGTATATTTGCAGGACGCCAAAATAAAGTGTCGAAAAGCAGCCAAGCAACCTAGTCATATCTGAGTAGTTGCTCACACGCGTGTTTTTCCAGTGTTATATACGGATTAGTACGGCGAACTGTTAATTTACGCCTCCTTGGTTTGCATGACTTTGTGAATGTGTAATAATCTGATACTCATGGCCAGTATATACCATGGCAAACTAGGTACGTGCCCTGCACGCTTTGGTTCACTTAAATACTAATCGGGGAAAGTCCAGACAAATTATGAATTGTGGATTTACATATAAAGTATTCCCACAATTTTTTTTTACTTTTCTCCTGTAATTATATTGTTTTGTCCTATGAAAATGCAACCCTGTTTAAATTATTATTATTTTGCAGGCACTTATTTTTAATGAAGATTTTCAAGAATCTGGTGAAAAGCAGGTTATGAGAACTTGTTCCTGATAAAATATTCAAGTATGTAATTTTTGCAGTACCCAGGTGACAGTGTTGTGACTGGACAGGGACGGATTAATGGAAGGCTGGTGTACGTCTTCAGCCAGGTATATCTCTGAGGTGACCCCACACTGTTGTTTTACTGGCGGTTCATCGAGACCAAGTTTAACCTCACCGCCTTTCTTGTTGTGGATTCCTCAGGACTTCACGGTGTTTGGCGGGAGCCTCTCTGGTGCCCACGCTCAGAAGATCTGTAAGGTGACGTCCCAGAGCATCGTGCATCACATGGATGTCACACGCACTGATGAATTTTTGCTTTCTAATGATATACAGGCTCTCGGTAGCTGTCAGCCTGGTCACCAAGCCAGCATTGTGTTGTGAGCATAAAGGCATCAGAATTTGCCTCCTCCACCAGATCATGGACCAGGCCATGTTGGTGGGGGCCCCGGTCATTGGCCTCAATGACTCTGGTGGAGCACGCATCCAAGAAGGGGTGGAGTCACTGGCAGGATATGCGGACATTTTTCTGGTAAAAAAATAAAAGATGAATGTGGACTAACTCTGTGCAGTGTGAGCGATCGATGTGTTTGTCAGCACCTGTCCTCCTTTTGTGAACAGAGGAACGTAACGGCGTCCGGAGTCATTCCCCAGATCTCCCTTATCATGGGTCCTTGCGCAGGAGGGGCTGTCTACTCCCCTGCCTTAACAGATTTCACATTCATGGTGAAGGTAAGCCTCCCACTGTCCATGGTGTTGAAATGGCTTTGTTTTTACAGACGACGTTTAAAAATATTGGGGAAAAAATGATGGGGGAGCTGTTTTACCACACACACACACACACACACACACACACACACACAGACCTCACAGTCTCACTCTGGCAGGACACGTCCTACCTCTTCATCACCGGGCCAGATGTGGTAAAATCAGTCACCAATGAGGATGTGACTCAGGAGGAGCTGGGGGGTGCTAAGACTCACACCGCTGTGTCTGGTGAGTGATGCCAGTGGCCCTGCCTGCATACGGCCCTCCCTCCCATTTATCATCCCTGCAAATCAAAGGCATTTTAATTTCGACATATAGGCAGCCTGAGCTGGACCTTTGGCCTTATTAGCCACCCGATTTTAATAAACTGTTGAAATTTGTTGCTCAAACAAAAATATCGACAAATTAAGACATAAAATGTTGTTGCTGTATTTTCAGGGAACACGCAACAAAAAATGTCATGACTCGACAGCAGTTCCAGATATGTATTTTCGTTTTCTCCATCTGCTGTAGGCGTTGCCCATAGAGCCTTTGAGAACGACATTGATGCTTTGCTGAACCTCAGAGAGTTTTTCAACTTCCTCCCTCTTAGTAACCAAGACGCGGCCCCTGTAACAGAATGTCACGATCCAAGGTAATGCTAAATCGGAGTTAAAGGAAACTTAGGGAAAGGACTCCCCCTGGTGGTGTTTTATGCACAGAACAACCTGCTACTGAATATTTCTGATGATATTTGGATTAGAGCTGTACAGGGGATTCTAGTGTGTTCATATGCATAAGTGGTCAAATCAGCTTCGTTGGCATTATTATAATTTTTTGTTTCTTCCAGTGTATTAGAAGTGGCCTGTTCACCCTATGTAGACATCCTGAACAGCAACATCTAGTTAATAACACACTTTTGTTTAACTAGACTGTACAAGTATTGCAGTGTAGCAAACACATTGGTCGGCTCTCAGTTGAGCATGGCATCAGGGCAGACTTAAGTATGGGATTATGGGAAAATCGTGATAGGCTATTTATTTTTGTCTCCCCCTCCCAGTGATAGACTCGTGCCAGGCCTGGACACTGTTGTTCCGTTAGAATCCACCAAGGCCTATGATATGTTGGACATTATTCACGGCGTAAGTGGCCCACTACCCATGACAGAAATAACGCGTGACCGCTGAGCCCTCTGTTAGATCAGTGCCCACGCTCGTTCTCTTCGCAGATTGTTGATGAGCGGGAGTTCTTCGAGATTATGCCCAACTACGCCAAGAACATTGTGGTGGGGTTCGCCAGGATGAACGGCCGCACAGTGGGGATTGTGGGAAATCAGCCGAAAGTGGCATCCGGTGAGTGCGGAGAGTGTGTCGGTGCGTGACTTCCTCACCGGGGCCTTGGACTGACGGATGGTGGTTCTGCTCCGTTTCAGGCTGCCTGGACATCAACTCGTCCGTGAAGGGGGCTCGCTTCGTGCGCTTCTGCGATGCCTTCAACATTCCCATCATCACCTTCGTGGACGTACCGGGGTTTCTGCCAGGTAGGAAGAGGCTTGGTTGACTCAAGCCTGGCCTGCTCCCAGAACCTTGCAGAGATGCAGACTGTCCCCGACTTACGACTGTGTTCCGTTCCGCCAGAGAGGTGGAAAGGGACGCATGTCGGACTAGAATAATCACGCTGACTTTTTGGTGCGAGAATGAAACTGGAGCATGTGTGTGAGGCTGTGCATCAGATGACTAGGACGTTTACTTACATTTTGATTAGCTTTCAGCTCTTAGCCGTCTTTCTCAGCTGCCTGAAGGCTATAGTTCATCCAAAACGTTAAACCCCGGATCCACAGGCACAGCGCAGGAATACGGCGGCATCATCCGGCACGGGGCGAAGCTGTTGTTTGCATTCGCCGAAGCCACTGTTCCAAAGATCACCATCATCACCAGAAAGGTTTGGAAAGGCCCGACCCGGTCCGTCTCCACGGTGCCTTAACACATGCTCTCATCGTTGGCCTTGCTTACGGATATGGTCACTCCACAGGCCTACGGAGGAGCGTATGATGTAATGAGCTCCAAGCACCTCCGTGGAGATGTGAACTACGCGTGGCCTTCTGCCGAGGTAGCAGTGATGGGAGCCAAGGTAACCGCGGTCAGAAATGCTACTCCTCTTCGACGGGGGGGGTTCACAACACATACAGTGACCAGCTTTCAGCTGCTTTGGTACATTCTGCTAAGGGGGGGCCCGTGCTCTCCCCTCTGTCTGGATTCCCAGGGTGCTGTACAGATCATCTTCAGGGGTAAGGAGAACCAGGCTGAGGCAGAAGCAGAGTATGTGGAGAAGTTTGCAAACCCCTTCCCCGCAGCTGTCAGAGGTACGTAAGAGCCAAAGGAGGACCTGGCTCTCTGGGCATCCGGCGCCATGGTAACCACGTGTGTCGTGCTGCAGGCTTTGTGGATGACATCATCCAGCCGTCAGCCACCCGTAAGCGGATCTGCCGGGACCTGGAGGTGCTGGCCAGCAAGAAGCAGACCAACCCTTGGAAGAAGCATGCTAACATCCCCCTGTAATTGGGATGTGCTGCTGGACTCCCAGTGAACTCTGGGAGTTATTCACATTAACTGTATTGGAGGGGAAAAAAAAAAAATCTAATAAAGTTTTTAAATAACTACTCATTACCGTGACGGCGCAAGTGCTGTAATTAGCTTCACATTAAACACGTTTGTGATTTAGCCAGAAGAGAATTTTCACGAAAAAAAAAATGTTTTAGAACAGTTTATTAAAGGGAACGTAATACATCCGCTTCAGGTCGTACAAAAGAAACTGTTTAATATTGAAAATGTACAATTTACAGGATTACTAGCAAAACCAATCAAGAAGAAACACTGGGAATATAAAACCTATTGGGACAGTTTGGGGGGGGGGGATATATATATATATATATATATACCCATGGTGAAAGTACCAAGATATGAAAGTCATTGTGCAGTCTACTATATAACTTTAGCTGTTCTGATAACACACTTCCGAGGACGATTACGACAGCACACTGCGACATGGACTGAGAGCACACAGCCTCTGCTGTTCCCCTACGGAGACGCGGCGGGCTGCCAGAACCCTGGCTATCGGTACTGCGCACGAGCCCGGGCCTGTCGCCCCCCTGTGGGCCTGTCCAGTTCGGGCTGCTGGTGGGGGAATGCACGGTGGCTACAATTTGGCAATAGGTCATTCGGAGAGAGGACCGTATAAACATTTGACAAATCTCACTTGATTCAAAACTTTATACTAAATCTACTAAAATTCAAAATACTTTAAACTTTTATTTTTTTTTTATTACTTAAAAAAAACCCAGGTTACATGAGCTGCTGTCTTCAGGGGTGGGGAACGGGCACAGATTCTGCATTTGGACTGCACATGAACGTCTGGTGGAGAACATGGAATGAAACCCATCTGGCTTATTGTAGCTGGGAGGGTGGGATATTGAAATAAAAAGGGGGTGATGTCATTGTACACACAGTTCAAGAGCAATCTGTGCCCAAAAGCGACGTTCCCTGCATCAGACTAACAATAACTATGCCTGTATGCGACCAACCACGTGACACCACAAAATTACATTTCAGTAGAGGAGTGGGCTGACACGTGGAAGAGGCAAAAAAAAAAAAAAAAAGAAAAAAAAGTGATGCCTGTTTGAATGCTGTCCATCCATCCATCCTTCCATCCATCCCTCCCTCCACTCACTTTCTGTAACCGCTTCGGGGTCACGGAGATCCGGAGCCTAACGAGGACGTCACAAGGCAGAGGATAGCCCACGATGGGGCGCCAACCCATCGTAGGTTTGAATACCGCATTGTACGTTACTCAGTTTTCATTGTGGGGGGGGGGGGGGGGGGTGAGAGAGAGACAAAACATTACAAGTGAACTAACCCAAAGCTATACAGTGTTAAAGACCTAGGCAGCTGGTGGAGCAGTAACAACAAAACAAGAAAATCATCTTTAAAACATGTGATGGGGTATTTCTCTCCCCGGCATAATCAACGCAGTGGAATGGGGGTGGTTAACAAAGCAGGACGCCATTCCCCCCCCCCCCCCACCTAGTCTATCACTACCGGCTATTTCCACACGGGCAGTTAGCTAAAAGCTCTCGTACGGCACAGTGTGGGCGGCTCCGACACGAAACTCAACGTGCAACATCGAGCGAGACCAGGCCCAAATGTTTCGCACCTGTCGTGTCCCGATTATGCGCTATGGGCGCCGAATACGGCAAGACAGACCCGCCATCGAGGTGATATTCCGGTACGAGGTTAGACCAATGACCGCATAACCGCAAAGATGCCTCCCCCCCTTATCCGATTCCTGTGGATATAACCTTTTTTTTTTTTCAATTAAACATTACAAAGAGCATCCAAAGGCTTTTATAAGTGTGGCGCTCCTAAGACAGGATGGCACAAGCAATCATCACAGCGAAAAGCATAAATGGGAATATTCCTCCAGGTCCATTTTGAGATCAGCAGTTAACTGATGTTTTTGCTCCTGTTCTTATTTTTTTTTGGGGATTTTTTTTTTCTCCTCATTTTTCTTCCAAATATTTAACAGGCAAATCACAGTTAAGGAGGCCCTCTTGCTGGGAACCAGAATGGCCGTCTCTTCAGAACATGGGCATGGTGAATCCCTGCGAGAAATGAAGGAGGCGCAAGTTAGGACAATTTAAATGTGAAAAAAGTAACAAAACATATGGGACTGGGGTGGTAATCGCTTATGGGTCTCTGCGCCACTCTGACCAAGGACCCGCCTAAGCTGATAGGCCTGTCTGACACACCCCCCTCCTGTGCCCAATGAAATACCACCCTGACCACAGGCACGCCCGAGCTGATTGGCCTGTCTGACACACCCCCCTCCTGTGCCCAATGAAATACCACCCGACCACAGGCACGCCCAAGCTGATTAGCCTGTCTGACAGACCCCCACTTACCGAGTCATCCTCGATCATGGCCGCCGAGTCGAAGAAGTCTGGTCTCAGCTCTGCCCTCTCTCGTCTGTTCCTAGATGGCGGCTGGGAAATAACGACCGGGACAGAAGTTACGATTCCGCTGTCACGGCGACAGCCTTCCTCACCCAGCCTGTAACTACTCTGGGGGTTGTCGGCACATAATGCAAGAACAGCGTGACGCTGAGTCTGCACCTGAAACAGTGATGGACGGCGTCCCCACACACACCCACACAGGGAATAAAATCTCAATGCTAACAAGTGATATTCCTCGCGATCAGAGTACCGTTAAAGATGAATTCATTTTAGGACTTTGGAACAGGGTTCTGCTGGTAACCATACAAGGGCAGCAATCTCAGTATCCATGTTTATTAAGAACGCTCATACTGTTAGACTGCTAGGAAGATGGCTAACTAGGCCATTAAAGACCTAGATAAAAGTGTAGCTACAAAGGAGCTGTCTGATTTATAATAATTTATATTAAACATTCAATTAATAATAAATATTTTTGAGACAGCATTTTGCTAGGGAATACACAGCTGATGTAAACAAACTGACCAAGTCGATGACCATGGTGTCCTCAAACTCCTCGGTCATGTCCTCCAGCTGACCGCGGGATGACATCATCACGTCCTCGAAGATGGGCTCCGCGTCGTCTTCCATGAGGCCGCGGCTGTGACGCGTACAGACAGCAGGCTCTCACACCGCACCCGCACCTGAGCTCCCCCCTCCTCATTAACACCAACCCCACCCCGTCCCTAATCAGGTCTCCTGCTGTTTCGCTGTACAATCTTCATGTTACACAACCCTAAAAACTAAAAGCCTGTCGATTCCAGGGGCCCTGAAAGGACTTAGGAGTGCATTATAATTTAAGGCTGACTCCTCATGTTCTGTAATCCCCGGAGGGGGGGAGGTACTTACACAGTCTGCCTGACTCCCCCACTTCGAGCCTTCATGTAGCTCATCCCGGTCCGGTCCTTCCTGTTCACCTCCTCCAGCTTCTGCTGGCTGAGCCAGGACATCTGCATCTGGGGGCTGCCAGGGCATCTCCATTAGCTTCCGCTCACAGTCACGCGACTTGGCAGTTTTACTGCTTAATGCGCTTAATGCGGCCCCTGACGCAATTAAGTCAGAAGTATTTAAACTGTGGGGTGTGCCCCCTGGTGGGGAGCGAAGGAGTTGCAGGGCGGCACAGGTGGGGGAAACAAACAATAGGACTATACGGTGGGGGGGTTGAAGGCCTCATACCTCATACGGAATTAAAACAGAATTAGGCAATTCAAGAAAATCAGAATGACTAACTTACACCGGCTAGGATCTGGCCAAGCGGCTGGATGTGGAAGGAGTTTAAAGGCATTGCTGGTACCATTTTCCCCTGTAAAGAGGCGCCTTACTTGTGGACATAATCGGACTCAGAGCCGGGTTCGGAGTCCTGGTCCGGCATGTGTTCGGCTGCCTGCCGCGGGTTCTCCCTCAGCACGGTGGAGGTCAGCTGTGGGGTCTGCAGTGCCCCCGGTGTCTGGATGGTGTCATTGCGCATCAGCCACGAGCCCTCCACGCTCTCCTCTGCTGGATTAATCATGCAAGATAAATTCCCGTGAGACCATGAAGGTACGTGGCCACTTTAAGGTCACGGGACAATGGAGATGTGAGGGGATGTCTGACGTTCTGATGTATGGAGCGGGCGAGCGGCGCAGCCACGTGGTCAGGCAGACGACGCCTCTCACCGTCGATCCTCTTCTTGTGCAGCGGCGGGCGGCCCTTCTTGCTGCGGACGGAGCTGGCCTTGCTGCTGGCCCCGCCGCTGGTGACGGAGAGCCGGTCCTCGTCGCCGCCGGTCAGCAGCGAGTTGCGGTAGGAGATGAGGGGCAGCCAGACGTCCTCTCGGCGCTCCATCATCTGCTCCGTCAGGAACTTCTCCAGGTAGGAGTGGCTGACGGAGAGAGAGGTGAGACCGTGCTAAACACGACGGGCACGGATGGCACCTTGACAGAGACTCTCATTGCTTAGACCCGGTGTCAGGTTCACTTACACAGTCTTCTTGTCCTGCCGCAGGAGCTTGGAGGAGAACTCGCTCAGAACCTCCAGAAAGGCCAAGTTGGGTGGTGGATACTCAGCCCCTTTTGGATTCTGATATTTGAAGGCGAACTCTATTCCATCCCTAAGAACGGAGAACGCAAAGTTTGAGGAGATGTTCCTCATGATTCCTGAGTCACACCCACTTTGTGATAAACATCTGTCCTTGGAATGCGGGAATGCCGACAAACATCTGGGCTCGGCAGCACGCAGAAGGTGCCTCCACTCACTTGTGAAGTGTGGCCACAGCCTCCCTGGTCTTGATCTGGTCCAATCCGAAGGTGAGAGCAAAGCGGCGAGCCAGTTCCTTGATACCACTAA
Source organism: Brienomyrus brachyistius (assembly GCF_023856365.1). Classification (NCBI taxonomy): domain Eukaryota; kingdom Metazoa; phylum Chordata; class Actinopteri; order Osteoglossiformes; family Mormyridae; genus Brienomyrus; species Brienomyrus brachyistius. The sequence continues at coordinate 4,848,951 of NC_064553.1, forward strand.
CGTGAGAGGACGTCCTGTCCAGGTTGGGCCCCTGGTCCTGAATGAGCTCGTTGAATAGCTGCAAGAACAAGCGGCAATTTCTCATGAATCGTAAGGATCTGAATACTGATTATACATAAATGTCCCAATCCATTCAGTAGACCAGTGTTTGTCAAACAACTGTTTGCCCAGGCAATTGGGAATGAGCAAAAACATGGACTGTCTAGGGGTCCCGGAGGACTGGTTTGACAAACACTGCAGCAGACCAATGACAGGCCATCGCTCCTGTCAGAATCGCTCACCTGCTGAAGGCTGAGGATGAGTGTCTTGGCACACTGGATCTTGTCCGTTTGCCGGGTTTTGCTCAGAGTCTCTTTGATGATGTCGCCGTAATCGTTGTAGTACTGAAACGAGGAAACGAGGTCAGACGGCGTCCAGGCGTGTTGGTCAACCGCAAGAAATGGGGCCGGGCAGCTTCCAGCTCACCTTCATGTAGTGTTTGAAGATGTCCGCAGCGGCCGGCATGTCCACGATGTCGTAGATGATGAGCTTGCTGAAGGCAGCCAGGAGGTTCCTCCGTTTGTGTAAGGCCTCGATCTTATTGGCTTCGTCCTCTTCATCGCCCTCTGTTGGCCCCACAATGGCATAGTCACCACGCAGTCAGATCTCACAATCGCAAATCTCCAGGTATTCATAGCATTTCCGTTTGCCTCCTGGCCGTCTGCTAAGCAGCATTAATGCAGGATTCCCGGGGGGGGGGGGGGGGACACTGCCCCAGGCCCGGACAGCTCCCATTGCGGTAGGGGGTCTTACCCATGCTCTGGCTCTCGTCGTCCTGGTCGATGAAGACGTGGTCCAGGACGAAGCTGAGCAGCTCGTTCTGCAGCTGCGCGTCGGGATTGAAGACCAGCGGCTGCAGAGCATCGCGACCCCCGGTGGTCAGCTGGTGGCTGAAGATCATCAGCAGGTCACACAGCAGCATAAAGGCCTGCGGTGGGAAAGCCATGGAATGGAAGCGCGATTATTTTCCGATTCCGGCCGAGTATCTAGCCGCATCTCTAAACTGGTTGGCAAGAGCACCATGGGAACAGCCAACTTAAAGATAAACAAGGTCCGCCCACTCGGTTTCCAAGTGCGCCACCTGGTGCCCATGGACAGGAACGCAGTAGCTCATCATGACATTTCAACAAGCAAGGACCATGAATAATTGTAGGTAGGTAGTTGAAAGCTTAATACCATGGCACTGCCAGAACTAGCTTCAGCCAATAAATACAGTGACAGAACTCTTCAGTCGATGCTTTAAGGCACAATAGGCAGAACAGCCCAACAAATCTATGCTTTATCGTCAGAGGGGAGCTACAATGTTGACATGATGATGGGGGCTCATCCTTTAATTAACCCTCTGGGGTCTAGGGGTGGGGAACACACTGACTGGGGCATGGTCTCACATTTCATTCAATATTATTGACTTAATTCATGGCAAATTTCTTATATATTTGTTTTGGCATTAAACTCATCTTAACCTTAGTGTACTTTGTAAATGTGTCAGATTTATGTGAAGTCTGTAATTTGACATCAAAAGTATAGACACTGTAAAATGCAGTTTGGAACACTTGCAGAAACATTATAAAAGGTACATAGTAAGCAATGGTGGCAGTTTGTTTTGATCCCAGATATCTGATCACCAGAGTCTTGGCTACATGAAGATGAGTAAATGGTGTAGTTGCAACATTCAGTTGGATAAATAAATAAGAAAAACCTAACATTTCACTATTTCTTGGCTCCTTTCATTGAATATGTAGCAACTTTCATGTGTATGAATGAGCCATTCACACCTGGCCACACCCTCCCGCCCCCCCTTTAACGGCGCTGATGGGGATGTATCTGGATCGTGTTTCACTGTAGCATTGTTCATCTACTTACCATGTGAATGCGATTTGAATACGCGGAAATGCAACTATTTAGAATGCGGATAGCGATCTTCAGGTGAGGGGTGGCGCTACACGCCCCCCCCATTGCAGGTAAAACAAAGAAAGGGGACAGCTTACTTTTTTGTCGATTTAACCTAATTTTAAAAAGTTTAATACTTCCGACAATTGACGTTTTGAAGACAGATTACAGATTTAGTCAGCGTTTTTTTCCATGATTCTACATGAAGATTTCGGTGAGATATAAACTGAAATAGACGCGAAAAGTGCGCTGCGTCACCGACGACACTCTCCACCCCAGAAGGTTAAAAAGCAGGGCTTGTGTGACATACATCGGTGGTGCACTGCTTGCTCATGTCGTGTTTTGAAGGAAAACACCAGTTTTCTGTAGCCATGAACAACAGTCAAGGCTTACTATGAAAATGATATATATATATATATATATATATATATATATATATATATATATATATATATATATATATATATATAAATAACAGACACCAGTCTTTTTCAATTCGCCCCTAAAAACATATTTTGTTTACAGTCATGCGATAAGCTGGCTAGTGGTAGAACCAGCTGGGCAGTCAGACTGACCACCTAACGGGAAACGCGTCAATGTGGAGGAGTCTCGACTCACCTGTTCCTTCACAGGCGTATTGACGTTGGACAGACACTGCTGGCATACAGCCAGGAAGGACTTGACAACCCTCCGCAGTGCTACAAGGTCATCCTGCATGGGGGGGGGGATAATTATTAAATACCATCACTAACAATCCAGACGGAGGCTTCAGATCGAAATCAATACACAATCACGCAGAAACGTCTACACCACAGCCGACGTTGTCAAAAAATTCAAGGTACCTTAGTAGGGGAGCCTTCGGTGATCTTGACTAGCTGCCACAAGATTGAGTAATGTGAACACTGCAAGGCCTGTACCGCAATCTGTACAGGAAATAAGACGGGGTCAGAATATAAAGGCTAGCGTTCGTCGACCAATTGGCAGCGTCCGTCCTCATGCCGGGTCCCGCCTTACCTGCTCGGGCATGGAGCCCTGCTCGATGCCGGTTTTCAGTAACCTGTAGCAGTTCCCGAAAAGGTCCCACCTGGTGAGATCATGGGCGCTGCAACGAGAGGAAGGAGTGAGTGGCACGCGATCCCATTACAGCCATTACAGAGAAGAGCAATCGTCTTCAGATTCATTAAAAACGCAAGAAGAGCGACTTCTCTTTGGGGGAGAAGGGGCTTACTTATGGAAAGCTGTGAGCCTCTTGAGAGTCGAGAGGACGTTGTAGATGTCGTCGTCGTCCGCCTCTTCACCCTGAGAGACGAAGATGACGCTTGAGATTGAAGGCAATCATCTCAGAGCCGGGCTCCCTCGTGAGTTCCCCGTAAGATCATCAAGTTGTTTTCCATGCTAATTATTTTCGCACAAAAATTACTTTTATAATTAGTTCCCAGACCAAAAACACAAACCCCGCCCCCAAATAAAACAGCTCCCCGTGCACCTCCTGCAGCAGGTCCTCCACGGAGTGGCTGAAGCGGTCGACCATCTCGTCGATCAGCTGGCTGCGGGCGATGTCCACCCGGTTCATTATGGTGTACTCCTCGCTGCACAGAATGCTGTAGGTCTTACTGCAGGCCTCCAGGACCTCTGTCTCCGTGTGCTTCTCCACCACAAAACGGATCTGCTTCAGCAGGGCATCTAGGTGCTATGGGGCAGGGACAGGCGGGTGGGGCGGTCAAAGAGATTTGTATACCTCTCCACATGCTTGACACAGAGAGCCTCCAGCAATGATACTGGCTGCACAATCACCCACATGATCCACCCAAAAAGGGGCTGTTACCTTCTCCATCCGCCCAGCACTGTACACGTCAAGGTCGAAGAAGGTGGGGATCTGCAGGAGGTTGGCTACCTTCTCCGCATCTGCCTGATACTGCGTGGGTCACATGAAGTCAGCATGAGGAAGTGTCAGACCACCCCTGGAAGCTAGAGGGTGCGTGTCAAACGGACGCCGTTACCTTGGAGAGCAGCATGGGCAGCGCCATAATGAAATGCTCGGTTAACTTGTTTCTGTCGTCGATCTGAGTCTTCCTCTCTTTCGCCGTCAGAACCTGGAGAAAGGAGATCATTTGGTCACTTCCAGTTCTCTCCCAGGTGTGCATCAAGTATTTCAATCCTGCGTTCTTTACCCTTTGGTTTGCAAACTCGGAGAGAACAGTGCCCCCTGGGGGGCGGCAGAGTACAGTGACTCACCCTCTTTCCCGTCCCCCTGCCGACTGGAGGGTGGGCCTCGGCAGCCTGGCGGATGGTGCACACCGTCAACTCGATGAGGGCACTCTCTTGGCGGTCAGACAGGGCTGTGGTACAGGAGAGACAAAGCTGTTAGGACAGGGGCCAGTAGGAGGCCGCTGGCCTTCAAACATGCTCCTCACATGCAGACGGGGAGCACAGACACACAGCCAGCCACGGTACCTTCCTCCCCCTGGACGGGCTCCTCCAGGAGCAGTTCGGTCATGCACTCCCAGTCCTTAAGAAGCTCCTGGGAACTCTCCCACAGGCTGTCTACCAGGTAGGCCGCATGCTCGTGGAGCTGTCAGAAGACAAATACACACTCGATAGCCATGGATGCAGAGGGGTGAATGTGGGCACCTCAGCCAAGGCGTCCGTCCGATATAAACAAACATGCACCAAGCGCCTCGGCATCACCTGAGCCGAGTTCACAGACCCAGACGTTCCCCAGCATTTTCTACCTCGCTCTCCAGGAAAAAGAGCACCAGCATGCGGATCAGGTTCCCGTTGGGGCTGTTCCTGCCCCGCCGCTTGGCCAGAGCCTCTTCCGCCTGAGGATCATGCCGGCTGAACAGCCTGGAGATGGAACATGTGCCAAGGTCACGGCGCGGACGCCACATGGGCACGCGGCACCCCTTCAAGTAATTCACCAAAACTCCCAAACAAACGTTTGACAGATACATACAAGGTCGCGAACCACAAACTAGGCCTGGGCACAAGGCAATTCACACATCGTATTCATTTGCTGGCATAAAAAAATTTAAATCAGTCTTGAAAGGAAATGAAGCAACATGAGCCTTAATTGCCATAATTAGTTCTCGTGTAAATTATAGCGGAAAAGCAAAGCAAACATGTAACCCCCTGAGGTTCTGATCGTGGCAGTCAGCCCGGGACCTTCCAGAACATCAAAAACGACAAAAGGTACACCAACGTTTAAGAGTCGTTAAAAGCTACTCCGGTTGTTTTGGTTGAATGAGATGCCAGAAACACATAAATTCCTCCAGCCAAAATACGTGTGTAAAGAAACTAAGTCGGCTCCCCCAGGGACAACCCAGGCTTTGGACCCTGAATGATAAACAGCCGGCTCTGCATAAAAGGCATTTACAAGCACGCTTATTGATGCAGCCTGGCCAATAGCTGGCTAAGGAATCGGGGGCAGGGTTGGGAGCAGGAAGAGCCCCCACCCAAGCCATTAAAAGCCGCACCCACCCCCCAGAACTCACTTCCTGTGCAGGAACTCTCCCGCAGCGACCGCCACAGGCCTGTGGGCCGAGTAGACCAGGTGATATACGTTCTCGCAGTCCTCGTTGGACAGGGCGTCCTCACTGCCCCTGGAAAGAGGCGTGACGAGGGCGGAGTCAGGGGTGCGGAATGACCTGGCACACACAGGGGCTTGAGTGGGGAGTGGGCATGCTCCCCGGTGACTTACTGCAGGATCAAGGTCACCAGCCTAATGGCCTCCACAGCGACGTCGTACTCCTTGTCGAGTGTCATGGAGACGATGCGGTCCTGGAAGGGGACAGGAAACACCAGCGTCTGAATGATCCCTCTAACATTCTGATGCAAAGCACACACTGTTCAAATGGACCCGGTGTTCATTGTGTATACATTCATCATCCCTGCAATTTCTATGGACTCCATCTTCCACCCCTGATACGTGGAAACGAAGCGTTCATTCCTTATGGAACTGCAGGGGAATTAAGATATTCCGCCGCAGGCCAGGCAACTGAACAGACCAATTTGTAAGCAGAAGGATGAACTGAGCAAAATCCCCCCCCCCCAAACAAAATAATCTGAGAAATGCAGCCAATTCTGCTCATTCGATGTGCAGTTTATTACACTTAACACACCCTGCCAAAACATCAGCCTATTATATTAGTGCCAAAAACGATGAATTGTGCCTATGTTACGGACAAGGCGCTTTTTGTGACAAAGCATAGTACCACCATCAGGCTACAATCACCTGAAGCACAGCACCGTTCAATCAGACATTCAATCTTTACAATAACAGACCGAAACTCTTTAGGATCAATACTCCCAGGTGCTGCCAATCACACTGCTCCACACACCCCTACCTTGAATCTGTTGGTGAAGAGCTCTAGCTTCGGAAATAGCTCCCGGTTTGTGTAGAGGTTCTGCAGTGCTTTCAGACACTTCAGCCGGACTTCACCTTGCTGTGGAGACGACGCCACAGGGACGTTAGCTCAAATCCCCCCACATTCCCTAAAAGCGGAAGGTCACTGTAGACGACCTCGGGTCTGTTCAGACGTACCCTGTCGTGCAGCGTCCAGCCCACGTACTTCAGGTAGCTGTCGTTGAGGAAGGCGTCGCTGTACATCTTCATCCACACGCCGATCTCCTCGATGCAGATGGCTCTGATTTCGGCGATGGCGTCCCTAACAAAGTGGGCGGAGAAACGTGTCGGGCGGACGATCTCTCACTTCGGCTCACGATCGGACGCCGCTGAACGCTCGACTCACCTGTACCGGTGCACAAAGATGCCCTTGAAGATGGAGTTCATCATGTTTTCGATCTCGTCCTGGTTTTCCTGGAGCTGCAATTAGAGCAAGTTAAGTTTAAGGTTTAATATCATGGGTCAAGACCACCAAACACCCACAAAACCGAGACTGGATCAGAGGACCCCCTTGGACCCCACCTCCTTCCTCTTCTGAAGCAGGAGCTCCAGCTTCTCATTGGCCCGCTTGCCGACGATCTTGTTCCGCTCGGCCTCATACTGCCGCTGCGTGTTGTCCTGATGTATGCTCAGGTTCAGCGCCACGTTCACCAGCGCAGTCATCAGCTTCATGGCTGTGCGGGAGCAACATGCCATCAAGTACCTTGGCGGAGGGCTGCCCATCTAATAGGCTTTGCAGCTGACTCCAAAGGATGCGATACGGTAAAGGATGTCCGACACAAGCGCGATTCAGAGGAGCAAAGGCTTCGAGGATGTCTCACCTGCAAGGGTGCTTGTGTGCCGGAAGGCACGGACTTGGGAGTCGGACAGGCCCGTAAGCAGGGAGATGACCGTGTCCATCATGTACTCGTCGTAGATGATGCTGTACTGACACTGTCGGATCAGCACCCCGATGAACTCGCAGAAGTTGTAGCGGAACTTTTTCCACTGGGGCCCGGGCATGGTAAGTGGATAGTCACCACTGTCCTGAAGACGGTGGGGGAGACATCAACAGTCAACTACTACTTCGAAGACACTTCTTTCGAAACTGGTGTCCCGCATCCCTAACTACTTCAGAAAGTGATGCGAGGCAGTGCATTTCAGTGCAGTGCAGACGGGCATGCGGTACCTCATCAAACTCTTCTGTCATCTTCCGGATAATCTCCGCGTTTTGCATGTTTCGGAACATCTCGATCCTTACAGTGCCTGCGAGTACAAAACGGAGAATGAGAAGAGGAGCAGATTTCACAGAGCAACCGACGCTTGCCGAATTTTCCACGTAGGGGAACTACTGACTGAGGGACACCGATCACCTTTACAGCCGGAGCACTGGATGAAGAAGTTGATGAGATCCAGAAGAGCTATGTCTCGATCGTGCTTGTAAGACTCAATCCAATCATCCACCACTGACTGCAAGACAGGGAAACAGGAGTAAGGGCTAGAATGGCAGCGTGTGACAGGAAGCGCGGCGATCGGGCAGACAGAGGAAGTACCTGCATGGCACTTTTTCCCAGCCGGACCACCTCGAACAGGGTGATGGCGTCCCCTTCGCCGTTCTGCTGTGCCACGCCATTCGGCTTCCGGCCCCGCGGCGCCCCCGACTGCGGCTTGTCCACTGGGGTCTTTCTGGGCTTCTTATTGGCCGTCTGCAGTTTCCAAGGAGGATGCGTGCTGGTTAAGAATCTTGTCACAAGTGCAAGCAGACAGGTGCACGCAAGCTCTCCACTTCTGGCTGTTCTTCCCGCGTCTGGATATTAAACAGCCATCCAGCTCCACAGATCACACACATCCAAACCCCCATCCCAAGAATTCCAGCCAAGATAAACAAAGCAAAACAGCATGAACCGGCACCCCCGGCAGCCGACGAAGCGGCGAGTCGTACCGGCGGCCGGCCTGGTCTGCCCCTCTTCTTCTTGCCCTTGACCTCGCCGGTGTCTTCCAGTTCACTGACACCCAGGCTGACGGCCTCCGCTTGGCCTGGCTCGTTGGTAGAGTCCCTATGTGTGTATGTGTGTTGGCACAGGTTACTTATGGTCAGGACGGCGTGCGCATACATGTACACACCTAGGAGGCCTAGCGTAGCGAAGACTAACTCTATGGTCCAGATAATATCCAAAATATAAGAATATTACCATAGTATAAAAATAATGAAAACTGCCACTCACAAAAATGAACGTCTATAAGTATTCTAAGACAAACAAAGTTGCAGCCACACAAAGCCAAACCCATTAAGACGTTCAAAGAAAGGGGGCGGAGTGGATACGATTTTAAGCGGATACTCACTGCAATACTGGCAACTCCGATGTAATCATCGTGGAAAGCTTCTCCCCCCCAGCAGCTTCCTGCAGCCCTTCCGAAGTACAGCTGTGTTTTCTGGGAGCCTGATCAGGGACACACAGCCTTTGTCTTGGTCACTGGTAAGGATGTGCAGGAGAAGTTGTCCGGGTCTCTCACGTCACCTCCAGGATGGTCACATCACACAGCCTGCGCAAAGGTGCACAGAAAAGGGGTTCCGGTAACTCCCAGCTGCGCGTAAACTCCGCCAACGCAGCTACCGCTCCCCCTAAGACCTAAAACTTTCAACTGATTCAGCATTTCCCCAATACAGCAATTGCAGGTACAATTCAGAACACACCGGCATATACGACAGCATCAAACAAACACTGCACACACTGCATGCACGAGACAAGTGTCACAGATTCTTCTAAGCACCTTCAGACACCAATTTTCCAGTCAAGCACATGTCTGGTTTTCCCTCCGAGAAAGAAATCGAGACGGGCAGAACAGAGACACCAACTGGCAGTTCACTGAACTGCAACCATCCAAATCAGGCAGGAAAAAAAAAAAAAAAACTTCTCCAGTCATTAGCATACTTTTACCTTCAAAATTTTAAAACAAAAATGATGAGCTAAAGTCGAGTGTTTTCCCCCCAAAACTGGTTTAACTGTATTATAATCTGACCTAGTTCAACAGACAGTATCAATGAACACAATGACACTGAGCAGTTAAATATGCATGTACAGTAGATATCCCCAGTTCTCCCACATGAACACCTAACAAACTACAATTGGGTGGAAGGGATTTTAAAAACTGGGTTAATGGGGAGTTTGTCAAAGAGAGAGAAAATGTAAATATATGTACAGAATAAAGTGAGGGAGCAGCAGAACGTAAAGCCAAAAAAAATAACAGAAGGCTTTTTCTTTTTTACCCCCACCATCAACTCTAAACCCTAAAAAGAAGAGACAATGAAATAAACCGAGGTGACCAAATACAGACAGTCAAACTTACATGGATGTACGATTGGCCATTTAAAAATTATCAATGAACAAGGTTTCTGGCATGACCACTGGGGGCAGTATAAACCACAAAGTATTTTTACAAAAAGTAACGGGAATCACAAGTTAGCCAGGTGACAATGGCTTTTAGAACTCTAACACTTGCGGCAGGACATCAACCCCGTCGTTTTAACGTCCGGCTTCATTTTTACCACAAATGTCTTTTTTTTAAAACAAGCAGTTTTGGTGCCTTAGCAGAGAACGAGCTGAAAGACATTTGAAAACTTCGCAAGGGCAACAGTAGGGGGCAGGCTAAGAAAGTTTTAATTTAAAATGTCATCAGCCCACATGCTGCCTGCGGAAAGGACCTTGGTCCATGCCGGTATCTCAGAGGTGAGAATTAAAGTATGGCGGTGAGAGGACCACAAGCACTGTGGCTCGGTGCCGGCACAGGGGAATCCCCCAGGGCAATCCCTTGACGTGTCAGACGCACAGTATGAAGTCATTCCCACAGCATCAGTGTGCTGTGCGCCTGAGATAGCACCCGTAGTCCCAACTGAGAGTGAGAAAGCTCTTCCATTCCCCAAGTGGGGGGAAAAGGTCGCAGTTCCTTCGGGTTACAATTTCAGCGTAGCCTCCTTTTTGGTTTCTATATCATTAACGCAAAAATTCCCGATGGAGTCCAATGCACCCATGAAATGAACCCTCGTCACAGTGTGGGGGGGGTAATGTCTAGGCAGCCACTAGATGGCTGTACACAGCAGGTGGAGGAGCAAAACAAAAGTTGAGAGTTGTTTTCTCTGCAGGTGTGCAAGACCCCTTGCATTCTGCATCTGACAGCGACGTGCTGCTGTGGCAGCCGTGAGACGAGCCCTTCGCGAGCAGTGAGGATATGCGGCCAGGCTGGGCACTGATGGTGCCCAGGAAAACTGCTCCACCTTGGAGGGGGAGGAGGAGCCAGAGGGAAATCCCAGCCAGCTGAACTGACGGCCCAGTGTCACCCAGCAAACCCCAAATGACCCCACGTATTTTGGCTTGCCACCTTCAGAAAAGCCTTTTAATGGAATGGCGGGGGGGGGGGGGGGGGGGGGGCTGTTTACACTGGGGGGGGGGGGAATGACAACTCCAAAGGCATTCTGCCATCGCTTCTGGTTTGCTGGGCAGTCTATATTTAGTCCTCTCTGCCAGAAAGTGGCAGGCAGGCCAAGTCAGTTCACAAACATAATGATCAGCCCGTGATTAATGCTTTGAAAAATAATTAAATATAAATAACAGCTCTTGAAGGTAAGCTGCTTCTTGTACCTTAGAGGCAGGGTGTTGGGACGATCACGCAAAGCAGGATGGTATTACTCACGACGTTTAATCTCTCCATTCAGGCGCTGGGCTTGGTACAGCCATAACTGTCACCCACATGGCGTGTGTATGGGGGGGGGGGGGGTTTAGTGGGTCGCACCTTTCGCTTTGATCTACTCAAGCAGACATCGCCACGCAAAAGGGTGTGAAATGAGCAGAGCAAGTGATGACAGGGCCCACAGAAACCGCAAAGGATGCGATGGAGGGGTGGGGGTTTGGTGGTTCCCACGCTGCCCCAAGTCTCCTTCACGCACGGAGACGTGCAGGTGGCACAACCCCCCCGGGAGCGGTTCGAAGCGGCACCTGAGCCAGCCGCAGCTGAGAGATGCTGCCAAGGGGCCGCTCCTCCCAAACGTGCACCCCCGCCTTCTCCATTCCCCCCGTCCAGATTTTTACAAGCCCCCTCGACTCGCACGGAGATGCTCCACGCCAGTACAGACACGCCGTTCACCACAGCAGTCAGCTTCTGACGTTTTCGGCGAGGGCCGTTCAGAGTGGCCGTCGGCCAGAGAAGCAGAGTCAGAGCGGGGCATGGAATCTGAGGAGAGCGGAAGGGGTTTGGAGTTTGAGGAAATACTGTCATGGATCCAAAGCTTAGTATCAAAGCATCAAGCTGGACACACAGCAAGAATACAAGCAAAAATATCCGACCTCCTATCTGGGGACCAAACTAGACACTACCCTATAAACCCTGAATGGAAATCATATACTGAAAAGAGGTGATTCAGTCTGATTTCACCTAAATGCAGTTGTTCATTTCATTAAGGTGCCATCAAACCGTGAGAATGCTCCTACCAAAGTGATGGATTCATTTCACAACTGCCCCTCGCCGTTGGAGGGCTCAATCCGGGTGATCGATGGCTGCATTTACAGCTGAGCATCAATTTCCACCGCTTTCCACTCCCAGCCACCCCCCCTCCACCCCCACGAATACTATCAAGCGAGTCATAATGAGAGCAAAGTCTCTCCATTCGGACATCAGATGGGATCGCTGTACTATAATCAGCCTCGTGTAGCGCTTTGTGTGCAAGACCACAGGAGGGTCAACTCCACTGCTTTCTTCTTAGGATGCAAATATAAACACATGGAAAGAAGGACTGCATATTTAATTTTGTTAATGCTTAATCCAGGTAAGAATAAAACACCTTTAGTACCTGATACGAAGAATCAGCACCATCAGAAGAGTCAGTCAGATCGACAGCATCTATACCCCATCTCAAGCCAATGATTAATTGTCCTAAAAGTACTGGGGCTTCACCAGCCGCGCTGCCCCCTATGTGTGACAAGCAGAACTGCAGCCTCGTTCCGCTTTCCTACCTCCAACCCAGACGTACATGCGCCTGGCCCAGGAGTAGCGACCTAGACTTAGCAGTGCCGGCAATAGAACAAGGGAGACTGCTTTTCCGACTTCCGCCACCGGGGCATCCCTCTGGCGCACATCCAGATGAGGATGCGTTCCCACCCGCCTCGTTAATTAAGGCCCGCGCCTCATCATCCGGCAGCCTTATCGGCTCCTAACACCAGGTCGGCAAACACGCATTAAAGCAAATGAATATAAAATGAAGACAAACTGCTGGTTTGGCCTGCCAGCCTGAGAAGCCGCACCCCCAACGACCTATAAAATTCAGGACATTCAATTAGCGCCCCCACAGCCAGGTGCTGGGAAAAGGGGGACAATGGGGGATAGTGAACCAAGCAACTGGGCACATTACATCTTAATTAAAATACACCCACTTAATAATTAAGATAGAATAAAGTGCACCTTTGGAGTGATTCACTGCCATTATTAAATGGGCTATAGAAAATAATATAAAGGTCAATGTCTTAAAAAAAAAAGAAAAAGCGTAAAACATGTTTGGGCTGCTTGGCCAATGGTATGACATGCTGGGTCAGGACTGGTATATAAAGGGACAGCTGACATCAAGCTCTGGTTTATATTTGTACAAGTCTTGTGTTGAAGTGCTGTGTTCCTATAAGCCAGTTTCCCAATCGGGTCCGTGGGAACCCACAGACAGCCCATGTTTTCTGAGCGAAAATGTGGATGCTTGACTGGGAGGTCGGAGGGAGCAAAAACGTGGACCGGCTGTGGGTCTCCGAGGGCCAGATATGGAAACACTGCTACAAACTACTTAATATGGGCGACTACCGTTAGGTTATGTTACTGAACCAGCATTTCATGTTGCTGGTTGGTTGCCTGAGAATTTACCGTGCACTTCGTAAATTTATACGCATTTATATTTTATTACCAGGTGATTATGGCAATATTGCATCAGTCTCAAACGGGTTTCCCTACACCACTCTGGGAGTCGTCTATGTCAAACTACCATGGTTTCGGGCTATTTGAAGCAGCGGCAGCAAGTTCCCAGGTTGCCACAGGCTGCAGAGTATGAATTGTTAATAACCCTTTGTTCTGACTGCATGGATACAGAACACGCAATCACTTATTTACACACCTCAGCACTAAGTGTATTTATATCTGTGAGTAACTTTGTTAATTAGACTGGAGCCATTGTCAAATCACACAACTGTCAATTATGTTCCAGATAAACCCGTAATACGGCATTGTTTGCTGGGCTAAGCTCCGCTGGTGTTGGAGGAAATTGCCAGGCAGTCTAAAGGGTTTCTGAATCACATTTGAACTGATTCTGGTTTCAAGATACGATTATCAATTACAAACGAGAATATCTGCAGAAAGTTGAGATCATCGGATATGGTTCGATCGGTTAGTTCCTGCGACAGGACCTGAGCTTCAATCACTTAACACACAATGCAACACTGAACGATGCAGCATTTTCACGGCTGGCCAGCATTTGATACCTTAACTTAATATGATCTCTGTCAACAGCTAAATTATAGCTAACAGTTTAAGCCTAAAACCACAAATACAAGATATTAAAATTAGCAACCACATAATTTGCAACTGTCCTATGGCAGTAGTTTTCAGAGGTGCAAAGTCAGTGAGACGTGCCCACGCATCAAACTCGGCTCAGACCTTAAACCAATTACTTTGTCATCTTCACCGGCTACCTTTCCTGGAGACCACCCCCCCCCAGCCCACCCATCCAGCCTCAATTATTCATCCCTGGCGAAAGAGACGGGCATTGCGGATTCCTGCTTTGCTGAATAATACATGGCGTTCTGTCCAAAGTCATCAGCGTGATCGGAGTATGTAGTCAAGCACTCCCAGCTCAATGAGGTGGGGCAATGGACCATGAACACTGGAGGCACAGATGTCATTGTCTTATGTTGATTCCAGTACTGCCCCCCCAACCTTTACTACAAAGCAGTGAATGTTTCATAAACTGGGCAGAAGATTACCTTCTTCAGACATTCAAAGGAACCTTAAAAGCCAAATCAAGATGCCTGATTCCCATAAGGGTCCATTATGTCCTTCATGAGGTGAGCAGGTCCCAGATTTCATTGTACAGAGCTGGAAACGCCTGACAGTCAAAGATCAGGGCCTAACTACCTGGCTCCATGTGGAAAGGAGAGCCAGCGAAAATAACGGACTGATGTTTTTTCCACCTTTTGTTTTTTCCAACAAAAAGCTAAAAGCATCACACGGGATGTGCATAACTGTAGCTGATCGTACCAGTAATTACACACAGCTGGGGTAGCAGACAGAGGATCATTTTTTAATAATAATGATGAACAATAACAGACTTCTGATGACCTCCGATAAGTTAGTCAGCCCTGTGGTCTTCCCAACCATAACAGGAAGACGTTTCTCTCCCGTTACCCGGGGAGGGCGGAGGGACGGCCCTCGACATGACACATCGAATTAAAGCTCCGTCCCATTCCCACAGAAGTCGTCCTGGGACTGTACCATCCCTTCCCACCTCCCCCCAGCCCACTGCGGCTGCCAGGATCAAGCCCCGGGGCAGCGATGTCACAGTAATATTAGGAGCCAAAGTGGCGGCTATACAGCTGAAGGCACAGGCAGCTGACACAGGACATGCCCTGTGTAACGAGAGCCCCAGTGCATTGGACGACACGAAGTGGGCCTCGAAGCCGGAACGTGGCCACCGTCCTGTCCCACACCGCCCTCTTCTCTGGCCCACACGAGAGGCAAGGTCCGGAATGAAAACACGATCATACCAGCAGGTTAGATATACATCAACCGAACGGCTGAACGTCTGCAACCAAAAATAACCATAAAAAAAAACACGGGTAAACAAAATAAAGTAGAAGCAGGCGAGGAAAATGAGGCCGTATTAGGTTACATTATCTCTGCTGAAGCGCAAGATATTAAGGACGGCTGGGTGCAAACTAATATCGGTAAAGCAGTTACGCGGTTTGTAAATTGCCACTTTCCTGTTTGAGAGCAGCATTAGAAAGTGGAAAGGTGACTCCAGACCTCTAAACCGTGAGACCTCACATTTACATCTCCGAGATTTTACTGGGTGGGGGCAGGTAATACAACATTTATACAAATTGATTTTGGGGGGGGGGGGGGGGGGGGGGGGAATAGAGAAGTACAAAGTTGCAGACAGAGAGCGCATCTTCCAGCATGCAACTGGCTGTCTTGCAAGCTCCCCGATCTCTCCAGTGTGCTATTCTCTGTAGTCAGCCAATCAAATCAGATGTGGAGCTTATGACCTACAAGGGTTGCCATGGCAACGCCTGCCTTCTGGAATACATGTCATGCATGTTAAGTGCCTTCCAGGAAAACACAACCTCTCTCTCTCTCTCTCTCCCTCTCTCTCTCTCTCTCTCTCTCTCTCACACACACACACACACTATACCATTATCTCAGAAGATATAGATACAAAAATGAACTGAAAACCAGTGCGGGCTTAATTATAGAAAGTGAATACAAAAATAAATAAAACTGAGAAGCAAGGATCCATGACATCTTCCCAGGTATGAGACAGTAACTGTACAGTGCAGTATTCACTCAGCACTGGGATGTTTACTACACACTGTAGGGGCTCTGTGCTCATACACTCAGGGCTGGGGGATCAGGACCTTACTGTGGTGCGGTTAAGGGACAATGGCGCCACTAAATACAGTGCTATGTAAAACCCTTAACATGGACTAAGATACAGTAAACACTGATATGGACAGGATTAGGGGAACAGAAAATGATCAACCAACTACAATGGGGGTTGGTGGGTCCAAAGATGAACAGCTCCAAGACAAGGGAAGGGGCTGCCAGCCCCCACCACAGGCTCTAATGTTCCATGACACCCCCTGACCCCAAAGAGCTGGGAGAGGCCAATTATATACAAAAGACAATCAGGCAAACCAGGTGGCTGAGCGTGCTTCAGATTGGGAGGGGGGCGGGGGGGGGGGGCACTCATGCACTGTGCCCCTACAGGACAAACACTGAGCCAGCTCACCATTGAGGGTCAAACTGTGACTGAAAGCCCCCCCGCTTACCCCACCATCCTGTCTCCCCAGCACCATTGTGGCATTCTTTTAATAAGACCATTACATCACCACTGGTCCTATGAAGTCAAACCCCCACGACATGGTCAGCTGCCTACGATGGCCAACACTAAACAGAGGAACAGTGCCCTTGCTTTTGTGGATCGCCGTTGTCCATCCAGCTGACGCAGAGGGAGCCCGACATTACTGTCAACGTCTGTCGCATTTCATCAGCAATGCAACCAATAAACTCTTGCCTTCAAAGATATAAATACTGCCAGGAATATCATCCCGTTTTAGTATACAACAGAAATGGTATGCACCGGCAACCACACATGCCATATTGAATTTTGTTTTCAATTGCCTACTTCCTGACTCCACATTTTTCCTCAGTTGAGCGGGACGCACAAGGAAGAGGCAGATTGCTCGGCATTTCAGAACTTCTCGCACGTTAGATAACATTTTCCTTCCAGAAGCTACCCTCTGTTCTCAGCTGAAGTATCCTGAGCGCTAACAATGGGATGTTGTCCTTTCAGCCTTTTGTCTAACTTTTGGAGCCCCTGACTGATCAATCAATAACGACCATATGCGAGACATTAACGGACGTGGTGGCAGAAAAATATGTAGTAGAGAGTGAATCACAGAAGATTCATTCATTCATTTAAAGCCAGTGACAGTGGCATTAACACCAAGCACTAACTTTATCATCATGTCCAATTACTTTGATGCAAGATCAAGCCGGGAGCTGCCCTTGCAGCTCTGAACAGACATTAAAATTCAAGAATAAATCAATAAAAGAACAAATGCCAAACTGAAGGAAGCCGTCTGTCTTCCAGCACTGCTTTGGAGATGTTTATATTTCAGAATCACCAATGGTTTTTTTTTTATTCATCTCAGATCTGGCACGGACACCATGTTGAAAGGCCGTACTTCAAAATGTTTGTGGAGCTGCACTTCTTGGCATGAGAAATCACAGGTCCCTGTGGCCACACCCCCAAGCCAAGAGACCACGCCCACCACGGAATGCAAAGCCAACCATCAGCGGTCCTGCTAGGTGCCAGCTGAGCACAGGCTGGAATTCTACATCTCAGTTACACCACACAAACTACCCACCTAAGTCTCCAACCGCCACCATAATGCCACCCAGCGCTCCCATGACGACCCATTACACAGTCGTGCTTCACTCTGGTAATCAATCAGTACCACCTGAGATGTACCACTGCTTCATTTTCCAAAGACATACTACTAAGCAATCGTCATGAAACTTCTATCAAAACAAGCAAATCCTTGTCTACTCTGTAAATAAACTGCCACGGTCACCAGCAATGTAAGGCACTCGCTCTAAAAACATCGCACAACGCAGAGGTCAGTCACTCCAGCAGAGCGGCTGCAGAGCGAACAAACCGAAAGCTTGGGCCTGAACACAGACACTGCACAGTGTTAGAAGGCAGAAGGGGGGCCTTTTACTGGTAAACCTGTCACATTCCACACATAGAGGGTAACCTTAATCTATCGGAGCCACATTTGGCAAAACAACGGAGGGTCGTTACCAGTGACAACCACAAGTGTGATAGCCGTGAGGCACACAATGAGCATGAAACGCGCGCCGCGTGCAACTACGTGCGCATGGAGCACTGAGCACGCCGAAAGTGAAACGCAGCTACGTGCAGCAAACCTGTAAACACAGACACGCACAGACTCACTGCTTCCTTGTCACTGGACTCAGAGACGCGCTACGTTTGTCCGCTCTCAGCGACTGGAGATAAAGGGCCCATTCACCTGATGGAATGGAATGCAGTTGCACTGGGGACGAACCGAGGCTTTAAAGACGAAAAGACGAAAGTGCACATGTGGGATGCTGACGATGATAGCAGGCCAAGTGTTACAGAGCTACTCCAAAGAATTAAACACACACACAAACACACACACGTTTGTTTTTTTTTGGAGATGTCAGTATAAGAAGATAGAAGAGTTTTAAATTGTTTCGGAGGAGGGTGGGTAACTGACATACATGTTGTCCGAATGCTGATCATAACTGTTTAACAAGCACAGATGGGAAGGGTTTTATGCAACTCTGAGATGGCTTTTTCTTGCTTTATCCTAATGCAAGTTCAGCATACAAATTATCCACCCCCCACAGAAACACACACATTACCGCGTGGATGCGGCAGTGTAAATAATATATCTACTACATAATAAATAATAATAATTACCATTCATAATATTATTTCAGGGAGCAGATAAGCTACAGTCTGTTGGTATCAAAAACACTTTGAACGAACGGGGTTCGTTATTTTCTCTGCTTTTCTCTGCTTCGTGCACGACTTGCCTAGATGCTGCTGTACCAGGAACAGGCTTGCACTGATGCTTCGGAGTTACTGGGCTCCTTGCACCCCTCCCAAAATCAGGAAGGCAGAAGTCTGAAACACCGCACCTAAAACAGGCGTCATCCTGCTTGGACGGCTTCCTAAAAATGCACAAGACCGCACAAATGCGATCCCGAGAGATTAATGGCTCAAGTAATTCACCAATAATAATGTTTCCCCTTCTCAAGAGCACTTCGTCTGCCCCATATCCTCATTTTGATCTTTCGTGATCCATGCCGTCTACAGAATTTCAAAGTAACACAAAAATGCAAGCAGCACAAATTCTGAGCAGGAATTTTATTTTCCCTTCGTAACATGCGGGCATATTTAAATTTAACACCTACACAAGTATGCAACCCTTAAGCACGTGCGTGTCCCAGAATATAACATTTTTGATGAACAATTAATGCAGCGCAGCAACACACTAATGAAAAGAATAAGTTTTAAATTTCTTAAATTTACATAAACAGATCAGGTGCATCACACATTCATTTAGACCAGAGAATTCCGAAACACAATCAAGAAATGTTTACTCAGGACGCACGCCTGGCCATCTAATGCTCATCAGAACTAATCTGGTTTTGGGTCACTTTAAGAAATTAAGTGATTTCTGAAATTAAAACAGCTAATGGCCAAAAGGTTGCATATTCTTGCTTGACAGAAACCAGAAATTCCAAGTCTATGATACATGTCTCCAGGTTATGTCATTACATACAGCTGCTTGTAACACAGTAATCCAAAGCTCAGGTTGATATTTTTTAAAAAACACTGTTAGTGAAGCCACATAACCGGGTAATCGTCAGGCTGATAATGCAGGCAACTGAGAAACAGATGCAGGCTGCACCTTTAAAAGTCTGAGGAGTATCATTGCAGACTTGTGACCCCTGCCCTCAGGTGCCCCCCCCCACCCGTCATGGTCACATGGATCACATGTGCAGGCACCATCTTTCCAAAGCTCTGACTGCACGCG
This sequence comes from Brienomyrus brachyistius, assembly GCF_023856365.1. Lineage (NCBI taxonomy): Eukaryota > Metazoa > Chordata > Actinopteri > Osteoglossiformes > Mormyridae > Brienomyrus > Brienomyrus brachyistius. The sequence continues at coordinate 4,868,658 of NC_064553.1, forward strand.
GTTTGCTTGCTGCACCACAAAATGGAGACGGACGGACGGAGAGAGAGAGAGAGAGAATGCACTCGGCCCCCGGGGGTGGGGGGGGGCAAACCGTGTGCTCTCAGTTTCCGATTAGCAACAGGATTCACTAGTTCCACCACTCCCAACACTCACACAGACACCGAAATGTCTACCCCCCCCCCCCCCCGCCTTAAATGCAAGCCAGAAATATCTCCCACCCCCACCTAGCACCCATCAGCTAAGGACAAGGGGACGCTGGCCAATCTCCCACCTGGCACATATACAGTTGCTGGCTGGTTAGTCTGTGGAGTGTTGGGGGGGGGGGTATGGTGGTGGTGGTGGGGTGGGGGGGGGTTGTCGCAAGGCAGCCATTTTCTCTTCTATGATCGTGAGAAGAAGCCCCCCCACCCAAGCTCTAGCTGTTGTACTGATATTGTCAACTGCCTGTTTAAGCACACAAAAAGATTGAGAGATAAAGCTGTTACTTTACATGATAAGAAAGTGGTTGTGTGTGTGTGTGTGTGTGTGTGTGTGTGTGCCGTGCCCCTTTTCTCATAAGCCGCTTCCCAAATAGCATGGACATGATGCAAATAATAACCACCCAAGAAACGCATCTATAAATCTGCATCCACAGCTCAAAACCTCCAAAATATTATGAGCACAAGAACCATGCATCATAGGGAATTTTCTCCCGTCAGCCCAGGCTTACGATGAACTCGATCAGGAACGTGGAGCCTGAAGAATCACCCCCTCCACACACACACACACACACACACACACACACACACACACACACACAAAAGACAGTTCCATGGCATCCATGTTCCAGCTGCCCTTGGCTATACTGCAGTTTTTAAAAGTTAAATCAATATGACAGATGCAAGGCCTACTGCCTTTTGACAAGTGAACCTAAGAACCTAATCTTCCAGGAAGCAGGTGGGCAAGCTGCACAGACTCTGGACTTGTGACCAAACAGTTACTCACTGACCTCCCACAGGAGACTCTTCCATTGTACCCTAACTAAAAGAACTAAACTAGGTACAGCCAGCAGTGTAACTTCACCCTAAGCTGTTTGCTTGTTCAAAAAAAAAAGAAAAAGAAAAAAGACTTCGGCTAAATCAAAACCAAAATTGCATCAGCACCCATGAGAGGATCCTCGCAGCGCCACATCCACAGGGCAGACATACACCACTTCGTACCTCTTCATATGGGGCATTAAAAGCAACATGTAGAAAACACCTGGTCACCATTAAGTCAGCGGGCTCTTGCTGAAAGCACAGAGGTGAGAGATCTGTCCAACGGGAAGGGACTGGCGAATGTTTACACTAGGAACGCGGCTTGACAGTGAAATGACCAGCCGTCATATAAACCTTCAAGCTGCGGTGGTCGAAGGCAGGCTCTGAATCCACAGAAACAAATCACTCCTGGCCCGGGACACCCAGAGGACTCTCAGTGGGAAGGTGACATCAGAACAGGGGCCATGGATGCCGGGTCTACACGGCCCACTAACAAACCACCGACACTGTGAGTCAGACAGAGCCAGTTAAATCCAGATGAAACTGGTGCGTGAGAAAACGCGCGGTACTTGACAGCACCTTCAGACAAAGCCTCGTCTGCACTGAATGGCGACTCGCGTGCCATGGAAAAACACAAAGCCCCCGTCTCGATTATGCGAGGCCAGGAGGTTTTCCCATTACTACGTGGAGCTCGATTTTTCATGTCATTTTAAGGGCCACAAAAATTCCCTTCTGCCTCCAGCCGTTATTTTTTTTCTCTCTCTCTCTGTCTCTCTCTCCCCCACTCCCACTCCATTTTCTTTGCGGCCTTGAACACAATCCAGACTCTCCCGGAACATCGAATGCCAGTACATATCAGCAAGGCAGAAACACACAATGAGTACTCTGAGGAAACATACTAACGACGAAATACTCATTCAAGGGAAACGACGACAAACACACAAAAGAGAAAACCACAGAATACTGCATTGTAGCAACCCATTGTCAAAGGTCTTCAGTGATTTAATCTATAATGCCTTTTTTAAAAAATAAAAAAAAACACATTTACAATTCTTAGAAGTCCAGCTGACATTTGAATAGCTGCTAGATGACACGCCAAAAACAGATGGACTACTATTCCGTCAAACACCAGATTCCAGCTTCCCTGGCATGCGATTAGTCAGGACAGCTGTTAATCCGACAACGGCTGTTTCGCCATGGCGACCTGTGCCGGCACTCTCTGGCGCACTCTTGGCTGTGCACTGGGCGCCAGGTGCATGCTGGGAACAGATCTGTGGTAGGACACTGTAAATACCAAACTGCAAATTAAGTGCAGCTTAATTAGCAGTGCAGATGTTTTCGTTATCGTTACATTTGAAATCTACACTGGAGAAAAGAGAGACCGACTACTGTCTCGCAAAATAAATAAATGAAATGAAATTTGACCTTGAAAAATTTGTCTTAGCTCTTCTGGTGATATTCACGGCTCACTTGTATTTGTTTACATTCTGATCTCTGGGTCACCGTTCCTTCTGTTCAAAAAGCGGTGTTTGTGAATGTATCATCTAAAAATCAACGCGTTGCTCTTTAAAAACTGACAGAACGGAAGGAATTAACAAGCATCCTAAAGACTCAGCTACTGCCCCTTCCATAATCCAATCCAGCAAACCCTCTCGGCACCTAGAGGCACTCCTACTGGTGTCTCAAAGGGATCTTAAAGGCACACCAGAGACCAGGACCACCAGATGACAGCAATATGGGTTATGAGCCTTCCATTCCCAAACATGACAAACATCGCTTCTGGTAATAAATGCAAGTAATAACACCCAAAGGCCGAAAGCTACAGGTTCAGCCAAATCAATGAAATCCCGAAAGTCATTTAAACTGAAAGTACTGCTTGTACAGCCATATGCTTTAAAATAATCCTTAAAGTTTCATCTGCACAGGGGGAAGAGGGTGTTGAATAACCTGATTTGTTCAGCGACTGCTGGTTCCCTACAAAACATGGCAATCCACTGTCCCAGTTCATTTCCCCCAACCTTCTCCAGGACAGTGCTGACTTTGTGGTCTGTACTCCAACACACACACAAGCACGTGCACACACACGCAAATGCTCATCATTAAACTTCACATGGAACATGTGAGGAAATATAGTGCCAAAAGCTCAGATTTTTGAACCAGATAGCACTCATTAAGACACAACTACTTGTTACTGTAACTCAATCACTGGAATCGGATCATCATCATCCCTGCATACCTCAGGTAATATGGTGGGTCTGTTATTTTTTAATATAAGTATGGAGTTTGTGTATGAATGTGGTCACATTCAGCCAGGTGACAGGGAGATGACCGAGCCGGGTCACGATCCTCGACTGGATCAGGGTGACCCATGTCACCTGCCTGACGACAGCCTGGATCCTTTCCCTCCAGAGTGGAAATAACCTGAATGCACGCCCGTAAATGGACGACAGCGGGACGGAGCGTGACTGCTGATCACATATCACTTCCAGGAAGATGGTGCAGTGGCAGGGAATGCAAAGTGACACCTGGACCGCGGCACCGGGTCCAGTCCAACACCCATCCGCATGCTGCAAACCGGCGCCCCGTAGGCTTCATCCGACCTCATGCCCCCGGGGGTGCACAGGAAGGGGGGGAGGGAGGGGCTGAGCGTGCTGTGCCACCCCTTTATAAGCGCTAATTTCTAGTAAATGGCGAACTGTCTTTGGAGAGGAGGAGGGGACGGGGGGCGACATCGCCTGCGTCTCGTCATCCACCTATAGCCGCGACTGTCCCCGCTAAACATTTCGGCCGTTAAAACTAGGAGTTGTGGACCCTCTGGGTAAAAGTACCGTTCAGTCAAACACTAAAAAAAAACAATAAGTGTCCGTTTCTAGTATGGCTTTTCGCTAATGGACACAATGGCGGGCAATCTTGTTACGGCGGAGAAAGGGAGGAGGAGGAGGAGGAGGAGGAGGGGGAAGAAGAAGAAAAAAAAGCTTCGAACCCGAAGCCGCCAAATGGAGTCGGTTCGGTGCAGTTTGCGGGTCCCGCCGCACCGGAGCCCCGGTGTAAGAAAAATACACACGGTCAGGGAAGCGGCGGAAACCCTAACGGAGGTCTGACAATGTCCGCCTTTCGGAGACGGGGGGAAAAATGTCTCCCCGCATAAATAATAAACACGGCGGCGGCGGCGCTAAGCCGCCAGGGGCTCCGCCGCCATCCCGCCGCCTGCGCTCGGCGAGGAAAATAAATACAAATAAAGTCGTTTAGGTAAAACGCTTCGGGAGCGTAAAGAGAGAAAAGAAAGCGCATTCGCCCCATGGTGGCCGGGCGGCCCCATCCCCCACCTACAGTCGCTCGCTCTCCCTCTCTCACCGTCCTCCATCTTTAATCTGCGCCACCTCTCCCTTCTCCGCGGCCCGGCGTCAAAGCCCCCATGCGCGGAAAGCAACTTACCTCCTCCGGCCATCGCCACTCCGTCCGGCGCCGTGCGAAAACCAAACGCTCTAGCGATATATTTTACACCGTCGAGGGTTTTAATTTTTTTGCTTTGTTTTTGTTGTTGTTTTTTTTTGGCTACGGAAAAAAATAATAAGACCGCGAGTAGAAACCGCGCCTTTCAGAAGAGCAGCAATCCTAAGCCGCCATCTGGTGGCATTTTCCACAATCGAATGGCGCAGCTGCAGACCGGAACCGCGGTGCCCTCTGGCGGACACGGAGCCACACTGCGGAGGCGCACCGAGGAGAGGGGGGCCGGGCGGGAAAGGGCTCCGAAAGACCCCGCCGACTGGGGACACGCATGTGCGTGCGTGCATGCGCGGGGGCAAGGGCGCGTGGGCGGGGACACGTGCGCTGGGGGTGCGTGAGCAGGTGGTCCTCGCGTGTTTGCGTTTCCCTTATTATTATTATTATTATTATTATTATTATTATTCATCCATGCAAGTGGTGCATGTTTCTTGGAGGGAACGTAGCCACGCGGTCCTTGCTTCTTTGTGCTTATTATTATTGATATAAATATTAATATTATTATAATAGTAGTTTTCTATCCATCATTGCAAGACAGCGGTTGTGCATGTTTCTTGGAGGGAGCGCGGAAACTAGCGTGCAGCCCTCAGCACCGTACGAAATACGTTTAACTGTTGTTTCATAGAAGCAATTAAAATAAATGTAGCGTGAACGCGATCAATAGCAGGATCGCCGTGATGTTCCGGCTACACTGATACAGGAGTCTTTGAAAAACCATCTGTTTGCATTAAAACTATCGTTTTATTGCCTCTGCGACTGGTCAATGATCTGCTACTTGCTATACGCTACAATAATGTAAAAAAAAAAAAACATTTATCACAAACGTTGTGGCTAGGGGTAAGAAGCACAACCGTAACATTATTTATAGAAAAAAATGTATTTAAAGATTAGTACAAATTAAACACATATTAAACACAGATTAATCACTCAGTAAATGTGAAATTGTTTTGTGATTATTTTTTTTAGTTTGATTTTATTAAAATAGTATATTGGTAAACATTTATAAACGTTTTCTGTTTTATTTTTTTCTGTGCAGAATGTTTTGTGGAAATAAACACAAATATTGTAGACGTGTTACATTTAAGGCAATTGTGTGTATTTTTGGCGCATCTGAGTCCGTTGGACTATTTCTTGTAATACAAAGGCCTCTTGTGCACAGGTTCACCCACCAAAGAAAAATATTAACGTATTTAATTCAAGAGCCGCTTGGCTCATTCATGCAACCTGATTCATCGTAGAATTGTAATCTGCGTACAATGGCAGCCAGAGGAGGTTGGACCTTAGTTGATCCCTGTTTAACATGACAACAGGAGCGATGAGTCATATGTTCCCAGTTAATGGGGCAAACTGGGCAGCATCTGCCTGCCCTGCCTTCCCACAATACCTGCAGCGGCCGTGTTACACCGGTGCTGATGTATCTGTGGCGATATCGGGTGTTTGTTGATTTGGCTGGTTTAGGGAGTGTGATTTTCCTAGATTGATTGGAAAGTGAATCAGCTCGAGGTTTAAATACGGCGGCTAATCCAGTCGAATGATGTTTGTATTTGCTTTAAACGTTCAGGAGCTGCTGTTGTCGTAAATCAGGTTAGTTGAGGTGCTGATCTGTTTATAGCTCAGACTTACTATGCTGGGTAGCTGCAAGGGACCCACGCTTTGTGGGACTTAAGGTGTTCCCGTCGATATTCTATGTATGATGATCAGTTTTTGATTGAGTTTTTGAGATTTTGCCTCAAAAGACATTATGTAGGTTAAACATCTGTGGCCCTACCATTGATTCATAATTCACTGCAGGCATTGTCGTAATGTTGTGGGAAATTTGCCACACGTTGCCATGACGGCACGTCTCCGTGGAGAGGAAAGATCACTCCGCCATCGTGCTCCCTGCCCCTGGCCACCCCTAGTGATTGCAAATGCAACATTTGCACAGCCGCTTCACCGCTCAGCTAATATTCTACTCGCAAACGCAGGCAGAATACATTTATCCACCTTGTCGCCTATTAAACACCCCCTTTGCTGCCTGGTGGCTGGAATATTGGCATGTCTCCAGATGTATGTGTATCCAGTCTTGTGCATCTATTTTGTGTATCATTCAGTTCAACGTTTTCCTTCCTGAGTTAAGTGTGTCATCGAGCAAATGGAATTTAAGATATTACAATGTAGGTGATGAAGTACAGCCTTTTAGGAAAGTGAGAGGTTCTCTGATTGGGACAGGTTAGAAAGAGATTGGAGTGGCCTGGCCCCATATGACACGGGAGGGAAGACCAAAAACTGGGCCTACAGACACCCCCCGAAGCCAGCTGTATCCAGCCGCCCTTAGGTAGAGCTGTCTCATACATCTGGATGAAAGGCTCACCTCCACGAGGGGGGGGAAGAGTTAATTCTTATCCATTATTGCTTTTGTTAAATCCTTTTCATGTCAAGCATCCTCTAACTTCAGTGTGTGTGTAATTGTGATGCTTTACGGCTGTCGTGTTCATCAACACTGCACTCACGGAACGTCAGCGTGTCACCTGGTAACACCCCCCCGACACCCCCGTTCCTGCTCCCTCCGCAGCCATCCTGGGATGTTCTGAGAACTCCAGTTGTGAATTAGGAGATGTGTATGACCCGATCCCACAGGGGGATACTCGCAAACTCACAAAAAGTCACAAAATATTACGATTTTCTCAGACTGCGACGGAGGTGGGGGGGAATAGCCCCAACTCTCATATCAAACATTTTTTTTTGTCGAATGGTGATGGAAACAGTGTTGTTTTTTTTAGCTGTGCCAGCTTCCACATGCAAGCAGCGTAACCACCCAACATCCCAGAATAAACATTACAGAATGCAGTGTTGTGCCCCCCCCACCCACCACTTTTCAGATCTTTCCCCAAGGCTGCTAGGTGACATGTGTGGTATACAGATCTAGGGGGGGGGACATTATTTCTCATGTGTATTCTATTTCCACGGCAACTCACTGAATCGCATTCAGTGTTTCACCAAGGCTGTTTACAATAGTCAACTTTAAAAGATTTATTTTCCTATTTCTGTCAGCCGTACGGCTTTGAGGTGAGTCACTGTTGCATTCATGACTTCCATAGCCCATATAAGATAAGTGAAAAGGGGGAGCTGAAGGGCAGATTCATATTTTTGCTTTTTAATTAATAAAAGAAGAAGAGAAAGTCAGTATTACTTCACTGGAGCAAAAAAGTCTCTTCCCCATCCGCACGTGAATGGAAATGTCCTCTGTAAACATGTAGTGATGTAAGTGTCTGAAGTATAAAATCCACAAATAAAACCTCTTCAGATAAATCCCCATCTAGATGGACTGTTCTCTGTGTCTTGTCTAATGCAGGTGGGTAAATTGATCTTTGGACACGCACGCTTTAATCTCCTTGACAACTTGCACACTCAATACTCCTACTAATGCCGAGCAGGTGGTAACATTGTCCTTTATTGCAAATATAACACTCCCCTTAGAGGGGGCCTTGTAGGAGGGGTGATGGTGGGGGTGGGCGTGCATATGGAGTGGGTGGTCTGATTGTTTACCATGGCTTCTCAAGCTAGCAAATGTAACAACGATGTCTTACTAAAGCCTTGGAAAGTCTAGAGAGTCTCACTTGAAGCCTTGATGCCTTGCTGAAGCTACTGTAAATATGTAGAGACTCATCTGAAGCCTCAATGTCTGCCTGGATCTACTACAAATATGTAAAGACATAGCTGAAGCCTTGCTGATTGGCTGAAGCTGCAGTAAATATGTAGAGACATAACTGAAGCCTTGATTGGTTGAAGCTACAATGAATATGTAGAGACATAGCAGAAGCCTTGATGAGTGGCTGAAGCTACAGTAGACATGTAGAGACGTAACTGAAGCCTTCATGATTGGCTGAAGCTACACTGAATATGTAGAGACGTAGCTGAAGCCTTGATTGGCTGAAGCTACACTGAATATGTAGAAACATAGTAGAAGCCTTGATGATTAGCTGAAGCTACAGTAAACATGTAGAGGCATAACTGCAGCCTTGATTGGCTGAAGTGACAATGAATATGTAGAGACATAGTAGAAGCCTTGGTGATTGACTGAAGCTACTGTAGTCCTATAGAGACGCAGCTGAAGCTTTGAGTCTGTGGATTCTGTAGAGATGTGAAGCTGAGGCACCGCTGTCCCTGCTAGACAACAGCTGCTCATCAGCAGCGATATCAGCCTTCATGCTTTAAAATTGGACTTGCCCTGCTGTGTGATTAGCGTGAGTAAAATGGCAGCCAGAAATCAGAACCGTGAAGCTGAGGAATACATGCCCTCCTCTTCCATGCTTTGTAGAAGGTGTGATTAGGGGGACGCTAAGCAAATGCAGCTAATACAATAGAACTGAATATGATTACATTAGGGATAAATCAGTGTGCGTGGGGAGGAGGGGGGGCTGTGGATATCTCTGGCTCAGTGAATCTCGCTCTGCTGCGATAAATCCACAGCCTCGCTGACCTTTAGCTTTGACGAGACCAGTCTGGCTTCAGCTGTGTGACTCCGCCCGGCCAGTAATCACGCAGACACATCCTGCGTTGGAGGGCGGCGTGGCAGCCACGTCCTCTGCTTCATCCCGCGCTTCCCCGATACGTTATAAACCAGCGGCTCCCGAAGGAGCGCGGCGGCTGCTTCAACCGATTCCTTTCCGGCAGTTTCCATGGCAACCTGACATTCTGCGAAAGGCGAGGATTCCAGCAGTGGACTCCATTTTGAAAAGCCCCCCCCCCCCCCCCCCCCCCTTCGCTCCTGTTATTCATGTTTAAAGCTCTCCTCGCTCGACTGTTGAGGTGTTGAAGGCTGGCTGTGCGCCCTGTCACCGATACGGCTGGCTGTGTTATTCCTGTAGCGCTCTCTGTGAGGGAAGCCGCACAGGGATCCCGCGGGTGTCATGTGACGGCCGGTCCGTGACTGCTGCCTTCCGACAGAGTTTCTGTCTGCTGGAGCTCCCATCTTTCTTACAGACCGTGTGTCCGCTGGTTTGGGAATATCACTATGTGCTGCAGTGTCGCGCCTGAAGGTTTCCCAGCGTCTATCTGGGTTTCTATCAGTTTTTTTTGAACTAGTCACTCTATACCACCTTTAGTTTGTGCCCTGTGATGGGCTGCAATCCCATCTGAGTCGTTCCTTACCCCATTCCCTGTGTTTCCTAGGATAGGATCCAGGCTCCCGGCATCCCGGTACGGATGCGGCTCCCAGCCCCTGATACCAGTCTGCGGCCACTGTCCAGTATCCCAGTGCACCATGGTAACGTTTGGGGGTTTTGCAGAGGCGTGGGATACTTACCAAAAAACAAACTGTACGTTAAAATTTTTTTACATCCCTAACCCCACAGAGCTGGGATTCACCGACTTTTACATCACAAAGAAATTCACGGACCAGTAAAACAGCTGGGGGGGAGGGTGGGGGAGGGGGTACTGGCAGATCAGTTGGTTCGGTTTCCAATTTTTTGAGATATAAACAGAATGCATGCACATGAGGAGTCGTTGTAAATGAATGGTCAGCCTTATAGCTTTTGATTACAATTTCTTCCTTTTACTTGGCTTTGTTATTCCCCAAATACACCACAAAAAGCATTCTGTGCCGATAGGCAGATACGGCAACACCCCCACACAGGACATTAGGTACATGCATTGGTGATACCATTGCGGGTTGGCATGGTGGTGCAGTGGTTAGCACTGTTGCCTCACACCTCTGGGTCCCAGGTTCGAGTCTCTGTCTGGGTCACACGTGGGCGGAGTTTGCATGTTCTCCCCATGTCGTCGTGGGGTTTACTCTGGGTTTCACCCCACGGTCCAAAGACATGCTGAGGCTGATTGGACTTGCTGGATTGAACGTGGGAGTGCATGTGTGTGTGAATGGTGTGTGAGTGTGCCCTGCGATGGGCTGGCCCCCCATCCTGGGTTGTTCCCTGCCTCGTGCCCATTGCTTCCGGGATAGGCTCCCCGTGACCCAGTAAGATAAGTGGTTTGGAAAATGGATGGATGGATGATACCACTGCAGCTCAAAGATCTAAATCTCTCTGCTGTGTCCTCATGCAAGCACAGCTCTATGCAGCCTTTGCTATTTAAATGTGTTGACGACAGATATACACAGGAAACCCTGTTACTATAACTGCAGTCGGTCATTCCAAGCACACTTGCCCTTATTATGATATGCAAACATTTGCTCACTTTTGAATAATCCTTAGACGTAAACAGGCCAGCAACCCAGCTGGGTTTTTATGTGCTAAATACAGAACGACATGCCCTGCAGTGACCAAGTACTTTCCAAGGAGAATCAGCGATTCAGGTCCGCGACTGATGGTCACAGACCATGTCGTAACATTTATGTTCCCGTATTTCAAACTCTCGGCATGCACAGATCGATGGACTGCATTGATTATAAGTCAGGTATCAGGCGTGCAAGCTGCCAAGCAATGCTGGCTAATTGCGGCGATGAAATAACGCTACCCTGCTCGGTGCCCTGTGCCATGTCCATCTCCCCCTCCCATCAACCGCAACTCAAGACGAGTTCTCACATTTTCCCAGCACGCAAATAACTGCTTCCTGATGGAGACCCTGTTAATGATATCTTTCCCTCCACAGCAGTCTCTCAACATTATTCCAGATGATTGAATTCATATCATATTGCCTGTTTTGCCATCAGATGGTGATTAACATGTCAACCTGCTGTTACCCTCTGTTTAACAGGATCTATTAATGGTAGGTTGCTCGTCACGTGCATTGGTCACACGTGCATTGCTGAAACGCGATAATAAATTCCATGCACATTTTGACAACATAATTCCCACTTACAGCCATCTTTTACAAGCCATTTTTTTAACCTGAGGTGTTTTTTGTTCAGGGACCTGGCTTAATTGCCTAAAAATCAATTTTATCTAGTTTGACATTCATTCATGACAAAGTCTGGGTGGCCTGCAGGTTTACTGAGTCGTGACTCCTTGCTAGTGATTGGACTAGGCCCCTGTTGTCAGATGAGCACAACTGGATTGTCATTTCATTGTTTTCTTTGTCTTTGATATTCATCCAACTGCTCCCTTCAACAGAATGCTAAGCAAAGGACACTCGAAAACCACCGTGAAGAGTTAACTGATGCTGCCTTAACAATCGAAATCGCATAACACCTGCGTTGTCACTGCCAGACACACAGCGGTCCTGATCTCTGTTGTAAATAAACAGGTATCAGCTGTGAATCCTCACTGACAGGGGGATCTGTACAGATGTGCTGTGTATCTTATTTCTGTCACGGTGTGTGGAGTGGGGAAAATCACCTTCTCTCTTTTTGTGAGCTGTGAAATATCATTAGAATGTGTAAATAGAAAGTGCTTTTTAAAATGTGTGTGTGTGTTGGGGGGAGGGGGCTTGGCCACTCCTGTAACTCAATAAATAAATCACTTCGCTAACAATGCAAAGGTTGTAGGTTTGAATCCCAAGCAACACACGTAAACACAACCCTTTACCGTAAGTCACTGTGGATAAAAACCTCAGGGAGATGTAAATGTAACTACCTCCATTAAAGTCTAACTATATAAGATGCGCTCTGGAGGAAGCCTCTATGCATTCTAAGCCGCATGGGCACGGGGGGGGGGGGGGCATTTTTAAGACCTCTGTAACTTATGCTTTATGGTCTGTGGTTCACTGGACTGCAGTGACAGGAGTAGGTGACTTAGGGGAAAAGGAAGCTGGATCCCCCCTAATTCCTCTGCGGAATGGAACTGGCCACCCGTGTTCATATGACAAAATGGGACGTCACATTGTCAGAAATGGGGTTAACCCCTTTTAGTTATTGTTTGCAGTTGACGAGAAAGCTCATTTCTGCAAGATATAAGACTAAGGCATCATTATTACTTCGCTAACAAGTGAATATCACCGCAACTGCCCTTGCCAGCATTCCATGGCAAATGCTTAATAAACGAAACTCAGGCTGATCATTAAAATGGACTACTTACAGCCCAGAGGAAAGCCTTTAGCTAGATCAAGATGAGCCGAGTGGAGGTGAACGACGTTATGCGATCCACTGAGCTATCATTCACAAACACATTGTGCTGAAACAGGGAAAGAGAAAGATAATGGCAAAACGATCATCTCACAGGTTATTTCTGCTTCTTTATGGCACAGACTGCCGTTTATCTCGCTAAAACAGTTAAAATTATTTGCCATGTGGAGAACCTGCAAGGACTTCATCCCTGTCAGAGTGAGAGGCATCATCAGAAGTGCCTCAGAATTCTACAGCTCCTGTCTGCAGTGGTCTAGTCCAGTGTTTCCCAATCTAGTCTTCAGGGACCCCCCCAGACAGTTCCATGTTTTGCTCCCTCCCAGGAAGCAAAAATGTTGACTGTCTGGCAGGGTGCAAAAACATAAACTGACTGTGGGTTGGATTGGGAAACACTCTCTAGATACATCTTCTTTGATCAGGGAATCTTGTGACAGTGAGATGTAAAAACAGATACGGCTGTTTCTCAAACGTTAAAAACAATGGAAAGAGAAATAAGAAAAACATGGGCCGGATTTGACAGCAGCACCAAAATATATCCGGTACATAAAACATTGAATTCCAGTCTCCAGTATCCAAAAATATTTAAACCCACATATTTCATACAGGAAAATGTCCGGGCAATCATATACGATTACATTTTTTTAATTAAAAGATTAGTTTGTTTACATAAGGCTGGGGTAGGCAGCCCTAATCCTGGAGCAGCTTTTACATCACTGTTCACCTCACTGTTCACCTCACTGTCCAACTCACTGTTCACCTCACTGTCCACCTCACTGTTCACCTCACTGTCCACCTCACTGTCCAACTGACTGTTTACCTCACTGTCCACCTCACTGTTCACCTCACTGTCCAACTCACTGTTCACCTCACTGTCCACCTCACTGTCCAACTGACTGTTTACCTCACTGTCCACCTCACTGTTCACCTCACTGTCCACCTCACTGTCCACCTCACTGTTCACTTCACTGTCCAACTCACTGTTCACTGACTGTCAGTTTACTGACAACGCTGCATTTATTCTGCTTTTCTCTGCAGTTACATTATTATCACTGATCACCCAGTCTCACAGCCTCCCCTGTCTTGCTCTATTCAGTGTTTTTTGCTTTTTGTGAAATGATTGTGAATTCCTCCTTTTGCTACTTCCTGTCTGTAAGCCGTGCCACGGTCCTGGGGGAGCGTTAACTCAAGGTGTCATCTGCTCCTGTGTGGCTGGTATGACAATGAAGTCCACTTGACTTAACTCCAATAAACAGCACACTACCTAGTAGCCGGGAGAATGGACTCAGGGATGTGCCCCCCTCGAATAGCCTCCCTTTGTATCGTTAGTGCAGATTTCTAGGACTTGTTTTAGGGGCAATATGTACCAAGATACACCGGACAGACTATAATGTTTATGTGCTTGGGGAGTGAACAGATACGATTTGCAGCATGGGTCCTGAATCATGAAGTTTCACAAATCTGTCAGGCTCCTGAAGGCATCTTCAGGGAAACAGATGAGCCTGATTTAAACGGCACGGCGACAGCTGCTAACTGAATGACGGGAAAATACCACGAGACCAGCAAACCACAAGAGGAAGATTTTCTGCTGTGCAGTTTTTTGATTGCAATTATGATCTTTCGTTTAGCAGATAATCTTATCTGAGTGAGACGTCAAAGCTTAGAGTATTACACCAAATGGATTGAGAGGTCTTGAATATTTGCAGCTATGTTTTTGGGACTCCACAACGACACCTATCCTTGGATTTGAACCTGTCACCTGCTGGTTACGATAGCTGCTACCTCCTCTGTCGGAATGCAGTAGCCCAGCAGGCATGTATGTGTGCATGTGGTCGCCTAGACGAATGAAAGAAAGTGTCTGTAAATCAGAAGGGGTTCAGAAGCATGTATGTGGCTTGGTGACTCAGGATTGCCTGTATTCACAAGGTTATTGGTTCACGTCAGGTGGTTGGTACCCTCCCTTCTCAAAAATGTATGTCGCTTTGGATAAATGCGTCTACTAGATCAGTGTTTCCCAACCTTATCCTTGAAGACCTCCCCCCAGACAGTCTATGTTTTTGCTCCCTGCCAGAATGGTCCACATTTTCGCTCCCTCCCAGCTCCCAGTAGGATGTAAGATATTAGCAGCTGGGTTCAAAACCTTGAACTTGGTGGAAATCCGGTCGGCGTTCGAAGTGTGATGGAGAGAGCAGAGCTTGTTCGCTGAATGTTACATGGGAGGATCCCTGTCCATCAGCTACAACAAGATTTAAGCTTGAGGATTTCTTCACTTCTGTGTTCATGACTCTTTAGTCAATACCATCAGATAATTCATAATACATTAGCCTTCCCCTGTTCTGTCTCCAAGGCCCTTTTTGTCACTGTGACATTTCTCAAGTTTCTCATTTTGGGCGAACACGTTTCTCCGCATGCCTTTCTCCATCATGTCGCCCAGCAGCACCTTCACACAAGATGGGATACACAGGGTGTCCATGCCAGTCTCCCAGGCGGCAGTGAAGCTGTTTTCCTGAGCTGAATCGTACAGTTGGTGGTCAGTAAGGCCGTAATTATAATATACTATATATTGTGAGACACGTCTCCCACCCAAAGTTGACTGCATGGCTACGGTCTTGGGAGTCAGTATGTCTCCTGCTGTTCCCACAATGCCAGTTCTGCTCCACAAATCCCCCAACAGCACAACTGGACATTTCAGCTGGACATTGGGGGTGACATTCAGGATCTTGGCCAATCCCAGGGGCTCGGTTCATTCTGTCCCTGGAGGGGGAGGGGCAAACCATTCAGTTTAAAGCGCAAGGCTACACTGACACCTTTTTTTCTCCACTTTGGATAGGGCCAAGGATTCACCTCTAGTAAATCTGTAATTATATGGAGTTTTAAAGCTAATGCATACTGATCGTTTTGGCCTGGTCTTGTTAAAGCTAAGGACTGAGATATGTTGAACTTGTCTGCATAGATTAGCAACTCCCACACATTCTAACTGAATTGCCTGCCATCCTCTCTACTGCAGCGTTCATCATCTGGATATAAGGATCTGTGCCGAAAAGAAAACACAAATATATTCTTCAGATTAATTTAATTCTCTGAAGCCTACAGCTCTCCATGTCTGTGCCCCATTTCTGTGTGCATCCCTCGCGGATTAAATGGCTCTTTTCTTGCTGCTATGCATGTTGGACGGATCCCACAAGGATGCATCTGGGGGGCAAATGATGCGTTTTCCTTCCTCCTGTGCGATTTCATCTCCTCGGCCGCCAGCCCCCTGCCCCCCCACCTAACCCCCCCCCCCCCCCCCCACCGATGAGGGCTGCAGGTTTGTTTTCCATGTCACTGGAGAGCAATTTCCGTTCAGTGATATATCCTTCATCCCCTCAGTCTAAGCCGCGCTATTGGGTCTCTGGGTAAGGTCTTAGCCCCCAATCGCTTCAGGGACTATCTGACCTTTCTGTTCCCAAAAAATGTACCACGCATTAAATAATAGTGTCTGCTAGATATATGAAATGCGTGATCCATTGCGGATATTGACCCATCTGTCTACTTTGCTTGAGGCGTGGAATGCGGTGGCGATGAATTTCACTGTAGTCTAGGGATTCCCAACCATCTAATTTGCACAAATCTGGTGGATCAACCGGCGGTTTCCTGAATTTCACTCTTTCCATTTTTTCCCCCAGTATGAGCAGAAGACACGAATGCCATGTGGAATACTGGCCACAGATTGGGCATTCAGAACCCAGCTCTAGAGGAAGCATGTCTCCTAATATACCAGTACCCCTAAATTTGGGATGTCTGGGAACACAACTATACATCCCCATACCTCTCCTTGCAGACTGAGATCCCACATTATCTAACTTTTCAAACAAGCTTACTAATGATTTACGTTGTTTTACATTGCTTGCATATTTTTCGTAAATCAGACTGGGAATAGTTTGTGTTTTAAACTACTGCACTCTATTGGCACACATGCAGTGGCGTTTTAGCTGTGTACATCTCGTCTCTAATGATTTTGGCCTCAAGGTGCTGCTTCCTCGGACGCTCCAGTCATACCATTTCATTTTGTGGTGTAAAGCAATCCCAGTAAAACATTAACTGGAGCAGAAGATGGAAGATTAGGGGTCTTCATTGGACCAAATTGAACGCAGGCAGTGCTCTCATGTAGTGTGAATGTTTTGCCGGCATGGAACATTCTGGAATTGCACGGTTTCCTGAGGAAATTTCTTCACCGCGGCCCCACAGACATTAACTGTCAGCGGTTCCGCTCAGCTCCCTGTCGGACCAGGCCGCTACCCAGCTGCCCTTCACTGTGAAATGCCTAGTCCTGTCCGTCTAATTAAGCCCAATGTCTGTCATGCCTGTCTTCTCACCGGAGCAACCCCTTAATTTCTTCTGGCACGGATGTCCGTCAGGTGACCCCTTTGAGATGGGGGGGGGGTAGGACTGTAGGGCTGCTCAGGATAATAAATCCCCGTAACAATGTCTTTTTTGGGCTGCTTGCCCCCCTCCCCCTCCCACATCCCCCCCCCCCCCCCCCCCCCCCAGCTGCCAGAAGCTTCACGGGGAGGGAAGTTTCATTACAGTGTGAGGAAAAAGGTACAAATGAAGGGAATTCACTCTGAGCTTTGCTAAGGCTTGGAGCTCAGCAGTGTGCCGGGGGACACGGAGCCACCAGCACCAGACATCGCTGAGAGTTCGCTACCATTCTCTCGTTACTATGAATAAGTAAATAAGAGGCTCACAGGAGCCGCTGCTGTGAGGTGGGAGCCGTTTAGGTCTCGCTCCAGCGGACTGTCTGAGCAGTCAGAGGAGGCTGTTCCCAGCTGTGTAAAACAACGCAATTTGCTCCTAATGCTGAGGTATGAAATTGACCCCCCCCCAGCCCACCCCCCATAGGCAGAAGCTCACTCCTCCTACAGGGAGTGTTATCTCCACACTTCAGGTGCTGAGGTTCTGCATCGGTCACTTTCTCCGCAGTGAGATTCACCCCCCCCACACACACACACACCCCCCAGGCAAGCCTCACTACCTTCACCCCCTAACACCTTCGCATAGCTGTTCCGTGCCAACCCAACAGGAGGGCGCTAGTACGTCTAGCTGTGCGAAGGGCTTGTCCGAGACAAAGTAAAACTGGCTCGCTAAGTCACTGCCCCCCCCAGAAGATGGGACCCTAGTGGTTGGGGGGTAAGCAGCCCAAGAAAGACATCGTCGTCCATTTTATGACTCCTATGTCCACAATGCAGCTCGTTTCATTGTTATAATATATACTGCGAAAATTCAATTATGTCCACGTCGGATCATGCATACTGCAACAGGTAAGGTCTCTCGACGGAGCCCTAAGGACTGGCTAACAGCGGCTCGGAACGTAGCATGATGTGTCGCTGTTGTAGCTGCGAAGCAACGCTTGTTTCCATCAGCATAATATATTCATGACTTGGTATTCACATGGACACAGTGTGTCATGTGACATGTAAAGCTGCAGCGGGTTTAGCGCAGGGTGCCCAGGGTGGCCGTTTTGGGAGGATGACTGAGGCACTGCTCTGAACATCACAACTCCTGGCAGATTCTGGACAGGTCCTGATGCAGTGAGCCAGTGATCGCTTAGTGGATGCCACTTAATTACAAGCTAAGTGATTTATTGGACTGGCAGTGACGGCTCCTTTAATCTTACTTGAGGCACCTGATCTATCTGCAGTACCAGCGGCAAGGATGTCGGAGACCTTCCAGCAGAAAATGAGCAGAACGCAATCAGAACAGCGACTAACACAGTCTGTCACCAACCATAGTATCGTTTACCTGACTGTGCCATCAGTTGGCCACTGAGGAACAAGTACAACGTTTAGAGAGTGGTTCTCTAACTGGTTCCTCAGATGGGAAGAGCATAGAAGAGCACACTCATAGTCCCAAAGGATTATAGTCATATTTCAGAAGTCATGAACTTGAGTGTCCACATCTCTATAGGCAGACCTCACAACCCACAGAGCTTAAATAACGATTCATTCAGGAAAGCAGAAATGCCGGAATCCCACCAATAATATCCGCCTCTTTGCTTAAGAGATGCTTCTCTCTGTTGTTCGTCTTTTCGCGAGGAACGCAGGGCGACGCTGAGCTGATTGTTGATCAGAAGCGTTGCTCTCATGTAAGCGTGAATATTTTACTGGTATGGAACCTTCTGGAATGTCAACCTGGATCGTTGAGATGAAAGACAGAAATGGTGACAGGGTCAGTTTAAGCTGCGATTACATGCTTCTTTATTAAAAATTAATCAAAAGTAAAAGATACACAACAGCAATGTCATAAGCTAAAGACGCAATTGACCACTAAGCCAAACGGTATTTGAGAGGACAAATGAACGTTCGCCAGGCAGACGAACCACTGTCGACGGGACAGACGAAGCTGAGGTGTCTGACAGCCGACGTAACTGTCTCACCTGGAGTTTTCTTTTGCCTGGAGTTGTGTCAAGGGTTCGAAAGTCACAGCAGCGACCTCAGAGGTTGGAGAATTCCACCAAAAGGCTTCAAGCCTGGAGAAGCACATCAACAGCAACTATGCAGGGTGTCATATACCATATAACTCAGATGTGATGCCTGTATTGACAGATAGGTTGAGTTTGGGATTGTGCCACTTTCAAACTGAGGGGGCGGAGCCTAAGACAGAAATACACCTCCCGATGTGCTCTGATTGGATAAATCTCCGTGTAATGTAGCACTAATTGGCAAAATGGCTTGGATATCTCCCTTTTGAATCTATCCCAGGGACCGCAACCTTGACCAGTATCTGCCTGCATTATAGACAGTGTGTGAGTCTCCCAGGGTGACTCATCCCAGGCCGGTGGCCTAAGGTTGCCTGGAAACTTTGACAAGACACCGGCGATGCTGCAGCTCGCCTCCGCAAGGACCTGCGAAGCACGTCGACCGCTGCTTCTTCTGTTTCTGTGTCACGTGACCCATAAGAGTGGCGGAACGAGACAAGGGTCCAACTCATTTCTTGCTCTAAATGCCGCCTGCTAATGTCCCTATCGGATTCTATCCAGTTCGTTTCCCGTTCAGTGCCCCCCTCATTTGATGCATGTGAACGTTTTTAGTTGCTTAATCGACACTTTTATTTATGGTTTCTTGCATAGTTGAAAATTCCTTCTATTGTACGGAAGGGGATGTTTTTCTCGAAGCATCCTTATATTCATCCATCATCCAATGGAATCCGGAGCAGGGTTCGAGGGGGTTTAGCAAAGCAATTCATGCTAATTACTTGGTTGAATGATACTGCAGCAAATCGTCTCTTAGGGCTATCGACGCCTCAGTCCTTTGGTCACAACGTCAGCTGCGAACTTTTTTCTCCCCCACCTCCTGAAAATTATATAACACCCCCCCTCCCACCTCGCCCCACTCCACATCTCAGAATTTCAGGAGAATTTAGCTCCCCCATAAACACGCTCCCTCGGGTAGGATTATTGCAATTTATCGCATTTCCAGAATGGAGATTAAAAGTCACCTTCTCCGCTCGCTGGCACAGAAAGATGGTTCTCAGAGAGGCGCGGGAAGAACATTTGGTCGGCTCAGAAAGTGAAAGGACAGTTTTGCTTGCCTGGTGCGACCGTGAAACGGGGGCTGCACATAATTAGGCGTAATGTCAGAAAAGACAGACTTAATAAATAAATTTATAAACCCACGGTGTCTGAAAACGAGTCAAAGGGGGGGTTGGGAAAATAAAGGAAGGTGGCCACACCCCATGCCCTCCCCCACTTTGCGTTAAATGTCCTCTGCAGGTCTCGGTTGGTTGTTTATACACTGACTGACGATGTCCTGCTTTGGGGAGACGTCACATCTCAAACTACCCCTGGATCCAGCATCTGGTGGAACATGGTTTAATATTACAGGAACGATGAGCTTGGGTGGACAAGATCTGTGAGGGGGTGCAGGCCGACCTGGCTCACAACATCTGATCTCAGTTACCGCGGGGCATCAAAGATGGCATCGCCCAGCCCGAGGCAAATGGCTGAGTTATTCATCTCAGGATTGTCGTCTCCTTAATGCTCCGGCTGAAATGCAGACGACAGCTTGAGGAACTTCAATCCAATACCGACTTGTTCAAATTCACACTGAAAGTTCACGATGAGAAGGCGCTCGCATACCCCCTAGCTATGATGGTACTGAGTGTTCTCTGCTAAAGGGTTGCGACATTACATGAGAAGATTTTACTCTCTGCCCGGATTCCACTAAATCATAACATTAAAAGACAAAATGTTTTCATTAGATTCCGTGCGGCTTCTGCCTTATGACCTAGATATTTATGGTGCGCTTGTACCTTTGTTCTGAGGAGTCAGTGGTCTTATTGTTTATTACATCAAGTCACATTATGAGGTTTTAATTGTCACAATGATGGATGGTGAATGACTGGTTCATAAATCAGTGCTGCTACACTCTGTTTCACCACATGTTTTGGGAGTTTTTCCCACATGGCCGTTGCCACAGCAACAGGTCCGCCCGCCGGGGTTTATTCCAGCTCCCTTGGGAAGTGCCCCGGGGGGGGTGACACTCTGTGCGTAATCGACGTCTGTGCCGCCGAGGGCAGGTTCGAATGCGCTGGAGGAGAAAACTCAGCTACCTCCGTCAGAAGCATCATCACGAAGGAGTGTCAGAGAGGAGAAGAGCTCTGGGCAGAGAAGAGAATGTAAATGGGAATCCTGGCGTACGGTGAGGCAGAGAGCTGCCAGAAATTGCCGACTGGTGAAATCAAAGTCGAAGAACATAAAGCTGAGAGGCGTTATCATGGAAACACCCGGAATAATTCTGTGTAGTCTTATTTTATGACTAAGAATGCTTAGTAATGCCCTTATGTGCGTTATGCGGCACCGTTCAAAACATTTTTTCAGTCTAACTTTTTTCAGTATTATTGTATATATATTGAACCAAAATTGTATGAATAAAATATAATGGTATAGCCAATTTAAATTGCATTACCACTTTTTGTTATTTTCATAGCTACACACCAGTCTTTCAAAATGCGTAAATTATCACACACTGTTTATTAAAATACAATCCGCAGAAGCTCTGCGAGATCCCTCTAAATCTGATCCGGATTTGTATGGGATGTAGGACACTTGCACATCTCTGCAAATAAACATCATATTTAATTAATTATTTTTATTTACCTTTATTGACTATAGACATCTGCAAAAAATATCTGGTTGCATACAGGTGACCAGACTAAGGACTCCATTGTAATGCCGGCTGTAATTATCCCTCAGTAGGAACCTCAGGGACGTGGAAATACAAATTCTTTCTCGTGTCGGACCCTGTGTAAACAATGTGAGGGAAATAAGGAACATTAGACAGATGTTTTAAGACACTCAGCCACACATACCAGCAGGGTTAAGGGATCTCGGCTCACTGAGGCTCCTCCCCCCTGGTTGCCATAGAAACAGGTTCCAGCCATGTTCTCCTGTCCTCATCTGCTGTGTGATGACTGCTCCTACGGCTTTCTGAAGACGCTGCTGCATTGGGTACATGCACGCCGACTGATGTGGGGCCTCCGTCCCACGGCGAAGCTCAACAGAGATGAAGGCACCAGGTTACAGGTTCATTCTAGGAACGTGTACCGAGCATTATGATTAAGGTATGGAAACGTTCGAAAGGGTCCAGTCTTCCTGATGTTTCCAGAACGTCATCTCACTACTACAGCTAAAAATAACAATACAAAAGCGAAATGAGGGCATCATGGTGACCCTCTGGCTTTGTGGGCATCAGGGATTTAAGGGTTGACCATATGTTCATAGTAGATACTTACGGCAAATTTATAAAATTATGTTATATTATAAAACAATATTTTTCAACATTAATTATGTTAAAAGGATGTTCGGATAATCGTTTTATCATGCTGGCATTGACAGAACCTTTGTTTAAATGTTAAACATGGAAATAACGTTTCAGTTACGTTACTATGAGAATGTTCTCTGCCAGCTTTAGAAGCTTAGATGAAGATTTTAACGTGACGTTGGCTGAAGGTCTGGAAACGTTCCCCGTTCGCTTGGATAACACCTGGCTGACCCCCCCCCCCCCCCCAACGATGATTACTGCAAAGGCTCTCCCCCCGCACCAAGCCTGTGGTTTCACAGTGTGGGCTGTGGTTCCGTCATTTCACAATCATCCTCACTGTAGCTTTTCGTCTCATGGAACCGAACGTCGTCATTGCGCTCGTTGAGGCAAGGAGTACAAAGTGGGCAGGTGCCTCTCAGCTGAAGCCCATTATCGTGTTTGTTCCTGTCCGTCCTAAGAAGCAGCACTGCCACGGAGCTACTTCCGCTTAGCGGCATCAGCTGTTCAATTCAAGTGTTCCTCAAAGGTCAAGGGTCACCCCCGAGCCGCCAGAGACGAAACTGGACCAAAAAGATCGATGCAGGCATGTTATAAATCAAGCTATTGCTGCGGAAGCCAGTTCGCAAAACATATTCACATCATATTATGTCGAAGCGAATGTTCTGGGTACATTTTATTAATATATTTCTTTATATGTTATTGGGAATGTTAGACTGTTATGTTCGACTGAGCTATTATAAGGTAAAGTTAGGCCAACAGTTGACTGTCAACTAATGCAGTCAAGTCAAGTGGGTCTTTATTGTCATGCCATCTCTATACAATCCACAGAATTCGGTGGCATGAAGTAATATTCCATGGGACCTCGGTGCAGCACATGTACATAAAGTGCAGAAACTGTGAACGAGACAAGTGGAACACATGAGGGTGAGGGACAGGCCATGTCTGTCAGCATGTCCAGGTGAGCATGTCTGACAGCTGATGTAAGTAATCACATCTACGAGCCAATGATTCAGCTGCATGTCATGGTGTGTTGCTCTGCGTTCGGCAGCCCCAGCATCGGATGTCAGCTTGAAGCTCATTGGATCAGGTTAATGACAAGGTCGGGCTAAGCAGCCACTCAGACAACTCTAACGATCTCATGAAATATGAATGGTATTACTGTGGCCGAAGAAACACGGCTCGCTCGTTATTAGCTCGCTTACAGACGAAGCTAACGAGCGTTACTGTGGTCAATGAGCATCTGGCAGGTAGCTGCACGTCGGATGCAAATGGCTTCATGGAGCGTTTGAAGCATCCGGCAATATTCACTGCACGTGGAAATCCGTGTCACTGTACAGTGACACACTGTACACGAGAGCACGTCTGATTCAGGATAGCTGGTTTACTATTGAAATGTATGGCATGGAATATTTGGCTTGTGTATAAGGACTGAGAAACATCTATGGTCAGAGCTACAGCAGAAAACCGGCCGCAGAATGGTTCCGGTTCAGGGCTGCTCATCACCCATCTTTTACGGATAATCATGAATGAAACATTAGCTACGGCCCCCGCACCCAGCTGGCCTGACTCCAGCATCGACACAGACCTTCACTTGCCCCACACCTACCAAAGAACTCTCTTTAACCTGTAGCCTTTGCAGCATGACCGATGTAAGCTGTGCTATTCAGCTGCAAATCTGACTCTTTCCCTGGTAGCAGGAGATACATGACGTTCTTTTACCCAGAAGCTTTTTACTTCATTCTTATCCTGTTAGTTTTATCAATAAAGAATTTTGTTTGCTATATTTAGGGCTGCATAGAGCATGTTTACTACTGCAAATTAATATATTAATATAATTCCTTTGATATATTGTCTTTAATTGCTTCCACTGGAAGGCAGGACAGGCAAACATTATGTTTAATATTTAATCACTTCTGAGTTAGCAAATATGCGATGTAATGCTCGGATTAATTACCGTATTTAGGGAATCCTGCATACTCTGGTCTGGTCTTTTAGGCTCTTTGCAGTGCAAAGGCTGTGAGAGGTTCTAATCTGCTCAATTAAAAGACAAGAATAAATCACTTGTGCAAGTTCGACGGTATTAAACTGTTCTCCTGCATCTTGAAGAAAGCAGGTTATGGAAGTTGCTTCTGTAGAATTTTAATGACCATTAAACACCAGCAGGGGGGTTGTTAGAAATTTTGGGCCCTATGTTACTCAGGGGGCTTTGGCGTCATCCGAACTCCCCCCTTTATGGTGCCCCTGAATACCAATCCCCCTCTGGTCTGTAGATAAATGTCGCTTCTTTATTGATTGATTTGAGTTAAAGTCCAGACCAAGATTTTGCTTCAATCAACCAGCTGAGCATAAAGTGTCACAGTCACGGAGTACTCAACTGGCTGGTTGAAACAAAATTCCGGTCTGGACTTTTACTCTCTGGACCTGAATTACCCAACTCTGTGACCAGGTACAGTAACCCAAAAGGGGAGCACAAATGTTTGACAAGAACTGGAAGCTTTTGGTGTTTTTAGGTTAAAGTGTTATTTTATAGGGGTGACACAATGGTGTAGTGATTAGCACTGTTGCCTTATGCCTCTGGGACCAGGGTTTGAGTCTCTGCCATGGTTCCATGTGTGTGGAGTTGCATGTTCTCCCCGTGTCATCATGGGGTTTTACTCTGGGTACTCTGGTTTCCCCCCACAGTCCAATCACAGGTTGATGAATTCCTGCAAGTCAGACAGTGCTAGCAGCCTGGCAGTCCTGCACACCAGTGCCAAGATTCAGAGCCTGATTGAGAGTGTTGCAAACTAAAAGAAGAAGGAGGACATCAGGAGATACCCAAAAGGAAGGTTTAGGGAGGTAAATAGCAATACGAACAGAAACGTGCTGAATGAGGTTATCTTTGGACATAGGGAGGGAGAAACAAACTGGCACAAGATAACCAATAACAGAAGGAAAATGTCAGGCTTACTGCGTGTTTCTCTGTCCAGGCTAATTTAATTTCTGACCTGATTGAGCTCTAGTCTCTGTCCGCAGTCGCATGAGGGAGCAGGAGGGATGCGAGCTCCGCAGCCGCTGTTAGCTGTCAGAGTTATGGCCTGGAGATCTGCGTCCGAACAAGGGCAAAAGGAGGGCATTCGCACGTCTGCTGCTGCATTCAACACCCGGAGCCCCAAAACTCAAAACTATAAGGCAGCCGCTCAAGCTAGCAGACCGCTAATACATCTAGCTGCATAGATTTATGGGACGATTTGTGTTAGCGCATTTTCAAAAACACACGTGCGGGGTTTCTCCTACGGCAGGGACCTGCAACCTTTCTGTCACAATACTTTAAAGAGCCCGTGCAGATATTTCTTTTCTTTTGTGAACGCAGATTCAGTAATGGCAGAGATACCGTTATTGTTATTTATGTCTAATGTGATCATATCTGAACTGGACAGTAATTATCTGATTAAGACCTGCCGTCTCAGTTCCCTTGGTCATCACAGGCAGGCTATAAAGCAAATGTTTTGTACATTTATAGGTTACATTAATACTTACTTAATTATAGAAAAAAATCTACATTATACATAGCGCATGATGTCATTCAAATATGGTACTGGGGTTCGAAGAGGAGTGCCCGAGTATAAATTGTAGGTATACAGAGTAAAATGATAGGAACCGCTTATCTTTGACGCATGCTCAAAACGAGCCGGCTCCGCTGTCCGTCGATGTTTAAACTTGCATTACTGAGAGAATATGAAATAAAGGAGTCTAAAGCACAGAGACTCATTTTCCCGTTGCTTTTCCGTCAGCACCTGCAGAGCCGTGCACGATCACCGCACCTAAGGGCAGTTATAGGCGAGCGGCGTGAACGCGTCTCTGGCTTGTCAGAGCACACTGCCTGTCATCGGGGACCACGTTCATTCAGGGTGAAGATGGGGGGAAGTGCACACTCGGCTTGCCGTGTTTCCCGAACCGAGGAACGAGAAAAGTATTTCTCGTAATTTATGATTCAGGAAAAGTGCGCACTACTTGTTTTTTCCCTTGGGATCACCTCGTTTGAATCACCATGTGAGTATCTGGCTTGTTTGTTTCACCTTGAAACGAAATAAATCAGTTGAATGCAAAGTACGTGTTTATTTGGTGTACGGAAGGAGTGCGATATCAAGAATGAAAACGAAGTTGAATTTAACACAAGAAAAATCGTTGTAGTTAATGTGTCATCGCAATCTGGATTTATTTGCTTTCACCCAGGATTAAGGGGAATTTACAAAAAACACGGTTGCTGCTTCAATATGATGTTCTTTTTCCCGTGTAAAAAGATACACATTTCCAGTGCGATTACTAATTATTTAATTTAATATTTTTAATGTGCGTTTATTTAAAATAGTTTTAATGTTTTTATTCGGGAGAGTATGTAAAGAACTGCGAGAACTGAAAGATTTTTTGGGGATACTGAACTCTAAGACAATTAAATTCTGTTTTGGACATGCGTCTCGTTTCAGAACATACAGTGCCATTTCTGTTTCGAAAAAGCACGGGTTTGTTAGTGGGATGCAGTTAGTGACACATTATTTCCTTATATTTCTCCTATAGGCGATTTGAGTCTCCTTTTGTATTATTTCTGCATAACCTTGACAGGAATTTAATTCTGCCCCGTGTTGTAACCGAGCTTCCGTCCACATTTAAACCTTTAAATAAGTAACTATGACAAAGCTATGTCGACAATCACACGTTAGACCAAATTCTATATGTCGTGGTTAATGGACCAGAATACCAAATGTGCAACCCCGACAGAGAAATTGGAAACGATTTTAAGAAATGATTCCTGTTTTATCTGTGTAATAGCACTTCTGTTCTGCGGGGCTGACTTATTCCACACTAGGACGAAAACCAGACGTTATATGGAATGCATCATTTGGCTTTATTTAGATGTGTACCGTAACCGTGTTAATTTGGGTACATGCACAGAATGTGCCCTACACGTGAAATACAGTACCACCCAATTAAATACCTTTGACGTCATAAACCCCGCAAAACACTTCAAAACGGGCATCTGCAACGTGTTTCATGCTCGAGGATCTAATCGCGCCGTGACGTCCGTCCGCCAAGAACGAAATGGCTCAGTGAAACACAGATCACATAAGGATGACGCGATCATCAGCGCAGATTAGGGGTCCTGACATCCGTCCAGTCACGTCAAACGACTGTGCACTATGCATATACGCCATGGCGATCGTTCAAACATGAATGAAATCGGTCTGATGTTTTTTTTCTTTTCTTTTAGTTTGCAACGCCCTCACTTGACGGTGCTACGCGAATACCTGCATTGCACTCTGGACAAATTCGGTTTAAATATAGAAACTGCACCACACAGAGAGACAGACAGTCTCGCGTGGAGGGGAGAGATGAGCGAAGCAAACTGTTTCAGAATTATGCAACCGCTTCGTCCGCATTCCAGATTTCCGCACAACCTCTGTCTCAGGATTTAACAAACGTCACTTGACGTGACGTGTTAGCTTTCAACGTCACCTAGGCCTGTGTCAGTTTCTGTGATTGAAAGTAAACTGAAGTCTGTTCATCTAAACCTTATATTGTTCTTGCTGTGTCACAAGGATAGTCAAGCCGTCTGCATGTGGACTGATGTGTCTGTGGCAAAACTATGTAGGCTATGGTGGTACATAATATGTCCACAGTAAAATAAGCATTTTGGTCTGTCAGAATTTGTCATGTTTTTTTTTTTTGCTTTACATTTCTAAAGGAGAGAGACATTTGTATATATATATATTTGTGAAGACAGAGATTAATGTCAGGCACTTTGTGTTTTAATACTACTGTAAAAATTACTCTGTTGAAGAAAAATGGATTCGTCCTTTTCCAGGCAGCATCACGGTTCAAAGAAGCGTGTGAAGATTCACCCCAACACTGTAACCGTGAAATACTCCACCCACTTCCCACAGCCGGGGGATGAAGGCTATGACGATGCACCCTCCTTCGAGGACTTTGGGACTTTCATGGAGGAGAATCCTGACAGGAAGCTGCTCGCCGACAACAGGCACGGCAGGACTTTTTTCGGCACCATGGAAAACCGGCCCAAGCCAGCCGGAGAAAGGCGGGACAACGGCGTGGGTGAGCAGCTGCAGAGCTTCGGAGAGGCGTCTGTTTTCACCTCGCGGGTCACCTGGGCTGCTCTGTTCGGAGCCGCACTGGCACACGGCTGCGTGGCGCTCATCACACGCCTGGCGGCTGACCGCTCCAAAGTGCCCTCTCTGGAGCTGCTCTTCATCCGCTCGGTGATCCAGGTGCTCTCCATTGTGGTCGTCTACTACCACCAGGAGGCGCCATTCGGGCCCAAGGGATACAGGCTGCTCCTCTTCTTCTACGGCGTGTGCAACGTCATCTCCATCACCTGCGCATACACCTCCTTCGCCATCGTCCCGCCCAGCAACGGCACCATCATGTGGCGAGCCGCTACCACTGTCTTCAGCGCCGTGCTGGCCTTCCTGCTCATCGATGAGCGCCTGGGTCTGACGGATGTGGTCACCGTGGTCACCAGCGTGTTCGGCCTCTGCCTGGTCATGATCCCCAACATCGTAGGCGAAGATAAGACCGCGCTGGGCTTCTGGAAAGAGGCCTTTGGATACACCATGACCGTCATGGCTGGTCTGACCGCCGCCCTCTCTATGATTGTGTACCGGGCCATCAAGGAGCGTGTGAGCATGTGGACGGCCCTTTTCACCTTCGGCTGGACGGGCACCATATGGGGAGCCTCCACCATGTTCGTTCTGCAGGAACCTATCATCCCATTGGATGGGGAGACCTGGGGATACCTACTGGGGATCTGCGTCTGTTCCACTGTGGCGTTCCTGGGAGTCTACTATGCCCTGAACAAGTTCCATCCAGCTCTGGTGAGCACAGTGCAGCACCTTGAGATCGTGGTGGCCATGGTCCTCCAGCTTCTCGTGCTGCGCATGATCCCGTCCATCTATGACGTCATCGGGGGCTTCATCGTCATCATCAGCGTCTTCGTCCTCACCGCAGTCAAGCTCTACT
Organism: Brienomyrus brachyistius; assembly: GCF_023856365.1. NCBI lineage: Eukaryota > Metazoa > Chordata > Actinopteri > Osteoglossiformes > Mormyridae > Brienomyrus > Brienomyrus brachyistius. The sequence goes on from NC_064553.1 coordinate 4,897,988, forward strand.
GGGTGGGCAGGAGCAAGCGGGAGGAATACCAAGAAATACTCGACTCCCCGATTAAATGAATCACGCCTACTTGTGTGCAGTCTTCTGATTCACTGATGTGCAACTGGACAGTCTCATGAATGTTGGAATCATGATGTATTTATTTTGCACTGTGTTGTAAAAAGAGACATTGTGAGCTGTGTTGTGTCTTAGTTGATGTATAAAATAAAAATAATCTGCAATGCCCATTCTACAATTTACTTCAATTATATATTTTTCAAGTCAGCTTTAACGTTTCGTGCATTCTGATCTTTTAATGAGAAGCTTTCTTAAATGTGGTGTGAAAATGGCGTCAGGCAGGTGAGTCATCATTTCAAAAATCAAGATGATTACCTGAAGTCATTTGCCAGAAAAATTTGTAAAAAGGACATTTTGGTATGTGCTTAGGGGCGGCATGGTGGTGCAGTGGTTAGCACTGTTGCCTCACGTCTCTGGGACCCGGGTTCAAGTCTCCGCCTGGGTCACATGTGTGTGGAGTTTGCATTTTCTCCCCATGTCGTCGTGGGGTTTCCTCCGGGTACTGCGGTTTCCCCCCACAGTCCAAAGACATACTGAGGCTAGTTGGACTTTTCAATTGCCCGTAGATGTGCATGTGCAAGTGTGAGTGAATGGCGTGTGAGTGTGCCCTGCGATGGGCTGCCCCCCCATCCTGGGTTATTCCCTGCCTCATGCCCATTTCTTCCGGGATACGATCTGGACCCCCGCGACCCGGTAGGATAAGCGGTTTGGAAAATGGATGGATGGATGGATGGATGGTATGTGCTTAGTACATTTAAACAGCTGCCCCCCGAGCTATTTGTTACTGAAATATTTAAGTGACTTTCATTTCTGGAGTTTCTTTGCAGCTTGACACTCAGTAAATGAGAAGCGAAAGAAATCTAGCTGCTACGTTTTGAGTTAATTTTGCAATGGATGCTCAGAAATGCAGGCAGCATGGATGCCAAGTCAGAGAGAGAAATCAGCACTGGGTGCGACTCTTACATTGATGTCTGCGGACAGGGTGAACCTAGAACCGCTTCTTTGACGACCGAACTCCTGTTACAGTTACAGCAAGGGCGCGCCAGTGAAACCTCTCTAGATAATATCGATCCAGTGTCTCAGAAGCTGAGTTTCTGAGGTCACTGCGCAGGACAGAAACCGACCCACTGGAGGAGCCGCGTAATGGTCAGCATATGGAACTGCGAGTGCCGAAAGCATGCATGTCGTCCTGCGAACGCAAACAGAGACATGCTGAATAGCGTTAGATAACCAGCAGGCCAGATTATGTGTCTAATGATCTGTGGGCAAGGAGGAATGGAGCGAAAATGTTGCACAATTTGCATCAATTTAAAGCACATCGCTAAACAAGCATTTTCCCATCTGTCACTGGGAAAATCATCGGTTTGATACAGCTTCCGATCTTACTACAGATTTTCTTTATTTACATGCATTACCAATTAAGCCTCAAATTGATTAAGGAAATAAGGAATTTTTTATCATTTTCCTTGATGCCCCCATACTCAGCTTGCAGTTATAAGACACAGTAATCTTCTTAACATGTATAGTTTCTTTGCACAAGGTGGAGGTTGGGTGGTGAGGGTGGAGGAGGCAGGAGGCGGTAGGAAACGTGTCAGGTCCCGAGAATGTGACTCACACCTAAACACAGAGGCTGGGAATCTCCATCACTAACCGCAGTCACACACCTCCGGTGTCACACTTTAATATTTTTTGGTGTTTAGTGGGTTTGACAAGCCGTCCGAAGGCTGGTTTATTATCCTTCCTTCCCTGCGGTCTTTCGGGGAATTATCCATTTTTTAATGTTATGATTCTATAAGTTTCATTTGGAAATAATAAATAAGATCTTTAACTTAATCACACCTTGAACGTTTTGACACAAACACACATTCAGTGCCTAAATTAATATACCCGCAAGCTGCCCTTTTCTGTTAAATGCTTTCGGTTTTTATGGAAACCAAGTGATGTGACCCAAGGACCGCTTGCTTATGGGTTCATGGATGATGCCTTATACACATTTATGCACCTGGTGTAGTTTTCTTTTTGTCACAATCCTTATTTTCTTAAAATATCCCTTCTACACAGTACAAAAGAAGAGCATGCTTCCCATACCTTCCACCAGATGGCAGACTTTATTTAAGGACTATGTTAAGTAAGGCTATAATAAAACTTATATATTTTATTTTGCATTCCGTTATTATGTTTCCTTCACTTTTTTAGTTTTTACCCAGCTATACAGGCACACTTCATACACCCAGGCCTGCCCAGTCTGGCTATTTAATATACAGTTTTAGTCTCTCGTAAGGGTTGCTACTCCCACTGCAGTGGTGTTGTGACTCGTGCATAGAAAAGGATAAATACGAGACCAAAACAGAGGCCCGATTGAGCTCTACTGGGTGAAGGGCCTGTAGAAGACTGTATGACGTGTGCATACTGTCAGGAGAACACCTTCATTTTCTGGCACTACTTTCCGAGTAAACACCATGTACCAATGCAGTGACAGCGGATGTGCGTTCTGGTCGTGAAAAAAGGTGTGTTCATGAAAAAAGGGAGCCATTTTATTGTGGACCTGTCACAGAGACAGTCATTGTTACACAGGAAACAGATAATATCCTGCAATGTGTGGCACATCTCAGGGCAACGAAATCTCAACAAAAAGCTTCACTTCCTGACCCCAAAAGGATGGGGGGGGGGGGGGGGGGGAACTTGTACGGTGACTGGTGTGATTCTGGGTGGGGTCTTTACCTCCACTGTGATTTTATTTGTCCCAAAGTCAGCAGCAACCACACTGATACATATGTCTGCTAATACCGCAATGCTTAATTACACTGTGATAGATGTGCAAATGGTCTATATATCACGTTAGGAAAAACGAGTGCATGACCTCATTACAGAAAGCATTAAATGGGCATAACCGTGTTAGCATCCCAATGACGGAGCAGTGCTTCTCAGACTCGCAGGGATCCATTTCCAGTTGACACCCAAAGCTCTAACTCTGCAAGATAAAACAACTGAAAATCAAATTAAGCATCTTCCTTTTGAATTTCCTTATTCTCCAAGAGCAGACAAACATTATTATAATGCCCGCCAATAACACAGATGTTTTATTTTCAGCTCCCCGCGTTCCTTTTTGATCAATCGATGGGAATTTGAAACCTTGCGGTTTTGCATCATGCACCTTGAACCAAATACCTGCTAAGATTCAGCATATGATAAATAAAATCAACCATTAAAACAGGGGCCCAGAAATAAATATTTTGCATTGATAAATGCTCTTTTTGCAGATTCTGGATTTTCATGTTTTTCACAAAGAACCTTGATCCGTGAAAACACATGCACACGCACACTACGCGTTGCATTGTATTTTAATGTGGTCCGATTAAATTAGTCCAGCGTTGGATCAAGCCTGATATCTAGTAAACCCACTGCAGTGAACTGAAAAAAGGCGGTGAACTGGTGTATCTGACCACCCGCACTTTGAAAAGATAGCTAGGTACAAAAATGATTATGGATAAATGACGTTGACATCCATAACGGTAGTGCTGACAGCACTTCAGAAACGCATTTCAGCACATTAGATGCCGTGACCTTACTTAAGAAGGTTGGTTTCTCGTGGATTCTCTCACAGGGATCAGAACCCGTCCACTCAAGGCGACCAGGTGAGTCACACATCTGTAACTGTCTATCGTGTGCGCCAGTAAAGGTTTCCGTAGTGAAGAATGCGATGGAGTCGTGTCAGCTGCAGCTGAAGGCAATATCAAAGTGTAAGAGATCAGTGACTATGGACGGATGGATAGTTTTGAGATGCAACAGAATCAGTGGATGGCATAACATTGTCCGCGTCAATGATGCATCTCTGTGTTATTTAAATCAGCTCCGTATCATTTCCCTTCTAAAGGGCACAGAGGTTCATTCCCGACAAGCTGTGGTGCTTTTCCAATCCTCCCTCTTGCTTCCGTAGCGCCTTTCTAACTAAATAACTGTGGTGTCCGACCTGACAAATGCCCTCAATCTAATGCTGAACCCGAAAGCATCTGGCCTTCTAAAAAAAACCCAAAACAGCTCATTAGCATATGGCAATAATAAACGCTTTAGTCAAACAGGTCATTCACAGATGCTTTCTGTATAAGTATATGCCACGTAGATATGGCTTCATTTAATCTTTATTGCTGACAACAGATATATAGATGTACATACGTCAGTGACCTTCGATTTTATGAGTCGAAAACACGTTTTTTTTTAATTATGTTTTGTTAAATTATCTTTTCTCTCGCGTTTTCCCTTTCCCACACTCTGCTTGTTTGAATAAACAACGAAATGTTTAAAATCAATGGCATGAGAATGTGCCGCCACCCAAAGCCACCCACCCTAAATGGGAATGAGTAAATAATGCTGAATGTACCGTTGGAATTTGCAATGCCGAATATCCAACAGGGAACGCTTGCTATTCCCATGCTTGCGATATAAATATCGATGATTTTAATATGTAGGAATACTTGGCGGATATGCAATTAAAAAGGGTACGGTGAGGTATCACACAAATATTAAATGAATTTTTAAATTTAACTTAGATATAAATGCGCGTATGTTCATTTTTATTTTAGACTTTTACAATGAGATTACAAACGGCAAAATGATTTATTATAGTGTGTAAATGAATTTTAAAGCAGGAGCAGTTATTCATCTGTTTTTTGAAATATAACTGCGGATGAGAATATTTTTCACGATCCCCACAAGACCCCACCAGTCAGTACATACAACGACACGTCAAATTATAACTATAAAATTCCAGTATTTAGGTAATGTGAATGCTGGTGTGGCTTGAAAGGCAGGATTTCTAACCAATCAACAGGAGAAGCCCATCTGAGTTGGACCAATGGGATGCAGCAAGGGGCGGAGTCCCCGAAACAAGTTAGATTGAGGGAAGACGGCTCATGTTGGAACCAGTGTCTTCAAAAAGGCGTACCTATTCAACTGTGTTGTTTTAAAATAAATCGGGTTTTTGTCTTTATCTTGGACCGACAGTTGTACTTTTCCATCGCGCTTTGTTTAACGGCTGCTGGCTCTCCAAGAAATACGGTGCACAGGTAGGAAAATGGTTTGTCTTTTTTCTCGCTTATTTTTGTTTGATGCCACATCATGCCAGCGTCTGAGCAATTGATGCCTTTTCACTCTTAAAATCTGGATCAGCTACCTTATAACGTTAACTTTAAATGAGGATAGGAGTATAGTCATTTAGGATTCTGTTTAATGTTTTGGGGTAGACGCATGTACCATAATCTCATATTTATTGTGCCACTTTGTCCACAGGGCAAGTATATATTCATTCAGTATGCATATGGTCAGCATTTTCGTGTTACCACGGTATATATAAAACTGAATTTTTAAAAATAAATGCGCTCCTTCACAATTAAAATTGGCAATGAAATTCCCTTGACATGCCGGGTCCTGTTTAGGAGGCGACTTGTCTTTTTATGGTTTCTGATCAGATTTACTTATTTAAAAAATCTCCTGTTTCTTTATGGGATGTAAAGATGACGTGACTTTTATAAGGACCCGGCAGATCGCTTTAATCATGCCTGGAAGCGGTCCCACTGCATGCGGCGGTATGGTTTCTGCCCTAGCCTTCAGAAGGTTCACCAGGCGGGGGAAACATGGCTTTCGTTTCGTGGCAAAGATCCCGTGTGTGAGTGGGATCCCTGTCGGTGCAATGGGAAAGCGGGTTTGCGGAAAACCTTCGAAGTTTCCACCATTAAGCATGGGAAGATGCACGTTACTGGCCTCAATTCGCATTGATACTTGATATGCGTCAGTCTGTTTAATTTCGTGTGTTTTGACACAAATTCTCATGCACTTAAAAAGATGGTTGGATAGTAGTGGAATAGGCTTCTAGGAGCTAAAGTTGGTGGATGTGAAGTGTTTTGATGTTTTACAGATCTTCTTTGAGTAATAAATAGCACAAACCCCAAAATGGATTAAACAGACCTCAGGGAGGGTGAAGCATTCCTCCATATTACTGGGCTGCGTGTGGTGGACCATGAAGTTGGGGGAACGTTTGGGGAGAACATTGGGGCAGTCCCAAAAATAAAGCGAGAAGAATTTGACTGCTCTTTATTAATGCTAACTGCAAAGGCGAGGTTTGTTGTCATGACTGGTCTCTGGGTGAATTCAGAAGTGGGACTGGTTGTGTGAAAGATGCAATCCTGAATCGGAACATCAGGCGGTGAGATTTCTGAAGCAGTGAGCAGTCTCTCTTCATTTCAGCAATCTGCACCCAACCTCAGCACACCCTGCCTCGCACCAGCTGTTTACAGGTAATTCAGTATGGATTCTGGCACAGGTTCTGCATGAAGCCCTTGTTGCATGAGTTTTTTTTATTTTTTTTTTCTTATTCATTTTATCCTGGCTGGCCATGAAAACCATATGTTATCATGTCTGACCTCATGTTCGTTGAGGTTTGGAGGACGAGCTGATGCATTGCAAAAACTGAGAATGGTGGAGGGGCTGGGGGGGGGATGGGGTAGGCATAATTACATACTGTCTAGAAGAAGGCCCTCACTATCCCTCAAGACCCCTAGAAGGTAGGGTGTTGTAATGTCTGAAACTGTCCTAAGCCCTCTATTACCCTGTTTTGCTCTTAGGGTGGTTGTCTACTCGGCCGTGATCTCCGCTGTGATTAGTGTCTGCTTGCTCCGTGTGTCATTTTCTGCGTTAATTACGGTTTGCGGGAGGGCGTTTTCAGGCTGCGTTTTGGGCCAAGCTGTGTGTAGAAATGCATTCTTGATTGTGTTTATATCAGCGTCGCGTTGCTGGGGCTCTCGTCCTACTTCTGGTTGCTGTCAGGTTGGATATCCGGTTCGACCTCCTTGCGCGTCTCCTGGTTGACGTGCGCCTCCTCGGCGTTTGTGACTCTCCATTTGAGGCGGGCTGATGGCCTGGGCTCCTTCTCTCAGACGGGTGAAGGATCAGTCTGTGTGCTGGAGGGAGTCGCACAGGTGCCCTCGTCGTGCTCGTTAGCCAGTTAATTGAGGGAGCAATGAAGCAAACCTGCCGTTACAACCTCTTATTAAAATTTCAGATCCTGAGAAAGTTGTATCTGGGGGTGTGGGCGGGGCGGGGGGGGGAATCTCTTCCTTTAAGCTCGCTGTCTGGGAGGGGTAGATTAACAGCTGTTTATGCGCTTATTTCCTTTGGGAGTTAACTTGAGTAGAATGTATTGATTTGTAGACATTGCCCTCGTCCCCTCCAGATGGAAAAGCTCCCTTTTCGAAATCATGTTTTGTCACGTTTTGGTGACATTTTGTTTTGAAATTTGACGAAAGTGCTTAAGGTGTGTTTATTAAAGCAGAACGTTGCGGCTGCTTTGGCCCCTTTGCTGATTGTTTAGGAGGGTCCTTGTATGAGAGATTTGCGGCCCTGAGTCTCCCGGGTCCACCTGTTACTCCTTTTCCAGGCCACATAGCACTGTATCTCTTCTGATCACTAAGGATGGTAAATATTTATAACGCCTGATTTTGCCGCAGAATCTGCTGAAAGCCGAACTGATTTGGAAGGTGGTCTCCACTTTTGATTTCTTCCAGAAAATAATCAGAATAAAGTATTTGTAGCATGAAGAGCTGATTTTTTTTTATTTATTTATTTTTTTTTTATTTGGCCTTGTTGAAGTTTACTTCTTTGATCTGTGTTGGAGTGTGACTGAATACATCAGGATGTTTTGTTACTCGTCAGATCCATTTTGTTACTTGTGACCAGGTTCTGTCAACAATTCTATACATAATCCAGCATTGGGAAGCATATTTTACCATGGATTTATTTTTTTATCTAAATAGGTTGATGCATTGAGAGTTTATGAATGACATAATGATGCACAGTTTTTTTTTTTAGTGTTTATTGTGGAAAACAGCAGCTGGTTTATTGTTATATGGAGATTTTATATGAAAATTCTATCAGTGGGTAGTGACACTGTACTTGTGCTTGGCAATGTTTTATCTATATGTAGATATAGCGGAAGGATGTTTTGAAAAAGCTTGATTGCTTCCACTGCTATCAGTGAGTCTGGAGGAACGAACTTGATGGGCAGGTGTGGGATAGTAGGGAGATTTCTGACCAGCCTTTAAGATGCTGATAAACTTGGTGTCTGACCAGCACTATGACAGAAGGATCATCTTACTTTGAAGTGCGGCCAGAGCAGCAGTTATATGGCACAAGCTGAGAATCACTCTTAATGCTGAACGTAAAGTAATACACTAAAACGTATCCAAGATGGCCGTATCGCTTGTTAATCTGATTTGATGACTGACTGCCACTTTTATGAAAATAATTGTGCCTGGCGGTTTGCTGGTTTGTGAATCGTAATCTCCCTGGTATATAAAGACGGTCACATCTAGATTTCTTTAGCTGTATTTGTGTTTCTCGTACTTCCGAGCAGCGTGGTACCAATTTAGCAGTTATGTTTCTCACTCTGTGGAAACCTTTAAAATCTGTCCAGAATGTTTTTACTGTAGGTGAGGTGTTACAGAATGCGATGTGATTGTGGTGATGATAATCTCGTATGTAAGGGATCAGTGATTATAGCTTCTGTTGGGTCATATTCAGAAATTTCCCAGGGCCTCCACCATGGAAATTTTAGGCCACAAGCCGGATTCTTGCATCTGCGCAGTGGCCTTTTGGCCTGTACGTTCTTGAGACGCCGAATGTGGGCTTGGCAGTGATGCATGTCGCCCTCTACTGGCCGGGGGGTGGGACGGGTGGGAGCCCCATTGGCAGCACTAATCGATGGAACGGCATGGGGCCCTGACAGTGTAATGAAAAACGAAAATCAAATTTGCTGACTAACTATGTGGGGGATTTCCTGAAAATTGTATCTTTTATTCTTTGATCGGGTTTGCAGCAATGAAACTCGTGGTTTGTGTTGCGCAGCACGGTTCACTTCCCCTTCTGTGAAGATATTTCATGGCCCCGTGTTTTGAAATATTGTTTGTTTAGCTAACTTCTGGATTTGTGGTTTTTAGCCAAATACTTGCTGTAAACTGTTCTCTCTGTATTTCTTCGGAAGGAGCAAGAAACCCGAGTGATTTCTGGAAAGTCTGTTCCCCATGCCGAGCAGCTGCGGTGGGGTAGGGGGTGGGTGGGTGTATTGGCCATCGGGTACTTTTATACGGAGAAATCGACAAAATCTGGTCAATGGTTTCTTCATATCGAGCATTATGCGACTTAATTTTTGTGAACAAGTAGCAATAGGTTTCCCTAACAAGTATCAGAACGCATTTCTCAGCAATTTTGAAGCTCGTGGTCCCTGTAAGTTTCCCATTGCCGTACGAGTTTTCAGTCTTTATAGTAAAAAATTTGACCAGGTTTGATGGAAAAATCCATTAGTTCTTCTTGAGTCAGCACAACTCTTTTAAGCTTAAAAATTGATCACCTTAGAGGTTAGCATAACAGGAGCTGTGGATGTATAAAATATGATTTGCCCCCCCCCCCCCCCCCCCCCCCCCCGACCAGTTTAGCATCGTTGGATGATGGTGGATTCAGGTACCTTCCATCCATCCATTTCCCAAACTGCTTATCCTACTGGGTCGCGGGGGGGTCCGGAGCCTATCCCGGAAGCAATGGACACGAGGCAGGGAAGAACCCAGGATGGGGGGCCAGCCCATCGCAGGGCACACTCACACACCATTCACTCTCAAATGCACACCTATGGGCAATTTAGTAATCCAATTAGCCTCGGCATGTTTTTGGACTGTGGGGAGAAACCGGAGTACCCGGAGGAAACCCCACGGGGACAATGGGGAGAACATGCAAACTCCACACACATGTGACCCAGGCGGAGACTCGAACCCGGGTCCCACAGGTGTGAGGCAACAGTGCTAAACACTGCACCACCATGCTGCCCGTATTCAGATAACGTCACAGGAAATTGAGGAAGCCGCCATGTTGGACTTGCACATTTCCTGGTGATTGACAGCTGAGGACTTATTTAACCACGCCCCCTACCGGGAGCTAAGAACACTCATTGGCTGGGAAAGACAGGTGCAGGCTATTGACGAGCCTCTTTCCATTTCACTCAACTACCTTTTTAGCTGTTCATATGATAAAATGTTTTTGGAATGTATCACTGTCACCCCACCCCCCCAATCACATTGCTGCACATCTCCTCTTCACTATATTTTGGTTAATTTATTCCGTCATTCCTGAGGAGCCATCCTGTTGTCTCACACTCAGAAAGATGTCAAGTCTTTGAGTGGGACCTATTCCTTAGTGAATTGCGCATGTCTAATATCATTTACTGTAGTTAAATTTTCAAAAAGTTTAGGTTTAATACATCATTGCGTTTACTCCTCACTTCTCCAGCAGGCATTTGCACTAAAGGGGTGGCCCGTCTTAAAGGGGTGGCCCGTCTTAAAGGGGTGGCCCGTCTTAAAGGGGTGGCCCGTCTTAAACAGCAGTGTGATTTTGAGCTGGGCTTTTTGTTTGTGCTACCATTGAGGTGAACCGCCGGTTTCCGGAAGCCTTGCGGAGCGCTGCCAAACTTTGCATGCATTTACCTAAAGACGATGAACCCTAACCGGAACCGTCCTGTTCGTGATACGATCTGCTATTTGAACCCCCCCCCCCTCCTTTCCTGGTCGCTGTTGGGACGAGCCTTCCATCCTGGGAGGAAGTGGCGAGTGTGTGCCGTTACTGCCGGTCGATCCAGATGACCGATAGCCGTGTGGATGGGGCGATGGCCGGGATGTAGACGGGAATATTCAAAATCTCCTCACGCGGGTGGATAACATCGATGGATGTGAGGGTGACTCACCCGGCCTGATATTCTCCGGATCGGAGTTAAAGGGACACGCGGATTGTTTCAGGATTGTTCTGCGCAATGAAACTTCATAGAATCCCACCTCTGTTTTTGACCTCGGTTTAATCTTATGGTCACATTGAGTTGAGTTTCCTTGCGTCCTATTTGCGAAGGTCATCCGGGGTCTTGTCGCCATGGCAATGGCGGTTGTCCGGGGGAGGTTGGAGCCCGTGGTTGAGAATGGCGCTGCCCATGTGCCACCAGGTCTCAAGACGTCCTGTAGGTCCATCCAGATATCGGTCGTGGTGGATGCTCTGCCGTCACACACGGCCCTTAACAGACGCTCCTGGTCCTGCTCTCGTCCCCTTTAGCCCATTATACTCATTATACTGTTAGGTGTCGGCTGGGTTTGTCATCTTCTACTGTCATTAAACTTCTCAAGACCTGCTCTGTGAGGAACAAGCCCGTATCTGCATGAATCTTATTTACCATTTGACTGGTAGATTTCTTCAACCAAAGAAACCTTTAGATTGTTTTTCCTGGAATCGTTCATCTTGTAGGTGTCATTTGTGCCTTCGGTATATTCGGCGTGGAAAGAATGTGGGCTGGAAGGTCTTTTTTTTTTCTCCTTCCATCTCCTTCCTTCATTTTTATTTTCCTCCTCCACTTCCCTGCCGCTGCTAGACGCCGATCTATCCCATGACCCCCACGCCACTGCGACCCCGGCGAGGCCCCGGGGTTCTTCCTCCGTGTGAGAAGCGAGGAGGGGGGGGGGATTAACAGAGGAGGAGGGAATTCCACTGGGGAGGCCGTGTCCCGGGTTCACACAGATCGAGCCGGTGACTGCATAGCCTGGTAATTTTCCCAAAAAAAAAAAAAAAAGGTAGTGGGGGAGGGGGTGATTGCTGTCATGTGACTCCCTCTGACTTTCTGTGGTAAGCTGGATCTGATGAGTTTCTGTTTGCCAAGTGTTTTGGAAAATTTGAGACCCCAGTTCTCCAGATCTTCTGTCTTTCCATGTGTTATTTTTAAAAAAAAGAGTGCGTAATCTATTGTTTTTACTTTAGGTTATTATGAAATATACAGTAATCGGGGGTAGTATACATCATTTAGCTTGGTTATGGTCATGCGGAGAACATTAATATATCTTTTTATTGTATAGAAACTTGTTGACCTGTGTTTCATAAGCATGGTCTGCTTTATTCTCTACTGATTTATTTGGGGAAGTTTTACCCGATAAAAGGAAGCTGCATTTCTTTCATGGCGAATGTCTGTTTCACATCCTCTGTCGGGCAACGTTGTCTTTCCTTGAAGTTGCCGAGTGTTTGACCTGAGGAAAGATCTCCGCGTCTTGGAGATTCTGCCGGGGCGGTCCCTGTCATGATGCTTAATGCGGAGAGTTTTAAAGCGGAGCAGTAGGACGTTGGAATCAGGCCCTTATGTTTCAGAGTGGAGGGTCGCGTCCCAGCTGGACAGTGTGATGTGGAGTGGAGGAGATGACTAGGGTAAATTTGTGGCTATACCTTTACCTGCAGCTGTGGCATAAGAATTTCACCATGTGAAAACCTGTAACCGGAAGGTCGCTGGTTCTAAACCCCAGGATTGACAGAGTCATGTCACCTTTAAGCCCTTGAGCAAGGACCTTAACCCCCAATTGCTCTGGGGACAAACCCTAAAAAGTCTGTCACTTTGGATTAAAATACGACATACGCTACCAGACAGAAGTTTCTGCACGCCACAACTGTAAATGAAATTATGTCAAACAAAAAACGTTTATCGTTTTTTTTATATAACTATTGTTTGCCGTTTTTGACGTTCAGCACTTTCGGCTATATTAGTCTGTATATCAGCGTCAGCTTTTTTTCCTTTACCTTGGGTAGGGGGGAGGTGACTGTGGAAAAAGCCCCTTTAGCTGACAACCTGAACGGTGGCAGTGGATTGTGGAGGCACGCCTCTCCCACCCCTCAGCGTCCGCGGCGGAGCAGGATGTGGCGAGCGACTACCTCAGCATGTTCTGAAAAACGAGCGTCCCTGCCCTACCGTACGCCACGCGCAGTGGAAAAAATGCGACAGTGCATTAGACAGGCAGCGTTGCGCGTGCATTGTTGTGAGAGAGGCTGCAATGCTTAGGAAACCACCAAAGTTCGGTGGTTTTTGTTTTTTGTCATCTTCCTTTCCCTTTTTCGTTTGTTCATTGCGTCTTAGCGCTTGTTGGTCGTATATAAAAGGGAGCTTGCTGTGAGGTGTTAACTTTTTTTCGCTGGGGGCGTGGGGGCCAGATGCCTGACCGATTATAGTGAAGTAGAGATTAAATCTTAAGGCCAAGGTGAGGATGGGGGCCAATATGGCATCACAGTAATGGCCTGATATAATGATCACACTTCGTCTGTTTGTTTTGTTTGTTTTGTTTGTTTTGTTTGTTTTGTTTGTTTTGTTTGTTTTGTTTTGTTTGCTCTAAATATGCTGCCTAATAAACCGGAGTTTTATGCTTTTCTTTTAAAGACCAGATTCTTGACAAGGGCTCTTGCTGCATGTCAAGATGCATTTCAACAGTTTTCCTCAAGATGTCCTCGTGGCCAGCAGTCGTCAGACTGGCCTTCTGTCTTTCGTCTGTGGCTCAGGCCCGAATTGCAGAGCCGCATGGGGAGCTAGTGCTTGTCGCCGCTCTTTTATCTGTTTATTTTTGTCTGAGTTGTTTTTTTTTCCTCTCTTCCCCTCTTGTAGAGCAAAGGCTGCTTCTGGCTGTGTGGTAGCAGTTGAGAGATGTGTAATGAACGATGAACAATGATCATTTATCGTTCCTGGTGGCTTCATGTTGAGTCGTCAGACTGGCAAAGTAGTTTTAATGAATCCTGATAGCATTTAGGCTTGAAAGGGAAAAAAATCTTATGGTTTTCCTCAGGTTTACAGAAGTATGTCAGAGTTCTTGGGTAATTATCAGAAATGGAGGAACCTTAAGCAGACGCAGCTGGGTTTTCCCTCATCCAGCAGAATGTGGTGTTTCTGTGTTTTTGTTTGGTCGTTTGTTTTAGGCTTCGTCGTAAATGGTTCTCTTTTAGATTCGGCCGTATGTGGCACACTCGGGATGTCGGGTGACGTCTGTGGTGCCATGACACCCTGTCGTTTTCAGACCAGCCTTCCTCCCTACTTGGGGTTACAGGGTCGCTCCCCATGTGCAGCCCGCCAGGTGTCCTGATCCGGCTGTGCTCTCCCCGCGGTGGGTGAGGTCGCCCCCACGCGCGTTCAGGTGTTTCCCGCAGGTGTCCGTTTGCTTGACACACTTAAGGAGCAGAAAGAGAGCTGCTGTTATTTTTAGGTTTAAGCTGAAAGCTAACGTATGTGTGCAGTTTGGCACCAATCAAGCCACACATTTTTGTGGGGGGTCCTGAGGTTTGAGGGCCCCCTGTTGGCCAGAAACATTTACGGGGGGGTAAAGTGACTTTTTGTGTGGGGACCCTAGAAACGACAAACCTGCTGATCGATGTATGGATGGATTGATTTAGCCAGACATGGTCTATGCTCTGACCAGCTGCTGCCGGCCCCTTGTTAGATCTTTTTTTACACTCGGGTGTTTTGAATCTGATGGAAATGATCCCACAGATTTTCAGTCACGTTCCCTTTAAGACAAGAAACCTGGCGTGCGGTGTTTCGAGAACCGAAGGAGGAACCTTTCAGCTGGCAAGAACCCGTCTCGTTCGGACATCTTTAAAGGCTTTTGAACAGGAAGGTCCTGCCCCGCTGGCATGTCGCAGCGGCCCCCAGATGCCAGGAGAGGGGCCGTGCTGAAACCCCATGTTGGTGGGGGCGGGGTAGGCAGCAAGATGGATGCATAGAGGCGGCTATTAAAAAAAAAAAAAAAAAAGTAGTTTTTTTGCATCCTTCCGGTGTGGGACGCCCACTCCTGCCTCCACTTTCGTGCCGTCAAGCGGGTCCCCGTCGTGACCATTCACGGCGCAGCTGCCTCGCAGCTTTGGCACCAGCCGGAACGTCGCATTCACTCCGCCGCATCCCAATCAGCGGGCCCACAAGAGAAGTGCAACAAAGCAGTGGGGGGGGGGGGGGGACTGTGGCCGGGAATGCTCTCGGATCTACTCGGGGGACTGGGTCGCACCAGGGAGGTGGCGCTGTACTGTTCGTGGGGCATGCTCTGGGCTCTGCGTGTGCACTTTATCGTGGGGGGGGGGGGGTTGGTGTCCTCGACACATAAATCACCCCTTTGTTTCCTGCCAGTCTCCAGCTTCGCGCCCTAGCGATCAACGGCTGCAGTGCTTGTGGGTGGGGGAGGCGGGGGCGACCTGCCAGAGGAATCTTGTGATGCTGAGGTCCAGCCCAGAGTGAGGGGGGGTGTGCAGTAAGCGCACAGCTGCCGGCTGGATCTCCCAGGTCACGCTCGCACTCACGTGCTCGTGATCATGGCTGCACGTGGACAGAACCGTGCGGATGATGGATACTAACCTATAGCTTATCTCTAAGGAGAAGAAAATGTGGCATTGTTGGTTTAATAATTTGCTGCTTTCGTTTAGTTGAAGTTTTTGGCGGTCGTACAGTGATTCAGCTCAGGGTAGCCCCCTTTTTCGATCCTCTGTCTTGAGGTCCTCTATCTCTTGTTTGGTTGATCCAGACTGGGTTGCAGGGGCAGGTTGTTGGAAACAATGGAGTGTTTTTTTTTTCATTCTCTTCCTTGATTATTTGTTCTTGCTGATGTGAGAAATTCCTACGTTTACACTCAGTTGACAACCCTCTTCTGTGACGGTATTCACGAACAAGACTATCCTCAAAGCCTCTCCAGGGAATTCCGTGACGCACAGCGAAGAATGATGATCTTGGTGCAGCATTTTGACATGTACGTGGGCCTGGTTACCTGTCTCTCTTGGAGTTAGGGTGGAGTGGAGCTTGAGTGGAGGAGCTGAGGGCTTGGATGAGGCACAGGTAAGTCTGAATTTGGCTTTTTAATTTATTTAACAGGCAGTTTTATTTTTTGAGAGAGTCAGAGTGGTCAGTCGCTGGAGCGGTTGAGGACCTTGTTCAAGGGCACAATGGTGAAATCGCGCTACTTGAGAATTGAACTGGTTACCTTCTGGTCATGGGTATGGTTTTCTAACCCACTGAGGCACACATCTCCTAATGCTCTGCTTCTTATCACTGTAGCACATACTGGGCAACGTACACTTGAAGCGCTGAAACTTTTTTTTTTGTAGTAGAAGACCCTAACCCTGCTATTGATGCTGTCAAGGTCCGTTGGGCTGTTTTTGCTCGTGCTGATTCCAGCTGGATGTTGCCTAGAGAAACCAGTGGTAGCAGGGTTTCACCTAGTTGTACGCCAGTGTCGTTCTTTAAGCGCGGCTCCCCCCAGCTGTCAGAGGGCGTACTGCAAAAGGCGTGATGCAGCCGCAGCTGGTTCCTTTGTGCTGATGTCTCCCTGGAGTCGGGGGAGTGGGGGGGGGAGGGGTAGCCTGGGTTTGTCCCACGGCCAGAGCGTAGCAGGAGGGTTGTGGGACGGCTTTGGCCGGGCGCTCCGCTTCTGTAGACATCAGTCATCTGCTCGGGCCTCTCGGTCTCTGGGAATGATTAACCCTTTATATAGAAAATGAAATTTAAATAAAATTAACTTGACCTTCAAGGGGGGGTGGGAGGTGCCTTTGGGAGGGCGGGCGATGTAATGGTAGGGAAAACACTGCATCTTAATCTAACCTCGGCCAGTGAATCTCAACCGGTTCAGTCTTCACCATCAAACATTTTTTATTGTTTATTAGATTACAACCCAAATAAAAAAAAATTCAACCAAATTTATTTACAGTGAATCAATTTATCAATTTATCAATTTATAGTACTGCAGTAACAGCTCAAAGCATTCATGCATTATTTAAAAAAAAAAAAAAAAAAAAAGACTAAAAAGATTAAAAATAATTCTTTTTAGCCACACGGTCTGTGACCCAATGGAAGTAGCCCCATTATCAGTATCCTAGGACGTAGCCCAGCGTACGTAGCCCAGTGTACGTAGCCCAGCCTCAAGGGAAAAAGGATCTGTCAGTTAAATTGTGACACCTGAGTGTCCATGCTGATGTTAGCCTCGCCCCCCCAGAATAGTCAGTCTGCCCCTGACTATAGGGGTCGCTCCCAGGTCAGGGGTGCTGGTGTGAGTCCCCCCCCCCCATGTTGCTGTCTACGTTGCCCTCCCTGAGTTTCAGCCTTGGGCCATGTTTTGAGGTAGATGCATTTTCAGTGGAGGTGATGGATGCCCAGGAGAGGGTCCATGGAATGGGCTGATGGGGAAAGATGTGTGAGACGATCATCACGGCCACATTTGTGCCTGATTAAGCCGTACTGCTGGCTTGAGCCAGCCAACAACCAACAGACCAACAAATAAAATTTTTAATTTACTTTCCTTCTCTGTTCCCCGCAGCACGTTTAATTTCCGGTATTCGGTGGCGAAATGTGCAGTGGATTATGGGATAGCTGCCCCACCGTAGCAGAAACCGCAGGCTGCATTTCTACGGTTTCTTACGTCTTTGTCACTTCTGCTGGCAGGAAGTTAGGTGTTTGTTTTTTCCTTGAACAGGGGGGTGGCAAGCAGATGTGGTTAGGGGTTGAAGGCCTGGGGTGTGCGGGAGGTGTGCAGATCAGCTAGCGGTTTGTCTGACAGAGTTCACCCGGTGTCACACTGATCGGCGGTCTGAAAGGGGTTTCTCAGATCGGCTGATGGTTTGAGTTGTAGTTCTAGTGGACATTTGCTTTTAGAACCTCCTTATCTAGTCTGTCTACCCACCCCCCCCCCATTCTGAGAGGCAGTATCTCAAGCTTTGGTGCAAATTTCCCGGAATAGACCATTCTGACATGCCTGTTGTAAAAATAATTTCTCTTACTTCTTAGACGGAAATGCCACATATATGGATGTGTTATTCACTATCATGTCGTGGTCTTCTTGCCATTGCCCTAATCTGTGATTAGATGCACCGTAGCATATAAACAGTGCCAGTCAAAAATGTGGACACACCTATCCAAAGAGAGATTTATTTGTACTATTTATTTTACAATAATTATATAATTATAAAGACATTGACACTATAAAATACCATATATGGAATTGTGCACTGACAAAAAAAAGTATAAAAAATAGTTTGTTGGGTAGAGGGGACAGTTCTCTGGGTTGGGACTCAGAAGGTTACCGGTTCAAATCCCATGGTCGGCGGAGCGATGCCACCTTTGGGTCCCTGAGCAAGGCCCTTAACCCCAATTACTCCAGGAATTGTCTGATCCTACTCTCTCAATTATATGCCACTTTGAATAAAAGCGTTTAACTAAATAGATGTAAATAAAGTTGGTTTCTTCCCCAGTTACGGATGAGCCTGCAGTGGGTGCTGACTTTCTGTAATGGCTTCGCTGGTAACATTCAGCGTTACAGCATCTGTCTCCCCCCCACCTCCATCAGAGCTGAGGCCGGCCAAAGATGACGGAAGAGGTGATTGTCGTCGCTAAGTTCGACTACGTGGCCCAGCAGGACCAGGAGCTGGACATCAAGAAGAACGAGCGCCTCTGGCTCCTGGACGACTCCAAGTCATGGTGGCGCGTGCGGAACGCCACCAACAAGACGGGCTTCGTGCCCTCAAACTACGTGGAGAGGAAGAACAGCGCTAGGAAGGCCTCCATCGTGAAGAACCTCAAGGACACCCTGGGTGAGAGCCCGCCTCCTTGTGGGTGGGGGGGCTGCACTTTCCTTCCCAAATTCCCCTTTACAAAGATCCACCGTGGGTGGGGGGGGGGGGGTGAATGTCTTCTGAAATACTTCCACTGCATGGAAGCCTGACCCATTTAAACTTAGTTTTAGTGTTTTGTTTAGTAGTTATTTGTTCCCTGAATGATAAATCCTCTGTGTACGGACTTGCGGGCCTGAGACTGGAGGTGGGATTCCCCCCGAGGTCTTTTCCCGCGCGCAGAGTCACATCAGAAATGTCCATAAACACCGTTCTCCCTTTAAAGACGCCCCCAGAGGGGGAAAGCAAATTCTCTGTTGCTTTCATTTTATTGTGCTTATTGTACTGTAAAGGCAATATCTTGGTTGCTGTATATCTTTCACTAGTGCTGGTTTTTATTTTCCTAGTTGGAGGGGGGAAAAAAAGATAACGTATAGGATGCTGGCTCGGCTCGGCTTGGTTAGCAGTAATAACTATGCCTGTGGGGGGGGGGGGGGGGGGGGGGGGGGGGGGGGTTTGTATGCTTCTCCTGACTGGATGCCTGTCAGGCTGACTCCTGATTTCCTGATGATGGTCGAGGTGCAGACAGAAACAATCAAGGCGATGTCCATTCTGGGGTGGGGATGGTGAGGGGCCGCGGGGTGCTGTACATGTGCTGTAAGTTATACCTCTTATTAAGAATAAGGATGTTAAGATTACTTCATCCCCCCCCCCCCCCCCCCCCGGCCCCGCTAACTGCTACTGGCAATGAGGTTATTAGAGGGGTGGTTACTTCTCTCTTCCTCTTTTTGTATTTTTCTCCTATAAAGTCTTTCATCTATCACCAGTATGAAGGGTTTTGCCCACAGGAAGTGACAGGGTGGCATCGAACAGGAAGAGGTAGCCTTTAAGTGGCGATGGCGGGGGGTGGGGGTGGGTGAGGTTCAGTTGCTTAACGGCGCATTCGTCCCCGCACTCAAGAATTGGAAGCCAGCAGCGTCTCTGCCAGCCCCCACTCTGTCATCCTCAGGTAAGGGACGGTGACTTGGTGTGGGTGAGCTGGGAGGTTGGCGAATATGAGCGTCAGAGTGTGAGGGTGTACTGGTAGGTCGGAGGTCTGCTTAGTACGGCATGTCCCTGGGTCCCCGTCTGCTTCATGGAGGGTCCAGAAGCCCCCCCCCAGGTGTAAGCTGGGGCCCCCAGGTCAGTTAAATGGTAACATAAGAAAATGCTTAAGGGATCATTTTGCTCAGGTCTGGGTGTGGATGTTTGTTCATTTCCACTTTTGTGGAAGCCTCTCCGAGTGCAGTTTTGACTCGACCCACCCCCCTTGCCCCCCCCCCATCTCTAGAAAAAAAAAAACCTGCCTCCCCAGTGGAATAGATTGGGAGCTCTGTGATGTGGGAGTTCATGTCCGTTCTGGGCTCCCCCCAACTCTCTCTGTTTTTTTGTCTTGCTTTTGTGGATTTGGGGTGGGGGGGTGGGTGGGTGGGGGGGGAAGTTAGGGTTGTAGAGCTTCTGTTAGTTTATATCCCACCTCCCCACCCAAAGGTGATCAGATACTTGCAAAGGTGTGAAATGCAGCTTGTTTGGGTGGGGTGGGGGCTGTCGGTTCTTTTTTTTTTTTTCCAGGAGAAGTTGTAAACGTCCCTTAAAGATCGCGAGCAGCCTGATGGTCCCCAAAAGGAGGCCACTTCCTGAGTGCGCGGCACTGCGCGCGGCCCGATCGGGCCAGATGAATAACACATGTGTTCATTCAAGCCCCCCCCCCTCCGTTACGCGGGCCTGTGTGTGGCGCTTTCGGGGGTCTGTACTTCATTTACAGTCTTTGTCGGCAGACGCCACAGAACCAGGATGGACCTTCTTAAAATGAAAGAGCACTAGATGAACCCCCCCCCCCCCGCCCGGGGAGGGCAAAAATGGGAAGTTTGACCAGATTTGGAGTGTGTTTTAATTTCAGCTTTGTCTGGAATAATGAAAATATATTGAAGCGATCGAGAGACTTTTGTAGGTAAAGCAAATGTGTCGGCCACAGTATGTAGGTAGGAAAAGGCTGAAAAGGGGTATTTTAGCTGTCAGGCCGGGCCAGAAATGTTTAAGTGATGTAAACAGGCCAGTCATTCTCAGGAGGCTATGAGCATGTGCAGAACATGACTCACTCTCCTCTTTCTCCAAATGTATGTGATAGTCAAAGAAAAAACTGAAGCGGACGAAGTCTAACGCTTAGGAGGTGATGAAAGCGGCGTTTCCGTGGCAGCAGCCTGTGAGCCTGGTCTGACAAGTTTCCTCCCGGGGGCCCCGAGCACGGGAGGGCTGTCCGGCAGCTGCCGAGTTTCAGCGGAGGCCCTGCAGCGTCGTGATTGGCCGGCGCCGGTCACATGGGCAGGGTGGGGGAGCCGCTGGGCTAATAGCCTTGGAGTTTCAGGAAGTTCTCATGGAATTAGCTCCGCGACTGCAGTGGCAAGAGCGGAACATTCCGGCGGCAGGGGAGCTCAGAATGGATATGGCAAACCTCTTTAAGCATTTCTTCCGTGAGTTTCCCACTTTACTATAATGCTGTTCAAAAAATGCTAGAGCTGTAATTTTGTTTGGGATTGTGAGTGGAATTCTTTGCAGATTTTTTCTTTTCTTTTCTTTTTTTGCCTCCACCGCTTAAAATCGGAACCATAAATATCACTAGTTGTGAAAAGTTGCGGTTTTAATGTGTACAAGTGCGATGCGTGAGAACTGTCCCGTCGCGTTTACGGCTTAGCTTTTCTTGTGACACTTTTCCTAAATGGTTAAATAGTTTAGATGGGAGATAATGTGCTGACGCCCTAGTCGGCCGCTTTCATGGCTCCGCGATGTGGGTGGATGTAGCCCCACTGGCGAGACGCACAGACCTACCGCCGGGCTCCCGGTGCAGCCCGCGGGGGCGACCCAAACGAGCGCCCGCTCGCTCTCCCTCTCCGCCGCCCTGCGCAATCTCTGCTCCGCCTTCAAGGGGCGCCGTCAGGCGGCCGGTCCGGGCTTTCATTTCCTGAAAGTGGACCTAACTGACTTGGTTTCGCGTTTCTTTCTTCCTGGGGAGGCGGTGGGGGGGGGGGGGGTGGTGACTTTGGTTTGTCCTGTCCGGGGGTGAAGGAAATGCTGGACTGAGGAGGAATTGATTCTGTCAGTGCCTCTTTCTTTTGTAGCCCAGTAGTGATGGAAGAGGTGCACGGTTGGAGTGTGTTTGGGGGGGGCGGCTGCTAGGTTTGCAGGCTGTATGTGAGACACGCTCTTAACTGCAATGCCAAACTGTAAATGTACATTCTGTGTAAACTTCAGAGCCATTAGACTTCTCAGTTTTTCATTCTGTCTCTCTCTTTCTCTCTCTCCCATTTTCTCTCTCCTTCTCTCCCCCCTTCCTCTCCTCTTTTTTTTCCAAGTAGCGGAAGTCTTTTTAATTTAAGACAGATTTTTGCTAGTGGACCGTCAGGGTTCTGGAGTCATGTATCTAACTTTTGTATGGATTGTCACTCCCCCCCCCCTCGCGCGCTCTCTCTCTCTCTCTCCCCCCCCCCCCCGCTCGCTCGCTCTCTCGCCTCCTTCAGTGTGTACCTCCTCCTTCCAGGGACACCGGGAACGGTGTTTTTTTGGAAGGGCCAGAAGGGTCCCTGAACACGAGCAGAATCGGGCGCTTTCTCCTCGGTGTTGAGACACACATCTGGCTGACTAGGCCACAGCCTGGAAGGGTGCATCCTCCCCCCAAAATGACCATTTCTGATTCTCTCTCCGTAACTGTATCCCGCCCAGGATCAGAGTAGACACTTATGTTGCACAAGGGGTCAAAAACTGCCCGCCAGACCCATCAATGTCTCCGTTTCAACCTCTGAAGCCGTCCTTCTTCGTGACTGATCAGCCTGGACCTGCTGCCATGTTGTAGGTGAATGAAGTCCATTGGGTCCTGGTTAGTGTCTCCTAAGATGTAGCCTGTTGTTAAGGAGTGCAGGTTAAAGTGCGTGTGGCAATGGTGACGTCCAGGCAAAGAGGTGCGTGTGTGTGTGTGTGTGTGTGTGTGTGTGTGTGTGTGTGTGTGTGTGTGTGTGTGTGTGTGTGTGATCTTGCAATTTTTTCAATCCCTGCAAGAGGAAATTACATTCTCTAAAAATTTGTGACTGCAATCAAAAATTTTAAACGCCAAAAGGCTTGTATTTTGTTTGGATACTTATAGTTAAGGTTAGGGCTGGATAGGGGTTGGTTAGGGTTGCCATTGTGGGGATTAGGGGTTTTGCCCATAGAAATGAATGGATGGTCCCCGCAAAGATATGAGTACAGGTCTGTGTGTGTGTATGAGAAGGTGTTACCTGGTGAAATTCATCCGTTCAGTGAAAGACCGACCAAAGACACTCGAATGCTTCGTCATTTTGCTCCTACGGCTTTTGATGTTCGAGTGTCTCGAGTTGAAAGACCCTCATCTTGACGTCGCCTCTCCCCTTCCTTTATCAGACAGCCACAACTGTAGACTGTAATTAGCAAAGGCAGGTTTGTTTCTCCCAGTTTTCTTCTTGATGCCTCATTAGGCTTGGGGACCTCCTGGTAGGGCTTAATTGCCTGTCGTGTGTGTGTCGTGTGTGTGTGTTGTGTGTGTGTGTGTGTGTGTGTGTGTGGGGGGGGGGTCATGTGACCAGCTTCCCCCATGCCTGGCCCCGTTTTGTGAAGTGCGTGCATGTCGAAGGTTGACTTACTTCGCGTTGGTGTTTCCATCTGGCTTCTGTTCCTGGAGGTCCAGGGTTCCTGCGGGTTTTGAAGATCCCTTTAACTAGCACTAGATGCCTGCTTGACTCTGGAGACGAGTTAGACTGTGGGCGAACAACAAATTCAACCCCTCACCTTAATAAAATGAAGAGCTAAAGTGCTGTGGGATTTGGCATTTCTCTGACGTTCCCCTGGGAGGAGGTGCTCTCCAGTCCGGAATGTCCACAGGATGTCCAGGTCGAGCTGCTTTTGTTCACGTTGTGATGTCATCGGGCCGCAGAATGTTCTGATCGGGGTGTGCTGGCTCGGAGCTCCCCGTCACCATAGATACGACAGCTGGTAACGGTCAGGGCACACGTAAGATGACGATCCCACAGCCGGCTCCCTGGGGTCCGTGGGACCCCGACCACAAGCGGAGAAGCTATCCAGTGAAAAACCGACTTTAGACTCACAAAACAGACCTTCATGTCTAGGTTTCTCCCATTTAGTATATCTGTCATACGCTTAAGAGGAGAAAGCCTGCGGCTTTGGGCCCAAGGTGTCGAACGGAGGCTGCTTTTCTCTTCCCTGCTCCTCACTCTGCATATTTGTGTGTGGGATAGAGCCTTGATTGTATCAGGCCAACAATGGCTCCCCGTGCTGTTTTGTCCGCCACTTTGGCCTCTGCTGTCCCCTCCGGCCTCTTCAGTCTGTATATGTTGCAAATGTTTCCAGATAAAGGGAAGTCCTGGGTTTTTTTTTTTTTGTGGGTGCAGATCGCAATTTGGCTGATTCTTCTGTTATTGGACAAAATGAATATTTTAAAGGAAGTCAACTAAATTTAACCTACTGAAAAAGCAGAAAATCGGCCGTGTATTTTTGTCTCTTGCTGTTTTTCTGTCATTCACACCTTCCTGCCGTTTCCAGTTTGGCCTTCGAAACACGGGCTGCTTTCTGCTAGAGGATGAATTCAAATTTTTTTTTTTTTTTTTCGGTCGCTTTTTTCTTCCTTTGCCGCCTTGTTTCTATGACTGAACCAGCATGGCTTCCTTCCTGCACATCCTCCTAGCAGGAAAAATACAGGGCTGGAATGTCGACGTAGAGTGCCTCAACACAATGGGCTCATTTTCTCCCCACGCTCTGGCTCCGGCAAACGGCCGTTGGAGTCGCTGGGGCCCCTGGGGCCACGTCTCCCACTGCGTGTGGAGTTTGACGGGCCGATGCCAGAACGACTGCCTGTCTCCTGCCTTCTGGAGAAGTTAAAGATCTCACTGACTGATCTTCTGCTGATCTCCTGCTACCTCTGCTGATCTCTGTCTGATCTGCTCACTGTATATATATCCTACTACCTCTGCTGATCATTTGCTGCCTCTGCTGATCTCTCATGTCTGATCTGCTAACTCTATATACATCCTACTACCTCTACTGATCATTTGCTGCCTCCGCTAATCTCTTATGTCTGATCTGCTAACTCTATATACATCCTACTACCTCTACTGATCATTTGCTGCCTCCGCTAATCTCTCATGTCTGATCTAACTCTATATACATCCTACTACCTCTGCTGATCATTTGCTCCCTCTGCTGATCTCCTGCTAACTTGTTTTTTTTTTCTTTTCAGTCATGCTGCCTGGTTTCTAATAATTCAGAAGATTGGCATGCTGGTTTCAGTCTGTGTCATGTGACCTACCTGTTGTCGGTTTCATGAGAGGCCTGTGCTGTCCTGTCCTTTGGAAAAGGTGCTAATGGTAATGTGGAGTTGCTCAGGGTACGTGTATCGTAATTCAATTTTAGAGAAGCATCTTTCTCCCGCTGTGTGGGCACACTGACATGCAGTGCATGCAAATTCACATTTAAACTCTCTTCTCATAGCTTGTCCAGACAGGGAAGACGCACTCGTCCAGCTCCGGGTGATAAGATGAGTCTTCATACGTGGACTCTTCGTTATCTGATAAGATGGCAAAGTAGGAACCAGCTACTATGGTTCAAGAGAGACGGGATACGGCTCTCAGGTTGGGGGTAGGGGAGAGGGAAAGGTATATGCAAAGCTTCCACTTTGGCTTCCTGCAGGAAGCATCTCAGTAAGTGCTTAACTGTGTTGACGGTCTAGCTTGAGTGATTTAGCCTCGCGGCAGGTGGATCGGGCACTTTTTACGAGTTCAACTGCTGTAGGATTTTATGTCATGGCTGGATTTTTGCACTCGATCACCTTATGAAGATAAAACTGGAGCAGCGGACCCTCTTCTGGTGAAATCCACCACGCCTCAAAGCCCACACATCCACCCTATAGCATCGTGCAGCATTTGTAAGCTTTTAAAATGGGAAATTTTAGACTTTTCCAGAAGAAAAGTGAGCATGTGACCATGACCAAATGTCCCTTCCCTGACATAAAATGTTCTTCCTCATTTCAGGAGGTCTGATATTGCCGGATCTTTCTCTAGGTATTACAGCCAGTTTTTCTTGCAGCCATTTCGGATCTTGCAGGAAAATACATTAACTGTCCCAATTTTGCTCGCCTTCGATATGTTATAGCTTAACCAGTTTCAGTTTCGATAATCGCAGCTTTAAGGTCCCCACATTACCTGCCAGACCCAAAGTGTGAAACTATTTTGTTTTGTAATGCAGAAATGCAAACGATCCCCTATTGCCTCAACCGTCACGGTAGCTTGTTCCCAACTCTCGGCTGCCGTCTCTCCACAAGCCTGTTCTGCGGCTTTTCCTGGGGCGTCTTGCCTGAACGTTTGAGACTCAGCTGACTCACAGTAAAGTCACTCTGACTTGTCCTAGAGTTTTTCGGTACCGATTTAATTCTCCGAGGACTATTCTACCTTTCTCTCTTCCCCCAAACTATATATATTTTTTTCTTCTCTTTGGCTAGTACAAATCCTGCAGTCATGTGGTCTGTACATGCAACTTCTTCAGCATCATAGGTTCCGCTGCGGGCAAATTTCCTAATTCTACTATTTTTACAAAAGGTTCTTCAGTATTCAAGTCACTTTAGATTTAAGGACAATAACCTACTTCAGATGAGTTTTGGTTGTGCCATTAGCTTTTTGTTTTTATCATGGTTGCATAATGCATCTCCGTGACAATGGAGTAAGGAGTATTCATTTGAATTTGGAGATGCAGACTGCGGACCGGCTGCAAGCCTCGGCCTGTCTGTAGAGGCAGCATTTGCCAAAGGTCAGATGGCCGCAGAGGAATGATAACTACATACCAGAGAGAGAGCGATAATGATGTCCATTGTGTCACGGTGGAAACCAGAGGGGGTTCCTTCCATAGTTTGCCCAGCCAGCTCCCTGTTGGGGCGACCTGCTCTCCTTGTAGACTTTTCCATAGTGATGTTCTAGATGCCAGATGGTGAGGAAAGGCTTTGAAACCCATGTTGGGTGGGATGACTGTACCATCAATCTGCCTTTATCAATGCAATTTCCATTTGTCATCCCTATTGGAATAAACCAGGTGGTGATTTGTAGTAATTCATAGTAAATTATACCTAATTAAAATATAGGGTGTAAATGAACACAGTTTATTTAAATAGGAATTTGTATGGCTTGTGGGCAGTGATGGCTCACGAATGATTGTCACGTAATGCTTTGTAAATGCTTATCAGCATTATATATATATATATATATTTATTTATTTATTTATTTATATATATATATATATATATATATATATATATATATAAAATCTTTTTATTAGCAGCTTTGGTTTTTCTCTATACATTTCAGTAACCGGATACAAAACAAACAGCACAACCACTTGAGCTACCTACTAAACTCTCAAAATACCGTTTCACCCTGCAGGCATAAGCACACGCAGTGTGTGAACCTGCCGTATGTAAGTTGTATGTGAATTATGTGTATGGCAGGTCATGGAAAACAGAATCTGTTTAAACGTTTTTAACTTGTGCATCTGCTTCTTGTTAGACATGACTGTATCTGACCTGTGTACTGGCATTTTCATAGATAAATAGTGATCTATCTATGTTTGGCAAGACCAAATACAAAATTGGTTTCCCAGATACCTGCCGCATGGTGGGTTGTTTGTTTTTTGAAGACTGTATGAATGTTTGTTCAAACGGGGTAAATTTTATCTGAAGTTTAATCTCTTTAGACACTATTTCCAATAGTTGTTTCATGGTTAAGGAAAAATCTCACTATAAAGCTTTAATAAGAATTCTTAAAATAGAAATGTCATATTTCAATACACCTGTACTTTTTTTTTTTTTTCTGTGATCCCGTGCAGGCTTACAAGTGAGCCCTGGATCGTATCCCAGAAAGCACTGGGAGCAAGCCAGGGTGTACTTGGATGAAATGTGATTTTAATTTCGTTGTAGGTGCGATGGACTGGTGTGATCTCCGACAGGCAGAAGCCTCTGGCTTGCTGTACAAACACCTTAAGAGATATTTACAGAATAACAGATTTTGTCCAGCGGTATGAGCTGGTTCTGCCATATGTGTTTCCAGGCAGCTACATCTGTGCCTCAGCACCGAATGTCTATACCTGCTGCTGCAGTAATTATGTTCAATAGATAGATGCTTTATTGTCATTGTAAGTACAGTGAGATTTCGTTTGGAACATGCACAGTGTATTCTCTGAAATAAACATGTTTTGAGTAGAATGAGTCGGCACCAGTGGCAGCAGGGTATACTGTAGCTATCGGAGCCCTTACAATACCACCGTCTGAGCCCCTTGCCGTGATTAAAATCTGGATTCTCTATCCGGTCTTGCTCATGCTTGTCAGCAACAGCGTTGTTTTTCACTTTACTTTCATCTTCGTGTCTGTGGCGAAGCCGTTTTGAGTAGGAACCGGCCAGTTCGGCTAGGCTAACGTCTGTAATTTTTGTGCAAACGGAGGCAAACGTGGGTAAAGACGTATGAGCGTGGCTCGGTGATGTTTACGAGCTTCACTGCCTTTTAGAAACGAGAAGGGCACTGCTGGCATTAATGACCTTGGCTGAGACATAACAGTCTTTGGGTCTTTGTTTGTTTCGATGTATATTTCAGATCATCCCCCTCCCTACCCCCCTTTTTCATTGAAATGGTAGATGGCCTTCATGCTGTTGTATGAAAATGCCCAAGCACATTTTCTTTATAGTGCAGGGTATTGGGGGTGGGGGGGACAGACGGACGGACGGACGGCTACCCTGCACAGTCTTGGGTGTTGCCAATATGCTCGAGTCCTTGTAGACATGAAAGGTGCGCAAGTGCCAGGGCTGGGACTGTGAGGGTAATTACAGTTTAGAAATTGCTGTTTTGAACAATAACAACTGGCATCCCATCCAAGGTGCACCCCAGCCTTGTATCCCAAGCAACACAGAGAAGTGGCTGGAGGTTGGATGAATCAACAGTAACTTTCTTATAAATTTTTGCTTTTAAAATTGCTGTTTATTCATAAAAAAAAAAAAAAAAACGATGTTAGGAGCCAGCACAGTGAATACAGGACACCAAAGGTTTCTACTTTCCTCATTTTTCATTATCCGTGATTGATGTGCATTTTAACAAGTGGGCTGTTAATTAGCAGTGGTTTGACTGCATGATGTCTCTCCAGCGAGAAGAAGGCTTTCTGTTCTGCACATGACGATGATTTGCGACTTTCCAGGTCTTTCTGGCTACTTGTTTTTGCCAAAACATGCAGTGAATACTGACCTGTATCTTGCCAGCTCTTGAAAACCTGACTCATCTCCCCTACAAGCAGTGAAGAGCATCCAGCCTTTCATTCCCCAGAGCAGTTTCACTTGCTCCTCCCGAGAGTTTGTCATGCAAATCAGTTTTCAGCACTGCATTTACTCCTGTGAAACTGGCATAAACAAGGCAGGGGCAGGTAAACAAGACAGTATCTGCGTCTGATTGACTGTTGGTCTTGGCTCTGAAAATTCCACCTTCCCCAAAAAACAAGTGATTGCTTGCCTGAAACTCAAATGCGAAAAAATGTGTATTGAAATTGGCCTTTCATTCAGAGTTTGTCATGCGATTTCAGCTGGTATCTTTCACCCCTGGCCTATATTCGTGTGATAATAGTCAACAAAGATGCTTGACAGCGTCTGCTCCCGATTTGACTGTAGGTTATCGTCGTGGAAATTCCACCTTTTTCTGGAAAACAAGCGACTGCGTGGCTGAAACTCAAATGCAAAGAGATTTCTATTGAAAATAGCCTTTTAAAATGAATTTTTGAGTAGTTCTTGGACAATGGCTGCTCACTATCCTGATTAGAGTTCACTATTAATCACCTCCCTTGCTAATCCTTTACTATAGCTGCCAAGCGACTGGCCTTAGTATTATGCCAAGATTACTTGGCAGATCTCTTTGGATTTGATCTTGTATGTGAAGCACTTCGGAGACCTTGAAGACATGGTAAAAATCCCAGCTTGAGGAATTTCAGACATGTTGGAGGGAATTCCTAAGGGTGTAATGGGCTAAGCCACTAATCCCCCTGGGTTTTACCTGTCTGCCTTTGTCTGTAGGATTCGGGAAGGTGAAGCGGAAACCCGGCATGAGGGAGACTGCCTCTAATGCTGATGGCGACGTGTTCTTGGACAACGGAGAGCGACTGTACGACCTGAACCTGCCGGCGTTGGTCAAGTTCAGCTACACGGCCGAGCGGGAGGATGAGCTGTCACTGGTCAAAGGCACGCGGGTCGTCGTCATGGAGAAGTGCAGCGACGGCTGGTGGCGTGGCAGCTACGACGGCCACGTGGGTTGGTTCCCGTCCAACTACGTGACAGAGGACCTGGATGGCACGGCGGCGATGGACCCAGTGAGCTCGCTGACCGAGAAGCTGGCGGCCGTCGTGCAGAGTGCCAATGGCAACCGCGTGCTCCATGTGGTCCAGGCCCTCTACCCCTTCAGCTCCAGTAACGAGGAAGAGCTGAACTTCGAGAAGGGTGAGGTCATGGACGTGGTGGAGAAGCCGGAGAACGACCCCGAGTGGTGGAAGTGCCGCAAGGGCGACGGGCGGACTGGGCTAGTGCCCAAGAACTACGTCACGGTGCTGCAGAACTCCGAGCAGGGCAACGGTGGGCCTCCCACGCCCGACTGCGACTATGTGGCCCCCGCGGCAAATGGGCGGTTTGCAGGGAAACAGTGGTACTACGGCAAGGTGACCCGGCACCAGGCTGAAATGGCTTTGAACCAACGGGGCGAGGAGGGCGACTTCCTGATCAGGGACAGCGAATCCTCGGTAAGCTTGTTGGGTGGTTGCAGCCATGCCAGTGAGCGCCTGTTATGGTTCCCCCTGGTGGCTCTGCCAGTGAATTCAGGGTGGATCCCATATCAGTGAGAGTAGCAGTAAACTGTAACTGGCTCTGTTCCATGTGGAGTCTCGATTAGGATCTGCTTGCAATGTGACATGACATCATTGCATGCCAAAGGGTCTTAATGTCTGACAGCAGTGCAGCAGAAATGGGGATGAATTCCTCATCTCCGGTCTTCAGACCCATCGCTTAACACTTAGATATATTTTACATTTTTTACTCAACAGGAACATCTTTATCCATATCTGCTTCAAGTTTGAGTTAAAATTATACTGTAGACTCTGCAGATTTTAATTTCCATTTTTCCTGTGCTCTCAGGAAATGGTTCGGAGCTAAGAAGTTGCTCCAGCAAACATACAGCCACGTTAATATTTAAAAATGTAGGATGGTAGCCCACGTAAGAGAAGTGGCGTAACTACCCACACAACTGACTGACTGGAATGGTGAATTTTTTAATGGAAATGTTCATGGCAAAAACAGACGCTGAGTGTCGAGTTAGTGGGAAGAATAAGAAGAGCCCTTTATTTCAGCGGTTTCCTCAAAGCAAGGGGAAAAATGAATAGTTTAAATTGCAGAGGGACTGACCTCACTACCTTGATACTGATTGGTCATTTTAACCTATTTTATTTATTTTTTTTTAATTTCCCATAACCCCTACCCCAGCCCAACGACTTCTCCATCTCCCTGAAGGCCCAGGGCAAAAACAAGCACTTCAAGGTACAGTTGAAGGACAGCCTCTACTGCATCGGTCAGCGTAGGTTCAACTCCATGGAGGAGCTGGTGGAACACTACAAGAAGGCCCCCATCTTCACCAGTGAACAAGGAGACAAACTGTATTTGGTGAAGCCGCTCTCCTGACTGCACCCGGACCTCCCAGGACCGCAGACACTTACAGCCGAGTCCCACCGGCAGAAATAGCAATCATTTCAACGGGAGCAGAGGACAGTACATGGACAGTGGCCTCGTCGGGGGAAACGACTTAAGGAAAAAACATTCAAACGTATTGGTTTCATGAGTCGTGTTTAGGTCGTAGATGCATATGTATATTGACTACAGCATTTATCAACTACAATTTAGTTTTGTTAATATATATTATATTCATTTTAAAGCTTGCCTTGCTTAAAGTGAACTTCCCTGGACTATCAGACACCCAAGAGATCTTTTTTTTCTTAGTGTCCGAAGAGCCCGGATCGAGGAAGAAAATGGACTCGAGATCCCTTGAAATTGTACACACTCACTCGCTCAGCAGTGCTATGAAATCTCAGTTAATGGGCCAGCAACCAATTAAGACGATGTGTAAAGCTGACTTTGACAGGTTTATACCCCCTGATGCAAGATGAATCGGACTTTCTGTTGCTTCTGGAGGTTTTGGGAGGGGGGGGGGCATGTGGGATCGTGGGTGTAACCCTAAAACGGGGATTTCCATTCTTCCCAGGGACCCCTGTCCTTCTGGAACAAATTCTTGTATCGTTGGTAATTCCTGGAGGTCTCCTCCTCCGAGAAGCATATCGTGTAGTCTTTAGATAATGAAGTCGCTGCTCCCCCCCCCACCCCCCACCCAAGTGGAGAGGATGGCTTTGTCCATTTGCGGTGTCTTTGAAGAGAATGATGTAAGAAATGGGCAGTACTACTCAGTGGTTCAGAACAGGGGTGTCCAGTTCAAAAAAACACACAGGGTTTACTATAAGGGGTCTCTCTCCATCTGGTTTACTAATGATATTACCCTGTGTGTGTGTGTGTGTGTGTGTGTGTGTGTGTGTGTGTGTGTGAGAGACAGAGAGAGAGAGATGATTGCTCTCATAGTAACTTACGTTCATTTATCATCACAGCATGCTGCATGTTTCCCATCTTAGTTTTGCACAGAACTCTAGCCAGTGATGTCATGCCCCTGTTTGCATTTCTTTCTCGCTTCTACCTCCCTCTCCGGCTCCCTCCACTGTCGCTTGGCCTGAAATATAGATCTGTGTTACCCTGAGACTCCGAGCTAACCCTAACCCTGCAGCCACTTTCCTCGCCCGCGTTTCTCTAAATACACCTGTAGCTTTAAGAGAATTTTTATTTGGAGGAAGAACCACTGACTCAGAATTCTCCAGGGGCCAAAATTTTTATTTTAGAAAATTTTAAGGAAGGAGATATTTTTAGATATAAATGGTAGTATTGTCTTTATGGAAAATAGCAGTATCTTGTGGCATTTCTGTCGGAGCTCCAGGGGCAACTGGCAAAATGATATCCTGCAGACCCCTGGTGGAGGAGAAGTGGATAGATGTACTTATGATATTAAGGTATTAATGTTTTTTACATTATGGGAGCTAGACTGGAGGTTGAGATGATGGGAAAGAAAGTAAGTTATGTGGCATGGTGGGCTGTCTGGGGAAAATTGGCCAATGACAGCGGGGGGGGGGGGCAGCGGTATCCAGGCGATTTGAGAACCGAGCTTTTGAGAAGAGTGCCAGGATCGCACTCTAAGGTGAGACGAGGGCGTGACGGCCGCCTTGACGTGCAGAGGCACCGCGACTGACCCGACCAGGATCATTCTTCATTTGTTTCACGGTGTCGCTAACAGCAGAACAACTGTGTTTTTGTATCGGTTAGATATTGCCTGTGTTTGGGGAGGTATCATGTGACCTTAATTTATTGTAGTTCATCTTAAGCTAGGAATTATTAATTTGCAGTAAGGTAATAAAAATGCCCAATACTGCCTGGAAGTACTTCACGATGGAGGCTTGAATGATTGTTCACCCCCCCCCCCCCCCCCCCAATGTAGTTAATCTGGTGCATGTTTGGCCATCCGATGCCAGCGAATCGGAGAGGCCGGTTCTTCCTGTCGCTCTGTCGGACGACGCTGATTGGCCGGTCTGGGCCAAGTGGCCGCTGAGTCAGGCATACCATCTGGACCCCTGTGAAACAGTCGGGTGACGCAGAGCAGTCTCGCCAAGCGGTGGAAAGGAACAGGCTATACTGTGAAAAATAATATATTGTTCCCTTCCTGTTTACATGGGAGGTCAGCTTCACATATAATTGAGTTTATCTAGACTGTTAAAATTAAGTAATAAAATGGTTAATGACTGTGTTGCTTGTGTTAAATTTAATTTGCCTTAAGAGCAATACCTGTTGTTCACAGAACTGGGTGGAAACCAAGTGCTGGACTGGATTCTGTACCTTTTGGAGACCTCTAGTGGCTATGCATTGTAAAATTTACATGAAATTGTAAAATTAGCTATGTGGTCATTAATCTTCACAAACCATACTTCATATGTCTGGCTTTGTCACGTAAAAAAGGGGAAAACCATTAAAGAAGTGTAACTGAATGGGGAAAGACGTAATATTTCCATGCTCACGACATGATGGGAGCCAGCCGACAAAACAATGGAGTAGATGTTTGTCAGTGGGGAATGGGACCGTTTCCACCTGTTTGAACTGTGAAACGGCCCCAAGTGAGATGCTTTCATAGCAGGACGTCTGTCTCGTAGCAGGATGAGGATTCTGTGTTTGGTCTTGTGCCATTTTAAGCTCGACCATAAGCTCTGTGAACAACCATGCAGTCCCCCCCCCCTCCAACTGCTTATATATGGATGCCAGTTATATAGTATGTCGGACTGATTAGAAGTCGTGAAGGTAGGATAAAGGGGCCGGTTCATCAGTGCACTGTCACACCCAACGGAACCACACCGTTTAATGGTACCTCCAACTTGCTCGGTTCTGCAAGGCGACCCCACTTTGATTAATCTGGAAATTTCCGTAACATGAAGGTCGAGGCAAATAACAGCGATGATCATAAAGGAACACTTTTATTGAATGACTTACTTAGGACCATAGTATTTCTGAACAGACATTGTTCCATTCCTTCGTGGAATGCAGTGAAATCTTAAATTGCTTGCATTTTAACCTGCAGAAGAAAATTGGTATGGAAGTATTGCCTTAATGTTTTGGTCACAGTTCATATGTATAAAAACCTTTGAAAGAACACTGCATGTAACATCTCAAACCAAGACGGCTCCTGAAACAGCTTCGATTATCCAATGTCTTCACAGTGCAAAAAATCCTGATGCGTGATAGGCTTTAACATGACCCATTTTACACTTAAGGGGGGGGACGTATCTAAAAATCCCCCCAGGGAATGAAATACCAGCCTGTCAGGTTATCTTGACAGCATAAAAGCAGGGGAATCAACCCCCCCCCCCCCAAACACCATGGAACATTTTCATTTTTCCGGAACCAGCAGTAGCGCAGCCATGGGGAGCTGCACTGTTTCTGACACCAAAACAAAAAAATGCACAAAGACAGTATCCAAGAGCAGAAATGCAGAGCGTAAAAGCGCGTAACGCAAACCATGCTGGTGCGCTTCTAAGGCTAAATCACAATTTAAAGACATTTCTAAAGTGACAAAATGATAAATGCTCATCTGAATAAAAAATCTGTTTGCACGTATTTGTAACCATGCGAATGTGACACTTCGTACCAGACTGACAGGCCTCCGGAATGTTCCGGATCAAAAGTACAGCCTGTCGGAAATGGCTGCCGGGAGGTGGGTCATGATCTGCATACGGATCCACCAGTGCACCTCCATGGGGTTGTAGCGGGTGTACGGGTAGCGGGACACGACGGCGTCGGCTATGTTGGCGAGGACCGGCGTTACGTCCCTCTGCCCACTGCTGCAGTAGGACCGCACAACGGCGACCTGCTGCTCGAAGTAGCCCATCCCATAATCGCCCTGTACATCGCTAGGCGCCTCCTTCCACATCTTGTCCGCAGTGGCAGCCACAGTGTCCCGCGTGAGGATGCCAGTGGCGGCGATGAAGTTACCGGGCTCGATGACGACGACCTTGACGCCCCAGCGCTTCATCTCGTACCTCAGGCAGTCGGAGAATGCCTCCACTCCATACTTGGACACGCAGTACGGCGATCGCATGGCGTTGCTCATCCTCCCAAACATGCTGGCCATGTTCACCACTCTGCCTGCAGACGCAGAGAACCAGCCACCAACGGGCCGTTTATTTTGATTTACTCGAAGTATTCTATGCAAGTACTAAGTACTCATTCTCCATAACCTTAGCAAAACAATATAGCGATTTGCTCCAGAATGCATAGCCAATCAACTGAAAAGATCAACAATGTTCTACTGACCATTAACACTGAATTGCACCGAGAAGAAAGAGACCGACACACTGGTACAGCGCCAGGTGTCTTGGAGAAGCTTTCCTGACCATTCAAGATCTAGGTCTCAGGACCTCCAAGTTCTAGCTTAAACTCACCTTCAGCCCTGCGGATAAGAGGTAGGAAGGCCTTGGTCACTCTGATCGTCCCCCACAGGTTCACCTCCGAGACCTGCTTGTACGTTTCCATGCTGGTGAACTCCACCTCTCCAAAAGTGGAGACCCCAGCATTGTTCACCACCGCCCACAGACCTGGCCCGAAGAGGTGGTGTTCATCAGAAATGCCCACAAATGATCCTCAATCCGTCCCCTGGAGTGAAGGGAGCCTGTGGACCAACCCTTATACCTTTCTCAGGGTCATCCAGGTTCCTTTTCACGAACTCCAAGGCCCGGGACACTTGGTCATCGCTGCACACGTCCAGCTGCACCACCTTCATCCTGTCAGAGTGCATATTCTCCAGCTCTGTAGCGCCATCTCCACCCTTCTCCTGGCAAAAGCAATGTAGCGGATAATGCCAAATTTCTGCTTCAAGCCTCCCAGTCATGTAAAACATCGTAATGCTCTGCACATCCGTTTCAACCAATGCAGGGCATTGTGGGTTCCTGGCCGCTACTGATGGAAAAATAAGTTTATGGGATTATTGACGCTCGGAAGCACCTCTGTTATATACACGGTGGGCCAACAGCAGGTACATAGTTTTGACGTCACCTTTCCACAGTGTTGGATGCGACAACGTGGCAACACTGACTGCCCACCATGTTCACCCGACCTGCCACTAAAGGACCTTTATTTTGGGGCGTAGTAAAGGAGGTTTTTGAGAGGAAGCCCCGCACAGCGAATGAATTTAAGGAGTTTCTCCCGCAAGCATTTGTGGACATTGATGATAACCAGGACATGTGTGCTAAAGTGTCACAGTGTCAGGGATAGGCTCCAGGAATTTATCAAAATTCACGGAGGACATTTTAATTAAAATAAATAAAAAAAAACCTTTGTAAAATAACTTTACTTTGTGAAACAGAACCTTTACTTGGTAAGAGTAAAAAAACCATATATCTACTCTTGGCCCACCCTGTATATCTACATATTGGTCTCAAGTCAAATTCCACAATCCAGTAGGTTACTTGGTTACTTATCCAATGTTCCTGACCAGGGACGGATTATGGGTTGTGTGGGCCCCTGGGCAAAACGTTCGCGAGGGCCCCCCGCCCACCAGCACCACCACCACCACAATTCAAGGGCCCTTGGCAGCCAAACGCCCTCCCTATAGGGTCAGGGGCCCTTGTAGGCAGAGGATCAAAGAATGTAGGCCCTCTAAAATAGACAAACGAAAAATACATTGTTGATAAGCGTTGCAAATTGTTTTGGGCTAGGGGCCCCGCGGGCCCCCTGCACCCCAAGGGCCCCTGGGCAGCGGCCCCGCTGGCCCGGTCCGTAATCCGTCCCTGTTCCTGACAAGTAACAGCATGTTATGCAATTTCCTTCAAAAATTAAAAAAATATCCACTGCCAAGTCAAACTGTACGGAATTGTTCGTATCTGGATGGGAAAAAAACTACATTTATGACCGATTGATAATTGTTCCGAAGAATGAATAGCAGACGGTTAGAGACCTCGGTACCTTCAGCAGACATCCAGCGAAGACGGTAAACCCCAATTTGTGCAGGTGTTTGGCCAGAGCGAATCCAAATCCGCTGTCACAGCCGGTAATCAGCACCGCTTTACCGGCAATCTTAGTGGGGCAAAGGGAATCGATCATCAAAGTACATTTTATATTCAAAAAATACAATATATAGTTCCACATGCCTTCAAGGTAATTAAAATTCTCACTCATTCCGTAAACTGTACAGACGAATGTAAACGCTCAACCAGCCGATTAACCCGCAAAAGAGCACGTCACGCCAGGTTAATCGCGGACACCTTAAAGTTAACGATTCGTGCATAACATCACAGTATTACTGCTTCGTGCATGAGTGATACTGTAGAAAGTTATTCATTTGCGTTTATAAAAATAAAGCAGAAACGTTCCAGAAAAGCGTGATGTAAGCACGTTCAGTCAAAATCAAACTCCCACATCAGAACCGAATAAACGAGAACTAGTACTTCGCAAAATACATGCCGCTAAACAATTCCCATATTGGTAAGACAAGTCTGAGTTTTACTGTACTGTTTTACTAAAGGACCAGCAACAAGGAAAATGGAGGTTTCTATTTTTCCTAATTTCCCCTGGGATATGGTGCACCGCCCAGTGCAATATATAATTTAATGATAAACATCATTAATTTTCGCAATTTTGTGATTAGAAACTTTAATAATACTTCAAGACAACCAGCAAATTGACTTCTCTTATTAAACGATAGTTCGCTTAATTTAAGAAAGCTCACCGGGAGAAAGCAATCGACTATAGCAAAAATAAAAGAGGGGGGGATCAGCCTGCGCCGCGTGCATGTGCGCCTCACCTTCACGGATCCCCGGGGCACGGAGGGCATGGCCACATACAGCACGAAGACCAGATAGACGGCGACGATACACTCGGCCACGCTGGCTTCGGGAAAGCCGCAGCGCACGGCGGCAAAGTTCAGCACCGCCGGCAGCCCGAAGCCCAGGATCAGTGTCAGGAATACGGAAAACGCCACCAGAACCGCGCCCCGTCTGATCGATGGCGAAACCATATCGGCTGCTGCCTGGAGAAGTGCGTGCGGTAAAACGGTGCAGAAGTATTTCGCACTTGCAAAACGTCATTTACGCTTCTTCTGCTGACAATCGGGTGGAGGGTGAAAGAATGGAGCAAGATGGGAGGTGAAGTCCGGACTACACTGTGGGTGTGACTTGAAGCTTTAACGAGTCCGTATTTACTGTATGAATTGTTCAGGTTGTGGTGTTTCTGCTGTTTTTGGGTGAGACATCTGGGCAGCGATCGAAGATATAGGATTATCGACACCTTCACTTTTTTGGTTTTGGCGAAGATTTTCAAGAATGTCATGAATTATATGGGGCGGGGGTTGATAGAACTAATTAAACCTGAATTTTTAGCCGAAGCACAAACGACCAGAGTACAGCTGTCTTGTTTGGGGAATATTATGAAAAGGCCCAGTGCACTGGGGAAAAAAACTATTCTCGGAAAACTTGAGGGTGAGGATAATGAAAGGTTAATAGATTCGGTCATCACAACAACGCACATTTCTTGGCAAGACCGAGAGGCATCTGGCTGCAGAAGGGCCTGACAGCGCGTGTCCTCTGTCAGGCCCCTTCCACTCTCAAGCCCCTACGTCATTTCCGTTCGAACGACAATTCTTCTTGTCGCGAGCTATAAGAATCCATCTTGTCGTGCGGATAATTCTGAAGTCGTGGAATGTATGACTTAACTATTTAAAAATTAATTATCACATCGAAATACGCGTGTGTTGAACTCATCGCCTTAGTACAGGCAACTCATGTTTACCTTAAAAAAGTCCTAAGAGTAGTGCTCGGTCACATAAAAAAAGTCAGCCAAAGACAAAGTAAACTTTATAGTCATCTCAGCTACTGTATATACAAATATATAGAGAGGCAAGACGACGTGACTCCGACGTGACTTACCGTTATCAGGAGTGGCAAGATGGACTTCATAACTGAATATTACACTGAAGAAGAGAAAGATACCATTGTCTATCCCTTTTTATTTCAATTTTCAAATGTTTCAAAGACATGCATTTGTTTTTAGAAAACACAGCCGACAAGAGCTTAATCGTGTTTTGTGGTTTAGCGTAGTAGGTTCACTGTACAGTACATTGTTATTGTCACAACCGATCGTTCAGACCTCGTGGACCACGCCCACTTCATTTATCTCGTGTGAATCCCGCTTATTACCAGCTTTCCTGTTTGATCTTGTTTGTCTTGTGTATTTCAGTGTGTTCTATTTCATTCTCCAGATCTGTCGTTGTTGTTGCTACGTGCCTTATTCCTTGTGATTCCCTTTTTACCCTGATTAAACCCCGTTTATTCGCATTCACGGCTCCCTTCGCCTGCTTCTCCGCACCCGATGTCAGTTATTTTTTATATTAGTCATATATATGCATCTGTTTTTAGTGAAAAATCCTTAATCACTGATTGCAGTTGTCATGCCCGGCCCGTCTGCTCCTCCTGTGTGCCACGCCCCCTGATTACCCACGTGTTTTCTCCGCTTTCTCAGCTGTGTCTAGTTAATTTGATCAGTCCTGTGTATTTCAGTCCGTGTCTTGCCTGAGTCCATTGTCTGTCATTGTGGTTATTACCCTGTGAGCGTATTCGTGCGATGTTCCCTATTCTTCGTCAGTTTAATAAATCCCCGTTTGCCCTGATCTTGCCGGCTCGCCTGCCTCTTTGCTCGTCGCCCAGTCCTTGCGCCTCACCCGCACCGCACGCGCGTGACAGCAGTATTGTAAATTATTGTATATTTTCAAAGATCTGTTATTTGTATATAGTATTTGTTGTCATTTTATAAAGTAGTTCATATATTTAAGTGTTTTATACTGTATTCTGTTGACATCCTGTTTGGTTTGAAAAATAAACCTTTTG
Organism: Brienomyrus brachyistius; assembly: GCF_023856365.1. Taxonomy (NCBI): domain Eukaryota; kingdom Metazoa; phylum Chordata; class Actinopteri; order Osteoglossiformes; family Mormyridae; genus Brienomyrus; species Brienomyrus brachyistius. The sequence continues at coordinate 4,938,120 of NC_064553.1, forward strand.
CTGTTTTGTGAGGATTTTTTTTATTATTAAAAACAACATAGTTTGTATATAACTAGAATAGTAGTTTTTCTTGTAGAAATTTAATTCTCATCGGCTCCTTAGACAAAAATTTACATAGTAAAAATATTGTATTATGGCCAGTACCAAAGCACAACTTTTTACTGGCAATCGTTTATTTAAATTAGGCAATTATGCAACTGTTTCAACTTCACATTATATTATTGTCTTCACAATATAATTAAAAATATTTTTATTTGTTTTTTTATTAAAAAATGACTGACTTCGTCATATGTTTACATAATAGTGAGGTATGTATTAATATGTGATATATAGTGTAATACACGGTAAGAAAGTTCTAATTAGCTATTTAGGCACACTAGACTCTAAATCTATGTTGGAACACTGGACTCTAGACATCGTTATTAAAATGATGTTATTACTTCGCACATATCTTGGGTAAAACAAATACGTTTTGTCAATAACCAATAACGCACAAAACATGTTTATTAGATTATGACTTAAAAGTTTCCGTATAAACATTTAAATGCTGACATTATTAAAGTACAATATTTGACGGAATAAATATGGCACAAGAAAATAATGATTTAAGTACATATTAGCTATAGTCTGATGTCTCACAATAATAACACATACAGTAGCACTACATTTATTTACACACACATATGTACAACTATATTGTTCAGGTTTGAGACGGATTCCCTCGTTTAAACAGAAATTACGTATTGGGGTTTGTCAAGACGGATTTGTCCACAGGACGGATTGTTTGTTTGTCTCTTGGAAAAAATAATCTCTCTCCAAATCTGCTGAAATATAAAGCAACAACACACAACAGCGTGTTCATGGAGGCAGCCATGTTTGAATGGGAGATCGTCACCTCGGAATTTCCTGATAATCTGTCGTTTTAACGGAAATGACGTAGGGGCTTGAGAGTGGAAGGGGCTTGACAGGGGACACGCGCTGTCAGGCCCCTTCTGCAGCCAGACACTTGTGGCAAGACCACAGAGGCAGAGAAGACAAAATGTTTCGAAGGACTGCAGTCCACGTGGATGTCAGGCCATTGACTTCCAGGTTCCTATAATAATAGACAAGTGATGCATTGGTTAAATTTATACGTTTTGTTTAGCTTGCACTAAATCCACTTCATTAACAGTCCTTTTTTTATTCTACATATATTCACTGAACCGAGTTTTGAGTTCTGTCCGGAGATGCATACAGCGTACGTAACAGTATATTCACTGTTAGCAAGAAGTCCATATCCTGCAAGGTTCAAAAGTTTGATTCTCGGATGTAGGGAATGCATTTCTAAACAACGAAATAATACAAACGAATAAACTCAAAATAGCAATTAGTGAATAAAACTTGAATAAAAATCAACTGATTGCACAAACATGTCATGCAAAAACAGATTTACTATTTGGGATATTGTCCACGTCACACTTCCGGTGCAGTCATCCCAACATGATCGCGTTTTCCCCCTCTAGATATTTTTCATTGTAGTCTGTAGCGCTGCACTGAACATAAAGGGCATGTTTATTTCCGGGATAGACTCCGCCTTAAATGATTTCGACGGCGCACGGATTGGACGTGACGTCACGCATAAATAATATTTTGAAAACAAGGACGTCATTCATAGGACAGTTTAACGGCATGTTACCCAACAAAGTGGGCGTGTGTATGTGGTCGTATAGCTATCTACTAGACTGTAGAGGAACGGAAACTAGGCATGAAAGCGTTGTAAGTTAGTCTGTTTCTTTATTAAAAGGCGATTTCTGCGACAGTTAAGTGGCTTCTAATTAGGTTAGCGGTGTCCACTTTAAATCCTGGTTCGTGATGCAGTTCGGGCAGCGCAGGCGATTCGAGGGCTTCCAGTTAACCTCCGTAGACTTCTTCGGTACGGACCTCACGGAAACCCTGTCTCAGGCGATCCGGCAGGCCGAGGAAGACTCGCTTGCCGAAAATGAAGACCAGGAGGCAAACGTGCTGTTTGGGAGCATTAAGGGGAGTGTCGTGGGACTGCGATACTATACAGGCGTGGTACGTAAACAGCAATCAGGCATCCGATACGCTTACTTTCTAAAGCAGGGGTGCCAACTCGCACGCAAGAAATGTCACGGCAAAACGGTGTATTATTCCGTTATAAGCCTAATTTTGGCTACAACAAAAACGTGGGGCAGTTTGCAAACCCTACATACTGATTACAAGGTAGTAAAACTGTTACATACATGTACATGCCCGTGCACGTGTATGCAGACGTGAAATCTCACTCCAGCCAGCTAACCAAAGTTTGATAAGGCATCCCTGGAAGCATCATGTGTGAGTTAAGCCAAAAATAACGTCTTGGTCACCTCTCTTAACTTTATTTTCAGGTGAACAAAGGAGAAATGATCTCCTTAGTGAGGGAGCCGCACAATCCTTATGACAGAAATGCAGTCATGGTGGCCAATGTCTACGGGAATCAGGTCGGGCACATCAGGAGACAGCTGGCAGCTCCGTTGGCTGAAATCATGGATAACAAACTTGCCAGGGTGGAGGGGTGAGTCACATCACTGTCAGTCGGTGTGACCCGCCTGGAACTTGGAGCCCCATCGGTTATTGGGCACATTAATAGCTTCTGGATCCTAATAACTGTAGATGGCAGGTTGTTCCTGATTTCAGAGGTTTCAGTTTGGCAACTTAATGCCATTCTGTCAATATTTGGTGTGAGTTATTATTATTACTGATACTTTATTTGTTTAAGGTTAACAACCTTGGATGTTTAATGAATTTATTTCTTGCCTAATTTGTTCCTCTAGGGTGGTACCTTTTCGTGCAAACAATGCGTTCACGATGCCCGTGCACCTCTTGTTCTGGGGCAAAGATGAGAATAGAGCGGCAGTGGTGAATGAGCTGGCCAGCCATGGCTTCAAGCTTGACTCAGCATCTCAAGGTACTCCTGTAACGGTAGTTAATGTCCCTTAAACTCCCCCAAACCCGCCCTTTGGTATAGATGCCAGTGGAATGACTGGTCCTCTAATTCTGTCAGGTGCAAAGGGAGCCGCAAGGGCAGGTAACACTCTGGATAGGATCTGGTCTGGCTCCAGGAAACCAGCCGCGCAGTTACTAACTGCTGAACAGGTTTGTTCGTTTTGTTTTTCTTTTTGCATAGAGCGAATGTAACTTATCGTTTAGCCCCTTACAATATAGTTAGAGTATTATTATAGCACATGAGTTCTATTTGAACACGTTCTCTTACTCCACCCTCAGAGTTGTAGCAATATCTGTCCCGACAGCACATTATCGAGATCATTGTTTCTAGTTTTCAGCCTTGTGCATCTGTTTTGGTCCACTTCCTAGCTGAAGAATGCTTTCGACGAACTTTTTGACGATCTCATGGAAGACAAGACCCGGGAGATGGAAGCAGCCGAGGTTCGATTCGCCGGCTCGCGTTGCCATATTTGGTTTTGTTTATATATTACTTGATGCAAATAATTATATTAAGATGTATTATAATTATTATTTTTTTGCCTACTGGCAAGCTTGCAAGTTACCCCATCTAGAAGCATCTAATAAATGAGTAACGAGAGATTTGTAGGGTTTCAGCCCACGACCTAATTACAGTTGGTGTGCTTCCACCATTCTCGAAATGGCACCGGTTGTACAAGTTCGCCCCCGGACTTAAAACGGCTGGAGACAAATCCGTCGGTCAAGCAATCACATCTTGGTTGTGTCTCATGGCTCCTGTCATTCCAGGCCATCTGCACGCCTCTGCTTCCACACCAGAAACAGGCTTTGGCTTGGATGACCTCCCGGGAGAATAGTGACGACTTGCCCCCGTTCTGGAAGGAGGAGAACGGACATTTCTTCAACGTCCTCACGAACTTTGCCGTCAGAGAGAGACCAGATCAAGTCTTCGGGGGGATCTTGGCTGATGATATGGGATTGGTGAGAACATGGACAAGTTTACGTTCGTTCTCTGTGAAACACACCTTTTGTGGGAGAAGGTTACCCTGAGGTTATTGTTCAGTGTATTAATAGTACGGCTATCAGTACTGATCTTTCTAGTTGGAAACGCTAAACCGATTTGCTTGTCTGACGCGATAGTCATGATTCATTCTTTGGTGTTCAATTTTCTGCAATTTCACGTTTCAGGGAAAGACCCTCACCACGATAGCACTCATCCTCACCAACTTCCGAGACGGAAAGCCTCTGCCCTTGCAAAAATGTACTGCTGTGCCGAAGATGAAGGTAGCCAGCAAGCCGCATGACCTTCCGCAGACCCGTCTTGCTCAGAGCTTCTAGATGGTCGCAAGTGTGTCTTTGACGATACCTAAAGCTCTCTTGACTCCGGTTTAGACGAGCAGATCCCGTGCCGCTGATTCGAAAACGGGGAAAGATTCCGCCCTTAAAGGTGAGTTCAGGAGGATTTATCGATGCAGCCTTCACATGTCTCACCACCTGGTATATGCGTGGAGATGAGGTATATGCCTGGAGATGAGGTATATGCCTGGAGATGAGGTATATGCCTGGAGATGAGGTGTCTTAATGCAGTTCATCCGGCATCCTTGGATTTTTTGCAGGGAAGGATTCCGTTGAGGAAATCCCACAAGCCTCTGCGAGTACGTCACATTCTAAACGGTAAGGAACTCCTGGATGCTGTGTCTGATGGTAGGCAGCTTCCACCGGAGTACAATGCAGTGTCCTCTCTCAGTTTTACATTTAGCCTCCATTGGATCAGACTGTCAAGGGTGTCTATTTTTTGTTGTCGTTTCTGACTGTGCCATAAAGGCATCACGAAGATGAGTTCAGAGGCCCAGGAGAAGGGGAGGTGCCTGGGAAAAAAGGTGAGCGCAGGGACCACTGAGAAATTTCTCCAGGCAGTTGGGCTCAGTCTGGTGTTGTGTCCTCAAATGATGCTTCAGTAAGTAATGTGAAATCTGTAACATGCGGTACTTAGCATAACCGCTAAAGCTTACTCTGCTGGTGCCGCTGGTGCCGCTGGTTTGGATGTCGGTGGGAATCTGGTTTTTTGCTCGTCTCTTTCAGTCAAGAAGAAAGAAAACCCTGGGACGAGTTCCAAAAAGGGTATCTTTAGCTTTTCTTTTTAAATATTTCTAACAGCTACTTTAGTTACTTTTTTTTTAAATCCTTGAAATCCCTTTGAGTTCCCTTTGGCTCTGCTCTCTTTAGAAATAAATGAATAAATAAAACAGGCGCCGCTCTGCGAGGCAGCCTCAGGGTGCCGGTCTTTGTGTTTTACAGCATCAGCCACGCTGACAGAAGACGCTGACTTCGCAGCAGCGCTCGGAGGCTTCCAGCAGGGGGCATATGCTCAGAATAAGAAAGCCAAGGGTAGCGGTATGTGGTGCTGAGAATCTGTGATGTTCCTTCACATACAGACGGGGGCAGGGTTGTGCAAGACTAGATATGCGTTATTTGCTGTAGGAGCAAGCTGTTGCCATTAGCGAGGATGGGTACTTAACAATGTGCTTACTGAGTGTATGTGGGTGTTTGTGTCTGTAGGTAGCGGTAAGAAGCCCTTGAAGGGTAAGGAGGGTTCAGTGGCCAGAGCAACCTTGATCGTCTGCCCTCTCTCTGTGCTCGGCGGCTGGCTGGTGCGTGAGTTCTGACTACCAACTGGAGGCCCTATTTCCCTCTGTGCGCATGAATGCCATTTCATTTGCAGATCAAGAGTAGACCACAATGGGACCGCGGGGGTGTTCCACAAAGCAAGATTAGCTGGGTTAATTTAACCCAGCCATCATGAGTGCCCAATAGCAATGGTCCTTACTAAACTCTTATTGGACACTCACGTCTTCTAGTTTAAGTTAACTTAAACTGAACTTAAACTAAGTTAATCTTGCTTTGTACACCCCCGCCTGGTCCCACTATGGTCTGGTCCTGTAACCCCCTCCCAGTGTGTGTTTTTTTTCCTTCTTTTTTTTTAAAAACATATTTTTCTTGCCATGTCTAGAACTATAACTGAATTGACGTGGAGATTAAATGCATTTTCAGGACCAGTTTGAGCAGCACGTGTGCGCAGACGTGAACATGAACACGTATGCGTATTACGGCTCGGAGCGGAACCGCGACCCCCAGTTCCTGGCCCAGCAGGATGTGGTGCTGACCACCTATAATGTCCTGAGTGCAGATTATGGGGTGAGACGCCTTTTGACACTTGTGTCCACTTAGTGTAAGAACCAGCAAATTGCTCTGATAGGCCTTTTACTATAGTCCAGGGGTGGGCAATCTTATCCTGAATGGGCCAGTGTGTATGAACGTTTTTGGGAGAACTTTGAGGTCAGCAGTTCAAACCCAGGTTTGAGCACTCTTCAGTCAATCAGTCTTTTAATTAATGACTAGTAATCTAATTTAGTAAAATCAGTGAAAACCTGCATACATGGCAGCCCTTTCTGGATAAGGTTGCCCATCACTGATAGTTGTAAAGTTCAGGGTCAGATACAAGTCCATACCAGGATTTTGTTTTTCACCAGCCAGTTGAGTATAATGAGTCACGTTGAAACAATCTTGGTCTGGATCTGTACTTTCTGAACCTGCACTTTTCAACTCTGATAGTCAGTGGTGAGTCCTGCACCTGGTACTGTTGCGGTGTTTGGCACAAACAGTCCACATTTTTGCTCCGGGAGCTGGGAGGGAGCAAAAACATGGACCGTCTGGGGGTCCTTGAGGACCGGGGCGGGGAACATTGGTTTAGCATGTCCTGCATTTGACTGCTGCCATTAGAACAATAGGAGCAGTCCTCTCCACACGGTCAACTGGCTGCGGGTGGTACTGGATGAAGGGCACGTGGTGCGGAATCCCAACGCACTGCAAAGCAAGGCTGTGCTGGCTCTGAAAGCCGAGCGTCGGTGGATCTTATCAGGTCAGTGCCTGGGAGTAACTCCCAGCCTTTCCCACGTTCCATGCAGTGGTCGAGTCTGTCGTAGCCAGCACCGTCTTGTACGCCGTCGTGCACTTGGGGCAGCAGTACCAAGGGCCAACAGACTCAACAAGCCGATCCTGAGCGCTGGATTAGTTCTGGGAGATGACAGAGATTGACACAGTGACGGAGAGGAGGACGCTGTCCAAACTTCGGTCGATCATGGATAATGCTGCTCATCTGCCTCATAGTGCTGTGTTTGGACAGAAAAGCACATTTAGCCATTCAGCATAAAATGCTCCACTTAGTGCCTGAGGAAATCATTCCTTCCGGCAGCCATCAGATTGCACAACCAATAAATCAGTCTGGGAACATGTGCAATATCTGTCCAACAAGTTAGTAAATTTTCGCTACACTTCTGTGATTGTTTTCATGCTCACCCACTTATTTTTTTGCCATCTTCATAGACGTGCTTGTTTTTATATAGAAATTGTATTCAGTACTGTCTATTTTTGCCTTTTGTGTAAACTATGTCCTGATGTTGACCTCCATGTTCCTAGTGCAGTTTGTGTTTTTCAACAGCAGATGGCTCTCGCTAACCGGCTCGGCTGTTCCTGGTGTGTCGTTCTGCAGGCACTCCTATTCAGAACTCGCTGAAGGACCTGTGGATGCTCGTCGCCTTCCTGAAGCTGAAGCCCTTCGACGTGTGGGAGTGGTGGAACCGGGTCATCCAGAGGCCCGTGACCTTGGGCGACAACACCGGCCTGAAGTGGGTGTTCAGGGGGTGGCAATTGTGACGTTTACGTGTCTCCAGTACCTGAAGTCCCTATGGCCGTCTCCACACTCCACCTACCAAAATTGACTGCTCTCTGTATATACTGTTACTCTGCCCCAATTGGAGGAATGAGATGATGTCACCGCCAAAACCAATCATGTTAAAGGAGGTTCCCATGACCAAAAAAACTATATTTTACTGTCTATCCAGAAGCCATTTGTTCTTTTATTAAAGTGCATATCTGGTCCTTGGGGACCCACAGACAGTCCAAGTTTTTGCTCCCTCTCAGCTCCTGGGTGAGGGAGCAAAAATGTGGACCGCTAAGGGTCCCCGAGGACTTGATTGGGAAATGCCGACATTAAGAGAGATAATATAAAATTGTAATGCTTGTCCCTCTGTTTAGCGACTGAGAAACACCTGTCAGTTGAAAAGTTTTATTTTATTTGACTTATTTTTGGGTCAGGAACCTGCAGGCTCTGGTGAAAGGCATCACTCTTAGGCGCACCAAGACAAGCAGAGTTGGTGGGCGGCCCGTGGTGAAACTTCCTGAGAAGAAGGTCTTCGTCCAGCACGTGATCCTCTCTGAAGAAGAGAGGCAGCAGTACGAGAAGATCAGGATGGATGGCAGGGCCATCATCGGCAGGTAGGGGGCTCCTCCCAGCAGCAAACGGGGCCAACGGGCGCTTCGACGTTCTTCACCCGGGTTGCCACCATGGTCGCTGCTTGCAGGTACTTCAGGGAGGGGACGGTCCTGACTAACTACGCCGACGTGCTGGCCATCCTGCTCCGGCTCCGTCAGCTCTGCTGCCACCCGCAGCTATTGGGGGGCTCCGGTATCTTGGCAACAGTGACAACAGACGGTAAGACCGGGACACCAAAATAGGATCAGGAACTGATGGCAAGGTGATGTTAAGGGCACCGTATCTTTACGTAAACATTTAATCTCGTGTCTTTTGACCTGACAATTCAAGTCCAAGGATGTTGCAAAGTTGTTCAATTATTTCAATGGTGGGTGGGGTTTTATTTTTGGCCCCGCCCACTCAGCCCCTCCTTTTATTTTTCTTTAAATTCGTCTCCATCCCTCGTTTTGTTTTCTGTCTTCCTTTCCCCCAGGTACCAAAGAGGGCGAGTGCACACCCAGCGAGTTACGAGCACGGTTACTGGAAAAGATCACGCTGGTGCTGAGTTCTGGCTCGGACGAGGAGTGTGCCGTCTGCCTGGAGTCCATCCGTCAGCCTGTCATCACCTACTGTGCCCACGTCTACTGCAAGCCCTGCATCTGCGAGGTTATCCGCACGGAGAAGGTGAGGCTACGCCCACGGCGGCTGTCTGCCCATTGGCACCGCTAACACTTAGCCCGTTCTGTTTATAGGTGTTTCTTTAGTGTTTTGTGTTGCCTGTGATGACTTCATGTGGGGGTGGGGTATCCATCTGTCCATCCATCCAGGCAGGTGGCTGTAAATGGTTCACATGTAAAGGTTTCCAAAGGAATTCCGATCGTCTGGTCTTCAATTCCTCCCTTCTTGGTCTTTCAGGACGATGCCAAATGTCCACTGTGTCGCGCTCAGATCAACAGCAAGGAGCTGGTTGAGTACCCGGGAAAGCAGGAAGACCTGGACTCGGCCGACAGCAAAGACACCTGGATGTCCAGTTCGAAGGCGAGTCCACAGCACCCGTCACTTGAAGCACGACCGCGGACACAAGCTTTTATACAATCGCATACGTTTCTGGGGGAATAACTGGATTGCTGCAAAAAAGCACGACTCCCTGGTTTGATAACACACTCTGGTTGTATTGATTGACGGCTATGCGGCGTCTGCACGCAGGTGAACGCTCTGATGGCTCATCTGCACCAACTGCGCAGCCAGGATCCCAGCATCAAGAGCTTGGTGGTTTCTCAGTTCACCAGGTTTCTGTCTCAGCTTGAAGTCCCGTTAAGGTGAGCTGGGTACTGCGTGCTGGCAGCGTGAGCCGAGGGACGTGGTTAGCATCTCCCAGTTAGCGACCCAGTTAGAGAAATGGGCACGACGGACGAGATGCGAGGGCAGCAGGAGCATGGAACAGCGAGGAAATCCGCAATTCAAATTAAATTCAGTGCTTAGACTGGAACACTCTAGACAGCTGTGAGCAATTTAGGCTCAGTAATGGACTGAAACAATAACGGAGTTCTTGGTGGCCGACCGCTGGGTCTCGGGGAGGGTCTTTAATGCCTCCCTTCCTTGTGTCTGGCGCAGGGAGCAGGGATTCATATTCACACGGCTGGATGGCTCCATGAACCAGAAGAAAAGGGAGAGTGCCATCCAGGCTTTCCAGGACCCTGCCCCGGGAAGTCCCACCATCATGCTGCTGTCACTCAAGGCTGGGGGGGTGGGGCTTAACCTGACCGCCGCCTCCCGGGTCTTCCTCATGGACCCAGTAAGTAGGCCATGCTCTGGCCAGGTCTTACACCAGGCCCGGCAAAGTCGACGCTTAAGGGGTATGTGTGACTGACGTTTTTCCGATTTACTTTTGTTTAGAGCGATTTCCCCGTTTGTTCTTTCGCCACAGGCTTGGAACCCTGCGGCGGAGGAGCAGTGTTTCGACAGATGTCACCGCCTGGGCCAGAAGAAGGACGTGGTGATCACAAAGGCGAGTCCTCACTGTGCCGTCCGTGCCCCACAGTAGTCTAGTCTAAACTCTAGTCTAGTCTAAACTCGAGCCACAGTCCACATTTTGTGGAGTGATCTTGTAGGCATTTTTTCGAGTCGAGATCTCACACCCCTTGTCGAACCTCTTCTCCAGTTCATTGTGAAGGACTCCGTTGAAGAGAATATGGCCAGGATCCAGGAGAAGAAGCAGAAGCTGGTGGAGAAGGCCTTCGGGGCTGCGAATGCGCAGGAGCGCAAGCAGTCGCGGATCGAGGACATCCGAGTCCTCATGGAGTTGTGACAGCATAGCCCCCCCCCCCCCCCCCGACGGACTTAAGAAATCTTGACTTGTGAAAGAAACTTCCTTTCCTTCTTTTGCATTAACATTGTGCATTGCAGCTATTGCGGGAAAGTTTAGATTCCGGAAGGAGCCACGGAGAGAGAAGTAATCTGAGAGACTACCATGGACGTGGGTGCCTTGTTTAAATAGCAGTCACTTGTCAGCATCTTATTGTTGAAGCAACTGTGTTTTTTTGCAGTTCACTGACAGAATCCTTGGAAGGACACTAAAAAGGTGGCTTACCCATTGCATTCAGCAGGCTTCGCAGCTGCTATTAGTAACCAAGAGGGATTACAGGGAGATCAGAGGGACCGAAGAGGCTTTTGCCATGTCTGGGACAGCTGGTTCTCATGAATGGCTTCTACTGCCAGATAGAGGGGACAGTTAACCTTCCATGCGGGGTCCAGACTTTGCTGTTTTTAGTTAGTGCTGTATGTACAACTGCCTTTGTTATGAGTGTATTGTTATTCATAGACCAAATATATGGCTGAATACCTGGAAAGTGGCGTTTTATTGCGTTTGGCGTCAGGAGCAGCAGATACACACTTTATTTAGGTATTTTGTAAAATTAAATCAGGTGTGACCAATGAAGGTGGAAGACTGTTATGGGGGGGTTATATCTTCTAATTCAGTAATCCAAGAAATAGTCCTTTAACAGTCTTTATTGAGGGGGGGGAGCTACTGCAAGTTATAGTAAGTACATCTAGCAACCACACAGTCAAACTACTTGCTTTTTCTGGTAGGGGGTGGGGGCAGTGACACCAGTGTGTGAGCAGAAGGTTACTGTAGACTTCCCAAGAGGCTGTTGTGCAAGGCATCTACCGCATGATGGGGGGGGGGGGGGGGCGGCCGGGATCAGAACAGGCTGCAAGTTGACGGCTTGTGGCACAAACCTTGACCAACCTGCCGGAATCACCAGCCGGCATCGCACCGGCCATCCGGAAGCTCGGCTACATTCCAACCATGAAGACTGCTACCCACATCGCTCTCCATGTGGAGCAGGACGGTGGCTAAAGCACAGATGAGATGTTAGGCCTCGAGGGGAGGCAGACGCCGCAGAGGAGGCCTCGTGAAAACTGGTCCGCAGGCTAAGGCAGCTGTCGATTGGCTCCGGAGGAACCACTTAGAAGCAGCAAGTAGGATTAGCTACTGGAAACTGGGTTGTTATTAATCTGTGGGAAAAGAAATGTAACAGACAGCCAGAGGTCCAAGGACTGTACCTTAGGTGTGTTTTTACAGGCAAGTCATGTGACACGGAAATGCAACACGTTACAAATTTCGAAGAAATCTGTTGCAACTGATGAATGTTGTGGCAGTTGGGATAAGACGTTGCACCTTCAAGGACTAGTTGGGGTACAGTGGTCTAGTTGAACGTCATGCTGCGTGACTGTTAAAAGCTGAGTCACCAGTCTGTGTTGTGTAACGCCCGGTCCTCTGTCGGTAAGGTATTACTTCACATTGCATGGCAGGACGCTTGGTGAAAGCTCTCGGTACATTGCTGCATAGTTTCAAATTACCTTCGTGTGTAAAATGAGGTCTTTGTCTGCTGGGCAGGTAAGACGTCTTTGGGTTTCGGGAAATGGGGGGTTGGAGAGAAAATATTTAAATGAGCTGTACAAAGGTGCCGAGTATGACTACATCCAACACCTGAAAGCACTGAAGATCGTCGGTGTGTGTTTTTGCAACTTTGTGGAGTTATATCTGTAACTAAAGGGTCATTCTCTGGATCTGTTCTTCTGGATGTTACTTAAGGAAGGAGTCGAGCTTCCTTTGTATGTTCTCGAAGGAGTCCATTCCCATGTAGTCTGCTTGTCCCTGTTCCCACCTCCGCCTGCGTTCCTCTGAGGAGAGCTCCGGCTGCGGGAGGGGCTCAGCGACATGTATGTGAGACACCCCCTTCCGGATGTCATCCTGGACAAACACACAGTTATCCGAATGAGCAGTCTGCCAAACTGAAACTTTACATGCAGAACATCCATTAACAGTGGGACTAAAAGGGAATCCTACTTACAATATTGTGACTGGATACAGAGAGGAAAGACTCCGCTCTGTGCTGCTCTTTCAGCATGGGAGTCACTGAGGTGGAGAAGACGTCCCACCACTTCAGCAGGAAGTCGGGGTGGAGTGTGCAAGGCTCCTGGGCATGACCCCTGATGGTCTTCGTCTCTGCGTCGTAGGAGTAGTTCCACGGCTTGAGTGATCCCAGGAAATGGACCACTTTGGCATTGCCCCCAAACCTAGAGGAATGCAAGGATCAGAAGAAGCCTCTGGCTTGAATTTGCATCAAATCAGTTTGGATAAATTAATTTCACATGAGCTGCCTTAAGCACAGGGGGTCTGGCAACTCTGAGAATAATAATCAATTACGAATGATCAGCCATAGGGAAAATGCACTTATTAACCAACAGCTGGACTCCACCAGTGATTTACATGAAGTTCTGGATACTGAGGAACTCCAGCGACTGACACTGCTTGGGGTAACAGTCTATAAATGAACAGCTCTATTTCTGGTGACTAGTATATGTGCGGGACACAGCTGGGACAGTCCTCTAAGAACGGGGGGGGGGCGGGCAGACCTTCGCCATTTCCAGTAACCCGACAACTAGGCATTAACGCACATTCATGTGACCCTGCAACTGCTTACTCGCCCTCCTCCATTTACAGAAGGTTTGGGGGGGGGGGGGGGGGGGGGGAGCGGGGCGTCTCACTGCTTAAATGCTGGGAGGTACGAGTAGAAGGCTGAGCTGCTGAGGTTGTAGATGAAGGGCAGATGCTTGGAGATGTCCGCCGTCGCCCAATTGCTGAAAAATGTGTTGAGGACTCCCTGGTCCCCCCCTGTCAGAGAGGAAAAATGTCATGGAGACAGAATGGAGACAAACAAGCACACGCTCCATCCCCCTCCATCTCTCTGGGGAAAGAAAAAGATTATCTGTAACCAAGAAGCATCAGTGAGTGGCTATGCGATGAATGGAAAGCTTTGTTGGAGGGGTGGGGGCAGCTGGCCGCACTTTTGCTTAGGGGGCAGCGACTGCTAAACCACGGTCGCCTCTGAGCTTAAGTCTTCACCTCAGCACGAGCAGCAACATCTGGTCCTAAGTGATCAGGAGGTCCTAAGCGACTGGGAGAAAAGATCAGGGTGTAAGAGAGAGAAGAGGGGGCTAATCCAATCACAGACAAATAAACAATAATAATAATATATATATATATTTTTTTTTTTATTGATCCTGTCCAGATTTTGAACAGTTATGGAACTGGAACAAACTTTTGTCCATACTGGTTCCTGGCATGCTTCTAGGTCAGGGCTGTCTTGCCCCTACAAGGTGACCCAGTTTTTCCTGCACCTGGGTTTAGAAATACAAATATGACACAGTCCAGGGCAACGTTTGTTTAAAGTGCAAAAAAAAAAAAAAACAGCCTGAGACTCTTGCATGGTACATCCTGAGCGGTATAAAAGGAAGAGTAACGAGAGGTGCTCTGTGGGGACTGAAAAACGACACCGCAAGACTGACTGGGCATTGCAAAGGCATGACAACACAGTCTGCAGGCTCCCTGAAGCAGGGTCCTGTCGGGGAAGCAGTTCTAACTCACTGCCAGTAGGGGGAGCAGTGGAACCCTCGTGTGCTCAGGCTGCAGTGCACAGACGTTATACATCAAGGCAGCGGGATGCCGACATGAAAATGGGGGGAGTAAACAGGGATTCACAACTGCCCCCCACAAGGACGTTTATAAAAAGGTCCTTCCACGCTGAGGACTCCACCGCGGTATCTGTGAAATGTATGCTATTACATTTGCACGTTCTCCGTTGACCAAACACTAGTTCATGGCAGTGACCTCTGCCCTCCCCAGGCTCCTGTTTCAGTCACATCTCAGGACTTCGTGATTTAAGGCAGAGCAGTTTGCCAGGCTTGGCACTGACGTAACCCTGCTCGCAGAGCCAGCGGCGACAAATCACATCCGTCTCACCTAGAATTATGAAAATTCAGCGGCCTGATGAAATGAAAGGAGGGTGTCTGAGCGCTACGAGGATCATTAAGTGTTTCAGCACTGAGTCGGCAAGTTGAGAAAAACTTACTGTTAATTAAGAGCCGGAATCAAACAGTATTATTCCTGGCGCTTTTCAAACAGCTCGTTTAAAAACACCACCCCATTCATCCATATTTTTTAATGAAATCGCACAACACTTTTTATTTTTAGTAAGAACTGCTTACAAATCCCAATCTTTATTTTTGAATAACGCTACATGGGTCAGAGCACACTACTGGGGCAACAGATAGCACTGTAGAGCATCCGTTGGGAATGTCATGGAACGTGCTAGAATCTTGCTAAGGGTAATTAAATGTCAACATAAAAAATATGCCCATTGATGCACCGAGAGGCCGCATAACTGCAGCTAGCCAGTGGGGGGTGCCGGACATGGAGGTTAAATAAAGCGATTCACCAGCGGGGGGGACTGATGGTATCCAGAAGCCAGTATGTGGCTACAGGGTAATGCAAGCTTATGCAAGCCTATAGGCTCCCCAGGAGAACACACAAGGTCAAGGGGAAGGGTCACCATCACAGAGGAACCCTATCTATGAAGTCCGAGCTTCCTGGGAGGTGCTTAAGGTCAATGTGTCGGGCATGGACTGGCCAACTAGGACCACAGACAGTCAAATGCACAGATGGAACTGACTGTGCTGATATACCACAGGATCTCAAACTAGACAAAACACTGCCTGAAGTAGCAAGATGCAAATTCCTTTGGGTCCACCACAAAACACTGGTCTACGCAGATATGGAAATACTAGACGTGCTACTCTGACGATCCGAGCTCTCTTGCAAACAACTTCCCGAGTCTGCTGAGGCCAAAAGTCAAACAGCATGGTCAAGAGGCAAAGGAACCCGCCATGTGAGAAGACTCCAAGCGGCCATTTTGAAAAGCTACAGGTTCCATCCCAGCCTGATGCCAGGGGCTGGAAGCGATGACGTCATCCGACATGACAATGACTTTGAGTGGTGAGGAGCTCAAACCTGAAGACCAGAAGGACATTTAAGGCGGCTACAGTCTCGTTGTGCTATCTTCCCCCCCCCCCCCCCCCCCCCCCCCCAAGCATTCAGGGTATAAAAATAACTTGCCGTCAAAGCTGCCACTCTCTGAGCATAGCTGGAGGATTCTGCCGTAGGTCTCGTTGGACGGGCGGAACACGAACACGCCGGAGTTGAAGCAGTCTGGCCAGCCGGGGTCGGGGGCAGCTGAAAGCTCTTCCCGCTCGAACAGCTCATCCACGTTTGCCAGAACCTATGTAGGAGACACCAACAGCACAGGGATACACACACCCAACAGCTACACCAACCCTAACATCTCCACCGCTCGCTAACATCTCCTCACAATCCCTCAACAAACCTCATCCATCACCCAACACGGTGAACAGGATCAAGTCATGAACCAACCATCCATCGAAAGCAGGCGATGTGCACGGTGGCAGCTGGATCTGGGTCCGGTCAGAACCTTGTTGTGGCCAGCTGCCTCATTACCTCTGATACCATGCTAATACGTGGTGCTCATACAAGGAATATGCAATAAACCGGACACGTTTGCCCAAATTGTTTCTAATACAATTTTTCACACTCAGTAACTTAGAGAAAACTTTTATCCACATGACCTTAATACTTAAATGTTAAATCAACCCGGTATTTGCAGCAAAATCCCATGTATTGTGTTACTTGACCACTGGCATACCTTGTTTGGCTAATCAATACCTCACCGAGTTTTTTAACTTTTTAAGTAAATTAATTAAGGGAGTTGGTGGTGAAACGTAACAAAGACACGGAATGGCTGACATGCCGAAGAAGAGTTTTGGGAGCCAAAGCGATGTTCTTCTATCCATCCAACAAGATTGAACTTTTTGGAGAACAGAAGATATACTTGCTAGATTTTTTTATCGTGTTACTATAAATTTGCATATGTTCTAATGCTAAAGTGTGCTTTTCTGAGCAAATATATACTTCCCATCCTGATAAAGAGGGTTTGACTGTCTAACTTTTGCATAGTTCTGCAGAAATTGGGTTCTTAGAACTGAAACTCATTTGGAATGTTTACAGGTTATACTGAAAGCATTGCCAAGACTCACTCTTTGGTAACAAAATATCTTACTCCAGGTTTCTGCCATCGCATGACTGGGGAAAGTGCCGACTACTTGGGGGTCCGGTCACACCACGGTACGCTCTCCGGTCAGGCAGCTCACCAGTGTGTCGGCATCCATGAACACGCACTTGGTGTAGTGTGTGAGGGTCCAGCAGTGGAGTTTGGTGAGCGTCACACCCAATTCGGGCCGGTTCATCAGGGCCAGGTGGGCCGAGTCCCCGCTGTCGAGCACGTCAACGAGCCGCACCTCGTCGAAGGTCGCGCCGAGTACCTCTCTGGGCGTTAGCAGACGTGCCAGAAATCGCAGTGTAAACACAGGGTCGGTTCTTGGGGTGTATTAGGACCCAGCAAAAAACTGGGGCTTTTCAAATCAAAACAACCACTATTAGTACTATTAACAGGGACGAATTGTAAGCTAAGAGATTAAAAAAAAGCCGTATAAGGTCTAAATTTCCCTGGTGCATCATCACTGCGCGTACTAATAATCCAAGCTAATAATTATAATAGTTTTATAGATCATATAAACTATTGTCACATGACCCATTTCGCTCACCAGCAGCACCTATGGAGCTGGGGGTTAAGGGCCTCACTCAGGGGGTCACAGACGTGACCATTCTGCTGAGGCTTGGCACGAACTAATGACCCTCCAAGCACGGAGGCGTAGCCTGCTGGGCCACACGCTGTGCCCCTTACTAGTTAGAAGCCTGTCAGTCATAGGTGATCACTGTACTACGTTTAAATTAACTGAATTTATTCACATTTAAATGATTAATTTACATTATTTAGCCGACATTTCAATCCAAAGCAATGCATATTTTGGGGGTTAAAGGTCTTGCTCATTGTATGCTAAGTACCATGACAATTCTGAACAATTCGGAACACACACACATGAAATCTTTATTTACCCACTCCACCGCCTCGCTAACCCTGGGCTAGCCCGACGAAGCCTCACCTGTAGGCGTCTGACACGTGGGGGCCCATCAGAGCCACTAGTTTCCTGGAGGTGTTGTAACTCCGTAGGGACTTGGCTAGCACCATGGCCCCCTTGGCATAGCTGTCGTTGGTGGCCAATGTTACGAAAGCCTGGTCTGCCGGATAGCGCAAAACAAGACAGGGGGAGAGGGAGAGAGAGGGGGCTGTCACACGTGCGTCTCACGCGATCGCGAGGCCAGGGGGTTGTAATTCGTGGCTCGAGTAATTCATGTATGTGGGCATGAGTTTATTCTAAGCAATTAGGTGTTACAAACCGCTGATTACTCTGTAAAACAACGTAAGCTCAGTCTTCGTATTTAGTGAGCGACCTGTATTTCCCGTACCGTAACTGATTTACAGAAGAGAGAACTAGAACAACGAAAACAGCAAAATTGTATTTACATTTTATACTCGCCACCTACGCTGTTGCATCATTGTAAATTTGCGTTCCCGTCGTTCAGCCAGCTGCGAATGTGTTCGTTATAGTTTCACGCTCGATCTGTACTAGATTAGCAGCTACGGAACACGGATGACTGGTTTAAGCACTTTCCATCATCCATTAAGGCACATAATCTATGATGAAGTTAAAAGGCTCTTTCCTGCCTGCATGCCTTCAGCATATGGCAAGGATAAGACCGATGTTTAGCAAACCAAACGATCAATCGAATCTAAATTACGCAAAAGGTCAAGGGGAAACGCAAGATATCATGGGTTTAGTTAAACGGCATTATTACCGAACTAACTTTTAAGTTAAAAGACGATCTTTTCAATCATAATCATTATGCTATATACACTAGACGGGGTCTTGAATATAATCTAGAATTAATTCACGTTAAACGTTAATTGGGAAAAAAAGAAACGAAACCAAAATTATTCGCCAATACATTTAAACGGTCAAATAAGATGCAGTGCCGCATAACGCTCTGTTGTGAAATTGTCAAGAGATCGCATTGATCCCATTGGTCGTACTCATACCAGCCATACCTGGGACGTGACCTCCAACATACGATCGCCCATGAAGCAACGACAGATCCATGTCCTTACAATTTAAATACGCAAACGACAGTAAAACCTATCCCACACATAGTGCACAATAATCGAAACGCTCGTTTTGCTTGCTAAATGCTTTGGTCATAAGTGAGTTTTGTCGCTATCGTTATCATCATCATCATTATTATACAGTTACGGGAAATCGTAATGGAAAACTTATGTACGTGACCAGGTGTACGGTTTGGGCTGAGCGCACGTAGATATCCGGCCTGTAGTCGATAGTTATATGATGTTTTCCCACGCTGTCGAGGGCACACCGATTTGATTTTAAGGAGAGCACAAGATAAACTTGCGCGATACTAGGCCCACGCCTCCTCCTCCTCCGGGCGAAGTGACTGCCGCAAATGTAAATCCGTTTTTTATTAATAGCAATAATGTGTCCTTGCGGAACAGCGCAAACACATCGCGTTATTTTTTAGACATGCATTTGCAAACGCACTGCTGGTGGAAATTATTATTATTATTATTAAAAGCGCTTTCCGACTGCATTTATTTCGCACAGGACCCGCTGTCCGGCCGCACGACCTGCGCACATGTCAATATCCGAGAGGCGACTTGGATACCAGTCGCTGTCCGATTGCCACCTACCTTCCATGATTCGAAGGGAGACACGACAACTCCGTCGCCCGGGCTGTAAGCTGCAAACACAGCCGAATTTCCAAAAGAGCAACCGAACAGGCCAGCTGTAATTTAAGGGGACAGTGCACTGTTTATAGATCGGCTGTCATGTGACCGGCTCTCTGACAGCATACCCCCACCTCGTTATAATGCACTGCCTCTTTATAATTCTTTCCCTATTTATAATGCAATGCCTCTTATTGACCGGTTGGCTACGTGCAATATTGTACATTAACTTTAATTCGCAAATGATTTAAATTGTTGATTTAAACATAGTTGGCGAAAATGCTGAGAAGAGTATCAGTACTGCCAAAACTGATCCGTACCTGTGTATGTATCAACAAACATATATTAACAATGCATTTCAAGAAATAATAGAGGCAAACATTTCAAAGGTAAAAATACTGCCTTTGCGATATTCGATCTGTGCCTTTGGCTCCATCTGGTGGTGAAAAATATATTCGCAATAGAAATTACTTTGGACTGAAACCGTGGCCCGGAGATACGCACTTCCGCTTTGGGTGCGTGTGTGGAGTTTGCATGTTTTACGCTGTGTCGTGTGGGTTTTCCTCGCGCAATTCAAAGACATGCAGTTAGGCTCATGTGGTATGATTGCGGTAACACTTAACTTGACGGGGCACAAATAATATAGTATTATAGTATTACTTGTGTATTTATTTACCACAAACTAAGTCTTAGTCACATACTGATCAGTGGTTATTGTTGACACGCCAGCGTAACGAAATGTGTCCTCTGCATTTAACCCATATGTGACATAGCAGGGGGCAGCTAATTGAGTGCCTGGGGAGCAGTGCATGGGGGCGGTACCTTATTCAGGGTATCTCAGTGGTGCTGTGCTGGTTGGGGATTCAAACATACAATCTACCAATCACAAGTGCGCTTCCCTAACCATTAAAACACCACTGCCCACTAACTGCTGCACCCTATCGAAAGGTAAATGTACCTTTCAAGGTACAGAAATAAACTCCAAGGAACAACTTTGTACCATGGTACATACCATGGTATATGTTGGCTGCAAGGCGACACAAATATCATGTTTGCATAATCTCAGGCCACTGCTGGGGAAAAAAAGGACGGAAACATTTCCCGTGTGGGGGGTTGTGCTTATTACACATTTAAATAACCCATACAATAACGATAGATCTCCCTAAAACATCAGTACGTTTTAGGGTTTTAAGCATGACTTAATAAATGGCCATGTTTATAAATAAAAATTACAGTAAACAACAGAGTAAAGATTCATATATACAGAGGCACTATTCCACATAGGGCAGTGGGTTCCTAAAAAAACAAACAACCAAAAAGAAAAAGCGTTTTTTTGCGGACCGCTGTAGATACCCCTGTCACGCTCCCATTTCTCATTCATTAATTCATTGCATGTTAGCTCCTGCAGTCAGTTAGTCTCCACTCATGTCACGTTAACGAAGACGCAGCGTCGATCGGTTTTATGACGTCACAGAGAAACACAGGCGAAGACGACTGCATTATAGGTCCTGCTTACACTAAAAGTTCTAGAATGACATCGGGAACATTTCTACATCTAGCCCGTCTTCATTTCCAGTGATTTGACTATATACACAGCCACACTTTTCAAAACCTCTGTGTAGCAGAACTTTTTATTCCACTAAACATATTAAACCTGGCTGCGATGGACTGGCATCCCATCCGGAATGTACTCCAGCCTTGTACCCCTATACTGCCTGGCAAAGGTTGCTAGTTCAGGTGTAGAAATTAAAAATCCGGACCAAGATTTTGTTTCCACCAATCACTTGAGCATAAAGAGTCACAATCACAGAGTACTCAACTGATTGGTTGAAACAAAATCTTGGCCTGGATTTTTAGTGTATGGACCTGAACTATCTGCTTCTGTTGCCTGGGATAGGCTCTACCCCCCCCCCCCCCCCCCCCCATCTCTAACCAGGATAAGCATTTAGAAAATGGAAGGATGGAGGATATAGATGAGTGCGATTCATGATGGACTTCAGTATGATGCCTGATGCTTTTGCTGTGTCACTTCAGCATACATGTTCTTTACAGCGGTCAGCAAAACCACACCATTACATTCATATTTGGTTATTCACTCAGCAGTCATTCTGGGGGCTTTTTCCACCGTTAGCCCCATTTTCTTGTCATCCACAAATAAAAGGACGACACTATAACTTCAGCAAAGCATGCCATTGTTTGCTTATTTGACACTGGGCAGACTGGTTGTCCTGTTGGCAGAGAGGTGCAGCGGCTCTGAGGCCCGATAGGAGACGTTGCTCATCTTGGCACTGAGGCTGGCGTGGGAGGGGTTTGCAGGCCCCCTCCCCTTCAGGAGCTTCAGCAGGTTCCTTCTGAAGTTCTTCCCCACGAACCCATAGAGGATGGGATTCATGCAGCTGTTGAAGTAGGCGATGCAGATGGTGAACGGCATGGCGGTGTCGATGATGTCCAGCATGTGGCAGTTCTGGATGACCTTGAGGAGCACCAGTGTGTCCATGAAGTGAAAGATCTGGTGCGGCATCCAGCAAAGGAAGAAGGCCAACACTACAGCCGCCAACATCTTCAGGACCTCATCGCCATGTGAACGGCTCTTCTGCACCCCGTGGGCGTCCAGCAGAGCCTTTCCGATCAGGCAGTAGCAGGTGATGATGATGGCAAAGGGGATGAGGAAGCCCAGCACACTCTTCATCAGGCTCAGGGCCACCAGATTGTAGTTGAGTTCGTTCCTGTCCAGAATGGCGCATACAGTGATGTTGGAGTCCTTGATCTGGAAGACGTCCCTGGTTACAGCAGTGGGGACGCTGAGAAGGAAGGCGAAGGCCCAGATGATGATGCAGGTGATGCTGGCGTTGGCCACCGTGCGGCACTGGCGTGAGCGGACCGGGTGCACCAGGGCTAGGTAGCGATCGATGCTAAGCGAGGTGAGGAAGAAGACACTGGTGTACAGGTTGAAGATGACGAGGCTGGCTGTGACTTTGCACAGAAAACTACCAAAGGGCCAGTTATAGCCCGTTGCAGTGACAATAGCCCACATGGGCAACGTGAGGAGGAAGGTGAGGTCGGACACGGCAAGGTTGAGGACGAAGATGTTGGCCACCGTCTTCAGCTTCATGTAGCAGTAGATGACGGCCACCACCATGCTGTTTCCCACGATGCCGATGACAAAGTTGCAGCCGTAGACGACAGGGATGAGTGTGAAGATGAGGGGGTAACTGCCAGACATGTTGCATTTCAGCGGGATCTCCTCGCTGGCACCCCCCGGTTGCGTTCTGCATTTTGCTTCACAGAACAGCTTGGAGGGGGGGTTAAGGGTCTGTCAAAGGCGGATTCTAGAAGCTGAAGGTTTCCAGCTTCCTAAAAGAGGCACAGCAGAAACATTTCAAATCATTTGTTTTTCATTCAGCCATTATTGTCATTCAGAACAAAGCACAGCGTCATTGCAACTTCAGTTATCATCAGCCTGTATATGTTATCATAATTTAACTTTTGCTGACACGTTTGAACATATTATCGGATTTGCTTACTAGTACCGCCCAAAAATTGGTACATTAGTTGATACTAGACAGGTGATAAACATGTAGTATTTTCACTGGCCACAAGGTGTCAGCGTATATTCTGTTTTCAAGGCGATGTTTGTTTGCGCATGCACTCCAGGGTGCCCACTGTCTGATGCCTCGGGTTTTCTGGGTTAGGCTACCCGCGACCGCGCGTTCTGCCAGCCTCGCGTTCACGAATAGCCGCTTGCTTATTGTGTATTATTGCATTCTAGGCTGATTGCAGAAATCTGTACACTACGACATATTTTACTTAAAGAATATTTCACGGTTTTACTATGAAACATCAACTTTTCAAATGTATCTGGATACGTTACTGGCTATTTTATACAGAACAAATTATAATAGTTATACACAATTAGCATGTTTGTGGTATGACTAAAATGAAATACATTTTTATTTACTAAAAACATCCCTCCGTGGTTTTCTGCAGTTCATGGACTATGCAATTTAAAAACGAATCATACCATACTTAACATTAAAACATTTTAGCAAATTCTTCAGGCCTACATCGAATAATTGAAACCAGCGCCGCTTTGAAAGACTTATTTCTCCACCATAGATAGGGGAAATGACCTAAAGATTCGGCTCTACTGTAATAACAGTAAAATATGTCTCGTAAAACGCGCCGTTTACTGAGTTCTACTGCGCTGAAACCGTCTGGGATGTGCTGTACTGAAACCCATCATTATAAGCGTGTGTGCGTTAAACTTCATTTTCTCCTATAAACTACACGAGGTCCCCAGTTCGCCTTTGAAGACCAGTTTTTATCCTGATACCAACAATGATATTGTTTGCAGATGTGGACGTTGTCGCAACCGGAGGACATTAGGGAGCCTAGGGCAACAAAATCATGAAACATCACCCCGCGTTTCCTCCTCAGACCCAGTGCAATAAAGCGGAGACAGATGTCAGTGGTTAAGATTTAAAAGTGTTTTCTTTCGTTAATGATTACAGCAGTGGTTGGCTGTAAATCATAAACCGTGGGGAATAAAATAGAACATGATCACAGTCTACGTGATTCGAAGATATTTATAGCATTTGCCATCTCGAGAATTTTATACAGCCGTTTTCATATTCCGTGTACTTCTGCGTTCGGCTAGTCTTGTGTGTGACTGGGTGTGCATGGATGCTCTTTTTTTTGCTTGTTCAGACAGTATAATGTTAGCATTTTCACATTTTATCATGCTCCAAATGTAAGCAAGTGCGAATATTACCTCTGAAGTTTCCTTTCGCTTTCTCCACGAAACGCGAGACAGTAGCAGAAATAAGACTGCCTATGGCCTAACAAATGTGTGTTTTTATGTACCAGTGTTTACCTGTGTAGTCATTCTGTGTCATTTTATGAGACGAAACCCTTCACGCAGTGACGTCTTTTCTTGTCATCCTTGTCATTTTTTTCTGGATTTGAATTAGGACAAATAATAAATAGCAACAATCTAATCAGGGAGTGGATTTAGTTGCTCCACATCAGGAAGTTAACATAACTCTATAAACATTAAAGAAGTATGGGAAACGACTGCTAGATGGTATCTTGATAGACAGACAAAGATTTTTGTGTTTCCCCCGGCAACGGGCGGTGCGGGTGTTTGGCTCGGGCTGTGCCGCCTGGCCGCCGTGAAGTGGGGTGAAGACAGGAAGGAAAATGAGAGCCTGACAATGAACGGACGCAGTCCCACTTCGAAAGAGGGTCCTATTGGGCAGACATCCATGAGGCGTTACAGCCGTGGATTTATACCACCTTGACAAGCTTACCGCCACTCAAACCATTCATTTGCGCAAGGACCCCTGCCGGCCACAAACACTTACTACACCAAAAATTAAATAAACGTGTTCCCTTTTAGGAGATGGTGAAACAGCGTGTTCTGCTAAACAACTATCTAGCTAAGATCTTCTTTTAAGATCTGACTTTTAAGTGGGGTACCCAAACAACAAGCCCACCCCTGGCCCAGTCCATAATCAAGGCTGGACCAGGAATTTTCCCAGTGGGCCAATGGGATTGTGGACTGGAAAAATTGATCACTGATCAAACTGGCAAAATTTATCAAAGTTCAAGGCTGACTTTTAATTGTAGACTAATTGTAGTCCATAATATACACATTAGATATACTGGGGGTGTGGGGGGGGGCGGAGAAGGGGGTCATCTCAGTTGCTCATGGACGCTTTAAGTTTTACTTGTGTAATTTACAGTTTTATACTTCCATGTTTGTAAATTAAAACGATTAATGTTTTCTGTTCTCCTTAATCTGCAACCCAGTTTAGTCCAGAAATTTCCATGATAATAGTTGCTATTGTGTTTAAGTGCCGAAATCCTCATCAACCCTAGGGGTGTGTTGGAAGAGACAGGCTCACGTCCCAGAGACTAGCCGAAGTAGGAACGCATTGTTTTCGTCCGTTGTCAGGAAGCGCGAGGTCGTGACCCCATGTTATGCAAGCGTTACCCTGCTCCTTAGGCCTGTGGCGATATGACTGAATTGAAGAGCGCATTTTTGAGATGGAGAAGCCCTGCTGATCAGGAAGTAGACAATTACTGTGGTATGGAGAGCTGAGAAAGTCACAATCTTAATTCAGGATGTATCATTCTATCCAATGATGTGAAGTTCAATCAAAAAAAAATATTACAGTGACAATAATAGCACATAATTTTAAGTCTGGAAAACTGGCAGTGAAGAATTTAGACACAATACCCCCAAAACATTTGGAGGGTGCAGTTTGAAGTTGGGAGTCTGAAATTTACTGCACTGACAATTTGAATTGTGGAGGGACTTTCGCAGGTTGTTACGGGCGCATATTGTACTGCCTGGGTTGTGAAACTGATTAACCGACATCTGCAGTTAATTCCGAAATCTATCTCAGATGTTAAAGCGTTGAAGCTTTTTAAGCACCATTACTTGAAGGCTCTCCAACACATGTAGATAAGTTCTGGGCTGAATTCCCTGGCGGAAAAGAGGATTAATAAGAAGATAGAAGCTGATGCTCTTACCTTGAGCAGGAGCTGTTCTCTGGAGAACTTTCTTCAAGGTGGAGAAGGAGAGGAAGACAGCCGGGAGGAAGGGAGATTGCTCTCCAGTGCTCGGCTGATGAATGGATTCGCTTTTCTGGGGGAGAGTGAGAGGGACGAGTCCTTGGTGCCGCTGGACAGACACGCACGCACCGACACGCGCGCACCCAGAAAGGCACGCACACACATTCAGAGCGCTTGGTTGTCCACGCCTTCCACCCACCGCTCTGTCTAGATGGTCTGCACTTGGCCAATGTCCACCCCTCCTCCTCCGGTGCTCCCTCTTATACTGCCCCTTCGTCCACTCTCCATTCTCACTGTGGTGGTGAGCCCGCTGGGGAGCGTTTATTAATAACACCGGGGGGGTGGGGAGGAACGGGCTTCGGCCTTTTGTTTTTCGGCTGTGAGGAAGCCCCCCCCCCCCCCTCCGCCCCCAAAAGGCTCCTCTACTGTCTTCCAGCTGCTGTTCAGGGTCAATAATAAATGGGAAAGAGTAACGCTGATACTTTCGGGGTGAATAGCACCTAAGAGGCCGATATCGACTCCTTCATCTCCACCCATGATCGATGCACTGATACTAGTAGATATTCAGCATTTGGTGTTTTGTTTGGGTAATGGAGCCGTATAGAAATCCAGAAGACGGAGACCAGTCCGTTCCGGTTCAGGGTCCGTGGTCGTGGCTGTAAGGCACTTTGCTGTGTCGGGTCACACTTGACCTTAACGTAAGTGCGAATTTTTAAAACTCACAGAGTCCTTTTGTCATTTTCGGGGCGAGACCTAAATGACCCAAGGTCAAGCTTCCTCATCATATGTTACAGTATAGGGAACGAAGGCTCACTTAGCCCTCATGTAATCAAACGAAGAACTTTTGTTAATTTCCAAGACTTTCCAAGTCCACAGGAAGTCCACGTATCCTGTGGATTTGAGTGAGTTTTGGCTCTTCAGTTTGGGGGTTTTGTTGAAACCTGCTTTAGCATGAACACGAAGGTGTGCTTCACTGAAAAACTCTGACCTTACGCTGTCAAAGGTGTGCTTCACTGTAAACATGATGTAAACATAACACAGAAACACTCTGACCTTACGCTGTCAAAGGTGTGCTTCACTGTAAACATGATGTAAACATAACACAGAAACACTCTGACCTTACGCTGTCAAAGGTGTGCTTCACTGTAAACATGATGTAAACACAGCACAGAAACACTCTGACCTTACGCTGTCAAAGGTGTGCTTCACTGTAAACATGATGCAAACACAGCACAGAAACACTCTGACCTTACGCTGTCAAAGGTGTGCTTCACTGTAAACATGATGCAAACACAGCACAGAAACACTCTGACCTTACGCTGTCAAAGGTGTGCTTCACTGTAAACATGATGCAAACACAGCACAGAAACACTCTGACCTTACGCTGTCAAAGGTGTGCTTCACTGTAAACATGATGTAAACACAGCACAGAAACACTCTGACCTTACGCTGTCAAAGGTGTGCTTCACTGTAAACATGATGTAAACATAACACAGAAACACTCTGACCTTACGCTGTCAAAGGTGTGCTTCACTGTAAACATGATGTAAACATAACACAGAAACACTCTGACCTTATGCTGTCAAAGGTGTGCTTCACTGTAAACATGATGTAAACACAGCACAGAAACACTCTGACCTTACGCTGTCAAAGGTGTGCTTCACTGTAAACATGATGTAAACACAGCACAGAAGCAATCTGACCTTACGCTGTCAAAGGTGTGCTTCACTGTAAACATGATGTAAACACAGCACAGAAACACTCTGACCTTACGCTGTCAAAGGTGTGCTTCACTGTAAACATGATGTAAACACAGCACAGAAGCAGTCTGACCTTAGACTGTCAGGCTGCCTTCCCTTCTCAGACTTCAGGGATGTTCTTAGCATTTTTACTTATAGTTTTGGGGGCAGAATGAAAAATGACTGATTCAAAGAAAACAACCAATCAGATTATAGAGGAAGCAGGACCAAGGCAAATGATTGGAACATTTTTCTGTAAGGAAAACTCCAATATGCAGGCTTTTACTGGCCATGTGCTCCTATTACCAAGCGTGATAGACGGCACCACGCCCACACTGACTTTATCTTTTTCTGTGTTTTTTTCCCTCCCTCTTTCTTGCTCTGGGGTCCTCAGTCTCTTCTGATTAGGCTTGACTGTGTGTGTTTGTATTGCTGAGGTCTCACTTCCTGTGTGTGCCTATTGGCAAGGTCTCACTTCTTGTGTGTGTGCCTATTGGTGAGGTCTCACTTCCTGTGTGTGCCTATTGGCAAGGTCTCACTTCTTGTGTGTGTGCCTATTGGTGAGGTCTCACTTCCTGTGTGTGCCTATTGGCAAGGTCTCACTTACTGTATATGATTATTGGCAAGATCTCACTTTCCGTGTGTGCGCCTATTGGCGAGGTCTCACTTCCTGTGTATGTGCCTGTTGGCGAGGTCTCACTTCCTGTTTGTGTGCCTATTGGCGAGGTCTCACTTCCTGTGTGTGCCTATTGGCGAGGTCTCACTTCCAGTGTGGGTGTGTGTCTGTGTTGCTGAGGGCTGCCTACACGTGAAATGTGTAAGCGATGGGCATGTATCACTACAGCCTTCGAATCCAGCATCTTGATGCTATAACAAGGCACTAATATAGCAGTTCTGCACCTGATACAGCGATCAAAGCCCCCACTATAAGACGACTGCATGTGGAAGAAAGATGGCTTGTCAAAGCTGTGGTTGCCAGATAGGAGATGTCCTGGCCAAGGTCAGCTGAGTATTTACTATATATAACACACTCATTCTATCGGCCTCAAACAAAGGGAGACCTGTCATCTCAGCAAGGTGAAACCGGCTGATGATTTTCATTGCGGCATCCGTCGCTTCCAGCTGGGGCAGCGATAAACGCGTAAAAAAAAAATCACACGTGAAGATTAGGATGTGGTTGGTGTCCATCTTCTTGCCAATCTGCCCCCCCCCCACTCCTCAGAGGTATCCCACGGCTCCCGTCACGGGGGGCAACAGCAAGCTCGGGAGGAACCTGAATGTGATTTAATTTGTTGTGTTGATAGCCAATCTCCCAGGCGGGCTCCTTCAGCGACGTACACGAGCCGGAGAGTGGAGCTTTATGGCAGGTGAGGGGTTATGGGGTCTCTCTGTGACCGATAAAATATGCTTATTGCATGAAAATAAAACATTTTGTAAACTGGCAGGGGTCCAAATGTGTTTATCAGGCTTGGGAATTACTCTTTTTACGCTTGTCTCTTTCTTCTGTACCTCTGTTGTGGTATGCAGATGTCCCCGGGCGTCATGTCAGACGGGGTTTCACACTGTCCGCATTTGTGAGATGCTCAACATAGGCTTTTGAGTGAGTGGGACTACTTTTATTAACATGTAAAAGATACAATGTTATCAGCCCTCCGAGGGCAGTCGACTGGGGTTAATGCGTAACGTATTCTCTTTTATTCACAGAGAGAAAATGTAAATAATGGGTAATAGGGGTAGTAATATTCATAAACCGAAGCCACCTCATATGGATTGGCCTCGTAGCATCTCCAAATGCGCGCAGTCCCATTTAAGGTTTGAGTTCTTGTTTTACTGCTCATATTAAAAACACTTTTTCAAAGCTTGTATGTGTGGTTTGAAAACCATTTTCCAGCCAGGCCTAATCAACTGGTCTTGTATCTGACATCATGATATGTTTACTACAAAGGGTGTGACAGTCACCGCACTTCATTCACAAAATAATAATAATGACAATAATAATAATACAGATAGGATATTTTAGAAAACAATATATAAAAAATATATAAATGCTGTGGAATGTATACATATTAACAAACACAGGAAAACACTGTTTTGTTTAGCTCAAATTCAGTTACTGACCACTGACCAGATTATTCACCCTGAGACACCACGGAGACCTCACGAGACCACGTAGGATATGGATCAGGAGCCGTACGGTCTCAGAACTCCCGTGTCGAACACAAACAGACACATACAGTCGAACAGGATGTTGTCTTGGAGTCAAACCAGGAGGTTTCCACCAAGGGACAATGTTTTCTAATTAGGGTTAGAGGTTTATTTTTAAAAATCGTGTTAAGCTAAAAACAGAACTAGCATAGTGTGCTGTATCAGTCGCTGCCACAAAGGATTGTGGGAGGAAGTCCCAGAATACACCAATAGGATACAACTGTGCACACAATGCTGGGGGCAGCTTCAAACCGCAGCTTGAGAGGACAGCATGACCTGCTGGGCAATCATACACTCTTGGGGGGGGGGGGATGTTAGGTGGTACATGATAGGTATCTGGAAATTAATTACGAAATTTCTCAAACTCCAGCATTCAGTTATTTACCCCTGGAGGACAGGTTCGTCAACTTTGAATCTTTGAAAATCGAATAACGCGGTGCAGTTATAGCCTGCTTCAGGAACACAAGCAGTATTGGATCACGGAATCGGGGTAATGAAATCACAGAGGCAATTACAGTGTCATTCTGAAGCCGCTAACTTAGACCAATACTGTGATCTACACTGAATCATCACCCCTTGGGAACAGGAAATTGCGTGGTATTTAGGGTCATAAAAATACCTAATTAAATTAAGTATGAGAACATTCCTAAAGCTATTTTATGTTTCACTCTCTGGGAAAATGCCGATGAATTAAGTGCTGCTACAGGCAGGCTGTAAAATAAAAATAAAAATGTTGTGGTCAGGAGACACCATGTCTAAATAAACCACATCCCACTAGGTAACGTTCTCTCCAGAAAAGGGCTTTGAAGGTTCCTCTCAACCTGAAACATCTTATAATCTTCAATGATCTGATTATTTAACAGGAGGGTTAACCTTCCGGTTAGATTTTGCTGATTCTTCCGAGGCGTTGTCAGGCCTGAGGTGTGGTGACAGTGACAGGATCTGCCCGGTCTGATGGCCATCGTAGCTGCCCACGCCTTGAGAAGTCGGCTTCCCGCCGCGTCGGAACCCTCCACGTTACGGGGGAGCCAACACAGCGAATCTGTGAGCTTTAGAAGAGGATCGTTCCAGACGACACTTAACGGGTCGATGGATGGTGGACGGTGTGGGCGGCGTGGGAGCGGAGGCCGAAATTCACTCAGCGGATCTTGAGGAGGGGTTGCGTGCGGGCGTCACCTAGAGTTATGTGAGAGCTACAATAAGAATTTTTGTGAACCATACATAACCCCCTCCCCCTGTTAATCCCCGGGTCAAGGCCCAGCGTGCGTACATGTCACTTTTGGGAGAGTCAGGGTTAATATAATATTTAATTCCAAGGGGAAATGCCAACACTGTTTAGTTTACCTTGGGTGTAAAGGACATAAGGCAGCTGGGGCTAATTTAAAAGCCACTCTTCACTAGTAAGAGACTGGAATGAACTGGTAGTTACTTTTTGTTTAATTACCTCCCGGGGCAGTGGAAAACGAGCTACACACTTTTTACGGTTAGCTTTAGATGTAAATAAATCTTTGCGATGGCATTCTTTGGGAAAGAGTTTTCATTTGACTTGCATTTTGGGCTAAATCCAAAACATGTTTTGCATTTGAACCAGCAGGTGGCGTAACGATTAAGGAAATGGGTCATGACGGACTGAAATTCTTTTTAAGATAAGACATATATCGCAGATGTGTTGGAGTCACATCGGAAAGCACTCGTCAGAACCACAAAGATCATGGTGGCCCAAGGAGTTCAAAGTTGTACATTTAGTTTTATTGTCCTTTTGGACAGAATGTGTATTGAGAAAAGTCTCCTGAAATGACCCCTTCTTATGCTGTCAAGGGGGACGAAAGCATTTACAACTGCAATTGCTGCTATTATTATTCAGGTCAGTCACGACGATCTTTGACAGAGATCGCTTGATTAGTCTGGACCTTAGCAAAATGTTCAACCTAAATAAAAAAAAAAAAAACGTTCAATAAATACATCTATTGGACGACATCTGCTGAATTTCCTTCCTTATTGAAACCATAGTTCAACAAAGCACAGGCGATGCACCCAGGTGCTATAAAAATATTGTCCACACAGGTGGGCCACCTATCTTTGTAACTCAGGCTTTACACATGTGGAAGGACGTCAGGGTGTGGTCATTTCTGAAGGATCAGCTCTGGGAAGCATGGCGGGCAACCGGGAAACAGGAGGCTGTACACAAGGGGTGTCCCTCCTCATCCGGATTCAGCCACTTACGATCGGCTGGGTCACCCCTGGCAGCGCGGAAGGCTCTTGTGATGTCATGGAAACCACGGCTATTTGCGCTACTGAAAACACAGGAGCGTCTCACTATTCTAAAATGTCATAACTGCATAGGCCGGACACTCTCCCACAAGCTGTGCGTACATGTGGCACGGGGAAACGTCACCGCGCTCGGCTTTTAAACCAAGCAGGCGTGGGACTGGTCTTGAGCAGCCCCAACTGGGATTCAAGACAACAACCACTCGGTAAAGGTCTTTCAGACCGACTTCCTGAGTGACTTGTTTGTTTCTGAAGCTTGCAGAAAGCACAGTGCTCAGTTCTCTAATGGCTCCCGGCTGTATTAGCGTAGCATCTGTGTCACGTCTACATCATCATTTTTTCCCCGAGATGCATCGCTGTGAGGCTTCTTCTCTGCAGAGAGGTTGGACAGATTCACATGTCGTGGGGAAGGGTGGGAGAAAGGAGAACTTTCTTTGGCGTAGTGTTTTAGAAGAGGAGTAGAAATGGCCAAAAATGAAGGAGAACCAGCTGGGTAACACAGGGCTACATTTACATTATATTTAAGTAGCAGATGTCTGTATCTAAAATGACATACATTTTATGAGAAAGTAGGGTCAGGCAATAATCAGAGGTGGAAAGTTCTGGTCCAGAAAGTAAAACTCCAGACCAAGATTTTATTTGGACTAACCAGTACTCTGTGACTGTGACTCTTTATACAAACAACAAACAAATTTATTTTTGTATAGCGCGTTATCACGACATTACATCGTCTCAAAGCGCTTTACAGCATCCGCACCCAAAGCCCCCAGTGAACAAGCCAAAGGCGACAGTGGCAAGGAAAAACTCCCAAGAAGGAAGAAACCTTGGGAAGGACCAGACTCAAAGGGGGAGCCCATCCTCCAGGGGCCGGCAGGGAGAGTCAAATACACTCAACTGGTTGGTTGAAACAAAATCTTGGTCTAGACTTGGACTCTCTGGACCTGAAATTTCCACCTCTGGACAATACCTGAAACAACTGCCATTTGAGGACCTTTCGAAATTGAAATCATTCAGGATAGCACTCTACACAGTCTAGATTTGCAGGACATTAATATTGAATATAAACCCCTCACCCCCTTGGTGAGAGTGATTGGGGGAGTCTGTGGTTGCAAGTGAATAGGACCTTATTAGCTGACTTCACCCCGATGCGGGAGTGCCACCCCCTCCCCCATCGTTGGTCGTCAGTAGACTAACCAGTGTTTACAGGCAGCGTCAGACAACAAATGGATAGATATGTTCTGAGCACAATGCAGCACGCCGGATTGATTTTCTGCAAAATCTGTGATTTGGACATAGAGCAGAGAGGCCGTTTCTCAGGATGATCTAATTTACGAAGCCTGGTACAGCCACAGAGAGCAGCTAATACTAGCCGCCAGCTATCGTGCACAACCGCGTGGTCACTAATGTCCAGACCACATAATTAAGGCTGTTTGTTAAAAGCCTTAATTTCACAACAGAACAAGCACATAATGTGCTCCAAAGAGGAGGCTTATTCTAAAGGACTGATATTACCTCGCTGCACCTAAAAGACAAACTTTATGGCATAGTATAAAAGCCGAATATTAAAATATTTAATATAAATAAGAATATTGGATATGGAAGTTGGATTAAATTTTTCTCATCCTGATTTCCCTTGTAAAAAGGGGTAGATATTGAAAAAAAAACATTAACTTGCAAATAGGTTCCTGTAGTTAAGAGGACTGGCTGGAGAGTTGTGTGTAGGACAGTGGATTGTGTGGGTCGGACTCCTGCTGCTGTTACTGTGAAAGGCCCCACGTGACTTAAGCCTGCTGCATTTAGCGGGATGCGCATGCATTAAGTGTCGTGCACATCCTCGGCTAAAAATGCTCATTATATTTATAGCAAAACACATATTAACGTTCATCCATGAATGCGTGAATAAATGCCTTTTTATCATTGCACTGAGTATAACAGAATTGGAGGTCTACCCTTGTTGGCACAATAAAGAATTCAAGGATGGATGCAAATACAGAAAAAATAAGTATGTAAAATGTTAATAAATGTAAAATGTAAGATAACAAAAAGTAGGGGCTTAAAGAAAATAAGTGTTATGTTACAGGCATTTTTCTCCTTGTGACCATACAATAAATATTAAATATTGCACATATCAGCAGTGCAATTAAGAAAATATGGCACATTTAGGAATGAGCAAAATGACCCAATTGGGGGAAAAAAAATCAATTTTCTGTAACTGTTTACTCAGTGTAGGACTATGATAAGGCTGGATCTTATGATTATACATTGGTACTTAACTAATACCACAGCCAAATGTTATTTGCTTTTACCCAATATTGTCGACATACTTTAACAACAAGGATGTATATACAGCATGTGGGAACTATATACTTTAGACTTATGGGAAACATGAACTTTGAGGTGGGGGGGGCACATCTCAAAGGCCTTTTTTTAAACTAATAGGCTAGAGGGAACTGGCTGGGACATAATCCCACAGTACACCCCCTCGCTTGTTCCCTTCCCACCCCCAATTTGAAGACCCAAGTTGGCTCATAACGCGAAGGAAGCATCTCCACATCTGAGTCAACATGGACATTTTTAGG
Source organism: Brienomyrus brachyistius (assembly GCF_023856365.1). Taxonomy (NCBI): domain Eukaryota; kingdom Metazoa; phylum Chordata; class Actinopteri; order Osteoglossiformes; family Mormyridae; genus Brienomyrus; species Brienomyrus brachyistius. Next base: position 4,972,879 of record NC_064553.1, read on the forward strand.
ACTCTGGTTGAACTCAAACAACCAAACGGTCACCAGTGAAGGGTGGGGGAGGTGATGACCCACGCTAGGCCTCACTGACTTTCGAAACTTTCCCCCGCTTTGTGACATGAATCTCTCAGGACACGTGCGTCAGGGACTATGCTGATGCCTGCCATTTGTTCTGGAACTTTCTCTGCCAGAAGAATCAGCCATCATGCTGTGACTAAAAGCAGCAGACCTTAAGGTGATTCCTGGAGAAGCGTTTATGCTGGATCTGCTCTGCTTCCACCAAAGCCATCAAACTGCTTCACTGCCAAAACTTACTTTTACGACTGACTCACATTGTGTTTGGTTCCAGCCTACAGTGTTAGTCATCAGATTACACATTAAATCTTAATTTGCTGGTGTTGTTATTACTATAACACATAAAGGATGGCTCACTAAGGACTGTGGGACGTTACAGCGCCCCCTGGGACCTATAACTGTCCCTCTCTGCAGTTTTCAATGCTGCTGTTTGACTCTGCACCAGTGTTGTCCATCTCCCTCAGGATGTGAGAATTCATGTGTGTTGCTTCTCTGGTAAGGGTGAGGGGGGTGGCATGGTGGTGCAGTGGTTAGCACTGTTGCCTCACGCCTCTGGGACCTGGGTTCGAGTCTCCGTCCGTGTGTGGAGTTGGCATGTTCTCCTCATCTTGTCGTGGGCTACAGATGAAACAATAAATCTCCCCATGACTACAGATAAAAACTAGGCTTTTGGTTTACCCCAGCTTATTCACAGCAGTTATCAATGCACATTGTTCCAGTCAAACAGACAGACACACAAACAAACAGAGATTTGCGTTTTCATACGTGTTATTTTCATGGTACAGGGAATCAAGCATGTTTGCTAATATGAGGAAAAATTGAAAATTATTACCAGACACATTAACAAAAATGAGACTGAATAATACCTAGAGAAAGAACAGCCATTAACGTCACAGGACACAAGCAGAGTTGTAAAGAGAGTCGCTGGAACGTGGCTGGTAATGTTGATATCAGCCTTGGCTGTTGGCTGGGTTTAATAATAGTTGGGTGATGCCACGTTTATCTGGCGTCCCAGAAGAGGCTGCGTTGCCCATCTTTGTGCTTTGCTTGGATTAGACAGAGACCCAGAGAACCTGCGGCCTGCCCCCTCCTGGTGAGCAGAGGCATTACATACGGATACTTGTCAAGGGCTGCCAGCAATTGGGCAATAGAGCACGGATCCTGGAGAGAGCCAGGTCCCAAGATGGCAAGCACCCCCCCTCTTTTGGCTGATCTGTGCCCGGTACGTCAGAAAAAGGCCAGAAAAAGGGAACCGGGGGTGGATTCTCGTCCGGACATACGGGCATCAGCCTGCTCCGCCACGGATATCGTAACACACATGCTCGGATGATCCGTGGCAACCCTTCCGGAACGCCTGCACATATGTGCCACAGATTCCCACATTCTGGGGTTTATCTGAAGTGCTGATATAAAAGTTTCACGCTGTGGAGGTGGGTGGGCTTCTAATTATGACAGATTCAATAACCAACCAAGTTAGCTAACCCCCCTCCCCCCCCAGCAGCGCCCCCTCACTCCGAAACTCCTTCGCCTCGTGCCTAATTAAATGGCTGTTGGGGCGGTTGCGTAAATATTTTCCCATCCGCGGGTTGTTCTCCGCACCGTTCTCCTAATTATCCGCGGAGTGCCGTGTCCTGGGGGGGGCGGCGTAGGAGATGGACGGGGGTGGCAGTCTGTGAGAAAAGCTGGGAGCTTAGCTTCGGAACGTCAACACAAAAAATTTGGGAACAGCGTACCAGAGGAGCCAGAGGCTGGCGAGCAACCTGTCCTGGACACTTAGGGGCAGAAACACATGCGACAGTCAGCCCAGGACCAAACAGTGATGCCTGTCGCATTGTGCTGGGCAGCAACAACATGCAACATAAAATGGCTGCAACGGTACAGAATAAACTGCTGCCATTTACGCAAAGCTCAAAAGCTGCAAAGGCAGCCGAGAAATTGTTTGGAACTGCGGTTCATCGGTGTGTTGTGACGGTGGCAGCATCGCTCTCAGTCTCTCTCACACACACATGCGCGTATTTAATGCGTTCTCACAAACAAGCTATGGCGTGCATCACCAAGACACGATGATCTGAAATGAACAATTAATCAGCTATACTTATTGCAGTGGCTGTATTCATGACCAGCAGGGGTGATGGTGGGGTGGTCTTCGGCTCAGTGGGTTAGACCTATCTGTGGGTGATCAGAAGGTTGTTGGTTTAAGTCCCATGCTTGGTGGAGCAACCACATTCGCAGTGGGTCCTTGAGCAAGGTCTTTAATGCCCCAAAAAATGCCCCAGGAATACCGGATGCATGGCTGGACTTGTGCTCTCATCTGTATGTGTGCATGTCTTAAAAAAGGAGGCCAAGATGGGATATGGGGTGGCTAGAACCCAACACAGTCAGCAGATTTTCCTGCTCAAACACACCTACTAAACCTGCTAATTAGTTGACTTAGGTGTGTGTTGTGCAGGGAAGACTGCAAACAAAGCCGAATCGTGTCCCTCCGGGACCAAAGTCAGACAACCCTGAGTTAAACCTTTGTTTGATAATGCAGCAGTAACCCAGGGGAGTAAATGGCAGGAGCGAATCGACACATTTACGCAGTGAAGGGGAATGACGTCGCTCTGTCATGTGTGCTGCTGGCCCCTGGTATCCTGAAGGGGTTTCTCCAGAAAATGGGATACAGATGAACCCCTGTTCTGTCCGCACTGTGCTGTACGTTCTTCGACCAGGAGGAAGAGGAGGACCCTCTTGCTCACACAGCAGGGTCCCCCTCCCATGCAGACATACCTGGTGTCCAGACGTGGGCGTCGCCCTCCTAATCCAATCAGACGCGTGGCCCACTAAGAACAGTATGGACAGAACTGAGCCCTGGCACATGAAAATGAGATTATGATCCACCCCTCCATGCATGCAGCACCTTCTGTCACTTACCACCCCCCACCCCCCGCCCACCCCCAACACCCCTCGATTTTGCTGCCTGCATTATGCAGAATTATAACACAGTTACTGAGGAGTTTTCATCCGTCATTCCGCTGAAGAGGGAACCATCTATTTCAGATGGAAACAAGCACATCTATTTTGGCATATTAAAGTCCACTCAAGGCTGCTTTTCCTCTAATCTTGGAGATCGTCGTCCAATCTACCCATCCATCCATCCATGCGTTTTCCACAGCAACTTATAGATTATCAGGTCTCAGTGAGGCTGGAACCTACGGCAAACAGCACAGGGCATGAGGCACCCTATGGACTAAGAGAAAAAAACACTTTACTGATAGTGATCACCACTATGACACAGGTTCTATTCCCAATTAGGGAGATAATGTTTTATCCATCCATCCATCCATACATATATACATCCTCTGTAACTGTTGATCCCATTCAAGGTCCAGGAGGGTACAGGCACAAGGCAGGAAACACGCAGGACGGGGCACCAACCCATCGCAAGGCACACTCACACACCACTCACTCACACACCACTCACTCACACATTCACACCTACGGGCAATTTGCTCACCCCAATTAGCCTCAGCATGTTTTTGGACCAATACTGCCAATTTAAATTCCTAGTATACACAGGCGTAAATGGCCAATAAAGATTTTCCCTCAAAACCCATCGCCACCCTTTATCCAATCCGCCTAAACGGCACATCTACCCCCACTGGTGCGGCCAAGTCTCCTCACTGGGTCCCTTGCACATCCGGGCCGGTGACACATCTCTGCCTTGCCGGCTGCCGGAGAAAAACACTGAATCACCCTCTTCCCATTGTTATGTTTTCTACTAACCTTTAATTACGGTGAAAGAATGTTTACGACTCCCAGGAATCTGCGAGCGTTTTCATTAGTGTCCGGGCCGATGTCAGTGTTTTCCCATGTACCGGCAGACCTGAAGGTCACACCGGAAGACAAATAAAGTTTTTTGAATTGAATTGAGTAGCCAATAGGCCACACTGCCTGGGTTTCTTACCCTCTGTTTTACCCTGAGACAAAAAACATTTGATCTGAAGAAAGTCCTTTAATTTACCTACTTATCACACATACAGGTAGAGTATCAAAAAAACTTCAGTCACTTTTCTTAGTTTCAGCGTCTGCGTAGTTACCGTGTTTCGCCATTGGGGGGCAGTGTGCTCTTATGCTCCCAGGAGTTATTATTCACCTGTTTGTGCGAATAGCTCTAAAAGCTGCTTGTCACATTTATAAACATATGGTATTTAGAGAGAGGCTTTAAGCAGGTAGGGAGTTCCGGGGGGAGAGCTAGTCACCGCGGTCAAATGTTGTGTTTCAGCGTTCTATCTACCGCAGGCATCAGCTACTCTGTATGACAGTGCACAGGTCTCGCACTGACGTAGGCTGTAGTTAACGCAAATAAGCCAATCGGCCGACGTAATGGCCTCCAAATAGCGTTTGTATGTGGGGGAAAGAGCCTTGGGCGTCCCGTACTGACCAATTACCGCAGACTGCGCAAATCGCTGTTTCTGCCATCTCCGCCATCCGGGCCCCAAATGCGTCGGGTCCTGGGATGACATCTTGTTCCCTTTTCTTGACAGTCCTGTCACAGCACGGGGCAGGTTGTTGGAATCTCAGTCCAGCCCCTTTGCCCTACCGGCTCGCCTGCCCATCCCTTAAGGCAGCGTTTCTCTTCCCGGTCCTCGGGGACCATCAGACGCTCCCCATTTTTGCTCACTTCCAGACAGCCCACATATTTGTGGACCAAAAATACGGACCGTCTGGTCTGGAAACACCGCCATAAGGAATGACAGCTATCAAAAAGCCATCCATCTATGGCGTTATGCTTTCAGGGGCTAAGACACGGTCCTCAGCAGTACTGAAAAAAAATGACCTCAGGAATTCTCGAAAAGACTCCGCTAGAAAAAAAAACGTCCTGAATTTGACAGCTTCCGATGCACTGAAAACCTCACACATCGCAAAAGTCATCGTGCCAGTCACATAGTAAAGGAGATTAAACATAACTTGAGCTGTGTAAGGTTTAAAAATTTGGAGGAGAGCCCCTTTTAGGAGACACAGTGTGTCTTCTTGCAGTCTTATAGCCTCACCTTCTAGCCTGTGAAGAATTATCATGGTCATATAGTGTCTGTATGGGCGTTACTCCCATTTCCTCACCCTGCCTTGTACCCATCATCACCTGGGATAGACTCATGTTTAAAAAGATGGATGGATGGATGGATGGATGGCAGAACACCTGTCATGTTGTTATAAATACAGTAACGCGTCTTGATTGTCACTATGGAAGCTGCTGAAAACATGCACAAATACTTAATCAACAACCGCGGAACGTTGTATTGATTCTCCACAGGGGACACGCATGTGTAATTTAAGCTTAATAGTAGTTTATAATGAAGCCATCTAGAGAAGTGTTATTGTTTTACGTAGCCCTGTCTGATAGCAGCCTTCCCGGCTTTTAATAAGGTGCAGCCACTGATGCACGGGCCGCTGTAGATGTGATTTGATCCCGAGCTCACGCCTGGTTTAATACAATTTCTGTCCGACATGGTGACCACGAGTTTCTGTCAAACAAGATGGACCCCCTCCCGGGTCGCTCTGAGCCGAGTGGTGCCACTGATAGCTTAGGGAGGGACGTTTTTCAGGAGCAGGGGGAGATATGGGGGGGGGGGGGGGGGCGTGCGGTTGTTTATGTTCGCTGATAGGGTGGAGAACACTAGCTCCTCAAGCCCATGAAAATGACATCAACCACAGCTTCTGATCTTTCACGCGTTTGTAGACATTATTTTTGTTTGTTCACTACCTGGCATGATCGTAGTTCACATGGGGAGAGGGGAAGCTGTATTCTGGGGCAAAGAGACATAACACTAATTTTACCTTGCTTTGCTAAAGATTAAAAAAATATAACATATAGTACTGCTCTCTGCTGAGTCACTGTAAAACCACAACCATACTGGATGCATGTCAAGCCCTGCCTCAGTCTTTGCCGACTTCCTCTGAAGACCAGGTCAGACATAAAACACTCGCCGAACTCATTCCTGTCACTCGTTGCTATGGTTTTGCACAGCACGGTAACAGGGAAAAGACAACATGCCTTTGGGTGTGTGTGTGTGTATATATTTGGATGTGCTCACATATTAGGAGGAATGCGTTCCTGTCACACAGTGCAGAATGTGTCACATCATAGTAGTAATCCTTAACAGCGTCTCCCACTGGGAAAACAAAAATAATATTGGAAGACAGACAACGTGTTTTGAACATAATAGCCAAAAAAAATTGAACACTGATGTGTTTGGGGATGGGGTCAAGAATGTGCTCTCATGACCAATCTGTGTCACTGAAAGCACTCTGATTTATTTACGAATTACACATTTTAAAATAGCAAGCTAGTTCTGTGCATCACTGCTTTGCCCAGATCGCAAATTTGATTATCTACGATGCTTTCAAACCAGAAATGAGTTCATAATAGAGAAAATATCAGATACCGACACAACATGAGAAAAATCAAACAGCCTACTGAACAGAATTTAAAAGCATACATGTAAAATGCTAAACAGTGGTGTTTGCATGTTCTCCACACGTCTGGGCTTCCTAAGGACATTGAAGTCCAAAAAACATGCAATTAGGTGAACCAGCATCTCTAAAACATCCACAGTGTGTGACTGCATGCTGCGGGTGTGTGGGTTCCCCGATGGCCCGGCCTATCGACGAGGGTCTCCTGGCCTTCCTGGTAAGATGGATGGATGGAATCCTTCAGGCATGTATTAGTGAAGCGATTTTGAAATGGCGAGCCCACTATATAAGTGACAGAGGATAGCATAGTCAACAAGAAGGGTGAAAATCATTGGCATTTTGACGAGATCAGGCCATAGCGGAAGCCATATTGGAGAGATCTTCACACAGAATTTTCCAGATATACCTATTGGGCAAACGTCGACCTAGCAGCAGCAGCAGTGTGACGTTGGGTTGGACCTGGAGGCTAGCAGAGTAGACATTAGTCTGATTAAAGGGCTCACACCACGGGCCGTTAGGGGAGCGAGATGCGTAGAGTTTAATTGTTATAATCAGGAGAGGTGAAGAATGAATTGCAATGGCCCTTGGAACAATAAGCTGGTGGCCTTAATTAAATAAGTAGGGGGCAATTAAATTTCAACTAGATCGGTTTTGTGTCTCAGTTCTGCCACCTTGTGGACAAACCCTTAATCTCCACACTGGAAAATGCCCAGTCTTCCAGGACTTAGAAGAGCAGTCCAGCTGATCTCCCACCCACCCCCCATCACCATGGAAACGACCACATCCAGGCTCTAAGGAAGGTAGGGGTTCATCTCTGTAAATGGCCCAGATGAAAGTGGAAATATGTTCAGCCCATCTGCTTGTGTCGGAAACATTTTCCTTGTGGAGGAAAAATAAGCAAATGCATGAAAATGAAAGAAAAGCATTGGGCCTTGTCCACTGATCTAAAATAATATATATATGCAGACAATGACATTATATTGGTCTCAGTTTCAACCCGACGTTCTCTCATGCTCAGCTGTTAGGGGCTTGGCCAGTAAGAATCAGAAATAAGGACTATATAGACCGTTAAAAAAAATTGATGAACCATTTAAAAGTTCAGTCTGCCCCCTAGTGGTTATCAGCCGCAAGTTCGTCACTGACTGGAACAATTAAAACGAAGAAATAAAAAAATAATTCACATAAATGTTTCATTTACCAGTTGAAAACAAATGGTACCAACATTATTCGGTTTTTATTCTCACAAAACTATAATACTGACCTTGATAGCGGTAAAAATGTGGTGATGTTAGTTGCCTTATTTTAAAATGATTCTGTGAACCAACAGAGAGCAGAATTATCACCATCAGAGGGGACTCCGTCGCTTGCCACCTGCAAACCCGCAAAAGAGATTTTTTTCCTCACCATCACCGGGAGTCGTTAAGTCCCGCGGACCTCCGCGTCTCCGCGGTGAGATCTGCGCAATACCGCCGACGCGGCTGGCAGCCGGAGAGGCTCCGCGGCGCCCGCTTTCGCTCCCCTAAAAGCGCGTCATTTCTCTTACCTGGGTGGGATGCTGGTGCGCGGCACATGGGGCAAAGGCTGGGGGTGGGAGCGCGCGTGAAAGAAATATTACAAACATTTTGGAAGCAGAGAGCGGCCCCTGCTTCATCGAGCAGTTTATTTTCAAGTGCGATCTAATCTCCTGCTACCAAATTAATTAGTCAATTAGCATACCAAATTAGTAAACAGCTATGATGCATGGAATGCGTCCAAGCGATGCTGCCAGCGTCGTCTTGTGGAGAGGGAGAGCACTGGGTCGCGGGGTGGTCTTCCCTGTTAGAGGAAAGGTAGCAGTAAAATAAAAGGTTACTGCAAGCAGAGGCGCGCAGCTCCATCTGTGAGCAGTAATAAAATCTGATGCTACAACCGATTTATTAAAATGAGCATAATTATGCGGCAATACAATCATTGACTGTTTTTTTCTCGTTTTTTTGTGGAGCTAATTAAGAGGTTGTGGCCAAATTAAAGCACGTAGGCAGTTGTAAGGAAGGCCATCAAATTTCGTCCACTTCAGGCAGTCTTCGTTTGCATGAACTGCGCGCACACGAACACATGCGCGCCACTGCCGGTGTCGTCTAACGTCTTATTTTTCTCCACTCGCGCACTATTTTAGATTCAGGTGATTGTACCAATTAACAAATAGTTCTCCCCTTGCAGCCTTTTGTAAGACACCAGAGATGTACAATCTTCTTGTCCCACGGCGCTTAATTAGCTACATTGATTGCTTCCTTCAGACTATCAACAATGAAAAAAGTTTTTTTTTCCTGAAGAAAAAAAAAAAGCAAGACAAATCTGTGGAACTGAGCTCTGTCAGTGATTAAGACGACAATGGAGAGAAACAAAAAAAAAAAGTGTAGAGATTGTCAGGAGGCAGAGAGAGGAGGATGATTGACATGTGCACATTGCGGAGGAGTGACAGGTTCTGCTACGACAGCAGGTCCAATGGCACAGGCCTCCTGGGCCGGAACCACCAGGGACGCTCGGGAGAGAAGCATGAAGAACAATTGCTATCTCACTCGGTCTAACGGGGACTATTATTAAGTATCGCATGTGCAGGGGAGCAGTAACACCCTGAAGGGATTATGCGTCTGGAAAGTGTGTCGCTCGAGTTGATATCTTCTTTTTTTCTGATATTTGTTCGCTACTGGCACCTTCCCCCCCCACGTGGTATGTTTGCTGCTCCTTTCTCAATCAAGTGCCAATCTGCTCCCCCCCTCGTTTCTGCGCTTAACAGCTGTAACGCTGGGGAGAGGGAATTAATATCGTCGATTCCCACTGACTGCCTGGCGGTCGCCTCGGATCGCGCCCAGTCGTTAGCGGAACGCTCCCTGGTCCTGCATTTCCTGCTTGCGAGCCGTTGCCGGTGTCCCTTGCGTAAGGCGACGCTTGAGAAACAAAAGTAGTAATGGCTTCTTTTTGCTTACTTCCAAATAAAGGAGTACTCATCATTAAATGAGGACTAATGTACACATATAACACACCCTAACGCATTTATTTAATCTTAAAGCACCTTTTTTGTGTTTGATTTGTGTTTACAGGCTGGAAGGATATGCAACATTTGCAATTTACTATATGGTGACTGTTTTCTGTGAATATGAAAACAAACTTTTGAATCCCGAATCTCCAGTGTCGTACAGTGTAATCAGTTTGACATTCTGACTGGGAAAAACCAGAAAATGGTGTAGTTAACATATTTCCTCTTCGGGGAAACTGTCGGTTTGATACTGAGGTTTCATAGCCACTAACTTCATGGATGTTTTCACCACAGCTGTTCAGGTGAAGGCCCTCGCCAAAGGTATCCCACTGTCACTGTAGTATGGGTCTCCACCCCCCCAGCCTTGGGGCGCCCTTTAAACACACAGCGACACTACATACACTAATCGCCACATCGCTCGGAGGGCAGAATCCGGATGTGCCCTTGTGTTACACGGTCGGGCGGCGAAACGTTCAGGAAAGGCTCTGAGGAATCATCAGCTCGCAGAAACGAACGACCAAAACAACGTTTGGTAAAAGTTGCATGTTGCTGAGGGAGCTTCACTCTATCCGCCATTCAAGGGCTTCTGGTGACCCGTCGACAATCCGAAATATCAAAAAAGCATTAGGCGAGGTAACAGTGTTAGAAAGTCAGCGTGCAGCGATGGTTACACCCCGGTGCCTCACGGCGTGCAAGCAGGCGACCTAAGGCTGTAATTCAGCTCTGCGATATTACGCTAAAACATGGCGAGGATAATGACAATAATCAAAAAAAAAAAAAAACAAGACGAACAACAGTTCAACACAGAAATTAATTAGCGGGCATGTGGCAGCAGCAGTAGACTAATGTGTTTGGAAATCATTTGAAACAAACCTGCTCTAGTAAATTGTTTCTATTGCATTACTGTGGTTTTTGGCCATAGAGGGTGATTGGGGACAAAGCCTGAATAGCTTGGAATGAATTATTGTTTCATAATTTGCAGAATAGCCAAACTCTTAACTGAGGACATGACGACAGCTCATAATGAAGCACACTAGATATATTGCTCCTGTACTCACACTCTTACTATTACCAGTACTCTTACTCATACTACTACCATTCTACTACTACCAATACTACCAGTACAAATACTCATACTATTACTATTGTACTACTACCACTACTCATTCTTACTATTACCAGTACTCTTATTCATACTACTACCATTCTACTACTACCACTACTTATACCAATCTACTGTCACTACTCATACCAGCACTATTACTACTACTACTATTAATAATAATAAAGTGGTCATAAGATGGATAATCAAAATAATTCTACATTTACTAGTCTGACCCTGTACTGGACAAGTGTTCATGGAGGACTGATGGATGGATGGACTTGCTCCACATCACTCATCCCGACTTTTGAGGATGGATTTCTTGATATTTGCTCAGGCTGATTTCCTGTGAGTATACCAACATTTAAAGTTGGCAGAATTCTCTCTTTGTCCATTCACGCGCAGCAGCCCTCCCTCCGCATGGCGTGCAGGTGGGTCTGCTTCCACAGCTCGCCGTCGCTCCTGGACCTGGGCCGACACGGATGCTCCACCCGACACCCCCCACCCCCCATCCCCTCCTTGGGTTTCCTGGCTCCAGTTTGGCAGCCGTGTGCTGTGGGACCGCAGATGGCGGGCACACGCCGTCGACTCCGACCAGAGACACATGTGGCCGAGAGCTTAGTGGGCGGGCCGGCATTTCTTCGGACCAGGCGTCCTCGTCTCTCTTCCCCCCACCGATGCTCCCACTGGTGGTCGTTGTGAGACGTTGAGGGACCCCCCCCAACAATGGGGATTGTCTACGGCACACCTGACTCACCTAACTCTACTTGCCCCCCCCCCCCCCCCCCCCTCTGTTACCTCCTCCCCCCCAACTTGAAGGCCCTGTCATCTAGGGTGTGGGGTCGCTTTTTAGGATACGCTTCTCCTCCTCCCTCCATGCAGATGCCATCTTTGGTTTTAGTGCTTCCTGCGTTTCCCAAAGAATGAAGCAGCTCACAGCTTCATTGCATGTTCAGCTTTGAATAGCTGGGTGGCTGGATGAAGGGAAGGGAAGTTGTACTTTAGGGAAGTCACTCAGCAAAACCTCCCTCTCTAACCGTACGGTAGAAAAAAGCCCCCCCCCCCCCCACCCCCCGTCTGGGCACGTCTGCACCAGGTCAAACTTCTGCCTCAAAGTTTTATTTTGACAGCCAGAGTGCGTTAGATTCATGGCGGCTTGACAAGTTTGTTCAACGTCGTCCTCATTAACATGGAGCTTAATGAGATTTTCCAGGGGGGAAGTGACTAATTGCTAACTCACTTGAGCATCATTCTTCATGGACGAATATGACAATTGGTTTTTGAAAGCCAGCTACACGCACAAAGAGGCTTAATCTGTCTCGAGCGCCGAGCCAAATAAACAGCAGATGAGCAAAAACAGACGAGAGCAGATGCTAGATGGACATTGTACCTTGAGCGAAATGCGGACTGATGCATTGTGGGCCACCTTGACCTCCAGGATGACATCATCTTTTGTGCAAAGAAACAAGACCCAGAAACTAGACTGTACATTGTTAAAATATTCTAAAAAAACAATATAAAAACATAATTGCTTGTCTTTTAAGGGTTACTAACCAGTAAAGAGGCAGGAAGTTTTTCCTGTGCTGTTTTATTTTAGCCCAGACATTTTAGCTGACTGCCAGTGCTGAGTGTGGTGTAGCTCTTTTCCGGTGTGTATCACTGCCGTAAACTTCACTGGTCCTGCTCACCTTGCTCAGTTTGCCTGGTCAAGCTGATTATGATCCTCTACGTAAAAAACAAGGTCTCAATCAAATTCACGTTTATAAAATGTACGACAAGGACAAATATATTTCAGTGTTTTTACTGAAGGTCACACTTGTTGTAAAATTGTTGTTCTTCCAATACGGTTTATAATAAGACACTTAATTTGAACTGGACGAAGTCCAAGGTCTTTATGATAATATTACCAGGTTGCCTGCAAATGATCGCAAACTTTTTTAGTTCTAATTTCACAATCCTCTGCTCCTTTCCAGTGAGCGATAATCACGCCAGTGTCAATGATGCGTTACCGCGACATTCCCGAAACGCACCAGCAGGCCGGGGGAATTCCCCCCCCCCCTCCCCCAAGAAAGGGGAAACTCACAAGTAAGAAGAAGTAAAATGCCACATGACTTGTTTTATTAACAAAACGGTGTCAAACTCTTTTACGCAACAGGACTAAAGCCTCAGATGCATGCTGCCTCAATGAGGCTGCGAGAATCAAGCAAAATGTTGATACAATGGAGGTGATTTCACTTCTGTCCGCAGGGTAACGGGATGCGATCGCTTCCAAATGGAGTCTCTGTAAAATGGATGTGATTTTCTGCGTGTGGTCATTGACTTTTATGGTTCTGATCACCTCATATACGCTGCCAATGTAAATATGGAGAGCTGCCAGGCGGGGGCCCCGTCGAGCGTCGTTAGCCCCACGCCGAACCCCCGACACGTTCTGCTCCCCGACGCGGAGCCGGAGGAGGCCAAGCCAAACGCGGCCGCGCCACGCGCTTTATCGCCCGGGGGAGGAAGTTCCGTGGTCCGCAGGGTGCCGAGGCCCCGTGGTCATTCCCTGCAGCGGCTACGTAATTTATGCGCTTGGATCCACCAGGGGGGCACCAGCAAAATGGGCCTGGCGATGGGAGCATAACTCACAGACCGAAGATGGGAGACATGCCGTGTTGTGGGACAGGGGGGGGCCCAACGCCACGGCTGCCTTTTCTAATTAGGGTCTTACGATTTTAGCAGTCCTTTTTTTTTGCCTGTAGTAATTAAAGTGATCGGAATAGTGGATAGAGTAAACATGGTACCAGAAAGCGCTCCGGGGCGAGGAGCTTTCCGGAAAGTGATTCCACGGAAAAAAAAAACTTGTCTCCTGATGACGTTTTGCTAATTACGCGGCCCTCTTCCTCCCGCAAGACGGGTAATAGGGCGTTTTTCACTGCCCCAAGCTTATCAACGACCAGGCAGGCAGCCATTTCTGGATGCTTCCCTCTCACTCCCGCATCTTCTGTCTTTTAAAGAACAAACGTGTGGTTCGATTTCAAATTAAGGGCCCTGGCATAGATGGAATTAACCTTTTGATATTGGACATTCTGTCTCGTAAATAAACCAGCAATTAGTTTGTTTGTTCTCGTGTGATAATGATTCTCATTTGCGCGGCTCGACCCTGAGCTAATCAGCTGACACGCAGACATACACAGGTTCGAGCTGGCCCGGGACACGCGTCCTTCCCAAAATGCAGAACTGACCCCGGGGGAAGGGGGGGGGGGGGCGGGGGGGTCTGTTCCCTGTGATGTTTCTGACTCCGAAGCCGTCTGGCCCCATTTCTCCTGAAGGGGGCACCGTTGTTATCTTTCTGTCTAAGGAAGTCTCATTGGTCCCATCGGTCTGGGTTATCATTCCACGCTGCTTTGGAAAGACACGCGACAGACAGATTGATTAAACGGTCCCGTCGGCCCGACCCGCAATTCAAAAGACGGGAGGCGCCGTTCTTGCAAGGGATGAGAAAGCCTTTCTGTACTCTGCAGAAAGAAGTGTTTTCATAAAGATAAACAGAAGAAGCTGGGCCGATGTTATCGGGAATCCGAAATACCCTCTGGATGAAAGGTAATGAAGCACAAGACAGAGGAAATTAAACCGTATGGAAATCTCATCTAACGAGAAGCAAAAACAACACAAGGTCACTCCAGGAAGTCATGCGCGATTTTCTGTCAGTTTGCATATGTCAGGACAAGGACGCGGTACATACTCCCATGATCTGATGTGTCTCTTTTAAAGGACCAGGAATATGTAGAATGGGGATGACAGGCGTCCCGTCCAGGGTGACCCAGGTCATAGGCTCCAAGCTCACTGTGAACCTGAATGACCCGATACTGGATAAGTGCTTATGAAGATAGATGTGCTTTTTATATATATATATGTGTGTGTGTGTGTGTGTGTGTATACACACATTGAATTTATATCTTTGTGGTCCATCCATTCATTTATCTTTCATTATGGGAAAAACTCTTATCCCAACAATGACAGCCCTACTTGTCCCTTTCCTTAACCATAAGAAACGAAATAAAATACAAGACTTTAGGCATTTTTAGTCTTTTGATTGAATTCACAATTTTCTATATATAAAATTGAGATTTTTATTGTCGAGACCTCAAAAATGTCCGCACAAGCTAAAACGTAGCAGATTTTACCACATTGTGGGGACATTTGATTCCCGCAGTCTGCTAAATACAAACACACAGATTGATTACAGGAAATTGTGGAGTCCCACAAAGTCTCATATTAGGAAAAGGGTAGTCTTCAATCAAGGTATGCATGTTAAAAATGATAAATGTGAACGTTTGTAAAATTCGAAAAAATTCAATGCAACGATGAGTAAGAATATTTCAACCCCGTTTTTAAAGTCAGATTTAACATACCCCATGTACAACTGCCACGTAACCTGCTCACAGACAAACTCCGCCGTACGACCGAATTAATTTCCATGACACATTGCGTGGGTTAGACATCATTCAAAATGAAGGTTGCCTTGACATTACTAACAAATTTCCCTTTATTGTACAATAAACCGCATCTGTTACTGAAGCAAGATTAGGATGAAGGTTAGGATGGAGATGATATCAGACAGTGATCCGTTTTTTGGCTTCTGGTGCTGAGTGAGAGGATCGATAAATAAAAACAAGGTTTTACGCATCCTTCACCACTTTGTTGTCATTTTCAGTTCAGCTGAACGGCATATTTAGATTCAGTCGTATGGATTCCAAATTTATTACGACCAAAAAGTGGAGAATGCAACATCCTCTCGGATGTAAGGATGCTGCCGACATCCATATGAATCATTCTTCCTGATCATCGTTCGCTCTTTTTTTCTTACCTTCACTTTTCTATCTAAAGTCGTGCATTTTTAGCTGCCTGGTGTCAGAGAAGGGAATTGCATCCAAAAAGTTGGTATCTACAACTTTGGGAATACGGGTCTATGAAAAGACATATTCCTCTGTTAGATGATCTGTTAGACGATGTCAGAAAAGAGACAGAAATGAGAAACGTGTCTTCCCATGCAGAATGTACGGGACACCTCTTGCACCAGTCTTGTTTTCATGGAAAGATATCGATGAATGTTCCGTCTGTGGGTGGGGGAGCAGGTTGCCGTATCACCATCTTTGGGTCCCTCTGGCACATCTCAGTTTGCTGGACACCCCCCCCCCCCCAAAAAAAAAAAACCCCACCATCTCCATGAAATAGCTCCAACGATATAGTCATACATAACACTTAAATGACATCAAGCAAACTATCGCAAAATGTGTAACATGTTTCACATAATGTTCTGCATATTTCAGACCAAAGTCTATTATATCCGAATTATATCTGTTACCCAAAAGCTTTAGATTTTTTCCAACTAGTTGTTCTGTATAATATTTTGAGTGTTACTTTCTGGTTGGGTTTATTACAAACATCTAAAGTAACTAAACGCACAGATGAGCTGAATGTTTTAACACCCACAGCAATATGACTCCCAGAAGAACTTCAAAGGTGTCCTGTGAGGAGATGTTTGTCTTTGCTGGCCACTAGCTGAGGTGGCTGCATCTTGAGGCATCAAAGGCTCTGCTTTTTATAATATTGGTTCTCTCGGGTCACCTCTCTGAGCCCCTCGTCTGGATCCGAATCTAGGCTCCATGCGAGAGGCCATCACATGCTTCTCTCTTCTGGACTTGCAACACCCCCATGCAGATGTCCGGCTTTTCAGTGCTCGTTACAAAGTATAAAACACCACCTTGCTCTCAAAGTGGTCCCTTTGTGCAACATTTACTGGAGCTCCACTTTGTTTAGAGGATGTTTAGAAAGTGACAAGTGGATGGACATGGTTAGGGAAGACGGGGACAATCCCTTGAATCAAATCTGGTATTTATTTACTCAATAAGTGGGTGTACTTTAAGTACGGCAGGTTTCACAAGCGTCAGAGTGTCTTCTAGGAGCCTGAAACCAGCAGAGGTGAAGGGATGCACAATCGGGGTCACATGCTGATGTGTTTAAAAGTCCATCCAACAGCTGATCCGATTCGGCGATTGTCCCCAGTCCTCTGTCACGCATTTCCAGAAGTCGTGGAACTCAGGGTTGAGGGAAGGAATTTGGCATGGAGAGTAAGTGGCATCCAGTCAGATGGTTGGGTTTCTGCTGAAGGGAGGTGCTCAGTTAAAGTGGAAAAGTGGACGTCCATCTTCATCTCGATCCACTGCTCTGAGTCTCCAAGGTCCATAGGATCGTGTTTGATCTAGATATTAAGCCTGCTTTTATTTTCAAGGCAGTAACTTGAAGCCCTCTCCTGAGCACTCTCTGTCACCCCCAGGACCTGAGGCTGTGATGACCCCCCCGCCTGCTCACTATGGGGGTGGGGGGTGGGTGGGGGCTCAAATAGCATTAAAATCGCTGGCATCCATCCGGTCTCCAAGCGTTCAGCTCATCATCACGATTAACTACAACCGCTTGATTACGAATATTTAAAACACCTCTAGCCTCTACTAACAAGTAATTTTATGATTGACTGTTGCCGGCAGCGGGGGTGGGGTGGGGGGGGGGGCAAGCGGGGCGGATGGGTGGGGTTGGCGGGGGCCTTTTTGGTCTACATTGGAATTGCGTGTGCAAAACAGATGTGTTAGAGACATTCCTGAGCTGTGGAAGTTTGATGTGTTCAGAAAATTGATGAAATTAATTTATAGTCCACGACTATGGCTATAAAATGAGATTCCCGGGGTAAAAGTAAGGTAAATGGTGAAACTAACTTAAAATATATATAATTGTAATGACTGTACATTCAGTTGCCACTGAGGGTGCATCTCTGCCACTTCAGGTGCAGATGTCTATAGAGAAGCCTTCCTGTGCACCACTGTTGTAAACAGATATTATTTTCTGGCCGTCCTGTTATTTTAAAACGAATCTGACTGCTTCCCTCTGATCTCTCTCATTAACGAGATGCTTCTGCCCCACAGAAATGCCACAGGACGGATGCATTTTTTTTGCTGATCACACCATCAACGTGTGAAAGCAGGGCGACTGTTCAAGGTCGTTTAGATCAGGCGTCTTATCTGTCCCGATGATGAGTTGGACCAAAATAAGCCCCTTGACCTTGTGTGTGTGTGTGTGTGTTTGTGTATGTGCTTTATGCTGTCAGGTTACAGCTACATGATCCTCAGGGGGAAACAGCCTGTGTTAATTGGTTGGTGGCTCTATGTTAACCTGTGCACGTAATGACTGTATTAGATAAACGGCGAATATGGGTATGCCAGATATTAGGGATGCATCCTATAAACCTCTGGCATTTTTTGAGCTCCACACTCTGTTTTAAACTCACAGAGAAGCACGTTGGGTCACAGAACCTGCCGAGACTGTGGACAAAGGGGCGTCACCTCAAGCGCAGGTGCATAAGGAGGCGACGATGCGCAACAATGACACTCCTTGCAGCTGCGGCGTGGGCGGGGCCGTTTTGGCCCAGCCTCACTGCATTGTTCATCTGGTCGCACCCGGTCGATCCGTCTGGGACCAAAGATGGCCACTAGGGGGGGTCGCATCCTGCCAAAGCGTGCACTGGACGGCCCGTGGGCCAGAAACCGGGCACATTCCACCAAAGCAAACTCCCTTTCATGTTTTTACTCCATAAATATATTTCTAAGCAGTAAAACTGCGAAATTATGCTAAATTAATGGCGGGTACTTCTTTGTTTTCCTGTTACTTAAACTATTTATGCGTAGGTATCTCTTAGAAAATGTCATCTTAAATGACTGAGTGCAGGTACTTAAAATCCCTGGCAGTACTCAGCCATCTGGATCAGCTAATCAGATTAACATGCAGAAGTAATTCCAGCGGCAATCTCGCTCGTTTGTGCCGTTTCCCCGAGCTCGAACCGCAGTCATGTGACGCGGAGATGTTACTCCGGAGCTGCAAGGAGTGTTTCTGCTCCCAGAGGTATACACCACAGATGTTTAATTAAGAGACAAACGTAAAAAAAAAAAAAAACATAAATATTTCACCTCACGAACGCTCTCTCGTTTAGACGGCCTCATTTACGTTCCCATTGTGCTGAAACTTTGATGTGCCATTGTGGATTTGCTGGGAATGAATGTATGAGGGGTGGCCAGACTTTCAGAGCTACTAAATTTATTTATTTTTCTGTAATTACCATTTGTGCTGTGACTTGTTTAAACAGTATTTTCATCCAGATGTAAGTAATGGAAAACCGGTTTGAAAGAAACGGCGTGACAGCTGGATACTTTTGAGTGAATGAAACAAATGTGCAGTTCAATCAAAACTTAAATGTCTAGTCTTGGATTAGCAACATTGTAGCTACTCCCACGTTACTGGCGAAAGAGTAAAATTCCACCTCCCCCTGAGTAGAAATGTTAAGAAAATCTAAAATTTTACTAAATTTTACTAATTGTCTAAAAAAACAATTACTTGGTATAATTTGGCGAAAATTCAGAGAAATGAAAAATAGTAAATATAATTTCCCAGACTTTTGTTAAGAAGTTAATGAGTCGTCACGGTCAGAATTTTGTAATGACTATGGGTAACGTTTTGTCGGTAATATTTTAAAATATATTCATAATTTATAGTTCTTATTGACATTTATTTTGCACTGTACATGCTTACATTTTTGACAGTAAAAGGAGGCTTCTTAATGGCCATGAAAAATACGTTTTTATTGTCTAAAATTTCATTTAATTTTTCAGTTCTACACTCTAACCGAATGCACAGGATCAGACCTTTGAGTGAAACCGGTAACAGACATTTCTCCAGATGCCTCCGTCGGGCTCTGCATCGCAGTCGCTCCGCCACTCGCTCTCAGCTCTTTGCCTTTGTTTCCAAAATGTGTCTGAAGAGTTGCCGTCACAACAGTCACTTCAGCACCGTCACATCAGAACCCCGGAGTTCCCAGGCCCCCCTGAAGAGGCATCTGCTATTCCGCCGGCCCGCCTTTCTGTCACGTTCCTCCGGCCGTCATTCGCGTTTCGCTATCAGATATTCCTAACGAATGACCCAGGATCCTAACGACTGCTCCAACATAACTCTTAGCTAAAAATCCATTTAAAAACTCTCCAGCATTTTCTAAAGCAAGTTCCCTCAGGATATTAATTATTTCCATTAGAAAAGTTCTTTTCCATCGTAGTTGCTTTTTAATTTTTAATTTTTTTTTTGAGAAGCTTTTTAGCCGTGCGAAATATGATTAATCTGATTAGTAATTCAAGCTGGCCTCTCCTTTTATGCTTACATTAACTGACACAATGGGCCCCCCTACAGGTTAAAGTTTAAATGTGGATTACTGGATAAAGTTATCCCTTATTGGGTTACTATGGTACTAGAAAAATTGGATTTGCCTCTTTATTGCTCTCAGTTTTGCCAAGCCCTTTGCCTTGGTCTTTTCGCTGTCTCTCCTCTCACAGCAAGAATATTAATTTTGGAGCAAAATCTTTGGACAATTATGCAAATGTCGAGCAAGCGGCACAATACAGTATGCGAAATGGGGACAGAGAAAAGTGAACTCATTAAGAGCAGATGGCAAAAGTGATAAAAGCCATTTCAGACCCTGAGTGACACACACACCGTCCAATATGCCCTCCCGGTGCAAATATTTTTTTTCCCCTCCGTTATGTTTATGCAATGCATTTTTAAAACCCAAAATCACTGGGCAGAGCTTGGCGGCCTGTCGCAGGCTGCTGTTTACAGGGAAAGAGACATTGCCTGTGGTATCGGCAGATTATTAATGAATTGAAGGAACACGCATCATTTAATCTGGTGGGTTTTACAAAGCGAAGAAATCTTTCGGAAGCATTTTCTATGTTCAAGACCTCACAATACCACTGGTTATAAAATTTAATTATAGAATCATATTATAGCAAAGTAGGATTAAAGGACTATAGCTCCTTTACAAGCGATGTGCGATTCTGGCAAGTCATTCTCGATTGCTCATAATATTTTATTAAATGCAAGGGGGTTTTAAAGTTATTTTGCAATAAATGGAAAACAATAAAGAATAAGACAAGGGCTTATAAGGAAAGTTTGCATTTTTAAATCAATAAAGCATGCACATGTGGCAGGGATGGCGGGGGGGGGGGGGGGGTCTGGGTCAGTGCCAAGGTCTGTAACACAAAGAGGAGTCAGGCCTAAAAACTGACATGTGAGCAATGCATTGTGGGATACCATTCTTTTATGTTCAGTTTTGATAAGATGGACACTGTTTGTCCATAACGATGAGTTTTTTTTTTTTTTAATCCAAACTAAAGGCGATGCTAATATTTGCCCAAAGGATTATCCTTAAAAATTTCATAAATCGTGTGGCCAGCCCCACAATGGTCTACATGCAACCATAGCTGCACAGTGTTTTGTGTATTTAACATGATTATGAGCATTTTTTTTTTTTGTTTGAACTGACAAAGAGAATCACAGTTTTGCCATTGCAAGCCAGGCCCTGACCTCAACCATCCGGGCCTTGGGGATTCCTGTATTATTGTTGTGGATGCACCGCAAAACTCATATGGCAGAGATAAAACCATCATTTTCTTTATACAAAAATGTATATATTCTTTACTTATCAGACTGTGTACTATGTTTTTGTGTTTGGATGTCATTGCAATAAAGGAAGCAAAATACTAACGATATTTGCAAGCGGCTTACTCGAAAAATTACTGCTCTCGAAGAATTCTGACTGCTTAATTCTGTAATATCAGCAAATAAAATGTGTTATGTAAAAATGGCCATTGATGCCAATGAAGCTCTTAACAAATCAGGAAACTGCTAAAAAAAAACACATCACAGAGATAAAGAAAATCACTGGCAGAATTTCTGGAAAATTCCTGAACGCAACCGTTTATTTGGATGTGGGTCCAAATTTGGGGTTAATTTTTGCCTGATGTAAACACTCTACAGAGGCATAAATGCCTCTTAAAAAAATCTTAAAAATCACAACAGCAAACAATGTTAAATATGTAACAAAAAGTATATACACAAGTCTGACAAGCAATCGGTTCACCTGCTACCCAGAAACATAGAGAGCAAAAATTATAGACAAGAGTGGAACAAAATAGGCGCACGTGGGTATGTGCGCGGGCGCTGGGACAGGGCACCCACCTGCCGCGGACGCGAGCTGTGGATTTGACACCTTTGACTAACGGTGCTGGCGTCAGACCTGAGCCTTCTTACCGTCACCCCGGCATGTTTTCAAAACACGAGAAGCGTGTCGCAGAGCTCCTAGCCCAGACGGGGTCGATGGCACGGTACGGTGCTCCTGCCGCACGTCACTCCCGGATCCAGATCCTGCGAGCTGCGTCCGTCCTGTAGCCTTTCATTTGTTTCGCTCTTTTTCGAGAAAACATTGCATACATTTTATTTTATTGATCAGATCTCATCATTTCAACTAGCTAATGGATAAATGGCTGTTCTCTACCAGCATTAAACCAGCTACCACCAAAAAGGCCATATTTAGGAAGCTGACTCAGCTCAAAAACAATAACGTTAATTACTTAATGATAGTCTATCTAAAATTACGAATTTCAAATGATGAATTTCAAATGATACAGTGTATATATTTTTATGGGTTTTTTTGTTGTAAAATTATTACAGACTCCAGATCTAAAATTCGTAAAAATATAATAATAATAATAATAATAATAATAATAATAATAAAAAAAACACCAGTTCTTTGAAGATGGTGAAAACAAAGGGGGGGGAGCGAGACGAAAACTTTTGGCTTAAAAGCTCAACTTGTTCGGAGTTACTTTTGTCTATTCTTTGGGGATTATAACGGGACATAGTGGCCTCTCATAGGCCTTTTGCTTATTAAATTATGTATGGCTGGAGTGGACACAGCTTGCATGGAATCATTAAAGTCCACCAACGGAGGGAACCTCTGTCACAGGCGTCACGGGCCGCTCCGAGATGAAAAGCTGCACGTTTTCATGCCCTCCAAAAACATTTAATATGGCATGAAAAGATATGACATCAATCCCAGCAAAAACACAAGGGAAAATGAATGATGTTATTATAGCGCTATACATCAATCATGCTCAATACTTCGGAAGACAATAAAGTTTTGTTTGCATTTCAGCGGAGACAAACAACGCTTCTGAGTGGCTTAACATTGTCGACTTCCATTACTCAAGACCTGAAGCAAGTCAGAATTAAACTGTGTCTCTCCGTTGCTAGGCAGCTGATCTCTCTTGACGTGGTGGTTAAGGTTCCTTTCATCGGCTGACAAGAGTGAAGTGAATGAAGTTTTGAAAAAGTCGATAAAGGCGGTTAAAGGGGGGGGGGGGGGGATAATTGGTGCCAATGGATTGTGCGGCTCTTGTGTGGAAACTTTCGGGCTCGGGGGGGGAGTTGTTGGGGGGGGGGGGGGGGGGATGGTCGCGACAAAATTTAAACTCTTGTACACAAACTTGACCCCGAGACTCCTCTGGGTTGCAGCACGTCATTTTCCAAACGGCGCCCGGGACCCGGAGGAGAGAGGAGATGAAAGGGTTTAAGCAGATGGGCAGACGATGAAGAGATGGAGTGCAGGCAGCCTGCTGCAACAATAGGCGATTTCCTCTATCAGACGTGTTATACGTACAGTGAGACGTGGGCATCGCTACAGCGTAAAAATGAAATAAACAATTACGGTACGTACACGGATGCATAAATCAGCATTTTAACATTAATAAACTGGATATTCATTCGTGGTCGAAGCAGGGATCGTTTTTAAAAATGAAATTCATATTTACATATGAAATCTGGGTGAATAATTTGTGGCACGATTACTGGGTGTTTTTTTTTTTTTTTGTTGAAAGATGATGCTGTACTGAAATCTAATTATTATTTTTCTTTTTTGTCAGCGATCGCAGAAAAAATAGGGCAACCTTGTTAGGTATACAATGCCGGGGGTCTGTCCCTTGGCCGGGGATGGCGAGCTCGCGGTGAAAGCACCGACCCGGCCAACAAGGCGACCAATTAACGGTGGATTAGCATCCGTGCGTATTTACAGTCCCCTTTTGTGGCCGCTCTCTCTCGCTCCGTCTGACTTCCTGAAAATTTTCACAAGCCCCGAAGGAGCCCGGAAAAATGGGATTGTTCTGAGGCAAGGTGCAGCGAGGTGGCGGAGCCCATTGTGCGGACACCACCTCTCTCGTTAAGCCCTCTCAATCAACGTGCCGGCAGCACAGGGGAAGGTCTCGCAAAGGCCATCTGCTACGGCTAATCTACAGGCAGAGCCGGGGCTGCGCCTGGCCCCACTACCCTCGGCCTTATTCTTCTCGGATGCGAGGCCTCGTAAGGGATCAGCCAAAGCCCATTAAAGTAAATAATAGCCAGAAATGACAGGCTTAGCGGCGACGGGGAGGAAGTCGCAAGGCCTGGTTTGGGCCGTGAGCTCTGATTAACAGAGAAAAGCTTTAAGAGAAAAGGAAGAGAAAAATTATCCCGGCCTGCTCCAAAGAATTCCTGAACCCAGGCTGTCTGGGCCAGCGCTCCCATCTGAGGTGTTAGTGATCCTTAAACTCATGCCGTTTTGATGGAGTTGGGTGGGGCGGCTGGGGGGGCAGGAGGGTCCGGCGAGGGGCCTGTGGCCTCAGCTGGGAAGCCGTCTGGAGTCAAGCTCAATGAAAAATAAGCCAGAGGAGGAACTGCTACCGGGGGAGTGGGCGCAGTGATAGGGAAGCCAGTCCCAATTAAGGGTGGAATGGATACCAGACAGTCAGGTGCCGGTGGTCCCAATACAGTCTTATTCAGAGTTAATCAACATTTCAAGCATTGTTGTCATAGTCGTCATTGCTGATTCCCTCATTATTGCGCGTGGCGTCTGCGGGGGCATCGCTGGAGTTAATGGCGGGCAGTGTGTTTGTAAAACTGTACGTTATTGATTATTACAGAGACGGCCCATTTCCGGTGCCGCCCCCACCCCCAGTCCCGTGGGGATCGGCCCGAAAGGTGACTGCCCCCTTCCCACAGCTGAACTCTTAATTGCCTAATTAGTTGTTTGATTTAACCTCTGTCTTTGCTGACGTGGAGGACATAAAAAGGGCGATAAGCCAGGCCGGTTCATGACCCCCCCCCCCCCCCCCCCCCCCACCGGAACGCGGAAGGTGCGTGTGCTGCCTCGTCAGAGCCACAACCCCCATTAGGCTACACATCGTCCCACTTTTGGGCTTTCAAATAATTAAATAAGATTGTTTTTTAATTAGGTCGGTTAATTCAGATGAGAGGCATAAATAAAAAGTTACAATTAAAAAAAATGCTAATAAGAAGAATTATGTTAAATAAAGAATGAGATTAAATAAGTATGTGCTGAGAATGATTAAGCTTCCTGTAATGGAGCAAGTTTAGAAAAATCATTTTAAATCATTACATGAATATGACATAACATTTTGGGAAAATGTGAAAAAATTTGACAGCATTGTGTAGTACCAAACTGTCAGGTTTGGCTGAAAAAAAGTTTTTAATTTAGTAACAAAAAAGTGAAAAAAAGAGAATCCCTATGAAAGTTGTTTCACTTTCATGCCAACAAAAAATAAAGACGAAACAAATCCATTAGGCACGACGCCTTGCAGAAAACTGCAGAAGTCAGTCTGGTTCCCAAAACATAAGTGGATAGCAAGACATGCGTCCGGCATCCAAAGCAGCTACGGACGCCAACATCCTCCCTGATCGGCTGCCCATTCCTGAAAGAAATATTGAAAATTTCAAGGGACAAACTTCAACTTTTTAAGCGAAAACATACTAAAGGGTCTTCTGTTATAAGTGTAGATCACCTGGTCCTTTAATATTGAAATATTACGACGTGACATATTTGGTGACAGTTTGGCAGCATTACTGTAGGTGTCTTGATGATTTTCTTCATGCCTGTTTACTTTTTTGACAGCTCTCTCGTATTGTGGATCTATCTGAGTCAGCGGTGTAGGTTTGACACCTGTGCATGAATTTCACGTCATATAATAGTTAATGTTATATTCTGCTTCTCAGCAATGTGTGTTCGTTCTGTTAAACAGCCATGGGTGTTTTGAAGTAGGTTTGGTATATGGGAAATTGCACCCTAAAAGAATTTACAAAATATATACTATGTGTTCACGTTTTTAAGCTAAATCTGACTTCTTAAATTAATATTAACTACATTAAATGTTTATGCATGTGCTCTGTCACAATCGTTTTTAATATAGAAATAAATTTTATTTATATATTTATTTCTTCAATTGATATTTAATTTTTTAGCTGTACAAACGGGCGTCAATACTCCACGCGGACCCGCTGGGTGTGAAGACAGTAATGGCCACTAGGGGCCTCCCCTGCTTTGTGAAATACGCTCCGGACTACCGTGCGCTGATTCCGATTTACAAACTCTGCTTTCAAGGCATTGCCTGCGCCGCCGCCCCCCCTCCACCAAACCCCCAGCAGCGGTTCTGTGAAAGAACCAGAAAATACGCTAGCTCGGTTAATTATTCCAGCGTTAAATTTGCCTGTTTAGGGTGTGCAATTTTATTTATTTATTTTAATTCTCAAAAAGTGAGAGCCTGGCTGTGCTGTGGTGTCAGAGCTATGGTGCAGTTTGCGGAGATCGCCGTCCTGGCAGAGGATGGCACCTGGAGCCTGTCATGGTGGGAGCAGAACTGAGCAGCGCTGATGTGCTCCCCAGTGTTTTTTCCAGGAACCTTGCGGCGGTCAAAGCGTCGCTTTTCCCCGGCCTTCAAACAACGCCATTTTTTTCTCCATTTGAATGAATCTCCTTCCTGCGCTATACATCGGCTTTTGCCATCTTTCTCTTCCCAAGGAGTCGGTCTTTGATTCTGGTATCCGTTGCCATAGCAATGGGGCAACGCGGATGCAGACGGGGGGCTACCTTTTTGCGCGGGCGGCGGCAGGACCCGAGAGCTGCCTCGCTATTGGGCCATAAAACACGGAGCCTTTACCCCGGGCTCTCGTTTTGTTCTTCGATTGTCATTAAAGCCTTTTAAAAGAATTAACACGGACATCTTAATGGTGTCTGTCACACTGCTAGTGAGATTAAGTTTGTTTAGGAACTCGTGTGAGGGACAAAGGCTGGTATTTGCTCTTTGGCCACAAAAGCTTGTTTGCCATCAGCAGCGCCGGGATGAAAAGGTGGGCTCTGCGGAGGTTTCAGGAAACATCAGCTCAGTTGCAGGTGATCTGAAGAGGGTATTTAACATATTAGCATTGCCTGGGCTGGGAAACAATTATGAGCCAAACAAAAGGTCTCCATATTGCTTTTTCTTCTTTTTTTTCAGGCGTGGTAAAAGACGACCTCTTTAGGAAACATGGGTAATGCTCCTCCAGGCAGACACGCAGCCTTCTAACGGGAGTGCCCGGCACACCTGATAGTCCTTGAACTGGGAATAAAGGAAGATGGGGGGAAAAAGGGGGTTGGATTTTCATGACAATCCCACAATGAGGACCAGCGCATTACCTTCTGCTGCGCAGCGTCGGCGTTGAATGAAACCCACAGATTAATGAAGTTGTTAGCATTATTAAAATTAAATACAGAAAGTTCTTATGCCTCTGCTAATGACGAGCATCGTGGCTGTTTGTGTGTGTGTGTGTGTGTGTGTGTGTGGGGGGGGGGGGGGGGGGGCGAGGGGGGGTTCTCTATTAATTTGGCACTCTGCCCAGATGTCATTCAACCAGAACCTTCAGTGCTGGAAACTCCATCCCAGGCAATTAATGGTCTTCCTGACTCCCCGTTTGAACAATTGAGTTTGATTTGATGGGGGTGGGGCCACGTTCTCCTCCGAGAGGAAAGGCGTGATTCCTGTGGCCTGTGTTCCGGTGGACATGAGAAACGTCTCGGATTTTGCGAAACTTCGACGCCGCCACCTGCACCCCCTGGTTGTTACCATGCCAACACAGCCTTTCGATATCATCCACATGTTCCGGAACACGTCACACGACAGTGGTAAACGCAGAGCACATCATCCTTCCAGATATCATCACCTACCCCCTCATCCTATAAAACACATGACAAAATTCCTCCACGGTGCTTCTCGCCAACACAAATTTCGAATGAATGATTTAATGCCAAACAACACGGATGGGTCAGATGCTTTCATAACTGCTTTGAGTCCTCTGAAACTATTTTTAGTTACGCTTCTCATTCCTGTATAACAAACCAAGGCAAAGTTTATTTCTAAGAGAGAATTTGACACCGTGCAACAACCACTTTGATAAGCTAGCTCAAGCTCGGCGCTGATAAATAAACCAATTTGCCACGGCAGTAAGTGAAAGATCAACACCACATTAATGTCAGATTAGGGAAGCTGTGGGCCCTGTTTTTTTTGTTGCTGGGATTCAGCTGTTGTACCCTGGAGTACGGTACTTAACCTTTCGTAAAATGTACTCAGTAAAGCGTGACATGCATCGTGCCTCGGTGACTCGGAATCAAAGTGAACGGAAAGTGCATTCAGTGCTCCGGGGATCCCGATTTGTCACTGATCAGGATGGGGAGATGCAGGTGGATGACAGCCCGTCTCTGGTCGGTCACACAGGTATCGCCACCTGTTCTTGGGTGACGGCTTCTCCTATCATCTCTGCCGAGGGAGACGTGACCGTTCATGCAGATTCAGGTTGAATTTCCATCCAATCATTACTAAATTCACCATCGATTTTTTTGAGGCGGACGGAAGCCTTTGTGCAAATGTCCCGAAGACAATCTGGGCGCCTCTGTTTGCTGTATCAGCATGTAATTATGACACAGAGACTTAGATACGTACAGTTTGGTCTGGATTCAGACTCATGTCCATGTAGATGAGGCATTGTGTCAGGGAAGGAAAGGGGTTTTGAAGAGAAAAACGGTAGATATTAGGATTAGATAGATTTCTGCTAATGTAATTAATGGATATGAAACTGCAGTTGATGCAAAGGTGAAATAATTACTTGAAACAAGGGAGAATAACCATCCACCATTGAACCATCTTCTTACTACTTAATCAGTACTGGGTCATGGATAGAGAGAAACCTTAAAAATGAATAAAATTAGATTAACTTTTTTGAGTGCCCTCTTTGCAGGGTACACTTAGTAGTATCATTTTTAGTGGATATTTCAGTGGGTTTACTGTGTATTTTCAGTGGTTACTGTTTCAGGTTTAAAAGGTAATGGTAGA
Organism: Brienomyrus brachyistius; assembly: GCF_023856365.1. Classification (NCBI taxonomy): domain Eukaryota; kingdom Metazoa; phylum Chordata; class Actinopteri; order Osteoglossiformes; family Mormyridae; genus Brienomyrus; species Brienomyrus brachyistius. Next base: position 5,001,614 of record NC_064553.1, read on the forward strand.
TAATTTGGACGATGACTACGCGGTGTGGAAAAAATATATATAGAATCGCCGCTCTGGTGATGTCATGTTTTTACTTGACGTTTCACCCACAAAAAAAGCTGGATACATTTTCAATAAAGGACGCCTAAATGCTTCGGAAGTTTGGCGGGGAGGACGGTGTGCATCACGGAGCGCGTTGTGTGCCCCAGGACTCACTCCGGTGGCGTAAACGCTTAGGTGACGCATCTGACACCACGAGTGGCGACGTTTTCGTTCCGCTGCGTTTTGAGGAATGACTTGTGGCGTCTGCGCCGATGCGAAGCTCCTTAGCGTTTAAAGAATACCGAGTTTCGGTGATGCCCATTTTTCTTGAGCTGAGTGAACTTGATGGATGAAACTATTAGTGAGCTGCACCTTCCACCTCCCCAGAGTACCTGCTGCTACAGCTCACCGCTAAGCACTTTTTTTGCAGATCAAGGAGAGGTGTGTGTGTGTGTGTGTGTGGGGGGGGGGGGGGGCTCATTGGCAGAAGTGGGTAACAGCCGCTATAGGTGAAAGGAACTCAGCCAGGCATCACCTTTTTGTGTTGGATGGGACAATGCAGAGAGGGTCAGTGCAGACACGCACGCTTGCATGCACACAAACAGGTTGATTCGCTTCCATTCCCAATGCCTGTTATATATATATTTTTTTTTTTGGGGGGGGGGGGGCGATTCTTACTACGGTGAAAGTGGTGTAGAGGCATGAAAAGCTGGGCCTTGATAATTCTGAGGTGGGATAACCATCATCTCTGATCTCTTGCCCAGCTGAGCGCACCTGTCACGTAACGATCGTGGACTCCTGGTTAATAACAGACTCAGGAAACTCCTCAAGAAAGTTGCTCAGGCTACACTTTGGTCAAGCAGATTGAAATATATGAAAGACGTAAATATATGTGCGGTGTATGTCTGAAACTTCATAAAACTCAGTTTGGCCCAGGAGAGAGGTGACAACATAACATATTTACAGTCTTTTTCCTTTTTCGATATCAGCGTGCTTTCTGATTACTGTTGGCTCGTGGTGACACTTTGTCGTAAGAGTCCCAGAGAGTCCCAGAGAGTCCCAGAGAGGACTTAGCTTGTCCTACCCCATGTAATAGGCAGAATACAGCATTCCAGGGGGGCAAAGGTAGAAAAAAAAAGTGTGAAAGACATTTAGCAGAATTGAGTATCTTGAGGACAAATTCTGCCTGGATGAGTTCAATTTATCAACGTCAATAACAGCTGCAAATACAGCACTGGTAGACATGCATATTAATTGAAAATAATCAGATTAAATCACTACAGTTTGACATTTACGACTTGGGCACTTTGTCTTTCGGATGGAACCAGACTGTTCTATATCACAAATCCCGCAATCCAAGAGCACGTCTTAATTGCGTGTTATCACCTCCTGATTGCCTCAACATTACATTAAATAGTCCGGTAATTACTTGGATGATCCTGGTGCAAATAGCCTCGAGCAGAGAGGGGAAGGGCTGCATGAGGGCGGCGGGTCCGCGGTAGTCGGGCCGACAACATAGTGCATTTTGGGAAAAAAAAGCAATAAAAAAAAACGCAGAAACATGACCTTCATACCCAACGTGGATGAAACGGCGATGCTGTTTTCCAGAAGCTTCCGGATTTCTTCTTTACGGCCTGAACTGTCGCCTGCTCGGTACGTCAGTAGATAAATGTGAGCGAGGGTTAGACAGAGCGCAGGGGGAATTGTGAACACCGTTAACTGGGGGCTGCTTAACAGAATTACACACACACACACACACACACACACCCAGGCTACTTTTACTACCAGCAATTTCATGTGACAGATTTATTAAAGGGAGACGAACACAAGGGAGCCTTCATTTCAGTCCGTATGTTCCCCCTCATAAGGGAGGGAGCGAGTTGCCCTGTTCTTGACTCGCGGATGTCCCGACCCGCTTTTGGTCCAGGGCAGAAAGAGCTGGTCCAGTTTCTTCTGTGACCCACAGGTGCTGGATTCATGCATCTTCGTAGCTTTTCCATAAATTTAGTGTTTTGCTTATTTGATTTTGTTGAGTGACACAGCCATTCAGTGATTAGCACTTTTGCTTCCCCAGGTTGTGGGTTCAAATCCCATGTGGAGTTTTTATTTTAACTCCATATTTATGCAGGTTTAGTCCTGTAGTCCAAAGAGGGCTAGGCTGGCCATCTGGCATACGGGGAATTTTACCGGAGATTCGATGGGTATGGGGAACTTGTAAAATTTATTAGGACGACCCCCTGGGTTGGCAAAATGCATCGTGAGTGACCCAAAATCCAGGGTCGATTTTTAATCCCAGCCCAGTCCTGGTCCAACGACAGGCAGTCAGGTGACCTGGTGACTCAAATAAACCCTGCACTATGTGTGACTTGCAATAGGATGGCCTCCCAAACAGGGAGCCCCTGGCTTTGCTGCCTGTGCATTCTGGGATAGGCTCCAGACTCACAGAGGCCCTGGTCCGGATAAGCAGCTACAGACGTCCCACAGAAGTAGCGGTCCAGCAGGTGTGACTCAGCCGCTAAAACAGATGCGCGCCATTCCCAGGAAGGTTCCCGTCAAGCCAAGATATCCATTCTAAAAGTCAACTATTTACATAGCACTAACCACCCTGGCCAGGATGGCGGATTCCGTTCAGCCTTAAATACCAGGATGGCCACTGCCACAGAAAAATCACCAGCAGCGAGTGTTTACTGGGTGCCACAGTAAGAACATACATACAGTAAATGCACCATTAACAAGTGCTTAAGGAAAATTACCCCTCCCTCAATGTATTTATTTAGGCTGTCAGTGGGGTCAAATTCCTTCAAATCACTGTACATAATCTGCCAGTCATTGTGCCTTTGTTATAACCAATAAAGTTTTATGTTTCATGACCTACATAATATTGCAAGCATCCTGACGCATTTCTTACTGAACAAAATTGTGGTGGGCAGCCAAGAATGGGTACAGAGATTATATATAAACTTTTACAACTGGTCTGCAAGTGTATAATTTCAGTAGCAGCATGTTTTCCAGAAGAGGGAAATGGTGAAGAGTTGAGGCAACTGGAATATAAACGTTTTTTTCTGAATGAAAGTATTTGTGTTGTTTCGGCAGCGCAGGATGATTTAAGCATGAAACAAAAGCTAAAATAAAATAAATACTTTACCTTGTGTAATCGGATTGCAGCCTTAACGTAAAGAAAAGTAGAAGGGAAAATGTTTGTTGGGGGAGGAAACACAATTTCGACAACAAAGAATGAAAGTGAGTACAAATAAAGAATATCATTTAAAATCCCGGTGCATGAAACGGCCCGGGAGGGTGAACTGGGCCGCTCCGAGCGTGTATGATTGGAATATTAATTGGGTCCATCCATGACCAGTAAATAAGAAGACGTCTGCAGGATGAATGGAAGCAGTGACCTGTGAAAAAAGGGGCTATTCACCACGATCCGGTCCGCCATCGTTCATTCTCTGTGCCGCTAACACAGGGCTTTTTCACACCCACCGTGAAACCCCCCCCCTCCCCTCCCAAATTGGGCTTCGGCACCATAATGTCGCTGGGGGCTTAAAACACGTACTTTTCACAGGAGTGAAAGTTGACGTCCAGCGTTCCTTCCGGGGGGGGGGGGGGGGGGGGATCTCCCAATGGGCTTGTTTTGGGTAACCATGTCGTAGAAGTTTCCAGCACTGTAATTGGGTTCTGATCATGTGACACGAGGTCTCCTTTGGCCTGGAAAGGAAAAGGAATCCAATACGATCTAACATGTAGTTTAACATGCAGCTCAACATAATGTACATTTAACATAATGCTGCATACATATGTAAACATACGATATAAATATGATGATATATATATATTTTTTTTAATGATGCAGACAAATTTACAGAATGTATGTTAGGGAATGCTTTCCGAATGTTTTATTTGACAGCCGGTGACGGCAGATGCAGGCGTAAGCCTTGCTCCATGGATTCAATGCTTCTTATCAATCCTACTCTCTCGCCACGGCACTCTAAGGTTGGCAAGACGCAACTCGGATCGAGTGCCTCGAAGGACCGGAACCATTAACCTCCCGGCTCCTAAAAAAGAGAAAGTCCAGAAATACACGCGTTTGGAATCCGTGGTGCCTACATTCCGGGCCCCAGCTTCTGCTGCAAGGTGGCCGTTTCTCAGGAACATCAAAGTCTCGCGACAGCTGTTCACTCACAAAAAAAAAAAAAAAAACAGGCTCGCTAAATTTAGAGGCAGATGAGAACGTTTACCATGATCTGTTTTCTTAAATGAAAGGCCATTTTCGCAAACGACAGATACAAAAACAGACGCCACGTCCTTTTTTTTACAATATTTGCCACAATGATCTAAGAAAAAAAACTTCTGTTTGGTTTGTTTTCCCAGGGAATGTCATTCTGCATTAAATTCGCGAGACTTCCTCGTACACCTCCGTCAGACGGAAATTCGAACCTGCCTGAAGGACACTTACACGCGCAAACGCGCTCACACACTCTCTGTATGAGAAGAAAATTAACTTCCGTGTGCTGTTTAATTACAATTTGTAATTAATGTATTCCCTGTAAAATACTGGCTGCACATTGCCGGTAGCACATAATCTCACAAACAGAGTATTTAGTGACAGACTTACACAATCGCTACAGGACTGACTGATTGTGGAAAAAAAAAATGCACTGAGATCTGCACTTTGCATTTTATGTTGTTGTTGAATGTGCGTTGAATGTGCGTTGAATGTGCTGCTAACAGAGTTTCATTTTTTGTCAACAAATATTCAGTTATTGATTTAAAAAGCAGAAATTAGCAGCTACACTCCTGTGTCAGTCACATAAACCAAGGGCTAAATGTATTAGCTTTTAGCCTGCAGCTGAAACAATCCTACAGCTTCATATGAAGATTTCTTATGGTTATAAAATGAACCTAAATCACATCCATCAATCTTCTACATCAGCTTATCCAGTGCAGGTGTGAGGTGGTCCGGCTTAGACTAGGTAATACCTGGCACCCAAACTACACTTTGGTCGTAATATACGAAATATCACAGTGATCATTTTTTAATCATTTTGAGACTTTTTTTTTTAATCAATATAGATACTTTTAAAAGCTCAGAACGAACGAGTTAGTTGAAAGGAAGAAATGTAGCCACTGTTACCAAGTAAGCGCCCTAACATGTAGAAAGAGCCATTCTTAAAAGTTCCTCTATGGACTGGCCCTATATTTGCGGCCTGATTAATATTTTTCTTTAGCAGGGGAATGCCCCCCCCCCCCGCCCCCCGCCTCTGCTATGCAGGGGTCTCTGATACACACATGGCAGTCTGCGTCTTTACGGGCCTCGATGTGCTTTTGAACCCTCTTTGCTTTTAGAATATGCACAGGATCAGTGATGGCTTCAAAGCATTTCCCCACACTGTCAAAGTCTAACGTCACCTGCTGGCCCACCGGTCACTGTTTCAGAAGCGATTCCAGTCACAGGAGGGGGCAGAACAAGCGTTTTACAAAAAGAACGTCAGAATACCTACTAAAAACAAAGGGACGACATGTACCGGCCAAACTAGGATTTAATGCTTACGATTGGCTTAAGTACATGAAAGCGAAAGCCAATCATTTTTAAGGGCTAATGCAGCGTTTTAGTTTTTATGAAGCGCTAACAGTTAATTGGAAACCCCATCAATTTTTCCTTGATTAATTCTGTACCAGAAGTGGCCGATATCTTACTTCATAGTCTGCCAGCCAAAGGCCACATAATGAAAGATATAGAGAAGGAGCTGCACTTGTCTATCTGGCGGGTAGGAGGTGCTTGTGCGTTGGTGACTTTTGCAACCTGGTCTGAGATCAGGACAAAAGCTATGACCTGAGGCTCAAATTAATTTTCAATGTTATGAGAGAATGACGCTATAAAATTCAGATTTATGTCCTCAGCTGCTCTTGAAACAAAATCTAAAAATACTTCCATTGTATATATTCAATTCCAACTGTAATAATAATATTGTCAATAACATAGAAGAAGAATAAAATGAATAAGATGATGATGATGATGATGATGAGAATGAAGAAATGTAAGATCACAACGACGCTGCGGTACTTGTATGATGCATGTTACATTTCTCATTTTTCCTGTTTTTCCATTCATTTCCCACGTTTTTCCACTTATCTATCCGTGGTCGCTGGCTTTGTTTCGGCCCGCTGTCATGTATCTCTTTAAAATTCCCCCACGTGTCACCGCCACGATGCTCGGCGATGATTTTAAGCGACGACGACACACATCTTTAAGTAACGACGCGAAGTGGGGGCGTCGCAGCGTACCGACAGGGTATGGCGCGAATCTGTTGGGGCTGTTTTTTTTTGTATTGTTGACGAAAATGAACACAGAGAAATCCCTGTGCGCTACCCTCGAGCTGTCAGAAGATTTTACCTAAAAGTATAAAATCCACCCTTGTCGTGTGTTTCAAAATTGCCTCTTTTTGCTTTTCAGTCTCAGAGCCCTCCCCCGGCAGGCCGTCCCAACGCCTTCCGTTAACCCCGATGATGCTGTCGCACCTTACCCCGGCTGGCTCCGCCCTCTCCTCGGCTGACGTGCAATTCACGTTCTCTAAGTGACACCGGAAGACGACGGATTAAAACGCTGCAAGCACAAAGCACCGTGCTCCTGCCCAGCCGAGGAAATCTCTTCATTCTGTGCTCACCTAATCCCCGTAAATTTATTAAAGGGACAACCACTGCATTACAATGCACCATTCAGTGGCTATTAAGTGGCCCCTGCATGACGTCCGTGATGGCAGAGCACAACTAACAATTTTCTAGGCCAAAGTCTCTTTGACTGAGAAGCCTTAGTCATGCTATAATAAAGACCCGCCCCCCCCCAACCCCCACCCACTGGCAGGTGTACAATTGAAGGTGTGGTTCAGACCCAGGGCTGCCCGCTACCGGGGGAAACCCGGCTGAACGTCCGCCCACACTAATTAACCTGCGTTATATACACCCACGGCGCAGCGCTTCCAGTGAACAGCGGCACTTCCTGTTTGGAATAAACCATTATTTCTTCTATTACTATATCTGCAGTACTGGCAACAAGATAGATTTCTGTATTATTACGAAGGAAGATAAACACAGACACATGGTCTGGGCGCCGGTTAACGGTGATTTTAGCCGTACGAGAGAGAGAGAGAGAGAGAGAGAGCGCACTCACCTGTATGTCAAAGGCAGGGCTGTGCTGAAACGGCGTGACATATTAATTTGCGAAAATGAGCGCAGAGGGATCGATCGGCGTTTTCGAAGCACGCAGGCACTTCTGTTTGCCGTAATCACGATTTTACGACTGTCATTTCTCCCCCCCGCTTCGTTTAGTCATCTGTAGTTTTCGGGCTCCCAAACCCACGCCTTGGATCCCCCCCCACCAACCCCCACCAGTTTTTCCACCCCCCATTCCTTTCTACCACGCAATCACGTTCACTTGACAAGGCATGGAGAGGGATACTGGGGAGTATTTTAAAGGGGAAAAAAAAACCCCCACTCCCGACACATTCCAAATTAGAGTAAATTACACATCAAGTGATTATGAAACTGTTGGTATTATAGAAATCAGAAGAAAGGGCTTTGCAATTTATGAAAGATGTGGCGGGGGGGATCGTGGCAAGGGTGTGGGGGGGGGGGACGACAAAGGCAATTTTTCCTGTAAAGATAATTCCCGTTAATGGGCCTTGTACTGGCTGGCTAACACTTTGGTTGATATTCTGCCACAGGTAATCAGGGTAACATTATCAGGCCACGGATGTGACACTTCGTCATCTGGAATTTTCTTCACTGGCATCCAAAATGCCAGCCGCCTCACCTCTGACTGCGTGGCCCCCACGTTTATTAACCTTATTGATTTGGAGCCCTGCTGTGACCCTCCGGTGCCCCCCCCCCCCCTTTCCGTCCCCCCACCGCCACCCACCCCACCCCCCAAGAACAGGAACGAATCAATCCATCTTTCCCGGAACTCAATAACCATATTGTAGGGAGAGGAGGCCCATTGTTTACTGCGGTAAATTAATTTCCATTCATATCCCTGCAGTATGTTGCGCGTCAAGCGGTAAAATAATGTAAATGAATGATGGAGACTCTGAAATAATAATTGCATCATTGGGTAAGATTCAGAAAAAAAAATTTACAAATAAAAATCACCCCTCGACATGCACATTTTCATGTCACTGGTCCTCGAGTGACAGCTTAGGGACGTTTTTGCTAGCGCAGGAGTGCATGTAATGCAACACCTCCCCCCCCCCCCCCCCCCCCGCATTTCCGGTCGCATTTCAAATTAATGCGAATGTAGAATGAAATACTGCCTTTAGCCACCCGGGAGGAATTTTATGCGCTGTTAACGGAGCGACAAACAATCAGATGATGATTTATCCTGGAAAGCCATTAACATTTAATTTGCAGTTACAAGGAACAGGTACCGACTCTAAAATAATTCATCTGACAGATAGCGGATCTGTGCAAATAAGTTTTGCGTGTGGCATCGGTGGCCCTTCGGAGTCCTGTAGTGCTTAAAACGATCTAATTTTTGTACCAAAATCTAAATAAATCATTCTACATTCCAGGAGGTGGATACGAACTCCCATTGAAACAGACTGCCTTGTTAACCTTGTTTTTCTCCGTGTTATAAATAAATAAACAAACGTTCTTTAAACTAATGTGTATGTATCATTTTTATGGAGGCTGTTTTTTCACACGCCCCCAGCCACCCCCCCCCGCTCCCCCGCGCTGAATGTGACTTAAACCATTTGCTCCCCAAGTCTAAGGTTGAAAGTCCAGGGAGCCCTTCCTACAACAGGTGTCACCCCTTTGGGGGGGGCGCCCCCCCCCCCCCACCCCACTCCAAACTTGCCCGCATACCTCCCAATAGCTCAAATAATTCAAAAACGTTTTTCCTTTTTGAAAAAATCTTAAAGCTCAAAATTTCAGGTTATTCCAATCCCCCCCCCCCCCCCCCCACCCCCCCCCATTTTTATGCCACACTTTTTCCACATCAATCCAGATTCGCCTTTTACAGATTCTTTGGGCCTAATAATTAATTAAGCTTTTTAAAATGAAAAGCAACAAAACGATGTCAGACAAAATTCCCAGTCCTATAATTTAGCAGGATACTATTAGCTTTTATGGTCAATTTGTTGCTAATAGCCTACAACACCAACCAGTCTAATTAGGTCTCGAACAAATGCAATATTTTAAATGTGGGTATATATAATCATATATACATGCAAAGATAATACCAATTAACTGAGAGTCCTTTTCACTGGCTGCTTAATCTCCTTCAATAGGGAATTAGGACAGAGAAAGGATTAATGAGGAATAGCACCTTTCCCCCTGTTTTCAAGCCTGGTCTCCTCCAATTTGCAAATAATTAGTGCCCAGTGCCACACAGTTTCCACTGAGCCGTCGGCGCTGGCAGTTGTGTACTTAGAAAAAAGGCTGGTGTCCCTCTGCATGCGGCGCAGAGACTCTCTGAATGATGCTGTTGGCCTTTACAGAAGGCTGGGACTGCATCGTCACCCCGGCAAAGCCTCTACCAGCCCCAGCTTGGACCACCATCAAGACTCACCATCCCCCTCCGGTTCACTCTATTTAAAGGCTCTGCATTTACGTGTTGATACCAATACGATATGCCATATGTGCCATTTGTACAAATATAAAACACATAAGATACCCAGAGTTTTTGCATGTCCCCTCTTACTCTCCTTTGAGAAAAACAGATGCTCCTCACTTTACGGTATTTCGACTTTACGGTGGTGCCGTGGCGATACGCATCCAGTAGTCATCAAACTTTGGATTTCGATCTGTACCTGGGGTAGCCGTTTGCCGTTCCGTACTTTCTACTGCTGCTGGGTCGACGGCGGTATCCATGCACCACGCTTCCAGTCTCTGTAGCCAATCGCGGGCATAAACATCTTATACAGCGGTTAACGTATCATATGATCATTTTATGAACTGTAACCCCACCGAAGGTCAGGGAGCGTCTGTTTGGGATCAGAACTCAGTTGTTAGCACTTCAGCAAGCACCTCTGGGCTATTTTGGGAGTTAAGGGCCTTTTACTCAAGTCACTACTCCTCCAACCATGGGATTTGAAGCTATGACCTTATAATCCAATCCTCGCCTCCTCTCCTAGGCGCTGGACCTATTGCATTGTACAACCATCGCATTCTACAGGCATTGCATTCTGCAGCCATTGCATTCTACTGTTGTCACATTCTGCAGCCATTGCAACCCGCAGCCATTGCATTTTGCAGCCATCGCATTCTGCAGCATCACATTATGCAGCCATTGCAGTCTGCAGCCATTGCATTCTGCAGCCATCGCATTCTGCAGCCATCGCATTCTACAGGCCCTGCTAAGGATCTGGAGCCTAATGATGTGATTTGTCAATTCTTTATGGAAGGCTCTTCCCGGCCAGGGACACAGATCATGCTTCTCTTCTATAGCCAGAGCCTAGATTTTGGTTTCACAGATATGATGATAATTTGCGGAATAAAACTGGAAAAGCACGGTGGGGGCCAAGGTGGGGGGGGGGGGGGGGGCAGATTGAAAAGCTTTCTGATCACACCATGATTCTTAATGTCATATCCCTTCCAACAGGGGGGCCGAGGTACATTATGAAATCAAAAATGATCAATTTCCTGTTCGTAACCCCATGGTTAAATAAACCAGAAAATGTGAAATGTCTCCAGAAATAAAAAACCTGTCAGCCATAAGACCTTATTTGTCAATAAATCAGGTCTGTGGCTAGACCTATGTGAAAATGAACGATTTCCTGACGGTCCTAGGGGACAGATGTGGCATTGTGTGCATCGCCTCTCTCCAAGTTGTCTTCAACAGACACTGAAATTGTCTCTCTTTTGAAGTTGGACGGCAAAAAATAAAGGCATCTGTCAAAACAACCAGCTGTGATGTTAACCTCCTGGACCCCTTTTGTTCAGACCAGCCTTGTTTCAACAGGAAGTATCTTCACACACGTTTCCAGAACCCCTCCACACACGGCGCGATTTATCTCTCGCCAAAAAGCACGGAAACGTACAACTGAACACAAGCACACGCCCGTCTCTGTAATCGCTACCGTGGTAACTGTGACCAGTTCCGCACCCGCCTTCTGCGGTGAGCTGGTGCAGGGCTCCCTGTTCCTGACAGACATGGGATTCATCTATTCCTCTTCCCAGCGGCTGGGGAAGTGGGGAGGAGGGTAGGTGAGACTCACACCCAGCGCAAATCTGTAAACACCGACTTCATCGTCGCGGGGAGAACTTGCTGTCACCAGCTCTGACAGTCAAAGCCCAGGGCCCACATTTCACTGCTATGAGCCAGAGTTGCTTTCCTTCTTAATTGCTGTCATACTCCAGGCATTAAGAGCTTATATATCCCAGAGCCCAGCGTTTGAGATGCTGTTTTTTTCCTCGGCTTACGCAAGCTTCAGACGCCGTGCCGTAAATAAAATAAGCCCCAAACCTGCAATTTTTTCCCACTCTTGAGCGGCAAACGATGTGGAGTTTGCCAATGGAACGGATTTTACTTCTCAGTCACCCCCCAGAGGGAATGAAACAGCTAAAATACAGTTAACCTTTCTAAGGAGACCCTGGGCCGGCTGGGATGATATGGGCAAGTTTTATCTTTTTATGGGTGTGCGACAATCGCTCCAGATTGGTCGGCAAACGGAGTCATGTGACGCTGAGTTTACAGGGAGCGGGGTAGTGACCGGGTCAGCATGGCTCAGAGGGAAAATCAGGAGGAAGGGAAAAAAAACAAGCAAAAGGAAGAACAATTTAACTCGGCTACGGCCTTTGCGAAGATCTCAGAGTACAGGGATCAGGCCACATTTAAAGAGCAGCAGGACGGATCAAATGAGGCCTTCGGAAAGAAAGGAAGCAGAGAAAATGAATGAATATAAGCAACTGTGGTCACCTGACCCTCATTGCAGAGATGACCGCCCCCCCCCCCACCACACACACACACACACACACACACACACACACACACACACACACACACACACACACACACACACACACACACACACACACACACACACACACAGGGCGAAGGGGAAATTTTGCAAAGAATTCTGCAGAAATACATCTACTAGCTGTGTTATTTATAATTCTTGGAATGAGTCTGTCAAATGTTGATTTTCTTTTGTCTTTTTATGCCTAACAGAGGGTTAGGGAATTGGAGGAGAGTGCAGACATGATGACTGCTCAGCAAACCAGCAAAAATCACTACCTCTCAAAGTCTGTGTGTTTTCGTGTTGGATTTCTGTACCCTGCTGACACACTGGGAATAAGATAATGAAGGTCAGCCATTCTGGAAATGAGAAAAGATCATTGTGGAAAAACCAACACAGAAGTCCTGTACCTTAGTGTTGGCAGAGGTGGTATAATTCATAAAAATGTTCATTTTATAACTTCTTATGTAACTCTTTACAGCTAAAGTAAATTCACTGATTTTAAACGGCCACTTTATCGAACCTCCCGGGCCCTGACGTGTCTGTCACATGAAACAGCAGGTGGTATCTTCAGAATCTTCTGGTAGCTATGCGCCAGGTTGCTGAGAATCTCCTACTCTTCATTCGCAGCCCGCCGTCGCTCGGCGAGAGAGAGGCTGCCACGGCGAGGAACCAGCGCGAGAACAGTCACCCTGGCGGCTTCGCCGGTCGCGTCGCGGGTTTACGCCGAGGAGCCTGACAGGAGGCTCGGGGGGAGAGAGGTGTCGTGCGCTTGGTCACGTTGGCTAGCCATCGGTGAAATGCTTTGGATTGTGATACGATAACAAAAAAAAAAAACATATATATATAAAATTGCACGGCATTTCAACCACACACAACTAAGCAATAAACTGAGATGCACTTGACAGCCAAAGGAAATATTTGCTTCAGCCGAAGTCAGCTTCACAGCTCCCTCTGAGGGCTTTTTTATCTGCGGACCCATGTCAGAACCTGGGGTCTTTCTGTCTTATTTCTGTGATCTTTTATTTAGGAATGTCCCAGGCTGCTAGCAGAATCCCATAACTAGAAGGAATGGATGTCATTAGACGCCAAGCCTTGGCAGCAAGGGTTGTGATCTGTCACTCTTTTGTGCTCGTTCCAGTGCAATTGCCAGGACTTATATGGTTCAGCTGACTTCACCCTAAAATGGACAACATCCCCCCCCCAAAAGCACACAGAGATGGGGTATGACTATCATAACTGATTTACTGAAGTTATGTCATGGGATGGTGGGAGAGTGGAGCTATCAGCTGCCGCTGTGGGGGCTCCCCGTCATTAGGATGGCGCATCTATACCCCTCCCTCCCCCTCCCCTCCCCTGAAAGCGGAGCTCCAGCACAAAACAAAAGCCTCCCCAACTGCTTGGCGGAGGTAGCAGGGTGCGGAGCGCATCCAGACTGACCTACGGTCAGCTGGTAATGTCGGTTTCTTCTTACATCTCTCTGAATGTGAACTGAAACATACATGCCCGCTCCGAGTTACACAGTGAAAAGTCTTTAAATGTAATTATTTTTCACGAACAAGGCTTTTGAGTGATAACACAGCCCGGACATGCCGACCTATACACCCATAACCTGTTTTTTTTAAAGAACATTTCTACTCGGAGCACGTCGGTGTGAATGCACTTCATTTTGATGTGATTTTCTTATAATCACTTTAAGTTCAGTCATGCAGATCTGAGACGCACTTTAAGGAGGGGGGCACTACATTGAACCACCGGGTGGGCAACATATTAAATTACCGCAGCTATAACCAACGTCCTCCGTTTCGCAAATTCAGAAATGATTTGAAATTCGACAAGCCGTCACTGAAATAATTAAGACGACGGGCTCGGCTGTCAGCCGTTCCCGCGATCTCCCTTAAATTGAGGACGAGGGCGGGACGCACAAGCTGAATGCTCCGAAGCCCACAAATCCTCCATTAACATTATTTTTTAGGAAAGCACAGTCAGCGCACGCTGTGTAATTCCCCTCGCCTGCTGCTGATTGCTGGGACAGGCGGCCAGGTAGCTCTTTCCCACTGTGTACTGGTCAGTGTCCGGCCTCCACCCCCATCGCTTTATCTACATCACCACTGCATCCAGTATCCTGCGTCCTGTGACTTACCTGTCCAGGTAACGACGCACAATAGAAGCTCTGTGCTTATTGGTCAATAATTGTGAGCTATGAATTAGAAGGTCTCTGTTGATTGGTCTACAATCATGAGCTACGATGTAGAAATAAAGCCATACAGGGCTTTACTGTTCAGGTCTTTTGTATTAAGATCGTTCTTTATTTATTTTATGAACCTAATGGGACTTGAACTGTTAACCATATAAAAACAAGTAAAACAAAAAGTTCTAGTACTGTGATCACCGTAATAATTAAATATCAACCCTGTATTTTTTTAATTATTTTTTTGCAGAGGTGAACCACAACTTATAGTAAGAATATAGAGATTGTCAGACTGCAGCTAAAGGTAATTTATGTAGAGGCTGCACTACCAAGATAATTTAAAAAAATAATAATAAAAATTTTAAATGAAGATGTCACTCACAGGAACAACATTACTTTTTGAAACTATTTAAAGTTTTAGTTACTGAATTGTTTTGTTAACGTTCTGACACCACAGACAGACATTTCAGGATCTTAAAAAAAAAATCCCCAGAAAAATGGTAAGTTGATTAAATTCAGATTCGTATCTGAAAAAATGTGTCATTTCAATAAAAACAATGGAAAGAATAACAGGATATAATTTGGATATAATTCACTGTCTCCTGGTTGTGCTCTCAAGGTGGGTGTGTTTCAACCCCTCTCTGGACATTAATGAGTTAATTTCTTGACCAGGTAAATCATGGGGGGGTTGTGTGTGGGGGGGGGGGAGACAAAAACTCAGCTGGAGTCAAGTTCTTCAGCATTGCCATGTTAATGTAATCTTAATGGATGAGCCCTATTGCTAAAGAACCAGCCCCCGACTTCAAAGCACGCGGGGGGGGGGGGGGGGTTCGATTAAAGAGAGGGACTTACATCGAGGTTTTTTGCAACAAACAGATTCATCCACGGTGGAAAAAAAAAAAAACGGTATGGCCCCTCGGTCTCAATCAGCGGAGACCCCCACTCGCATAAGCGCTGGGAAATGTACAACAAAGCAGTGGCCTTTTAAGCTGCCAACTAAGGTCCACATAATGTTTCCGACAACAAAAAGAGATGCCATTCACAACGGCCGCAAAAAAAAAATGTTGAGGACACATCCTCGACTAAATCCTCTTTTCAAGTGTAATCCACCTTGTGCAATTTATGTTACGGCTCAGGAGTATTCTATCTGATTTAATCCCGAGGGCTTATTCACAATGGTATACAGGCGCCCCGATTATTCCCCGCGTTAAAGTAGAACCATTGACACTTTTAGGGCCATTGGATGACACCAAGGACAAAAGCAGGATTTAACTAAATATGAATAGGTTAAACAGGTGCTGAAACAAACAATGGCGAGACATTGTAACGGGAGCTGTTTGAATTGGGTCTGCTTTGGAAAGGTGCTCTGTTTGAATGACTTTGGTGAATAAAAAAAGTAATGAATGCATACAAGTAGCGGCTTATGATCTGGGAGCAGGCTTCTTCCTACTTGAAAGTGAAGATGGAAGCCTAAAGAGATAGAGGGTTGAAAGGAAACCAATGACATTACTGCTACCATTCTTTGCTGCTGACCATTTCCACGTATTTTAGTTGGATTAAAAAAAAAAATTGTGATGTGACGAAGTAGTGGGATGAACGTAACATGACGTGCAAGTGTCCGTGGAAGTTCTCGGCTAGGAGGTTTAACTGCGATTGACAAACGTTGGCCAGAAATGGTCGTACGCCGTTTTAAAGTGCTCCTTTGACGTTCAGCGTGCAGTTTATGTTCCGGGTAACCAGCGTCCTGGATGTTATGAATTCGAGGCAGATTTCCCGCGTACGTATAAGAGTTCGCATCAGGCTGGAGACGGGGAGCGGGTGGGTGCTATGGATGCGATGGGGCAGAAAGCCGGAGCGAAGGGTAACAAGAGAATTCGCATTAAATAAAGGGAAAGCCTGTGAAGCATACAGTAAATACATTTGCGCCCTTGACCAGGACAAACTAACAAAAAACAAGCTATAAAAAGCGAGATCCTTTATTCAGTTGGGGTTTGGTTAGGTGTAGCATTGACATATGTGGTCCACTAGCCTAGAGGTCGCCGGTGCTGTGACTCTCTTTCTGTTGCCAGCAGCTTCCGGAGCTTTCCGAGACGCCCTAGACTGGCGTGGCGCCTGCGGCCGAAAGGTGAGGCCACCCGACGGGGGACGTCAAGAGGGGTCACCAAATTCTGGGTTGAAGGGGTGAGAGTATGTGGGACATAAGGCAGTGGGTGGTGGCAATATGGTGGGGCATCGACTGGGGGGGATGCGATGAGGGTGGACAGCTGCCCCCCCGCCAACCACACACAACATGCTAATTCCATTAAAGGAGAGAAAGGTTAACCAGTGATGGTGAGTGGAAATGAATGGTCTTCCTTGGGGGTGAAGTTGGGGGGATGGGGATTGCTTAGTCAGTACAGGTAAGAGCCCCCCCGGTAAATACAGGACCCTACATACACACCGGCTTGGGTTCAGCCCTCCTGAACTTCATCACAAGACTTTCTAGTATGTAGTTTTCTAGATGGAGTGGTGTTTGGCTCAGTGCCCGGAAAGTTGTTGGTTCAAATCCCATGGCTCTTTAACAGGGTTCTTAACCCTCATTACTGCTCCTGGGTGCTGGTTAAATGGGCTCACTTGCATTTGTCTTTAGTTATAGCGATATAAAGCTCCATCATCAAGTTTGCAAGTTTCTTGGGGTATGGATTCTCATCTTGTGGCTGTCTAAAAAGTACCCAGGCTCATCTCCTGTCACTCTTCCCATCGAAAGCCTGGGAAAGCCATCATTACAGGGCCATTAAATTCTGAAGAAGTTAAATTGGTTTTATGGGTAAGGAACAACAACGGGAAAAAATAAACTCATCTCTTACAGGCAAGATCTGCTGTGTCGCTCACTGCTGCCACACAAGCGGAATCTGATGGGGAAGCAAAATGCACATGCAGCTAATAATTATTCCTCATAGCCGGCGGGATTATATTACATCACAGCCTCATTATTCCTGACGATCCATTATGTTACCGGGAATTACCGTGTCAAAGCTCATCGTGGAGGGTGAACGGCAGCTAAAACGATACAAAGTCACGCGTGGCCATTACGGGACGCAAAATACCGGATGGAGGATTTGTAACGATCACTCACGCTGGAATAACGACTTGGGGAGGGCGGGGAGTACAGAAGATCGCGTCGTGGGCCCCCGCACTCTAATTAGGGGGGAATTACCGTATCTTTAATTATGCAAAGATTACCTACACCTTAAGTGGCACGTGGTGCATGTAGTGGTAGTTGAATAGACGTCGATTCGTGCTCAGAACATGACCGATGCACGGCTAGCAGACACAAAGGGGGGAAGTAGGGCCCGGGTGCGAGTACGCTTGCTGACTGATGGTGCCGACGGGCAGCTGAGCTGCTCTTTTGTGAACGTGTCACTTGCACATTTTCCCCCTCGGACAGGGAAACACATGATGCGAATGATAGTTCCTTTTGTCTCGTCTCATACTGCCGGCCTGCTCTCCTCCATCGCCGATGAAAGGATCCGGCCAGCTGTCGGGATAAAAATGAACCCATTTCATGACAAATTAATTTATCGCATCTCGAAGCTTCCCCCACAATCATAATTATTTTGAAGCTTTGTGCGACAATCTATAGCCTAGCTAAATAAATAAACAGTGGGTGTCCTGGATCATTTGCAAAGTGAATTGAGATAGGTAATAGAAGTGGTATTAACACTGCGAATTTGAATGCGGGATTTAGTTTCGCATAATGGATTTCGACTGAAATATGTCGTCTTTGGAGCTTATGACTTATTGCCTGTTAGAGCGTGAAGTGTTTTTGTGTGAAGTTGTGTTTATTTAAATGAAATTTAAAGTTTTCTGGAATACGTGGTGGAATGATGTCCTCACATATCCAGGGATAGGGGTTCGAGTCCCGCCCCCGCCTGTCTGCCTTTCTGGAATGTTCCCCGTGTGTTTATTGTGTTTTTTCCCCCCCCCCTGATATCCAAATATTCACGAACTGGTGCCTATTATGGATGTGAGTATGTGCCCTGCCATGGATCAGCATCCCATCCAGTGTGTCTCCTGTATCATTCCCTCTGTTTCTGGCATAGGCTCCAAGCTCAGTGTCGCCCTGCTCTGGGTAATCGATGTGGAAGATGGATAGATCACATCCATGGTTGTTGACCAGACCGTGTAGAGTGACGAAACTGACAGCGGTGTGTGGCTCGTATAGACGACGCTGTTTTGTGTGAGTTTACGTCTTTGACTCTTAAATGAATCATTCCCACGATGTTTATACCCCCAATGACATTTTATTAAATACTACCAGCTTTCTGGGGGGGATTTGAGTCTTTGGCCCCCGCCGGAGAAATGCTGACGAGGACGACGGCTTCCTCAGACGAGAGGAGAAACCTCCGCTGTTCGATCATCGAGGTCCCTCTCCCTTTGGTCCTCTTAGAAGAATGGGCTCACGTCCCACGATCTCTCATAAACGCCATTGACCGCGGTAGCAGGGGCCCAGCGATGAATGTGGCTTAAAAAAGAAGGCTTTCCGTAAAACAAGCACAGCCGTCACGGGCTCCCTTAACCAATTAGTTTGGGAGACTCGAGATAAAACAGGGCGTTTGGACAATCTTCCCCTAAAAAAAGACAAGGCTAAAAAAAATAAATAAATGACCACATCAGAGAGCATCAGTATAGGCCAACTGCAGATTATTCTCTTCTAGTTATTTGCTTTGAGGACATCTGACAAACGTTTGATGTAGGTTTCAGCAAAGGATTTTAATCCGCTAATAAATAAGAACTGAAACATTAAACGCGACCCGGCGCTTCATTACTGTCCGTCCACATTCCCTTTTCCGGCGGTTTCGTCGAGCTGAATAAAGGAGCATCTCTAAGGATCCGGAGTTGAAACGTCTAAGGAGCAGGGTTTACAAAAATGACAGCGATGGCTGGAAATCTCTTTCGCATTTTGAGCTCGTCGTCTTCTTGATACGCTTAGCTACTGGTGAGTGAGATAATGAAAAAACTAAAACTACTTAACTGCTATAATTGAATTTTTTTTTTAAAAAAAAACCTAAATAGATGTAACTCTTGACTTTTTGACAGGCTTAGCCAGGGGAAATTTTGTGAGGTAACTGAGTGGCAAGGAAGACAATCCAAGCAATGTGTAAAATATACAAGTATGGATGTGCAAGCTGAAGATGCCCTGTTTCTGCACGTTTATAAATTTATGGCGGCAAAGGGAGTGAAATTGTTGGCGCCTACGTGCGAATTTGATTGGCCGAAGCAGATCCGCGAATGTCTGTCTCAGACAACTTCAGCTCCCCAGTCGGACCTTGCTGACATTTTTTTTTTCCCCTTGACGGGAAGTTTAAAGAGCGCAGACTGTTTCCAGAGGATACGACTCAAGAGCCCTTGGAAATTGAGCCGGCGAGACTGGTGTCTGAGAGGAATTCTCCACTTTGCTCTCGGACTCATGTGGGGAAGCTCCGGGGGGGGGTGCGGCGGCCACAAAGGAAGGGGTGAGACAGGGTGACATTCTACAAGGAGCCGGCACCTTATGCTGCCTTTTTATGGCTCTCATTTATTAATAAAAAAATACCAGTCTGGCACCGCGTGATGACCTCTGACCCCGCTGATTTCTCACAGGCCTCTCAGAAAAATCCTTTCGCACGATCACAATGCAAATGTTTGTGTCTTTCATCCGATTGTTGCTATGATGACAAGAGCTGATATTATTATACTTGGGGGAATGCAATTCTCCCCAATATTGTGTGTGATATTTTCGAAATATAGCAGCCATACTGTTTTTTAATACAATACAAGAAGTATTAAATTAAATAAAAGTCAATTTTATTCAACTTTATTGTCGTTGTACACATGCAGGACAAAATGAAGTAGTGAAGGTTCTCCTAGTGCAAGAGTAACACATAGTAACAGTGTTAAAAAATACAGTGGAATAAAGTAAAAAAAAGATACCATTAAATGTAGAGCAAGAATGACTGTCCTGAGGAAGGTGCTTTGCATAAATACTGCTATATATACCCTAGCATTTGTAGGCATACATTTATACCAGGAGTTTGGTTGGGTGCAAAAGTTTCCATGCAGCAGTGCTCATGCTGAAATGGTGATGAAAGCATCTTACAGAAGGTGAGGTTATTTGATTACATTTTAATGAGATGAAGTGATATGAGGGCCAGTGAGGACCAGTGACGGCCAGTAAGGACCGGTGAGGACCACTGGCTGCTTTGTTGTATTTGGCCTGATCTGCCTCTTTTTCCACGGAAAAGGAGAGAGAAGGTGAAAGATCAGGCCATCACAGCACATCCGTGGCTTTTATTCCATGCTGGAGTCCGGCGTGAGCAAACCCTGATGTGTGTGAGGCTGTCCCCCCCCCCCCCCCCCCCCGCCAGGCTCCGGCACTCTGGAAGGAGCCTAACATTAAACCACACATCCTCCTACCAGACGCGTCGCATAAAAATCCTTCGGTAAATAAATATCGCTCACGCTCCACTTGTGTTCCTCTGGTAGGAAGGTTGTTTTAAAATAAGGCACTACCCCCCCCCCCCTACCCGTGGAAAAAGCAGTTCTTTGAACTCACTAACAGACTTTGTTGTAAAAAATTTAGTACAGATCTTTTAAACTTTACATTTTACATACAATGTTTTTGTTAGCCTTGACAAAAAAGGCCAATATTCTGGTCTCGTTCCAGCGCTCTTTGGCTACACTCCCATATTACTCTGTGCCTGGTGGGGGGGGGGGATCTCCCGCTGAGAGGAGCCATAGCTGAAAGCCAGTCCCTATTAAACAGAGCGACCGTACCACAGGCCCAACTGCCCCTCCCCCCACGCTTTCTATCTCAACTCAGTATGTGCCACCGCCCCCCCACCCAAGTGAGAGCCTGGTGTTTCGCAGTGAGCGGGGGGCTGCTCTATGCCGGCCTCACACGCTTGGCCCCAAACGAACAGAGACAGACCCCACCCCCCAAACACCCCCCACACCTTCACTCCCTTCCCAAACACGAACACTTCCTAAAACATGTCACCACTTTGCCAATCATCGCTACCCTCTTGAATCTTCAACATTCATCAAAACAACTGTAATTACGAAACAAAGTAAACAAACACAAATCCGAACTGTTACTAGCTCTGGTTTAGATCTTGATTGGAATTTTGTAGATTAATTTGACTTCTCTATGATACAGATAAATGACCCGTGACTGTGGAGTGATTTACGCACTTGCCACTCAGACTACGCAGCGCTACGGCGCCTCTAACGCGGCAAAAGCGTCTTGGCCGCGCGGTGTCCGTTTCTCAGAATGCTAAAAATATCGCGAACATCCTGGCAAGGGACTCCAGTGCGAAGTCCGTTATATAATCCACAGGTACGGCCACCGTCACTCATCGGGCTCGCGTTATAAAAAGGAGAGTCGCGGCAGGTCGCAGCACGGCCACTGTTGTCGCCATCGCGTGTTGCTTCCTCACACGTTTGTCCGCGCGGCCAGCGTTAAACCCGACAGGTCACACGGGGATTAAGAGTCAGGGAACCGGAGCAACAGTGTGAGAATTAGGCACAGCAGCGCGCCTAACTCACGGTGGCAGGGAGGACCTGGCACACGAGTTGGCTCCTCGGACCTGCAGGGGGGCTTCAGCTTCACCCGTTGACCCCCGATTCACTGTGACAGCTTTCTTGAATGTCAGCGTGCAGCCCGGTGCAGGTGGGCGGGTGCGGAGGGCGTGTGGGTAGGGGGGAGAATCTTCACCATTTGTTCGACGCCTGTCCCGGCCCCATCCTGAAAAGATGTTTTGGCAGACCGCCAACAAAACCGCCAGTTCTGCCCAGAGAGCACCTCCACCAGATGGACCACACCATATCGCGGAAAGCAGCAACTGCGCTCTGATGGTCTGGTGCTATTCGACGTCACGCTACTCTCCCTCGTCAAAACGTTCACGCCCAATGCTCAAGTTAAATGTAACTTTGGTAACACTTAAGGCCATGTTTTTAGTCATTTCTAAACTGATTTATAACTAATAATAATGCATTCATAAAGCATTATAAACATGCCTATAAATACTTATAAAAAAGTCATAATACATTTTAGCCTTGTATATTACACATTATGAAGGCCTTATGAAGCTCTCATTTATAATACACTATAGATACCTTCATAATGCAGTACAAAACATCCATAATACTTATACTGACCTTTATAATGCATTATGAAGGTATCTATACTGCATTATAGATGAGCACTTCCTAAGGCATTCATAATGCACAAGACTGTGTTATGCCTTTTCATAAGTATTTATAGCCATGTTTATAATGCATTATGAATATGCTTATAAATAATTACAAACATAGCCTTAAGTAAAGCGCTTACGTAACTTTTTAAGATATAAAATGCGAACCGGATTCTTGATCCAGGTTTAAGCAGCAAGTGCTCCAGCACGGTGTTAAAAAGGGTTGTGTGTGGGCTACAGTCAGTGTGGAAGGGCAGCACAGAAAAGCAGGCGCTGTCTCGACGGGCTGGACACTGGGACCGGAGCGCGACAGGCGAGAATAGATAAACAGAACGGGCACCGGGAGGTTTTCCATGACACGACAGGCTCAAGGACAAGCCAGTCATTCATTTTTCATCTGAATCGGGAAAGGGAGGGGAAACAAATTGGCATGTAGGTTTTTAAGAAATAATCTTAATTATTAAGAAATTATCTTAATGCGACGGGGGTAATCTACTCCGGTTGGTGGGGAGGCATACAGAAGTGGGGTACATTTGAAACGGTTTACCACTGGAGCTTTTTTTGCATTTTTGGGGAAAAACTTCAGCATAAAATGCAGGTGTGAGAAGCAGCAGTTTGTTTACATGCGACCAGTTAATTAAAGGGCCGTTTCTGACTGGTTAATTAAAGGGCCGTTTCTCAGCCTGTGAAGTCTTAGTTGGAGGGAATGTGAACCACACGCTCAGGCTGGGCTTGAGAGTTTTGGCAGTGGCACGCGTTGTGTTACATGGTGGCCCGGCGCGGCGCATGTGTGTGAGTGCCCGTGCATTGGAAGGCTGTAAGGGAAGTAGGGTAGGCAGGAGCGTGGCTATGGGTGGACCTGGAGTGGGAAGGGGGCATGGTTATGGGTGAACAGGGGGCGTGGTTATGTGTGGACAGGGGTGTGGTTAAGGGTGGAGGGGCGTGGTTATGGGTGAATATGGGGCGTGGTTATGTGTGGACTGGGGGTGTGGTTAAGGGTGGAGGGGCGTGATTATGTGTGGGCAGGGATCGTGGTTACGAGTGGACTGGGGGTGTGGCTATAGGTGGGTAGAAGATGTAGTTACGAGTGGACGGGGTGGTGTGGTTAAGGGTGGACAGGGGGCATGGTTACGGGTGAGCAAGGGGTGGGCAATTTTTATCGTCGCTCATCCCCCCCCCCACAATTTGCTCGCTTATCGTCGCTCATCCCCCCTGACACAATTTGAATACTGGTGCCCACCCAGCATAACCCTAGGGAGGCATCCTGGTAACAGCACTGTGGGTAGCCTACGTGGGAAAGGTGGGGTGCATTAACACCCCAAAACAAGCGCACCCACAGAAACGGCGGAAAATGCCTTCGACAAGAAGTGGAAGACAGTGTTCTCTGCTGGAATGGCTTTTCCTCCACTGAAAAAAGCCACATCACAGACTGTTACACTTCATTTCCCGCGCTGAGCTTGTAATGGTAGCCGGTGTCACAGGTGCCATTATGTCGGCTTGTTTAAATCTGACAGCTCGACACGCCGGGCCCCCGATGCTGGTCTCAGAGTGACGGCTCGTGTATGGAGCTCGGGACACGCCGTGTTTTCAGCAGGTTTTTTTGAAATATTCCAAAAATGTCACGATTTTCAGCTTGCCGCGCTGGGCGTTCCGCACAGAGCACTCGGCTACACTTAACTGCTAATGGAGGCCACTTGACAGGACTTTTAACCCTTCGGTGAACAATTCCCTTTCTAAATATATACCTGCTGGAGAACCTCAGCTTTCCGTGGCGACGGGGAACCCTCCCGGCGATTCCGATTCCGGTGTTTTAACTAGCCTTGTTTCGGTTAGGGACTGATGGTGACTTGTGTGGGTTGGGATTCGGCTTGAGGCATGACAAATGTTTATTAAACTTACCTGCATGCTGTATTTTCTCGACCTCTTTAGACTTTGCACGTCATGGTTTATGCAGAATATTCATCCATCTCCCAGTAGTTGGGTGGGAGGGGGCGAGGGGGGTTTGGAACCTATCCCAGCCAACGCAAGGCAGGAAAGCAGCATAGAGACAGTATGACAGTCTATCATCGGGCCCCCACACAGTCTTCAGGCAATTTAAAGACTCCAGTCAGCTTAACTGCATGTTTTTGGATTGTAGGAGGAACGCAGAGGAGAACATGCAAAGTCCACGTAAGATGTGGATATTTCAAGTCAACATCAAGATTTTGTTTTAACCATCCAACAACAGTTGTGTGAGATGGTGGTCTGGGCCAGAGTGCTGTTGGTTGAAGTAAAACCTTGGTCTGGATATTTACTCTCTGGACCTGAATTATCCACTTTTGCTCCACAGATGACGAGTGAAGGGGGATTTCAAAAACACACCATTGGAGGTTATTAAACATTACAATTGCCTTTCAAACAGATGCGGATTCACAAAGAACACAGTGTAACCATAATAAGAGGGAAAACCCTGTATCATGCAGCTGTGGGCAGGTGTACTTCAAACTGGTCAACCAGTGCTGGTTATTTCATCAAATCATCCACTGGTTTTACTGGTTCTTACGGCTTCTGGAATTTTCACAGCTTGTGCCACTGAAATGGAGGAATTTTTTGGGGATTAAAGCTCATGATACACAGATCTGGGATCAAAAATCATCATGTTTAATGCAATGATCCCACTTGTACCTTTGTCTGCTTTACTGACCTCAGAGATCTGAACTCTTGCCTTCTGCTGTTACTGGACAGAAACTCCTCATAATACAGAACTATTATACAAACAATGTGTGAATGTATACATGCTGTAACATTCTGATTAATTGTCAGGATTGAAATAATACTCTCATTTCTTCCTGGAAAATACAGAGAATCAGCAACAGAAATGCTCCACCAATTTTTACGAGGATTTCAAGTGGGAAGCTTCAAACAACTTTGGTAACTTCAAGGATACCAAGCTTTGGTAGACAACACAGTGTGAATCCCAATAAGTGTATGATGAATTATTAAAGCCTTATTAGAAATTTTGCTATTTTTCAAGGCTGTCACTAGAACTGAGGCATCAGCACCATCGGACAAGATACTTGCTCTGTTCTTAATTGAGCCTTTAGCTCCTGGCTGCGCCCAACAGCGCTTCATTAATCAAGCCGAGTGAGGATCAGGCCCGGTGACAGTCCGGACAGCGTCACATGAGCTCAGCCATTTTGGCGGAGCCAGCGACACCTTTACGGACCCTCATCTTCATTTACTCGTCTCCTGCTTTTTTTCCTCGAAAATGAACAATCGAGCTCGATCACGCGACATCGTTAATTAAGAACTTCAGCTGGTACCATGCGATTTAACTGGATTTTACTGAAGTACGGTGTTTTCTTAAAAGACCACGTGATCACCACCTGACAGGCTCCGGCCCACGGAACCATCCATCTTCCGTAACTGCTCATCCAGAACAGGGTCACAGTGACCCTGGAGTCCATCCCAGCAAGCGCAGGGCACGAGCCGGGCAGCCAATCGCAGGGCACATGCGCTCACGAAGGGATGCCAGCTCGCCCAACCGCATGCTTTCCGACTGTGGGAAGAAACCGGAGTGACAGAGGGTAAAGAAGACGACCTCACAAACTCAGAGCAAGAAGCTGGATTCAATCCACCAGCCCAGGGGCTGTAAGACTACAGCACTATCCCCAGCAAACACAGAAAGAAATAAACATGCAGTAAATCAGCTGTATTTGGTTATATTATTTAATCCATTATATTATTGCTGTATTTATTGCTTACATACACATATATACAAAGCCACCCAGTGACTGATGTGCTTTGCACTTTAAGTCCAGTGAAAACCCTCCTCCTTTCACTTTCTGCTTGTACTGTATGTTGCACTGTGGTCCTGGGGGTGCATTATCGCGTGCCACTGTATACCTGTATCTGGGTGGTATGACAACAAAGCCAGCTTGACTTGACTTATCTTGACTTGACTCGACTTGAAAGTGTGTGGGATTCCCTGCAGACTTTTGCCCCCAAGTTTGCAATCAAAGGAGAGTCAAACTAACTTCGGAGTTGCACTCCTCCCCCCCCCCCAAAAAAAAAGCACCGGAAGTGTCAGCTGTTAAAAATGGATGGGTGATCTGAGTGGCAGAGCACATTATGGGAGTAAAGTGTGTCCATTAATTATGTCATCTAATTGGATTGAGGCAGGTGCAGGATGCCAACGTGGAACTGGTCACTGCCAGGCTGGGCTGGGACGCGGGCCTTTTCTATTAGGAATCAGCATGTCCCCCGACTCAAGGAATTACTTTACCCTTTATTGATTAATGACCCTAATTTATTACCAGTGCAGAGGATCATGCATTGACTTAAATGTGCAATTAATCAACTTTCCATCAGATTATGAACGGCGGAGGCGCGGTTAAATGCAGTTGCCATGGCTTGGGCCTTGGAGGTACGCGGGCATGTCATTCGGGGGGGGGTGGGAGGGGGGGGGCAGTAGTGTAACTCTCCTCCGTCGGTCATAGGGGCCTCCCTGTCACCCTGACAAATGTCACGTTGAGAAATAGAATATAACTCTGAATGATGAAAAGACCACCGCGTGCCCGATTCTCGGACACCCCTCTGAAATAATCAAACTCCCCCCAACGCCACTGAACACCATCCGTTACTTCAAATCAGGCAGAGAGCCGGCAGCCTCAGATCAATCATTGTTAAGTCAACAACATTATATTAAGCTGATAACAGATATCGGCCCAAAAAAGAACCTTTGGCGACGTGCTATGAATTTCAGCTGACCTCAGATCATTTGTCCAGCTCCTTCATTCTTGAAACAACCAAGAAATGGATGACATATTAAAGCCGGCTTTACCAAACCGTAATTGATCACACGTTGCCAAAACCCCAGACTCTATCATAAAGGAAAGCTAAAGTCTTTCTAATGTGGAACGACTTTTGGCGAGACGTTTTTTTGAATGCATTTTATGCTTAAAAACGGAAAGCTAATTCATTAATCGCTAACTGATAAATGTGCTCAGATTCACCATGGTAACTAACTTCTGTATGAACTTTTTTTCCTTGGTTCCGGGAATTCCAGGAATGTTTTGTTAATCATCTTTCGTCGCTGCCTTTTCTACTCTGTCTTTCATCTGTCGGCTTGATGTCCATAAGTGAGCCAACCTTGGGAATATCCGCGCTACGTGGAAACATTGCAGTGGGGCAAAGCGGCCAAATTGAATCATCAAACGCATTAATTCGCTAAAACAATAATCGTTCTCTCTGGGAGTTCCACTCCTCTCCCTCTGAGGTCAAAGGTCAGACGTCCTTCTGTGGTGATCGGATGGCCAAGTCCCCAAGGAGTGGGACGTCGTCACCGGCAGAAGGGAAGAGCAGAGCATGGGAATGGGAAGGCGGGGTTTGCCGCAGTAGCTTAACCCTCCGCCACATCCCATCATTGCGGTCCCCACGGGAACCGGCCACCTCCCATTCTCCCAGCTCCCTGTTGGACTATTTTCTATCATCTGGTGCTTTAAATTTGTTTATTTGACACCCCCTCTTTTCATTACCATTATCTTACACCCGGTTTCATCAGATGCAAGGACAACACTGCCCGTGTGCCTCTCCTTCCAGAACATTCTGTCGGTGCATACAGAAGGAGACAAGATGTGGGCGGAATTCCATTCAAAAAAAAGGTCTCGTCAATACAAATAGTCTTCAAGGAGGCCGCACGGTACGAGCCGCATCTGCCGCGCATTTCTGAGAGAAAAGGCAAGGGAAATGCGACTTATTGTACGGCGCAGGGTTCATTACGGGGAACCGTTGTCTGTACCAAAATGAAACATTCATTTGGCATAATTACACGCAGCTGCAGGCACAAAACCGATAGCTGGGGAAGGAGTAACGACGATTCAATGGCGTAACGAGCCAGTCTCGGCACCAGGGTGGGTCCACGTCCGTATTCATCCTCGGCGTTACGGACGACGCGACTACGTGGGCCGAGAACTGAAACTCGCTGACTTGCAGAGGTGATGGAAATAATTCTGGGAAAAAAAAAGACAGTAATGGTGGAGCTTCCAGTGATGCGTGACAGGCGAGTCACGTTGCAGCACAAGGCCACATTCCCGGTCCGTCCAACGAGGTTCCCACCTGGACAGCGTGACACGTTAGAACCGTTGATTAATATCTACTGCTCCAGGAGGAAATGAGATCCGAAAACCTTTGTCCCCTCGTACTTTTTCATGACGTGGCCATCGCACACCGACATGGAATCATTAGATCCACGTTCGGCGTGTCGCATACTTGTCCTGACTTTGTGCTCACGTTCTGTCTTGGGCTGAGCTTGACGTCATTCCAGGAAAAGGGGCTAAATCATTTGTACATTTGCACGACACTTGAAATCAGGATAGAGGTTGCTGATTACGGTCATATATTTATGTAATATACTGCATGGGTTTTTGGTAGGGTTATTCTGCTTATACAATATAAAGTCAAAAAATGTTTAAGGCTATTTATCTGGGTATTAAGTCTATATTTGCTCAGGAAAAAAAATGTAACATTAGAACATGTGCAAATGAACAGTATAAAAAAACTAATTCTGCTCTCCAAAAAGTTACTGATATTTTGTTGGATGTCTAGATGAACCACTTCAGTTCTCAAACCTGTCTTCAGGAGCACCCCAACTATTCCATGCTTTTGTTAGATTTCACCACCAGCTCAATTAATTAGATTTATTTGTTAAATAACTCAATGAGGTAGTGATTTGCCAAGTGAAGTGTGCTAGTGGTCAAGTCAACAAATCCCTTGGTGTACTGGATGGGATAGGTGAGGTTTTGAAATGGTAAACCTAGCACACTTTTACAGACAAAATACCATAGTTTTACACCAACGTGAAGATAATTTAAACATCACTTTCTTTGACTAAGGCCTTTTCACAGTTCAGTATATCATTTTGCCCTATTCTACACACATATGAATCACATGAGGTCTTTCAACAGCTATTTATAATTACTAAAAATATTAATTAATAAAAGACTATGTATAATTAGTGGGTTTTTTTCCTTGCATTTAGTGTCTTGTCGTTTCCTGTGGGGCGCAAAGCTGAAAGTCGCAGTTGACAGGAATTACGGGGGAAAAAAATCCTTGCGCGACTTTAAAAATAGCACGTGTCAGACATCTGGGGTTACGCAGAGACCTCGGCGCGCGCTGAGTCCAGTCAGCAGCGTGTCGCGTGGCCTTCACGTCGCACGCAGCTCGTCCCGCCAACCGCGTTAGCGCCTCCCGCCTGCGTCTGTGTGTGACCGCTTTCGGAAGTCTGTGTCCGAGTCTCGCACACGTGAAGCTCCGGAAGCAGTGGACTAATTACCCGTAGCGTTACACGAAATCCCTCGACGGCTTCAGCTTCGGATGTTTAGGACGCAGTTTAAGAAGCGGCGTGATAGCAACTTCGTCAGTGGTAAATTGCTAACAGTGGGGTGGCAAATAAAAATGACAGCCATTACATCAAAAATATGTGGCGATTGTACTGCTCAGTGCACACCATCAGTTTTGTGTGATAAATACTTTTAATTTTTTGGGGGAAATACTGAGCTGAGGCACATGTTTGATAAATCTGCCCCAGTAGGAAAATGCTTCTTTGTCAAACCAAAATGGCCTTGGTAGCAAATAAATAAATATGTGGAGCATATTTTGGGCTGGTTTTAATACTTATGAATGTCACGGGAATTTTTATAGCTGTCATTAAATGGACCATGCACCTCGCAACGTGTAATTGTTTGCGACAAGTGTCTATTGAGTTTTCTTGCCAGCGAACACCTCGCTCATATTTTTAGGGGAAATAATTACTGCCAATCATCCTAGTCATTTCAACCTGATCATCCTTTGTGTGCTTCGCTTAATTGGCTAAAGGAACTTCCTGTTTCGGGATTTTTATAATTTAGGTCAATTGGGGTCAGGAACTAATCCCTCTTAACAACCGTTCAAATTAAGATGATTGTAATGTCTGATTGGTGAGCAGTCGACAATCGGAGCGCAAATATATGTGAAGAGCGGAGACATGGGTGGAAACGGCCAAAAGAAGCTTACATATGCTCACGTTTGGTCACGTCTCCGCTGACATCCGGCCCTGAAGCAGGCGTATGAGCCGGAGTCAGTGACACGCCCTCTCCGTCACTTGAAACACAATGTGCGCGGTGACAATGGGACGAGAGTGTAAAATATGTCAGATTAAGCACAAGAGGGCAGTGTTAAGGCCTTTTGAAAGATCCCGATACGCCTCGTCTCGCGCCCGAAACAACAGACGCAAAAATAGCGGCTCGGAACAGCCGATTGGCTGTCGCCCCGGAGCCAGTGTCTGACCCCTAACGGCTCACATTACAGGGAGGGGGTGTCCTCGAAACAAAATATGAATGCCCACCCAGCACTATCAGAGCGCCATTAGGTCCCTGTCACTGACATGGAGAAAAAATTATTTATATAAATATATATATAAATTACGCATCTAAAAAAGATATACGAGCAGGGCAGTATTTGAAAAAAAAAAAACATGATATCATTTAATAATCCATATGCCATACCTAGCATGGCAGGAAATGCTAGCTATTTTAACAGCTGAGTAGTTGAGTTAATAATTAAAACAAAATTAGCTTTTTTTAAAATTCCCTCCATCATGTGATTTTTTTTTGGGGGGGGGGGGGCATGTGCTGAACATGAGCCCCAGGAACGCCAAGCCCTGGGGTTCAGAGTGTTTATGGGCAATCTACCCCACAACAAAGAAGTCGACCTGTACACTCCTCACAAAGCCGCCTGAGGTATCATCATGCCATCGCTAATGTAAACATGGCGGATCGGGCTTATTCAAAGTGAGGGTGGGCTGGGGGTGGGAGAAAGGTGCCTTTTCTATTATCCACATCCTGTAGCGCTGTATGTGCCCCCCCCCCCTTCGCTCCACCACCTCCAACCACCTCCTAAAGTATAGCCCTGAAGCTTGCCTGGTGCTTCAAAGGGACAGGATTAGAGTCTTCATCCAGTAATTAATATGGCTGGAAGCGGAGTGACAGCACCTACGGAATGGATCGCCCAGCCGCAGCCCCGCTGAGAGCCGCTACCCACAATGCACCATCCACAAAGCTCCAACCATCAAACAATGCCAGTCATTCTCCAGGCATCCACACTTCTGCGCAATATTTGTTATTATTATTTTCACGAAACGCAGACCTTTTAAATTTTGTCTTTTTTTTTTTTTTGTTCGTAGCAAAAAGGGAAATTAGCCCCCTCATGCCACTGAAATATATACGAGAA
Source organism: Brienomyrus brachyistius (assembly GCF_023856365.1). NCBI lineage: Eukaryota > Metazoa > Chordata > Actinopteri > Osteoglossiformes > Mormyridae > Brienomyrus > Brienomyrus brachyistius. The sequence continues at coordinate 5,033,239 of NC_064553.1, forward strand.
AATTCTTTATGTGATTTTGGCCTTTGACCCACTGTGCTCTCTGAGGTCATTTTCATTTCCCACCAACTGTTAGGTAAAATAGGGAGACCCTGAGAGGGGAAGCACAAAGCCCTGCCTTTTTTTTACCGGGCCTCTGAATCCACCCACAGCTTAGAGGCCGCGCTCCTCTCGTCCAGAACAACGAGGTCTCCCTTCCTCTGTAGCGATATAGCTACCCCATCAAAATCAAAACCCGCACAAGCTAATAAAGCTGGTGGATATTAGCTGGTCGCTAAGTCGTCAGGCAATTAAACGCTAGTTTGTTAGCGTCACGATCTTTCCGCATACAACAAAAGCTGCATTACTGCAAAGCACGGTAAAGACGGAAGGATTTGAAACATGACTCGGAGAGGAATGGATATGTCAGAAGGGGTGAAAAAAAAAGGAAAGATAAAGTTGCCCAGGTTAAAGCGGTGTGGTGATTTTCAAATCGCTAACAGTTGTTTTTAAGAATTTTCTGGCGGCTTTGAAGCCTGCACCCCACTGGGCGTCCTAACTTCGACATGGAGGAGCACAAATGGGGCTATTTTTATCTCCTGTGGGAGAGACTTTTTCTCCCCCTTTTTTGTTGGGAGTAGCAACGCAAGGCTAGCGCTTTTCCGCTAATCCAATGATTGTCCCTGGACCTGTGTGAAAATAAATCAGCATGGAGCGGTGGGACAGGCGATTTGGTGTCTGTGTAAATCTGCTCGTGTTCTACGTGCACTTTTTCACGCGTCTTTTCCTTAGCAAAGTAATTATGGGAAGCTGGTGTGTCTCGCTTCTTGCAGCTTATGTCGTTCAATCGACCCACCCCCTCAGAAATTCACGTAGCATCTCGCTCAGGACCCCCACCGTGGACTTTGGCAGAAGCCCCATTGTCGGGTCACTTATAGACAATGAGGCAGGCCGAGATGGAAAGTGATCCTCCTGGTCCGTTAGGCAGCCATTTTCAAGTTCCGTCGCTCCTACGGCACCCATACCAGCATCTTTTAAGAGCACAATTGGAAGCTCACATTTCTAGGCTATTTTGCGAGAGTCGAAACACAAAGCTTGATTCGTTGGGCCATGTTTCGAAACATCAAAACTCAATATTCCTGATTTGCTTTGAGTATATTTAGTACAATCTTCTGTTAAACTTTGGGGCAAAGTGTGAAAAATTGAAATGAAGGGCAACCTGGGTCATTTTATTCTGGACGGGAAAGTGGCATCAGAGAAACCACTGTAACCTTTACTCAGACAAATGTAAGTATCTGGAAAGTTCTTCAGACATCCTTGTCGCGGGACGTGTATTGAAATCACAGCAATGCACTGACAGGACTTCAGCTCCAGTGCAATATTATAGAGGAACCGTGGGTCAAAAGAAAGAAGAACAATGCGAACAAGGTTATAAAGTCCAGAACGCTTTAATCTGGTGTAGGACAATCCTGTTCTTAGCCACAGTGCTCCCCAAAGGACCTTATACATCACACGCTGACTGTCTTAAACCACTCCTGCCCGCCTGGACATCTGTCACAATCAAATGTTCAACTGTACTGTGGAAAGGAATCATTTTCCATTAAAGAACCACAGACTACCGCGCTGGTTTGATTTATGGGGCACGACTAATTATGTGGTCACTGGGCTGGCAAGATCGAAGCGGGCTCTCCTCTTGGAGGGTCCGCTGTCGTCCATTGTCCTTAACGGGGCAACTGTGAACCTAAGGCGACTCGGCCATAGATCTTTCGACTCCGTCTGACCCGCCAGATATCGCTCTGATGGGGAAAGCATTTCTCGATCATTCTCTGATCTGATTTCTATGTGCTGTTTATGCAAATAAAAGCAGGCATATGGCAATGTTACAAAAAAGACAGAGATTTCGAAACAATGCACATGCGTCTGCCCACATACTACTGCATCTCAGATGAACTTCTCTGCAAATTCCACTCAGCATGTGCTATCTGTGTAATCCCAAATTACAGCTATTTTACATACAAAATGTTGTAAATTAATTTAATTGAATCTCTGCCTTTAATATCCAGTGGACAGCTGTATTGTCTATCCAGAAGTGTGTCTGGTTTTCTACAGCCTGTAATATTCAATTTATTTGTGTGCATAATCATTAATCCAAAAACCAATGCTTTTGCCTTGAGGTGAGGTAACGGACAAGTTTAATTCAAATTAGCTGATAATTCAAAATCTTGATCACCATTTATTTGTTTCAGTGTAATAAGACTGTCTATTTCAGGATTTATCTATAAATGGATGTCATAACATTTGACTCGCTCATTATATAATCTAATCAAGCATTTAGCTACTCATAATGATTAATTCATTCATTTTGAATATTAAGCTGTGCTGCTCATAATTTAAAAAAATCATTTAAGCTAAATACTCACATTGCTAAATAATCTTTACTTTCAGTACATTTTGTAGTAATATTTATAGATTGATTCATGTTTCTGTATCCATATAAATTTAACCATGTATTTAATGAACTTCTATTACACCGCATTTTATTTACCTTTCACATGTTCTTCAGTATTTCCTGAATGGCTTTAACATTTTAATGTCAGTGAGGTGATAATTCAGGAATAATATTGTGCTTGTCTTAGACAGTGCTCTGGTTTGTGCTGAGAATATAAATATTATACGCATCTGTGTTCTCAAGACTGAAATATAAGAATTGGACAAAGTTAAGAGGAGTTTTGTGTTAAAAATATGACACACGTTGTTTTCTTAATTTGACACCAGTTTACAAGCGACACGTCAAAACCGGTTCAGTCCAAAATACAGACTATGAAGAAGAGCCAGGTTAGAGAGAGTGAAACCCAGTCTGCTCCCCAGTCTGGCCCTGCCAGGTTCCAGCTCAGCGCACCAGTGGAAAAATAGCTTATGTCACACTGCTCAAGCTGCCTTGAAGAAACTCCTCACCGCTTCATCGGTTCCTGGAGTATAAGGGCCTTGATTTGGCCCTGACGTTAATCACAGATGCCAGTTGAAAATTATACCATTTTTCAGCAGGATTTATGAGTGTTTGAAAGTTTATGGATGTATATGAGAATAACAGTTTGGGTTCCAGCCTGTTGACTTTCTGCTTGTTTCCATGGCTCATTTTCAGTGTGTTTTGGTCATTGCCCAAGGAAAGGGCATAATTCTGTAGTGTGAGATGCGGTTCTTCTTCTCGTTCTGCTGCGACTACCAGAGCTACCAGAACTTCCTGTTTGGACAAGTGGACCCCCTGCAGTCTCGAGTGTAACCCAGTGTGTAGTTATGGTTGTCCACTTCCTGCCCCAAGACCTACCATCAAGACCTTATTTTGGGTGGGGGGGGGTGCAATGGGGTAGGATCTTCACATCTATATATGTTTACATGCATAGACAGATGTTAAGACCCCCCGCCATCAAAGACCATTTTGAAGTCTTCCGACAGGAAGTGACCAAGCATGGCCATATTCTGGGCAAGCAGAGCAGTGCAAGGGTCATTCAGCTGCTAAATTTCACATGATTATGCAAATAAAATATATTTACGTATATGTAAGATGCTCCCAGAAACAGCAGGTGCTGTCCTGGCCATCATACATGGAAACTCCCCTCTCTTAATATTTGTGAAGGAAATTTGTGATGACAGTAAGCAGTTCACGCCTCCTAGACGTGGGGTGACACGTCGGATAGACAGGCTGTGAATGCCTTGTTGGATTGTGGTCTCACTTGTGGAACACAGCTCATTAAAACGGTCTTATTAAAGCAAAGGAGGACACGTTTTGATAGCTCCCTGAAGCAAAGCAGACTTTTCATGAGCGCGCCATCATTTGTGTGTTTTAGGTGCAATAATAATTCACCGTGATGGTGTTTCCTTCAATATTAGAGGTGTCTGTAGTACTCTGAAGATGATGTGAGTAGGAAATTAAATGATGTCAAGACCTTACAGTTCAGACTGGTGCAGAAGGGAAACTGTTGAGCCATTTCTCATGTCTGTCCTCAACTTACAGGTCCAGACGACAATCTACATGTCAGTCCAGGCCGTTATCTCCATGGTCTCCAGCCACAAGTAAACATTAAGGGCAGAGTCATCTTGTACTTGGGTCAGATGTCAATGTGGGTGGTTCACAAGTCAATGATTCTGTTCCACTACATCTTCGTGACCATCCTATACCCTTCAAGATGCTTCTCTCCACAACATCCTGCCTAGTCTCCTAGTCTTCGGCCCCTCCTCAGACCTTTTCAGACTCCAGACTCTTTTGCCGTATCAAATTTGCTTTGCATGATGCTCAAAGGCACAAGGCCTGTGCCCCCAACAAGACTGCGCCTTACGATCTCTAGGATACAAGCCGGGCTTCTCGAACAGCGCTCTACCTGGCTCCATAAAAACGGCAGAGAAAACACGATTAAAAGGAAAAAAACCATGTTGTGGTTCAAATGTAAAAAGTCACAGAAAGATATCGATGGACTCTTTTTTTTTTTTCTCCACTGGCTATTTAAATGAAGATAGATTTTCCCCGCCCCTTCAGAAAGCCGAGGCCCTGAGAAGTCCCATTGTGATATTGATTGCCTAACGAGGCAGGCTCCTCTGGTGTTCCCCGGGAGACACAATGGTGTAAAGAATGCCTTTTTATCTCCTGATGTCCGAACGAGGCCCTAGACAGATCAGCTTGGAGAGGTGGGAGATGAAAGGTTCCCATGAAACTCTGTACCCATTTGCTTAAATTCATCCCACTGGAAGTGACATCACTGCTTTGTTCTTTGTGATTACTGCAGGTATCACTCCTGTGTGTAAATGATTTTTTTACCACAGGATTCTGGTCTGTATTGTGTCCTTTAGCCACCATACAAATAGCTCGTTTTTAGAGACAACTTAAAAATAATTTCTTAAACATGGTTCTAACGTGTCTCTATAATTTTATATTGTTCTTGTTGTTATATTGTTCTTGATTGAATTCTCTATTGACTTGCTGGGAAAATAAAGACAAATATGCTGTTGATGATTATTATCCGCCGTGCGCGAGGCAGGGAATAACCCATTGCAGGGCACACTCACGCACCATTCACAATTTGGCGATTCGCGTCTTTTTGCACTGTGATGGGAAAACCCAGGGAAAGCCCCGCGACAACATGGGGAGAAGATGCAAGGGGTGGCACATATAGCCGGGGTGAAGACTCCAACCCAGTTCCAGCAGTGTGAGGCTACAGTGCTATCCACTGCACCACCGTGACATCCCTGGAGGTATTATTATTATTGTTGTTGTTTGTTGTGGTGGTGGTGACTGTTATTGTCATTAGTACAGTTTGGTAATTCATATACAGAGAGACAGACAGACAGAGACAGACAGATAGATAGACGGATAGATAGATAGATAGATAGATAGATAGATAGATAGATAGATAGATAAAAGGGACCTATTATTGAAACTGCACACAAAGACAATGTTTTGTCGAAGCACTTGATATAAACACAGCACAATATGAATGATTTCCCTTGTTTTGGTGACCATTTACACCTGCTGAACCCCCCCCCCCCCACTTACCATGTGTATCTGTGCGAGAGAGAGAGAGAGAGATGGCGCGGCGGATCGGGCGGGATGGGCGGAGCCAGACACCGGGAACCCCGCGCAGGACTTTCTCCACTGCACGCATCTGGCGGCGCAGTGGGGAGGACGCCCTGCGCCCCGGCGCTCCTGGATGCGCGCCGTGAAGAGTTTGCCTCCTGGCCACTTGGCCCACTGCCCCAGGGTGCTGCGCTTCCGCCCGCGAGCCCAGCCGAGTGGTAAACCCATTTCTCCTTTTCACTCGCTTTCTTCCCTCTTTCTTCCTCCATGCCTTTGCCTTAGTAGGACGCCATTCTCCCACAACAGTTTATGAAAGCACCATCTGTGACAGGAATATCTAATAGTCTTCTCAAAGAGGGGGCTTGACAAGGAAAAGGACTTGGCAGAAAACTGTAACTCTTACCCTCCCCCCCAATCACCCCCCCTTTTCTGCCCACCTCCCTTTCTGCCCAACCTCTCCTTCAACACTAGCATCCCGTCCCACCCCCTCACCATCCTTGCCCCATGCACGTCTCATGAAAAACGCCTCAGCATTTCCTTCACATTGGTTACAAGGGGGGGGGGGGGCGCTTTGACAGTGACCCTGTGGCTCCCGTCCAGACCCCAGCTGAACAAATGCGGTGGCCGTCTGCCCGCCCTCCTTGGTGGGGCCCGAGACGGCTCCTCCATTCAGAGCGCCGCTCCATCGGAATCGCCGGGGGCAAGTGACTGGACGGGGCTGACTTTGGAACCTTGAGAGGCGCACAGACCCGCGGAGCCAGTGTTGGCCCAGAGAACTGAAAACATGCGGCACATCAAAGACCACATTCCCGCAGCAGACCCTTGAGTGCTTATTCTTATAAAACATCCTTTTCTGAGTGAGAGGAGAAGGGATTCTGAATACGGTTAAATGCTCTAAATGATGCGTTGTTAGCCGAAGTTGCTAACTCACCTTGGCTGATGAGTCTCAAACAATAGCAATTAATTACAAGTTCTTGCGAGATGATTCTTCTTTATTGCCCCCCCACCAATGTTTTTTTTTTGGTAAACAGACAAAATCTTTGAGAGCCTACACAAGGAATTCCTAAATTAGGCTCTGAAACATTCATCTCTGGAAAAAATCAAGAGACTACCCTATATTTTTTTTAAATCTGCATCTTAAAATCCGGGTTTAATCCCGGTTCTGCTGGGAGAAGGCTACACTGCGAGGCAGGCAGCTTCCAGGCTCAAAGTCCCTAAGACAGCAGCACACAAGAACAAGGTGAAGCAGGAGACACTGGGAACGACCAGAAACCAGCCAGGCAGAGGGCAGAAGCGACTGTCTAATGCCAGAGATGACCGTCAACATATCCGGCAGTGCCTCATGAATCGGAGGATGACCTCAAGTGACCTTCAGAAGGAATGGGAAACATTAAGTGTTGTGAAGTGTACTGCTAGGAAGCTTTATATCAGACTCCTAGAAGTAGGGCCCATAAAGTAAGGAAGAAGCCCTTCATCAATGAGAAGCAGGGAAGAGCCAGGCTGCAGTTTACAAAAAGATGTACATTTTACACAGACACATAAATCTGAGAATTGAGTGAAACTAAACATTTTGCTGTGGTTTCCTCATTTTTTTTCCAGAGCTATAGCAGGTGTAGGATATGCAAGTTTAGTTGCAAAGTTAAGTGTAATTCAGAATACTAAGTATACAACAACAAAGCAGGTATTGAATGTATTAATTGTGTAAGATCTAGAAAGTGAGCGTGTACCAGAGTGCAATTCACGTATGTTCCTGTTCTGCAACAGAGCAGGTGAAGAAAATGTCAAATGTACGCACTGAGATAAACCTGCCAAAGTTTGCTGCAGAATCTTGCACTTGGTGGAACAGGACTTCCTGCACCAAGAAATTTTTCAGTCTAAGCTTTTTCTGATGGATAGAACTTTGAAGTACATTTACCTGAATTTTACTTAAATGTTCAATATAAGAGCACAACAATTTAAAAAGCCATCCATCCTTCCATCCATCCATCCATCCATCCATCCATTTTCCAAACTGCTTATTCTACTGGGTTGCAGAGGGTCTGGAGCCTATCCTGGAAGCAATGGGCACAAGGCAGGGGACTTGTGCCCCATCGCAGGGCACACTCACACACCATTCACTCACACATGCACACCTATGGGCAATTTAGCAAGTCCAATTAGCCTCAGCATGTCTTTCGACTGTGGAGGGAAACCAGAGTACCTGGAGGAAACCCCACGATGACATGGGGAGAACATGCAAACTCCGCACACATGTAACCCAGGCAGAGACTCGAACCCGGGTCCCAGAGGTATGAGGCAACAGTGCTAACCACTGCACCACCATGCCGCCCCCCAATTTAAAAATCATAAAATATAAATATATTTAACTGACAGCCTCTGACGGTGTTTGGGGTAAAGAGAAGCTCAGCACTCAAGATTTTTAAGGGCAATTAAATGAAGCTGGGTTCCTCGGGTTACAGGTTAGTGGTGTAAGACATAAAAGACCCCCCCTCCCCAAGAATCATAACCCAAATTATACCTTTGCCTTGTGGTTGAATGTCTTCCTATTTGGAAAGACATTTAGATTTAGGGTTTGAGGGGGGGTGACCTTTTCCACAATAACTTGTTAACTGGGCCATCGCTATGGGTTCAAACAAACAGGACAGACACGAGGGGCCTTGTCCAGCGGAATGTGAATCGCCACGGTGACACACAAACGATGTCACAATGGGCCGCGCATGACAACGGCCGTCCTCCTCCAGGCCCAATATTTACATTTCCATCCTTTCTTTTCTTTCTTTTTTTCTCTCCTGGTGTCGGGTAGAAAGACAAAAAAAAGGAGGTTTTCTTTGGCCCGTGGAGTCCGAGGGTGAATCAGTAGCTAATAAGAGATTAAAATATGGAGAGACGGGGTGGGGGGGGGGGGGGGGTGGCGCTAATCGCGGCCTCGGGGCGGGATGCTGAAGCGAGATCCACGCAGTAAGGCAGTCAACACACTTTTTTCCCCCCCTCCCACTCCCTCCAGAAGCCACCTGCATCACAATTAACCTCGTCGCAACCTTGAGGTGCCTGATTAGTGATGGTCTATTGTTTAAGCTCCATTAGCACGCGGGCCCTGCTCTGCCCTCTTCACACTTGGATCGGCTAATCAAATCAGTCACTCAGGCCCTTGACACGACGGCAAGGGCCGGCCCCCCGTCACAGGGGAGGGCCCAGAGTAGGCCTGGCGGGGGGGGGGCGTGGAATGCTACTCACGAAGCATAGGAGTCACAGGGTCCTCTTCAGAGCTAGGGGGTCAGGAGGCGGGGCCCTGAGGGTTAGCATCAGTTGTTTTATGGGGGCGTGAAATTTTAGCGCGGACATGGTCTGTTTATGGGCTAGCCGCCATACATGTGTACCTCATCAGCGCAGAACTGTGGGAATTTGCAGGTAAGGAGTAACCGGAAGCTTCTAATAAAAAACAATAATAATACAAAAAACAATAAAACAACAGCCAAGGAAAGGGACCTGGACCTAAATGCTAATATGCTAAATGCGCAGGACAGGCTATAGGTCTGATGGTAACGACATAGCAGACTGCCATGCACAGAACACCCTGTGCAGCTCCCGTGCAGCTGACAACTGGCACCGGGGGGGGTGGGTTCATCAGTCCCTATCCACTGGCTGGAAGGGAGCGTGACATCTGTATTCATCCCTGTAAATGGCGCGGGGGGGAGGTCAAAAGCGAGAGAGAGAGAACGCTAAGTACACGGGGCTGTGCGGCATTTAGATATTTGCGACGGGTAGAGTGTGAAGTCTGTTTGCAGCCTGGGACAGGAATGGTACATGAAGCTTGTAGGATAGAAGATACAACCCCACTCAGATGTCAGCTACAGCTCCTCAGGCACCACAACTGGAAGGTCTATATCTTGGTGCATTAATATGCATTATGAAGCATTATGACACGTTATACATATAAGTTTGTTTTTCTGGTTGAGCACCGGTTTCTACAAAATGCATGCTCAGTTTGACTAGGTTCAGAAACACGAGTCATTAACCAAAAAAAAAAAGTGTGGCTGATATAATTAAATTAATTGGCGTTAAAGAAAACTATAGTTAGCGGATTAAGCTAATGGGCCAGGGTTAGAAAGCTAATGCACGTTGAATCAGCGCAGGGACTCGTTAATAAAGGGGATCGCGGTGCGACTCAGGGAGGAATAATTGGCTCTCGCTTTAACTTTTTTTTTGTTTCTTTTTATTAATTTTTTTTTCTCCGTGAATATTGTGCGGGGAGCTTGCACAGTGAAGACAAAAGGCGGGAGAGCAGAGGGATGTGGGTATAGAATCTGAGAAAAGTCAAGACGGGGGGAGAAAGAGAGAGAGAGAGAGAGAGAGAGAGAGAGAGAGAGAGAGAGAGAGAGGGAGAGAAAACTAAGAGAGATTGTGATAATTGGGGCTGCATCTATACCTCGCTCGCATCCTGCACCCAGGCTGCTCACGCTATGCATCATCGTTGTCGTCCTCCTGCGATGGATTCTGGCGCATTAGGGAAATCGGGGCGGCTATGTTAATGGAATGCTTTTCGGAATCCATCTCCGGACGTCGCTTCCCCTGCGTCGCACGTCAAACGGGATAATCGGGTTGGCCTTGTAGCTCGGCTCAGTGTCTCGGAAAAAAAGCAGAGGTTTTCAGATGTTTTTTTCCTTTCCCCTAAATCTTTAAGTTTTGGACTTTAAAGGTCAGCGCTCAATTATAAAGAACATTTAGCGTGAATTCACCTACATCACCGCGCTGCTATTTCCTGTTCTAATCAGTTTGCCTGATTACACTTCTGTAGATTACATGTTGGAAATAATTCCAGGTACTTCCAGGTAATTGCAGGAGCAAGTATATAATCTTTTAATGGAAGCTAAAGTGTTAGCTTTGGCTTTTTCCTGTTTTTAATGGATTCTTGGTGACTTCTTCCCGTTAATGTTTTTTTTTCTCTTTATCTCTGTTTCTCGTCATGTCATTGTTTCATGTCTATTAATAAGCCAGTTTCTAGGAACGCTTCCCAGAAGGCATGGCGCTGGAAATTCTCCGATTTAATGACTGCCGGAGGTGTAGACTCTGCCACTTACGACACGGTACTTGAGTTGGCCGGCCCCCTTTACCCAGTCACCGCATCACTCGTTCCTGTCTCTTTCGTGACCCCCTCACCTGCCCCATGTCCATAACTTAAGAATAGATTCTGGATCTTCAAAACAAGAATTGCATTTATTTTGCAGACGCTTTTATGCAAAGTGACGGATATTTTGAGAAAGCAGGATCAGATAGTCCAAGGACCAATTGGGGATTAAAGTCTTGGCTCAAGGGCTCAATAATGAAATCACTTTGGCAAGCAGGGGACTTGAACCGTCGACCTCCTGAGCGCAGGCACTGTGTCAAACTGCCAAGCCATACATCGGCACACAATGCCTCCCTCACGCTCCATCTCCAGTCATGTGATTCACCATACCAGGCATCTTTTTGGCCTCTCCGCTTATCTTTGATTGGCTGAAGGCTTCAACGGATTCTTGCCGACGTGACCCTGCTGGGCAACTCGTAAGAGTTAGCCATCAAGATGAAACTGAAGGGAGGCTGATGTTAAGTCACCCCCCCCCAACAAACACACACTCTTTTCAGTAAAGGGGCAGAGGAGTGAGACAATTCCTCCATGCGTGGGGCAGCCTGTTATAAACCGCGGGGGCTAATCCGCTAACCCCTGCCGTGTGCCATCCCCCCCAAGGACCTGAAGTGTTCCTCTCCCACTGAATTGAAACCCACCCCCACCCCAACCACAATGAGCACCTCCTCCGGGGCGTACGCTCAGCTCGATCACTCCAGGAGGAAACGGCAGCTGTAAAAAACTTAGTCATTTATGTTTTAGTTTTCTGGGGCGGGGCGAAAATCCGGCATCCATCCAATGAACTGATCGGGGGGGGTGGGTTCTCTGCTGGGTTAACTCAAGTTAAAATTTTGACTGTCCAATAGGAATGCTCTTTACCTGAACCCTTAAGATAATCCAATAGGAATGCTCTTTACCTGAACCCTTAAGATTGTCCAATAGGAATGCTCCTTACCTGAACTCTTATTATTGTCCTATAGGAATGCTCCTTACCTAAACCCTTGATTGTTTAATATGAATGCTCCTTACCTAAACCCTTGATTGTTTAATAGGAATGCTCCTTCCCTAAACTCTTATTGGACAATAATGACTTCTAGCTTGAGTTACCTCAGCTAACAGAGATCCTGCTTTGTTGAACGCCTCCCCCAGGACATCGGCTTGTTTTCACCTTACCACCATTTACACGAACCACCTCTGCATTCTGTGGTCACTTATTGCCGCCCAGGTCACGTGCTTTTACTTGGCTCTGTTTATATTTCTTCTACATTTCTGCGTAAATATCGTGAAAACATAATACTTGATAAGTACAACGATTTCTCTTGTTTCGGTGGCGATTTGTCCAGTGTAAGGCAAAGCCATCAATTTGGAACTGATCTTGTAGTCCAGCAGAGTGCCGTGTTGGGTAGGCCTTGCTCCTGTTGTTTCCAGGATAGCCTCTGGACCATACACAGGAAAAGTTGGTACGGAAAACGGATGGATGATTCACTGCTTCTTGGGTGAGGTAAGCCAAAGCAAAGGCCTTGTATTATTTAGCGATGAGTTCTCTATTTAGCAGGTGTTGACTTATCTGCCTGTATTAAGGCTGTTTATGGTTGATTTCATCGGACGCCACTTGGGTGCCACGCAGTGAGCCAAGTCGGTGATACATGAAGCTAATCATGTGCGAAGCAGACTGGGCCTGTGACATCACCGGCCTCAGTCGTCATCGGGCCCCGGTTTCCCCATCGCAGTGGATTAATGAAGCCCAGCACTGGCTGTCCTCCTCCTTGCTGATAAAGACGGTGGAAAAGCAGAAAAGTGCCACCGCAGATCTAAGCCCCACAACATCTTGTTATAACATATTTTTATGCCGTATAGATTTTTTTTATCCACTGATACTGGGACATACAGACTGCAGCCAAGGTCTTAGAGGAGGCCTCGTACGCGGACCGGTTTATGTCAAGCAGAAGTTGCACGGACGGTACAACAGTCAGGGCGTCTCGACAATTTGCCAAAAAAATAAACACATTTTCATGGATCATGAAGAAATGGATCATAGATCTTTTTCTTTTTCAATACGAGACGATCCTGCAATTTACGGGACAGGAGGTAACTCCACCCCTGACGTTCTGTGGCCTGGTGGAACAGTGGTACAGCTCTGTGGACCAGAGTTTGGGAGTCCCTAGCCTATAGTCACCAGTGTCTGTTTGACCATCTTCTGGTCCCCTCATTATACTTTTTTGACTTTGTTTTAAAGCTCTGTTTAGATAAACAGAAGGAATTTGTATCTCTACATGTCACTACAATTTCTTTTTTCAGATATTGATCTGAGAAACAGATCCCACCTGTCCCATATGCCACTGAACTGTCTTGGGCTGAAAAATAAAATGCTGTGTCGCATTTTGAATGAAATCGTCCGGTCAGTATTATGATATTTGGTCCGATATGGCTACCCTGTCCCAGAAGCACCTTTGTTACACCCACGATTAAACCGCTGTAATGATTATCATGTCCTTCCAAGCTTCAGGGTCGATCGTGTTTATTACAAATGAGATGGTGTAAATGGAGTGAACCATCCCGTAATGGCAGCCCCATCTTCGGTGTGTCCTACAAACCTGCACACTCGTGGGCCCGTGCAGGTGTGCTGGCACGTGTGCACACTCCGGGGAGCAGCCGCCGTGCACCCTGCACCCCACGCTGCACCTTTCTCCCCCGCGATCCGCTCCAGCGATCAATCACGCCGGCTGCCACGGTAACAGCGACGCGATCCCTGAGTCAGGCGGGATGTTTCGTGGCCCTTTTTCACAGCAATGCCTGCAAATGCTCCCTATTTATCTCCGTCCGCCAGCCCGGGCATTGCTGAAACTGGCTTAAACAAAGCTGATAGCCACGCAAAATGCAAGCATCCCATCCAGGGCGTCCCCCGTCTCTTGGCTTCCACTGCCGGGGATGAACGTAGGCTTCAGTATGACCCGTTATGGAACAGGCAGTTAGGGATCGACGGACGGGTGGAACAACAACAATATGTTCGTAAACAGAGACAGCCAGGAAAACCGGTCTGACTGTACATTATATTATGCGGTGAAATATTGTGACAAGACTCTTAAGGCTTGTTTCAAAAGTGCTGTCAGAGAAGGAGTACAGCAAACAAACCCGCGGGGGGGCCGCCGAAGACGTCTGGAGCGTAGCTCTCATTTCCATTAAGCTCCATGGCTTCCAGGCTTGAAGAGAAGCTCCTCTTTATTCTCGAGCTTCAGCAGTAACTTTACAGGCTTCATGGAAATGTCATCGGTTACCGCTGATATTCCTGGCTGTCAGAAATCTACAAACTTCCGAGGCTCTGACTTGTGTTTGTTATGTACTAACCGGCTCTGCTGCAGTATACACTGCATGTACAGATACTCCTTGGGTAACAATGGTCCGAGTCACGATATTCCGACTTCATGACGAGTAAATGTTTTTCCACTTTCGGTGCATTATTCAAAAAATCATCATGAGATATTCCACAATTTATTATAAAATCAGCTATGTGTTGATGATTTTGTCCGACTGTAGGCTAATGTAACTGTTCTAAGCATGGTTAAGTTAAGCTAGGCTATGGTGTTTCTTAGGTTTGGTGTACTGTGTTAATATGCATTTTCACATTATGATATTTTCACCTCACGATGGGGTGACGTTCCGATAAACCTATCGTAACCTGAGGAGAGGCTGTAAATGTGAAGTTATAAACAAAAACACGAACAGCTCGGGTTTTCTGTTTGCCCCTTGGCTGAGAGCTCTACCCTGGGGTGTCACTGATGGAGAGGGAGGGATAGTCACAGTTTATCTAGTGTCCGGTTAAAGCCCCGGGGGCCGGAACATGGTCACAATAACACCGTGTCAACATGTAGCCTATCACCGTGGGAGCATTAATTACACCTGGCGATACCTGCGATCGGATTGGCTGCGTTCCAGGCCGTCCAGGTGCAGCTCCGCAGAGGGAGCCTGCCGACACCAATTTGGTCAACCGGGCCGGTTCAGAGTCACCGGTCCGAACAGGTTCCCCATCTCGTCGATGGGCATTAGCGGCCCAGATGTAAATGCGACCAGACAGGGGGGAATCGATGGCCGCACGCGTCCGCCCTGCAGGTTATACCCGGCACAAATGCGACATAGAATGCAATCCCGCTGCCGCGAGAGTCGATACTGCCGCTGCTGCCTTGCGTCCCAGACCTTTGCGAGAAACGTCCTCCATTGATTTCCTTTCGGTATCTGGGCTACATTCTAATTTATGCTCCCACTAATACGCTGCGCAAAACGTCGGAAGCCCAGGGATCATGGAGGGGGGGGTCCGATGAATGTGTCCAATACCGTCGATAACACACCCCATCCGTAATTCCTATCCTCTCATTCTTACACCCTGGAGTAGCATATCGGAATGCATTACGCTTTGCTTTCAACTCTTTGTCTCTCGAAGTAAAAAAAAAAACGTGTCTTTTGACATCCCTACAGCATTAGTCGTTAGCCATCGTGAATCCTGGACATGAAATTGTCCTGCATAGTTACTAGGTGAGACGAATACGGATCATAAGTACCTCTGACCGCACCTGGAAGAAAGCCTTCTTTACTGGGTATCATTTTAGGGGTCACCTTGTGATTAGTATAATTTAGCAGACCTTTTAAAATTAAACGCATGGGCCGAGGTTTTGGTAATATACCACAGCAATGTGAAACTGTTCCCACTCTACTGGAGTTGACGCTAAGGGCCGTTAGCACAGAAACGCACCATCTCAAGTTCTAAGCAGGTTAGGTTTTTATTCTTATTTATTTTTTCTCTGCTCCTGAAAGCCACTGACATATCCTAGTTTTTCATTTACATTCCGTAAATGGCACCTCCATACTCAGTAAACTCATTATCGCGCTGAAGGGTCCCCCCCCCCCTTTTTAAATTATTTTCCTGGTAAAATACAACTCCAGGTGAGACCGTGCTGCTCTGCTGGACGTCGTTTTCCACTGAACTAATTTCCTGTTCTGCTCACTGAGGAAAATCCCAGCACAGCAGCATGACAATTATGTCCAGGTGCAAGAATTTAATTCAAACCAATTCTGGGTGGATCCTTCCGGTTCTCTCCCTGGGCCCAGCTCGTCGGCACCAGGCAGGAGCACATGCCCTTGGAAGATGCGCGGGGTGGGGGACCTTGGCTCGGAGTTGCGCCGCTTCCAGTACTCGCAAAAGCCATAAAGCATCTCGCCCATTATGATAATTGCCACGGCAACATTCTGCCGAATATTTATGAGGATGCTAATAGTCGTGGAACTGGTCCAATCAAAAGAGGAGGGAAAGGTGACAGAAATAGATGTGGTTTTGGAGGCGGGGGCCGGATGATGTATTTTACGGCATGTATCTGCAAGTACGTTTTCTTCTGGGTTTCGCCTATGTGAGGGTAGGTCCAAATGGTAGATGTTGTCTTCTTCTGTCAAGTTTCAAACGAAATGTTTACAAGGGGTCCCATCGAAAAATTTGAGGTGAAAAAAAAATTCAATGACTGACAAACGGCTAATCTGACCGAACAGGGGCAGCAAGCCGTGATCTGGGGGCGGACGCCCAGCCTGTCCCGGGGGATTATCTCTTCAATCGGACTCAACTGGGATTTTTTTTTATCAACTGATGGTTTCTCCTTTGCAGGATGTAGGCAGGGTAGGGAAGAGATGGTTCATCTGAGCTTTTGGGTGGCGTGGGCTCCGTGTTTTATTTTTTTTTGATGGGAAGGGGGCTGTATGGCGGAGCGGATGATTCCAGCTTCATTGGTTTACCTCCCCCCCCCCCCCCCCCCCCCCTTAGTGAAAGCCAGGTCAGCTGAGGGAGGGAAATGAACAAAAAAAATAAAGGAAAGTCCAACGTCGTAACGTCATCCATGATGGCGTGAACGCTTACAGATGTGCATAAATTACTCAAACATAATTAGCATTTAGAGTTAATTATTTCTCTGGCAGGACCTCGGCGTGTTACCTATTATGAAAAAATAAATAAGCACCGGGAAGCATCCGAGGCAAGGATGGGATGCCATCTTTGATGTCACTCTCAACAACTCAATCCCACTGACACCTGACGCAATTTATCCGCCACTTGCAGACGGGACTTGTGAAAAGGGACTGTGGCCCGATTTAGAAGCCGGGGTGGAGGGGGGGGAACTTGGTTGCTGATTTGGAAGGTGACAGGCATTTGACTGACCCTCCCAGCCCATCCCACCCCACCCCGAGTCCTCCTTTACCCTCCATGCCTGGTGAGTTCCATTTTCTCCCCCGGTCCGGCACCTGTCAGAGTCCGTATGTCTGCGCTGGACATCTGCCCGTCTGACTCCGCGGTGCCTCGTGTCAAGCCTGACGCGTGGCGAGAAAGTCCGAATTAAACGTAAACATTCTCATTTTATAGGACTGGCGGATTTTTATAGGCGGATTTTCGGGGGAAAGAGCCGGTGAGTCAACATGAAAACCGAAATATGTGGGAAAAATCTGCAGTTTAATATGCAGCAGCACCGATCCAACAACATCTACATGAAATCATTGAATTATAATACCGGTTATTGACGTGGTATGTTAGATTTTCCAGGATTCTCTCACTTGGTTTGGAACGCCATAGAATTCCCATTTCTGCATGCAACGTGCTTCTAAAATGATGGTTCTTATAGTATAATGCCCAGATCCATGTGTAATGCCTTTTTTTTACATTCAACGCTACTGGAGGGGGTATAATTTAGCAAGATTTGTTACCCACTGCAGATGACCTGATATCCTACGACAAAAAGCGTGTTGAAGACGAGCTTGAGAATCAGGCCCGAAATGTTCTGGGAACGTTCACGTCGATCACTTCAGCCAGCACTACGGAAACAAAAAATAAGAATAAGGAATAAAATCCCAAAACTCCAGCCCCCTCACGCGCCGTGAAGCGGAACCTGAGCCAGTGAGATCTGCCCCACCAGCTGGATATCACAATGGGAACACTGGGGACACAGTATTGGTCTGGGGGTGTGGGGGGGGGGGGTTGTTTAAAAGCTGAGCTTCACTGGCAGCCGTCCGGCTGCAGTCGTGGACCACGCTGCATAAATCGACGGGCCCTGGGTGGGGGGCGTTAATCTGCCCCGTACCTGACAGGACCAGAAATAAGCCCTCCGCCAACCCTTTGTTACTCGGGCCAAATCCTGCCACACCTTCATGAAAACTAGTATGACGCACTTGCTGTGAAAAAAAACATATTAATGACAGTCAGACTTGGGCCAAGTTCAGACACTTTTTGCATTTTTATATTCATTTCCGAGTCAAAAGGAAGTTTCCGGTAAATAAAGCAGCACGAGGGTGGTGACCCAAATGGCACTGCGGGCCTCTTGGTACGGGGAGCGCATCCTATTTCTTGGCGTAGAAATGTGAGATCTTGAATGTCATTCGGTAAGTTTGCTTTCAAGCCATCCCACAATGCTTTGGGTGTTGGGGGGCGGGGCTTGCAGCAAGGTGTTTGGGCACAGGGGTGGTTTGTTCGCCTTTCAGTCAAGCGGATGTTGGCTCCCAGGGTCTGTACCACGAAGCAGGATTTCTTGCTTAGCCAGATAACGTGTCGGATTTATGGTTTCCCCAGTTTGAATTAACTTTATTTTCCTTCACTTACATTTATCCCAGACCACCTGAAATCTGACAAGTTATCCGGCTAAGTAAGAAATTTGTCTGCATGATACAGGCCCCCGGAGTCACGCCCCCAAACGCAGCCAGAACGTATCACTAGCTCAGTATCTGCTGTCCTTGCATTCCTGTGCTCCACTCATTTTCCTCAGGTGGCAATTTTGTTTTCAGGGACGCCCAATTTTCCGCCCCCCTCCTCGCGGGATGGGATGAGGGATGCAGATATTGAGACATGACAGGTTGGGGCGTCCTCCGGAAAAGAACAGCGTACCGCGGCTTGACCGCAAATCGGCGCTGGGGCCCTTTCCAAGCGGCGAACGAGGGTTCGTATGAAAATACAAAGAAGGCGGGGTGTGACAGTGGGTGGGGAGGGTGGGGGGGGTTTCTCCTGAAAAAGCGCTGAGTTGGAACGTGTGACTCACGACAGCGCTCTGCGGAACAGCGTGACGACGGGGCCCTCGGCAGAAAATGAAAGGAAGCTCACCTTTCCCTACGGCGCGCTGGACGGCAGCCGGGACTGCATTCCTGCCATGCGCCCTGGCCAATCAGGAGCAAGCTCACTTGCCAAACTTTTCTAACATACATATGGTTGCATGGGTTTAGCAGACAGCACCCCCCCCCCCCCCCCCCAGCCCCACACACACTCCCCTTTTTCTGGCCTGCTAATACCTCATTCTCACATCCAGTGAAATCATACTGATGACCGGTAAGGGCTCTATTAAACCCTATGGAAAGATTAGGGCCCACATCTTTATTCTTTTTCAACAAATAACAAAATCCAGAGGTTTTTAAACACACTTAACATTCCTGTTAAAGTAATTTATAATTACACGCATCGCTTTTGTTCCTATAAATCACACACACTGTCGCCACACCTGCTTTAATGTTTTCTTTATTGCAATACAATTTGCGACGTCCAATATCTGTACGTGTAGGAATTATGAATAACGCGTTTTTGTTTGCTGAACAACCTGTTCTAGAGAGGAAGCGCTTGGCGTTCCTGCATCGCATTAATTTTACAGTTTCTCCCCTCAATTTTTCTTGACTGGAAAACGCACGTCGCGTTTTAACTTTCGCCTGACTTTTTCCCCGCTGCTGCAGTTCACGTTTACCCCGCGAAAGTTAAATAGGATGTCTCAGCAGTAGAAACGGCCCGTTATCCAACGCAGGTGCAAAGAAAACGCTTAATAATTAATCAGGACAGGGAAAAGTGGCGTAATAAATAGCGAGCACCTGGACTGAGTGAATGTGTTTTGTCCGATAATTATCCATCATGTTAAGTATTTTGAATGGAAACGCAACTGCAATCTTCCATTAAAATATAATCAATTTTATAAAAAAAAATACATGGGCACCTCGCATCTGCTATTCTGAAGTATCAAAATTAATTAGAGAACTTGTTCGATGCAACAAAGCACATTAAATTAAACCGACAACAACAGCCCAATATTTATTTGTGCTTTAAATACAACCAAGTCCGCGCATTAAAACATCGAGATATCGGCGTTTAATTTGAACGCAGCTGAAGTTTGCGTCGAAGTTAAGTGGAAGAGTCGGTGGCGCTCGTGCCACTTCTCGTACTTCACGCGACACAAAATCTCAAGGGGACGTCGCGCTTTTCATTCGTCCCCTTTCAGCATTGCGGATGGGCCAGAATTCCGATGCCGTTATTGAATTAACCTATTATACCGTGCCAGTTCAAGGAGGGGGGAAAGGGTCACCCCTAATGGAAAGGTAGTCGCAGTGCGATCACTCCGTGTTTACAAATAGTTAAAAACGCTTTTTCTGGGTCTCAGCAGCCCAGAACACTGGTTCACATGTTAAGAAATGCAATAAAAAAACGCCATAAAATCAAGTTCTTCCCCATCTGCCTATACGGCAGTACTGCAGGGCACTAATAATAATAATAAATAAATAACTACATATACACACACACACACACACACACACACACACACACACAACTTTGGTTTGATTCTGCTCAAACAAAAAGGCATAATGGATAACATTTATCATTAAACCATTGGCCTTATATAAGATATGCACATGAATGGGAACTTTTAGCTTTGTATGTCTTTAAAATCAACCATTAAAAGGAAAGGGGGTATTTTGAAGTCACGGATGACAAATATTATTCTTCAGGGAGGAAGAAAACAGATTAAAAGAAGAAAATGATTGCTGAAGTTGAACTAATAATGAATTACAACATCCCGGACCACACAATCATAACACAGAAGTTTGGCCAAAGACTAGAGCTGTTGGCTACAAGCATTAAGTACCTCCAGAGCGAATGTAGTTCTGCCAAAAAACAGATCGCCTTTTGTGTGATTTAACACAAACTGACTTTATCCACAGCGGATTGTATAAGTTTGGAAATAGCGATCTGTTTGAAGCTGTCATTTTTCAGGCCCTGTCAGTTGTCCTTTAAAGACCCGATGAGATTACTCAGTAGCCTTTGGTGCGGAGCACAAATGCTGGCTGATTTCAAAGCGCCTGGAACAAGTGGGGTTAGGAACATGGAACATTCTGGAAAGAAATATGGCCCTAGACGTGTTTGCCATTAAACATAATTGACTTTTTTACAGTAATATATAGTGGGGACCCATGCCTTGTGACTTACCAAAGCATAATCATTCATGATGTACCACAAATTGGCCTGGATGCTATGATTTTTACTGCCACCATTTAATGGAGGGGAAGATATGGAAGATTAAATGCTCAAAATAATTCACATGGTTCTCATAGCGTCGACAATAAATTGCGGCTGTGTATCACAGCAGTACCGCTATATGTAAACAAATGAATGGAGGGAAATATTCATAGAAAATAAATTTGTCATTAACAACATTATTAGGGGTGACTAAAATAACTCACTGCCACAAGGTCATTTTCATTAGACAAAGTCATGCAATATATTACTATTTTTTTTTTTGTTTAGTTCCGGAATCTTAAATATAAAAAAAAGTTTCACTTCTGATTTGACCTTTGCCTCTCTGCTGGTCTATTTGCTTCCTGTTTGCCCCAAACCAGCTCACGCACACACACACACACACACACACACACACACACACACACACACACACACACACAGACAAAAAATGGGGCATCTGCTACTGCATGGGAAACATCATTAATATAAACGTATGCCTGTTTAGGTTTGTCGTCAAAAGGCAGAAGAATCACCATAACTCCACAGAAACGAAATATGCATCCCCTAACCTATTAGTGTGGTTCTCGTTGAGGTGAAGACTCACCACAAAGTCTAAAACTGCGCTAAGTGCCTGCTTCCCAACATCCCAGAAAGGCCAGGCCCAGTCGCGTTCTTCCTCCAGCAGAATCTCTCCAGGCGTTACATATTGATTTCATTTATGCAGTTACACTTTCCAGTACAGAGCACTGGAAATGCACTGGAAATGCTGCAAACTTCAGAACACAACTTCAGAATCGAAATATCAACCATGCACTGCGATCAATAAACACAAATGACCCTCGGAGAAGTTGCACACATCTCGTTAAGTTTCTTGAGAATACCACACGGCAGCAGCATTTTTTAACCCACAGCCTTGGCCTAAAGTCACTTAGTTGCGTAGTTTCAAGTTGAAACCGCGGCAAACCTAACTTAACTTCACTGCCTTAACAACTGGATCATTTACTTACTTAAAAATCCATTCATATCATACATCAAATTCATCCCAATATATATATACGTGCAACTGATGGTAAGTATTCTGTTAATGATTCCATATTTACTTAACCCAGAAGAAAGCCTGTTTAGGATACCGCATGGTGTAATAATTTAGCTAAAATGTCTAAATGTGACCCCATCAATGATGCAAACAAAAGTAAAACTGTATTTACTCCAGGCCCTGCAGTGTGTAATTAGGAAAAAAGATTGCCTGCTTGTATGCGGAAGTTATCGGTTGCTAGTTCAATTATAGTATGGTCAGTGGCTGACTTAATTGTGAATTTGCCTCCTTCGGAGCGTTTCTGAATTCGTTTAAGGCACTGAAATATCCCCCATGAATTCTGTTTTTGTGATTAATCTACCAAATTCAGACGCTCACAGAAAATCGCTTAAATTAAAAGGTAAAACAGACTTTATATTATACATAAACCAATAATGCATTTGTTTATTATTATTGTGGATTTTATTGCATTTAAAGGAAACTGCTAACAACGCCAATGGTTAGGCCTGTTTCCAAAGAACAGAAAAGCAGAAATGATATTACACGTGATGCAATATCACTCTAATGGATATTGTCGAAATAGGCTAAACAATTACCAAACCAATTAGGCCTATGTCAAAGTTATTTCTACCAATATATGTGAAAACCAATTAGGTTTATGTTGCATTAAGTCATGTATTTATACAACATGAAATGTTTTTCATACAGTAGACATTAACAAAAACTTGATAAAAACCCTGCATAGAACTAGCAAAATAAATAAATAAAAAATAGCGGAAGATACATATATATAGGCAAGTTTCCCGCGCAAACCCGAGACCAGATTTAAGTGAAACATTTCTTTTCTCTCAAAAGTGAACAAGAGGCACACCTACCCATGCCAACCGACCTCCAACCAGCTCAAAACGCATTTCAGCGATACCATAGGTACTTCACAGTTTATTTACAATGGTATATCACACTTTATTGAGATGCACAACTAGCCTCTTTTTAACGACTCATTATCAAAAATAACCCGAGGCTATTCCAATAAACGTGAGATGAACTTTCGTATACCTAAAGCGCAAACTACACGCACGCGGGTTTCTTGCCCAGCTTCATGAACACATACTTTTGTATGTTTACATGACGCTCCGATTTTTTTAACGAATTGTCTAATGTGGAATTTATCTCTGTTTTTAACAAGGAGACCTACCGCTCTTCGTTAACGATTCATGATTAAATACTTGACCACGTTTCCTTGACTTTGCTAAGTAAAACCTAATGATGACGTCAGCAATAAAGATTCACGTAATGTTTTTAACATGAAGAGAGAAAATAAGATAATTAAAGATCTTCTGGGGAATAATACGCCGCTTCTGGGTTTTACCAAAAGACTACAAAGTGTTCGGTCGTCTTGTTTACGTTTCATGTGTAAGCCACACTGGCGTAACGGTGACACAGTGAGAATATCCCAGTGAGAAGCTTATCTGCTTCTCAGTCGCAAACAACTAATTGGTGTGACCCCATTTAGCAGCACGTCAAGGGAACGCGACTGCATAGACAATGTCAACACCTCCACAACTCATTATGGTCTAAAATTACTGGCATGTCAGTGGCTATGCAATGCCTAATGTTGGATTGCTTTCTAAACACTTATCCTTGTGTGTGTGCGGTTTGGAAAATGGATGGGATTGCGCATTGAATGTATACGATTTTTACTACTAGTGCTGCGTGTTTTTGCTTGCGGACCATTTTTAAAGTTAATTAAAATTATTTGTAGCTACGGACGTCACAGAACCACGCGATGACGTGGCGCCGCAGCACCACAAGCGCACAGAGCCCACGCTTTTACTGCACTGCGATATCAGCGACATGCGTCTGAAGTTCAACATTCAAAGACGCACTGGGCAAAATCAGCTAAAACGCGTTGTATGTACTTCTTTATATTTAGTTAAAATTTATTTGCTTTACTTGAATGGCACTTTATGAATCACAGCGTCCACTATTGTGAAACAAGCCTTTTTGAATTATTTCAAACGTAACCGTTCCATCCCAAATCACAGGCAACAACTACGTGACCTAGTAGCTAACATTAGGTGGTGACGTATATTTTATAGTAAATCAGTCTTACGGTGCAGTATCACTGGAAGCTTGGTTTTTGTTAGCAGTCTTGTACTTGTTGGTTTAATGTTAGCTGGACCTCTTGGCTTAATTTAAGTTACCATAAGTCCTTGAAGTTGTTGCTGACCTACCAATCGTTATGCCACCCCCCGCCAGGCAACCCTGAAGTCAGCCAAGGGTCACTCATATGTGTGGGCGTGGCGGTGTGCGTGCGGTGGGAGGGGCTATACGCAGGCAGACACACAACTACTTTTATACTTGCATACAACCCTAACACATCTCGAGAAATGAGATGAACCACAATTGAGAAATTCTTAAACTTCATTAGCATGCAGTATATATTTGCCCTGCGTCCTTATTTTCTGAAGTACATGTGTAGTAGGCCTATATATTTCAAATATTTCAAAGTATAAAAAAAATAAAAATGGACGAAAGTGTACAATACGTAACGTCCACTGGAAGGGAACGTGTCCGTATACTTACAAAGCTTTCAACATGCTATAAATATGGTCTGGGCATAAGATGTTATAAAATAAACAAAAGAAGGGATGTATCAGATCTCAGCTACGCCTATGTGACGGTGTCAGTGATTACCAAGAATTCCGTGTTATTAATACCTTTGGTACTTGTTGTACTCCACATCAGTGTTAAAATATTTTAAGAGGTACCATAATGAGCTCGTCACTAATCAAAGTATCATGCCGTTATTTTATGTATAGTATTTGTGCATCGCACCGGGCTATGCAATAAATATGGATATAAACCCCAGATTCAGCAATCCGGACATGACTTGTACTCAAACGCCACTACCATGTGCATTAATATTGTACAAGGGACTGTTTCACCGTCACATCATAGCCCAGTATTCTGCGTTCCTAAGAGTAGGATTAGGAAGGCAGCAGTTCATCAGTATATAAAGAAAACCCACGCACTGAGCAAGGAGTTTCTATCAATAACTTTGTTTAAGTGTTGGGGGGGGGGGACTTTTGCCCATAGTGCCCATAGATCAGCTGCTCTTCGCTTCACTGTTAACATTCATGAAAGAGGAACGGAAAACATAACGAAACACAGGCTGATGCACAGGCACCGTTATATTCATAAACAGACGTACCTAAAGGTCTAATGGAACACTGCGCGCGCAGAGTAATACATCACAAGCCGGTCTCTACCAGTTGCTGCGCGCGGGCAAAACAGTTAAAAATGTCTTTGAGTGAACACACACAGAACTGGAAAAAATAATCCAGGCTTCTGTGACACCAGCTGGAAACGTTTTATTTTAGGGTGATAAGCAGTGGTATTCTTCAGAGTACACATATCTCTCACAGTGAAAAATATCCATGTACAGCTATGGTTGTTTGTAATAATAATAATAATAATAAGTTTTGAAATTAATCATGCACAAGACTTGATACATTTTTACATTGAATATAAATGTATTCTTTTAAAGTTTTAAGCCTGAAATAGTTTTATTTCCATTTACAAAATGAAGATAGGGTGAACACGCTCACATCCAAAGCGCACATTTTCCACATCGTTAAAAAAAGAAAACGAATATTCCACTTCCTCATTTTCTGAACGTTTCTTGTCCGTTTCATATCGGTTTTTAAGGGGTCTTATAGCGGTGAAAATATTTGTTGGGAGGGTGTACATTTTACCGTAAGGTGCAGGAAATAAAAGACATTTGAACTGGTAGGCTGCCAATCCATTAAATATAGTTAGCAAACGCCTATTGCTGTTTGGCTAACTGTTTGAAGTAAATTAGGTCTTAACTCGTATAAATAACGTGACGATAATTGTAAGTTAAACTGGACTTTTCTCGTCTAAAGCACCGGCGAGGCAAACCCCTCCAACCACTGTTACACTAAGTTCTGCGCTGCAGGTCCGAAAATGCGTATATATCAAAATGCTATATTCAGTGGATATGGCATTCGTATTTTTCTACACTGTATTCTGCTGAATATACCGATCGACTACATTTCACTCACATTTCTCCATGCAGTGTTTCATTTGAAATAAGAAATTTAATTTTCTCGTCAAGGATTTTACCCTAGAAAAGCTCTGGTTGTGCTTATGATGGCGCTATATATTTAGCAACAAAAATACAAGTACAAAAACTGATTAAAGTTTAATATGATAAAACTTGTTTTGGAATCACAAGTTATACAGTCGCGCAAACACACATATACCGATGGCTGAATTGTCGAATTTCTGACACAACATATAATTCCTTTTTTAAAAAAAGAAAAATACACAAAGTATGTGTTTTGTGGGATATGAAGTCGGCTTCTGGCTCTCTTAGTTTGATGGAAAGAGTAAAATTAGTTTTTCCGAGTTTAAAATCACGATGAGATCTGTCAAATATTTAAACTTAATTTACTAACAAAAAAACGGGAGTAACCGTCACCGGTCTCGAATAATCTCGTCAAACCTCGCACTTTGCCGTGTTTTTTTGCATTCAACACGCAGGGTCAAGCTATTTGATGTTAAATTTGATGGATGAACACAAGAAAGAAAGAAAGAAAAATCGAATTATTCAAAACCCGATTTATTTTACTGGATTATTTGTTACAAAATAATTTACCGTGTAGTGGTAACAACGTTATATAAACGTTCCATTTATTATAATATATTCAAATTAATTTAAGTCCTGTAGTCCACATGATTTTATTACTAATTCTGATAACCAGCCCGTAAGACTTACGTATGTCAGCTCGTACTCCTGTCATATATTTAATGGGATGCCTGCATATGTCAGAATTGTATATCATGCCATTGCTCAGCCCCGGCATCGGATACACACACGGACGTATTACGCTTTAACAGGACACACATGTTTGGTATAAATACCAAAATGACACACTACATAAGCAAGCTGATAAGAAGAAAACCCGAATACATTTTTGTTCCTTTTTAAGCTTTTAATGTTGTACGAAATGTAAACAAACAGGTTTTGTAAACTAAATTTTACATACGAACGCATTAATCCCATAAATACCGATTATTTCTAACATGTGATATGAGCCTTTTACATGCGGAGAGAAATGGAAAAATGTTATATACAGTCAGTTGTTGCATCTGCTAAGGCAATGCACAGATAGCTTTTACCTTTTTTCAATTACATAAACATAATGACACGGACGTTCAGGTCTTCACTATACGATTTATCGACATGACATGTAATAACAATTTACCGTACTGAGACTAGAACTCTGGACGAAAAGTTTGCACCGTATACAAAAGCACATTAATTCTAATGGTCGGTTAGATCGACGTGTATATTTTACAGAGTAATTCACATTTGGTACACATTAGCTATTAGATCCATTAAGAATGTTTATCGCATTCTTTAATCCATTATTATTATTTATCCATAAATCTAGGGACCACATTTTCACAAATTCGTTTAAATTGCGATATAACTATTTACAAAATGACATCTTACATATTTAAACAAGTGAATCATTATGTACAAAGCAGGTAGCGCGACCTGCAGATATCATGCAGCTTTCAAATCTCTCGAATGTAGTCTTTTGAACCCTATAAAGTTGTTGGCGGTCTAGTCCCTCGTTCATGGTCTGTTCACTGCTCGCTAAACGCACCATGCCACCGCAGATTCCTCCTCGCGTTTTCTTTCCAGATTTACTCTGCGCTGTTCTAATGTATTCTGGGCAGTCCTACTTCTGCAGTCTTGCTTTTTTTATTTCCTTTAAAAAATGCTTTAGACGTACCATTCGTTAAAATTTGACGACAGTGCGCTGTGACTGGCCGCATGGTGCACCGTTGTCGAAGCCGGCGATATTGAGCTGCTCCCCGCGTTCTCTGTAGACGGAGACACGATTGTTGGAGGCGTGGATGACTCATACCCTGAGCTGGCCGCAGGCGATGGCTGTGACCCTTGTGTGGAGGATTCGTGGACCTGCAAAATACAGGGAATACGTTCAAAATTCTAATTTGTACACAAGCCGCGTATAATTACGGGGGAGAAGATGTTTCCATATTTCTGAAGCTTGGTACATATAAACCATAAAATGATAGGGACCCAGCACAAAACTACAGAATATAATTTATAAAAACTATACAGAAACAACAATTTGCAAGGTCCCATAATATGGTAAAACTTTTACAATAACACACGGTGAAGGCGTTTTTTATTATGCATATAAAAACCCAAGCGTACTTTATGTTTGCACGAACGCGAATAAATCAAACAATACCCCCTACACATAACAGAGACGAAACTATAAGAAGAAATCGGTTTTGTTTACCTTCATGTGTTTTCTGAGGGAGCTGGGATGGGTGTATGATTTGTCGCACATTTTGCAGAGGTACGGTTTGTCAGACGTGTGCACGTGCATGTGTTTCTTGCGGTCGCTGCTGTTCGCGAAGCGCCTGTCGCAGCCTTCGTATTCACATTTAAACGGTTTCTCACCTGCCACAAAAATAAGAACAATTCTAATTCACTTCAGAGGAAAAAAACAACAACAATGAAACTATAAGTCGACAATTTGTAAAGGAAAAATAGCATTAATCTACAATGCCTTAATTGTATATTAAATAAATAAAATGTTCAGGCCAAATTTACATTTTAAATTGTATTCTTGCCGGTCGGTACTAATTTAATATTTATCTTTAATTTCCCATTTTTATGCAACATTTTTGTTTGCCACACATGCATAAAATTGCTTAAACTTAATAAATATGATCTGCATTTGTTATGAGCATATTTGTGGTCTTTCCCCGCACTTAAAACATACAATTCTGACGTTAAATATTGGAGTAAAACATGCTTCAGCAGTAAAAATGTAAATAATAATAATAAAAAAAGTTATAATCTCCACAGCGTTGCATACAGTTACTGAGTGAATTTTATTTAAAGGTTATTATTATATATAAAATAGTCAGCAAGTGCAATCGACTGAATTCTTACCAGTGTGGGTTCGTTTGTGGATTTTCAGGTTTTCAGACCTTGCAAACACTTTGCCACAGCCGGGAAACGGACATGGGAACGGTTTTTCCCCCGTGTGTACCCTTATATGATTTACTAGTTTGTACTTGGCTTTAAAAGGCTTCCCTTCTCGGGAACACTCTTCCCAAAAACAGATATGATTCGATTGTTCTGGGCCCCCAACATGTTCCACAGTGATGTGCGTCACAAGCTCGTGCATCGTGCTGAAAGTTTTGTTGCAAGACTTTTTGGGATTCGCCAGTTGCTCCGGTTCAATCCATTTGCAAATAAGTTCTTGCTTTATCGGTTGCCTCATGTATCGAAAAAAGGCCCCCGCACCGTGGTGTGCAGCCATGTTCATATTCATCGCGCCATAGCTGTGCAACTGGGTCGACGCATAGTGATCGGACCGTGGGCTGGTAACCTGGCCATACTGTTCTGCTCTGCCGTACATGTCCCCAGAAAAGCCAAGGCGCATCTGCCCGTTGACAGGGGAGCCATGCGTGGCCGCCTGCTCGTGAAGTCCGGGAAATAGAAGATGTCCCGCGGCATCAGTGTGTCCGTGTGGCCCCCCGAAACTTCCCGCTGCCGAGGCGAACAGACTGTGCTGCGCGCTCGCAGCGTCCCCGAATCCCCTGTTTCGAAACAGAAAGTCCCGAGTGGAATTGAAAGCCGCGGTAGAGTAGGAGCTCACGTGAGAGGGGTGGTGGTGATGCCCCAATGCAGCGGCGGCATACCCGGGCGCTTGGGAAGAAAATGCCGTTTGTCCAGAAGCTAGGTCGTGGGTACCGTGGTTGATTTTGAAGGCACCCATACCGTCAGCAAACGGGTTGATCCCCAGTCCCACCTCTCGCTCGGTGACTTCGCCTGTTGAGTGATGTCTGGAGGAGCCGAATGTAGTCACTCCTATGGCAGGATATTGTGCTCCTGCGTCTAAGAGCATCTTCACTGTGCAGCTGGGACTGCAAGGAAAATCAAGCCTCGCTCAGAATTTTTGCCTGTGCAAATGCGAGACTTAACTTTGAAGGTTGCAAACCGAGTATTTATTTTTCAGTGGTTTTGAATCTGCCTTACTACCTCTGCTCAAATGCAGACGCAAATCATGTGCAATATTATCTTTTGCGGTTTCTCCTCCCGTGGAGAAACTTTCACCTCCTCATCCAGGCGGTGAGCTCGAGACTGATAGCGGCAATCATTCCTGCAGATAAATGAATTGAAAATACAACACCGTCCCCCTTGATGAATGGGAAAAGAGGGAAGGTGTCACGTGAGGTCCTGCTTGCCTTCTCATTCGCGAACGACTTTTCCCCCGCTTACTCACACACATCAGCTACAGCTTACGGCTTCTTGCTCTAGTCTTATTGGCCAATGTATTATCAATCGCAGGTATTGTGAGGTAGCTAAGGGTGATGCTGGTTAGTGGGATCAGCCACAACACATAGTGTGACTAATATTAAGCGAGACTATATGCAACAAACGCCAAATGAACGGTGTTCAAGCTTGACTTAAAAAATATTCGTACGGAAAAGGTGCATTGTGTTTTTGGTGACTTGTTTTGAGTCACCCTTGCAGATTACCTAAAATTTACCCACACCTAGAACGAGAGTACGTCATTATTTTTTTGCGAGGAAAAGTAAGTAGCTGACTTTATGGCAAAAAAAGCTCTCAGTATTTTGTGGTGCAGGATCACAATATTCCGGTTTGCCAAATTGCCCCCCCTCCCTTGAAAATGCCTGTTTCTGTGGTACAGTGGCTGTCTGTGGTGTGATAAATGACCACTCGAGAAAGACGTTTGAATAGAAAATTGTTCATTTTAAATTCACAATTCAGTTCTTGTCAAGTTGATTGTAATCTTTCAGAAACGGAGTCACATTTGGAGTAGAGGGTAAGCGGCGTCTTTGTTGTTGACCGGTATTTTGGTCTCCATAGAAAATTCATTTAACGTTAGGCGGGTGGTGAGGGAAGAAAAGCAGGACACATTTTCAACAGTCAGCTGTCTTTAATAAATACGTAAAAGTAACTTGTGTTCTGCGGACCACAATGGCGCAAAAAAGATCTAGTTGTATATTCAGTCTGTATCTGAAATAAATACAAAAAGTGATCGTATAGAAAGACACGTATTTCACCTTATTTAGTTTTTTAACATTTTGAGCAAGTTTCAAAAAATGGAACATTTGGCCGTTCAATACAGAAAAGTGTTACAGTATTACAGGTGAAACAAAGGGATGTTTGTGAAAATTTGTTAAGACTAAATTAAGAAAGATGCGTTCTGGCATACAACTAGGTGACATGTGCAACTCACATGTATCTAGAACATTTACAATGTGTGTACCACATTTTAAACGCACTTCATGTATCGCAGACGCCCCTTTCCCAGATGCTATAATATTGCTTCTACTGTATAGCACATACACAAACATATATGTTTTGCTAATGTAGTTCGTAACTAAAGAATAATTCTGGATGGCTCAGTTTAATCAGTTTATTGAAATGTAAGATGAATTTACTTTCAACTTAAAAATTGTTTTGTATTTATTTTGTTTTTCTTATTTTTTGTAATGAAAGAAACGGTATAAGGTATTTTTATGGGTTTTCCGTTCCTTCTTTAATTGAAAAAAAAATGGCTTCCAAAGTTTCTAGTTTTTTAATTTTGTGAGGGAAATTCGTGGCTCGCGCCGCGGGAGTTCAAAGGCTCAGGCAAAGTCCTGACACGCAAGACGTTAAAATACACTTCTGGCTGCGTGTTTCTGCTACATGACACATTCCCCAAATGGCCCGAGAAAAGTCGAAAAGGAGAAAGAATGGGATGTGTGTGTATATGTCTAGTCTCAGTGCAAGTTTAAGCCACCTGGATTAAAAACAATCTGGAAGACATTTTCAACAGGTGGAGAAACGGTAAGCAAGCACACATGCTGGAGCGAACGGGGAATTGTGACCTCTAAATATTTTTTCACATGGTGTAAGAAAATGTCTTATGAAGATTGGAAGTAATGATTCGTTTGAAAGGCAGATAATGCATGCCAGAAAAACAAACGGTACGCAGTGTCTTTTCCTTTGTAGAAGCATGTGCTGGATTCCTGCGATTTAAACTGCATAACAAAAAGCAACAGGAAAAACCTGGATAAAAATCAGATAAATTTGACAACGGCAGCTATGCACATGGTGCATATCTGACTTTATTGTAATATATTAATGCAGTCATATGAGTTGTGCATAAGATTATTAGAGTAACCTATCTATAGCTTTGTTGTTTTCATTCAATCGGATTTTGCGTTTATTGTGTATATTTTATTCGTCTTCGCTAACCTTTGACCTAAACGAAGACAAACGATTGTGTATGTTTTATTCGAGATACGGTTCTTGTAAGATATTTGGAAAAAAAAATCTTTTAGAAAAAAAAGTCTTAGAGAAAATACTTTTCAATGGATTCAATGGGGGCGCTGTAGTTTTAAACTAAATAGTGAAACCAAGGAAGATTTCCCCGAGACGCTGTTGCTGAAAGCGGCTGTGAACCGCTACAGTTTCATACAACGGCTATTTAAAATATATTCTCAACGATCGGCCGTATTTCAAACTTGTGTTTGCCTAGTTATGACGTCTGTGACACGGAGTTGTCACCGAGTGCGTTTGACAGGTCAATCCCTTTGAAAATTCTCCAGAGAAGTATGATTATTTTCCATCAATATACCGACCGTCTAGTGTACGTAAAACGGTGTGGAGGGGAATATACTGGACCTGACGAGAATTTATCAGACTGTTTCTATGGTCTATCATGTTTTGCGCCAGATTAGTGAACATAGCCCTCACGTAACCCACACGATTGCAGCACACAAAGTTAGAGGCAAAATACATAAATAAAAGTGTAGAGGTATATAGTTCATTGTGAGAAACCAAACTATACGACGGTACCGTGAAGTGTTTACATAACCGTCAAATGATAGTCACGTTTGTCTACTAGGAGCGAAGTTCGGACAATAGACAGTATCAATTAGGTATCATATTAATTTATCTGATCCCCACTAAAATATTATCATGGATTATATTCTTGCCGTTTCTCTCTCTCTCTCTTTTTTTTTTTTTTTAAAGAAAACGTGAAATTAATATGTAAGGGGCCAGAACACAGACTGGATGAGAATACGTCGTTATTGCAGCTCAACACAGTCAGGCAGTGTGGTATAACCTCCAGGTAATAAAATATTGGGGCAACCATCTTTCAAGGGGATTGGTTTTTGTGCAGTTTTTACTTACACATTGTTCTATGAGAACAACACATCTTGCGTTTAAAAAAAAGGCGACGAAGCAACTCAGCGGATTCTTACGGTTACATAAACATGAACACTTTCCTATTGTATTTCCGTGACAGTTGAACTCCCAGAGCTTCAGTTTAAACAAGATTCCTCTTGGACGGAATTTGTTGAATCTCTAGGTAAGAATATTTTATATCTTATATGAATAAAAACAATGTAAATATCTATTTTTTGCACATTCCCCCTTCCCTGTGCCTATTGGTTTATATATGTGGAATCATAAGTTTCATAATACCACGATTATGCAAAAAGGATGAATAAAAATATGAATAATTAAAATACTACAGCTTGTGACGATGTGGCTCAAGCACAAATCAGAATGTATAACTGCACTGTTTTACATAAAGGGTTGTTAATTAAATTTTAGTATTATGCAAAAACGTGCCATTTTAATTTTTAATTTATATATATCCTTACATTGCTCAGTTCAAATAATTTGTAACTATTTAACAAACGAGAAAGTGTTTAGTTTCCCAGTTAATGAATACATTTCCGGTGACACACTCTTGAAAAGATATCGCATACATTAGGTACTTTCAGCATAAATGTATAAATGTATTCAGGCTACTCTGAACGCTATACTATGATTTAAGTTTATTAAACTTCTCTTTTTTTGACTCGTATAACTCAACCTCGTTATTTTAATGCTTGAACATCTGGTAAGCCGACTAATTTATGGTTAACCAAAGAATTAGATTAAGCAGTCATTCAAATTTAAATATTACTGTAAAGTTATTTACACATTATACAAATCCCGCCAGCGTAGACGCAAATATTTGTGTAGCGCGTGTATAGCTGTGTTGTGTATTGAGTCGGTTTATTTAAAATACCTCAGATTATTTATACTGAAGTATTACGCTTGGTGTGTTGCTATACTTGCTTAGGTGCATGATTCTATTTTTCTCTCGTATTTTTGGTTTGGCTCGCATTCGCTAACTCCTCCTCTTGCTCCTTAGTTACCCGCCCCCCCCCCCCCCCCCCATCACCTCCAACACACACACCCCCTCCAAGCATTTGATCTGTTCAGACTCTGGGAATAGATCTGACAGAGCCTTTGTATAAAATACCCTCGATGATGACAACAGGTCCCTCACGTTGAGATATAAAGGAATAAAAAAATCTCGTAACAAGGACTTTCTGAAAATAGTGAGGGTCGACCATGTCAACTTTCTGTACTTTGTATTATTGTTTACCGTTACATAATTAAGGAAAAATATAATTTAATTGAATGTTGCATTTACTTAGATCAATATTTCAGTTCATAAGAGCAAGTTTATCCGTCTTCTTTGCACCGATGTTTTTGTTCCGACTCACATCATTTCAGTCCTACATGCAACTGACTCAGTCCTTAAACAGTCATATAATATCAACTTTGCAACACTAAGTAAACGTTTGGAGGCTTCGAGTTAAAAGTACAATACCCTTTGCATAACAACAAAAACAATCTCTTTTCTTGCGTCGCCCGAGGCTCGGCGCAAGCGCTTTGGAAGCTGGCTGTCACTAAAACATTTTTCTTCGCATTCGAAACTGTCACAAGTGACGTCAATCATTGAGCTCCAACCAATTACAGCGCGCGGTGATTGTTCGGCTCCACGGGCTGCAGCGCCGACCATGAATCTCTATTCAGTGTTTCAAAGCGTCCTGCTGCTGCTTCTTAACCGAATGGGATTCCACGTAGGCATCGAGATAGAATCAAAACTTTAGAGTTTTTTTTCTTTCTTCTTTTTTTTTTTTTTTTTACATATTTCTATTGCGATTAGAATAGATTTGTCATCATCATTATTATTTTGCCTGCTGTCAAGTTACTCTAAAATTAGGAATAATGAGTCTGGATGCTTTGGGAAGCGCGGTTATGGACTCCGCGTTTTCCAAACGGAACACAGCGCTGAGATTAGTTGACTTGGCAGGGGCTCACCACCATCACCATCATCACCACCATACCCCTCAGAGCGTGACAGGCATCCCGGGGTTCAGCAGCCATCCACACTCAATGGCTCACACGCTCCCCGGGGAGATTACTGCAGAACCCCGCCTGGGGCCGAGTCCATTCGGGCCAGAACACATGGGGCACTCCGCGGCCCTCAAAATCAGCCCAGCCCATCATTATCCTCATCACCATCACCACCACAATCATCATATGGCAGGCCACAGTGAAGTTGTCTCCAGTCAAACGGGTGCTTTTGGCCCAGTGCAGGCGGCTCCTGTCCCCTACTCCATGTCTCACACGGCCCAGGCACTCTCGGCAGGTAGGGATTTCTTCATTCGAAGAGATTTGACAGCTCCAGCCATGCCGGGGCTGATCGACCAGTCTTCTGGTGCATCCTCTCACCACGGAATGTTTGTCTCAACAACAGGTAGCTATCCTGGGCACTATGGTCATCACCCCGAAGCTGGAAACCATTCCCTCTTTCCTCGACTCCATCACGAACAACCATCTAACGGAGCGCCAGGTGGCCAAACGCTGAATGGACAAATAAGGTTAGGAATACCTGGAGAAATGTATGTTAGGTCTGATCACATGAGTCAAGTGGCAGGTTCAAGGGCTGATTCGTTTGCTGCCTCGACTTTGCACGGCTACGGCGGCATTAGTTTAAACATGAATCTTAGCGCTCACCACGGACCCGGTGCCTTCTTCCGTTACATGAGGCAGCCGATCAAGCAAGAACTCATTTGTAAGTGGCTGGATCCAGAACACGCCGCAAAAAAACTTTGCTCGAAAACTTACAGCACCATGCACGAGTTGGTAACGCATGTGACAGTGGAGCACGTCGGGGGACCGGAGCAGGGAAACCATATCTGCTTTTGGGAAGAGTGTCTTCGCGAAGGAAAACCGTTTAAAGCCAAGTATAAGCTAGTAAATCATATCAGAGTTCATACCGGCGAGAAACCGTTTCCGTGTCCGTTTCCCGGCTGTGGCAAAGTGTTTGCAAGATCTGAAAACCTTAAGATCCACAAAAGGACTCATACAGGTCAGTGATTATTTTCGTATTTTGGCGTAACGTGTTTTACTATATACTACGTAATTATTGTTAATAACAGCGGACAGGCTACTATACAGTACTTGCTCGATCAGCATTTACTTTGGTACAACACGAAAGCAATTCTTTCTTTACAAATCTGTCTTTGATACAGTACTGGGATGTTATTAATAATTTCTGCTGCTCCAGTTTCATTGTCCCATTTTATTTCAATAGCGCAAATCTGAATTATGATTAAAACATGTATTTGATTAACTGCAGAATACATTGTTTAATATCAGTGTTGGACTAATACGTCTTGAGGCTAATGTATCCTAGCAGTATTGCTAGTAGCTCTTTAAAATGTTTATTATTGCGAGGCAAATTGTATTAAAACTGGAGAGAAGGGTGTTGTGGTATTTGAACAACTGACGTTTTTGTTTATGATTCTTAAATAATGCGTTGATTGTTTATCATAACACGATCATGTATGCGGCCTAGTAGGTTTCTGTCTGTGTTGGAAAACAGGGAAATGAACTAAAACAGGTTGTGCTTGCCTCGCTTCTATAAAAAGAGTTATTCGCTTTACTGTACGGAATTCTTTCACGGGACTGCTGTCCTCTATAGGATTGGCATTTCCAAGCAAGACCAGTTGCTACAAATCCTTTTCTGAACACGATTTCGTGTAATGAGTGGATGGGTCTCTAACCACGGGGGCCCAGAATTTATTCCTTTAATTAATACGGAAGATAGACCAGTTAAATTGTATATTAGCGCATGTTTATTTAATTTGCACACGTGTTTCATTTTAGCAATGGGATGTAAACACGTACATACACACACACACACACACACACACACACACACACACTGGACATAGAAAAATGCGTTTTCTCAGGTTGTGTGTATAGATAAATTTTGTTAGTTTGATAATACACGAAACCATTATTCCTACGCATTATTTGTCTGTTCTCCGTTCTTACGGTTACGCAAACTCAACAAACTCAACTTAAAAAACACATGTGCTCATGGAGACGAAAGCGTTAAAAGTGCAAGACAAGGGCCCATCTGAGCGAATACAGTCGAAATGCAGATGTGCATTCAGATGGGGGCAGTTATTTAAAATAAACGTGTATTTATTTTCCTTTGAAGGCCATTTACATTTAGTTTATTGGTGTGTATCAATATGTGGATAATAACCGCCATATCTATAATAACATAGAGCTAACGTCATATGCTGCGATCCAAATTATGTTAGAGCTGCCTCGAATAATTTAGGAAAGCTCCATCAATATCGTCACACATAAATATACAAACACTTTACTCTATTTATACATTTTGTTTGCTTATGCTCGGATCTTTATTTATACAGTTAAACCAGGAAAAAAACACCTTGATAAAGTTTAAAACATTCTCGTGTAGACTACGAGATACTGCTTTTCATTTCTAACAAAAGCAACAACGGAAAGTCACAACAATAATTATGACAAATACAGAAATATATCAGGATTCATATAAAACGTATTTGCTGCGGGAGATACAAGACATGAATTTGCAGTTACTAGCAGAGGGCTCGTTTTCTTTTTCATTACTTTATCATCA
The DNA here is from genome assembly GCF_023856365.1 of Brienomyrus brachyistius. Classification (NCBI taxonomy): domain Eukaryota; kingdom Metazoa; phylum Chordata; class Actinopteri; order Osteoglossiformes; family Mormyridae; genus Brienomyrus; species Brienomyrus brachyistius. The sequence goes on from NC_064553.1 coordinate 5,071,114, forward strand.
TTTCTTTCTTTTTTTGTCGGAGAAAAAATCCGCCCCTGTCTCTTGCCACATTCGCAGGCAACGCAATCTCTGTTCCTATAGATAAGGACGTCCCTGGGGTACTCTACTTACAGCTCGCTTGTAGTACACTAATATCCCTGATAGGCTGTCTCAACAGAACATAAGGTCATGGCGCAAATGTAATTAGACAACAGTTTTCGGTATTTTCATATATTCCTCAGGTAGACCACAGTCATAAAAAATGGCGACACCCATTAACTGATGCTCGTACCGTTTTCAGGAAAAAAAACGGATTTTCAAAAGGACTTTGTGATTGTGTTGTATGATATTTTAGTACATAGAAATGATAATGCAGTAGGCCCACGATGCGATTTTAGACCTATATTTATTAAACATAAGTAAATTACAATTACATTAAATAAAACCTTAGACATCTAATACGATAAACAATTGCGCTTTGTCTTAAATAATTAATTAGCCGTTAGTCGCTAAGCACACCGAAATAAAAATAAATACAGGCCTAGGCCTAGTCTGAATATATATAAAATAAAACTAATTCGTTAATGAACGTGAAAGGAAAAACTATTCTGCTTGCTACGGCTTCACACAGGCCTAAAAAAATCCAGATTAAATCCAGACAAAATCCACACTGGGATCGATAAATTTAAATGAAACCTTATGACGATATACGTTTTGTCATGTACCATAATAAGGCATTGGACAGTGCTATATTCTGCACTCTTGTTTCCTTCACGGACTGGATTTCAACTGGAATGTATTCTTTTGGATTTTTAAACAACTTCTTCGAATATTAAAACTTATTGTTACTGCGGCAGTTGCTGTTGACCACAACAGCAATGGCAAAAACGACAACAAGAGCAACAACAACAATAACTACTACTATTACTACTACTACTAATAATAATAATCAGCGTTAGGCTGAAAATGGTAACATAACACGGACTAAAAGTCTAATTCTGCCTGGTTTTGTGTTTTTTCCCCCTTTCTTTTCCTTGTAGGTGAAAAGCCTTTTAAATGCGAATTTGAAGGATGCGATCGACGCTTCGCGAACAGCAGCGACCGAAAGAAGCACTCGCACGTGCACACCAGCGACAAGCCTTACAACTGCAAAGTGAGAGGCTGCGATAAGTCGTACACGCACCCGAGCTCCCTGAGAAAACATATGAAGGTGCACTGCAAGTCTCCGCCGCCGAGTTCGGGCTACGAATCCTCGACTCCCTCTCTCGTTTCCCCTGCTTCGGACTCCGGTCGAGACCCGGCCTCATCTACGCACTCCGACGCTCTCTCCTCCTCCCAAGGCGCCAATCTAAGCGAGTGGTACGTTTGTCACAGTTCTGGCGCGAGCGGCACCCAGACCCCACCCAGCAGTTCTTCGCCGGAACCAGAGAACGGTTCTCCTTACAGAAACCGCGAACCAAGAGATACGTTTTGATCATACCGGTCTTCTTGAAAATATTATAAACGTTATTTAAGTATTCGTGAGAAGAATGGAGAGGAATTGAAAAAACAGACATTACCAGGGGACAGTGATTTTTATCTAATTTCCGAAATAATTAGTCTAATTTATAGACACATATTGGAAAACATGTGGTGATTTCCCAGATTATTTAGGCAAAATTGACCAAACAATTAGATGGACAGTAATATCGGCATCAATTAAACAGTTTTCGTAAGATTGTTGCTGAATTTAATGTAAATTATGTTTTTCTTTCGGCATTTCCATAATAATTTATTTTCATATCTGACGTGAACATTTTTGTATCATCGAACCAAAGTGTTAATTGATATGTTTGTATATTGGTACATGGTGACGTTATCATGTGTACTTGTGTATATGTTTTAAAAACACTGCCTTTGGTCGTTTGGAAGAATATTTTTTATCGTTTGTAACTGGTTTGTACATACAATAATTATAAAATTTAATAGTTTGATGGTAGACCACAATAAATTTTCTATATTCCCTCATAATAAACTTTCCGTGTGTCAGTCTACAGAAGATGCTTAAATTTGGTCGAATGTATATTTCTACATCTGCATTTAATCGATTATTGTTGAAAAATCGACGTGGCATTTTGTGCTTTTGTAATACGTTTGTTAATTCCAATATTTTACGATGTAAAATAACAGTATTCCACCAGTCTATGAACGTGTACCAAACTGCCTTGTACTTTGTCGGTATCTTCAATAAACCTTGTTTTCTACTGTGTTCGCATTGTAAAACGCAATCCAAAACATTTACAGTACAGAACAATAGCATTTTCTTATTTACTTCTTTTATTAAAAAGTAGACAGCTGTAAGTCATAAAACATGCGCGCTGGTCTGATTACTTGGGAAATACGTAACAACTGTGAAGAGATATTAATAATCCATTCGTTTTCCTCTTGTAAGGCTTGCACAATGAAAATAACCCCTTTTTGACCTCATTTGGCTAGACTACTCGAGACTAACATTTTACTTCTAGAAGGGATATAGCTTGCACTTGTATGGCGTTAACGCTTCTTTCAGCTGTCATTCTGAGGCTTTCCTACACAGCATAAACCCGGCCGCAAAGAAAAGTGCTTTAGAAGTGACCAGCATCGGCCAAGCTTAAAGACGTAACATTACTTCGAAAGCGTTCTTTCTACTTCAAAGACCTTCGGCAACAGTGCATTTTAAGGTAATGGTTATTTGTTTTGGTATGTGATGTATGACGTTCAATTAATTTTGCGTGTTGCTCGCGCAGAGACGTGTATAACAACGTTACAATAAATTTCATTCTTAAATGCCCCGTTTTCTTCTTATAGAATACCCCATTTATTCTCAAGGTAATCTGCAGAGACAGATGAAAAGAATATTCTCATCCAGACTTCAAAGATCTTTTTTCTTTTTTTCCCTCCACAAAGAAGCGTTTCTTCGCAACGGTGAGTCTTCATGGTGAGTTAGTATTTCTATGGCAATGGGTAAGTCAAACTCAAGCGACATGGGACTGAGTCTAGACACAGAGGAGCGAGGGCAAAGTAAAGGAATATTAACGGCCCGTGGGGTAGCTTTTGCAGATATATATTTATGTATCAGCCAGACTCCGGGCTTTTCAATTAATATCCAGTAAACAACGACAGCAACAACAAAGGGGACGTCATGCAAATATCGCCGCGTTGTTCCACGCGGCGCTGATACAATGTCGTCATACAAAAAAAGTTCAATGAATTCAAGTGCCTGTAACTTTTGTTTTGCTTTCTGTCAAGCTTCGATGAAGCATTTTGGGTGGACGGATACTTTCTGCATTTATATTAGTTGCATATAATACTAAGGAGAATAATTAAAATTAAATGAAAAAGATTTTAGGGATATAGGGCAGCAGAATTTAGTTTATTATTATTATTATTATTTTTACCATGTTTTAACATAAATGTACGTAGGCCTATATAAATGTACGATTTTTTTCGAATGGACTCAGAAACGCATGCGTGATTGGATGTGAAACTATTGTACTTCGAATGTAATTAGAATTTTCACATTTTTTTCTCTCATCTGTGTATACATGTATAATTAATTCAACTGTGCGTTAGGCTAATTTTCTACCATCGCGCCGCTTTCTCTTTGAAATCGGCAACACATTTGAAATGATAGCGCATGCATACATTGAACCGATCTCTGATGGATATTGACCGATCACATAAGTTTTGAGTTATTTTTTAGTAATTGTCTTGTTGTTTGTTTTATCCAAGTACCCTAATGAATAGGAGCAGAATAAACACTGGCAAAAATAACCAGACCGTTCATTTCTCTGTAGTACCAACACTTGTGGGTTAATAAAAAAGGACGATTCGGTCTCAATTGAAGCGAGTAGTCTTTGAAGTGGGAGTTATTATCTCAGGAATTCTTGCCTGTCGTCTGAACAACGCTGATGGCACGGAAAGAGTTCTTTGTCATCGTTTGTTCCCCTCTGCTGTTGAGACGGCTCCCCCTTTTATTCTGCACCGTATTAACTGAATAGAAGGGAAAAAGTAATGCAACTATTTTGTAATGAATTGCAAAATATATTATACGGAATACGTTACACATCAGAGAGGTGTATTACAAACTTAGGTTATGCAAATACACAGCAGTAAATTGCATCGTAATTACAGTACGTTCTAATGTACACATCTGGTGTCAGTGACCGGTGGAGGACGCTTAGATGGTATATTTTTTTTTCTGTAATACTACGCTTAGTAGAAGCAGGTCTGGTTTCATACGTATTTCTAGTTCTGATAATTAGTCCGTAATGCGCCATACGTCTGTATTTCTGATGTGGTTAGGCCTATAATGTGCATATTAGGTTATCTTTTTGCGCAAGATGAGGACATCCTTGTCCATAGCAGTCAGAAAAAAAGGTCGTTTGGACTTCATGGTGAGAGACGTGTGGCCGTCATTAATGGTCTTTTTATTGACACAAGCCTTTCTTTTTCACCTTCGACAAAAGCGATTTGACGAGACCCACACCCTGTTGGCTGTTATCATCTGCCACGTTCTTGCCTGGTAGTTTATAAGACGTTAATTAAAATATTTCATCCAGGAAACACTTAGATGTAATGTATGGACACGAACTAATACTTTATGGGGGAGTAAATGGGGTGAGCTTATGCACTAGATATAAAGATCGAAAGTAGGCCTATATTCGATGAAATATTTCTTGTTAAATTATATCAATTAGTAAACGAATAATCGGTATAATATGGCTCATTATTAACAAATAAATAAATTATTATGCATACTAATTACTGCAACACACTAGGTTCATAATATGGAAAAAGGTGATGCGTTCTTACAATGACGCGAAATGATATACATACTCTGTTTATAGGGACATGTTAACATGGCATTTTAATTGGTCGTTGTTGCTTGCATCACAGCAAACATTTTGCCCTCACTGGAGAATTTCAGCAGTTATCGAATATTCGCAGATATGTTCTCACTGTTGTCAGACATGCGCCTCTCAATAATACAGCACCAGGGGGATTTGCCCACGAACATCGAATAGATTTTGTTTTTTCTGCAATCACGATAAATCTTATGCTTAATGAAGAACTGCTGATTAGTTCAGGGCGAAGATTAAATACCAGACCTTAATCATGCACAATGTAAATATAACGTATATTAATTATTTATTTGGAAGATATACTCTTTACGTTCTAAATATCAATTACCGCCGTGCTATTACAGTATTTTTAGCATAAATTTGTAGGCCTACTTCCTAGCAGCATAACGGGACTTTTCAGAGTAGTAACACAACATTAAGACTTACTTGAAGTGTGAAATATCATTATATTGTAAAATAATGGAAGCGATAATCCTACTTCCGGACACTGTCCTGCTTTATTTAACAAGGCCCTTTAAATAGGGGATTAGCGGATCCCAAGAAAAGCTTTTCTGTTCCCTATTCAGTCGTTTCCTTATGTTATAATTGCAAGACACATCGTTTGTTCAAATACTATGCGAAACGTATGCGGACAGGTGCAGGATAACGCAAGGGATGGACATAAAACATATATCGAATATTTGAAAATGAAAATAATTTTCCCGAATGAAGAGGTGGTGGAATACGTCGTTTATTTTTTAAGGTGCCACATACGGTTGTCCGTGCGTAGCTTTTTAAAGAACTGGCAAACATTTCAAATATTCGCGTACGTTATACAAATCTCTTATTCGCCCAATGAGAATATTTTCCTAATGATTACTAAAATCGTAGACTTTTGGTTGCAAAGACATGCCGAACATGTTTTACCGTGTTTAATAATAAATACGTCATCAACCTAAAAAGGGCAGATTTTACAACAAACAAATTATACATTGAACATGAAAAAATGAATTTAGTAGTAATTAAAAAAATTTAATTATTTTAAATGTATTTAAGTTGTAAATGTTTTTGATAATTTAGATACATAATAATAACTTTTCCAATTAAACCAAGCCATTCGGGCACATATATATAGTATACGAAGGAAATCTAAATATCTTGTTATCATTGCCCTACACGTCAGTGTAAATAACTGAAGAACAGCTCGCCAGAAATAGCAGTGTTTTCCAGCAATATGATGTGGCGGTTTGTGAAGGCTGCGTGTGATTCGGCAATTAAACATCTCTGCAGAGGGCTCCGCGACGTGCAGAAAAGTGACACGTGAATCACCTGCGTGCTACTGCAACGTCACGAAGGCCGCCAGGAAAGGTCATTCGCCAAAGTCCGGCATTGCATCTACCAAAGAAAATGCGCAACATTATTATATAATTGCCAGATGTAGTAAAAATGACCGGCACGTCAAGCTAAAACGAGTACTCTTGAACACACATGCATATATTTGTACACACATTTTTCTCAAATCATCGAATTATTATATATTTTTATTTTGACTTTAATTGCGTTAATGTCATATGCAGACATGTAAAGCTGATTGCTGTCTGACAGAAGATCAGATTACTGTTATTACTTTTCGACGACTATCTGAGTTGCTGTCCATAAAGTGAAGCAGTTCTGTGATTTGGATTAAGAATAACATTTTATCTCACCTAATCAATATGATTCTCTGTGTTGTTATTTAATAACCAGGAGACCAGCAAGTTATGCTTTCATTAGCATCTGAGCACGCTCGGAGCTTTCCAATGTCTGCGCGGGCTCTGGCGGCTGTTTAACAGCAGGGTCCTGTCAAGCCCAAGGATTTCAGGAAGAGAAGAAAGTTACTCTGTGCACCATCAAAGCGAGCGGGCGAACTCTACTCTGCCGAAGCCACTTTCCCTTAAAGTGAGGGGCATGCAAAAGAACACCGAATGTCATCAAATATCACACAATACTCACCCAAAAGCGAGTGCAAATACGGCGATTTTGAATACAAACAATGGCGATGACAATAAACCAATCATCTTTTCCACCATGTTAATGAATTTATCAATAAAGGACACGTCATTACATCAGCAGATTTTGAGTGTCCCAGGGTATCTTGATACCCAGATATCTTAATTAAATAAATAACTTGTAGCACCAAATTGCCCGAGCCATGCCTACCTCATTTGGGGGTCATATAAACTTAATTCCACGTTCACACAACATCTGGGATGATCGCGCCAATTTGCTGATCAACGCCAATGTGAGAACAGTCAAAGACACAATGGGCGGACACTCCATGCCCAATCCTTTAATTCGTTTATAATTCACAACGGTGTTTTGTTTATGTGTATTTTAAGGTTCTTGCTTAGAACCTTCTGACTTTTCAGGAGGTAGGACGTCGCCCAACTTAATTATTTTGCTTTCATGGATGAACGGGCTTCCTGAAAATAAATAAATAAACAGAAAAGCTTGCGTTATTTAGGGTGAACAGTAATGTCGAACAGCCCTCACATAATGTGGCAAAATGTGCAGACTACATCGCACCTGCACTTTGAATGGGAATCCCAATTCAATGGAAGACACGCTTGTTGGTCTTCAGTCTCAAAGAAGTTGTATGGTTAAGTCAAGCGCCCAGTACTTATTTTCGGCCCCTTCTTTGATCTTCGGTTTTCCTTCGCTAATTTGTTCCTATGGCTTGTAACAAGCACTGTCAATTTAATATTGAGATATGAAGGCAACACAGAGAAACGAGATTTACTCGGTTCCTCAATAGCAGGCTACAGGAACTGCACACTCAAAAGGAAAGCAAATCATTGCGAGAGACTTCCTTTAAATACAACGTGTTCATTCAGACTTTCCTTTGCATTATACGCAGAACATCAGGACTGGTTTTCCAATTATAAATATAATATAAATTAATTTAAAAATTGTCACTGATTTCGCTTCCCATTTAATAGATATAAAACGATAAAGATTGATATTCATCACACTGGTGCAAGGCAGGTACCACAAAAACATTAATAAATGTGAATCAAATATTGTAACAGTCACTGGCTTGAAGTCAAGAGGCAAACTTAAGATAAAATATTATAGTGACATACGTCAAGTGACAATTTAGAGTAGTGAAGCTTATTCTAAAGAAATATCTTTACAACTGAATACAAAAGCTTTCTCATACTTATATGGGAGAGTCATATATCATCGAGAACAAATGATTATGAATCGGTAAACGTGCCCCTGGGCGGTTGGCCGAGCGACATTATTTGTCATCTTTCGTGCTCATCTTTCTCACGCTCTCTTTATAGTCATATAGTGGAACTGCAAAAAACGAGGAAACGGTGAAAGGTTGTTTTATTACGTTTTATACGCCTAAAGTAAGAATACACCCGTAAACAAATTCACAAATAGGCTACAGGCAAGAAAACTGCGCTAATCAGTGAACTACGTTAAGCAACCGCAACAACAAACGTTTCTGTTGGAATTTTGTCGCAATTTATAATGCCCGTGACGTAATAATTTGACGGCGCAATAAAGTAGGCCCATAATCGTAAACGGTTCTTATTTCATAGTTCACCCGTGATACATGGTCTCCAGCCAATTGCTGCAAATGCTAAAGACGTTACACGGCTAAAGCAAATAAAACGAATGAATTATTTGTTATTTATGCTTATTCATTTATATGTGCCTGCGCGTGGGCTTACAGCCGTTAATGCGGGGCCGGGCCAAGCAAGCGATTTCGGAAACGTGGCCAACTTATAGATGTATACGAATCCATGCTATCTGATAGTACAGGTGATATATCCTTCCAAACTCAACCTGAGTATGTTTTTTATGCAGTATATATTCCAGTAAGAAAGCATGCCAAAAGTTTGTAGAGGCTGTTTTCCTTCAGACAGCCAAAGGAGTCACTTAAAACAATTACGCCGAATACTGCCACCCTTCTATGGGGAATATAACCATCAAGCTAGAACTAAACATGTGGATTTAGTTTCTTAACCATTATCATTCTTTATTCTACCAAGAAGGGTTCTGCCACTCTATGGCAACCAGATTTTCAGGACATTTGTTTTTTTGTAAAAAATATACTTTATCGAAGAAGAACGACAACATTTTGATTTATTACGTTAAAACAACTGATATCTCTGGCAAATGTGGTGAACGTAATAGAACTGCAGTTTTAAATAATATAATAAATAAGACCTTACGCTAATTGTTTCCATTCCTGAGCTAATATCAAGATACGGAGCCCTAATTTATTTATTTATTGCAAGAAACTACGTATATCATGTTACAATATGATGCATAACGTAACACATCAGAAAAATCTGCAGAAAACTAAAAGTATGGATCATATACATCCGGCAATAGATTCACTTTCTTATTTCTTTTGAATATTTAGATAGAACACGAGTCATAAGCGTAATCCTCAAACGCTACAGTTTTCACTATACATCATTCGAAGACATAAAATGTTTTAAAATGCAAATTTATACCCTATAAAAACGTTTTAAACCATTGGTTTGTATGCACTATTTCACATGCCTGTCGCAAAATGTATTGTGCGAAGTCAAGGCGCAGTTTGATGAGGAAAAAAAAATCCGCGTGCTCAGTGTAGCAGCGACAAAGACTTTGGGTCATTTCTTCATCTCCCGCAGAAAAGACATTACGACTTTCATATTTATATTACTTTCTAATATTTGACAAACAATCATAAATTTTAAATTAATGAAATGTTCGGCGGTCCTTAAAGATCATGCTAATGAACCCATTTGCTTTTTTATCTTCATGAAGTTTAATGCCACTCACTGTCCACGCGCTATTAAACTTTATTAGATTCATCCCCGCTTTCCGTTGTCTGCCACAAGCACAAGATCACCTGCCACAGGTAAATTCCTGAATAAATGACCCGATGTTTCCTTCAAAAGGACTTCATTTTTCATTCGAGTGGGATGGCATTGGAAAGATTAATAATCAATCTGAAGTGTTTACTATGTACAATCTTTTTAGGTTTGAAAAAAGGGGAAAGGCGCGGAATTTTAACCCTTGACGTGGGCGTCCAAGCGCCTTTTAGGTAGGTTTCTACAGTCCATTTCAAACCCCGTTCGTGTTATAGGAGCCGGCATCAAGTATCAAAATAGGTCGCAGGGAATTATGGGAAATACACCGCTTTCTTGTCAGCTTTGGATTGTTGAGGTTGGGCTCGGAAAAGGTCAAAAGCCACCAGCTTGCTATTTGGGAGGGGAGCGGGTTACGTCCGCCACTCCCAAAAAGCACCGGGAAACTGGAGTTCATTTCCGCCAGCCTTGTCTTAAGCTTTTTTTGTGCAAAGGAGGTGAAACTGTGCGACGTCTATATGTAAAATAGTCATGTTCTCGACATGTGCAGTGTCATATGCAAATGTAACGTAATCGAATGAAACAGCTGGTTTCGTTGATTTCATTGTAGAACATTTTAATGTGACAATATTGAAACAAACGAAGGAAGACATAGTCGCTCGGTGGGCGTTATATTGAAATGAAGTTATGACCTGTTACACCATATGCATGTTATTGTATCTCCTTCTTAAGTTACATACGCTAAAATTATTATTATATAATTTATTAATTCCTATCATTCCTAGTAGTACATTAATAAGGCTCTGCTCATTTTTTTTGTGAAATTGTCTATACTCTCTGTATATGGGGATGAACAGTAACACCTTGTTTTAATTAAACCGACATAAGGCTCCTTGTTCTGTCTTTAATTACACATTTCTAGCCAATCTTACACTGCGTCTGGGATTTCTCCACACTGTATACCGGCGTGAGAAACGACTCATGAGTATTCCGTGAAGCCTACGTGTATAAAGAATTCCAAATATAAAGAAGGCAAACCTTTGATCGAGAAACGTGGACGATAGTTTTTAAATGACGAACGTGAGACTAAATTGATTTCCCAGTAAAAGGAAATATTCACCGTATACATTATTACAAAATTCAAAAGTATGTATTACTGACTGAGCAATATAGGTAAGAGGCATTTTAAAAATAAACACATATGGAATGTTATGACAAGTAAGGCTGCGTGAAATGTATCACCGCAACCCAAGGCCGGACCCCGTTGCGCTTTGATTGAATTGCTTCAGTCTGCTGCCTTGTGGTAAATAGGTTAGTAAAATGTAATTGACACAGTATGCAAACTAAGAAATGTTCTTGTTTATGCAAAACAGGCGTGCTACAAGCTTTGCGGATTGTAATATTTTCATGTTTTAAAAACAAGAGTACATCATGAAATTTCCTCCAGTTTAGAGAGCTTTGGTAAATTGTTTTATTGATTTCACATAAGCTGCCACTCACGTCCTTCACATACTTAAAAATGTTCTCCGACTTACTCCCGTTGTTCGGGAGTTAATTCATCAAAAGCAAATATTCCACGCGATGCCTTTTTTCTTTTCATAAAGAGAGGCATCAATAATAAGTCGACCACTGTGATATTCTTTATGCTTTGTCTACTTTTCATAACACTGCGGATAGACTTTACGTCTAGAGCATGGAAATCTACAGATGAAGGCGGAAAAAAAGAGACGGGAAATATTATTTTCCACCTGCTTTAGTTCCAAGATGTATATTTCCTAACACTTGACACTCGTATATTTACTAATAATTAATTCTCAAAAAGATATTAAACGTGTTAATGCGAAAGGGAAGCTGTCTATTCGGTTTGTCTTCAATGTCGTTAGCCAATGCAGCTCGTTAATTTAACCACCAATATGTGAAGATAGAAATAGTATGTGCGCGCGCCCATGGTATATAGTGTTGTGTGCAAGCAGGTTGTTTGCAGGAACAATTGTACCCAAATGCGTGAGGATCTGGTTTTGGATCCTAATAAGCTCTTTTTTTCATATAGGAAAACTCGATACCAAACATAATCAACTACATCCTCAAAAATCAATTATTTCCCCGGCCCAGCCAGGGTCCAGGGCTACAAGCTGAGAAAGGCCTATTTTTTGCGCTAGTGAGGCAGGAAACTGTACTACCTGTCATTCATTAGGGCAACAAAAACTCAATACAACAAGCAGGAAGCTAGATTAAACCCTCTCATCACACCTGCCGTGCAATTAACGTGGCTTGTTCGTCTAACCCCCCTCACTATTTTGAATGGAACTTATCTGGAAGATAAAGTAGTAAATAAAGACAACAATCCCTTCCGCCATGAGCGTTCACGCATTCTTTGGGTTGGGCTGTTATCAAGCTGTTACTGTAGGTTTTAGTCGAGTCAAGATGTAAAAACAAATTACATGCCTGTTCAAATAGTTTAAATTTTCATTAAATATCATAGGGGATCTCGCAAGTGCCTTGCAGCGGTTACAATATTACAGGCTATCTGAGGATATTTAATATTCCTATATCGAAAATATTCTGCTGAAGGGGATTCCACGGGAAGTAAAGCGACGGGCTTACCAAATGATCATTTACCCGACTTTCTTCCGTGGCACTTCCTAGCCCGTTTTATTGTTTTATTTTTTCTTTCACGGCCACTTTTCCCTCTCGGGAGAAGCAACAGTCTGTGTTCTGGTAAAATACTCAGACATCATGGTGACCGATAATGGAGTTCTGCCCCGACGGCTCGGTAGGTGAATCAACACACTCTTGGACTGAAAAGAACTTGACCTTTTGCCTTTATGTTTTCCACAGTGTTTGTCTAAAGCACAATCGCCTTTCATAGGAGACATGCACGACTGTGACACTTCCCATTCAACAGTGGGATGTTCACAGTCACACATATTGCGATGGTTTTGAATAGCTTATAGGTGTTTGTAAATGTTTATGTGGCTCGGCTCTGCTTTCACCCAGGACAGAGGCGGGCTGCCCCTCACGAGGAGCATACAAGCAACGAGTATAAGGCTCCATCGCTCTGTCAATTTATCTGCAATTGTTACCGGTCAGACGTGATGGCAATACTATGGAGCTAAATAATGAGATTAGGGCTTTATTATTTAGATCAAGCAGTCGATTCTATCCAAGCCGGCTGCCGGCTTTTAGCCATAGTAATAACTCGACAAGAGGTTTTTGCAGCGCTTTGAAAGTTCAAATATTTAAGTAATTAAACACGCTAGCTCTGGTCATTACGGTAGTCATTTGCTCCCCAACTTTTAGCATTGCAAATCGCCTAATTGCCTTCGGCTTTTTCTATGTCAGATATTTATGAATGAGATTCTTTAAAGACTCATTCAGACATAAATATCATAAAAATAAACTGAAACGGATAAACAACTATTCAACGACTTGCACCTGCAAAAATGATTGTTTGAAACGATTGTCTAAAATGAAATTAAATGATTATATAACTACAGTAATAGCCATTTCCATTTGAAAATACCGTTAATTTTTTTCCCCGTAAAATAACAATTGCAGTACTCATGCATGTAACGTTTCACTAACCGAACGTGAGCGCTACCAGTGTGCAATATTATATCTCATTTTAAAGTTTAGTACAACTTTATGCTTTTAGTAGGAACGGAACCACGTGGAAAAATGTCATAGGATGCTTTAATGTAATGTTAAATAGATATGTAGAAGATTAGAATGTGTCATATATTTTTATATATTTAAATTTCATTAAAGGATTCAGTTTCAGGAAGAATATAAACAAACGTACAACCAATACTGAAAGACACGAATATTAGGCAATAAATCAATAATCTAAGATATAAAGCATTTCATAACAGCAAAACATGAATGTTTAATTCCACTTTAAAATAAAAAAAACTAGTGATAACTCCTTTAATTTATTACCCACTTGTTGACTTGTTAGTTTTGTAACATTTTTAAACCATAACTTTTGAGAATATCCGCCATAGATTCAGTGCGCGCCCTTCGTACTTGCGTTTGTGGGAAACTTCCACATGTGGAATTTATATGAAAAACTACATAACAATCATTTACATATAAAAACTGACAGTTCTGCGAGTTGGCTATAGAAGTATTTTATAACTTCATATCGCAATGTATCCAAACGTGTGATTTCCTTTTCAATACAGGACAGTAAAATGCAATTTAAATATAATTACTATTAAATTGAATTTAAGACAAAACTTGCAACTTATATGAAGTAGGGTAAGAAAACACGGTCAGCAAACTAGTCCCTTTGTCAAAATGAAATCATATTTCAAATAGAAAAGCGATGTAAGCGAGAAATAACAAGCCAAACTATCGCTTAAACTGACCAGAGGACAAACGATGGACAGCTGTTAGAAAAACGGGAGACGTCATGACTTGGTTATGAATTATGGCAAGACGTACGGAAACGAGCAAGTGATTTTCCACTTTGACATGGAACATAAAACATGAATTAATTTAAGGCAACATAGGTGTCGTTAAGATGTTAGACTGTTTTTATTCTTACAATGTCCATTCCTCAATGTAGCACCAACGATTTAAACGTTCTTTACCGTCTTTATGTAGAATTCAGAACATGTTTTACCATTTTTTTAAATGGTCTGTAATGACTTCCAAAGGAATCACCAAAACGGGGATTCTGACTAAAAGTATATGGGATATTTATTAAATTACCAATCTCCTTCATTGATAGATTGTTCTACATTGGGCCAAGGTTTGATGTTAGTCCGCTGGATGTTCTGCGTGTATGTGTGTGAGGTGAGGACTTGGCGTCGGTGGTGGTGGTGGTAGTGGTGGTGGGGGGGGGGGGGGGGGGGGATCTCACAGTACGTCGGAGATTGCGCCAATAATTCAGATTGCGCAGGGCTGCAAAAGTCATTGCAAATGCCCTATATGAGGCACTAAACTGTATTAAATATTCAGTTTATGAATCTATTGCTACTATGACCTGATGTGGTATTTCGAAGAAAATTAACAAGACAGCAGTATAAAATGATATTATTTTACTTGACTTTCCTTAATGATTTTCAATTCCAGGATGCCATTACGACAAATTAACTCGCTGTTTTGTTATAAGAGGATCTCCGTGAGTCCCGCGCCTTCTCGAATGAATAATTGTTATTAGTCATCTTGACTTCCAGTAGGTCGGTATGGAGGGGAAAATACTATTTAAACGAATCGCGTCGTGTACCTTTAACTTTTTTAAAACCTAGTTTAGTTCAGTCAAGACTGATTGAGTGTGTGTGTGTGTGAGAGAGAGAGAGAGAGAGAGAGAGAGAGAGAGAGAGAGAGAAAGAGAGAGAGAGAGAGAGAGAGAGAGATGTATGTTTTAACTCCTTAAAGTCATTGTCTTTGGGATTTACGCCATACAGTAAAATCCCACAGCGAAGTAACCTGCTGCTTTAATGAAACGTTTATAGACAGCCGAAATGACCAAAGCGAGAACAGCAACAAAATAAACAATTTTGTAATATAAAAGAGGTCCTCTGAAAACAGGACAAAACTAAATAAAATACAAAATCCGACTATGAATACCAGCATTGTCCACGCTTTTTACATTTTAAATCACCATATCACGACCCCTACGAAGAAGAAAACATCAATATCCAAAACGAAATGACATGTTTCTATGGAAAAGCCAGGAATCTGAGAGCATAACAGACTGGTGTAAAAATTCAAAAGATCAAAGGCTTCGCTCTTGGGAGTGTAGATGCTCCTGTGAATCAAAGATGGACAATGCAGACCAGTCTAGTTCTTCTGGAGATCTTGTATTCGGCCCCCCAGACCCATTTCTTAAGCAGGCGATAATGAGCGTTTAGAACAGTCACAACCTGTCACTTCGACCTCCGTCTTCCACATGGATAATATGGTTTTGTTGAATGAATTTAGTTTAAAAAGCGGGAAAAAAGCAAAACCAGTGGACCCATCACAGGCATAACGGTCCGCGTGACGGCCATGCCCACGACAATGGCTTGTTTGAAGTCTCATTGAAATACAAACTGCGCGGTTTTGTTTAAATTAATACACATACATGCGTTTTCAGGAGAATAATTTTATTTTCATCAGTTTAATGAGCGTACGTTCATCCTCTTTCCTTCTTTGTTACTTTAAAACGCCGCAGTTTAAAAAGGAGCATAGTCAGACAATGATTAACTGGCAGAATCGGACCACACGTGTGGCTTTTTTTGTTGTTGTTGCTAGTACTAAATTTAACTAATTGTAAATCATTATTTAAAATCTAGCCCCATTTACCGCTGGACTTGAAGTGTCGGAAATCGACAAAAGATCGTGTTTTATTTTGAACGCTAATTGGGGTGCCTTGGTAAGTATGCGTCGGAGGCACAAACGCCGTACGCGGCGCTAAGTAAACAGAGCAGATAGTAGAGTAAACCTTTTGTGGGCGCCTTAGCAGCTGCCCGGCCTCCCTATTGTAGTGAATTAGACTGGCCGCAACCTTCCCGTAGCCCCCTCGCCAATCCAATGCACAAAAACAGATCGGGACGTTCTGCATGCGTGCGCAACGCCGTGGGCCCGGCCTACCTCTTTTGATTTCCGCCATTGAAGGCAGAGCGCTGTGGGCATTTTGTTCCTCTGGCAGTGACAATGCTGCTTTGTAATGCATTGGAAGTTAAAAAAAAAAGGAAAGAATTAAGTTTATTAAAAAATCCCATAAGGATACGAACTACTGCAAGAACAATAACAGAGGAAGTACAAGTCAGATAAAAGTGGAAGGAAGTAATCTTTTAATATCTACATTTTGCTTGCAAATTAGAATTTGGGGGGCCTTAGCTAGTCAGGAAAAAAGATGTTTTGCATAAGAAAATATATGCATGAAAATAAGTAACTTTTTCCATGCAGTTAAATTGCACGTATTATGGCTTTATAATAATAGCAGAGAATGAAGTAATAATCGCCATCTAAATATGTTTTAAATACTAAAATGGTTAAACAGAAAGCTAACACAGATCACTGCTGTAATGGAGCTGCCAGCTACAATATTACAGAAATCATCATATAGCTATTATAGAAATTCTCAGGGTGTTGGGATCTCAGGATTCGCTATTCCGTTCAGTGTGAATTGGTTAACCTGCTGTTATCCACCGAGGAAAAAAGTTTATTTTCCAGAAGACTAGATTAACAGTCGCTGTGTCAATGTCTTCACCTTCCATATGCATGTAATGTTACACTCTCCCAGCACGGGGCAGAGGGATGGGGGGGGGGGGGGGTATTAGGGGCCATGCTGTTACCCAAATATTCAGAAGAGAAGTGCTCCATCATTGATGGGGCCCAGGATGTGAGGCGACGTTTCACTGAGCTTTGATACCGTCTCGCATGTGTTTTATCATCCTAATTAAATGATGTAATTTTTCTGGAGACTCGGCTGAGTTCTGAATAAGATTTAATCCAGATTCAATCCAGATTCAATCCAGATTCAATCCAGATTCAATGCACGCATGTTGGGTGCTTCTGTTTGTCAATGCATGACAGTCCACACATGTGGTATAGGCTCATACAGACTTCAGAACACAAATAACTCTGCAGAGTCGTCCGTCTGGAAGACTTCTTAGACGCACATGGCGGGGTCTTCAAAGGCCTGCGCTGCCATCATCCTGGAGATCACGATGCAGGTGTCGCCTCCGTGGACACACATCAGACACCGAGGTAGTCCTCGGCGACGGGAAGTCAGCATTACCATACTTCTGTTCTGCGCGTCCTAAGCATAAAAGTAAATCCCACACTACTGACAATTAAAGCAGAGGTGAAACAAGTGAGAAAAACCATCTGCTTACATTTTGTGTGTTGACTTACACAGGCGTGGTGTCAAGCCTAACAAATCAGTGTCCTTACAGAGGGTATAAAATTTAGCTGGATTTTATGAAGCGGAGGTATGTTCATGAACTGAATTATACAGAAAAGGCTGAGGCACTGGCCACGTTTGAAATGAATGATGATTTAAAAAAAAAAAAACATTTTATTTGAAGGCAAATGGTACTTATGATAAAAGTTTAATCACATCGATTGTGCGCCATTGTGATGCTGTGCTGTGACATTTAGGGAGGACTTTTCATTATCCATTGTCAATAATGAGACCTTTGTGATGTTACATTTACTCAACCAGGACAATTAAATATGTAAAAACCAGCCAAATAATGTCCCAGTAACGAGAAACATAACAGAATCAAGAAATGATCTTTTTTCCACTTTTTTTGGAGCAATATCTTAAATTTTATGCTCACTAAAAAATTTGAGAGATTAATCTCACAAATAATGCGGTCCACTAAAGCAATCCTATAGAAGTGTTAAAACACCAATAGCTACCAATCGCAGTAAATAATAAGTGAAATTTGTGAACTTTTATACGGTGATAGCCATAAGTATAATTATAGAAATTGCCTAATTATTCATTCCTATGAATTAGCTGATCGCCCATCCTATGCATTCATATTACATTTTGCTATTTTCGCTTTGCCAGTTTGTAGTTAGGTTTGGAACGGGCTGCAGTTTAGGACCAGTCTGAACCATAGAGGCAGGCTGTCTCACCCCGAACCCCATGTCCTCTCCCACCTAAGGAGCAGTGACCACGAGAGGCTGCGCCGTGGCCTCCACTGCCCTCTCGCTGGACATGTGGAGGTAAACAATCCCTCGCCGGTCATCTAAGGCTTCCGCTTCTATGTGGCGCAAACATGTGTTGCGCAAAAGCCACTTCAAAGGTTAGCCAGCTAGGCTTTGAACACTTCAAAGAGGGAAGTGGGACCTCAGCTTCGGTTTTATGGCAGGTGTATGCGGGGGTCCCCGGCCACCCCGGGGTGGTCTGGGATCGCAGCGGCCAGCCCAGGCCATCCAGAATCTCTTTATGTGGCAAAGGACCATCAGGAGGCTGGGGTCTGAACGGCTTTTAGGGGTGGTTTGACGTGGCAGACGTCGCATCAAGAGTCTCTGGTTTCAGGCATGAAAAAACAGAGGAGAGGAGCAGACACAGATGGACCCTGTGGGACAGATCCTCTTGAAGGACCCTGTGTGCCTAGAGCCACCCATGGTCACGGGGCCAAACCAGCAGACCTGTCTGCACATCACTGACCTTCGCGTTCTTTGCTTACGCTGATTTCACATGTCGGGGTCCCAGGACGAAACGAAACGACGCCCCATTTGCACCAGTGCCGGAACGGCTACGTCGGAATGCTTCATTCAATGTATCCCATCATGCTCTCCTTTGAAACACGTGCACATACACACACGCACACACAGTTCAGAGCGAAGCTTGTATTCGGTCCGAGAGTAGGGTCAAGTCGTTTATCTGGCACCCCTGCAGAGTTTTTTTTTTTGGAGGGGGGGAGATTAAGGGCTTTTGCTCTAGGATGGAGAGGACATTGCAGCATTTTTGATTGTAAACAAGCTGGCAGGAAGGCAGGTCTGTAGTCTTCCTTGTAGAGCTTGGTACATATCACAGAAAAACTCAACAGAAAGAAGTGTATTTGCACCTCAGAGTTGATGGTAATCCTAGTTCTTTGATTCCCTCTTTTCTGTAGCATTGACTAATTCTTTTGTGCATTGGTGATTCAACCTACTTGAGCTTTAGCTAATGTTATTTAACGTTTTTATTTATGAAAAAATAAAAAAACTGATCTTCCACTTCAAAGCTGTGCAGGTGTTTAATTGGCCGTTTTTGGTTATTTACATAGAGACATCGTTACGTTTATCTGTTGCATAGTGTTTCACGCGCCGCATATGGACGCAAATGCCTTCCCTGTAAATAAAGTGTTGCTTTGTTGCACCCCCCCCCCCCAAAACAGCTGAACTGTAAATAAATGTTTGAGACGTACTCGCTTTGTTGAGCCATCGGCAGTAAAACACCACCCGTCCGCAATGATTTGAATTGCCTCACCTGTCTTCAAGTCGTCTCTGAACACCCTCAGAACATGTGCTGCCTCTTCCGTTCCAGCACTAGGATGCAGGGGAAAGCTCATTTTACCACTAGACGATTAAAAGAACATTACCAAGTCCTTGGGATATCCCAAAGAGATGCATAAAATCGGTTGTTTTCCACTTGGTGATTAATTGAAGTTTTAAAACCACACTTTAGCATGATTTGTTCCACTGTCCCTAGTCATCTCCTATCATTAAAGAGAGTTTCTGAATATCGCTCTTGGAGTCCAATTAAGGATTTGCATCATGACGAGATTTTTCACTTTAATTACCATATATAATGTAGGGTTTGAATTATTTTCTTATTTATCAATCTAGGGAGGAAAACAGAATTCATCTCGTGGAAAATGCTGCGCATATAATTTGGTAATGCAACAAGACCAGGCAATATCAACAACTGAAGTAATTAAAGCTTGCATAAAATAAACAGTCACAAAATTATAGATGGGAAATGACGCAATCTGGAAATGTAAACTAATGTTTATCGTTACATTGCTGTTACCAAAATTGAAAAGAAATATGTATTTAACTTGTTTTTATTATTGTGATCTATATCTACTGGACACATCCCATGACTGGCTGATGAATTGCCGCGATCGTGGTTGGTCTTGCTCGTTTTCCGCCGTCTTTTGAATCCGACACGTCGCCTGTAGATGCTTCTGGCTGATTTTTTTATATATATATAAGGATGGGATAGAAGTTATGACGGCTCGTCAGCGGAGCCTGTTCACAGCTCGGCGATCCCAGCCAGAAGACGAGCCCACGTCGTATGTCAGTGTGTCGGTTTCCAGCGGCGGAGTCACCTTACTGTAGATCCAAGAAACGTGTAGAAATCCACACCTAACGTGTCGGACACACGATTAACTACTTTACACCCCACCCGAGTCATCACACGACACCAGCTGGGTTACAGCCATTGTTATATGGCGTTTTTTGGGTGGCGCTGCTAGGAGGAGGCTTGGGTTTGTGTGCTATGAGATCCTCGTTGCCCTGCTGTGCTCACAACTGGCAGCATATAAACCGCGACTGAAAGATTGTGTTGAGACAGAAAAACAACTTTTAGACCGTTAGTGTAAATGCCTGGATGCGAATTTCGTTGCTGTCTGCAAAGGGCACGGCGTACCGGTCCCCTGCGAGGGACACAGAATAACGCGGGATTTTTTCTGTACATTAGGGATAATGCTATTTCTTGTAAATACTGGAATTGGCTAAAATGAATAGTCAGCTCTCCAACACAGAGAATGTGGCATATGGTGGATATAAGGTACACAAAAATGGAAAAAGACTCATTCTTGCATCAGAATTTTCATATATCTCTGATGCAATTATTTGTTCTTAGAGCAGTCTGCATACGACTAAGCTTCAAACCACTTCAGCTTTTCCACTAAAACCTGCAGGGTCAGCCGTGGACCAGACCCCAGAAAGACCCATGAGTTATTTTAAGCCGAAATAATTCAGCTGGTGCTCAACCATGGCCGAAAAGGACCTGTAGCAAGTGATAATCTTTGCTGCCCGCCGCTGTCACGGGCACCGCAGCTATGCAACCCGCACACACGAGAGTCCATCTCCGTCTTTGACGGGTAAATGGCGTGTTGATGGCAAGCTGTCTTGTACAATCTTGTCACGCGCCGTAAAACACGCACGGCCACAGAACGCTGACAGAACGTTTTAATGGGTTGTTGGCTGCCCATTCCCCGAAGCGATCGACCCTAGCGTGCCTGTATAACGCCCGATACGGTGTAATCCCCTTGGGGGGTGGGAGGGAGGGAAGCGAGGCGTGAGCGGGGCGGCTGGAGCTCTCAATCTCTCTCCCGCCCTCGTCTGCAGACACCGTGCCGTGCCGGGATGAGCCGTGGAGACGGTTACAGTGCCGGCATGGGGCGGCGTGCGTTCCGGCCCTCCTGCCCCAGCTCCCGCGGGGGGGCTGGCATGATGTGCATCACCGTGACATGGACTGCCATCCCATAATGTCAGTGCCTGAAAAGAGGCTTCCATTCCCTCCATTGAAGATCCAGGCCCCCCGAGGAGGGCAAGACTTCTTATTGGCACCGGTCGTGGCACGGCTCATGGACGCTAACTCATTGTGTCATTCTGGGAAGGGAAAAAATAAAAAATAAAACGACCGGATGGGCGGAAGACGAGCGAATGCGGGGGCGGGATGCGGTGCCGCCGCCGTGATTCGATTTGTTTTTAATCGTGCCGACTGCGGCAGGAACAGTTAATCACCAGCGTGAAGGACAAGCGTGTGTGTTTCCGGAGCAGACGATCGCTCCCTGTCGTATCTGAGCGCGCTCAGTGCAGGTGTGCGCGCCGGCGGGCGCGTGTCCGCGTTTCTGTGCGTTCTGCAGGGTAAACGGAGAGAGGAACCACGTAAACGATTTAAGGGTTTCACCGAGTGTTTCAGGAGCAGCACATATTTCCAACGATACAGCCCTGCTTGGTGTGTGATGCCCTACATGACAGTATGGTGGTTTCCCCTCCCTTTTCTCCGTGCCTATGGGAGCATTTTATTCACTTGACAGGTTCCTACCCAGATGCGGGTTCCAGGCACTTTTTATTCTGCTAAAGGGTGACAACGTTGCATGTAGAAATGACAGCTCCTTTAATGTTAAATAATACCACAATCATGAATTTCAGAAGTCTTGAATGCACCATATATTTTCTCTACGTTCTTGCATTTAATCGATCTGTCAGATCTAGCTAGGACAACGAAAGCTTTTCTTAAACCAAAATTATAGTTTTTAGGGTATGACTGTTTTTTTTTTTTTTTTTTTTTTAAATGAAACTAATAAACTTAGCTAGTTAGGGAGAGAGTGGGGGGTAGAACGGGTGAGCAGTCATGTTATTAAAAACCTCACCAGTGGAATTTGACTGGGACAGATTGGGAATCCGGCACTGAGCACTGGGCCACAATCTGCAGCCAGATCTGCTGATTTATATCTGCAGGGAGCTGCGAGGGAGCAAAAATGCAGACTGCCTGGCAGGGAGCTGGGAGGGAGCAAAAATGTGGACTTTCTGGCAGGGAGCTGCGAGGGAGCAAAAATGCAGACTGCCTGGCAGGGAGCTGGGAGGGAGCAAAAATGTGGACTGTCTGTGGGTCCCTAAAGCATGTGTGCACCAGGATGACGGTGCATCCGGTGAGGCTCAGGGCAATGGGCGATCATTGTAGCACCAGGATGACGGTACATCCGGTGAGGCTCAGGGTAATGGGCGATCATTGTAGCACCAGGATGACGGTGCATCCGGTGAGGCTCAGGGCAATGGGCGATCATTGTAGCACCAGGATGACGGTGCATCCGGTGAGGCTCAGGGCAATGGGCGATCATTGTAGCACCAGGATGACGGTACATCCGGTGAGGCTCAGGGTAATGGGCGATCATTGTAGCACCAGGATGACGGTGCATCCGGTGAGGTTCAGGGTAATGGGCGATCATTGTAGCACCAGGATGACGGTACATCCGGTGAGGCTCAGGGTAATGGGCGATCATTGTAGCACCAGGATGACGGTACATCCGGTGAGGCTCAGGGTAATGGGTGATCATTGTAGCACCAGGATGACGGTGCACCCGGTGAGGCTCAGGGCAATGGGCGATCATTGTAGCACCAGGATGACGGTGCATCCGGTGAGGCTCAGGGTAATGGGCGATCATTGTAGCACCGGGATGCTTTTGGGAAAGGGGTTCCGTCCAGTTTGGTAATGGCACTGTCAAGGGTTCCGTCTTTGAGGATGTCACCGCTATGATTTATTACAACGGGGGGCCTGTGTAAAACATAAGTAACACTCCCTGGACCTTCCCCCCGGGTAATTCCTTATAGTTTACTACATGTACCACTATTAAATAAACTGGGGGCTTATGGTATTGTGTCTTTTTTTGCAATGAGGTAACTCATTTTTTTTTCCTTTTGGTGATGGTCTTAAAATGTGGACTGTTGCCATGACGATAGCCAGTGAATGCAGAAAATTCCAATCCAAACCTATCATAACTCCTGGCTTTATGTCTTCAGATATGTAATACCGCATTCTGGACTACAGAGGATGTACTGGTTAAAAAGCAAAGGCATTCGATTTTCTGCTATATGCTTTTTGAATTATTTGTGTGCACTGAGAATATCTGTCTAAAAGGTGAGTCCTGTGATGGACTGGCATCTCGTCCAGGGTGGTCCCTACCTCATACCCTGTATTGGGCTGGTATACCGTCCAGGGTGGTCCCTATCTCATGCCCTGTGATGGACTGGTATCCCATCCAGGGTGGTCCCTACCTTACGCCCTGTGATGGACTACTATACCGTCCAGGGTGGTCCCTACCTTATGCCCTGTGATGGACAGGTATACCGTCCAGGGTGGTCCCTACCTTATGCCCTGTGATGGACTGGCATCCCATCCAGGATGGTCCCTACCTTATGCCCTGTGCTTCCTGGAATAGGCTAACGGATTACTGTGACCAGATAAGCAGTTACAGAAGATGGATGGGTGAAGAGAATAACCAGTTATGCGGTTTTCTCCCGTTCCCTGATCCCAAAGCACTTCAGTCATCCTGAAAATATGATTTTTAAAGGAAATCTGGATGCAACATTTATCCATCCACGTATGATTCATATCTCAGGTCTGAGGACCTAGGGGAAGCAGCGGTATAGGTATGCATTTCATTACTAAGAGATATTATTAATTAAAAATATTCATTAACCAGTAAAACATTCCAGAATAATTCACTTGCTTTGTGCCCATAGTGTTAGGTCACCTGGGCTCCTCCTCAGCACTCTCTTGTGGACAATGGTGTCTGTCATTGTAATGTAAGCGGTATTGTCGTTAGATACAGAGGAACATCAGCTCAATGGACAGATTGATTTACGTCCGCTGCGTTGGATGATGACAGCTCCGTGACAGTCCTCCGTCGCCGGGCGGTCTCGAGTCTCATACCGCGCCAGAGCAGTCCCTCATCTTCCCGGAGTCTTGTGGCGGGAGTTAATCGTCAGAGTCAAATCAGAAGCCTACAGATGTTTCCAAGATGTTTTTTTCCCCCTTCCTTCTGTCAGTAGCAGATTATCCCCCGTAGCAAAATCTCATTAAAGTGCAATTTACAGAACTCTGCTGATGTTGCCATCAACTAAAATTAAAGGCATTAATTTTTCAAAGTTCACAGAAGTCCCTACGTCAATGATGTAGCACTTTGCAAGAACGATTTGCCAAAGTAATATCTGCAAAATTAAGTCACATTAACAGAACAAATGTTGCGACGTCTGCAGGCTGCAGCATGTGCGAAGGCATCCATTCTGTCCTGTGGAAAGACAGAGGCAGAAGTGACTCTCATGCTGAGTGGCGCGTCGATGGGCGACTCAAACTGAAGGTGTGACATGCGAAGGATTTATTAGGCTTCTTTAGGACTATTTGTGCACGAGGGTTACCCTTTAACGCCTCAGGCACCATGTTGTCCTGAACATACGAACCGCTAATGCTAAGCAGCTGAATTCCCAGATTGTTCCATCAAGAGTTTGGGGACTGGAAGGCTGAGGAATTTTCTAGTTCCTTCTGTCCTCGGTTTCCATTATTACGGCGCCGCTGAGCTAAAACCGAAAAAATAAGACGGGGTCAGAGAGCTGAAAGTCTGATTTCTTGAGAGCGGCTCTGGTGTTTTACAAAGTCTGTTAAGGACAGTGTAGTGAAAGCTGAGGAGGCCTTCCACGTGACTGAAGGCCTGCTGTGAGCTGTCGATGAGTTACATAAACGTGGCCAGCGCTGGCCCCAAACGTTTGCTTCTGGACCAATAACCCAGCTATCCGGGGGTGCGGCCACCTCACCAGTGAGGCACACGATTCATAAAGTACGCCCAGAACAGCAGGTGACTGTGCCAACCCGACTTGTTAAAGAAAGGGACTGGGGCAAGTTAGGGGGGAGGTTTGGAGAGAAAAAAAAAATCACAAGATCAGCTTGCACCTTTTGACAATAAAATGAGATGATTGGGAATTTTATTTGATTCGACAGGCAGACCAGGAGAAAATGACACTTTTATGAGTCATTGCAGCGTAAAGGAATTTCTACCGGCTTTCTAGTATAATCTAAAAATGATGAACTAGTACCTTTGCTTTCCGTGTCTTACAGTGCAAACAGGTCTTGGCGTCAGGATTTGATATTTCTTGATATTAAACTTTGTTATAAAACACGCAGAAGAATTAAAGTGATAATTATTGGTGTTTGTGTAAATTGCCCTTTTATGAACTTTGGGGGGAAATCTATTAATTCTGACAATGGTTGTTGATATTAAATACGTATAATCAATGATTCTTTAAGTGATGTCATTCAAACAAATATATGCTGATACATTTTACTTTTCCTTCATCCTTTATGTTTAACTGGATTTAATTCAGAGTTTTTTACAACTCCTACTTGAGTGATCTTCATTATTCATTTGATATAAGTCCAAATATATATTCCCAGCCACTGCACAGCACAGGTGCCAATGCTGTAAGGTGACTTGGTGCTGAAGGGAAACATTGTGCCCCAAATCCTTCTGTAGATAAAGTGCACGTTTCCCTGAACACTGGGGAAAGTGGAACACGAATCAGCAACGCGCATGGCAGGCCTGCTGTGTCCGGGAAGATGGCATTCAGCACGCAGTTATACCTCTGCGTGGACGTCACTCATAGGACACGATGCTATAATGCCAAGTTAACCAGGTCAACGGGCAAGAATTTTAAGAAACATCAGCTATTTGATTGTTACGGATATTTTTTTCCCCGTGAACCTATAGGAAGTGCGTACATTTTTATTTAAAAAACTGAGACTAAGAAACACCACATTTAAACAACAAAGCACTTATAAAAAACTGTGCCTAAGTTTTCTGTAATATTTTTGTTGACGATTTTAAAATGGAATTTAGCAACTCTATTTATGCATATATTACCGTTATTCACAATGAACCTATCGCAAACTATGTATAATAAAACATTTCTAATATCTGTTGTGTTTGGCGTTGAGCTAGAATCACCTTGCATGCTTGCTGGTTTCCCCGAAGCTTTTCAGTAATGCCACTGGTAATTAATTGCACTCAAACTTCCAGGTAAGGAAGGGGTCAGGCGTGACTGGTATTTAGCAAGCAGTCCAGAAGTCCAGGGGATGCTGCTCCCGAAGAAGAAGCGCATTACAGTTTAATTGCCTTCTGACACTCGGCGAAACGACGCGGCGTGCGGCTCCAGCACAGGAACGTTGGCACCTGATTCACATCAGCGTTAACACTTTCTTTCGGCGCATCAATATTTAGACTACATGTCAAAGCCTGCAAATGAGATAAAAGAATAATGAGAAACTTCTATTCAGAAAGTTCCACGTCTAAATACGAGTAACTTGGCACATTTGTCCCGGATTAATAATAAAAGGGCGTTTACTTGATTCTTTAATTTTTTTTTCGCAGTAGTAACGGTTTTTTTTTTTTTTTTTTAATGTAACGACAAACTAAATCTTTCTCGACAGGCCAATTAATTAACATCAGGTCATATTTTTAAAAAGGGGCTCGATATTCAGAATGACCATCTTCTTTTGTAAATTTCATGGAAGCGCAATAAAAGTTAAACTGATGTAGGCCGTATAACATTACAATCGAGGAAATTAATAATGACGCACAGAATTGCTTGCTTAGTTTTATACAGGTTGGGATTCACGTTATACACGTCTACACTTATGGAATAAAGCAAGGAATAATCGCTTATGGAATAAAAATATGTATCATACTGGGAAAATAATATTTTTATGGAATAAAACATGCATCATGTATTGGGAAAATAATTTCGTTAAGGAATATTAGGTATAACGAATTTATTCTTATTAAAGCCTATTGAAACAAAAAAAAGTGAACCGTTTACCGTATGGAAATTTAATTTTGATTTAGTAGGCTACTAGACAACGGACTTAATTAAATTCCGCTTTCTGTCTTAATTAGATAGTACATTTCCGCCCTCCTTTCTCTAGCAGAGTCTGGAGAGCCGGCGTTTGTATGAGTACCTGAGAACCTTGCTAATTCAAATGTGACAACCGACATGAAAGACAAACCGCAGAAATAAAATTGAATCCGGTCCTAAATTGGCTCTTAAAAGGGGCACGAGTTCTTGGTCATAGTGGCGAGGAGCCCCTGGGAAGCGCGAGTGTGAGTTATTGTAATGGAGAGCTGCTTTGGACAGTACGACGTAATGAAAATGCAGACACGGATTAACTGGATTTATACTTTTATTTATGATTCATAAAGGAGACAATTATCAATAGAAACCCTTGTGATGCATTAAAAATAATACACATCTACATTAAACCACTCGTGAATGTACGAAGCAAAAAAACGGCAAATGCTGGAATAACGTTATGACTATTTCGTGTGAATTTCTTTAGCCATAATTTTAATTTCTTGAAACAATTGCAAAAGTATGTGTATTTGTTTTTCTGTTTAGACAGACTAAGGTAAATAACAGCTAAACGTCACCTGATACAATTAAAATACTGCAAAGTAACAAAAGCAAAGAAGTGTGCGATTGTCCCTATTAAGATAAAACATTTAATCATGTTGACTGAACACGTTTATGACATTTGGTCTTTTTTATTATTGTAGCTACGACGAAAGAACTCCAGTGAAAATCTTTTTTTTCTTTAGCCCAAAGGGAGCTTTTGAAAAAGTTCAAATTGGCAGTAGCCTGTCTTTTTTTTAAAAAAAAGAAAAAAAAGTGTTGCACCGATATATCTTTAATTAAGTTAATTAACGAAAAGAAGTGGTCTCAGCGGGTCGCCATCAGTGTGCCCTGCCTGTATAATACCGACTAAAAAGCGAATGCTTTTTTCAACACGCCGGCTCTCTGTAATTCAATTCACACCGCCCAACATTAAACCAAACCCAGTCATCGACATCGAGTATTGTACAGGTGCATTGTTGAATATCGCAGTCCTGCATTTTTACTCATTGAACGCCCCCACCCGCTGTTCAGGGTTAAGTTATTAAAATTCAGCTTCTCCGTGGAGAGCACACGTACGTCCTCGCGCGAACCCGCTCAGAAAATGCCATTGCGTTGTTTTGTTTATTCTGAAATCGAGAATCACTTTGAGGAAAATCATAGGTTTCTGGCAGCTTTGCATATTAATTTTGATAGACTTGCTTCCCGAAGTCATTGTACCTCTACCTAATATACAGCTTTATCTATCTATCTATCTATCTATCTATCTATCTATCTATCTATCTATCTATCTATCTATCTATCTATCTATCTATCTATCTATCTAATTTCATTTTCTAATACTATGAGAAAAGCATACAGACCTTTGAGTCGTATGTTTTAAAGACAGCAACTACTGTAACACAGTCTGTTTTAAAATGACATGGGAAGGTAGCAAGAGTAGTCAACAAAATAAATAGGTAACCTGCCACCAATAATCCAACCCACAAGAGTTGTGACCAAACGAGGCCATTTAAAAAGGCTTGTAGCCAAACTTTGAATAATTCCACTTAGCGGCAATAAAACAGAGCGTGGCCGCACAATTAGAACAATTAAACAGTCATTATATGTTGTGGGTATTGTTTTAAAAACTAAAGTACAGTGCAGGCTTCTTATTGTTGGTAGAAAATCCATAAGTGCATCCCAGGTGTTCCCAAAGTAATACAACCTTTAATCTGTTAGGTAGTTATGATTTTTTTAAAGGTAATCCTATCGATGTTTTTTTCGCCTCTGTTGAATAGCCCTCCCTCCCCCCTCCCTCGGGTGCCTTTATCAGTTTGGGCCCCGATGCCACCTCCACCAGTTTCTGACAACTACTTAGCAACCTAGGGTGCCAGCAGATGTCTGTTCCTTCGGGATGCCCGTATCATTAGAAAACGGATGTGAAACCCCTTTTTGAATGACGTTGATTACAATGCCATGTTTTATGGATAAAACCATTATTTCTTTAAGGGCGAGTCTGGCGGTGGGGGTTCCTCCTGTGTGGATAATTGCCAGGAAAAAAAACAATAGAGAGAAAAAAAAGACTGGGTTTAAGATTTCCAGCCATGTGGGTTTTATTATTTGGGGTATCTCTCCGCGAATCTCACAATTAAACAACGGCAACATCATCATCAGCATTATTGTAAACAGCAAAAGAAATAACAGCAGCAGATCTGAAATTATCACGGAGCCCGCTCCTCCTGCTAATAATACTTAATTATGTCTAATTAATTTATCTATCTATTTGTGTTGTATTTATGCAGATGAATATGCATTTTGAAGGTCACGTGATGTCGGGCTACACTGGAATACCGTTATTTAGAGTTACAGCACTTATAAAACTTTTTTAGGTGTAATATGCAAAACAAGTTGTGTTATAACATTGCATATAGGGTTAGGGTTATTAAACAGGCCCTGTTGTGTAGGAAACATTTAAAAAGAGTTAATGAAGACCTTTTGAAAGATAGTATTAATCTGTAGATCCGCCATTATTCTTGACCCTCAGCTGCAGGTTGGAGGACTGGAACATCTGGCCAGAAGGTGGCGATCTTGTGACATTTCACCAACCCCACCCACAATGGAACTGAGGCAGGATAGGGGGTGGGGTTTGACAGGTAATTTATGCTAAATAACTGTTAAGTCAAGCAGTCAGCCTTGAAGCAACAATGAAGCGTTTAGGAAACAATGAAGATATCATTGTAAGTGAGAATTGTTGAAATCTTTTTTTTTTTTTTTTTTTTTACAATTGAAACACAAAATTAAAGACTTTTAGAATTCTTTATGTTTAAGTACACCAATTTCTCAGACATAAAATTTTCACCAAAAGAAAAAAAAAACATTTGTACATAGGGAGACACATTCCGCTTGATTTTAAAGTGTCACACACCGAAACACTCCAAATAACATTCTTACGGAACGCCTTCTTCTCGTATATTTTTGGCCTGGACCACGTTTGGTTTTGTGAGCCACTGACAGAAATGCATTTGCAGAAAAAATGGTTTCGTGTCACCTTCAGCCATGATGACCTACCCGAGGAAAAACGAGTAGACCGACAAAAACGTAATCAGAGTGACATTGCGGGTGACTCACTACTATCTTATTGCTCCTCGTGTTTTTTATAATGATCACTAATTCCGTCCCTCTTCTGTCTCCTGGCTGCTTAACATCATGAACGTCATGAAGTGCCCCTGGTGGGATCTCTAGCCTCTGTGGGATAACCCCAGTACTAACGTCCGCAGGTCATCTGGAAATGATCTGTGCAAGGCCTTCATCGTCCTCATCATCGCGATCACTGTGGCCATCATGAAGGGCAAATGGATATCGGGTCATTTAACATGTGATATACGATAGTAATCATCATTGCTAGGTCAGGCAAGAAGAGTTAGGGCACATACTCTCAAAATGACCGGTGACTTAAATGGTCCTCATGCTGACAACGAGTCATAAATGTCTGCGGATTAGACACCTTCTCTAATGCCTGCGTTGGAATATTTCACAGCTCTCATCCTGGTTCCCTTCCACGCCTCCACAGAGGTGCCCTTAAATCCATAGCAGCTGTGTGATCTCCTCCGAACCACAGGGGCACCAATGAAGGGAGAGGCGTTTGTGTCACTTTTCAACACGTCCGCTAACAATGGCGAACGCAGATCATGTCGCCTATTTTCGTCCTGGGTGTTTTATTTGCTGATTAGTAGGCATGAAAATATGTCATCCCACCCTCCCGGTGAAGTTTCTGAGGATTAGCTCCATTAGCCAGGAAAGGGTGATGTGATTGGGGGGGGGGGGGTTTCTGCAATTAGCAGGGGTGATATTTCTGAGGTTATTAGTTAGGACCAGTGATACTGGAGTTTAATGCTGATGGTCAGAGATGAGGAATGATATTGAAGTTTAACTCTGATAGGCAGGAATGGTGATTATTACTGGGGAGTGTCGCTGTTCAGCAGGGAAAGGAAATGCTAGTGAGGATTAGCTCCGCTAGGCAGGGAAAGCTACTACAAACAGTGTTAGCCAGGTATGAGGAATACTACTGAGGTTTAGCGCTGTTAGCCAGGTATGAGGAATGCTACTGAGGTTTAGCGCTGTTAGCCAGGTATGAGGAATGCTACTGACTTTTAGCACTGGTAGCTAGGCATGAGGAATTCTACTGCGGTTTAGCGCTGTTAGCCAGGTATGAGGAATGCTACTGACTTTTAGCACTGTTAGTCAGGGATGAGGAATTCTACTGAGGTTTAGTGCT
The DNA here is from genome assembly GCF_023856365.1 of Brienomyrus brachyistius. NCBI lineage: Eukaryota > Metazoa > Chordata > Actinopteri > Osteoglossiformes > Mormyridae > Brienomyrus > Brienomyrus brachyistius. Next base: position 5,102,958 of record NC_064553.1, read on the forward strand.
GTTAGCCAGGTATGAGGAATGCTACGGAGGTTTAGCATTGTTAGTCAGGGATATTAGTATAATGTAGCACTGTTAGCCAGGAATAGGGAATGCTACTGACTTTTAGCACTGTTAGTCAGGGATGAGGAATGCTACTGAGGTTTAGCACTTAATAGAAAATAAGAATGATTTTTTTAAGGGTACATTGTGTTTCCGCATCATAACGTGGTCTTACTGAGTTGGCCCAAGGCGCTTTACATGGGCGTGTCGTGATACATTACAACACGCATATTACAACGGGAAAGTTTGGCTCCAGTGCTGCCCTGAAGGACACAGCGGCAACTGCGTCCTGGAAATTGCAGGTCCTCCCTCTATTATTGTCAACAAAAGCCATCTGATGCTGTCACAAGAACAGGCCAAGGCACCACGACAAAGAGTGGATGCACATTTGGATACATTTCTCTATATCTTTTATTAGGGAGTCGGTACAAGAAAAGTTCTCTCGGAAATTAAAAAGATGACACGCGGCAAATGGAAACTTAATTGCACTCGAAGCCAGACTAATCTTGGCATCGCCGATGTATCTAGAGGGAAAAAAAGTCAGCGCAAGAGAGGGAAGAAGATAACGAAATAGCCGAAATGTAATAAGGTAACAGACCACCTCTCGTGCAAGCACGAACAAGGCATCTGTGTCTGATGTTGTTAATTAATGTCAGTATGCTTCTCACTGGCACTCTCCTTCCTGCATTCCGCAAGGGACGTATCCCAGGGCCGTGGCAGGGCGAGGGGGCGCAAGTGTGTTTGTGCGTGTGCGTGAACAAATGTGACCAGGCATGAACAGGGAGAACGAGTGATAATCCCCCCTCATTACAGGTCCAATCTGTAACACGTCAGGGAGCTGGGGGCTCCGGTGAGGCACTTGATCAATATGCATATTCCTCTCTCTGCACTGTCATGGTGATTACTGTGTTGGACACAGGAGTCTGTTTCTGCTTCCTTTCGGCTGTTCTTCAGCTTTTGGCTCTGTTTCCACCAGGAAGATGGTGGCCCGCCGACCCCCCAGGGACGACGCTGACACCTGCATTCATTTAGCTCTCTAGTCTCCCTGCCTTCCGTCGCTAATCACGCTACGTCTTAGCCAGGTGCGTGTCGACAGAATAGGAGCTGTCTCTCATTTACATATTCGTCACCTTAACAACTCCACTCCAATTATACACGAAAATTCATCTTTCCCCTCGTGTTGCTGTTACATCGAGCCCATTTTGTCAAAAACAAAAGAATCTGACGGTCGTTCCTCACAGTTTTAAGATGTTACACTAAGCGTAAGATTCCCTAAGCTTACAAGCATTCTGTAACTACTTTATGTAATTACGTTAAATTTTTCGAGACTCCAAGCACAACCTTCTATGGTGTAAACCTTGCCTCTTATCTGAGTCTGAGTCTGAATGTCTCGACATTAAATCCCATGTGAGCAGTAATGCAGTCGAAATCCTCGGACCTTCCCTCGTTTTTCCCGAGCATCTGCGCCTGGCGTCTTCCTAAGCGGCAGCAGTTAGTGGTGCAGCGCATGGGATCACCACCCGCGCATTACGGGCTTCGTCGCCCACATTTCAGCATGTCAGCGTGACCAGGGACCCGTTCTGTCACAACGGCCCCTCTGCTTGTACCGATAGCCTGGAAAACTATCCTAACTGGGTTAGGAACCTGGGTCCGTTTCGTTGGAACCCCGTCGATTTGATGAAATATGACAGCATACAGTTGGGGTTTGCGGCCACTCGGAACGTTGGGGGAGCCGTGGGATGACGGACTCGCTCGTTTTTCAGTTCAGATTAGGCTGCCGTGCGTCCCATGCACCGGGGTACCATTTTACGATGGCTCTACATCATTCTCCCCAGATTTATTTCGGCAGACCCGTGACGTGATTTGTCTAAATTGACTCGTGCAAGACGTCCACCGGGGCCACTTCTGCCGTCGAGAGTCCAATGATAAAAGCCACTTACTGCAATGGGCAGATGCTAGAGTTATCCTGCGCGCTGGAATGAGACCCGGCAGCCTATGAAAGTGCACGGCGGCCGAGGTTACGGGCGGGCTACAGAGCTTTTAACGGGATTTTGGGATCCACAATGTCCAGGATGGGCTTTATCGCTCCGCCAGCTCTGTGATCCGTCGTGGGATACTGGTTAATGGTCCTGCGTGGTAATTTTACAGTTGATGGTGTATGTGGACACCTGGCATTGACTGGGGATTTTGGGGTGGTGGTGGGGGGAGGGGGAAATATTTAAAAGCCCCTTACATAAGAGCATAAGAAATTTACAAAGGAGAGGAGGCCATTCAGCCCATCAAGCTAGTTTGGGGAGAACTTAACTAATAGCTCAGAGCTGTTAAAATCTTATCTAGTACTGATTTAAGGAACTCAGGGTTTTAGCTTGCGCTACACTAGCAGGAAGACTATTCCATACTCTAACTACACGCTGTGTAAAAAAGCGCTTCCTCAAATTTGTTTTAAAATGTTCACCCGCTAATTTCCACTTATAGCCACGAGTTATAATATTTAAACTAATATCGAAGTGGCCATTTTGCTGAACAGCATCCAGACCTGTCCCTTCCCCGTAAGGAAACACCATCAGTGGCTGGTGCCTTTTCTTACTAAGCAAGTTCGAATCCCTTAATTCTCCAGAATGACATCGTTAATATGCCTTTAATTCAGAGAAGCAATGCCAGTGTTTACACTGAGGATCCGTTGGCCTTTTGGGGAAACCTCTGTGGTTTATGGACGGTAGCATAAGACAAACCTGCACACTGAAGGTATTCAGGGCGATCTCACGGAAAAACGAGTCTGTCGAAAAGGTCACGGAGTTCAATTGATCGGTGCAATGATCTAATGGAGGCAAAATGGGGAAAGGCAGTTCATATTGGATGTTTGCACATGGGTGCGATTCTCCCAGCACTGTCAAGAAGGGAGAAAAACACAGAGGGGAAAGGAATCGTTATGCGGAATATAAAACGTGTTACTTAGAAACGATTTGTCAGCACAGAAACGACACCGTACCGGATCGCGCACGTACTTTGCGTAAATGGGTGTCAATGTTTCCCGCTCATCGGTCACAGCCATGTTTCCAGATGGCCTTCACGGCAACATCTCCCACATCAAACAGATCCGGCGACACTCCAAATATCAGTCTCTTGACTTTGAAGTCACACGCAATTAAACTCAGCCCGACCGATTCCAGTTAATAACAGCGCTGTCGACAGGTCGGTTGCCTAATTGATGTGCTCCATTTATCACTTGCTCGCTGACACGTGCGTGAAGAAGAAAGAAAGGGAATCGGCGAATGAAAGCGAGCATCAGCTTGTAATTTGGCAATGAGGTGCGATCCTGCTGCCCTATGGCCACAAGAATTTCCAGACGTCTGATTGGATAATCCACTTTAACACCCTCTTTTTTGATTGGTTCGGTATTTGTCTGTAGATCTCTCTGGATGTTCCATTTTTATGTCCTGAACCAATTCAGCAGGTCTTAGGTACAGGTCTTTGATTTGTTTGGCAAATGGTTTTTTGGTATTTTTTTTAACTAAATACCAGTTCTTAGGTCTTTGGGAAAGTTCTTAGACTGATTTAGTGTGAATGAGCCAGCTATTCTTCAGTGTCAGTGTTTGACTATTTCTGTAGCTCTGAGGACCTGGGGTCTGACTGGATTGGCAGTTCTTAGGATCCCCGCTGTGAAATCCTCTCAAGATGCCCCACAGAGATGCAGACAGAGAGCTGGAGTTGCAGGCCAGACCTCTGAATGGCCGTGTGCGTCCAGGAAGTACAGCACACTCAGGGCCGCAAGGAGCAAATGGCCTCGCTCTCACTGGGAAAAATAACACCCACAAAGGCAGGAAGGATCGACTCACAGGAGCCAAGGTTTCATTGGCCACTGACTTATGACCGGGAGGTTCTAGGTTCAGTTCCCAGGAGTGGATATCCACATGTATTTCTAAAGTACCGAATGCGTGCTAGTGCAGTTTCAGCTGTGAAAGCTAAACAGAGAGTGCAGTTACAATCTATGAGAGAAAGATGTAGTCTGATTAGTTACCTTTGAAGCTAAGTCTCCCAGAGACTTGTATTAAGTTACAGAATCAGCCAGATAATTACCAAAGGTACTTCATGCAGTTTGTATGGTTAAAACCGAAAGCTGTTTCACGAGACTCCATGTTCAATCAAAAGTATTTTAATAGGCAAGGCTTAATCATCGCACCTCTTTTATCGAGGGATAATTTAACATTTTAAATATCACAGTATTAGTCTATGAATTCTTATCATTTAACCAAACTGGTTGCACGATAATAAAGCGATAACAAATTTATATCTGGCCACTTCAGTGCTCTTAAAGAAGACTATGTTATGCAATTTGCCAAGTGCGTAGGGGGTCCGTACGAGAAAGAGAAACTGTACATACACAAACTCTCCAGGAAGCAAACTGTGGACCCATCTGCTATGCGATAAATATCTACATTTGCTGTTAAATCTCGAGAGCTAATTTGCTTTGTTATCAGGTTTGCAGAGTGTAGTGTTAAAGCCACCAGATGTATAGTTCTGAGGCTTAAATTCTGTCTCAGGGTCCTCTGACTGCAGGATTCCCTGGGAAAGGATGCATTTTTGATCAGCTGAACGAGCTAATGTACCATGCACCAGCCTTTTAATGCAACGTTGCAGGAGCCAATTAATTTGCATAACTCAGGAAGTGTTGCCGTGTCTTTAAGGTAGACTTGGCAGCTTGTAGGCCTTGTCTGCCCTGAACATTACCACGTCTTGATAGATTAATCATTGTGTTGTACAATTAATTATACTTATGACAAAATGAACCCTCTACCCACAATTGGGTGGCTGGGGTCTGGTATTAATGCTTCATAAAACGGCATGATTTACTGTATACCTTAATAGTGGAGGATGCCTAAGGCTGAATAAAATTAATATTTTGCCGTCCATCTGGATGCCCAAGTAAAATTAATGAGGGAAGGAAGCCCACGGTAAAAGCAGAACATGGATCAATTTGCGGATTTTAAGCCGTGGCAGAGAGCGTCGCTTGGGGTGAGGGGGCGTCGTCTTTGAAAGCTGAGGGCCGCCGCCATCGCTTCAGGGACAGCCGTCGCGCGGCGCATCTTCGCAAAGTCGCTCGCACAAATTGTCCCCTCCGCCCGGCTAATTAATATTCAATTACGGCTCTCATCGCCCGCCCCCCGCATCTCTAATTGAATCACGTTAGCGAGCTGCTCGATGTGGCGTTTTGATGAATGCTCAGCATTGACTGCCTGAGAGGTAACTTTGTGTTTGCGTGCGTGTAATTGTTCTGATCGGCTCTGCATCTGGGTTTCGCCAGTCGCCGTCAGCTGTGGGGTGGGGGGGGGGGGGGGGGGGGTTGAGGGCAGGGGGAGACATGCCAACACCCCGCCGGGGATCGGCCTTGCGCTAGCCGCTGCTAGCTACCTCGCCGTGACGATGTGACTTTCAGACAGCCCGTTTCTTTACTGCTGGGGGGGGCGGGGGGGGGGGGGGGGGCGGGGGGGGGGGGGGGGGTATTCGTCCACAAAGAAAAGTCCCTCGCAGGAGCCAGACGCGGCACTTGGACAGATTTGGGACGTTTCCCGCAGTGACATGGCCCGGATTGAGTACATGTCGCCTATTTCGTTTAGAAGTTACGAAGGCTGGCCACAGGAGAGGGGGGGGTGGCGCATGTCATTTTTTTTTTGTCCCACCCAGGGACATTTTTTGAAACATCCTGCCCGATGACCCTCCGTCCTTCTGCTCATTCCTCCCTGTCCCTAAAATAAACAAATAAAGGGAGACGGAGATATAGAGGCCCTTGCGGGGGAATTTGTTTGAGACAGACATTCATAATTTATTACACGATAATAAGAAGATAATGACTGAGACAACTGCCCAGAATGGAGAACAGATCAATAAACTAATGGATAAACAGAGGCTCGGACTCGGGTTCAGCGATCGCACCGAGTTGGCCCAATAGGTGTCGTTATCACGTTCTCCTGGGGTGAGAAAATTTCACCTTGTGGTGTCGGCCTGCGCTTTAATTTGCGGCTCTGATGCATCCTAATGGTTGCGTTTTATTCCCTCATTTACCGCAGCCAGAGAGGAAGCAAGGGGGTGGGGTGGGGGGGGGGGGGCAGCTGGCAGCGGAGTGGGCCAATCAGAGCTCTTTCAGCCTCTGACCTGCATCTCTTCTTCCCTCTATGCCACGCACAGACGGTTCTCACCATGGGTTCTAACCTCACATCCAGTCCGGTTTCACCCTGGGTCTGGGCGGTACTCCCACGTCTATTACGGACTGACTGTGCTTGACCTGTGGTCATCCCTGTCCCTGGTAGGCGACAGAAAAAGGCTAGATTTTTTTGGTTAACTGAATAGGAAAAGGGGGTAGCTCGCACACCTGTCGCGGGTTCGAATCCCACCTCTGGTCGCTGTGTGTGGATTGTGTGTTTTCTCACCCTATGCGGGTTTCCTCCTGCAGTCCTAATTAGGTGCATTGGGTACAGTTGAATCATTCAATAAAATTTCAAGTATTCCGATATTCAGACCTCTGAAGGGGCCAATATTAAAGGCCAGAGGGCACATTCTTAATCAAAGGGAAAATACCTACAGTTTAAAAAAAATGTGAATTTTTAAATCCTGGTTTAATCCTGGATCTGCTGGCAGAGGCTACGCTGAGCAGCAGGTTGCTTCCAGGTTCAGAATTTGTAAGACAGCAGTAAGCAAGAATAAGATGAAGCAGGAGACACTGGGAACGATCAGAAACTAGCCAGGTGGAGGGCAGGCGCAACTTTCTAATGGCAGAGATGACCGTTACCTTATCCAGCAATGCCTCGTGAATCGAAGGATGACCTCAAGTGACCTTCAAAAGGGAAAGGAAACACTAAGTGCACTGCCAGGACGGTTTGTATAAGGCTGCTAGAAGCAGGACTGAAGACCCATAAAGCAAGGAAGAAGCCCATTGATAATGAGAAGCAGGAACGAGGCAGGCTGGAGTTTGCAAAAAAAAAAATTATTTTACACTGTTGCATGCCCATATATCGATAAATGAGTGAAACTGAGCATTTTGCTGTGGTTATTTCCCAGAGCTGTGTACATGCAATGGTGTCACTCTTATGCAAGATTAGCGTGATCAGCAATATTTGGGGGCACCACAAATGGCATTGAGTAATGTGACGTTAACCAGGACAAGTGTGCTTAGCCTTCCAAGGCAATTTTACATCTCGAGTCAACTGGGGTTCAAAACACTGTCAGTTTGGTATTTTTTTTGTTGTGAAGTGCAGCTGTAACAGTGCAGAACCACAAAGGATGGAGTAAAAAAAAAAATTATGAGAACACTCTTCCTGTTTGTACACTCACGGTAGCACCCCTGCCCCTCCCCACCCCCCCCCCATAGAATCCACTCAAGCATGAGGCAAAAATGAAAAGAGAAGAAAAAGAAATGAACTCCTAGAAGCTCCGCATGCAGCGGGACCATAAAAGTTGCAACTGCCAGTTCAGGTGGAAAAAATGCTCGAGCGAAAAAATGTATTCAATAAATAGAGGGACCAGCAGGGGGCCGCGGAGCGAGTGTGAGATGCCGGTTTGGAGATTGCTGTAATGGATGGGGGGGGGGGGGGGGTGGGGGGGGCGTAGATGGAGCATGAGTGTACATTAAACAGCGGTGCTTATTGCTTGCGACACATCCCCATCCTCTGGGAATATAACACTTAACTCTCTCCTTGTTCTTTCAATTTCTGGGCGCGACCCCCGTTTCATATTTTTAAATAAATCTGTGCTGTTTAGGCGTGGAGATGTGAATGCTTGGGAATGAGAACTACTTACCTCTCTTTGTACATGTCACACAGACACCCCCAACCCCCCCCCCCCCGCCCGTCCCATTCATAGCAGTTTCCTCCATTGCTCCCTCAAACACATTATCTTCATCTGAGCTTTAGTTCGTTATTGTGATGAGCAGAGTTTAGGTCAAGTAAAGCTGTATTTGCCATGGACAAATACACAGTGAAAGGAAACAGCGTTATTCCAAGATCCACAGTGAATCATTCATTACAGGTCAGTTATTACAGTGCTACGGAGAGTTCTGGAATAATCCATGCAGTGCAAAGAAATCCTGTATAATTATCAATAATTTAAGGGAAAGGGAGACAGAGGGAATCGTAATACCCATCTATGTAACGCAACGTAATGTAATAATGTAACATACATTCCACATAAACAAACAATGAACAGGCCTGCTATATAAAACTGGGAAATTAGTGTATGGAAATATAGTACATGCTTCATATGGCAGTGCAGCGCATGACACCGTTTTGGCCAGCATCATTCTCCATGCATCCAACTATATTACATTATATGGGACAATTATCAGACCTTTGAAATGTTATTTTGCTCTTTAGACACTGCACAGTCTTTGTCTGGGGGGCTGGTTGACTTAAGAGGTGGGCTGCAGTGGGGTTTCTGACAGGCCCGCCGTGTTTGGACAACGTCGGAACAGGAGACGTGGGACGCTGGCGCGGAACAGCTGGGATCAGCGGCTCACACTCTCTCTGTAGGGGCCCCCAGGTGCGAGGGCCACAGGTGTACCTCGTCGGTGTCAAATTATGGGTCCACAGTGGATGTGATCTGAGGGTGCCCCTCCCACAGACTGTTAAAGGTGCAAGCCAATTGGCTCGCAGGACTACCACGACGATAAACCCCCCACTTACTCAAATAGGAAGCGGTTACCATAGTGAACTGTGATAATGGCGACTTCAGAAATTGCTGTTATTCCGGTGATGGAAACATTGACGGAAAATTCACAGCTAATTCCCAGATGACAGTCTGGGGGGAGAATTACGCCCAGGCTGCGACCCCCACTTTCACTCCTGACAGAACGACCAGCTCTCGACTTCTTTTTTTTTTTTTGCAAACAGATGGAATGCCTTTATGTTTGCTTTCCTGCAGTTTATGCTGTATTCCTGGTTATTTGTCAGGAAAAATATGACATGAACCTACCGCCCAAAAAAACTTGGTATTTTATAAGTCACACAGTGTACTTTTGTTAAGGGATTGCTGGGCTATTACTAAATGTTTTCTTCTGGAAAAATCTTTTTCTTTTGTTTATTCGCTGCAATTTAGTGAAGTATGACAAACATAATTTTATTAGCTTGTTTTTCTGGTAGATTCTTGTAGCAGAAATGTGTTGGAATCCTGGTAACATATGAATGAAAAAATAAAACATTGATGCTCCCTCTGAGAACTGGCTCTCGGACGATTTCCAATAAAATAAACTATGTTGTTTGCATGTTTCATTATAAACACAGACAGTGATGCACACACACATTTGTACTCATATCTTTGTGGTGACCATCCATTTATTTTCTATGGGCAAAACCCTAATCCCAACTTTGACAGTCTTAACCCCTTCTCAGCTCTACCCTTAACCGTAAGTAACCAACCATTTGGCATTTTTAGTTCTTTGATTTTTATAAAAATTAAATTTCCTTTTGTGGGGACTGCAAAAAAAAATGGTACGCATGAGGGCAAAGGTCACATGTTTTAATCACTGGAGGCTCGCTAGCTCGCTTGGGAAAGGCGCCTCTTGTCTTCTCAGGGAACTGAGCAGAGCAATCTGCCTCACCTTCACAGGGAAACCGTGATCCGAACCGTCCTTAAATACCAGCCGACAAACCACGTCCCCACGTAATCGGGGCCCATCGAATCAGCCCGACCTCCACCTCAAATTACTTCTTGTCAGTTACAATCAAAGGCACTTTGCTAGTATAAACTTCTCCACTCTGCTGAGTTCTTTATGCCCCCCCCCATTGCCTTGTAATCTGGGAGTATGTGCCCAAGAATAACATCTCACTTCCCCCAGAAATGGACTATCCCTGTCAAAACCCGCAAGTTGAGTCGTTCCCAGCTCCTGCTCAGCTTTCCATGCTACAGTTAATCACAGTCCCTTCCAGCTCTCTCTTGTCTCTTCCCCTCCCTTGGGTGCATCTGTTCGGCAGTTTCCCCTGGATTATAATGGTTTCCTCGCAAACCTGATCTTCAACAGATACAATGTCTGATGCATACTACATGTAGAGTCCTTGGCTTTATCTCCCCCGCGTGTATTGGACAGCCCGAACGCCGCACAACCTTAAAAGTACTGAGACTTAATTCAAACTGCTCTCAGCTTCCTTGGGGGTACAGCTGTTAGGTCCCACATTAAAAAAAAATAAAACAAACGAACACATTAAAACGACTGTACATGTAACAGAGGGAGGAAACGGCCGTAAAATACGATCATAACTGCGATGCCACGATCGTAAATGTGAGCGACTAGTAAATATGCCAGAATCGCACACAGACCGGATTGGAAAGACATCCGCCTCAGTTTTCCCATCTTGCAACATCTGTTGATATAAAAACAGCCCCCCCCCCAACCCCGAAATCAAGGCTGTCTATGTTCACCAGAGCAGCATGGAGCACCTGTAAAATACTGCACCATCTACAGCAGTCGTTTATTCCATCTCCCAAACTAGGTCATATTCTCTGCCCTGGGCTCTTAATGAGGCAACACAATCGCTTTTGTGAAACTAAGGAAGAAAAAAACCTTGTTCCAAATATACATATATATTTTTAAAAATAAGTGTTTACTGCTACCAAAATCCCAGTTCTGTATTTTTGCTTAAACTTTGAGTGAACCAAGCCGACAAGCAGAGTGTACAACGGAGGGAGTTTTGTTTCCTATTATAAATTTTACTTTCGCACGTCCAGAGAAGCGATTCAATTTCAGAATCTTCCAAAATATATCATATATCCCTTTTTTTTTGTGGGGGGGGGGAGCTCTGGAATATTCTCTGGTATTAATGGAACACCCAGAACAGACCCTTTAAACGCTGTCAGAATGGAACATCTCCATACAGGGAAAGCATAAAATAAATCACTCAAGACGTGTATAAAAGTCGGGGCTCGCAAAGCTGCGCCTTCACTCCGCGGCATTCCCAAGTGCCGCAGTCAGAGATTAATGCTAGACTCTGTTTTGGCAGAAAGCGACAGCGAGCTACTGGGGTCCCCATAAAACCGCTAACAGCTGTAGCATCGGGGCAGCAGCGCAGCCAAATATATAACGAAAAAGGAAATGCGACAGTCAGCCAGCAGAAGGTATTCCAGTCTCGCAGAATCTCCCTCCTTGCTGTTGACTTTCCATGACCTGCTTAAACAGTGCGGCACACTGTACTTAATTAGCTGTTACACCATCTTCTGAAACCACTTATCCTGTTCGGGGCTGGGGGTCCAGAGCCAATCCTGGAGGCTGCAGGCACAAGGCAGGGAACAGCCCAGGATGGGGCACCAACCCATCACAGGGCACAAGGCAGGGAACAGCCCAGGATGGGGCACCAAACCATCACAGGGCACACCCACACACCATTCACTCTCACACACAGACAATTTGGTAATTCCAATCAGCCTCAACATGTTTTTTGGACTGTGAGTGGGAGTGGGGGGGGGGGGGGGGGACTGGAGTACCTGGAGGAAACCCCATGATGACAATATGCAAACTCTGCACACATGGAATGCTGGCGGGGACTCGAACCCAATCCCCACTGGTATGAGGCGACAGTGCTATCCACTGCACCCCCTTGCTGATGTCATTTGCAGGATTTATGTTACATAGTGTCCCACAGATGTAAACTTTAATGTTAAAATGTTTTTAGAGGAGGTAAACGTATATGTGGCTTATAATTAGAATATGCATAAAATACTTCATTTTTATATTAATTTTGAAGTACTTTATTAATTACACCCTCCAGTTTAACAAGCTGTCTATTTTCTTTACTAAGGGTCCTGCGTCCTTTTTGGTCATAGTGTAAGGAAAAGAGTGATAAAGTGAATATTAATAAGAATATGTATGATTGGCCTACCTGACACTGACGGTCTCCCAGTTTAAACACGGCGCACTGGGACATGGGCACGTAACGGTCAGAAATATACACATTAGAAACAGTTAGAAAAATGCAGTTGTGCAAATGGGCAATGAACTGTAACGACAGGTATTGGTTACGGTATTATCAATAGGCAGTGATGTCTTTTTTAGATAACAGATAGAAAGCTAATCCATGGGGTAGTGCTACACCTGAAGTGCATGAGAACCTGCCAACAGCTTGATAGTTCGGAGGAGATGGAGATTCGGGTGGGGAAGGAGGCGCCCGTCGTAGCAGGTACGTGACAAAGCTACACTTCAGCACTTATTTAAGTGAATGCGGTGGTGAATTCCTCTGCTCAGCGCCGAAGGCTGTCAGGGTCCCAGGCTGCCGCATGGCTGCCTTCGGCACGCAACTGGTGAAATCACATATGGTATGAAACTGTGCCGCTACTGGGCCGGGTTGGGTTGTGGGGGTCATGGGTTCTCCATCAGCCTCTCTCTGACAGTCACGCCCCCTCCCCGAGGCAGACCGACCTTCGCCCGAAAACGAAGGGTTCGCGAACTCCCTCCACATAAGGACGGCACTGTGCTTGGAGTGGGGGTCTTAAGAATAAGACGCCACTGTGGCTGAGCTGTGATGGGTCCCCACATCTGTGCGGGGTGGAGGGGGGTGGGGGCATTTTTGTTCAGGCACACGGTTACTGTGCCATGGCGGGCAGGTGGAGTAACCAGGGGACACAGCACCTACACTGAAACAGGCAGCACGTGTATGATCGCTGGCAAACCTTTATTTGTGCTTTATTTGTTCTTGCCTATAATGCCGGCGATCATGTGTTTGCCGTGATGTTCAGGAGGTCGTTCAATTTTATTTGTATAGTGCATTTTCAGAACATTACATTGTCTCAAAGTGCTTTACATTGTCCCTGCCCGAAGCCCCCAGAGATCAAGCCAGAGGCGGCAGTGGCAAGAAAAACCCCCCTAGAAGGATGAAACCTTGGGAGGAACCAGACTCAAAGGGGGAGCCAATTTCAGGAAGTCAAATGAACAAGATGGCGAAATCCTAGTTTTCATCAGTCACAATGCAGGAGCCTCATTAGCTGACACTTGATGGTTTACTTTTCAGATAATGATTTCTCACACATTTGTTTCATAATAACTTTAATAATAATTTGTCTTGCGTTCTTTCTTTGTTGTGGGAAATTTCACCAGGTTGTTCTCCGTCGACTCACCGTCCAAAGACATGCGTTTAGTCTAGCTGGCGTCTCTAAATCCCTCAACGTTTGATTGTCTTCAAGTGTCTTTCGTGATGCACTTGACATCCAAGTGTACTCGTACCTAACCAGGGTGGTGTTCCACAAAGCAAGATGTCTCATTTAGCTGGGTTGACTTAAGCTAGAGGTCACGAGTTTAGCTAATGAGCAGAAACCAGCTCAGTGCTGCTTTAGCTCAACTGTTCTGAACTTTTAATTCTTTATCGCTGAAGCCCGAACGCCTCATAAGCAGTGGGTCCGATGGGAGGCAACATTCGGCTTATCGATCACGGTGTGGTCACGCTTTACCCGTGACAACCGCCACCGGAAGACACTGCCCCATGCACGACCGGATCACATGATAGCGGAGACAGGCAGAAACCAACGAACGGAAACCAATGAACGGTTCCTCAAGGTGCATAACTTCCCAGTGCTCCAGGTACTGACTGACCCTGTTTTCACAAAAGACGTACGTCGATTTGGACCAAAGCGCCTGCTACATGACCATAATGTCTCCGTAATGCGGATCATGCATTCCAACCGCACCATGAGACGATCCACATCCAACATTGCAAGTTTATGCAGATGTAAAGCGTTTAACTTAACCTGGACAGCGGATGCTAAAATTCAGCCTACAGAGCATCATGGGAAAATTAAATGTTATTAAATAGGAGCTGAATAAATAAGTTGACCTGTTTTGAACACTGTGTAAGTAAATATGCCTTTAATGGAATCGTAACGGTGTGTTACACTGTAAGTACATTGTGTGAGCGGCACTGGAATACAGTGCGGCTGGCCTGCGTTGTGTTTACAGTGGGGGTGCCAGAGGGGGGGGTGCCATAGGCCAGAGGCGAGGCTGCTTTTTACAGGAGGTCAAAGCAGGGGCAGCCCCTGCCGTCCCCCTCTAATCCCCTGCCCGCCCCCCTGAGGGGTCCGTGGCCCTGCTGTTGTTTGATCGGCCATCTGCAGGGATGTTCCTCGCTCAGATACATCGTTTCCCATAAACTGTCCCCTAGAACGGAGAAGCGGGGGCGTTCAAAAGATGACGACGGCTCCGGCAGCCCCGGGCGGCAACCGCCTCAACCGCGGGGATTCCGGTTGACCTCCGAGGCGGAGCTGAAAACGTCAAAGGACACAGCAATCAAAATATGCAGACCTCTTTGTCTTCGGCGGCGCTCCGTCGCGACTGGACTCTCGTTCTCATGTTTCGCTCGAAAAACGCTCAAAAAACGGCGAATTTCAGTATCAGCCAATACGAACTGAGGTACATTGTACAGTACTTCATAGACAGAACAGTGCACGAATGTTACTTAATTGCCCTGAAACCATCTTATCTTGCGAATATGCCTCCTATTCTAGAAGACGTCCTGTTGGTGGGGGGACGGGGAGTCGATGGAGGGCAGACCCATCTCCTACAGCGATGCCCTGCGAGAAAGCACACATGCCCTCCCACTGTTGGAAAAACCCTGTGTATATACTGAGTGGAAGCAATCTTGCACAACCAAGGAACCTAATCCTGTGACTAACAGGGTTGCTGGGGGGGGGGGTTGTTTTATCCCGTGGCCGAATGCTCCCCCACCCCCACATGCAGATGCGAGGGGGAGGCCCTGCACAAAGTGGGCAGCCGCTGAGAAGCCTGGCAGTGACAAAGGCAGCGGTGAGGCTCTCAGTCACCACAGGATGGTCGTGGGCCCAAGCGAGATGGGCTTCGCTCGCCCCGTAGTCCCCTCCCCCTTAATCACCCGCTCACCCCCCATCTTCCGTCGCTGGAGTTAAGCTACATTCAGCAGTGCGATATGGCACGTGGCTTTTTGGCCAGATTTACCTAAAAGGTTGTAAAATTCATGTCAGGTGATTTTACATATTTAATCTAGGTCTGCATCCCATTTTTTAACATTCATGCATTAAAATGTCTTCGGCAAGTTTTCTGAATCTCTGTACATTAAACTAGTGCCAATCAATCAATGCCATAGGAGAAAGTTTGGTATTGGGGGAGGGTATTACAATGAGCTATATCTATGGCATATAAATATTTAAGTATTAGTACCTATACATGTCAGTTAACATATAAAATATTTAAATGTGTAAAAGTGACGCTTTGAGGTGAGCGATATGTATTTATTTATGATTGTTTATGTATTTATGACTACAGGTGCGGAATAATTGCTATGTACAGTAGGTAGATGTATATTTATAAAATGCATTTGACATTTAAATATAAAAATGATATATGTTATATATATATATATATATATATATATATATATATATATATATATATTTTTTTTTTTTAATGGTTCTTAGATTTAAAACGCGCCCTAGCCATCATTGTGATGTTTGAAGAGGTTAGATGAACTGAGGATCTCGTTTTTATTAAATATTTAAAAGATTGATATTAACATTCCCCCCGTGACCCAGAGGGATAAGCGGTTTAGAAAATGGATGGATGGGTGATATTATGATTAAATGTAGTGAAATTACAAAAGATCGTCCAGCCTTCCAGCAAATTTCCCAGGACAGGGTCTGGGGTCACTTACCATATCTGTCTTTAATAATATTTATACATTTGTAAATAAAAGGAATAAACGTTGAGTGCGATAAGGGTGTAGTTTTGGTGTGTAGCCTTGCGGATGAGCCTCTGTGGGTCTGGCTGGCGCAGTCGCCGTCGGCACAGCTGTAAATTCGCTGGAGCAGAGCAAGTTATTTCGCTTTCGTCAAGGGTAATAGAAAAAGCAACGTTCCACCTGGCGCCCTGGCCGGCCGCGCCACCGTCTCGAATCGCCCCGATGCTGCTCTCCGGCCCTGGTCACACAGCGAAGTTTGCCGCGTCGCTCAGGATTAATCACGCTAAATTTCGGATCACTCTAAGGCACGTGTACGGCCTGTTGCCGGTTGGCGAGGAGCTTGTTTACTCATCCGCATCTCCAGCTGCCAACGGCTGATCAGTGTGAGAGTGGCATCTGTTACGTGGAAACGGGTGCCCTCGCTCCCCTTGAAGGGATGGCGGGGGAGGAGCCGGCCTGCTGAGCGACAGGGCCTGGGGCTCGCCTGGCCTGTCGCGGCCCAGACAGTCCTCTGTCTCCCTGCCTGCTGACCTCCCCGCAGCTCCTCACTCCCAGGTGTCTAATGTGCCTCTCTGGTCCTTCAGGCGAGTTGCTGGAATACAGTTAACCTCTTGCTGTTTCCAGAATCACATGAAGGTGGTTGCTTGGAGATGCTCTCGCCTGGCTTAAGGGGACCATGACTCAACCACTCAAACGTATCCAAAAAGCATGGCTTCCTTTATGTGCTTTAAGAGTGATACTGCTTGATATAAAATTCTTTTGGAAACACAAAGATGATGACACCTTAAACACAAAAATGAGACGAAGCACAGTAACTTTCTCAGAAAAACAAAATACAAATGGTGCGGAATTTATCTACATAGTATAGTGCAGGTTATATTATCAGAACAATACTGGGGTTTGCAGGAAATCGGAGATTTAAGATCTCAATTATATCAGGGAAAAGGTCCCATCCTAAGAGATCGCATCGATCTAAATTAATGTTTGTTTTTTTTCAATTAAGAACGAAAAATATCCAGGAGTGACCTTGAAGACTCGACGTTTCATTATAGGTGATTCTGCGAGGCCGCAAAACACTTTAATTAGAAGCACCCAAACCACAGCGGGGGGGGGGGAGGGGGGGGCACAGAGAAGGAGAGTGTGACAGATTTCATCAGATGTGTGTGCGGTAATTGCAACAGGAACCCAACTTGTTCAGCACTGGTCTTTGTTAGGAGCATGGCTGTCTATGGTCAATTACAAGCAGCAGAGAAAGAAAAGGAAGGAAAGGGGTGGGGGGGGGGGGGGGCGAAATTTAATTGGAGGAGCCTTCTTGTCATTTCACAGATCTGCGTAACATCCGTAATGTGGAGTATTGCATATTAGCCGCAGTGTAGTTGGAGTCTTGAGGTTCATTCCAGGATGGGGGGGCGGGGGGGGGGGGGAGGGGGGATGAGTTAATCAAAAGGACAATGTAGGGGGACAAAGGGAGAAGATTAGACCAGGAACCTCTCAAGCACAGGAACATCAACATGGGCAACATAACCGAGGTGGCTGCTCTGCTGTCAGGCTCAGGTCCGCTCCTCCATCCACGCTGGAACTCAAAGGCTCCCTGAAGCAGTCCTTTGCTAAAACCGGGCCTCTCTACCTTTCAAATGGTGTAAAACGCCCAGAAGGTGCCCTAATAAAACAACCAAAATAATAATAATAATAATAATAATAATAATAATAATAATGAAAATTCTTTGCCACAATAACAAAAACGTGAATCCTTGTGCAGTTTCTCCATGAAAACAATGTGATTCATGACACCCAAAACAGCTGTAAGAATCCGTAGTGACATATCTTGTTCCCACAGACACACACACACACATGCACACACACACACACACAACACACACACACACACTTTGATAACAACATTCACATGCTACATTTACACAGTAACTAGACAATATACTTCATGTACTACATCTACGTACAGGTTGAGGTGCGGGTTACTTTATTTGTACCTGTAGGTAAATTTTGTTTACAGGAGAGGAGTCAGCATCCACATAACCAGCAAGCAAACATGCACGCGTGCCCGCCCAAACAATCGAACAAGCAAAACAAGCAAACGAACGAATGAATAAATAAATTAATTTACACATTATCCATATCACCACCTGTGCACAGTGAGGCATTGTCCACGTTAGCCGGTCTAACAGCACTGTCTGTCCGTTAGTGAGGAGCTGCAGTTGCATATTTAGATATAAGCGTTCGCACTCGTATCTGCACTCCAGCAGTAAGCGGCAGCTGGGTGATATTATCTGTCTGGGGACCCCATGGCAGCCCTGAGCCAATTTCGGGACGAGCGTGTGCTATGGCTGCTGGCTAGACAACAAGGGTCCGCACGCCATCTCCCACAACACGCACGACAGAGGGATCCATCTACAACTTCATTCTTATATCGCACAAATATGTTTCTGGCTGTTTCCAAAGTTTGAACATGTGCTTTTAATACGGGGAAAGGCTTGCTGGCATGTGGGCATCCAAGGAACAGCTTGTTCCGCTTAAGCGAAGCATTTATTAAGGCTTAGTAAGCGTTGTTACACCTTTTACCAGGTTGGTAAAGAGTTGGTCTCTGGCAGCAAACACTGGCACAACTTTCGCTTCCGTATATCCTACCAGGGAGCCTTTGCAATCCACTGGCCCTCAGAATAAAGTGTTTATGAAGTGACTAGTAGAATCCACACACATAATGATTCTTACATGAATGAGCGATTAACAGTTTGAGCCCTGAGCAGTTATGAAATGAAAGCAAAGCACTATGGGAAGCGGTCCGGCTGAATGTCCATTGTGCGTGAATGGTTTCTTTTGCCCCTGCATGAGTGGGAGTGCCAGGGGGAATGAAAGAGAAAGAGAGAGAGAGAGAGAGAGAGAGAGAGAGGAAGAGAGTGTGATGGAAGTGGAAGCATGCAGGAGTGGAAGGGTTAGAAAAAAAGAGAGGAAAGATGATTAATTAAAGAAAAGAAAGAAAAGGAAAAGTGTGATAGGGAAGTACTTCTGGTTGGGGCAACGGAAAAAAAGGTGCAAGGCATGTAGAATAGATGGGAAGGAGAAGCGGGGGCGAGGCGTGGATGGCAGGAGATGAGCTCCCTGTCTCCAACATGCCTGTCCGTATCGCCCACACGTGTAAATGTATGTGCAGTATATGACCCAGTCAGTGTAATACGAGGTATGTCATCTAGTCAGTGTGTAAATGTAGTACATGAAATATAGTGAGATTAGAGTTTCCCCCATAGAAATGAATGGAGAGTCCCCAGAAATATATGACATCATACCTTCTGAGTGTGTGTGTGCGTGTGTGTGGATGTGCACGTGTGCTTGTGTGGACATGTGTGCACGTGCGTGTGTGTGTGTGCGTGTGTGTGTGTGTGTGTGTGTGTGTGCGCACATGCAGTCTCATGCGGAGCTGTACTAGGCTTCTGGCTTGACCTGGCCGTTAACTGATGTGGTGTGTTGCCGGGGGCCGGGTGGGGGCTAGAATGGGGGTAGGAGAGCGCTGTGTTTCAGACTCACACAGGCCAACGCATCAGCTCTCATTCCTGGCTTTCGGTCATGTTTGATTCCCCTTCTGTCACCCCCGGCCCACCCCATGTATGGTTCCCTCCTATGGCAGGGTGGGGCCATATTGCCACAATGACTCAGTGACTCCAGCTCCGGAAGAAGCGCTCTGTGCAGGAGGCAGTGCCCAGTTTGGCCTGGGGGGCGGCGACACTCCCGTCAGGGTGATGCGTTACCCCGGTCTGAGGCATCACTCCATTTTAACTTAGCTTTGATTGGCTCCATAAGAAAAAGAAAACTCCAGAACACTGCTCGTTAGAATAAACATGTAAACATCTGGAGACGTAACCAGGCATGGAATTCGTCGCAATAAACGCGAGGCCGTAACTCACGGCAATGCCGTCCTCCGAAGCGCGCGAATGTACGCAGACTGCCTGTTTTTCCAGAACAGCCCGTTCCTGGCTTCAGACAGTCCTGCCGTGTTCTCAGAAGCGTGCGGATCGGCGTGTGCGGACACAGCGTCCAAATGGAAGGTCCGGGCTGGTGGGTAGCCTCCGGTTTCTTGACGTTTCTGGAATGCATTGGTGCGCTGCCATTTTCTTTTTTGTGCCTTAAACAGCGCTTCAGCTAATTGCTCCGCAGATCAAGCAGTCTATAAAACCGTCAAGACTCTGTTAAATATTTATGGAGATGAATGAAACGAAAAAAAAAAAAAAATGGCTGCACTAGGTGCCCCCTTCCCAGATAGCGCTGCGTTCCGAACAGCTGCGATTACGATAAACGGCCCGGCACATTTTTCCCTCCCTCAGTCGGTCCCGCGAGTCACCTGCTGCACGGTTTACTTGACGCGAAATATGTGCGGACAAGTTGCGGCCAATCACGGCGGTAGCGCAGGCCTCACGTCCAATGAAATCAGTCGGTAGGTCAACTGGGCCACTTTTCACTGGCCAATGTAGCATCCTCTACTCTATGGTCCCCTTTTCTGAGTATGTGTTCCGGTGGGGGTCTTATCCAGTCTCAGTGTGGACCGGCCTCAATGCATCAATGAAGCTGCTTGAGGCCCAAAAGCTGGCCCATCTCCAGGACCGTCTTATCTTTATGTGACAGACCCGGTCACCTTAGAAACCATTTTGAAACGTTGCATAATCTAAGACCCGCCTAGTATCAGCAAGCCTGTGGATGTTCTGCATGTCATATTAGACTTAATCAGAGCATATGGGATGGAGGGGGAAAAAAAACGCTAACAATCACACAAACTGTGTACACTATAATTGCGGGAACACAAGACTGAGTCGACATATGGCATTTATTCAAATCAATTTTCTGCTGATTTCAACAGAACGGAAAGTTCAGGCAAACACTGGAGAGGACAGGGGGGTGGGGGGGGTGGGTGGCTGAGAGAAGGGTCGCTGCCCTGCCCAGGTGCATTCTGGGAAGAGATGAGGCAGGATGGACTTATGCAGGTCTTCTGACTATTGATTCCCTTACAGGACCCCCCACCCTTCCTTGGGGCTTCCAGATTATGTCACAGATTCATCTGAGATTTACATGCCCCCACCACAGACCACTCGATTCATTTGCTTTGCCATTTGGCCACGACATAATGCCGGCCCAGAGCCGAGAGCGTCTCCCCAATTTGGGCCTTGCGAAAATCTGTTTCGTTCCCTGACATGATGCTTATGTTTTAAATGTGCGTCAGATAATCGCCCAAATGTTCGCCTCCTGGGAAGGAATCTGTCGGCATTGCTCCTAGGCTTAAGCGGAACGTTGAGCTCTCATGCCCTCTAATGGCTACCAGAGGAACATCAGCTCAGGGTGTGAGAGGCGAAAACCACAAATCTTCCATGAACCTACAGTTACTACATTAAAAGAACTACTTTACATTATTAATTTTACAGGTATTACTAAGCTCCTCCCATGGAAAGCATCCTTAGACGGACTGAATCATGTATTTCTTCACATGTGAGAATATGTTTGCAAATATAATTTGTGCATAGCCCCTTATCCAAATGAATTCTCGAAATGGAAAAGGCCTTTTTAGTTGCTGCTGGTAATGAAAAAGGTTTAAGAAATTCCAAATAAGGAAAAATACAAGAATAATTGGATACACTTCGGCTTAGTGATGAGTTTACTCAGTAATTTACGCCAGATCCATGCTTAGTCTGCCTTCATTTAACTGGGGTCACTGTTGACATGTTTATTATTTATGTTATATGAAATTATCATGTTACCATGTTGGGTAGCAAGTTGCCTTTCGAGAGGACCCCCAGGATCATACTTCAGAGGCCACATCCCTGTGGCCATGGCAACGGGATGGCGTGGAGATGGCAGGGGCCACGAGAAGAGAACACCTGTGGCCCCTGGGGGCCCCCATAGGCTGTGGCCAGGGCATAAAACAAGCCAGCTTGGACAAGCCTTGTGCCGGAGCCCCCACCTCAACCCCCCCCCCCCGCGCCCCCATCCCCCGCTTTCCTCCTGTGCCTTTATACCATTCGTCAACGGAGGGCCTAATTTGGGGGCCCGAGAGGCAGCTGCTCCCGCCCTTTCAGTGCCTTCGCCCCTTTGAAGTCGACGTCCTGGACCGTTGTCGTCCCACAGAAATCATCTCCACTCACTCCAACGGCTGTGCTTTTGGGGGGGGGGGGGGGGGGGGGGGAGGGGAGTGGAAGAAAGAATTCAAGCATTTCCTGTTGGGCGGGGGGGAAGGGGGGGGAATGGAATTCCAAAATCCATAAACAAAACACAAATAACAAAGAAAAAAAAAAAACACAAGCGGTTTGTGCCCACGGACGCAAGATCAGCATCCCTGCTCAGGAAGCAAGCCTCAGCTTCAGCCTCAGCTTCCGCCTCAGCTTCAGCCTCAGCTTCAGCCTCAGCTTCCACCAGAAGCGTAGCGGAAATCATGCAATTAATTCTTACAAAACCGAGACAAGAAAAAAGCAGATGATTGGTTTAAAAGCAGTCACTGTGGGGCATGTAATCCAAGTGTGCATATTCAAAGTGTCTTCTAATAGTAAATATGAGTTTAATTTTTTTTTTAAAAGATTTGCTAGTGTCGTTATTTATGCCACCAGGGGAATTTGGTCACTACACGTTACATTTCTGAGAGAGATCTTCATTTTTGAGTATAGCCAGCCCAGGGTGTTGGGTACAGCATGCCTTAGGAATCAGAAATATGCCAATGATGCTAATGACAAAGGCACACATATCAGCAATGGGGTGTTTTTAAAACGACAGTTATTTCTATCTTCGGCGTGCTTCTATACCCCATCGTGAGGTTGTGTGTGTGTCTAGTAGCTGTAATGCTGCACATACTCACACCTCCGCAGTTACTTACAGGACCTCCCCCCACCCCAGGTTAGCAAGGTGAGAGACAGTCTGCCCAAGGACCCGCCTGTTAGGTGTCAGCGACGAGCAGGCAGTGGTGACGGTCGCCCCGGGGTCAGCTAATCCCCGCTCTCTGCACCTCCAAGGGGCAATGAATGACCTGTCAGGGAGATGAGTGGCCCCCCTGGACATCACTCCTGGGGTGTGCACGCGTCTGTCTGTGCACACGTGCTTTCCGCAGGACGCCAGTACAGGTGCGTGTGACGGCGTGTGCGGGCACGCACGGCTGCCCAACGAGCCCTGGGAGTGTGTACTGCGCGTATCTGTGACAGCAGGGGCGGCCTGCTGCTCAGACCTCCCCCCCCCAAACAATGTGTGAGAAGTGCATGATGGGAAAGCAGCTGGACCAAGGCCCAGAGCAGCACATCCCAGGCATTGTTAGCCCGAGACCCTTTGGGCAAGCTACCTCCGTCTCCCTAATGGCGCTTATCGTGAATATCAACAGCACAGCGTTATATTTAGGCAGCTATTTTTGTGCTATTTAGCTACATGCCAGGTGCGCTTGATGGATCGTCTCTCCGCAGTCCCATAAGGACCTTGGTTTATGAGGTTCAATGGTAAATAACTGTAGGTTATAACGGGGGGGGGGGGCGGGGGGGGTTGCTTTACGGGAGATAAAAATATTTATTCTCCCCGAAATGTTTACCTCTACATGACTTGCGAGCAGGCAGATTAACGGCTGCTCCCACGTCTCGTCGGGGGGAAAAGGCGTGCCATCCTTTTAAGCGATGATAACGTGCCGTTTCGGCCTAACGGATTAATTAACCAGCGCCACCCGGAGGTTAGAATTTTCTTTATTTAAAGGCATAAATATTGCTGCACCAGGTCGGCCACGTCAATTAGCCGGCGGTTAAAACCCTTTCAACGTTCCCACCTCTGCCCCCGCTTCCTGGACATACGCTTGGAGTGACGTGGCTAAATGCGACCGCTGCGGCCTCCTCGGACCACTGCTTCGTCGCCACTCCTGACCAGCTGCCTGTGACCTTTTCTGTTCGGAGCACAAATGGGTCATTAGCAATGACGCTAATAAATTAGCCTTATTAAGGCTGACACCGATTGGCTGCTCACTGCAGGACCTTCCCAACAGCGGCCAGGAGTGGGGGCGGGGGGGGGGGGGGGGGGGTGGGGGGGGGGGCAAAGGGGAGAAGAAGCATTTATGATTTTTTTTTTTATTATTTGTGGGGGAATATTGCATAAACTATGTTTTTCTGCAGGGGAATGCCTTGGCAACAGTGGGGCATGGCCTGCATGACAGGGGAGTGGCTGGTATAAGAGGGGCGTGGCCTGTGTGAGAGGGGTGTGGTTGGTGTGGGAGGGACGTGGCCTGTGTGAGAGGGGTGTGGTCGGCGTGGGAGGGGCGTGGCCTGTGTGAGAGGGGTGTGGTCGGTGTGGGAGGGGCATGGCTTGTGTGAGAGGGGTGGTGGTCGGCGTGGGAGGGGCGTGGCCTGTGTGAGAGGGGTGTGGTCGGCGTGGGAGGGGCGTGGCCTGTGTGAGAGGGGTGTGGTCGGCGTGGGAGGGGCGTGGCCTGTGTGAGAGGGGTGTGGTCGGCGTGGGAGGGGCGTGGCCTGTGTGAGAGGGGTGTGGTCGGTGTGGGAGGGGCATGGCTTGTGTGAGAGGGGTGTGGTTGGTGTGTGGCCTGTGTGAGAGGGGTGTGGTCGGTGTAGGAGGGGCGTGGCCTGTGTGAGAGGGGTGTGGTCGGTGTGGGAGGGGCGTGGCCTGTGTGAGAGGGGTGAGTTCTGCGGGAGAGGGGCGTGGCCTGTGTGAGAGGGGTGAGTTCTGCGGGAGAGGGGCTTGGCGTGCGGCGGGATTATGTGTCACGACAGTGTTTCTTGCACGAAATCCCTCTGAGTGCTAACGAGCCTGGAAAGGGGCACGGGCCGCTCATTGGTCTCGGATCCCCATGCGAGTGTGAAGATCTCCGTGGCAGACGGCAGGGACTCGTGCTGGAGGGGGATGGGGTGCGGGAAATGGTCACTGGTGGGGGGGGGGGAGGGGCACTGCCAATGGCAAACACGCCCAACTCCCTGGAAAATGCCCCCCATTTCCCTCCTGGGGACCCCAAATTTATAGTGAGGCTTCTGTAGAGTTGGGGGCCCTTGGGGCTGGGGGCGCCAGGGGTTAGTCATGTGTCCGCGCAATATTTCAGTATTCTGTGTATTTCAAGTTAATTTTATTATTAGCATTTTCAAAATAGAACAGACAAGTATATAGCATAAATGGAAAAAATGGATGGCTGATAAATATATAAAATAATTCTTAATTTCAAATGATTATTATTTCAGTATTTATTTATTTTAATAATGATAGACAACAGTGTTCATTCTGTCTAGTCTCATGTCTGACAACAAAAGGAGTACATTATCCTTTTGGGGCATAAAGATCCTGATGGTTACTTGCCCACCAGCTGTAAATATGTGCCGCGACGGGGGGAACCGGGGGCCGCGGCTTGAAGCATCGGCACACCCGCCGTGCCGTCTGCACGCACAGCCATGTAGCGTGATCCCGCGTGGGCTTCCAGCCCGCCGGCATGATGTCGTCTGTCAGGAAGCTTTCACCCTAGTGGGGTTAATCCATCCAGCGCATAACCCTGATCGTCAGGTTGGGAGCGACGGTGCGCTGAAGTCTCAGCGCCCCACCTCAGCTCTTCGCGCCGTGGCCCAGGGCGCCAGGCCTGTCAAGCCTGGAGCCGGAGTGATGGAGAGCCCCCTTCACGGTGCAGCGGGGCCTGGCTCTCACCCCAGCGCTCGGCCCCTCACAGCGGCCCGTTTGCTGCGGCCTCCTTAACCTAATCCAGATGTGCACCACTGTGATTTTTTATTTTTTTTTGCATCCAGAAAAATCATACTTTGCCAGCCTGCTCTGTCACTTTTAGCTGCTGGGGGTGGGGTCAGGACTAGGGTGGGGTGGGGAGGCAGTCAAGGTTATACAGTGATGGGGGGGCCTTTCGCCTTGGGGCCCTGGAACTGGCTGAAAGCAGATTATGACATTTCCCGTAGTCAATCAGTTCCCTTTACTCACGGGCTTTGGAAACGCCCGCAACGGGGGAGGGGGGGTCCGCAAGGACCTCGCGTCTCGTTCAGGCCCCGCTAACCTCGTCACTGACAACACCCTCGGGGCCAAGCTAACGGTCCTGTTAACAGCTGACGCTCGCGGGGGAGCGAGGTGCTGCTGATCTGTACCAGGAAATCAAAGTAGCATCAGACAATGATAAGCGAACGAGGGACAGAGGGAAGCAGTTAGCAAACGGTTTACAGGAGGCTAACGTCTAAAAGTCTTTTACCGTCTGCATGTCTATCGTGCTACTTTAAACCTGCCGTTTCCTTCAGGATTAATACAGTATCTGTATTTATCTATTTCTACATCTATCTCTGACTATCTATCTATCTTTGTCTATGTCTAAAAGCCAAGTCTTGCTGCGAAGTGGAATCTCACTTGGAACGTGACGTTGCAAAGACCATAGCTTCAGGAGAGAATGTACTACAGGGATCGGAAAAGGTGGAATTAAAAGTCCAAAGCTAGTTCCTGGACAAATGTGTCTGCTTGCCAGGTTAGTCTGCGGTAGGTATTGGGTTACATATTTTCCCAACACTCCTCTGAGTTATGGATGTCTTGTGGCATCGAGGTCTAGCTTGATTGAGCAGGGCTGGGGAGTGGCGGGGGAGTGAGTCGTTGTGCCGGCCCCGCTTGGCAGTGGCACCTGGACTTATAGCCCCTGTTCAGGCCAGTGGACGGGCAGCTTTCGAACAGCCACCGTTCTCTGGAGGGGTCGCATAAACAGGAAGGTTGAGGAAAGGAGACGCTGAACTCGGCGACAGGTATCGCAGAGGCCATTTCCGACGGCCCACGATGCAATGCTTCCCTGACCTCTCTCACTGCTCAGAGCTGGTTCTCTCTTCTGCCATGTTGGGTGAGCATTGATGTTAGCTAAGCCTGCCTGGCGTATCTAGAGCTCACTGGCGGCGGGGCGCCCGGGGCAGGAGGGTATTGATTAAACCGAGATTGCAAATCCTATGGAGGCCTCCCCCCGCAAGGGGGGGGGGGGAGGGTGTAAGACGGCTAGCATCTAAGGGGGCGGGGGGGTTAGTATGAATTAGGGCCAAGTAGCCGTGTGTGTGCGTATGGGCGCGTGCGTGTGCATGAGGCAGATCGGAGGATAATCCCGTCGCCCTTTGATCCGATAGTGCCGGGTGCCCGTTGGCTACCGTGAAGTCCCCGGGTCTGGCCGTGAGATTTGGGCCGTCCGAGAAGCAGCGGGACGGTGGGCCGCCTGCCGGGGGCGGGTAATGACATCAGACACGGCTTTCCAAAACAACAGGTGCTTTGGCACGGGCCCTGCCCCCCCCTCTCCATGCCCGTGACATCAGTGCAGACCTCAGCTTAATTAGGAACTACTCGGGTTCACTTGCTACCCAGCCTTCTCCGCAGGAACGAGACCTCCCGGGATCATTCCTCATGCAATGCTAACCAGCCGCCCCTTAAATTCCATCTTTTATTTCCTACTTTTATTTAGCCGTGCTTTTTCTTCACCTAAAACACGATTTTAATTTAAAAATACCAGACGGGAAAAGGAGGGAGAGAAATCGCCAACCCCACAGGCAGGCTGCAAATCTTGTGGAACGGTCATCTGTGTTGTGTTATTCCACTGCGTAGACGGATACCGTTTCCAAGAGGATTCTAGTGGATACTTCAGTAGGAATCCGTTCAAACTGGCCATATGTCCGCCATATGTTGGTGATATTTGTTTCTCTTTTTGCAT
Source organism: Brienomyrus brachyistius (assembly GCF_023856365.1). Classification (NCBI taxonomy): domain Eukaryota; kingdom Metazoa; phylum Chordata; class Actinopteri; order Osteoglossiformes; family Mormyridae; genus Brienomyrus; species Brienomyrus brachyistius. The sequence continues at coordinate 5,130,339 of NC_064553.1, forward strand.
CATCAGTGATATCTTGCCAGGCTGCCGAGCACCAAGCTGCCCGTTAATGCCAGTTTAATCTGGTTTCATCAAAATTCCCAGCATTCTCTGGATGCAAAAAATCCCTTATGGACGCAGGCATGCATTCTCGCTGGGGGCAATGCTGTCGCATCTCTGCGGCGCATCCCCGGGCGAGCGTGCGTCACTCCTTTTGGATTTAATTTCCCTTTTTTTTTTTCACTGCGACGACACAAAATTAATTTTAGCACAGGCTTGCGTCGTGCCGCGCGTTTTAAACAAAAAAAAAGAAACAAACTCGGGTAAAGTTTTGTAGCCTTTTGTAACAAAAACAAGCTACAGGCTATGTATGGCTGTGCGGAGTTTTGCTGTAAAAAAATAACCCAACACTGGATTACACAAACGCAATTTGCTCCTTTAAAATGGTGCGTAAGCCAAAAGTTCATAACACATGCGGCCGCATCTTTATATTCCGCGTGGAAATGGAAAAACTTTCCCAGAAAACCAATAACTGACATATGTTAAAAATAATAAATGGCCCTTTGAAATATGCACATTGTCACGGTAATTAATTATCGGTGTCAAAAAAATTCTGTCGTTATTTATTGCAATAACTGTCCGACTATAAAACAGAATCACACTTTCGGTTCAGATATCTGAAGCGTATTAACGACCATACAGAAATAATTACATTTTAATATCTTTCTGTCGCAGATTAAATAATGCATAATGAAATGGGAAGGAGGCAGAAGAAGCTGAGCATCGTGGGCCCGGGCTGCCTGTGAGCGCGGCTCCATTGGCCAGCTTTCTGCTTATGACTGGAGTAGCTTCAACTTTGTTAGACGTCTAAGAATATGGGAATCCGTTTGTTGATACTTCACTTAACAGTGCCCCCCCCCCCCCCACTTCGACATGCCAGCTTGACATCTCCTGACTCTTTGTTTACCTCCCTTCAGGGCCATGGTGAATGATTTTGATGCCTGTGAAGGCACACCAGCGCTACGTCCTCATCTCTTGGGCCACGGTGAATGATTTTGATGCCTGTGAGGCACACCAGCGCTACGTCCTCATCTCTTGGGCCACGGTGAATGATTTTGATGCCTGTGAAGGCACACCAGCGCTACATCCTCATCTCTTGGGCCACGGTGAATGATTTTGATGCCTGTGAAGGCACACCAGCGCTACGTCCTCATCTCTTGGGCCACGGTGAATGATTTTGATGCCTGTGAAGGCACACCAGCGCTACGTCCTCATCTCTTGGTGACCCTCGCTTCTGCGTTTTGCGCAAACTCTTCATCTTCCCCAAGCAATGATCGGGACGGCAGGGACCCTCAGTGTGTGGCTTTCTGGGCTCGAGTCCCGCCTCCGCTCTGCGGGTGTGGAGTTTGCATGTTCTCCCCATGTTCTCCCCCTATGTTCTCCGCTTCTCCTCTGGGTTCTCCTCCCGCTGCCCAAAGACATGCAGTTAGGCTAATTGGCACCACTAGACTACCCATTGTGCGTGACTGTATGTAGGTATGTGGCCTGCTATGGCCTGGCACCCCCCCAGGGTTGTACCCAGCCTTGTGCCCCATGGTACCTGGGACAGACTCCAGCCTCCCCTGCGACTATTTCCATTTGAAATTATTTTTTGGTTTTTGGAACAAACGCGGCCTAAACGGGGCCTATTGGATCTTTTGTTTTTAAAATGTCTCAGACACATATTTAAATACCTACTTCTGTAACTCCTGATGTATATCGCACTACGATTTTCTTAGCTACCACGTAGACGTGCGAAGCCAGCCCCTTGCTGGCCTCTCTTCCTAACCCCGATCGCTACGGGAATACCCCCAAATTGGTAAGGCTGTTCAGTGGACCGTTGCCCTTGTTCAGATGGGGGTGGTTGGGGGAAGTAGGGGGAGGAGACGGTGTCTGTCACACTCCCGGGTTAAAGAGCGCTAATCCCCTTAAACATGGCCCCTGCGCCGGGGTCTCGGGCAGACGGAATTAAACATCGCCATCCTTTATTGATGCCACGTTGAAAGAGACGTGTGCCGGTAGTCTGGGGGGGGGGGGGGGGGGGGGGTCCAAAGGGGCAATCTAGAGGCCGTCAGAACATAGTTCGAGTCGAAAAAGGGGGTGTCGCTTCTCTAAAGGGCTTGGAAACAGCACATCCACCTTCGCTTTAGTCATTCTGACGCACGTGTAGCAAACTCGTAATTTTCGTGGAAGGAATGAAGCATTGAGGCCACAGGGGTGACTCTTTTGTTGTCTTACTCTGGGTGGAAGCGCTGAACAGACTTAGGTTCCACATTAGGATGTGTCCATATGGGTCTCGTAGTGGTGCCGAGAGATCCTGCAGCTCGGAAATCTGATCGCTATCTCCCCGGTGACAGCTGTAGTCTTTACACCGTCAGAACATTTTTAGGCTTCTAATTTGTCACAACCACCTCCCGTGGAAACAAAATATGTCGGTAAGTTAGTCGCGCCCGTCGCGAGCTCGCTCCGCATTCCAGTTTTCAGCTTTCTTTTTCCATCGCGATAGTATCCCGCTTGGCCGCATCGGGCCCACCTCGGAAAAAAAACTGCCCGGGAGGATTAAGACGTTAACCGAATACCGTGACGAGGGGGCCTGCTCACGTTATCTGTGGGGGTGCAGCTAGTGCTGTAAAGTGAAGCCGGTTTTTGGACAAATATTTTATTCAAATCACCGGAATTTCATTTTTAAAAAAAGGCTACAGAAGTAATCACTGCAAAGTTCCTGTTTTTGGTGACTGTTGGCTGAAACAGCAAAGTAATTCTGGCTTAGTACGGGCTACCCATCATGCACTGGACTGTTTTGTCTTCATGTCCCAGAGCCATCAATCATGTGGGGGGTGCAGTCACTCATGCAGTGTCCCTCTGAGTGTTTGCGGACACCTGCCTGTGAGTAAATATCAATTAATATTTCACGGAGCTATTTTGGTCCCCTAGCTCCTGTCTACGGAACGGTTTGCTACCTTTCCCCATATTCTGGAAAGGTCCTTGTAAACCGGGGGCCAGGAAATCTCTCCAGGACCGATGACTCCCATCCTTAAAACTGGTCTCTAAGAGCAAATCCTTTGTCATTATCCACACAAGCAGCTTCACGTCTGTGTCCTTCATATTACATGACAGTTTTTTTTTTAAAAAAAAGCTTTTACTTTTGCTGGTGATTTCAGCGTGTTAATGAAGAACAGACAAAGTTTCTCTGAAAATGCATTGTGTTTGTATTACAAGTCACATGCCTGACAGATGGATGATTCTGGTTATTTTTATTTACTCAGTTTTTACTCTCTATTAATATTTAAATGTGCGTCTTTTGCTACTGTAAACCTGCAATTTGCTTTGGGATTAATAAAGTGTGTGAATGTCTCTCTATGTCTGTGTCTATATCTATCTGTCTATCTGTCTGCCTGTCTTTCTGTCTGTTTGTCTGTCTCTCTCTGTCTGTCTCTATGTCTGTCTGTCTTTCTCACTGTTTGCCCCTTAGCCTGTATATCCATCATCCTATTATGTTGGTAGTTTGATAGTCGGAATGGAGTCATTATTGTTTTGAAAATGAAGGCCAGGTTGTCAGAGAAAAAGCCTGCAGCCAAAGGCTTTCTGTAGCGTTTTCTGTTGGGAGGTGGGGGGGGGTTTCTGTGTTTTTTCCTGTGTGTGTATTGCAATGCCTCCAGATGGAGGATGGAAGCCACCGCAGGCAGTCTGCGCGCTCTCAGGTGTGCCCCCCCGGGTACTTCCTGAATGAAACGCGAATGCTCAGGGCGCCTCCGAAGCGCACCACTGCCTGGAGACGCCAGGCTCCCGCGGCACTATCCCATGGCGGGGGCCGTTGCGACAGGGAGCGGCGGGCGGGACAGGGCCCCCGGGGGCCAATTGGGATGTCGGAAAGCCGCGAGACTTCGGGAGGGGGGGGGGCGGGGGATTTGGTTAGGAACCGGGCGATAGACCTGGCGGAGTACAGGCTGGGGGTGCTCTTTTCTCCCTATTGCTGAGCCAAAAAAGGTGTTTTGCCACGAAATATGTTTGAGAGATTCCCTAGTGATTTATAAAGCATATTCCTGCAAGGGGAAAAAAACAAACAACAAAAACAACCAGAAAACATCGAAATAATGTGTTCATGAACGTGGGGCTTCCATATCTCCATCCCTTGCAATAATTACTCTCGGTTGCCAACCGCTTCCTCTTCTCGCTACAACAGTGTGGTTTTTTTTTTCCCTCTTCCTGTAGTGAACCGGGAGCTGAAGGGAATCGATTCCCGGCAAGCAGAGGAAGAACAGAAACGTGATCAGTCACGGACACTGCGTTTGGTGCTCCCACTGCGTTTGGTGCTCCACTGCGTTCGGTGCTCCATTCCTTGTCATTGTTTCCAGGTTTTTTTCTCCTTTTTTTTTTGCTTATTTTAGTTCCCAGTCTCTCCTGGAGCCTGTGGGACGTGCCTCAGATTCACGCTGAAGTTGACTTATTTGAAATAGTTTTTTATTTCGACTTCGTTTTATTTTTTGCGTTTTCTTTCCGGCATTGTGCCTAAACAGAATACAGGCCAGAATGCCGGAGGGGGGGGGGGGGATAAAATAAACTGAATTAAAAATATGGAGGTGAGATGGACAGACCATAGTAGCAAAACTGTAATGAATCGTCTCAAAATATTATCCTTCAGTGATCCTGGAAGTACACTGTCCTCCAGAGCGCAGATCACTGTCCTCCAGAGCGCAGATCACTGTCCTCCATAGCGCAGATCACTGTCCTCCATAGCGCAGATCACTGCCCTCCAGAGCGCAGATCACTGTCCTCCAGAGCGCAGATCACTGTCCTCCAGAGCGCAGATCACTGTCCTCCATAGCGCAGATCACTGTCCTCCATAGCGCAGATCACTGCCCTCCAGAGCGCAGATCACTGTCCTCCAGAGCGCAGATCACTGTCCTCCATAGCGCAGATCACTGCCCTCCATAGCGCAGATCACTGCCCTCCATAGCGCAGATCACTGTCCTCCAGAGCGCAGATCACTGCCCTCCAGAGCGCAGATCACTGTCCTCCAGAGCGCAGATCACTGTCCTCCAGAGCGCAGATCACTGTCCTCCAGAGTGCACTGATTTTAAATCTGAGGAGTAAGAAAGAAGAGAAAATAAGGGGGGGAGTTACTATCAATCTCTGGCTGTAAAGAAGCCTGAGCCGGCTGTATTTGACATGCTTGGTGTATGTGAGAGCATGGATTTCAAGCTGACATTCTAAAAGGTCACAAAGTGTTAATCCACCGTCCAACTGGCCTTAATGGGGGGGGGGGGGGGGGAGTTACGACGACAATGAGGATCCATTCGAAGGATGTTTCTATGGCTCAGTATGTGCAAAGTGCCCCCCCCCCCAACCCCCACCCCTAATACCCAGGTCCCATCAGTACTGGGAGATCAATGCTCCTGCATACTGCCACACTGTCCCTGTGGCTCGGCTGGCTGACTTCCTGCTACCTCCCGGGGGCCTTCCTGACGTCCCTGATGCACGGGCCTCCGAGGGCCTGGTCGGCCGCGGGCAAACAGCCGCGAGACACTCGCGTTTCTCAGGGCGATTCGGAAGAGCGTCCGTCGCATGGTAAGATGCCTGATCCACTTCCCGTTAATGCCAGCCGGAGCAGATATGGGCGCGGATGCACCCGTGTCACAGAAGCGTCACCTGCCCTCAGACCCAGCGGCCGTGGCGGCGAGAACGGCCCCAAGGGATCGTGGGCGTCTTCGCCATGGCAACTGCGGGATGGGTGGGGCTCTCGGTGGGGGGGGGGGGGGGGGACTGTCAGCATGGTCCCTGGGTGGTTTCTGGGAAGAAGGCAGGGGGGTGGCAGATGGAGTGGAATACGGGTTACGAGGCAGGCTATTCAGGGGCTGGCCGTGGGCTGCTTCCACAGAGAGCATGGGGATTAGGGGCGTTCGCAGGCTGGGTGGTGGGATGTGGGTCCCGTGGGGGGCAGGATACCAATGCCCTCCCTGCTGGGAGGTGGGAAGTGGGAGGAATGCCCCCCCCCACACACACACAAACACGCAGCTCTGCTACAACATATACAACATACGCATCAGCATTACCTTTATTCACGCAGTTACACACACCTAAGATGGCAGCATCTCCAGGTCCAGGTGGACACCTGTCTTTCCAGTAATAAATACATTTCATACAGCCACTCGATACTCAGTTATTTCTTTGTTCATTTGAATGAAGATACTGGTTTTGGACTGACAGTTTAACTCTCTGTTCTGTGGAAATAAAATTATCTACACTGATATAAAATATGCGAGAAAATAAATATTCCTAGGTGACAGCTCACTGTGGGGAGAGGCCCTGGACTAAAGACATTGTTGGAGCCTTAACTACAGCATAAAATTGCCCTGTAACAAAAAAGAAATCCCCCTCCCCCTCAAATCGGGGCCTTGGGCTACAACCCAAGTTATTTTGTGCATAGGTTCAGCCTTGACTATTACAACGGTAAAGTGTCAGTTGCATCAATCTCATGTGGATTAAGTTCACGGCTTTGAGGTCCATCAAACCTACAACATCCATGCAGGAGAATGCAGGACCCCGCAGGACCTCGCAGGACCCCGCAGGACCCCGTAGAACCCAACCCTCTCGGCTGTACCGCCGATCCGAGACTGACGAGGAGCCGTTTCCTGCTCCCTGATGCGCCTCTCAGGCATTTTACCGCCAATGTTCCCCGGGTTGCACGCCGGGAAACGCTTAAGGTTTGCGTGAAGGTTGTAAAAAGTGTCACTCCAACCCAAAGTTAATTGTCAGTTTGTTTGCAGAAGCTCTGTGATAGCGTATGGTTCACCCGACTGCTCCCAAAAGGCCGATCACGACAGATTAACTACCCTCCAGACAAAGGCGATGGCAGTGCTCTGTACAGCAGTTAGCGCGACCGCATATTGAGACTTGAAAAGCCTCTTCCTCGGCGAATTCAATTAGCTAATCCTTTACAGATGATCCTCTCGGAGACAAAAAGGGCTTCAGCCGCGGGGACATGCCACTGAGCCTTTCCTATCGATTCAGCCTCATCTTCCGCTAATGCGGCTTCAATGGTAATTGAGTGCGTTCTGCTACATGCAAATAGGGCGTTCGTTTCCACGGGCCGCCACGGGGCCCAGCGGCAGGTGCAAATGAGCTCAGAGACGATTCATTCGGGCATGTGGTCCGGCTGCATGCGGGGAACCTTCACCGACACCCTCCGCCATTGAGGGAAACCGTGCAAAATATAGGCCATTGACGGCTGCTTTTTCCGTTTTACTCCTTTGAGCTGCTGAAAGCTACTTCATTTTACATTTAGGTTACATTTACAGGTGCTTTCATCCACAACGATGTACAATCTAGACAGCAGGGTCGGCCAGTGCCTGAGCACTTCAGGGTTAAGGACCTTGCTCAAGAGCCCAATGGTGAAGTCACTCTGCCGACCGTGGATTTGAACCAACAACCATCTGATCATAAGAAGAGTCCTACACAAATGTCTCACTATCATTGGTCACTCTTTCACATCACAGGCACAGATGCAAGCACACGCAAAACACCAGAATGCGGGTGGACTCGAATATCGAGGAAGCATCTCTCAGGTAATTAATTATACTCGCATTTTCCCCTGACCGGTTGGGCCCGTCGAGTTCGATAGGGATCCACCTACGGTCGCCCCCAAAACAGGCACGGCAGGAAGTCAGCCCACTGATGTCTGCAAACCACAGTCCTGTCAGTTACTGACGGCTGCATCTTAACGTTCGCTTTGAAGTTGACTCAAACTGGAGGATGCGAGGCCGCCTCTCACTCGCCTCTGCTTGCTTCTTCATCATCCGCCTCGTTATCCCCCCCCCCCCAGCATGCCGACCCCCCCTCGTCCACCCCCGCTCCAGAAATTATTCAGATAGGGTGCTGCTTGTCACGCTGCCGGTTAAACAGCCTGACCCCGATGCACTGGGTATAATGAGAACAGTCGTGTGATATGTTTTCAGAAGGCCCCACCCCCATCTTAACCCCCCCCTCCTTCCCAAGGAATGCTTTATCGTCCTTAAACGTAACCTACACCTGACATTTTCATGCTCTCTGAGCATCAGCCTGTCAAAAGGATTAATACACCGAACTCACAATTACTAGGAAAAAAAGAGAAAAAATTTCAGCGACGAGAGAGATTTACGCCTCAGGAATGCGGATGCACGAAGCCTAAATCATCCTGTTTGAGGTTCACATTTAATAAGTTTAATTGCACACATTAAAGTCCTAAGCAAAGAATAATGCAAGTATAGATGATGACAGTAAAGAAGGCTTACTACCCTGGCAGATAGATGTGTGTCTTTTTTCAAGGCCCGAGACGGGAGATCCTGACATTTAAGTGAGTGCAGGGTTTTCCTTTCAAAACACATGAGGAAAAGGTTACATGTGAATGAGCTGTACAATGCAGGAGAAAATGGAGAAGATCGTGAAACTATACCGGGGTAGTGCACAGGCCTACTGCACCCAGGCTGTACTTCTAACAGCCTGGCATTTCAAATGTTAAACTATTTTCTGCCATGTCTGTACATCAAATGTCTAAGCGGCAACCGACAACAGAACAGAAAAACAATCATGCCAACATATATCTCCTTCCCAGCTGAGCTATCGTGATGAATTAAATGCATTTAAATATTAATAAAATATTAAACATAAAATGACAGCTGCAACGCTGTGCATAATTACAGTGTAATTAAACAAGCCTTTAACACATTAAACGCATTCGACAAGTACAATGAAATACATTCCGTGTCCCTCCTCAAATGACACAAGGCGTCTGCTGGGTTCAGCGTCCGGCTGCTGCGATTGGCCCAATGAGACACGGCATGAGATCTGATTGGAGGGGTCAAATTAATTCGGTCATCTTGGCCGTACGGATTTGCTGTATTGGCAGTGGGGGCATGAACAGTTGTGATCATGTAGCTATTTGATGCAGAGTGATTTTCTTGTTCATTTGAATGAAGAGACTAGTTTTTGGACTGACTGTAACTGGTAACTGTTCTATGGAAATAAAATGATCTATACTGATATAAAACAGAAAATCAACATTTCCAGATGACGGCACATTGTCCCCCGGACTCAGTTTAGGGTGGGGAGGGGCCCCTACAGCACAAAATTGTCCCGTAACAAAAAAATTGCCCCCCCCCCCGCCACATCTCGAGGCCCTGAGCTCGTATGACCCCCCTTCAACTGCCCCCTCTTTTCTGTTCATCAAAGAAAAACACAACATGATGTTATTTCACAAGGACACAGAAGCGACTTCACATTCTTCCTCCCAAAAATTTCATCATTGTTAGTTGATAACTCCCTCAGTCAGGCTTAAGAACGTCCGACCAGCAGACAGCTCGTGCTTACAAACGGACTGCCGTAAAGTCTATCATATATTAATATTAATTAAATTATATTAAAATTTCAGCTTAACCACGATGGTTTATAATAACGATCGGCTGCGTTTTGTGACGCTCATAAAACATTGTATAGCTTCAATGATTTGCAAGCTCGAGAAACAGTACAGTGTGTATAGTCACTTTTATTACTGTAAAATTATCATTACTATGTTACTGCATTATTACTGTTCCGACATACCTACAAATTCGACAAAGACAGACTTTATCTCGTTCAAAATGCGGGGGGTAATGACACGACAGAACTTTAGTAATGTCTACTAGTTGTTCTGGCTCTCAGTATCTGGAGTGCAAAATGTCTTCCTGTGATTACGTCATGGTGAACGCCACACTAATGATGCTAAAGCCAGCATGACCGTACGATGATCGCTATCGGCACCCTGTGTACCCGGCGATGACCGTACGATGATCCCTATCGGCATCCTGTGTACCCGGCATGACCGTACGATGATCCCTATCGGCACCCTGTGTAGCCGGCATGACCGTACGATGATCGCTATCGGCACCCTGTGTACCCGGCATGACCGTACGATGATCCCTATCGGCACCCTGTGTACCCGGCATGACCGTACGATGATCCCTATCGGCACCCTGTGTACCCGGCATGACCGTACGATGAACCCTATCGGCACCCTGTGTACCCGGCATGACCGTACGATGATCCCTATCGGCACCCTGTGTACCCGGCATGACCGTATGATGATCGCTATCGGCCTCCTGTATACCCAGCCATGACCGTACGATGATCCCTATCGGCACCCTGTTACCCGGCATGACCGTACGATGATCCCTATCGGCACCCTGTGTACCCGGCATGACCGTACGATGATCCCTATCGGCCCTCCTGTGTACCCGGCATGACCGTACGATGATCCCTATCGGCACCCTGTGTACCCGGCAATGACCGTACGATGATCCCTATCGGCCTCCTGTGTACCCGGCATGACCGTACGATGAACCCTATCGGCCTCCTGTGTACCCGGCATGACCGTACGATGATCCCTATCGGCACCCTGTGTACCCGGCATGACCGTACGATGATCCCTATCGGCACCCTGTGTACCCGGCATGACCGTACGATGATCCCTATCGGCACCCTGTGTACCCGGCATGACCGTACGATGATCCCTATCGGCACCCTGTGTACCCGGCATGACCGTACGATGATCCCTATCGGCACCCTGTTTACCCGGCCATTACCTCCTAGGAATACCTCCTGGATGCGCAAGTGAGATCGTGGCCATGAACCCCTAACCCTAACCCTTCCTTGAAGCCATCTCCTCTTTCGCAAGACCCTGCATTATGGGCAGAATCGTGGTCTGAGACGGTCCTTTGTTTATGAATATTTATGAAACAATATGTAAAAACCCGGGGCAGACAATGGTAGTAAGGGAAGGGTCGGAGGTCGATATTTTGCGGGGGTTCTTGTGCCCGCCCTCTCACCGGATAACAGGATTTGAGGTCATGGGGGCCTACTCTCCTCCCGGCAGGCAGTAAGACCGGCCCCCCGGTGCAAGGCAAGCTCGTCTGGGAGACTGCCTTTCCATACTCACCCTAAGCTCATGTGAAAAGATGAAACGGCTCGGCGGGCCGGGTTCTGCGAGGAAAGCCTGCAGAGCGTCTGTCTGCTAGAGAATTAGTGGCTTACTGACATTTGACAACAGTTTGAGGACTGCATACCGAAGTTCTTTTATTTTTTTCTTTGAAAGAAAAAAAAGAGATTGATAAACAAGGCCTCTACAATCCTCTTAGAGAACCTCTGGGGTTACGCTCGATCTGCATTTCCATCACAATGCACCGGGTTATGGAACAGAGTCCCGTGCCGTTAGCTAGCCAGCTAGCTAGCTGCTGTTCACGGGAGGCCACCCTCGCTGAATCACGCCGCGGGCGTAGCAGTAAAGACGGCCCGTTTGAAGGATGACGTGGGAGATGGTTCCCTTTACGGCACGCCTGGCGGACGGCGGTTAGGAGGCGGGGGCCGGGACGTCGTAAACGTGTCATCTCTCCCTCGGTAGCTTACAAACACGGATCGTATAACACCGCCACCCGCCGAAACTGAGGTTTTCGCACTGTTACGAGAGGAGACAGTAATATCGTCTCGGAAACTGAGCGACGACAGGCCCCACATACAACAGGCAGACCGGCGACTGCTAGAGTAGAGCCAGTGATGGATCCTACAAATCATCAGTACGCAGGACATACATCACGCCCGATTATTCAACCTCCAGAAAACAATTTCACATTTATTATAACAAGTGTATGACATTAAACATCGGCCCCGGAGCCTCTAGCTGCGATTCAGTTGATTAAATATGGTTAGCTGGGGAAGCATTTGGGTTCAGCGAGGAGAAGAGTGGTAGTGCGGCGAGAGGAGGCGATCGGAGGCGTCACCGGGTGCCCGTTTGGTATTTGCAGAAACCTCGGGAGGGACGAAGGCGCCTGGGGTAGAAGAATCGCTAGGGAAGAGTTACAAGGGCAGTGATTCCGGCATTGTCTTCCCACAAATGTCTGTCACACCGGGACGACAAAATCAGCCAGTTAGTAAGGGGTGGAGGGGGGGTTGCTTTGCCCCCCCCAGGGCACTCACGATAACAAATAAAGGGCAGAGAATGAATTTTAAAAAGTTGCAGCTTCACAAGTGTCAAGGGGATCAGCAAAGGGAAGGTAAAATGGAAAGGTTGGCACGTTCATGAAGGAACCATGTTTTGCATCATCACCATGCTAAGTAAATGATCTAAATGAACATTTCAACAAATAAATATCGGGATATAGATTAGAACATTTTGGAAAATATATATGTATATTTGGGCGACATATAAAATATAATTAATGCCACAAGGGTTCAGGAGTATTAAACGTGCCGAAATGATGATGAGCTGATATGTGAACTAGAAGGTCCGAAATACACTTCGCCTTGAAAGGGGGGGGGGGGGAGGAGGGCGCACGCCTCCCCATATGGGATTTACGCGGCTTTCTAAGTCTGTAAGTACGGCATCCCTTCACGGTGCATAAATGAACAGTCAAGGCTGGAGTGTTGCAACTCGGGACCCCCAACTCTCCGACTGCAGTGTCTTAATGGAGAACGCAAAGCACACATGAATATCAAGTAAACCCTGCAGCCAGACCACTTCTGCGTCGGCCACTCTCGTGTGATGAGCCATTTAAAAGGCTTTCCACTCCTTGTTTTATTTACATAGTTTGAGCAATATTATATTCGCGCAGTTAAATAAATCACCCCCTCTGCGTGTATCCTGTTCTTTCGTTTAGCCACAGAAAAAAATTGTAGAGAAGTCAATCAGGTTTTTTTCTGTCATTAGGCTATAGGCTTCTTCGTAGTTACGATTCATCCACACCCTAACCCTCCAGTAGGCTAACTGATTTGTAACTTTAATCTAAATAAAAATGCTTAGAGTTACAATTAAAATGCACCTAATGTTCCATTTAAATGTATTCAGTTTTTTAATGATTGGTATTTTAGAATATTTAAAAGGGTTTAGCTAAAATGCATGAAATAATACGTTTTTTCATAAATGAATTGAAAATGCAAATTTTCCATGCATCATCATAATATAAAGAGCTAGAAATTATATAAAAATTACATGACGTTTGTGCATGTTTAGTGTATCGTTTTGCATAAATATAATATATCATTTGGTGCTGATAACACAATTTCGTAAAATTCTGTAAGGAATAGACGTGTGAAATTAGCATATTTTATTGTGGAAAGTTAACGGCGTGCTTCCCTTCGTGAATACGTGCCTGTTGATCTTCTAACGCTGGATTTAGATTTCAACAGCTAGCTTGGTCTGATGGTTTCCGTCCCCGTTCCTGGTTTTTAAGACCAGACGCACTTCCAATGATAGCATTTCCACTAGGGCTCCTAAAGTATCTGACGGATGACAGAGACATCAGGACGAGGCTTAATTGACTGTAAAAACTTGACATTTACCATGCAATATATGTACCGTAATCATTACGTTTAAAGGGCATATTGATTTTCATTTGAAAGACTATATAATGCATCATTATATACACAAGCAGAGAAGCATACTGCCAGGTGGACAAAATGGGGGGGCGGCGGGGAGGGGGGGCGGAATCACACATAAGATATTTACAGCTTACATAATAATCTGATACACATGGCGTAGGACCATGCAGAAGACAGGAATCCCGGACCAGGAACAAGGGCAGGCTGCCAGAAACCACAGAAAGAGGTTTTTATTTTTCTAAAGCATCGTGCTGGAGTTATAGCGTTAGGTTTCCAGTCCGTCTCCTGTAGCAACAAAACATACCAGTGCATATCTAATGAAGCACTGGCCTATAACTCGACCTGCATGAGCCGATACACTTTGAAATACACTAGATTGGGTTCGTTTGGAGGCTCTAAATGCAATAACATTCCTACTTATTTCTCGCGTTGTTTTGCCGCATAACGTGACGCGTCGCTGATATGTCATCAACATGATTTAGGTAATGTCTCTCGCAATCTTGTATCTTTATTACCTGGAGTATATTACTGGGGAAAAATACGCCGACATGCGCATATCTGTCCCTGTCCGGCGCGCTGGAGCCGGTGGCCGAGAGGCGGCGTGATTGATGCGGTCCTCTGGTGCCCTCTGATGGCTACGTCTCCGGACAAATCGACAAGCGACGCGGACGAGGTCACACGTAGGGTCAGCGTGGGACAGGTCAGCGTGCTAATCCGCTGCGTTGATTCATTATACTCTATAGCCTGTGTCGCTCTTTAGAACAACAGTAACAAAATTCGCTGCGCGTAAACGTTCCAGATGCTTCAATTTTCCCTTTATGGTTTAATATGCCCACGTGCTATTTTTTTTTTGTTACCCAGAATGAACCTTATTGCTTTAGCGTTAATCGAAAACAACTGTTCAGCTAATATCAGGAAAGGCAGTGTTTCAGTTTCTCTGCTGAGTAACCATGAAAACAAAATTCGCAGGCTATAAAGCCTTTCAGGAAAAAAAAACTCCTGCAAATGATGGGGGAGGTGACCTTTATTGAGGACGGGATTGATTTTAGGCTTCTGGGGATTCGATAAAGTCGCCTCAGGAGTTTCAGGCCAGTGACGACGACCAAGGGACATTAAAAAGGAGACAAGGACAAGCCGGGGATGTGAGATTTTATCGCACTTCATTTTTCAGCATTTACAGAAGAATTTACAAGTTCACTTTGTGTGAAGAACTGCATATCTTCACTCAATTTACAACAAAAAGTCAGGCGCACGCTCTGTTACAGCAGCCAGGCCCCAATGCTCAGGCATAGACAATGAAATCTTTTGCAATGACAAACCGAAATGTGAATGCATTAGACAGAAGCCCCTGTCACACACAAACAAAATCAGCCTTTTAAAATAGCGGAAAAACAATCGTAGAGCAAGAAATTGTGCAATTGTCAGAAAAGCATACATCTTCGCACCGACTGACTTTACCTGCTGATTAAATTATTATCAATTTGTACTTTAATAGTTGAATTGACCTTCAGTGACTATAGTTATGCCGGTGATATTAATTTGACACTGAGAGTGTTGATTGGTAAGGGAATTATTTGCTGGAATCAGATAAACACCCTGAGTGTTAAATTAGCACAGTTAGTTTTGCTGCATTGCGTAGTCTTGGAAAAGGTGTGGGGGCGGGTGGTGGGGGGCAGGGTGAAGCTGGAGACAAAGCTGGATGATCGTTATAAAACCAGTGTGATTTTACTATCATTTTACAATCAATTAGCTGGACTAGTATTGACTTTGTGTAGCTGACTCACTTCCTGGTGACTTGAATTTTTATTCAGTCGTTACTGGAGGAGTTAAATTGTACTGTCACCCAGGATTGTGGGTTAAAGTAGAAGGGAAGAGTTATTGCCGCACTAATCAGAATTGCACGTGTCTTCAAAATCCAATTATGTTTGCATTTCTAATCACATAGTATAATTGCAAAAATAAATAAATCATATTGTTGCTGCACAGTAACAATGGAATTACCATGGTAATATGGCCTTATTAATCACCAGAATGACAGAGAACATGGGGCAGGTATAGTTCAGCAATCTCTAATTTGAATAATTAACATGTTAAAAATGCTGAGCAATTTTTTTTTGCTCCAATCCTGGTTTTAATTTCCAGTTTATTTATGCACTGAAGTCGTAGAAATGCATAATTTATCAGGTGGTTTTACATGCTCATCCAAAATGGCCGCAAATCAAATTATGATGTTACGCTTATTTAGGATTAAAATTTAATGCATCTTGCGATGTGAGATTGATTTTGTAATTGATGCATGCAATTGTGTTGCTCAGTCACCGCACTGGGTCTGAGCCTCCATTTGAACGCAAAGATCATTTCTGAGGGTTTTCTTTGCCTTCTCTTTGCTTTAGGACTGTAGAAAGGAGAACATAATTTATAAAACAAACCGTTAAACTATGAATTCGGTCATGTGACTAGACGAGAACAGGAGGATGTGCAGGTCACTGAGTTGGTGCAGACTACCAAGTAATTTGGGAACTATTGTTGAGAAGGTTGGAATAAGGTAGTGGACACAAGTAGAGAAGGAATTTCATAAGTGGGTGGTGCAGTAAAGACAATAGGAGAGATGGGGGCTGTAAAGATGGGTTGTGTATTACAGATAATAGATAAAGACAATATTGTTGGGTGGTGTAGTTAAGACAACAGACGGTAAAGACAATGGAATAGATAGAGACTGTAATTTTGGGTGCTGCTGTCAGAGTGGAGCACAGGGCAGTACACAAAGTGGCTACCCCGGCCTTCTAGCTAGGGGAGGCTGCAGAAAGGCCGGCCGGCATGGGGAGTCTGGCATGTGGCCCCTGACACTGCCCCCCCCCCCCGCCTCCAACAGCTGGGGGGAAAAGTAAATAAAGGGGGAACCCCCTGCCATGATGCTCATCCTGTCTGTCCTTTGTGGCTACACCTTCACGAAGGCCTGCCTTCACTGCAGCCGCCACTGCCGCTGTTCCCACAGAAGGTCACGGCTCTGCCTTTCTTGCCCACTTTTAACCTTAACACGCCGGTAAACAAAACATATCTATTTATCCCGGTCACCCGGCATGGTTCTCGTTTGATTTCAGACATTCCCTCCCATGAAAAAAGCTCAAAACCCAGAGCCAGTAATGAGGTCCAGAGGCATGTTTCAAATGTGGGAGGGAAGAAATCTATAAAAGCAGCGGGAACATGGTGTTAAAGTTACGCTGCGTTGGTAGGGGCCTAAAATTCTATTGACCATGAGCGCTCGAAATTCTCCCTATTAAAAAAAACCCAACACTTTACTTTCTGAATGCAATGGTGCGATAGTTTATGCTGGACACCTTTGAGGGTGTTCTCTTGGTAAGTGTTATAACTAGTATAGGTAGTTCAGGCTTACCGGAACATTGACACCCCTCCCTAAGTTACCCCCCCCACTTTAAAAAACAAAATTTCAGCCGCGTGTTCTCAACGTGACGCAAAGGAAGTGGCGAGTTAAATATACGGGTCAATGCATCTGCGTATTGCTACCCCCCCCCCCCCCCCACACACACACACACACACACATTTCCCGCACTCTCTGGAGATCCAGCCAGCTAAAGCAGACTATTGGAACACATTGCCTCCTCCTTGTACAGGTCAATGAGGGGTCGCCCCTTGTGCTGATTGAGCATCACAGCACCAATGTTGGATGCTAATCGTTAAATTAGCTTGCGTCACAGACGATGACTCCTGCTCACCTGGAACATACAGAAGGTTTTCATATTCACGTCCTCCATGGCTTCCGTCAGGCCAAACTGACAATTCCGCACCTGATGCACAAAACGTACCCAAACCTCCCCACCGAATAAAGATCGTCTGAGAGGTGACGTTCGAATTGGACTTGCGCAACTTCGCAACTTCTACCACTGGCAGATATTAGCACTGGAGGAATGCTCCCACTGCCCAAACTGCCCTTACCTTCCAGCACCGTAAACCACAGGGAGTTAAGCGGTCTCAGACATTCATGGGGGTATCTTTATAGCCTGGCGTACTGGCCGACCATCTGTCCATTTCCGGAACTTCCGTTTCTGCGGAAGCCGCAGAATGGTCCCTCTCATCTGTTAACTCTGAAATACTGTGGCGATAATCAGACGCTTTTTCCGTCCTTAGGATCATAGTAATGAGCCTAACTGGTAAATTATTCCAGAACCGGCTCAAATGGTGTGATGGCCAAACCTTTGCAGAAGGAGGTAAATCGTTATGAAGGCCTGCCGTGTTGTTCGGGCTCCCCAAATCGTATCGTATGAGATCTCGTTACGGAATCGGTAGCTTAGCATCCGTCTAGACTTGTTTTCAAGAGCTTAATTGAATAAATCGACTCTTTAAAAAGTATTAAAGAAACACGCAGCGGAAAGACGTGATAATGGCACCTAGAGTCGCGGGAAGCTGGCTGGCACGAAATCTGAAAGGCTGTATCACAGAGACCTCTTTTGGTTTATCATGGCGACTGAGAATAAAAATCAGACTCCCGCTTGATGGCAATTTTGTTTGAAGAAACACGCGACGGCTGGATTAGAGCATGAAATAAGCTCTCCTCTTTCATCTGATAAACACCGAAAAAAATAACTGAAGCATAATGGCTCCTTTTGCTACCTTCCCTGTGATTATGCTAACAAGTAACGTGCTGGGAAGGGATTAAAGCAGGCGACCAATCAGTGACAATGCCTAGTCGCAATGCTCGACTGAAGAGATATAAGCCACGGAGATGAAATTATTAGACCTGTCCCCCAGGGGGGCCCGGGGGGCCCAGGGGACGTTGTCATAGAGAGGCTCGCCACGGGACGCTCAAGTACAGGCAGCTCTTGGTCACTATTATGAGACCCACAATGACATCCCCCAGCATCTTTGGTTGCCCGGACGAAGGCCTTCCTTCGCAAATACTCCTGTGACAGGTTCTACTTAGTGTTCATCAGGCCTCGCGGAGGCTACGCCAGCGCACTGAGTAAAATTCCCCATGGGGGGCGTCCTCTCCGGGCGCCAGCAGGGAGGCGGGCACCTGCCGGAGCTGAAAAGGCAAGACGAGAGATTAAAGGGGCAAGACACATCTCACAAATAAAAAACCTATTCTTCCCATTTTTTTCCTACCTTGACAAGAAAAAGCCAAGTATATAGTAATGGAAGTCAATGGCATTAAAAAAAAAATAAATAAGTTGCAGATGTGCCTAGCTACCAAAATGTCACCCCCCGCAGGCTCCCCCATTCTCCTCCGTCCCTATCGGGGCTCAGTTCTTGATACAGGGGCTGTGACGAAGGAGTCGTGATACAATGGGCAACACGGAAGATGCATATGGCATGATGCGCGGTGTAACGCGAGATGATTCGGATTGTCTGGTCAGGAACAGGAAGGTCTGCTGGCAGAAGACGGTGGACAAAATAAATAAATAAACTGTGAGCAATATCTGCTTTGCCCTGAAACGTGTGTGCTTTTCAAGATCACATCTTAGCTCACCGCATACACTCCCAAGACCCCAATAAGGGTCACCCCAGGTGACCGATAGTACGGTCTTCCTGCAAGTCTCCCTGCGTATAAACGTTTCAGCCACGATTCTGGGTGGGGGAGACGAAAAAAATACAAGCAGATTTTCTGATGTCCTGTTTTGGCTAAATCACAAGCGGTGAAGTGAGATTAATATTTCGGGTTTTGAAAAGAGAAGGCTACTACTGTATTACGGACAGTCCTGTCGGCCTCATAAACACTGACGCAGAGAAGTATATCAGCGTCCTCAGGATTGTTTCTGTGATTAGATTTCCAGATGAAACAGCTACACTGTGGAAAAAAAAGAAGCCTTGTTCTCTCAGGCCATATGGTTCGCTGTGTCACTCAGATCAGCTGACCTCTCTCTCCTAGGACTTTCAGATGCCTCTCTCAGAACACGCTGAAGCAAACATCCATCTGGAGCTTCCCTGGGCCGCGTTTCCCCTGCCAGTACCCCGATGCCACTTTCCGCAGCCAGGCCACATCACCGAGGACCCATACATTATTCTCAAGCTATTTCAGGAGCTGTTATGCTCCAGGTATATTAACCAAAAAAAATGTGTGCATTTCTACTCTTACGTTTTAAGCATAAGGCGTAAAGACAACAACTGGGAATGATTAAGATATTTTAAGACCGCAAATGGGGTGCTGTGTACAGTGTGAAGTCCCAGGGAAGTAACTCTCCGAGAGATATTCATTGCTTTAGCTCAAGCAATTACATCAGCGTCCATCACGGGAATTCTCAGCTTGAGGTTTGTTCCGAGCAATTACGATTAACGTTATAGTTATTAATTGAAGTCATTTTCCACAACATCGGGTATTTTTCTGTCTCCCCAGAGATCTAATGCTCTGTGAGGTCTGTGAAGAATATTAATAAAAGATTATTCCTAGTTGCCCGTCTAGATTTTCCATTTTTCTTTACTCGGTACCCTGGAGGTCCAAGGGGGCCACCTCAGTGGTCAAAACAAAGGGACGCTTCACATCTGGGAAAAGTGTTCTTCCGGACTAGGAAGAGGAAGACCAGTCTTCAGTCACGGCACAATGGAGGGTGGAACGGAGGTGAGGGCAAAATCCAAGGTCACCAGTCCAAATGGGCTCGTCCGGTTGGCAGAAGATAACGGGATTAGTGGATTCCCCCTCGATACACTTTTCCAGTTCAAAACGAAACATCCTGGCCATTTTCTAGCCAGCAATTTTCCATCCGTGTGGGATTTAGCAGTAGGACACGTTTTATAAATCTGGATCAGCGAGAAGATGGAATGGCACGTGCCTCCATACTGAGATGCTCCGCAGAAACAAAGAACTTTAATATATTCACCAAAGAAATAAAGAAGCAGTACTGAATCCATTTAAGTGTTTTTTATGAGCACACTGTGATACAGCCATGGACAATTAAGATAAGGTAAGTAAACACCCACTGACAACATTTTATATATGTGTATGCATATGATTAGTATACATGCAAAACACTTCATACTTCAGTATGGAAGACGGTAACATAAACCATGCTATAGTAGAACTGTGGACACCTACAGGCAGGGATGGTGTTACAAATTTTGGGCCCCATGAAAGCATATTACTTTGGGCCTCTAACTCCAAAGGGCCCCGTCACTCAGGGGCCCCTGGGATCATCATATGGCTTTTATAAAGACCCAACAACGTTGTCGATGTAAAAGAGGTTGAAAACACGGCTTTGGGGAAGGGAAGCCAGCTACAGGGAGGGCTGGTGACAGGAAAGGAGACTGGAATGGGATGATCTGTTGTCTGTTACATGTAGGGAGTGTGTATTTTGGATCCTGGTTCAGGACTGACTGCAGTCAGGGAGTGGTTGGGGCATGGATCAACTGGTGTCGGCCTCCTGATGTACGTTCGGATGTAACCCGAGTGCCGGTCCTCCCAGGGCTCGCCTGCAGGGCCCAGAGGGCACGACGAGCACGCGATGGGGGGTTCCGGCACGGTTCTGACCCGTTCTGAAATGCACACGTGTACATAGGATGGAGCACAGCGGTGAGTCTCTCTCCCGAATGTTATTACAGGAGGAAGGAGCGGAGTCGAAAAAGAAGCAATGATGTACGAGCAGGGCTTTGAAATAAGTAAGTCCTCTCACTCTGGCCGCTGAATATTGGCCTTGGCATTTCTGACAGCAGCATCCATCATGGATGCGGAGCCCTTCCAACAGGCTGAAGTCGTCCGCCGCCTGACCAAATCAACTGGATTAAGGAACAACAGAAGTAGATGGATGCTCGATGTCAAGTGCCTTGATTCATTCACCTCTGCTGTACTTACTTTCTTCTCCCCTGTTTCCTCAGTGCTGACAGCATCATATTTCAGCTCCGCACGCAACTGCTTTAACTGTAATTCGCACATTATGTGACTCGGGCAAATCAATAAGGATGCATTATGGATAAAAACAGAAACGATGCATCACTGTAAACACGTCATTTATATCATGACCACAAATGCACTTCGTTTTATTTACTGTATCCGATTTATGACTTTTAAGTTGACCTTTGTACTTTTAACCTCCTCTGTGGAAGTCAGTTTTTGAAAAGGAACTGTCAGTTCTTTGGTGTACGTAATAACGCCGCAGTCTGATGCGAGATGGATCCCTTGGCCAGCAAAGCTCCAAGTCAATTGCTTCGGTCAAAATATGCATTCACTCGATTGACGCTACTGCAAAATTAATCTACTGAGTATAAAAGCGGTTATTTTTTTCATATGTTTCTCTTTGCGTGGGTTTTGCAGAGAGGCATGATTCCTAGTTTGTTTGGATGATGTGCCACGGCGCTGCTGACGGCGGTCGTTCCTGCATGCTGCGTGGAAGCAGCAGCGCCCAGTGCGTCCTATCGGTGCTCCGTCCACCGTACCGAGACCTCCCCTCCTCCCCGCGTCCCGGCCCTGTACCGCAGTACCGCGCTGCCAATCTCTCGTCAGCAGCGCCACGCTCCGCGTCGGGAGATTGCGCGTGGACTGCCGATCCCCCTCGGCGAACCGGGACGCGCCGCAGCCCGGGCCAAGCCGGTGACATCAGCGCGCATCCCTCCTCCGCGGTCGATCCGTGTCCTGCCAAAACCCCGACGATGGCAAAGCTATACCTTAGTGATACGGTGTGTGGTCATCCATGCCATCAAGCGCAAGCAATAAATAAACAGTAAATAAAGACCTTAAAGAAAAAAACTTGCGTGTGAGGATGGTAATCCTGAAAAATTTAAATAATGACGTGCATAAATGCAAATGCGAAAGTTATTCAATTGTAATCTTTCACGGTAACCTTCCAAGGTAACCAAATTAATAAAAGTATATTTGAATATGATGCCACGCAATATGTATTTGCAGCAAATTAAAAAAATACAGAAACATATTTCCCATTTTCTAAATAAAATCAAATTTGAATATTGTTTTTATAAAATTTTAAGTCTCAAGAATAAGTTCTCATGCATATATATTTATCAGATAAATGTTAAAGTCGCTGTCGGATTTATTTACATTTATCTATTGGGAATTATGCATTTTAAAACTATAGTCTTAACTTTCCAAAAATTGGAAGTTCGGCTGCTTTAACATTTGGATTCCGCTGTAGACAGGACTGCCACCATCAACATAATAAAAATCCATATAATTGTATTGCAGTACATAATTGAATATTTTAAACGTAGATAAACAGTATTGCTATAATGCTATAATACAAGTATTGGATTACTAAAAAAATGCGATTTATTAAAGGATTCAATATTCACTAATTATACACTTTTGCATAAAAGTATTATGATTCGTGAAAATATTATATGAAAGCCGGTAAAACAAAATCAAACGCTTCATTTAATTACTATATATAGATTTTGCAATTACTTTTACAAACCTTAATTTATTAAAACGTAGAATTTGTTGCATGCAAAAACACTGATGACGATTTCAAAACGAAGCAATGTAAATATATATCTGCACCTGCTGAAGTAATATTATCGACATTAATAACGACAGCGCAGTAGTAATCTCTCAGCTCAGCATGGTTCTTATCCTGACAATTAAGTTTTATTGCATAGGAAAGTGATACAATTTTCTGAGGGGATAGTTCAAAGAATGATGAGGTCTTATAATTCACTATTTCACATAGTATTACTATAATTGTGATGGTTAATGTTACATTGTGCCCCACGCAATTGATGGGTTGACAGGAAACAATGCGATATTACCTCATTTTATTATCTATTATTTCACCGCTTTAAAGACAATTCTGAACGCGTACCAGTGAACTCCTAAGTCATAGTCCCGAAGGCGATAAGCACTCATTTTGTAAGACCAAATCGCTCGAATTCAAAACCAGCTAAAATGGAGAGTAATTTTTTTTTCCATTTTAAGAACTAACACGCACTGAAATATGGCCTTGCAGCGCCCTCTGTCAGTGACACATGGTACGGCGCCCGAAGAGTCTCTATTCGACTGTCAGTCTGCTTCTGCAGAGATTTAACGCAGACCATGAAAGGCGCTTCTTAAAAGGGTTCCTCAGCTGTGGCTGGGCCTCAGTTGGCAGTAACCCATGTTACAGAGGCCACAGTTATGGCATCCTCAGAAGGTTGCCTCCGGAGGAGGCGTTGTCAAGGAGGAGGGCACGGCCTCTGAAGTTTCCCACCTTCCCTGAACCATAGCCGCGGAGCCTCCACGGGAGGTGGGCAAGCAGCTTTGAAAAGTAACACCTTTGTTTTTCCAAGTGTTGGGAAGAGACGAAGCGCGATCGGCAGATGGCAGAGAGGTCCCAGAACCCTTCACCAAACACAGATGGAGATGAGGCTCTTTGAACTGCGCGGAGGATCCGCGGCGTCCGCCACTCGGCGGCTTCAAACCTCCCGCCATTGTACGATCAGGTGATGACAGCACAGTGGGGAGCGAGACTTACTGTTTCATCAGGCCACGGACGCTGCTCGGCAGTGGAAGAAAACCAAGTTGCGCGTCGGAAGACAAGCCGTCAGGAAAAAAAGGAAAAAAGTCCGTAAAGAAATAAAGCTGTATGTTTTACACTTGCTCTGGTGGAACATCACGCCGAGAGGAATCGAGCTACATAAAACCCCGGAAAGTTTTTTTTTTCCACAGATCGAGCAATACATCAAGTGATGGTTCCTCTGGTTAATATGCCCCACCTCACCGATGTTATTAGCTTTCAGACCGTATTAATTACTTTTCCAGTCCAGACACGCAATCGCCCTAATGCAACGAAAGCGCATGTAAGCTTATTATAAAAGCACACGAACGTGTAAAAGCTGCTTAATCATCTTTTAATGTTAGAAGGATACCATTGGTGTCCGCCACTCCTATTTGGGAATGCAAATAATATGTCGTATGTAAAGGAGTATGTGTACACACACGCACACACCAACAGCACGTATGTGCCAAGGATGCTTTATGTTTCGGCTTATACGACATGACAACATTCTGCCTGTAGGTCAAAATCTGTGGATCCCACGGCTTAGAGGGCCCCCAATCTACCAGATAAGCCAAAACCCCCACCCCCACTGCCCCCCTCCCTCCAGTCAGCTCTGGACGAGCAGCCTGTCCTGTGCCAGGGGTGGCTCTTGGGGTGACACTTTGCAAAAATTGGGGTTTAGCTGCCCAAAGGTGTACTATTAATAAAAAATAATAATCAACTCGGTTTTTTTTGTCACATATCTCAGGCAAGATAAAAACAATGCAGAAGTACCAATGACGATAATTAAATGGTTTAATAAACTAAATAAATGATAATGTATAGTTAATAAATTGTCGAAAAAAATCTGTTGGTGTGTGATGTTTTGCGCTTTTTATTTATCCTCCAAATAAAATATGAATAGGCCTAAAGTAGCGTCCAAATTATGAAGCATGCACGAAAAACCCGTGCACGCGACGCAGGTTTATCATCGCGAAACAACGCATCAAGCGAGTCGTGTGAAGCTGTACATCCAAGCACCTGCCTGCGCGGATTTTCTAATTTCATACGTGTTTCTGCTGACATCAATACTGCCTCGGAACCCAGTGGCGTTTGGATCGTTGCCAGGACAATTATAAAGTCGCCTTGGAAACCGACGTCGGATGACAGTGTGAAGCTCACTGTCGGGCCGCAGATAACCGCACAGAAAGTCGCACCAAATGAAGCGCGGTGAGACTGCGCTCTGGCGTGTGTGTGTGTGTGTGTGTGTGTGTGTGCGGCGGGACAGCTGCGGCTGTTCGGCAATCAAACGGAACCACCACTGCGCTGATTTTCCACCCCAGATTTCCATTTCAAAGCTGTCCTGCATTGTTCCCCGCGCACAGTTTCCTGACTCTTCGTTGCCATCGTCACCGCGGCATCCCGCCTTGTTTAATAGCAATAATCCCGTGCGCTAAGAGAAAATGCGCGCGTGCCAAAATTATGATCATGCTACACGCATGGGCTCCCGGTCAGCTAGGCCAAAAGTAACATATAGCCATTTTATGCTGAAACTGCAGTTACTGTATCATTTTAGCATCGATCTTTTTTGCAACTCATTACCTGGTTTGCATGACAGGCTCATTAGGGATGAACTCTGCGTTACCCAAATGAATATAAAAGCATATTTCCAGTAAGCTTGGCTTCATTCATGTTGGATTCCCTCACTGCCATTTCTCCTCCATTTATTTCATCGGCAAGTACGTTCCTGCAGTAAAATAATTCAGATGGCCCGTATTGTTATTTATTGTTCGACTAGAGCTTTGATACAAAGTGCTCTGGAGTTCGGTGTATGAAATAAGGCTCTTAGTTTGACCCCCCCTTAGAAATTTGCTTCAGCCCCCCCAGTCAGTGAAATCGACCGCTGGGATTGCATATTAATGTGCATGAATGTAATAGCAATAAATGCATGAAAGACAAAGATTATCAATTTGAATGTATAATTAATCTATGTGGTAAATATTGCGCTTCAAATACCAGACTTTTAATGCATTGTTCAATAAAACCAAATAGCCCATAGTATGTCACAGAAGTGAGGTGTTTAGATCGTTGCTGTGGCTTTCATAGTTTTACTCGTTTATTCAACTCAACGTGGACATGTTATGCTCAGGTACAGAATAGCAAGGTTCTCACACAACGTCAGCTCCTTAGCCAGTGCGCCCCCTGGTGGCATGACTGTGCATTCTTGCAAATAAGTCTGCGAAAGGAAGCCGGTGTTGATTCTTATTAAAAAAATATTTTGGTCAGACATAAAACCAGAGAAAACATTCTGAGAGGGCTTCTGGGGTGGGGGGGGGGGGGGGGTGGTAGGCCTTCGTGGGGCCATATGTTTAATCCTCTGCATAACACTTAGCCCTCTTGGGACGTTGAGAAAGCCATTCTTTTAAAAAATGCTCATCAGCTGACTTTTCAGGACACGTCCAGCGCCGTTACGCCCAACCACTTCAGTCTGATCAGCTCTGATCTTTACGGTTAAAGGTCAATGTCAAGTATGCAAGCAATAAAAAGCTAGCCCATTTGTTACAAAGGAATTTATAAAGAACTCTTTTCCATATTTGTCCCAAATTGCTTGCAAAGAAATTAAGAACGGCGATGAAGATTGACATAACATTTAATACTGTAGTCCAACAATACCCTTCACCCTTTCAGTACTCGATCGCAGCGTTGTACAGTAACAAAACGTGGAACATGTCACAAACCCAGGCAGACTGAATAATTTAGAACAATCAGAAAATGGCTAAAGACAACTGATCTAAATTAATGCGACATTCCAATTAAAAAAATCAATCAATTCTGCAGCAATATTTCTATTTACGTAGCTGCAGGATTGCAGCATTTAGATTCACTGTAACAACTCACATCAGATGATCCGAGGATTTATGTCCTAAGTCTTAATCACGCTCGCAATGGTATTTAGCAGACAATTAAACTTTCACAAACAGAAAACTAACACCTTTGATACGTGTAAGACTATAGCTTAACGTTTTTCAGTCTGCGTTTCAGCGAGCGATATAAATGCTCAGAATGCTTCGCACCGTATGATAAATAATTCCCCTGAAAAGCACAACATTGGCAGATCTATTCTAAATTATGCATATGTAGTCTGAATAACGTCGTTAGTCATTTATTAATTAACCGTGCCGTCGTTGTTGTATCTGACTTGCCTGCCTCATCTGCAGTGAAATCTTCATTTGTTCTCATTAAAGCATTGCCGAAAAATCAATGATTGCCTTCTGGGGAATAATTTATTATTTAAAACACTCCTAATAAGCCTTGTCCTGTCATTCCCAGCAATTTTCATGAGCGAAGACACGCTTCCCTATGCGGTTTATTTTTATTTGAGTCATTGTGCATACCGATGTTGGAGTTTCATTTGAGTCATTGCGAGTGTGCCTGGTTTTGTACAATAGCGGGTATGTTTAATCATACTCACTACTGCATTAAGAGAGCAGTGTTTGTTTACTGAAAGAGTCGATTGTGTTTCCTCATCCGAACCTCAAATGAATTATAAAATTGTTAAAAAAAAACATACAATTAAAATGCTTGTTTTTTTCATTTAAAAATTCATACACGGGGATATAATTAATGCCACGGTACGTATCGCGACATAATGAAGTTGAGTGAAAGGCATCAAAGCACTTGTTTGTTCGATTGGTATTTACTCATTAGCGGTGTAAAAAGCAGCGCAGAATTGATTGCCGCACCCCCTACTCGTTGCCGAGTTGACCACGCAGTGGCGGCCTCGTCGGCCTGCTTTAGTTTAAATCGCAATCTTTGGCTGCTACTGCCTCTTGTGTCAAAAAATGGCATTGCACTTCGCCGATTATTAAATCCAATGTATAAGAAATAACTGGTACACTCACAAGGTAAATATCTATACCTTTGTTTGTCATTGGGGCTGGACCCTTGTAATTGTACTTTTTAGGTACATAAATGGAAAAGTACAAATAGCATTAATGTACCACCAATGGTATAGAAATGTTCCTGAGACCTGCATTAAAAGGTACACTTACCTACAGCTAATGGTACAATTGGCAGACCCTTGAGGGTACAGCGCCAGTAACAAGCAAAGTTACAGATTTGTACCCTTTATTTTGAGAGTACATCTTAGTTTAAAAAATCCAAACTTTTTTTTATTAACACAATTCTTACAAATAGTGTAAGCTTATTTTTAATGATAAGGATTACTCACAGCAGCGGTAGGCTTGGCGCTGGTTAAGAGCACAATCTTACAATTTGAATGCTGTTGGTTTAAGTCCCAGAAGTGATTCTGACAGGCAGGGGTGTGGGGAATAAAAGTGACGGGGAGAACGCATCCCCGTAATATTGGTTGATCCCCCCCCCCCTTCCCTCAAGATGCACATGGACCAATATCTATTTAGGACTGAAATATATTGGTGAAAAAACTCAAATTACGATATTTTTTGGCTTTTGCCATTTAACACGTTTCGATCATGATACAGACGAAACAGATTAGATGAGCACGTGCCCCATCTTTCATTATGAATCCGCAAGCCGAGGCCAATATTCTGTCCATGCAGAGCGTGAAGACAAAATACGTAACTAACGGAGATTGTAGTCCTATATCAGACAAAATCTGATTGTGAAACTGGACTCTAAAGTGTTAATCTTATACTGATAATTAAACAAATATTTTAAAATCTTCTTGCGTCGCATCCTTTCACAGTGTGACTGCTGCATGATCGGACATTGAAATGTCATGACATACAGTGAGTGACGGGGGCCCTAAAATAAATGGAACTTAATTAGTTTGGTGTGGGAGGGGGCTCAAAATGTAAGGGAGTCCCGGGATTTTGCTGTGTTTTTCGTACTTTAAATACGCACACACAGATGAAACTGGCGTAGTTTGCGCCATGCCGCAATACAGAAAACAGCCTGCTGGTGTCGCTGTTTTATAAAAGCCCCAGCTGACACTAAGGGACTATTAATACAACTACAGTTAATCGTGAAAAATATATATATTTTTGCCTTCATCCTCATCATTCTGAATGTGCCTAAAAAAGATTCTGAAGAAATACTGACCTTGCAAAGCATATCAAATTTGCATAAACAACAAGTTTTATATGTAACTTTCACAGAAGAAGGCAGAAAGGCATGAATGCGCACTAAGATATTAGCCCCAAATATAGTTCTTGCGGCCCAGATCTCAGAAGAATCAGTGGCTTCAGAGAAGTTTCTAGGATCGTCTGTCTCTCCATTTTTCTTATTGCAAGTAAACGAAGGAATATGCAAATGAGGCTGCTGGCCAGACGTCTGCTGCCAGTTTGCAGACCTTATCGGGTTCTGCAAATGCACTGAGCAATTCGTCCGACTGAGCCCTTAATTGCCTTCCCTGAGCCGACTGCAGATTCTCCTTACTTGTCTTGGCTCTGCTCGTCTCTGCTCGCGGATGACTGCAGTACCATCTGCTGCTGAAAGCTGGCCGCTTCCCTGCACGGTCGTTGATGTACATCTTTGTTGCTCCTTGCACTGTAGTCCTACTTCAACCTGGAGAGGATTAGAAAGTAAAGGGTCTACGGACTTTGTGTGACACCTGCAAGGAGCAACGGAAACCAACCTAAAAGTCAGTCAAGGCTAATAACAGATGAGTAGCAACTCTGTCCTGGTGTCAGGGACGATTCTAGGCTCAAGATGGAGTCCATATGCAGTCATGCAGTCGGCACACGTGGGCTTGGGCTTGATGGAGCGTAACATTGCAAGAACCCTGGGCTACTTGATGGGTCACTTCTCTTTTGCCACTGCTGCCATGGTCTGGCCCTGACAGACAACTTGCCTGCTGTACCATCCACACTGAACGTAGCAGAGCTCTGCTATGTACCCTGCTGGAACCGCTGGATGTGTGATTACAGCCACTAAGCAGATGTTTTTCTTTAAAAGCTCATGGCCACCAGGCAGAGCTTCTCTCCTTAGGCAGAGGCTAGAAATACAGGGTGTGCTAGAGCCCTTTCAAGGCAACCATAGGATTCCGCCCCTCTGATGACCTCTTTTCCAAGGCGTCCGCGAGATGGATGCCAATCTCTCTCTGGATATTATGTCATGTTGCCAGCTGGACATGAGCCAGTAAAGGCTCCAATTATTCCCACACACCCAGTTGTGACTCCTGCGCTTCCCATCATTCCCAGGATCCCCACACAAACACGGATTATCGAGAACAGTAGAAGACGACTTACGACTACTTTTTAAAGTACTTTAAAAACCAATATCCTAGGATGTTTTCCAATATAAATGCATACCGATAAACCGGTCGAATACATTAACCCGCCTTCTTCGCGTAGTATTGCAGTAAGTATATGGAAAGTGCGAAAATTAAAAGACGTTTAATTTTAAAAGTAACTGATTTCTATAAAGTTTTATCATCCATCCATTTTCTAAACCGCTTATCCTACTGGGTCGCGGGGGGTCCGGAGCCTATCCCGGAAGCAATGGGCACGAGGCAGGGAACAACCCAGGATGGGGGGGCAGCCCATCGCAGTAAAAGTTTTATCATAGTTCTCCAAGCCATATTCGAAAATCTGGATTTTATTTTTAAGCGAGTTATGGAAGGCCACTAATTTTTTTTCTGAATAACATTAGCTTGAATTTAGTGTAATATAACGCGCGCGGAAATGTAGAATATTTCACTTGTATAATTCCTAATTAATCTTTTTTTTTTTTTAATGGCGAGGTGTGTGACCGCAACACGCTACGGGGCTCTCCACGCGCCTCTCTAACGGAGCGTATAAGGACTGGGAGCTGCAGTGCTTCTCACTGGAGACAGAGGAAGTGAAGTTCTCCACTTTCTTACCCGGTGAGTGTGTTTGTTATAGTCCTACTCATGTATTCAGGCATATCATAACCCTGAGAATGCTCCGTGTTATTGGCTTTATAATGCATTTGCGGCAAAGGCAGTGACGGTTCTAGACCACTTCAGCTTTTGCGAGGTGGGGGGCAGACTGGGGCCAGTTGTTCTGAGGTGGGGGGGGGCAGATGCTACATATTACTTACACTACATTGCCAGCATTAAGAAGCAAAAAAACTATTTTGAAAACCGATGTTATTTATGCAATGCTTTGCAGTTACATTGTACACATTTTACAAATATGTAAGTCACTCTCATTTCTTGTTTAGACTGTCTTCCGCCCACACGCTTGATTATTTTTTTCTGTCGTTAACTTCGTGTTTCGCCTGTTCCCAGCTCACAGAGTTTTAGCCACATATATAAAGGTATGATATTATTATTATTATTATTTATTATTAATAATAATAATAATAATAATAATAATAAATAAATTAATTAATAATTCTATACAAGAGCCAAGCAGCATACCTTTTTTTTTTTTTTTTTTTTGGGGGGGGGGGGGCATACATATTGTCACGGGTTCACTGACCCCCTGCCCACCCCAGAACCGCCCCAGGCAACATAGAAGAATAAACGTGAGTGTCGAAGTTGAAATTTCAGTGTCATATGAAAGATGCAGAACAGAATATTGGCGTTTCGGCATCCGTCTCTGGGTGTCTAAGTGTGGTTTCGTTTCTATGGATTACAGAAAATTTGACGCGTTCTTCTGAAGTTCTTAAATCTGCTAATGGCACAATCAGGTAGGCTGTGTTATACTACAATTCTCTTTTGTTATATACAAAATCTCTATTAAACGAGCTAACTTTAGTTTCCATTTCTTCTTTTCATCCGTTTTCCCACGCCACTGGCTACCTTTAGGTTTCGATTTCTCAAGTATCGATTCCCTCTTCATTTCCTTGCTTTGAAAAAGTGCAACCGCCTGGCGCTTTTCTGGTGGTGAATCGAGCCCTAATTAACCTCCTTCGTGGATTTCTGAAGTAAAACTTTGAGATTGTATCTGCGCTGCAACAGCATATAAAGCGCACCAAAAACAAAAATTTAAAAATCAAAGACCACCCGTTATTGAAAAGCCATAGGGTTTCACTCGTATTTAATTAATTCATTTGGATTTTGCATTTAATCGACATCACATCCCGCGTGCGGTAGATAAAGCTCATCTTCTTGCAACCATTAACTATATATTTTGAAACAGAATCAGTGTTTTCTCCGGGACTGGAGTACCTGACTCAGGTAAGACTCTACCAAATGACATCAGATCCATCCATCTGATTTTTGTAACCCGGATATTCAGGGTCACTGGGATCCAGCATCTATCCCGGAGGCTACAGGCACAAGGCACAACCCAGGATGGGGCACCGACCCCTCACAAGGCACACTCACACACCATTAACACCTACAGGCAATTTGGCAACTCCCATTAACTTCAGCATGTTTTTGGACTGTGGGGCCACAGCAGAGTGTCCGGGGGAAACCCCATGACACGGGTAGAACATGCAAACTCCACACACAACGGAACCTACACAGAGACTCAAACCAAGGTCCCAGAGGAGTGGGACAACAGTGCTAACCACTGCACCTTCATGCTGCTCCAACTGCAGATAATTCTGATTATTAAGTAATACTTATGGAGATGGGGCCCACACAGTGGTGCAGTGATAAGTACAGTGGCATCGCACCTACTGGACGGAGGCTTGAATCTCCGGCCCCCCAAGCGCTACCTGTGTGTCATTTGCAGGTTCTCCCTCGTGTGAGTTCCTCCCCACAGTCCAAAAACATGCCACGATGATTTGGAGCTGTCAGGTTGTTCGTAAGTGTGCATGACGTGCGTGCAGTGAGATGGGTGGGTCCCGACTTGCACCCGTAGCCTCTGGGATAGACTCCGGACACCCACAACCCTGCACTGGACAAGCGGGTGTAGAAGAGGATGGGTAATTTATCACTGTGTTTGTTTTCTCCAGATCGACGAGTTGATTGTTCAGGGGGAGGTGGACTATATGGAAGGTAGTGCAATTAATTGTCTTTCCTTTTGACACAGCAGACATAGCACATGCAATCAGAGATTGATAAGTAGATATGCAGCTATAATTGTGATTTATATCTGCTAGCCACCAGATTTATGAATCTCTTCTTTTGGTTTCAGGGGCTGATTAATTAAAACAAAAAGACACGAATTTTAGTTTCTGATAGTAGTTGTCAGATAATTAGAATTGTTTGATTTATTGACTTGTTTGTTTATTTCAATGCTGGTGTTACTTAGACCTTCAGCTACTCGGCTTTGCAGGGATTTGATTGGATGAAAACGGAATAACAGGAAACAGGAAATAGGGGCTTCCTAGTTGGCATATGGAGAGTGGCATGGGATTCACCCACGTGAATCCCGCAGTAAAGTGTTTCAGGCTTACCTCTGACTCCATCCTTTGCGGACAATTTAGAAGATGGTCCATCCACAGTTGCTAAGCTCCCTCCATCACGAATAATATTAGACACCCATTACTAGGGTACCCCGATCAATGTACTAGACCTGCTTTTAGAGAAATATGCTCACTTCATACTCAGTGACAGCTGGTAAAACTCTGTCCAGCCCTGTCCGCATTCCAGTACAAAAACATTTATGGAGTCAAGAACAGTCTGGGTCAGGTGGTCTTCTACGCGGTGGAGGACTCAGACTGCTGCGACAGATTTTGTTGTGGGTCTCAGCGTTCGTTCCTCCTAAGAGTCATGAATAACCTTGGCGAGGAGGTCATCAGGATATCACGGCCTCTGAACTGCTGCCTGCAAGAGGTAAGACGCAGCAGAAACGCATTCACTGAATTTAAAGTGTCTGAAGTAATATTTTCATAATAGATCGGTGACTTGTAGGACGCTATCAATCTTCAGTTTATTGCGACTAAATTATTTTCTCGTATTTCCTTAAGTAGTGCTATCTATAATTTTTTTCACTTCTGTGGTGAACACTTCCGTTCTGGAAGTCATCGCCCGATCTGTGCTCGGTTGTTAATGCATAGTTTCGATTCCTCCGTTCAACCAAAGGAAATGTACCATTACATTTTGTCCACCAGAGGGCGTTACATGGTTATGGAATATATCGGGAAATTCAAATAAAACACGAATTAAGGAGTTAAGACCAGAGGTGGGAAGTAGCGACGTACAAATACTTCGTTACTGTACTTAAGTAGAATTTTCAAGTATCTGTACTTTACTTGACTATTCATTTTCGTGTAAACTTTTATTACATATATTTTAGCATGAATATCTGTACTTTCTACTCCTTATATATTTTCAAATTAGGCTCGTTACGCTTGTTTCGTTTAATTTAAATTCATTTAACCTATTCCGCCACCCAGACAACTTGACTGATTGGTTGAGGCTAAAACGTTTGTAAACACGCACAGAAAAGACAATCCTATTGGTGTATTTGTTTTTGCACATAAATCTTTTGCACAGTGTTAGCGCAGTTTTTAGGGAAGCGCAGTTGTAATTGAAAGAGTGCAGGTTCGAATCCCCGACCAGCAAGGTACCGCCCCCAAGCGCTGCCCCCTGCTATGTCACATATGGGTTAAATGCAGAGGAAACATTTCGTTGTTGTGCACTGTGTGCTGTGGTGCGTCAACAATGATTCCTGAATTCTAATTCTAGTATTTAACCTGTCATTGCGGCTTAACACTCCAATACCAGACTCTGCTGCGCGAGAGAGACTGTTCAGCAGAGCCGGACTGATATTCACACCGAAAATGGCACGCGTTGATTCCAAGACCTTTGAAAATCAGCTTCTTTTGAAGCTAAACAGAGGGTTTTGGTAGTCCTACGGTGTGTGTCCGAGTTCTTCTGGCTTGGGTAAACACCTGATATTTTTGCATGCAAATAAAGTTTTTCGAACACCATGCACATTGAGTTTGTACTCCTTTACAGTACTATAATATTTTTTGCATGATGCGTTTAGGAAGAAGTCAGTCGTCATGTATAATGATGGTAATGGACAACGCAGCTTTAAATCTTTGTGGCTTTATATTTCTCTGCTTGCGTTCGACATATTAACACTCGGACATGGAGTCCAGTCAGCTTTGCTCAAAAATTGGTGGTTTTGTTCTTTGCAAGGGCACGTTATACTTTTATACTTTAAGTATGTTTTAGAGCCTGTACTTTTCACTTTAACTTGAGTAAAAAAAGTGAAGTCAATACCTCAACCTTTACTGGAGTATTTTTTAAAACATGTATCTCTACTTGAGTGAAGAATACGTGCACTTTAGACACCTCTGTTTAAGACATTACATTGTCTTCGTTTTTGTTTTCTAAACTAATTATACATTGTCAATATATGTTATTTATCATTCAGATCCTGCCTCCACTTTGTGTATGTTGTTTGCGTTTTCTTCCCACGTTTCATTTTATCAGTTTAATAAGGTTCCTGACAGTAATAATCCAGCAGTCGAGAGCGGCGCTAGCTGAATAGTTTCAGATATGAGTTTTGTATTCATTACATTTTCATATC
Source organism: Brienomyrus brachyistius (assembly GCF_023856365.1). Classification (NCBI taxonomy): domain Eukaryota; kingdom Metazoa; phylum Chordata; class Actinopteri; order Osteoglossiformes; family Mormyridae; genus Brienomyrus; species Brienomyrus brachyistius. Next base: position 5,165,533 of record NC_064553.1, read on the forward strand.
TTACTTCGGTACAGAGTTATAGGCATTTAAATAGTCATTGTTCACTTTTTTTGAATTTGCTCCTTCAGTGGTTAAGTTGTCACAGTATTGGGCAAGATTTCACACCGATTATTGCAAGAAATAAACACACAACCAGTTCAAGTTTGATGATTTTTTTTTAAAATTTCAAACAGGTTTATGTACAAGACCTACAAAGTAATCTGAAATGGAACATTTCGAACATTCAAATTAAAATTATAATTCTACCTGTATTATTTTATTCTAGAAGAGACTGGAGTAATCAGACTCGCTGAAAAGCTGTTCTGGTACACATAAAATATCTGGCCTGGGAGGCACTGTTTGTGGGCTCACTGCCTGAGAGAATAGCTGTGCGCCAAGAAGGCACTAACACTTATCTTCATCTGATCTTCTGAAGTCCTTTTCGTAGCTGGCTTCTTTGAATGTATTGCTTCAGAATATTTTTTTCTCTTTTTGTGCCTGCCTTCACTGGTGTTTCAGTGACCACAGCAGTAAAAATACGGCCGTCCTTCGGATGAGACGTAAAGCAGGAGGCCCTGAGTCTCTGAGGTCGTAAAAGACCCCTGGGCGTCTTTCAAAAGAGTGGGGGCGGTACCCCGATGTCCCGGCTAAAATCGCCCGCTGTGGCCCTATCAAATCTGACCTTCTAATCATCCCCTATATCTGATTGGTGAATTCTCTCCTGCCCCTTCACCACCTTAGCTACTGTGTGGTTAGCATATGGGGGCAGGATGGCTGGGTGGGGGCTGCACAGCAATGGGAGTTGAAGTGGCTCCCCATTGCTTCTGTGAAGCACTTTGGGTGCCTTGAAATATGCTGTATAAATGTAACATTTATTTATTTTCCGTGACAAATTTTAGTCCATCAGTGGACAGATGGGACCTGTGAGCAGAACCTGCTTTGTCTGTTTAGTGCCTGTCATGTTCAACAAAATGGGTCAAACCCACATTACAGCTTCCCCCAAAATCAGAGACAACTTAGCCCAAATTGCCATGTTTACAAAGGCTTGCCAAATCTTAGGTTAACTTTGTGCAGAAAATTGGTATAAAAAGACACTATATTCTGTCCTCTGCAAAGCACAGATATATAATTATGAAATCTACATAACATGTAATGTTCTGTTATGCAGGAAGTTACATCAGACCAAGTAAATAGGCAAAACAGGTATTCACTGGTATTCCATATGGAAATGAAAGCCATGTGATGTTAATCTCGCTCGGTCAAGGTTTCTTTACTTCAGATTCCTGCCAAAGATCCACATGGAGTTTGCCTAAGGGGGACCTATTGTCTAACTCCATTTTTGCTTAAAATTCCTAGAATTGCCTCGAAACGGGTTCAGAGCATGAAAAAAGTCCACAAATTGGGTTGCAAACTGATTTTAATAAAATCACTCAAAAATAAATTTACAGGGCATGCCAGGAGAAAACGGCAAATGCACAGTTCGTCGCTAGAATCTTCTCTGCTTGCCTCACTGCTTCCTCAAAAGGAACAGGTCTGACGTCGGAGATTGTCGTCACTCGTCCCATATTTCACGGAATCCCATTTCAAAAAATTACTGTATTGAAAAATAAAATGCTGTGTCTTGTTTTAACCAATACGGGATGAGACGTGTCCCGCATTTCAGAAACCTAATAGCTGGGGTTTGTGACTGTAAGCGTCTGCATTCTGTATGTTTTTCTGGATGGCAGTGGTGGAAAAAAAGTTCACAATTTCCAGTTTTTTGTTGGCACAAGTTCTTGCCCGAGTTTACAGTATACAGCACCAGTCTGTTGCATGTTGGGCTTTAAACTGCAAGAAGTACTGCTACTCCGCTGTTTCTTACCCTGTTTCTCCATAAAATCTCCTTTTATAAAATCTCCGCTGTCGCATTCTTCATCGACACTTGTGGTCTCTCCAGAGGAATGGCTTCTCTCCTCCAGGATATTCCCAAAACAGCAGCACGTGGTTCTGCTAACTCAACCAACCTTGCAGTACATTTTGTTGCACCTTAGGTTGTCCGTTTTTTTTAAAAGATCAAACGTGTGATTCGTTGGAGTCGTGTTCATTTCTGTGATGTGATTGGCTGATATCTGCTATCAATGATATTCCTTGCGGACGGTTTAATCGATGATTCTCATTTTATCGTTTAAATTTTATATGATGATGTGTTGCTTGCATGACCCAGCCCTAGTAATCGTGTTGTCTAGCCTTTTTAAAATCCTGAAATTGCCAGTTAGGGTCCCTGGCCTGCTGTTTGGATGATAAAATCTCCTTCCCACCCTCCATTTCTATGAAGCTGGAGGTCCAGTGTCCCCCCGGGAAGCCCATCGGATACGTCACTCAGGAATTGCATCCATTTCACCCAGAATTCATGATCAGGAATGAGAGGGATGAGCCGGTACTGAAACTGACTGGACCATTTTGTATTTGTGGATGTGATACAGACTTTGAGGTACGCTTCTTAGAAAAAGTCATCGCGCTAAAAACATGAAGGTTGTGTGGTTGAATCCCAGCACATGTAAATTGTAGCCCTTCCCTCTACTATAAGTCGCTTTGAATACAGTCATCAGGTATTATTATCACCAGTATATTAATTTGTCGGCCCATTCAAACACATACTACATACCATAAACGCTTTGATAGTCTCATTAATCTTAAGAGTAAATCTGTGTAATCAGTTACTAAACATCGTGTCCACAGGTGAAATCTCCGAACGAAGCCATTGTGGTCGGCAGAATCACCAAACATTGGGCCGGCCTGGCTCAAGAATTGTTCACTAATGCCAGTAACTTTGCCATACGCTTCCCTCTGGACCTGGACGTCAGAGTCAAGGCCGTCTTACTTGGAGCCTGTTTTCTCATCGTAAGTAACGGCCGTCCCATTGCTACTCTCACAGTGACTAAAATGCAGAGGTGGGTAATTCAGGCCCTGAGAATAAAAGTCCAGAAAAAGAATTTGTTTCAGACGACAGAGTCACGGACTACTGACGTCGATGGGATTTCTGCTCTTTTTTTGATAATCATATGGGCCAGTAAAAATAGCTCAGGTTTGCAGATCGGCTTTGGATCATGGTCCATATTTTTAATTTCAAATGTGAGTTACTTCGCTTTACATATCAGTGTTATGTTTATTAATGACACCACTGCCACGCGGTTTTCAGGCTACGGCAATGGCCTCTCTTACATTAAAGAAAACTTGCAATTAGGACTATTTTGTTTTTTTTTGTATGTTTATAGGATTTTATGTATTATAAGAACTGAAGATGAGTCCATTTGAGGATATGTGAGTATTTTCTTTTCTCCCAGACACCGAAGTACACGCCCGCGCTGCTTATTCCCGCAACAATGACTAAGCATTCTGTTTTTCTGTTCGCAGGACTGCAGATCCAGAAAAGATGCGATGCTTGCAAAGTTATTCATTTCATTTCTGAAGTTTCGAGAGTTGCTAGTGACAGTGTTATCAGGGTCATTCATTTGCATTGACACAATTGTGCTTTGATCCATTTCCACTTCAGGCATGTAGCTTTTGCACTGGCACAATAGTATAGATCTGTGTGGCGTGCAGGACTTTCCTGGGCCAAAGACATTCTGTCTTCAAATCTACGTGAGAGACGACCATCCTTGGAATTGCAAAAGCTTGTTTTTCAAGTCCAGATATGATGGGACTCGCAGTCCTGCTTTGCCAAAGGTAGATAAGATGTACAGCTGATAAACTCATATGGAGGATTAGAAAATGATTCCTCCAGAAAGTCCATTTAAAACTGGTATTATTTTTTTTTTAATATGTATTTAGTTTGCTTATCCCAATATGCCTTGAGAAAAGTGTTCCGTAGTTTCCTCTACAGAATATTCATATTGTCAAAATATCTTTTTACAGAATTTGAATAAAAGATGCAGAGTAAAAAAAAGTCTGACTTTTTCATAAAAATTCACGTTAAGAAATGGACGTCTGGAGCCACTACATGAAATGACACGCATCTTATACCTCTGGTGTCCAGGCTACGATGGTTTGTGATAGCCGGACACCGAGCAATTGTTTGTTTATTGCAGGTTATTGACCGAAATACATAGTTATACATTAGACTTTATTATTCTTGTTCCGCAAAACTTGTTTACTAAAATCCAGTTATTATAACCATTCTTGGCTCGTTGGAACCAGAGTGACGCCGATGAAGACCGGACTAGCGGGGCAGCAATGTGGCAAATTGACTTGGAAAGACTGTGTCCTATGATGGTCCCAAGTGGAATATCCGTTACCTCTCTGGTACAGCAACCCATTCTGCTGCATAACCGCGTGCTTACACTCCTGCGTCAGAAAACGGCGTGACCCAAGTAGAGAATTCCTGTAATGAGTCCGCATACTTTTGGCCACACAGCATAAATACCCATCCATTATTTTAATCACTTCGTCTGATCTTTAATCACAAAACACGACTAAGCTGGATATTTCCACACAGATCCATACCACTTACCAACTGATTTAGCTAAAATAAAATGTATATGACTTAAAAAGACCTTCAAGAAAATCGTGTTAAATGGTAAATTTGAGTGCATTGCAAAAGAAATTGGACTACGTCTTTAGGTTGATATTGGATTTTTTTTTGCGCATTTTCCCGATTAATTTACATGGGTCATATTCAGAGTTGGAAATTTCAGGTCCAGAAAGTAAAAGTCCAGAGCAGGATTTTCTTTCAACCAACCAGTTGAGTAAAAGAGTCACAGTCACAGAGTACACAGCTGGTTGGTTGAAACAAAATCATGGTCTGGATTTATACTTTCTGGATCTGAAACTTCCACATCTGGTCATGTTTAATTCTTATCAATAGTCTTTACAAACCATTCACATTCTTATGTCAAGCCAGCTACATCTAACAACCACCGAGTCGGTGAAACCGGACTCCAGTCGCCACGCCCCCTGGCGCTTGGAGAGCTTTATAGCTTTTCCTCTGGTCGCCGCTGGCAGACCTTTATCTGCTGGCCGGCCGGACGTCGCCGAACAGGTTTCTGACCGTTTTCCAGTGTTAAAACGCCATGTAACACAGGTGTAGCCCTGTAGACCTGCGCTAGTCATCGCATTTTCCCTGCGCTTCGGTTTCCCTCTCATTTTTTAGCCCTTGTTTCAACTCGTAAGTATTCCAAAATCTGAACCTTATTTAACTGCATGTTTGAGAAAAAAGGTACCGGTTGTTATTTATATATATAACGACGCGCCCTCAGCGCTCCATCTGAGTAACGCAACTTCTTACAATGCGCTGTTCTGTTTCCAGTGTAATCCAGGGATTCATTGCTGTTTTTCGTATTGCTTGTAATCCATTTTAAGGAACACTTTCAGTAATAAGTGAATATTGTTATTGGTAACATTTGATTACATTTGATTATATTTTTGTAGAATTTTTTTGTATACCTTTTATGGAAATATTTCCCCGCACTGAGTTGGGTGGTTAACTGGCTGGGGAAGCACAGCTTTTCATTTGCCAAACGAAAAACCAATAAGATGCAGGTAATGCAATTGTAAACTTGTTAATCTGGTTTTGCAGCCTTTATAAAAGGATAAAATGTCTTTATTTATGTTTGCAGAGGAAGTGTCAGAACATTCCCATGGACGCACAGAGTAAGAAGCGTGATTCTGGGGACCTGGTCCGTTTTGAGTCTCAAGTAGTGTGAATAACATAGTAATAGCCAAAGCTAGCGTTTCAACCCAACACTGAAAATGTAAAGTTAGCTGTAGCTTAAGTACAGCGTACGTGTATTCCGCTTAATAAGACGGCGTCGCATTGTTGTAATGGTGGGATCCCAACCGTGGACCCCTTTCTGTGTTACGAACCTTAAAACACCCCGACTGCCGCTTGCCCGTTGCAGTTACACGCTAGACTCCTATTATACAACCCGGTTTCCAAAAAAGGTCGGGAAGCTGTGTAAAATGTAAACAACGGAATGCAACGATTTGCAAATCATATAAACCCATATTTAATTGAAAACAACAAAGACAACATATCAAATGTTGAAAGTTGGGACAGTAAGATGATTGGAGATAAAAATAGCCTCCCAGAGAGGCAGAGCCTCTGTGCAGTGAAGATGGGCAGAGGTGAAAGACTGCTGTAGGAAATAGTGTAACAATTTAAGAATAATATTCCTCAACATAATATTGCAAAGTATTTGATAATTTCATCATCTATGGTACAATATCATTGAGAGATTCAAAGGATCCGGAGAAATCTCTGTACGCAAGGGACAAGGCCGAAAACCAGTATGGGGCAGCCATGATCTTCGGGTTCTCAGGAGGCACTGCATTACAAACAGACACAATTCTACAGTGGAAATCACTGCATGGGCTCAGGGACATTTCCAATAACTGGTGTCTATGAACACAGTTCATCACTGCATCCACAACTGCAGGATGAAACTCTACCTCGCAAAGAGGTAGAAACCACATCTAAACATGATCCAGAAACGCCACCGACTTCTCTGGGCCTGAGCTCACTTAAGACTGACTGGGGTAAAATGGAAAACCGTCCTTTGATCTGATGAATCAAAATTTCAGATTCTTTTTTGAAATCATGGATGCCGCATCCTCTGGGATAAAGAGCAGAGGGACCATCCAGCTGGCTATCAGCGGACGGTTCCAAAGCCAGCATCCGCGATGGTGCAGGGGTGCATTAGTGTCCAGTGCTTGGGTACCTTGCACATCTAGGAATGCACCATTAATGCTGAATGCGGCAACATGTTCTGCCATCCTGCCAAAGTATTTTTCAGAGAAGACCTTGTATATTTCAGCAAGACAATGTGAAGCCACTTTCTGCGTATTACAGCAGCACAGCTTCGTAGTGGAAGATTTCGGCTGCTAGACTGGCCTGCCTGCATTCCAGACCTGTCACCCATCACGAAACGAAAAATACGACAAAGGAGATAAAGGAAACTCCTACAATGTTTCACTTTCAAAGCTCCTATAACGGATCTTCTCAGCCCCCAAACATTTACAGCAAGCATTTACAGGGATGCAAGACCCTGGCAAACATGCCCCTGTCCCAACGGTTTTGAAAGGTGCTGCTGGTATCAAATCCAGACAAAGAATATATTTCGTATATTTGTCATAAAACTAACATTTCTGGTTCAAGATTTGATATGTCGTCTTTGTTCCATTTTCAATTAATTATTGGTTCACAGGATTTGCAAATCATTGCATTCTGATTTCGGAAACGGAGCCGTGTGTAACGGCTTATTTAGATTATTTATCGGATTTCTCAGTTTTTCATTATTTCTTGGCTTAAAAGCCTTACCTGGGCAACTAAGCAATCCGGGAGTCAACACGCTAAGAGCGGCTGGATCTTTAAGCGTCCTTCATTTGGATGAAGGGGGTTTATGACTCCAGCTGCATGAATATGCTAGTGCGGCTGTGTTTAGACATAAAACGGCCTGACTCTGGCTCCTAGGCGAGGATCCCCTGCCGAGTGTTATGCCAATATTTCTTGGCTGCTTAAGGATCATCTTACATCTGTTGCCTTCCTGCCGTGTAGATAATGTTTCAGATAGTGTAACACGAGTTGACACCTGCGCCACGGCAGAAATGTGACGTTAAGGTTGTATTTTTTTGCTCGTCTTTCATTCTGCAAGTGAAATTTTCTTTATTGCGTGTAATGGTCCTAATTTTGAACTGTTGTTGGCAGTTAGCACTGTAGACAGACAGCCCAAGAGAAATGCAGTACGTCCAGCTTCGGTTGCCTCCAAGGTTCCTGGGCCACCAGGTAAATGTCAGATCTCCTGGGGCTGACCTTGAACACCCATTTCATTCTTATATCCTTAACTGTCATCCCCCCCCCTTCTAAATTTTTCCAAGGTTATGTGGCCCCATCTGCACCAGTGCCAATGCCAGTTCCCCAGTGCCCCCCCGGCTGCCCCCCAGGACTGGAGTACCTGACCCAGGTGTGACTTGTACAGCTTGTTGCTATAGCAAAAGCTGTCGTTGCTACGGTGATGTTTCATCCAATGAAAATGCAGTGGGTGGAGTCTTCATCATTAATACTTAAGCAAAAATATATATTTTTCCAAAGTATTCCGTGTTTTAATGGTTAGCATTGTTTGTTAACGTCCAGATTTATGGCTGTTTTTTTTGTCAAGCTTTAGTTATTCTGTAGGGCTAGATAAAGCACTTAATGATGCTGTATTGGTAGAAGCTCTGCAATATGGCCACGCCCACATTCCAGACCCCACCCTACATGTGAGCTGCTGCCATGTCTAACCACGTCACATCTTATGTCCTTACAGATCGACCAGCTGCTCATCCATCAGAAAGTTGACCTCACCGAAGGTACCGGCTGGCTGTGGAACGAAAACCAGCGGCCCTCAATGAACCATTACCCAGAAATCCTAGCTGCGCCATGACTCGGTTTCATTGGCAAGGTTTAGTGTGCCTCAAAAGTCACATGACCAGACTTAGTAGCATGATGAATGTGCTCAGTGAGATACTCTGGATTGTCAGCTACTGAAGTTGATGTTAGCATTAGTTAGAAGTTACAGCTTCTCAAGGGGGTTCCTCCAGAGTTCTTTGATCACATTTTCAGTTATACTTGGCTGGGAGACCAACAACAAGTATCAGATCAAGAATAGCCTGGGACAGCACGTGTTCTACGCAGCGGAGGAGAACAGCTGCTGTAACCGGTCCTGCTGTGGATCCATGAGATCCTTCGTGCTGCACGTCCAGGACAACTTCGGCCAGCAGATCCTCACCATCACCCGTCCTCTCATGTGCAGCAGTTGCTGCTGCCCCTGTTGTCTGCAGAAGGTAAAATTGGTTGGGCAGTGATGTTCTGGGAGATACACATACACACACGTGCTCAGATGTGTGATACACCTGGCTTGTCGTTAGCTGGAGGTTCAGGCACCACCTGGGGTCCCCATCGGCTACATCGTCCAGAACTGGCACCCGTACCTCCCCAAATTTACCATCCTGAATGAAGAGAAGGACCCTGTGCTGAAAATCGTTGGCCCATGCTGCGGTTGCAAGTGCTGCGTCGACGTGAATTTTGAGGTTAACTATTTATCCGTGAACAGACTGTTCTCCCCATATACATCTCCCTGAGATATAGAGGGAAAAAAAAGGAGACTTGACAGGAAGAGGAAGTTGGCCAGGCCACATCCCTACATGTATGATGTCATCTTAATGCCCCAACTGTCCTCATTTACAAAATAGACTCTATATGAAAGAAAAGAACAAAAACTATTTACTCTACAGAAGACAAAATTGACTTCTTGGATCTCAGGAGGATATATTGGCTTGCTGTGTATTTATTTTAAAATAAAAGTTATAGTGGATGAAAGAACATATTAGATGAGATTAACCTAACAGTTCAAATTGCTTTGAATGAAACAAAGTACTGTTTTGACTTCTAGGTATCAGTTGTGCTCATGTGGGTATTTGACATGGCCTTGTATAACCGATGGGACAAAAGGCCTGTGATTTACATCTGCAGGTCATGTCCTTGGACGAGACAGAGATAGTGGGCAGGATCTCAAAGCAGTGGACGGGAGCCCTGCGCGAAATTTACACCGACGCAAATAATTTCGGCATCAGCTTCCCCTTAGATCTGGACGTCAAAATGAAAGCTGTCCTGTTGGGGGCGTGTTTCCTCATCGTAAGTAGCAGCTCGCCGCCTTCGTTGTGCTCCCTCACATGATGGAAAACACTGTTTGTCGTACCGGCTCGAGACCTGCTGCCTTGCAACCAGTAGATTAGGAGTTCTAATCCCGAAGACGGAAACATACAGCAGATCATCAAAAAGTAGCGTTAGACTTGCGGGTCTTCTCAGCAGGGTTGTAAAATTCTTGAAAATTTCCCATTAATTCCTATATACTCCAGTCCATTCCCATGGAAATCTTCCAACATGGAATATTTCCAAAACTTCCCCAGCTTAACTTCCCATGAAATGGAAGGTTTCTGGAAAGTTTCGGGAAATTTTCCACCCATTTGTAACCCTACTTGTAACTAAATAAATAATATCAATTAAGGATGATGTAAGTAGTATCTTAAATTTATGTTAATTTTGTTCCTGAATGTATTAAGCTTTTATTCATGTTTCAGGATTTTATGTTTTTTGAAAACAACAAGTGATGGGATACCTCCGTAAAATGTAAGTTGATCTTCATACAAACACCGATATAAAATCCAATTTTCATTCCATCATACTGCATGTAAGCATCATTACATTTTTCCTTCTGTTCTAGGATTTTATTTTGATCTGTGAGCAGCCACATACTTACCAAAAATATACCCGGAAGCAAGCTAATTCTATACCAAAATGTTATTACTTACGTTCTCCAAGATCAGTATTTTAATGCTGTTAAGGAATGAGTAAGTGCAGAATTCCAGGGATTACTGTGGGAGTCAAACGATTACCAAAAATAGGAAATCGCTTATTTTGCCTTTGTACTGAAGCGATGAAAATGGACATCTGTTGTGGGATTTGATGGTTAGACACAAGAGGGCGCTAGATACCCTCTTCAGAGCTAAAAAATATGAATATATGGCAAATTCAGGTTACTGCCGCAGTATTCAGACTTTGGGTACTTGCACTAAAGCAGACCTGAATGATATTATACAAACATTCTCATTTGTAAAATATTTACATAAATATTATGTAAATACTTCTTCTGTTCAAACTGTCAGATATATTAAACAGAAATATTTTTTCCTTGGTATTTTCTGTTTCATAATAGTCTTACTTTGATTAATTTAAGATGAAATGCCACAGTCACAGCACTATAATAAATATATTCTGTTGGTACAGATAATTTCTTAATGTCCACAGAAAGTTGAGGTTTTAACCGATTTAAGATTAAAATGCACTTTATTGTTTCCAGGTGGAAATATTTAAATGGTCATTTCATTAGCCGAGTTTGTATATTTTGTGAAATATATGTATAGGATTTTGTTTTCAGACCTATTAAAGAGAGGTAACACACCTTGTGTCCTCGTTCATTTCCTGTTACACAGCAAACCCAACCCACTGTATGGTCATGCATTAATATTAAACTTTAATCTTGGTAATGATTCCAGCCCAGCTTTCTTGCTCTGGCTGTGTGTGTGTGCTGTCTGGGTTGCATTCAGGTTTAGCATCCATACGTACGTAACCTCGGTTCATCCAAATAGCTCGTAAGAGCTGAACTCGGCTACCAAACATGCGGATAGCCGTCTATTTCCTGACGGGCTCATGGTGAAGGGGAGCTTACGAGTACCAGGGCAGGTGCGGGAAGCAGGGTAGATACACGGTGACATGGTTAGAGGCTCCTCAGAACCACTGGTCCACCCGAGTCAAACATCTCACAAAAGGGAGGTTCCCTTATGCTAACATTCAGGAGAACATGCAAACTCCTTCATTAAACATCCAGGGTCTGGTCATAGCACCTTATAGCATGTTTATTATGCATTATGAAGGCCTTATGAAGCTCTCATCTATAATGCACTATAGATACCTTCATAATGCAGTACAAAGAATTCCTAATGCTTATACTGACCATTATAATACATAATGAAAGTATGAAGGAGAGCTTCATAAAACATTCATAATGCATAATCCACATGGCTGTAAATGTGTTATGCCTTTTGATTAGTATTCACAGCCAGATTTCTAATGGTAAGTTAGTAAAAAGCATGGCCTTAAGCAAACTGTTTGTGTTAGGAAGTTGTTTGGTATATTTGTAGTAATACTAGGCTATACAAAGCAAAATGGCTTAATTATGATCTTAGCCATACCCAGTTCACCTTTCATGGTTTCATGTCAGTGGGACGTATATCTCTTCAGTTCTTTACACAAATGGAAATTTGGACAGACCTGTTCTTTCTCTGTCCATCTCTGCAATGTGAAGAATGTCAGCCAATCTACTGTGGGAAAGACGCTGTTTTGCTGACAAGAAAAGGTAACATTCAGCACTATGCAAATTATCCAGCAAAGGGCCCATTGAATAGTGATGTTCTTGCGTGTCCAGGTGTTCCTTCACGAAACGGGTTCTCTGACTCTTGCTGATGTTCTCTGTTCTCATCTCGTCATAAACAGCTGCATAATCGCTGAATCAGTTTTGAGCATGTATGTGAATTAAAATGGGAAAGTGCGTGAGGCAGCATGAGTTTGCTTTATCTGATCAGTGCATGATTGATGCCGTTCATGTCAATATAGAATGTGCTAAAACTGACACGTCTGATATTTTTTTCAATTTTGAATTTTTTTTTTTTTAAAACTGTTCTAGTACAATTCTGAGTGTAATTTCTCATTAGAGATCTAGAACAGAATACAATGGAATAGAATAATCAAATTAAATATCGCCCGCATAAAGAATTTTGGTAGACTATCCACAAATAAGAGAGCCTTCCATTGATTAAGCAGAAATCATCACTGGTAATTCTAGGCCCAGAATATATCTTTCATATATATCTTTGAAGTTCCTCTGAACAATTGTCTTGTAAAATTACGGAGTGACTTCAGCTTTTGTTTTATGCTGACCAACAACACTCATGATGAAGTGAAGATCGGCTGCAGAATTATGTTTTCCAACTTCGGTTACCCTGATTGGTCCGTTGATGAGGTCATAGAATACAAATAAAAAATCCCAGCTTTCATTTGTTCATGCACCACAAATGCCAACATCAAAAAAAAGGAGTGTCCATAATTGCTTCTGTGCTCCTGGGATCCGGGCCAAGTTACATGTTACTCATGTCTCATCCGTTTACAATATCTTGCACTTCCAGCAAATTCTACAGGGTCATATTGAGGAACGTTTCTAGGATTATAAGGCATCAGAGGTTTAGCACAGAGACCTAATCTGTCTGAGGGTCCATCTGCCTGCCCCCCGCCCCCCATTCGAGGTTCAGCCGAAAAAGCCCGGGATCATGATCTTTCTGGTCATATTCAAGTAAAATCCGTAAATGTGCGCACAAATACAATGGCCACAGCTTAGCATATGTGGATATACCATCTTTCCTTGGCATAATGCAAACCCAGATGTCTCATGGTAGCTAAGACATAAGCGGCTGTTCTCATTGTCTAATACGCACGTTCCCTGCAAAGCCAGTCCGATCCCCTTTCCAGTCTAAGCCAAGGGTACTTCAATTTTGGGCTGATGAGATCCTTTGTTCATTTTAAGTATTGGGGGCCGCATTTAAACTACGTGTAATCTTAGAGGTGAATATACAGCAGTCTACGCTTAATTGTTTTCTGCTTCCAGACTCAAGAAAATAATGGGAGGTAAATAAAATATGTTTTTATGCAAAATATTACCAAGCACATTCACCAGCAAACATTTGCCAGCATTATGTTTTATACATTATTCGCCATGCTGTCCTTATTGGGGATTCTGGGACACGTTTCGTACAATACAGAACGAAAGGGACTGTAGTCACTGGGGAACCACGCCTGTAAACTCGCGACTTCGGCCGCTTATTTATGTCGGTCTCACGGACAGCCTCTCTTCCTCCTCGCAATATTTGTGTTTACAAAATAAAACTTGTGTTAAGGTAGTTAACATGCCTATGAAATTTTATTACTAAAAAGAAGCCATAGGTTCTCTAGGTTCGGTTTTTCCTTTTTATATGATTTTGCACACAAATAGGCTTACTGCGTACTCTTAACTGACGGTGATGCTGAAGTAGCGGGTCCAACCGGTGAAGATAATTTGAATTACCTGTAAACGCCCTTCCTGTTCTAGTTGTAACACTTCGTGTTTTTTTTTTTAATAAATGGATGCTATTAGCTTCCTGAAAAATTTGGACTAACATGTTTAATTACCGTTTAATATATTTAATGCTAGCTGATTACGGTCTACTTGCGGTACCGATGTAGAAAAGCCAGCCCCAGGAACGGTAACGCAAATAGCTATAATTAATGTTTCATAAGTAGGGAATTTCCTTGAAAAGTTCCTTCGAAACACGGCTGGAATGGTGGCCCAGTGCTTTTTAAGAGACGTGTCAAGTCTTATGCAAAGTCAACATTTGATTTGGTATGAAACGATAAAAGAAAACAGAAAATGTAGCTGTGTTTTATGGTTTCATTTTAAACATACATTCTCAGTCTCAAGTGGAGAAACAAAGTAGTCCAATTAAAAATTTATATTGCAAGAGGTTGTTGTGACTAATAAAAATACTTAATAGTAACCCCTTTCATTTTTACGCTCTGTCTAAATAACCTTAATAGTTTTCATTGACGTAGACGCTTTGCTCTGTAGACTCCTTCAAATAGGCAGTCTGCAATATGCAGTCAGTTTATACTCCCTTAGTTTAAATTAAGTTTTATGTACGTTTTTCGCAGCGAGCCAGCACGTAAATGGTTGATGTTAATCTGCTACGGCTGCTACACACTTGCAAGAAAGATTCGAATAATGTTGCTGCTGACAAATTCACTAACGCTTTTATTATTTCAGCTAAGCGAAAACGGAATTTCTTCTACCGCAAGAAGAATATACAATTTCTGCCTATCCACAATCTAACAAACAAGCAGCACCGACTTCGTGTCGCGCTTTTATATAAAAATACCCCCCTCCCCCCCTTTTTTTGTTTCTGGTGGATTGGAGACACCTGTTGGTTTCAGCCATATTAAATTTCAGCTTATTAATTGAACCGCATATGGACGCTATTATTTGTGATTCCAATAACTAAAATTGCGTTCTATTATTACAAGCCGTTTTCCGTCCAATCCTAACACTTACATAAACAACAGCATGATAGGGGACGTCGATGAAGGAACTGCCCAGGAAGTTAAAAAAAATCAGAGTTTTGCAAAAAAAACATTTTGGCTTTAAGTGTAACAAATTGATACTGTAAATCAGTCACACAATTCAAGGATAGGGAAAATTCTCCAGGCTGTGACCGTGCCCTGGATGAGCAGATAGACTAAATATGGATGGATGGATGGTCTGAGATTTGCAAATTATGCTGTGAAATCACACAGACTGATTGTTCTCTCTGTGCCACGCTTACATTAGCTAGGCACATGGAGTTGCTTTCATACTTCAGTCCTGCAGCACAGCCCTTTGTAACCACAGAGCAGACGCACAGTTCTAAGCGTGTCAGCAGTGGTGTGTTTTAACAACAACAGAAGTTTTAAAACCGGAGGGAAAAAAAAAATCTATTTCCAAGAAGTCATTCCAAAGGCTGTTCTGTATTCATGGCTTGAAGCAGGTCATGACACTCATCCATCCATAAAAAAAACTCTTTGGGTTGCCTTAGTTTCCTTCAGGAAATAGATAAGCAGCGGTACATTACAGGCAGAAACCCGGCCAGGTTGTGAGGGGTATGTAATGATTGTGTCTGCAGTCTGTTAGGACTGAGTCCAGGTAGCTCTTCAAAGATTATTCATAGTCCACACTTTGAATTCTGGTGTTCCTTCCACTGCCACCCCGGAGACAGAAATATCAAATATCACTTACACTTAAAGAAATTGAGCTAGTCTCCCCATTTCCTCTACATCTACGCTGTCTGCTTAAGATGTGCTTATGCTGCTTGGCTTATAAATAAAAAAAAATAATCGTTTTTAATGTAAGAAATAATTAGAGTTGCAGCCTCCTTTTAGGGTTAAACTGGTGGCGTCAGACGATGGCAAATATGGTCCCCGCTGCCAGCAGGGATGCGTATGTTGGACCGTTCAACATTCTGGGAGACTAAAGATAATAAACGTCTCTCCGCCCTGACGTCCATCCCATGGACATGTCAGACATGTTTTCTGTATAAATACTCACTCATTGGATTAGCTTGCAGTCACATTTTCGACTCCGTACTCCCTGGACTAAAAAAAATGAGAAAAAAAAAACAAGACTGCTGATCCGCTCGGATGCGTCCCCGTTCCTCAGTCTGTTTTTTCAGGAACACCACTGGTGCCGAACCTCCTGACTTTCTCATCTTTGCTGAACGGCGGATCTGAAATTCATCAGCCGGCGGAGGGATCAGCTGCCCGATTTAGCCTGATAAACATCGGTCGTTAAGCTACTTGCTCGCCAGCACCGTTCAGTCTGCCGACGTTCCCATCTCCACTGTACATCTTTGAGTTGAAAGTTTATTTGTTGATTTCAGATAAACTGCTGGTCCTTGTGGCTTCTGAGAGCGATGCGTTCCTTTACTTTACTTCCTTTACTGGCTTTTCTGACTTCTGGTAGGAAAATCAAATCCCTGCTGACATGTACACTTTGCAGATGCTTTAGCTTGCAATTTTGCCCATTACAGTAGTGTTTCGAAAATAACAACTGAGTTACCTCTGACACTTGAAACCGAAACCGTTTTGTTTGCTACCCTAAAAGCCGCCCATGTCTGTAGGGGTCTTTACTCCCGGGATTACCGAGGTCTCATAAAATAGTCATCAACCCCCAACTGAGAGAGACCACCAAGAGGTCTCACCCACAGGTGCTTGGGGGGGGGGTGGGGTAGGTGGGGACGCTGGGCAGCCCCCTGGCAACGGTTGGAGGAGCCGCGTTTTGAAGGAGAAGATGTCGATGCTAAGTAAACAGGATGGCCTTCTGGTCATGATTCTGGGCAGGTGGGGTGCAGTAGTAATGTCTTTCACCTTTATGACCACCGGGGGGAGCTGCTGAAGCATTACCGGTGCCTGATGACTTCTATTGTGCAAGATCTAACACATGTACTAACACCTTGTGTCTTAGACTAGCATGTCTCTTTTCTGTCAAACAAGAATTCTAAAGCATTTACTGACAAAATATAAAGGAAATTGGTTTAAATGTTACCAGGAATAGAATATAAATTGTTCCGCCATAAAGGTCATGAACACAGGTGTTCTTCTTCATTATCAACCTGCAATTTGTTCTTCTCACGCAAATGGTCAAACAGGCATGAAGATTCCCAAGCCAAATGCTTGTTTAAATGGTCGTTTTATTATCCCATCCTCCTTTATCCACACAGCAATGACATTGTTTTGGCTGGAGACACTAAGGATTGTCTGAAGAAGTTCCGAAAATTCGACCACAAGGTCATGGTGGCAGCTGAGTGGCAGGTCTGGCTGAACGAGCATCCGGTCGAAGAATTTCCTGTCATGTTTAACAGAAAGCGGCCCCTCGGTCCCTTGGGAGGTGGGTACAGGTGAAAGGGAGGCTGATGTCTGGGGGACTCAACTCAACTTTGACCTTGCAAGTTCTCTCTGAAAGCTGCTTGAAAAAACCTTTTTTTTTTCTGTGCAAAGCAGTCGAGTAAGAAGATGGATGGATTTCCTCTCTCAGGGCGTCTCCCAGAACATCTTGCATGTCTTTCATAACTAATAGCAGACACTTGCTTTTTGGGTCAGTCCTCGAAGGCCTCATGCATTCAGCTAATGCGAGATGATCTACAGCTGGCCTGAGAGAGATCAGGCCTGACAGGCATGACGTCCCGTAGTGGAAAAATGGCTCCCAAGATATCCTGGTTCAACAGAAGGCCACAACCAGCTGGTACACATTATAGTCTAGGAACACGTCATGGATTAAAATAATGCCACTGCTCTGAATTGAAGTATTGCACTCAGCCAGAGTTAAAACTGTATAAAAGCGGAGATAATGGTTTTATCATTCCTCAACAGAACCATGTCAATGCCAGATAGTAAGTTTCATTTTGTATTCTTTCAGAAATTTAACAGTGGCTGCTGGAACACTTGGGCTGCATGCTTAAACCAGTCCTTCGTCTGTCAAGTTTGGTGACTAAGACTTATTTTGCAATTCCAGAGTTCAGTGGGCTGGGCCCCTTCTAGTCCAGGGTCAATGGAGCACTGTCAGTTGGCATTGACGCGGAATTCACATTGTAGCCCTGTGACTGAAGAATTTGTATTATGGAAGATGTCGTTTACAAATAGGGCTTACACTTCCAAGTCAACCTACCGCTTTTGAGATGTGCCCTTTAATTGCATCATTACAATTTAATGTTTTATAACGTATTTTTTGCAAGTAATATGATAAGTACTATACAGTAATATTTCCAGAGAGAATAAAAAAAATGCTGATACATGTAAAAATCACAAAAACAAATGTAAAGAATATTGCATTGCCTCAAAGGAATGGGAAGCAGAACCTGGTCCAGAGGCTGTAGCTTTGACTAAGGGCTGCTGCCGATAACTGAATTTGTAGACTTGATCACGAAAGTGAGTGGATCTCTACACGTAGCTTTTTTTTGGTCCTGCTGGTGGGCATGGATATCTCAAACAGTGTTTCCCAACCCAGTCCTTGGGGGAACCCCGGACAGTCCACATTTCTGCTTCCTCTCAGCTCCCAGCACACCTGTACCAGGTATTCGGTGTTCCTGATTGGCTGGGAGCTGGGAGGGTGCAAAAACATGGACTGTCCAGGGTTCCCCGAGACCTGGGTTGGGAAACACTGATTTAGAAATCCTATGTTTGCTGCTCTCCATACTGCATCCAACTGTGTGACCAACACCTGCTGTGATTCCCAGGGATGATGGGCTATGCGCCGGACGTCAGCGAGTTATCGGAGTCCTGGGATCCTCTGGAGAATAAGGAGAGCAGAGCGCACCTGGATCCACTTCTGAGAGTGAGTGGAACTTGTAGCGACGTCAGAACATGCTACACCAGTAAGAAGGCAGCTGAACTTTTTAAAGCGAAAGATGGGAATCTGACCAAGATTGAATCTGAGGGAGAATATTATTTGTTTTGAGCATTTGAGGAACATCTCAACATGACAACGGATGACAGGTGTGAGATTTTCCAGACCTTAAGTGAAGAACTTGGTGAGTGCAGATTCAGAGACTTCTTCAGATGAGACTCCGGGAAACATTACCCCGAAATTCTGATTCCTTTCAAGTGATTTAACTGTCAACGCCTGCTTCGTTTTCTAAGGTGAAGTTCTGTTATAATTCGGACCAGAGGAGACGCGGGTCGGGAACGCCATGTATGACACCTTGCCAGTGGTCATTCCAGGAAACAGGAATACCGGGGTGAGCTGAAGGCTTCACAAGCGTGTTGGAGGGATGACGGTGACACTAGGAAGGTTAGCAGATCTGGCTGGTTTGTAGGTTCGCTTTTAAACAGTATCCACACCAACCTAGAAGATCAACCCAATGGGTGAGGTTTCAGTAGAAAATAGGATTATTTGTGAATCTATTTATATTTGGGTGTTTTTTGGAGAAAAAAAAGAATTGAAATCTGGGAATATATCTCACCCCTTTACCATACATAGCTATAAAAAGTACATCCACCCATCTTCTGATCAGGTATCCTGTTTGGGGTCATCGGGGGCCTGGATCCTGAACGTGATGCCAGTTCATCACAGGAGACATACATGCACACACCAGCACAATCATGCACTGTGGACGATTTAGAAACTGTGTGTCTTCAGATTGTGGGAGGAAGACGGAGTTCCCAGAGGAGACATTTGTTTCCATGATGTGGACAGCATATGTTTTACATGCACAGAGCAGGAGTCACACAAAGTACAGTTATATTTTATAAGTTTAATCATTAAGCTAAGCATTTAATCCCAAATAAGTAATGAGAATTTAACAGCATTACTCTGATGTGGATCCAGATATATTATGTGGCTATAAACCGAGTTGTACATTTGCGGTACACTGACTGAGGGACTTTCTGAGCCATGCGTACCATAGCCCTCGTTGATGAAGAACAGCAAAGCACAGAGCATGGAGTTTGTCACTTTCCAGCATACTGCTGAAATCAGTAATGCACATCATGCCTGTTCCCAGAACATTCTCTGAAGGCAAATGATTTCGACTGACAGTACCGTTTTGATACTTTTATGAACTGGACTTGCTTTTTTCATAGGTAAACCTTAACTATCTGCGCAACTACATCCCCAACATTTGGACCTACAAGAATGGCTGCCATGTCGGCAATCAGGATATGATAGACCTATCCAGCTTCAAAGTGAGTCAAACATTATAACATTGACATTTCATTATAGATCTAATATGATTTTCAGGTGACAGGTAGTGAAACCACTTCTCTCTATGGCATCCTGTGATCCTTTGGTAAAAAGAAATCTTCTCCAGTGAACACTGATAACCAGCACTACAGTGCAAACCCGTGAAAATATACTGCAGCGAGGTGGGGGTCCATAACAAGACTGACACCACTTTTTATTATTTCTCTCACACTCACAGCACGGTGTTCGAACACGGTAGCTGTCATCGGGCAGTATCATCACCCTGACATGGGAACTACACAAACAACACACGCAACAGTAAAAATTACTGCATAGCAAAAAGACAATATCTTATACCACAGCTGGCTACATTTCTTAGGGTTAAAGTAGAGGCCTGCCTTACGTGGAGGCCTTACATAAAGTGAAGGCCTGCATTACGTGGAGACCTCATGTAAAGTGGAGGCCTGCCAAAGACTTCCTGCAGGTGGTGTATCAGTGCATTGAAAGTCACTGCAGAACCGAGCATTAAGATACACCGCCGAGTCCAAATGGCATCACCAGAAACCACCAAAGCCCCTAGCCAATGGTAAAAGCCCACAGCTTTGAATGCAAGCTCCAACTGTCAGTGCCCACTATGGAGGACAGGGGTACTAAACCGGCTTAACCCAGCATTGTAATTAAGGGGCTCATCAAAATGGGACAGTATTTAAGCATCGATAGTCCAATAAGGACTCACAGGGGGAGTCCAAAGCCGAGTGTGGAACTGGATTACTGTCAGGGCAGCTGCAGTAATGCAGGAAAAGCAACAATTTTACCAACAGAACCTCTAAGGACGCAGTGGAGGTATAACACTTGGTCCCCCGTCCAATTCGGGCCTTCCCCTGCCAATCAGTGTTGATCTCTTCTAGGAGTTTGGTCATTTTATCTACTGGTTTTGATCCCACCATGACAAGGGGCTCGGCATAAACATCACGGTACAACAGCAAAATCAATCATGGAGCTGCCAGTGTAATATAGCCATCGATAAAACGAATTAACTGAGTGAATAAGCAAACTGAACATTAACCGACATTCTGCATGCAGCAAAGGCTGCTGGGATGCAGCCAAAAGAACTGAGCACGGACACTGTGGTATGCTACAGTACTTTTCTGTGGTCCCAGAAATGGAAAAATGAAACCAAGTGGAAAACACTTATACGTGTGTATGTTTTGTTAACATCAACTCGACAAAAGGCATCAATCTTCACTACCAGGTGTGACAGTCACACCGGTCCTTGTTATTTTGGGAATGACCCGCTTAAAAGCTTAGGTGTAGCGGACGTGGGAGTTCTGGCTGGCAGGTGAAAAGAGTCCCGGCTGTTTAGTGGGGACGATGAGGCACTGGCTTGCTGTCTAAGTCAGGTTTCCTCCTCCTCGTTGTCCGTAGATGAGGCTCTTAGCTGCCTTACGTAAAGTGTGCTAGGCAGAGAAACCTGGGCCAGTCTCACCAGCTGTGTTTAAGAGGACCTCTTACCACCTGCATAATTCTATCACACTTCATGCTTGTACTTTGAAAGTAACCATACAGTTACAGTAAATAGTGGAATAAAAGAACATTCGTCCAGCACCATAGTGCGACGTATAAACAGAACAGGCTGCACATGAGACTGCATAAGACATAGGAACAATGCAATAAGTACAATAAAAAGATACTATTTCCATAAAATACTTTTCCAGTTGTTGTGTTGTTTTTTTTTTAACAAATATAACATTGTAACCCTTTAAGAGGTTTCTACATTCCATAAAGTTTATGACAGCGGTCCCAAATTTGGCGAATGTCTACTGTATTTACATTTTGAAGTCCATATTTTGCGCGGCTGGTTTGAGCCCAGCCGCCATCCCGCTCTGATGGCTCCGCGTTGTGTGATGTAGGAGTATCCCAGAGTGACCCTGGGCGTGTTCGTTCGAGAACAGGAAGGTCTTCCAGAGCTTTGAAGTCATGGGCCCCCGCAAACAGTTGACCTCAGCAGAGGCGCGGGACATGGGAATGTATGCAACCACACGTCAGCTTCCATTGACTGTGGGTAGTGCTCTGCTAGGTGACCATTAGGAAGGCACAGGCCAGACCAAGAATGTTGGAGAACGCCAACAGGCCTTTAGAACCCAAAAAAAATTTAAACAGTACCAACGAGGCACCTCACTCTCATCTTTTGTGAAATCTAAAACCCGCTGATGAGGTTTGACTCAAAGTTGATTTCAGGTCCACGACAAAGTGTGAAGCTGTTACTGGCCACCGCGGTGCTCAGTGGTCGGACTGTATTTTTGCCGCACTGTGTCTGTGTGACGGTGTTTATTTTTCTGTGACCTTCCCTCACCCTGATAATGGAGGCGATACACTCAGTTATCAGCACCAAGGGTGTGATCTGTGCTTTGAAATTCAAGATATCATGCCAGGAATTCTTTTCCTTTTACTTTTGAGAATGGACCTGCATCTCATGCATGAATATTAATCTTTCGTTCCCCAGGGACCAGCGCTGCAAGAATACAGAACGCAGCTACTATTTCAGCGTCGATGCCGACGTGAGGCTAACAAATAATTCGGACCCTGCAGCTCCTGATCGAGCAGAACAGGTGCGTCGCCGTGACGACTCTGACTTCCATCAACCCTTTTAGGCAGCGTGAGACACGGTCTGCAGAACACCACTTAACACTCCAGCTGAAGTCACCTACTACTTATAAATAAAATACATGGACTTTGTCATCAATGTCAGGGAAGAACTGAGGGTTCTCTCACTGTGCATTATGGGTAAATCAAGTGTAAAACACCTTGCTGCTGCAGGGAGTATTACAAAATAGCTGATGAGTCTGACTTGCTTTTTGCCCACTAGAGAGGTGTGTGGGTTTTTAATACAAGGGGTGAGGGAGTAGTAGGGCTATGACTTGGAATGTGGCGTCATTGCTGTGACGGGGGGGCGTGTATAATTCATTAATTTGGCTTCATTCATCTCTCCCAATAAACAGGCTGTTGTGTTTAAATATCAAGTTGTGCCGCTGTAGTCTGACGCCATTGGCTGTGGTCATATTCTCACTGCGTTCTACTGAAATTTCATTGGCTACTTAGAGTTTCTCCCACAATGTAAAGACATGTGACTCGCTTTCGTTTCTGATTTCACCTTCTTTTCCGTAAGTATAATATTAAATATCCCAATATTAATCCTAAACGAGCAGGCTAGTTAGAACGGGTTAGATACAACTGAGGAACAAAGTATTTATGTCCATCTGTGACTTTCTTTTTGTTTTGCTTCTTCTGTACACCTCAGGAAAATAATCGCCCCCCCCCCCTTGTCCATCACCGAGGTAAGACGTCATCCAATTTTTGGGGACCTCTAAGCGCGGATGGCAGGTCCGGGGACGACCTGGACATCGTACACGGACGATGCGTGTGAGTGGCATCGTTTCTGTGCTGTGTTTCTGTGTTTCGCTGTGTGCCATAAGGCCTTCTGTAGCTCTGTCTCCCAGCATTCCTGAAAACAGGCCTTGGAAATGGTGTCACCAAGCTTCAGATAATGAAGAATAAAGAGCAGAAAGTAGCAAATAATTAAACTCGTACTCGTACTCATGCATTTGCCATGGTTATTTTAAAGAATATTTAGTGACAGCGTACCAGTCTGCTCAAAAATACAGGTCTTGTTTCATGAAACAACATAACAGCATGATATATATATATATATATATATATATATATATATATATATATATATATATAAAGGACACCATAAAAAGGCTTTTCTCCCAAAACTATAAATTATGGATGAAGATGATGCTAAAGCTCTCTTTCAGTTTTTTATTTCCTCTGTCTATTTCTCGCCAGGGGGGTGTGGAACGTTCCGTACGTGGCTCATATCTACCTCATAAAAGGGGAGATGCTGAGAGCCGAGCTGAGAAACCTGCAGCTCCTTCACCCTGCAGAGAATGGACTCGGCTTTGTGCAGGAAGACACGCGAGCTGGTAAGAGGCTCCCACCATCGATGTCTCTGCCAAGGTTTTGTGGGGTACCGGGTTTGGCACAGTCTCTCTGTCCCTCCAGACGTATGTCATCTCATCAGCCAGAGAAGTAATGTGAAACTTAATATCAAGAGTCGTATTTGTAATCTTGGCAAGACCAGTCTTGCTAACTTGCCTTCCAAGAACTAAATTGGGGAGCAATGAATCATGGGATTGGTCTTGGTCGGCGAGGATGCAACCAATGTGTCCTTGATATTTGGGGCGGGACAAGAATGACGTCCGGGGATTTTTACTGTCCTCTATGCTTGCGTTCTTCATATTGGAACTGATCTTCGGTAATGGAAGATGACGTAAAATGGGTGCACAAGAACGCAAGTATGGTCAAGTACACACATTAACACACTATCAGCAATGGACAATGGTAAGAGGTCAACCAAGTTGACCACAACAGCCTGGATGCCATTGTGATTTAGATATGGCCAGACTCTTGGTTCAACCTAGATACGGTAGTTATTGCATTCGTAACCTGAAACGTTTCTGAAAGCTTTTGCTCATATCTATCTATCTATCTATCTATCTATCTATCTATCTATCTATCTATTGTAAGTTTCTCTGGACAAACGTGAGCCAAACAAGTAATATAATGTTATTAAAATTTCCATCCATTTTCTATAACTACATATGGTCAGGCATAGGAGAGGCATATTAAAAAATAAAAATCAATATTCTCTGATGAATATTCAGGAGAGAGGGGATTTATTCAAAGTAGCCAAAGTTTACAAATACCAGATTTGATGTTTTGATCCACCTATTGTATGTTATGCCCTGCTAGTAATGTAATGTGTATTATTCGTATTTTACTTTAACACTGATCCTGTCCTGCATTTTACGTTTCCTTTAAAGGGCATTTTTCATGTATGTCGCAAACCGCCACGATTTTGGAAGACTGATTTCCATCGTTAGCTATGAGACGTCGCATTGCAACGGCGACTTGTGGCAGATATTTGAAAACCCAGCGGTAAGTTCATTATGGGCCATTGCCGCTGTAATGTGTTTGACTGCTTCATTATTCCTGTCGTCTAACCACCTGCTGTCCTAATATTGTCATCAAAGGGGCTGTAATTTGTAGAACTAATCACTTCACTTACATGTGGATGAGCATGGAGATAAAAGAGTCTTTGTTCTGTATCTTCTCTATGTTTTACAGTGAAAAATTAGCTGTTTTTATTTAAATGATTACAGGAATGGAAGGAAAAATATACCCGTCCTGATTATTCCAGAATTTTCACAGAGGACATCATTGAGCAGGTATATGCCACATCAGTGGTACATGCAGTCTGATAAGGTCACCCGTGTTAATTTTGCAGCCTAATCTATACTTATCGTTCCTTGGTATGTATGTTTCTTTAGCCCTGTTTAGATGTTTTTCGGTTCCCCATATTATCTCCCAAAGCTTGTGACAAGCTCGTCGGAGAGGCGGAAAACCTTAGGGAATGGTTAGTATAACCCAGCAAACTGGGTTAGTATATACCGCTGGTTAGTATATACCGCTGGTTAGTATATACCGCTGGAAGGACAACTGTCTCATTAGATTAATAATTATGGGGCTATTTGTGAAATTAGCTTAGGAGCTTTAGCCAAAGACCTTTCCTGAGATTGGGTGTCCCAGTTTGCTTCTGATTGTTGGGGGGCAGAAGGCAAATCATTTATTTGAATTTGAGTCGGGAGGCTTTTTTTGGGGGTCCTGAAGGATGCATTCAGATGGAGGACAGGCAGACAGAATTTAAATTACAGTGTATCTGAAGAAAAATAAATGAAAAGCAGAGCTGAAAAGGGAATGTGTCTTGCGGGTGTTCCATTTAAATTTTTATTTTATAATCATAACTTTCTGCCAAATGGGGTTTCTTAAAACCTGTAGAAGGTTCAGGAGACGCAGTAATCCTCAGCGTGGTGACAGCTTCGCTGTGAAGCGTGACGACAGGCTTACAGATACCAGAAGATTGAGGATGTCTTTGGAAAGGGGCACCATGCCACATGTTGTCTTCACCTCTGTTGTTTCCTCACTCACGCCCCCTGAAGGATAAACGGCCAACAGCGGGGCATGAGCCCCTTCTGGCAAGCGGCGTTCATGTGGCACAGATGAATTTCGAGAAGAAGTGGCCGTTCTTTATCCGGCAGTTCATTTCACCGGTGATTGCAAAGGTTTTCTTTGGGTACAGCACAAAGGTAAGTCAGGATGCCCTTGAGCTGAAGCGAGATAGATGTCTGACTGATGGTGTTTTTGAAGAGATATTCAAAACAAAGTGTGCGTAGTCTTAAATCTACGCCAGTCAACTTTATTTTTTTTAAGGGATGTCTACAAATGCGGTTGGTGGGTAATAGCTCAGGAACATGATTTTGGAATTATTGGTTTTTAGGTAAGATTGAAAGCCATGTTAGCAAGTAGCAGGATGGCTAAAGCTTAACGTTTCCAAGTCCAAGAGGGAGATGTAATCTCACTTGGGAGGCTTTGCCTAATTAGCCAGCAGGCCTAATGTTCAGCTGTAAAATGGATGAAGCACCATCATATGAGCAGTTAAATGAATTGTCATTGGTTTATTTGGGTCATGTGCAATGACTCCCTTAGAAGGACATTCTAAATTCCTCCAAGACTCTGTTAGACATTTTTAATTGCAGCAACTGGTGCATCCTTACCTTCTTCAGGTAAGTCTCCTGTTGTCATTCTGTGGCTCTCGCTCCAAGGTTTCTTCATGGTAAACTTCATCGCCAAACGCAGTGCAGAGGGTTTGGCCAGTCAGAAAACACGTCATGACAAGTCAACACTCACCATGAGCATCGCACTCAACTACGTAGGCGTGGATATTCAGGTGAGGGCTGAGGTACACTTTTCTGTTATTCACATATTTCGTGATTTACTTAAGATACATGGGATCAAACTCAGTGCTGGTCAAACCATTAGGTGACATTAGACAACAGCTTTTAAGAAGCAAAAATACAATGAATTAGTAGTATTATTGTGATAAAAAATAATAATTTATGTTATTTGACTAATTTGGTATTTGATGGCCTGTTTGTACAGGGAGGTGGCTGTAAGTTGCACAGGTACAACTGCTCGATCGAGTTTCCGAAGGAGGGGTGGAGCCTGATGCACCCAGGCACGCTGACACACCTATGCGAAGGCCTGCCCATCACCAGCGGCATGCAGTACGTGGCCATGTCCTTTATCAATCCGTGACTGAGCCCTCAGCTCTCCGCCCTATCCCCGAGAATCCTACTACGGGACAAGAAATGTGCCTCTCGTCTGAATTCAGGGTGGAGACTGAACTGATGCATTTTTGCGAATCCGTTTTAGATGAGATGTTCCTAACTTCTCGGTGACTGTCAGTCTGCGTGGCGAGAGACACAAAGAAAAATTAAATAACCTATCAATTGGGCAGAAACTTTTTGATTTCATTCAATGCTGAAAGTGTCTGAAAGATTTAAGAAGATAAAAGCAAACGGAGAATACATGCCGACACAGAAATATATCTGGAGGCTTTCTTAAGTAGTTCAGAGTTGCAGTGGAAGCAGTGGAAGTACTGGGATTTCATGCACAATTCAAGCAATATTTTGTATTTCAGGTGCTTTGTGGCACTAATGCGAGCCCCGGTTTGATGTGACCTTCAGCACAGACTGATTTAAACTTGACCGCGGACCGTGAGTTCGCAAAAGCGGCCACTGAGGTGTATTGCATAAAGCCGAGGAGGGGTCTTTTATTAAAGATTTCTCCATTTGCCCCCCCCCCCCCCCCCCGCAGCATGCCGCCATGGAAACAGCCACCGGGGGGGCAGCGGGGGCTAGGTGGCAGAGCAGGACAGACGGGGAAGAAAAGAGCCCGGGGTTAGGTGGCGGCCCCATAATAGAAAGCGCATTAGCCGCATGTCAGAGATAGCCGGCGGACCAGCAGACAATCAGCGCCGGTGCTAAGTGAAAGAGGAAATGGCTCTGTCACTACATATTCCCTTTAAAGTCCAACCAGCCCGCGCTGTCTGGCTACTGCTACCATGGCGATAAGAATAAGATGCCAGCACGTCACGCTGGTTCACTGTGGCTCGCCAGTGTGAATATAAGCTAGGAAATACTAATGAAAGACTGATTCGGAAAGTGTTTATATGAATTGTGCCATATTTTTTAATGCTTTAATGTCTGGGTGAGAGGTAAGAATAAATAGCGACAGCGGAGAAACGACCTATTCTGAGCTGTCTGAAAGGACTGAAACAGCTCTGCGACTAATGCATTTCTTTATCAAAGACCAGGAAGGAAAAAAAAACGTTTTTCAATAGCTTTTTTTGTGCTGTGACCATGTAGGGGGCCATAGCAACAGCCCTAAAGGGCAGCTTGCAGTGAGGATGGGGTAGCGACAGTCGGCTTTGGGTAAACGCCTCAGTGATAACGGCTGACAGCCGGCTGCGTGCATTCTTCACCTTCCCGCTGTCCGGCATGTAGGCAGACGTGCGGGAAGCAGCGGGGGTGGGGTAGCTTCGGGCGGGCGGCGGTATCGCCCGGACGCCTTTCTGCCCCGGCGCGTCACGGGATCGCGAGGTGCGGGTGCGAGGCCAGAGTCATCGCACGACACACGTCGGAGTTGTGCCTCGTAAACGTCTTTCGCGGTGGCGAATGGAGAGTCGGGGCATTTCTGTCGTGCAGGTTTTTCAACGTGAGTGGCAGACAGACCCAGCATCCTGGTGTTATAAATCAAGGCAGCTCCAGGAAAGTGTTGAAATCACGTCCATGAAAGCAAAGCAAGAGGCAAGAAATAAATGGGAAAAAAACATTACTAATGATTTTTCTCGCAATGAATACATACGATTGCTTTTCTCTATTTTTCTCATAGCTCCCCCCCCCATCACGACTACCCATGCAGGAAGCAAGGCTGATTCTACCCTACTTAAATATTGATGTACCTGTAATATACTATTCCATTCTTTTTACGTTTCAACACACATTCCTGTGTGGGGGAAATGCCAGACAAAGTCACGGTATAATCATAAAATGATACGTTTGTTGACATCATGTAGTATCTGCAGTCCTGCACTCAAGAAGCGATTGGAAGAGAGATGGATGGATGGATGGGTGGATGGTTGGATGGATGGATGCATGAATGCTAGGGGTTGCATGTATTTCTGTGGGAATGTGTGTTTTTTCCCTTTAAAAAAGAACACAGTTACTGTGTATTGCTGTCTCGGTATTCCCTGCCGTGTGATTTACCTGTGATAATCTCCAGATCTTTTGCAGTACAAAACTAGTTAAATTGATATCGAAAATGCACGTATAAGTTGCTGTGAGTTTTTTGTTAGCTCAGACTTCCCTCGGTAACCAAATGATTTCTGCAGGTCACGCTTACATATACATGACGAACTAATTAGCTAAGTATAGCAAAGAGAATGTCAAAACCAAGAGCATGGACTGTTTGTTTAAAGCCTAGTCATATGGCAATAAATCAGTTTAATTATGGTGTCAGTGATTTAATTTTTCCACTTGGGGGCACCAGCGAGCTTTGGGTTCTATTTTAAAAGGATTAATGTCCTGGTACAATAACCATGGAAATAACAGCCTCTCTAATTGTTGCTACCGTTACTAATGTAATCCTAAAGCTAAGGATTGCACGCAAACTGGGTCATAATTAGCAAACATCATTTAATAATAATGGCAATTCATTACTCAGATTTCTGCAAGCCCTTTTTATGAGCTGGGTGTGAAAATCCAGCATGAGTAACCGAGCAAGTCGAAATGGAAAAGACAGACGCGGACCCATACGACCCTCTTGGCTGTCTAAAAGGCCCATTAAGGTGCTTGGAGACCCGGAAACATGCTTTTCGGCAGAAGCGGACGTCGGTTTATGGTAAAGTCAGCGGACCGTTTGGTGGTAAGGAGCGGTGGTCACTGCTGAAGCAAGGATCCAGAATCCAGTTAAACGTGGATGACTAACTATGAAAAAAGTCAGTTCCTTGTCTTTGCGGACGTCATTTCTTTGCTTTCATAATTTTAGATTCCTGTAGTCAAGGGCCACTCTACCATGATTAATCAACAGGTATTATAAATGCTTTGCTGATTTGATTGTTAATTGTTCGTGATTGAAGGTTTTGCACCATTTAAGTCCCTTTTGATTCCAAAATGGGTACACTGGGTGCAGTAATTTAACGAGAGCCGTACTTTTGCTATGTCTAATGCTATACAGCACACGTCCCCTACCAGCGACCTCTTTGTGTAATTAGGGTCAGGATGATGAGTTGCTTGTCCTGGGGAACTAAGACCTTGAGATGACGAGGCTGGACCCAAAGCTGGTACACACTATGAGGAGAAGAACTAGGTTGTACAGAGGCCTAGTCTGCAGCACTCCACCAGTTTATGTTGGCGACGAGGCTAGGTGTGCTGACCATAGTGTTTGAAGCAGCGGCACTTATGACATGCTCCATTTTGACAAGTTGTGTTAGCTAGCTAAGTAGTACATAAATACTACGTTCAAAATGCCATTCTTATGTGTACTTTGCAGTGCACTGGCATCCTGTCCCATTGTCTTCACTGCGTCCATCCTGTCCAGGGTGTCCCATTGTCTTCACTGCGTCCATCCTGTCCAAGGTGTCCCATTGTCTTCACTGCGTCCATCCTGTTCAAGCCGTCCCCTACTTTGTGTCCGCTGCTTCCTGAGATAAGTTCCACAGTCACCATGACTCTGTTCCTGGATAAGCGTTTATGGGAGATGGGGGATAGGGTGGTTCTGGATGGAGGAACGAGTTCCTCGTTATGTTGTGTTCATGAGTTTGTATTGCCTGTGTTGGCGTGTCTGGACGTGGTTCTGTCTTATTGCTTTCGCACCGAGCAGCCAACCCTACCTGGTAACGATCCAGTGGAAGGGGGAAAAAAACCCAGCAGATTATGCTACGAGCGCGATGTGTAAATATGGGCCTGCAGTCAGCAAGGGGCTGGTAGTGATTTTTGTACACAATGTAGAGGCAAAGGCCGTGACCCTCCATGTGGGTGACTCCCTCCCCGGCCAGGGACAGTGAAAATCCCAGCGGCCATCCAGAAGACACGAATGACCGCTTCAACTTATGAAAACTGACAGAAAACTCTCCTTAGGGTTTTTTCAACAGTCTGAAATTGCTACAGTTTTATTAAGTCAACATTTTCTTTATAAACTGTTTGATCCATAGTTACATACTCTTCCATAGTTACATACTCTTTCTTACTATTGCTTACATTCCTTACTCTTTAACTGCATAGCTTCTGAAATAAAAATGAATGTCTCCTTAGACTCCAATGCTAAACGAGCAGCTTGCCCACCTGCAGCCCACCTGCAAGTATGGAAAGCGTGGTGATTGTTTTTCTCTATGTGCTATGTGTCGAGGTGGGGGAGGAGGGACTACAGGAACCAGGATGGGAGCGCGGTTTATGTCGCCTTCCTTAGGCTGCATAACATATCACACGTAATCTGAAGTGGGCTATTTAGTATGAGAAAGGCAGGTGGCCACCCCTCCCCCCTACCCTCACAAGTAGCTGTTGTCTTTGGGGGTGGGGGGTTAAACGGGGATGTTGGGAGCATCCTGGTAGAGGAAAACCCCGTACTGGAGCTGTTGGGAGAGTCTCTGTTTGATCAATAATAAACAACTCATCTGCTTCCGCAGTTAGATGGGAGAATTAACTGGCTTTTAATGAAGAGACTGCCTGATGCAATCTTACTCCCGCCCTACGACACAGCCATGAATGCAGACAACCGACGCCCCTCCATCCCCCCCGCCGGCAAAGTCGCAGCTCATGCTATTCACTGCCCCCACCGCTATCCCCAAAGGAGCACCGATTAAAGGAACCCCGTCTCCATTATCCACTCGATAATCTAATTCTTGACAAACTCAGATAATTCCATCCATTTCTTAGCGTCTGTTTCTATGATATTTTAAGACGCCTGCTTTGTTGCTGTCGCCATGACATTATTAGTGCGACCTTGGAGTCTGGCAGGATTGTAAGTCTTATCAACCTTATTTTTTTTTCCTGCCTTATCCTTTGGCCACCGGTGGACGACACTGACCTCTTCATCCTCCGAAAAAGGATGAAGGCCGCAGTGTGGCCTCGGCTGATAAATGATTCACCTTCAAAAATCAATTTCTCCCAATTCTCCCCCCGATGCCCTTTCGTTGTCTGTTCAATCTAAATTCTGATAAGGTTCCCCCCCCCCCCCACGCCCCCCTCCCCGGTTTCCCTCCCTCCAGTCAGTCAAACATGGTGATTTGCCTGTAATGTACACCAACTAACTTTCCAGGATGTCTTTAATTTCCCCACAGGTGCTGGTTTCTCATTAAGTACATCTTGCAGTATAAGGTGGCAGAGAGTCATTTCTGCTAATTTGTCTCAACTGCTACTCATAGTTCTGGGCTGTGTGTGTGTGTGTTTTTTTTGTACTTTTATTAATGTCGCTGATGAATTAGTATTATGTTCCAGATTATTCTGAATTTGTTCTGTCACAGAACCATGGAAGAAACCCAAGTTGGATGTTCGGAGTGTCAGGGGGTGTTTGAAAGGAATGGGGGGGGGGGTGATGAAACCAAAGGAGCTTCCCGTTGCGAGTCGGCGTTTGGTGACCTTAGCAATTTTGCAGTTATTGTAGTCACTGCTGCAGGGATTCGGATCACGGCCTCATGTTAGGGGCAATCGGAGAACACCGTCCATTCTTCCATCGCTTAGGTTCTCTCCTCCCCTCTCTATTGTTCTGTGGGCTCTTTGGTGGACTGATTTAGCTGGAAGATTGATGGCAGGGAGCAGGAACGACGCTGTGGATGCAGCATTTAACGGTTTGGTGTATCACATGCTGTCGTTTGACATATTAGTGCACTGGAGCGGGGTCAGAAGTCAATTTGTGTGGGAGCAGGTATGGTGGAACGCTTCTATATATATGTGTGTGTGTGTGTGTGTGTGTGTGCGTGAGCATGAGTGGGCATACCTATCCTTATGGGGACACAATGTCCCCACAACGTGACAAATATCCATTTTTTTCCCTTATGGGGACCGGTTTTCTGGTCTCCATAAGGGAAAACTCTATTTTATAAAAATCGGTGACTACTATGATAAAGTTAAAAATGCAAAAACTCTTGTATTTTGCTTGGTTACTTATGGTTCTGGTTAGGGGAGGGTGGGGGTTAAGGTTGTCATAGTTAGCGTTAGCATTTTTCCCATAGAAGTGAATGAGCGGGCTCCATTAGGATACCCTACAGTACATGTGTGTGCGTGCGTGTGTGTGTGCGTGTGTGTGTGTGTGTGTGTGTGTGTGTGTGTGTGTGTGTGTGTGTGTGCGTGTGTGTGTGTGTGTGTGTGTGTGTGCATGTGTGTGTGCGTGTGTGTGTGTGTGTGTGTGTGTGTGTGTGTGTGCTCCCTCAGTGCTATTCTCCATCAGCATGAGACCTTCATGCCAGCAATCATGATAAATGCTGATCTCGACCCCCTACAGGGGGATCTGACCCAAATACCATCGCACAGCTTGTTTCATCTTATAGATTAGAGCAGTGTTCCCCAACCTGGTCCTTGGGGGACACACAGACGGTCCATGTTTTTGCTCCCTCCCAGCTCCCTGCCAGACAGTCCACATTTAAGGGAGTTTGGAGGGAGCAAAAATGTGGACCATCTGTAGGTGCCAGAGGACCGGATTGGGAAACACTGGATCAGAGGGTTAAATGTTCTCTATAAATATCAACTTCTCTGCTATCCCACTCCTCGATCTCGTAAACGTTCTTGTCAGAGACCAGAATATGAGAAATGAGTCTGCTTTGGGGAGACGAGGAATCATCGCCACAGCCGAGATGTTTATAAAGCAGGGTTGGGGTTTTGCCGGCGTTTATGACCCCTGCAGATAAAAACACGGTTGGCAAACCACTGTTGTGCAGAGTAATTCATGGCATTTATGTCCCAGCATTGATTTTACAATAATGAAGGCTGTCGATTAACTGCTAAAGGAGAAAGTCATACCCTGAACAGACGTTCTCACCAGAGACGGCTGTGTACTGGAGTATAACTCATGCTGCCGGAGGAGGCAGTTTTAGGGTCAGAAAAATTAGAATGCTGTGTAATATCTTTATATATGTATATATATGGGGCGGCATGGTGGTGCACCTCTGGGACCCAGGTTCGAGTCTCCGCCTGGGTCACATGTGTGCGGAGTTTGCATGTTCTCCCCATGTCGTCGTGGGGTTTCCTCTGGGTACTCCGGGTTCCCCCCACAGTCCAAAAACATGCTGAGGCTAATTGGAGTCACTAAATTGCCCGTAGGTGTGCATGTGTGAGTGACTGGTGTGTGAGTGTGCCCTGCGATGGGCTGGCCCCCCATCCTGGGTTGTTCCCTGCCTCGTGCCCATTGCTTCCGGGATAGGCTCCGGACCCCCCGCGACCCAGTAGGATAAGCGGTTTGGGAAATGGATGGATGGAGGGATGGATGTATATATATCATTTTGATTCACAAAGACATCCTCTCCAGAAAGACTGGAGACTATTGAAAGTGTACTCTTGGTTTATCTACTGTCATACAGTAGTAATCTTGACCACCAGGTTAATCCTCAGCCTGGAATCCTGATTGCCACCTAGATGGGCTTTCTTGCAAGCTGACCAATCAGGACATGGCACCCCCCCCCCCATGGCGAGCCGACCAATTAAGGTTCCTTGCGGGTCAGCCAATCTGAAAGCAAGGCGCGTGTGTTCTCTGCAGTCATCCGATGTTGCCTCAAACTATATTATTTACACGACCACCATTATTTGCAAGTGGTTTTGAGGTTTTTATCATCATGTGTACATAGTGCAATAAAATTCTTCCTGCAGACCGTAGTGCCAAATAAACACGAAACAATAACAAGTACAGCAGCCGACGATAAATAACAGCAAAGCAACAAATAAAATAAAATTACACCACAATGGACACTCTTAGCATTTACATGTGCAAGAGATGCATTTGGAGGTATAACCCAGGGAATAATGTGTCAAAGTACTGGTAGGAGCAATTGTTTTGAAAACACCATATTATATAATTGAGTTCCTTAGAAGTCTGTTGTTATTATTGCCACACCTACGTGACGCAACTGCACTAGTTAGTGTAGCTTGTATGAAGACTTACTGAAGACCAAGGCCAGTGCTGTCACAAGTACGCCATCTGCTGGTCATCCTTGATGCTCTTGTTTTCTTGGCCACTGCATTGATTGAGGAGTTGATAACGCGAGCTGAAGTGGCTCTTTGGGCAGCGTGATTAGACTATACAAGGAAGCTGGCGATGAGCGGGGGGCCGGTGGAATTGCTCGGCGCCATGCCTGCTGAAAATAGTTTTATCTTCCTGAAAAGGCTCAGACATGTGGGAGGGGGCAATCAAAGTCTGGGGAGGTGTGGAGAGACCCCCCCCCATCATTTTTGATTAATGTTAAATGTTAATGATTTCGGGATGTAGTAGCGACAGTTTCGTGCACAATTCACGTGGCCTGGCTGAATAGGCGGAATAAAGGAAAGCCAACCCCCCCATTAGTGAAACGGAACTAAAAATCACCGTGCATGTGTCCCCCTGCATCCTCCACCCTTCCACCAGGGACCAACAGCGGAGCCGTAAAAGCGGACGACTGGAGTGTTTCAGCATCTCGAAGGGTATTATCCCACAGACCAAAATGCAGAAACACTTCGGGTAAAGGTGTCCGTCCTGTTCTGCGGCATTCAGCCCACGTAAGCCGACGCTCACATTTTAAAATGGATACAACTTTGCAAGCCTTTATTTATTAATAATGTCCCACCGGGACAAAAAAAAAAAGCTGATCTTTCGGTCTTGGGCGCTGCATGGACACCCACTGCAAGGGTCCTACGGCATTAAATATGTATAAATATTCAAAGTAAGGCCAACATCTACAGCGCTCTAACCAGATAATCCCTTTCCTGACAGTCGGGACAAGATCGTCAGTGTGCCAGGCCGACGGAGAAAGAATTCGGAGCGGGCGGGCAAGGCAGTCGCAGGCGATGTAATCCCATTAATAGCCTGAGATAGAAATAGCTTTTTTTCATGAGTGGGGGTGCTGGCAGAGAAATATAAATGAGGAAAAGAGGTGCAGGAAGACCTTTATTCCTTTACTAATACAACGGGAGGCGAAGATGGCGTCGAAGTGGGAGGCTTTTCCCAAACATTTTAAGGCCGCGCCTATCAGACGGCCCTGTCGGAGGCGGCGGAGGAGGAAGCGTTGTTTACTGTCATGGCAGCACGGCCTCCACCCCGCCTGCTTTACATCACAAAGCCGAGAGGCCGCCAGCTACGAAAGCTCATCATCCACCTGGTGATTGCCGCGCCGGTATCGCGCCTGTTCTGTATCCCGGCCGCCGCTAAATACCGCGCCTCGGATTTTTAATGAGCCTCCGCAACCCCCCCACTCCAGACCAGAGTGAAACGGCACAAGAGGGGCGACAGAGAATACTAAAGAGGAAGTCGTTATGTCTCGGAATCAGAAAACGGGGGGCAGCCGGGAAGGGGGGTGGGGGGGAGCGAGAGCTTCAGCAGCCAAACGAGCGACGTTTTTTAAAAATTTATCAGTGTCTGTCCGGCGTGTTCTGGAAACAAAACTAAGCTCCGCCTTGATCTTTGGGTTGTGTTTTGTTTTTTCGCTCGTTTTTTTGAGTGCCAGTGCCAGTTTTCCTGCTGGCTCCAAACCCCCACAGAGACCAGAGATGGCTGCAGAAGCGTCCTGGTTTCACCTTCGACTTAAATCAACGTCGCCCCCATGTTCAGGAAAAAGAATGAAAAATTAAAAGCAAAACACTGTGGCATCTAATGACTGTTCTCCTGTGTGTTTCATTTCTGGCGTTCTCGCTGAGTTCCCACATGTTGGGCTGGGGGTGGGAATTTCTATTCCTTAAAGGACAGCGAAGACAGAATTCGCACCATGGATAACCTCCCTGCCGGCATGGATCTCAGCGACACTTCGGCCTAGCCTCGCTGGGTTTGACTGCCAGCCATCATTGGTCATTAGTATCTGACTTTTCCAGTCCGTCCTCCGCAAGCTGCCGTGAGTCCAGCGTAGGAGGGCATGGAGGAAGAACATGTGACCTCTCAGACCTCAGGTTGGATTCTCTTAGGGCCAAACAGTCACTGACAGATGGCCGCAAGGCCAGATCCGAGGCAGGTCACAGTAATTAGCATATTAAAGCACTCGGACGCCTTGCTAACGGCTGGGTATTCCGTTTTGTTTGCAGTTATTCAAGTGAGTGTGTGTATGTGTGTACATGCAAGATGGTTTGCGTGTCCTGAAAGAAGACCCACATTATGGGAAGCGAGAATCAGGTTTGAGTGAAACGTTATGCAAATAAGATTAATAGCCATAATGATGTGCGGACAAGCACGTTAATTCATGAATCTTAATTATCCCTGAATTGGTTGGTATGCGATTGTAAAGTTCGAACATTAAAGGCAGAGATGAGTGTTTTCCTATTCCAGTGGTTCACACTGGGGTGGGGGTGGGGGGGGGGCAGTGTGCTGAATTTATTATCGGCGGGGCAGACGAAAACATTCCTGGGCGCTTATAAATGTTCCGTCAGCAGGTCGCGCCATAAACCACAGCAACTCTGTCAGCGATTTTCCCTTTATTTCAATTACAGCCAGGGAAGGACATGACTCGGTGCGGTCAGGTACGGTCAGGTACGGTCAGGTACGGTCGTGGGGGACACGGTCCCCGGCAGGATCCACGCAGCGTCATCCACTGTCAGCCCGCTCTGTAACTCCCCGCTACCTCTGTGGTTCGGTCATCGGGTGACAGGCAACAGCATCTCAAAGGGACTGCAGGCTGTCCGGATCTCCCTCGATGCACCACTGTGCTGCTGTCAGCCGCAAACAGGTCGCCCACTCGTGATGTTGCCGCTCTCGCGTAAAGGGCTGTGTTTATTTAGTGGCTTTTACAGCTCATGTCAGATGATTCCCGGGAAATCGGCACGCCTCCACATGTCCGGGACAAACTGACTAATGGGAATGCGTTGCACAGAAACAAAATGGCCGACGGTATACGTTTAATAAATATGACTACCTGTGATTCACCCGGAAATATCCAGCAGGGTAATATTATTCAATGCCGAAGTCTTGCTGATCATGGAATATATCTGGCTGCAACCAGATTATCTGGCTCTGCGGGAGTCTTTTAAAGGTTGTCGAGGTTCTGACACAAAAACATGGACGAAGTGTACAGGACTCAGCCAGTTCTCGGAGTCGCCCTGTAACCTACCATGGGGGGGTCCAAACAGATGTATAATGCTTCCCAAATTCGGCCCCTGTAAAATGTTGGGCCCCCTGAGTTGTGCCCCTCTGACGCCCCTTCACAGGATAGAATTTTAACCTGAATCCCATCACCGGTTTAGCTTGAATGGCTTCTGAAAATGGAAACATCCATTGTAAAAGCCAGAGATTTTGATTTTCTGATGCTACGGCTAAGGGTTCAGAGGTTCAAGGTCAAGAACATTAAAGAGGGATTTGTAGGACAGAGCCTGGGGGTTGCTCCACACTGATCCAACTAATTAGCCATGCCGGCCGTGCTGCTTATTACTTGATGGGTAAGATCTGGGGGTCCCAGCATGTGGGAAATCCAGCTCCATCTCCCTGCTTTTCGCAAAAAGCGAGCAGATGCCTGGCTTTTAGGTGGAAGCTTGATAACTCTCCATTTTTAAATCCCTTTAATGTCAGGATTTGAGGAGCTAAAATGAAAGGGGAACTGTGATCTTTTGAAATATCAAAGTGTAAATATGGCTAATGATTTCCCCGTTACGTTCTGGCGTATTCAATCAATCCTGCTCTAAAAGAAACTTAAAAAAAACTTTAAAAAGTGATGGAAACCCTTTCCCAGAATTTTATAGATACTACAATTTTAATGATATGCGTTATCTTATATGCAAATTATTCCAGGCCATTATGGGAAAATATGGGTTTGTATTTATAAAACAAAGAGTGTCACAGCCCAAAATTTTTTGCAGTTTCCATCAACCTTGCACTACATACATATTTATCTGCCGCAGATTTTTACATTTGAAATACAAGAAAAAAACCGTGTGAAGGAGCCTTTTGAGCAGAGCGCAGCTCTGAAGTCCGTTTCCCCCGATAAGAAGTGACATTAAACATTTATTATCTGATGTTTCTTCACCACATCGTCCCAGAGCCATCTGCCGATAAAAAAAAATCACCAGGTTATCATTCTAATAAATCCATGTGTAGTAATGAGGATTTGCATAGCTTCTGGGGAGGGGGGGCAGGAGATATACCCCACCCCAGAGGCTCTCGAAGGGCAGCCAAGGCACCAGCATAGACCTGAAGCAGGTCTAACAGGAATTACATTCCACCATTGCTGGTATCCTTGTCCCCTTAGTGCAAGGTGAGGGGGTCAGGTCACACGACTGAAAGAGCTCCAGCATGTGTGATAAGTTATTTCCACAGAAAGAAACCTGCATTTTTGTGACACCTTAGTGCACGGTCCACGCCGACATTTACATGCCCTGCACCCTATTTCCAGTCTTCTCATGTCTGCAGTTCTTTGGAGAGGATTACCAGGTAAATAAGTGGTTATATCAGCAGGTCTTTTACTTGGGAAGAAACACAAGAACACTGGAAGTGTTTTCAGCCGTAGAAAGTTACCTTCCAGCTATGCAAATCTTCAATATTTACATAAAGAATCAAAAGGCGTCCGATCGCAGCATTGCAAATTAATATATTCTCAGTGTCATTGCTCTCTGGTGTGGACGATAAGGGAAATTAAGGGAAAAGTTAAGTGACTACAGCTGCCTTGAGCTCCTCGTCCCTCCGGAGTTTTTTTTTTTTCGTGAGATTTTTATGAACTGAGGTTATTGAGTTGGTGTGTACTCAGATAGGCAGCTTGGTCTGAGGAGAGAATCACCAGACAGCGGGACTTCGGAAGAGCCGATCTGGTTTTTATGACAAAGCTTTTCCTATTCAGGGCGAGAAGAGGATGTGGTGGTCGACTGCACAGACAAATCAAAGGAGTCATAGTTTCGGAAGGGACAGGAAAGCCGATCCAAGCTGGGACCGCCAAACTTCCCTTAGGCTCAAGTTACCGGGGGCAACAAAAAAGGCGAGACGAAGCTGGTGGCATGTGGGAGGAATTACAGG
This sequence comes from Brienomyrus brachyistius, assembly GCF_023856365.1. Classification (NCBI taxonomy): domain Eukaryota; kingdom Metazoa; phylum Chordata; class Actinopteri; order Osteoglossiformes; family Mormyridae; genus Brienomyrus; species Brienomyrus brachyistius. Next base: position 5,205,495 of record NC_064553.1, read on the forward strand.
AGTCCATAGATACATCAGGATGTTAAAAATCACTTCCTGCAACCTGCAAAGATTTCTGCTTAGAAACAATCCCAGTGCCCGATAGACAGTAGATCTGTAGCCTTGTCTTCACACTCCTCATAAATACCACGTCAGCAAGGATCCGGTGTGAATTTCGAAGCCAGAGTCCGGGTTAAGATCAGGATGTGGCGGGTGCCGTCAAAGCCATAATCGCCAGCTGAAGCAGGGCCAAGCACAGCCTCTGGTCATGACGCATCTCCGGCGTGCCGGGTGCCGGGTGCCTGCGTTCACCTGAAGCAGGACATGCTGGAGCACTTTTACCACGAACGGGGACCAAGGTCGGAGCGGCGAGAACGAAGACGAAGACGTAACCGGGAGCCGATCTCGGTACCTGGACTAAAGTGCTGTCGATTTGCAGTCAAGTACAACGGGATGAGATCCAAAGAACGTTCAGCCGATTTCTGAATAAAGCATGATGTGGCTGGGCTGAGGAGCAAATTGTAGGGCCATGAAGGCTGGTGCACATTCACTGAAGTTACCTGTGTTATATAATCATGGAAGAGACCAAAAGAAATTTACAAACGTACAAATGAGAGGAGGCCATTCGGCCCATCAGGCTCGTTTGGGGAGAACTTAACTAATAGCTCAGAGTTGTTAAAATCTTATCTAGCTCTGATTTAAAGGAACCCAGGGTCTGGCAGACTATTCTCTAAGTTCATGCTGTGTAAAGAAGTGCTTCCTCAAGTTCGTTTTAATTTCCACTCATGGCCACGAGTTCTAGTACTTAAACTAATATTGAAATATTAGACCTGTTAGAATCTTATATACCTGGATCATGTTCCCCCTTAGTCGTCTTTGCTTGAGACTAAACAGATTCAGCTCAGCTAGCCTTTCCTCATAAGACATTCTTCTAAGACTAGGAATCGTTCTAATCGCCCTACGTTGAACATTTTACAAGGCAGCAATGTCCTTCTTAAGGTATGGTGACCAAACCTGCACACAATATTCTAGGTGGGGTCTTACCAAAGAATTGTATGATCGTAGCATCACCTCCCTTTACTTAAACTCCACCCGAGAGTTAAAATACACCAAGATCTTTCTCGTAATCAGCTACCTTAATTTCAGTGGAACCCATAAAATATCTGTACTTTATATTTCTGCTCCCTGCATGGATTACCTTACATTTATCTATGTTAAATTTCATCTGCCAGGTATCAGCCCAGTCGCTAATTAAATCCAGATCCCGTTGTAGCCTCTGTGCTGCTAGTTCAGTATCTGTTACACCACCCACTTTGGTGTCGTCTGCAGATTTAACCAGTTTACTGTATGTATTGATGTCAATATCATTAATGTAAATTAGGAACAATATTGGTCCTAAAACTGAACCCTGCGGTACCCCACTATGAACGCAGGCCCATTGTAACATTGTGCCTCGAATAACTACTCGCTGCTGTCTGTTAACCAGTTTTCGATCCAATAAGAAGTTTTGTTGCTGTCCAACCTAGAGCACCTATAACTAAAATGACCAATCCTTCTGACAGAAAACCAGTGAGACCTGCAGTGACCTTTCAGTGCTATCCCTCCTGCGTTCACATCCATGGTGGTAGCATAAAAAGCTTTCGTGTTTCGAGTCGAGTAAAAACTTTCGCCCTCTCTCTCTCTCTCTCTCTCTCTCTCTCTCTCTCTCTCTCATCTCTCTCACTCTTATCTCCCCTTATATATCAGGGTAATACTTTAAAACAAGGCCCTTATTGTTTTTTTCCTCCATCTACTGACAGATAGACAGCGGGCTCTGGGAAACAGACTGGTTTGCTTCTGAAATCGCACCTTTAATTCCATGCACGCTGGCCACACACACACACACACACACACAACCACACACACAAACATGCAGCTAGGCCTAAGCAACGAAAATGAGCCCTGAGGTCGTGGACACAGTGTGAATACTCAAATACATACCCGCCGAGTGCAAGGCAGCCAGCCTGTCCCCGTTAGCTATCCATAACAATGGAAGTAATCCTGTTGCAGGGGACTATTGGAACGTCGGGAAGAAAAGATTCTCTGAAATATTCCACACCATGAGCTGGAACAGGATGAACCGGACAAAAATATGCAATTTATTTATCAGCCTCCAGGCCAAAAAAAAAAAAATACTGACTTTTTTTTACTGTCTGTACCTTATTTGCAGCCCGGGCAGATTTTTTTCAGTAAACACTGTGAGTGGAAAGTGGAATGTGTTCTTGCTTTTATGAACCAAACAAACACGAAAAGTAATTGTGACTTTGTCTCCTTGCACTGTCGGGCATGATTAATTTTTTAACGTGAGTGTGGTTGAAAAGTGTCTTGTAATCCTTTGAATTTTTTTATTTTTTATTTTGCATGCGTGTAAAAAAACCTCGTCTTTCCCTTTCTGCCGATTACCTTATGGGATTGTTACACCGTTTTGCTCATTTGAGTATGTGAATTTGCTTCTACTTTTCACCAAATGTGATAAAAACGCAATTACAGCGGCTGGAAACCGATCGCTGCTCAGCAGATACTGTCGGTAAATCAATAACTGAGGGGCACCTGCATGCCACACCCACAGACAAAAACACATCTTAAGTAACACACACTTTCCCACTTTTAACAAAACACGCCGACTTACAGATTATTAAATCTGCCCCCAGCTAGGTCCCCCATGTCCCCAGTTACAATTTAATTATTAATGTTCTTCTGCTTTTCAGAAACCTTGTCACTTAGTTGCTGCTTCACGGCATTGAAGAACTTGGATTTTATACATTTTGTCGAATTACAATTAAATAAAGGTGTCGGCGAGTGGACTGAGAAAATAATACAAGAGACAACAGCCCAGAAAAACACAGCCAGTATACAGAGTAATTCAGAACAATCTATATCTAAAAAAGACATGTAGACAGAAATCCGATACACATTTCAGTAAAAACAATGTCAACAGAGCAACATAAACACACAGATTTTATTTGCACTCTTGATGACTTCATTGTACTTCATTATTAGTTCAAATCAAACTGCACACACCACAAGCAAGATGAAGGTAGGTGCCCTACCTTTACCTTCACTACTTTGTTCAACTCCTGCCACAAGGCACTATATGTGTAGAAATAGGCGACTAGATTATCAGTCTCTGATGCATAGCTATTTCGTTAGCCTTCAGACAAAATTTCAGTGGCAACACATTATGGGGAAATGTAAATGAGCGTTTGGGCCAAATGGTTTAATTTTCTACCTCAAATTATAAAACCAACGCATCATTATAGCTTGCATACGTTTTTATTTTTCCCACTGTAGGATAATCCAGGAAAACTGAGCAATCTGTCATCATGCTAGCTAATTTAGCACTTCTCATTAGCGATAATAGCCACCTACGGCAGGAAGGTCTCAAATATGCCGTCACAGGTATATAGGAGGAAACTGATTGAACTGAGGAAACAGCTCCTGATTTTGTAGGCTTGTTCCAGGCCCCATCGTTACATCTGCTGTTCAAAGAGGACCTGATGCTTGTGAGTCGGAGCTGTTTCATCCTGTGAAGACAATTCACAGGTATGAGATTCGTAAGTGTTAACAGTGAACGTCACGTTAAACAACCGAACTTCACGTAGCGTCTGCTAAGTGGATGAGCGTATGCTAGTCAAATCCAAATGCGGCAAAAATGACATTTGGTTATTGTGACAGTTAACGTCAGTATCATATTCAACGAAAAAAGCAAAAGCATTACATAGGTAATCCAAATGGGAAAACGGTACGTGAAAATTCCTCTGAATGCTGACCTGTTTACAAAATTATTACTAGAAATTTCCGGCACACTGGAGGAAACATACAGAGAGGGAAAATGTCTTCCCCTTTGGTGTTACGGCGGGGAATTCAAAAGGGAATTCTGAACAGCTCTCATTGGCTAAATCAAATCCTGGGGTTTAACGCTTGATGCATTTAGCACACGTAGTCCATGATGACCTTAACTCCCTCTGCATCAGGCTACCCCGTTAATATCCCATGAGCATCCAGCAACACAGCATGGCTTAGCGTTACAGTAATCGTCGTGTGCAAGCTACGGGCGTGATTCTATTATCTTCAAATGAACAAGCCCCTGACTTGTTTGATTTTGTCGTGCAGTCGGTGGAATTCAGAAGCCTGAATGAAAACATCTATGATATCAGGCCCCCTGTTATCAGCAGGTATCTTCTCATTATGCTGATGTAGGTATTTCCCAGGAAAAACAGGAGAGAACCACCTTGGTGATGCATTGATTTTCTCAGTGATATCTGAAGCCCCATGTGGTAAGTAATTACAGTGCTTTCAGGCTTTGGGGGACAAAGATAAACCCAAAGCCTCATCGGTAGCAGGGAAATGCGATTAAACAAAAATAAAAGTCCATCCATTTTCTATACCTGCTTGTCCTGTGCAGGGTCACAGAGATCCAGAGCCTACTCTGGAAGTTATAGGCGCAAGGTAAGGAATAACCCTGGATGGGGCGCCAACCTATCACTTGACACACACACACACCATTCACACGTACGGATGATTCGGCAAATCCAAATCGCATCAGCATGTTTTTGGACTACGGGGGGAAAATCGGAGCACTCGGAGGAAACCCCACGACAACACAGCAACGACATGCAAATCCACCATGGTGGAGACTCAAACTCCGGTCCCAGAGTTGTATATACCAGTGATCACTGGTACCAGACCACTGTGCCAGTGTATATACCAGTGATCCCCAACCTAGTCCTCGGTGACCCACAGACAGTTCAGTCCAGCTGGCCTTTTCCCTAGGAAGCAAATTACAATGATTTGCATGTAATTATTTCTCAGTTACTGACAAGAAGCTCCTTTTAACACCAGAGATCTCAGGACGGAGGTCAGTTACAGTACTAGCTCAGGGCTTGGTGTTAAATCATTTTGTGCAGTTCCTAACCCTGAATTTGTTCAGTGTTTCGAGTTTCTGATTTTGTAAAAGCTGAAAGAGACAAGCCATCTCAGATGAAAGTGTGTCCCGGTTAAACGGTAAACAAAAGAGGAGCGACTGTGCACGGCACGCACGTGCCCGCGGAGGGGACAGACAGCACGGAGCCTGCCCGTCTCAGTTCTGTCAGCGGTGACAGCGCCGGGCGAGGGGGAATGGCGTTGGAGCGCCTCACGCGGGAATGATGTTCCCTGTGATACTCCGCGGCGTTCCGATCCTCCAAGAGCCCTTTGATCAGCCTCAGCTTTCTGACAGCCCGGAACGGAAGTCCCATCTGTCGCCTGTGAAGCAAAATTCCGGCTGTTTTTCATGTCACCTACGGTATCTGGGTCGGCTGTGGATGGGAATCGGGTGGGGGGGGGGGGGGGATCTGACCCCTATTAAGAGCCCAATCCAATCTGCGCATCAAGCCTGAAGCATGTACAATAATAAACTTGCATAATGACAATGATATTGTTATATTTGTTATGATGGCAAACGGTGCTGTCAGGTGACTAGATTACGGAACGTTAAAGCACCCGGAAGGTATCTCTGGAAATTTCTAATCTCCTTTGAGTTTTGCAAGGATTTAACTGTCTTTAAAAGGGATTGTGCCCACAGGGGAAGTGGAGACTGTTTTATGTTTTGCCGTTCCTGTATTCATTAGCTTAGCTGACAGTCTTACTTAAACCGCTTACATTCTACATATTCTGAAGCCCATTATATACCACTGGCATATTTATCGCAGTCATCCAGGTGGGTAACTTATTCAAAGGCTACATGTACGTGTCCCAGCGGGTGACCGATCTTCAGACCAAAGGTGCCACCAAAGGAACCTCCATATTTGGGGGTAGGAACCAAAAACCTCAGTCTGACAGCATTTCCTGACGGAGAGGTAATCAGGGATAATGGTTGTCTGCTCACAATATATAAAATAATAGCAGTAAGTTTCATAAGAATGAGGGCTGAGTAATTGTGCTGTAATCGCTATAAACATTTCTGACCCAGTTATGTGAAAATGAGAAGCCTTAGATCTGAGAATATCTCTCATGGTCCTCGTACATTAAATCATAATTGTATGGTATATTAATTGTATTAATCGTATATTAGAGTTTCAATTTACTCTAGGATAGGCCACTGTAATCTGTGCTGATCGGCATCTGTGTCTGGTCAATAAGTGCTTATTAGCAGTTGGATTTCCTTCTTACCAGTGATTTTCAGTTCATTAAGGAATCCTCCTACCCTTCAACAAATGCCTCAGCTCTCACCATTCCCAGGATCACCTCATCTAACTCACCCGAACACTGACCTCCATCTTCACTGGTTATGTCTTAGTTTCTTGGCAACACTGGATACTGTTACAATTTACAGCTGGAATAGGAACCTAGTCTTGGGGTTTTAATTTGAATAGCTCTTCTGATGGTAGAGGCTCGTGTTTCCTTATGTATTGTCGGCTCTTGCTCCAGCGCTAACTTGCCGCTTGTTCCTGGTCACTGATCAGAAGCTCAGCCCGACAGCACAGTACCTGAGTTAGCTCTTTGGCAGCTGTACGCTTGCCATGTGCCTTACCTGCCTCGCTTGTATGACGCTTTGGACGAAAGCATCTGCTTAATAAATAAATGGAAATGTAACGCGATGTCACGCCGGCGCCTCTGGGACCCGCGTACGCTTGAGGCTCTAGCAGACTGACATCACCGACACCAGCTACCTGTCAGTTTGTTGGAGTCTGTCCCAGGCAGGGTATGTTTCGGAAATTCAGTGGACCCTCGACGGCGATGCTCTGCTCCAAAATACAGTGAGGCTGGTGACGACTGTTCACTCCACTCCGGACTACCTTCCTGATGCCCAAAACTGCCACAGGCAACAATCTGGCACCTGCCACAGCTATTGACCAGGCCTCTCATTGCTGTGGGTGACTTCCTGTTTTTGCTTTCCCTTCCTTTTTTCCAGATAAAATTGACACTTTTTTATCTCTCTCTCTCGCTCCTCCCTGCTCCCCGCGGTTGTGTGGAATAAAACTCGCCTGTCGGGGCGAGGTGCGCGCTCCTGCTCACACACCCCCGTCTCAGTAATGTAAACGCAATCCCATCCTTTTTTCACAGCTTCCCACCTCAGATAAGGGCCACGGTTACCGGAGGCCTCGGTTCACTCCCATAATCCTCTCCTTCCATTTGCCGGTCTCGTCCGACTGCGGCTGAGTCCTTTGACTTGCGGGAAGCATTAGCCGGATTCGGATACCGGCAACGTAAGAAGGCCTCATGGTGACAGGTGGCGATGAAGATACCGTGAGGGGGGGGGGGGCGTGACCTGCCCTTTGCCCTTCCTTGGGGGGGGGGGGTGACCCAGCATTTGCCGTTCCTGGGGTCAAGGGGTCTTTGGGCACAGTATTAGATGACAGAAACACAACAGCACTCCTCTTACGTCCAAACAGGCCCTGTAAGATCTTAGCAGATCTCTCTGCCAAATTTCCGCTATTTTAGGTCTGTAATTAGCTCCTTCCTGAATCATTCTTAATTAGCTATGGAGACCGGATTACAAATTGCTCATGTGTACGTTATCATTTTCCCCGATAAGGATGCTGTTGGTAAACATCCGTTTGTAAAATGGAATCCCATGATTCACACAGCAATTGAATAATCACAGTTCAAGGAGTAGCTGTCAGGACATTTCAGTCCTGGATAGATAATACGGTTTTATGGCAGCGTATCTGGAGGTAAGCTGTGTTTTAATAATTAATGGTGAAATATGTGTACCCTTCAAAATCTGTGCTCCGCTTTCCCGGGCTGAATGAGGAGGCACTCGTCACTTCGTCTGAGTCTCTCCCTGCAGAAAATGCGTCAAGCTCATCTTCACAGCCTCTGGCTGGTGACGGGTGTGAGCATGTTTTCGATCCCCGGCTTGCACTTTAAAGACGTACCCTTCAAAGCCTTTCATCCCCGAAATGTCACATGACGTAGATGGCTTCCTCGGGAAACCATTTTTGGACTGGGTGGTGGCCTGGATTAAAGGGCTACGATTTCTCATGTCACTGGGCAGGTGGTCTCACTGGCACAGGGTAGCTATAACTGTCTGAAAAGGGTACCCTACCCCCACCAGGGCCAAGTCTAGGATTTGACCCTTGGAAATGCCTTTTAACCCTGAAGACATACCCACTTCATCCCCATAATGAAATTTTCTGGGGGGGGGTCCCCAGTGAAAAATTTGCAGAGCAGGGAGTATGAAATATATACAAAAATAGGACTGCTGAAACAAAAATACAGGAGCCTGAAGCCCTGTTAAATAAGGTCTAGAACCACCTATGCCCACGAAGTATTTTACAACACAAACTTAATACACACACACAGGAGGTAGGCTTCAAACCCACAACCCTAGAGCAGAGGCAGATAACTCCGGTCCAGAGAGTACAACTCCAGGCCAAGATTTTGTTTCAACCAACCAACTGAATACTCTGTGGCTGTGACTCTTTATACTCAACTGGTTGGTTGAAACATAATCCTGGCCTGGATTTGTACTTTCTATTCACCTCTGCCCTAGAAGCACGAAGCAGCAGCACTAATCACTTTTCTCATATCCAAAACATGTGCTGTTTTTGTGGAGCATCTTAACCACCCACAACCTTATTATGCAGATGATTAGTCATCCCCCCCACCTATCCACAGTAGGAAAAATAAATGTTTTTATGGATGTCCTGCAGCGCTGACTATATGCATCTTTCGTATAGATATTAGGTGATGGGTTCTAGGCAAGGGATGGTGGTGGTGCAGTGGTTAGCACTGTTGCGGCCCGGGTTCGAGTCTCTGCCTGGGTCACGTGTGTGGAGTTTGCATGTTCTCCCCATGTCGTCGTGGGTACTCCGGTTTCCCCCCCACAGTCCAAAAACATGCTGAGGCTAATTGGAGTTGCTAAATTGCCTGTAGGTGTGCATGTGTGAGTGAATGGTGTGTGAGTGTGCCCTGCGATGGGCTGGCCCCCCATCCTGGGTTGTTCCCTGCCTCGTGCCCATTGCTTCCGGGATAGGCTCCGGACCCACCGCTACCCAGTAGGATAAGCGGTTTGGAAAATGGATGGATGGATGGGTTCTAGGCAGACAGAGTTCAATGTCGTTATTAGTACCACTTGTAAATTGTCATTGTAAGATCAGGATATCAAGCGCAGGAGAAGAGAGACCTGACAGATGAGGATAGAGTCCTACAGTAACGGGAAACATCTCAATCTGTTTACAGGAGAATGTCAACATGCACAGTCCACCTGTATGACCTTTTGACTCCTATACCAAAGAGGACAAAAAAGCCGCATGTCATTCGGGTTTAGCTTTCAAAATAAAAGTCCCCGAGTGAGCTGCTTAGAGCTCAGTAAATGGAACGTATGTCAGAATCGCCAGCCAAGCACAGTCGTAATGCGCCAGTCCCTTCTTCAGCCAGCATACCTCCAAATGCCAATCATTGGGTGCCACCCTCGGAATGAGCTCTGCATGGAGTAACTGGTAGGTTTGGTGTAGGTCTGTGGGCATTTTAGGGGGTAAATTAGCTCATAACATCCATCTATTCATCCATTTTTTTGGGTACAACTTCACTTGAAAGGACACAAATAATGTAGTATTATGCTATTATGTATAATTTAACCACAAATGACGTGTTAGTTACAAACTGATCTCATGTTTGTTTGTCATTAATAAACTGTCAAGCAAGTATTGTATTTGTTACTATATCTGATAACTATGTACACTTTTATGAACTACTGAAGGGACTAATGAAGGAAGTACTGTAGCAACAAATAATGAATAACATGTAAAATACTGATGTCATGTTTGTTCACCGTTAATGAATTGACGCTTCATTTATCTCAGCCAGTTACTATATTTGTTACTATATCTGTTAATTCTGTACATCTTAGCGAATTACTGAAGGAACAAATCATGAATGACACAAGTGAAACACTGATGTCATGTTTGTTCATCATTAGTGAATCATGGTGCATCTTTCATCTTAAGTAGCGACTATATTTGTTCATGATTTGTTCTTGACTTAGTAAAATGTAATTGTAGTAATAGTAATTGAGTTACTCCTAAATATTTGTATCCTCTGAAGTGAAATGTTAGCATTTTACCGTAACTGCTTATCCTACTGAAGGTCATGGGGCTAGCTTTAAACACTGAACATTTTATTGCTATTATGCAGAAACAGACCAGAATTTGTTGTGGCTTGGTGCCAAACATGAAGTATGGGACAATGTGACAAGACATGCAGTAGAAAAGCTGCACTGTACAATATACACAGAACTAAACCCAACAGGAATGACAAATTTACACCAAATGCAGTGCAAAGACATCTTAAATATGTTTGCATTAGAGTAGCATGTGGATATGACTGCCAAGGGCAGGGGAATCTGTATGTTAAGTGCAGTGTGCAGATTTTGCAGATGCAGAACAGACCAATAACCTGAAGTACTGCAGAGCCAAGGCCAATGGCAATGCCTGTCCCTGGGTCACGTGACTGTGATTTGGCCTCTGTTTTGCCTCGTTTGACCTAGTTGGGTATTTTGGCCTGCAGACCGAGGCTGACAGCATCTCTTTGAGTGCTGTGGGAGTTTTAATGTGCGCAGTGAGTCACGCTCTCTGCTCGACATCTTGAAGGATCCAGTGAAGTAGTGTTTCTCTATCTGGTCCTCTGGGACGCACAGACAGTCCATGTTTTTGCTCTACCTGGTGCTGGGAGGGTGCAAAAACGTGGACCGTCTGGCAGGGGGCTGGGAGGCAGCAAAAATGTGGGTAGTCTAAGCTGGGAGCTGGTAAGGTGCAAAAACGTGGACCGTCTGGCAGGGGGCTGAGAGGAAGCAAAAAACTTTGACCGACTGTGGGTCCCCGAGGAGCAGATTGGGAAACACTGCAGTAGAGAGCTCCCTTTTCACTGGAGCTTCACTGAAGCCCGAAGCATCATTTACCGGGCCTGAAACATCACCTCCAGTCACAAGAAGGATTCCAGCAGTGAACCAGGCCAGTGCCACTTTCCCACCTTTGGAAAGTCGATTATGATCAGGTGGTATATAAGAAAACCTATGGAAGTCCAACATTTCAGTTGTAATGATGGTGGGAGCCACAATAAACACAGCCGGAGTAAATAAAGGAAAACTTTGAATCTGGGAGTGATTGGCAGTTAAAGCACAGTTTGTGAAACAAAAGAAGGGTAAAAAAAACTGTTTTCCCAGTTCAGGTAATTGTGTGTATGATGGAGCCAGTCTGGAGGACACTGGAGTTAAGGGTGCACCGGTAATGCTGGCTGTAATAACAATCCGGGCCTCTTTAAAGGAATCCCATGCTGCCTCAGTCTTGTAAACGGCTGTAATTGTGTTGGGTCCACATGGACTCGTCAGCCTAGTCGTGGTGGAGCTTTGACGTGAATCCACTTGGGAAGCATGCGTGAATCTCTGCAGGGGCTGGCTGAGGAGGGGCGTTTTTGAAACAAGGGAACGTCCGCACTTCGTCTTTAAGACCCTTGATAGATGTTTAACTTTATCCTTTGGTGAAGATGACATAAATCAGTTTTCTCGCTGTGAACTTACATTCCACCTTGAAGGCCCTGAACCCTTTATCAGTATTAATGGTTATCCTCCTTACCTACCCAAAGCTATTTCACACTTGGTTAGCTAGGGTATGGAACTCTCCCCAGAGCTGTATATTTAGTGCGAGCTGCCTAAACATTTTCAGAGACCCTAATTGCTATGCAAAGCGTGTCCATCGTGTTTAAAGACCATAATGCGTCACTAAGATAATTTATTGGGCTTGCTTCCTATTGAGCATTTATTCAATTAATAAATTCACTTCCCTGCCATTGAACATTTGCATAGACAGTCCTAATTGGTATACATTCAATAATAATCTCAAAATATGGTTCGTTATGCATGTAGAAGAGAGCGGCATAATGCCTTCATAAATTTCAGTAATAACGTTTGTTTTGTTGGGTTTATTAATGGATTATGACTCCTGAGAGAATGGTAAATGTTCTTTCTCTCTGCAAAGGATGAAAGTGTGACTGTGGTCCGTAGCAGCCTAAAGTTAAGGCCCAGATGTAGTAAAAATATGCTCATTCACTACACCCAGTCTGCCTGTAATGTCTGTGAGGATTAAGATTTTTTCATTCCTATGGAAAAATGAAAGGATTCACTCCGGAGGAAAATAAATCAAGAAATTATGACATGGCAGAGAAGATCTGCGTTAATCGCTGCTCTGTGAACATATTTAATCTCCCATACACACACGCACACACACACACACCTATAAATATGTGCATTCGCAGTTCCAATCTCTGGGAAAATGAATGTATGTCACTTAAACTGCCTGCAGGAAACATGCAGCAAGTTCCGCTGCTCCACAGTCTGACCTGCAGAGGATTCTGCATGGAAATGTGTCAGACGTGGAAGGAAAAGCCCAGAGATTATCCAAGCTTTAAAAACGTTTTCATCCATTTATTTATGCATGTTATCAGTTTTTATCGACTTTCTTCAGACTTTGACTTTAAACCATAATACTCACGGCCTGCTGGAGACTCTTTAGAAATGAATCTATATGCTGAGAGAATAACTGGGGAATAACTGCTCAGATATAGTCGAGTGGCTTTTCTCTTTTTTTGGGGGTGTGTTAGGACACTGTTATACTTTCTTGATACTTATACCATTAAAGCTACATCCTACAGAATTACATAAGCATCCTCAAGCAGACCATGAAATGAGGTTTACTGGGCCAAGATTAAACTGGATTTTAATTTGACTGACAAGATTCGAAGCAGTATGGATTTTCTGACAGTATATTGAAACATATAATACATTTCCTGAACAGTAAGTCCGAACTATTTATTTGTAAGAGAACAGTCTTCCTTTGAGGCTTAGTCTGGACACTCAATGCATAACCAGTTCCAGAAGATTCTCTGAGGCCAATGTTAGGTTTATTTTTATGTAGAATGTTTCTATGGCCACCTGCCGTGACTCTGACCGCACCTTTGGTTACCACACAGACAGTTAAGCAGCTGTTCAGCGTGCATAGTTCACATTTTAGCTTTATTATTTTATTTTATTGCAATTTATCAGAGGCCTCTGATATGAGTGCCGTGTCGCGTCTCCTTTTCATCGAGAAGGGGTGAATAATTTTGCCTTTTTTCTGAAGAGTGCCTCCCCAAGGCCTACTGCATTATGCCTCTCCTCCATTTCATTAAGAACGAGGAGATTTCATGAAGCTGAGTCCGCCTCTCTCGCGACTGTACTGGGAAACTGATTGTATTCAGAAGGGTGTCTTATTGACCACGTCTCGCGCTGTACAAACGAGATAGTCCCTAATTAAATTTACCTGAGAGAGGCTCTCTGGTCCTTCGGCAAGCATGGCAAAGGAAGCCAGCGACAAAGCCCTCGTGCGGTTCTGATCCTTGACTTGCTTTTTTTCATTTCGGAAAACACACGCCCGAGGTTCACTTCAGCTTTGTTCCGGTCGGCCATTTCAGTCAGTCGCTTCTGTATTTTTACTAACTGCTCCAGATATGGGTCCCCATGACCTTACAGAACGGATGATTCATCTTTAGCCACACCCACATGACCCCGTGACCCCATGACAGAGCTCATTATGGACAGCTGGAGGCTTCAGGACCACCGTAGCCCACTTCACGTACTCCTCTGGTGCCTCATGTTCTTACTCCAATGGTAATGAATAAAGGTAACTAATTCTGGCTTAAGGCTGTTCCCCTGTGCTTTATCCAGTGGCTACACTGGTATTAGCATCTCAGACACCCAGAACTTTCCATCTGAAGTTCTCTCTCATTCTCTCGCCCTGCTGTTGCCTTGGCCAGACTTGCTTTCTCCTTGTTCCACATTTATCTCACAAACTCACGCCTTGGACCCATCTCCCCCCCCCCCCACAAGCTTTACCTGCTGTGTACCCCGCGCCACAAACTGTATCTCGGCCAGGCGAGGAATGACAGGCTGCCGGCACTGATAAAATCCCACCGCAGCGCATTCGGCCGTCCCCCACTGATAGGGGGCGACGTGAGCATGGGGATGCATGGCGGTTAATGCTGTGCACCCGGGAACGCACCATCTGGGACCAAGCAGCTGCCCTGTGCGCTTGCACAGATCCAGATACATTAAAGAGAATCTGTACTCTGCAGGTGGTTTTGGAACCAAAGGTGTTCTGAGATTCTATAGCATGAAAAGTAATAATAACAGCGTTTCATGAAGAATGTGTACGACCCAAAGGCTGTGTGCAGACCTTCTCCCACGGCTCACAGATGTAGCTTTGACTTGGCTTTTCCTTTGTTGAAGATCCCGCTTGGGCTGTATGAGGCTCCCCTGCTGTGTCAGCTGTCAATCAAGTGGCCAATTGATTTGCTTTCTCTGAAATTGGCAGGGTGCCAGGCAGGGGAGAGCTGGGAGGTATGTGCTTCTGTTCTGAGTACGGCAGGTATCACAGAAACTGCGTGTGTGGCGAAACGTTAAAGACATTAGTGAAGCGAGAGCTTAGTAAGCGAGGAGTTGAGGCTCTTCCTCCCCGCCTTGTTCCCACCCCTCGCTGAACGGCTCGTTGCGCGACAGCAATACTGTGAAACTGTCTCCTTGCCGAGCAGGAGCGGCACATACTCATCTTCCCGAGTTTTCCGGGAGTAAGGTTGGCGATCGACACCCGGCTTCCGAGTTGCTGAAACACCTTAAGGCTTCATAACCACTTCTGCCCCTGCTACAGGGATGCCTGAAAGCCCAAATTTACCCCCCAAGCACAGGAAATCACATCACCCCACTGGCAGAATGCTCTCAAAATTCACAAACACTGTCCACGCTCCATATTATATCCAGAATTTCCCCCTGGGATCAATTAAGTTAATCTTAATCTTTACTTATAACTCCAGACTTGCTAATAGCTTGCTTATTTTGTAGATACATAAAGGCTGGCACAATGGCTCAGCAGTTAACATGAATACTTCATGTTCCAAGGTATGAATCCCACATCCGCCGCCCTCTATCTGTGGTGCTTGTGTGCTTGTCATGCGTTGCCAGACCTTCCTCTAGGTCAGGGTTCCCCTTCTCTAGTCCAGGGGGGCCACAGTCCAGCACAGTCTCCAGGGTCTCCCTGTTCAAACGTATATACTAAACTTGGACAAAATGGCTGATTTTCATGTGTTTGAGCAGGGAAATCTGCAAACTGTGCTGCACTGTGACCCCCCAGGACCAGAACAGGGCAGCCCCTGCTCTAGCTAGAACACATACTTCGGTGACCTGGCCTCTCTACATGGCTGGTAGCATGTATGCATGTCAGTGTGTGCCGTGATTGGTCCAACGTGCACCCTTCACTATGAAACTCCTTCCTCATTGGACAATGCAAGCACCTCAGAGTCGAGATCCTGCCTCTGATTGGCTTCATAACCCCTCCTGCTGTGGGGGAGTTTGAAATGTAGATACATATATGGACTTTAGATACACAACAATGCTACTTATTTCTTATCATTTCATTTAATAAAACTTTATTCAATTGGCTGCTGTATGACAGTAAACAAAACATTTAAAAGCTTCCTGCAAGTGCGGTCATGTTTAACTAGTCCTTCAAAAAACTCAGAAATATGTAACCAAATGCACGCGTTCTCCACCATTTTCGTGAACACTAACTAGAAATCTGCCACCCACGGGCGTCACCTTTTAACGGAAAGGTCTCCCGCATCGATTTCTTGTGGCGGATGAATGAACAGCAGTCGAATCAGGGCCCGGTAATGCTGTCAAGGTTAGTTTGTGCCGGCAGAACAAAAAAGGAACAGAGGATCGGTAGTGCGAATTTAAACGACATAAAGAATCAGGTGGGCGGGTGATACCTCAACTGGTTATTACCGCGCAGGCCACCGGCTAGGAGAGGCTGTCAACATAGCTGATAGCCGGCGTCTTAATTACCAAAAAAATTCGCCGGCGCGAGGCAAAATTCACAGGCTCTCATAAATAAAATTTCAGAGCCAGGCTCCCGTTTTAGAAATGAGTTGAGGAGTAAATCACAACAGACGCACAAGGACAGACTTCTTTACGCTGCCCACGTCCTTCCCACAGGTAACAGTGCTGCGGAATAAATTTTGGGGCTGTCTTTAAAGGGTTATTTGTTCCTCTGCCGCTCTCAGACGAGACCCTCACACCGCTACAGCTGACTGGCTCCCAGCGGACTGCCCACGGTTGCCAGATTGAGTGTCAGGGGCGTTTGAGTGGCAGGAGATGGGGGGAGGGGGATGCTGATTCCTTGCTCTCTGTTCCACTCCACTGGAACCCCCGACCCCCACGCACAGCGATGAGATTTGCCAAGATGTAGAAGAGGAGGGCCGGGCCTTGAGTGGCGTTCTGCAGAACACAGAGCCCCAGCGTGTCACCCTGAGTGGCCAGCCAGCTGTAAAACACTCAATAATCCAGAGAAGAAAGGAAGAATGAAGCATGAATCTAGACAAGGACGTTGAAAGGGTGCTGGACCAAAGTGAAGGAAAGTTTGATTTAACTGTGTGTGTGAGGGGGGGGGGTGTTTCTCTAGGGTTTGGCTGCGTCAAGGCAACGTCAATGAATCGTATCCCGACGGTCACCTGCCACCATTGCAAGCTGGGATTCAGCTCTTGCGCTGAAAGGACTGCCGTTAATGTGATGACACTCTACAGCGAACTGTTTCTCAGCCCGTGTCCACAGGGACCACAGACAGTCCACATTTTTGCTCCCTGAGAACTGGTAGGAAGCAAAAATGTCTGGGGTTCCCTAGGCACTGAGTTCTGCTTTAGCTAGATGCCTGTGTCACGTATCAAGGAATGGAGTGAGGCTTTGAAGCCACCCAATCCTTCTTATCCTGTCATTGGTTGACATACGAACCCCGTGACCAATCTGGAGGGGCAAAACCCACCTTTAATTACAATCTTGCCGACGGGAAGGTGGATGGGACAGCCGTGGATTCCGTTATTGCCGCTATCGCGACCTCAAGGTCCCCTCTGCGAGATACCAAACCTGCAATCTGCAGCACCTGCCACAGGCATTGTGGTGCTGAGTACGACCCAGATGCCAGCGCGATTATCCCCCGTACCCCTGACCGTGGGACACGCCCCGCGGTGGACGATCTCCAGACCCTCAATTGACGGGTGCAAGCAGCTTTTCTGGAATCATCAGATGAGAAATGTTTCTGAAAGAGCTTCGCTTCCGCCGTTCATGACACGGGCCTGATGGATGATGCCGCGTCGGGGCACGGCGCCAGCGAGAGTGGATGGAGCAATTAACGCGGCGAATGTGGGATGAGCCCGGTAACTGAACGCACCACGGGACTCATTAAAAGTAAATAGGATGTGAATTCATTTGTTAAGCAGTCACTCATTATGGGGCTTTTCACCCACATGGATCGGGGGGCCCTCTTCCAGCGATGGGAGCTGCACTGGCAGAGATGGATGGCGCTGGAATACACCCCCGGATCGTCACACGCACACCCTCCCACACAGCACACCCCCAAGGCCACAGTATTAAAGGAAACGCTGGCCCATCTCTGACTGAGACATGATGAGACAGACAGACAGGCAGACAGGCAGGCATGCAAACAGACCGACAGCCAAGCAGACAGACAGATAAACGGACCAATAGATAGACAGATAGATGATATTGCTGGCTTACAGTAGTATAATACACAGATATAGAGAGTGGAAAGACATCTAACCATTAATAGACAGCACCAATAAATAATGGATAATAATCTGTAACAACGCAAACAATGTCACGGAAGAAGTACTGAATTCCATAATAATGGCTCGGAAATGAAGAGTATTTCACAGCGGGTTATACAGCAAGCAAATTAATGTTCTGTGAATGTGTCCTACAAAATCACCCCCAAAGTGTCCACTTGGTGCACTGACGTAGGATTTAGGTCGTAAAATAGTGAAAATACAGACCTGGAGATGCAATAGGGGTTTCTTGGCCAATACGCCACCTAGTGTTCAGCTACGTACTTGCAGGCTTAGTTTAGTTTATTTATTTATCTATTTTTACATCACCTGGATTTCACAGGTTAACATTACATGAACACTCTGGCTTTCACATCTGGCAGAATGGGGCTACTGGTGGGCTGTGTCTTCCAGACATGCCATCATTGTCTTCATCCATACGCTCGGCTTAGTGATTACTGTCGCTGAGGGCCAGCTGACTGTATCAGCGGTTTAATTGGTGGAGCTGGACATGCATTTCAGCGCGATTTATCCTGGCTCTCGCATTTGATGGGATTAGTCACTCACCCTGGAGCTCGCCGCAGAATTATCTCGGAAAAAATCACTCCTAATTTGCACATGCACTGCATTTCAAAGTTCATTCTCCACAGCCCTCGATCCACCGCAAGGAGACTTTTAACGACCGCGGCGAAAGACGACACCACGACCGCGGCCTGTCCGGGAAATGAGGACGCCGGCAGACGGCCTGAAGTACGAGCCACTCGTACACAGCCCTGCTATTTTTGCTGTGACAGGGAGCACAATGTGATGGTTTCTGAAGTGGCCTGTCTGCTCCCACCCCCATGTCTAATTGCCTTTTCGAGTGGAAACCCCTTATATGAAATGCCTTCTTGTGATTTCAGCTTGTATTGACGGTTAAATTACCTGGACATGTGCTTGCATGCAGCCCTGCCGCAGTCAGTCGTGAAATGATTGTTTTCAGCTTGAGACGCTGAGGTTTAACTGACATAACCAAGCTCTGGTGTGTCTGAAGGGAAGACCAATGTTCCACCAGTTGCGGAACCGTAGGGTCTCCTGTTTATGTGTTTGCTCAGTGCAACTGACCACGACAGATTATTTATTTAGCAGATGCTTTTGTCCAAAGCGAGATACAATTTGCGAATGCGGGGTGAGACAATCGCTGAGGCAAATAGGGGTTAAGGATCTTGCTCAAAAGCCCAAAGGAGAAATCACTCTGCTGGCCCTGGGATTTGAACCAGCAACCTTCTGGTTACACGCACAACATCCTAGCCCACGAAGCATCACCACACCCACACACTACATCCCTCTGACTTCTTAGAGTAATAGCTTTTTTTTCTAGATTATTTTTAGGTAGGGATGAAAAAAGAAGGAAGCACATCTGGCTGATTACTTTATTTGCTTTACTCTGCAGCTGGCTTCCTAAACACGGTGACATTTCCTGCAGCGGGGAACTCCACTGCAAAGTGATTAGCTCCATCACACACTGTGTACTGGACGTCTGGGTCAACTCAAAGCGACCCCCCCCCAATTTGCTTGCCAGTCATGCGGAGATTCCTCCATCCTTGTTCAGTCACGCCGCTTCACCTCCAAGAGCAGCCTCTCACGACTCCTGTTTACCGCCAAGCCCGTTGACTTGCTTCACTGGTTTCCAGGTTTTCTTGCGCCCAGTCCGGCGCATTCCTGACTGTTTTAACTACTTCCTGCCCAACCCAGCTATCCTCCGAAGTCTTGCTGGGGTTGAGCTGTGGAGGGATGCGGACGCTGCGGCAGAACGATGGACCGAGTGACGCCTTGGCGTCCGCAGTCTTGACAAAATAGCCCCGTTTGCCAAGAATCATCTTCAAGCTCGCTGTCGCCAAGGAAACGACTGAAGCCAGAGGCACCTGGTACCACAGTGATATTATGGGAGATTAAGGACACTGCCAAACAGTGACAGGCATAAGAAGATATCGAGCATAACTCAGATAAACTTCAGACTCAAACAAAATTGTTTTTTGGGATATTCCATCCATTTGTCTTTGATATCCACTTGTCCACCGGGTCATGATAAGGACAGAACTCTCAACCAGAGATGTTGTTTGCCACTGCAGAAACCATGCCCTCTGTTGGCCACAAACAGTCACTACACTAAGGGGAGCAGCGGCATCAAAGTGACTTCATGAGTGAGTCTCCAGAATCATCAAACCCAACCCTGCTATAAGCTAATGATATTTTAAATGTGTTTATGCAGTTTGACTGCAGAGTGCATAAGCAGAGACTAGGGGCTCAACTGGCGAGCTCTGGTCTACTTCCAGACAAAAACACAGTTCAGTGTGAACTGGGCAATTGACTCCACTGGGACCCCACTAAACAAACTAAGCCCCTGGTCATGCAATTTACCGAGAGGACCCCCCTCCCACCCTGGATTATTTTTATCGGAGGTAATGCACCATCGAAGGCTTTGTGACCCTGATGGAATTTTGACCTTAAGGAAAAATAACTGAGTAGTCCAGTATAGACGACGAGTATCTTCACACACGTCTCCGGAAGGCCGTCCATCCTCCAGTAGCCTTAAAGAAGATAGACACACATGCAAATGGTTGCCCAATCAAGCTGTGTCCTGAGCCCATCATCTGCCCACCACGGGCAGGACTGCCAGGCACATGCTCTGAGATGTCATGCAGGGATTGTGGAGGAGTAAGGACAGGCCAATGCTTAATTAGCCTCGTGGGATACCGTGGTCACAGATGTCACAAAAAAGCCATGTCTGGCCTCGGGATTCCACCGGGACCCAGAGAAGGAGACCCTCTACATAAAGGATGTACCTTTTGAGGGAATGGAGGACTGCCTGCAAAGGACATTCGTACAACTGGGCAACAACACTGGGCAAATTGATAATCTGGGTGAACAAGATTCAAGAGTTCCCTCTAAAGCCTTTGATTTACATTGAACAAGACCTTCATAGATTTTCATGTGTGGAGAGTAAAAGCTCTAAAGTCTGATATCATAAATGCTTCCCATGGAAAACTGGGAGCTTTATATTATTATCAAGGCCAAGGAGACGGAAAAGCATCCAAAGAGATACTGGATGTTTGCTTCTTACAAGCACCAATAAATGATCTCCTGTAAAGAGATATTTGGCCTCACGATTAACAATGATTCTGACCTATATCTGTTAAAACCATTTGGATAAATATTTGGAGAAATGGTGCCTTGGGAGGAAGGTCACACAACCTCAATGTTGGGGAAGTTACTCACAAAAACAATCCATTAAAGACAGCGGTGGAAAGTTCGGCTCCAGAAAGTAAAAAGCCAGGCCAAGATTTTGTTTCAACCAACCAGCTGAGCTTTAAGCCCAGCCCAGTCACAGAGGACTCAGCTGGTTGGTTGAAACAAAATCAACAAAACAAAACATGGTCAGCATTTGTACTTTCAGCATCTGAACTTGCCACCTCTGTTTTTAATATATAACATTTTTATGAGTCACTTCCCCAACACTGCATGACCTCCTCATGTTGTCCCGAGTCACCTGTAGGATGTAAATGGATTGAGGTTCTCCTTACTGTGGGACCCTGTCCTCAGCTTAAGGTCACTCATCTCCTGAGCTTGATATGTATTGTGACATTTTACAAGTTGTACTAATAACCACACTGACCCCTGCCTGTCTAGAGCTTGCCGACTAATATTTATAAATGTAATACATGCAATCAATACTGCAGTAGACCGTAAAAACATTTATTTTTGGGACTGCGGAGAAATGGGAGGGTGACTAATCAGCTTATCATAACCACATTTCCAGTACAAGGTCGTGGAGCCTGGAGCTTGTGCCAGGAATCGCAGGGTACGAGGAGGGGGACACCCTGAATGGGATGCCAGTGCATTACAGGGGTCATGCTCTGGGCAATTTGGAGACACCAATCCACCTACCTGTGTGTCTTTCAGACGTGGGAGATGACCGGAATACCCAGAGGGACCGCGTGCAATCACGGGGAGTGCTGAGCACACATGCGTGACAAATCAGCGTTCTAATTACAGTCAGAATGTTTACCCTGGTACAAAACAAGCTACGGTGTAATTGGTTGTAATCCATCCATTCGGGCAGCTGTGGTCAGTGGCCCAGTGTTTTACGGTGCTGCAAAGCTCTGCGCTATGAACGTCAGATCATCTGCGTCCCCGGGGAGAACGATGGAACTCCGAAAACTCAAAGGAAGAGTAAAAGCCAGATCTGGCCCTAATCCTCTTATCTGTAATGCATCTGTCTGCAAAGCTCTCAGCTGTGTTTGCGTTTGAGTCCGCAGACTCCGAAGCCTCCTGCGGGCTTATGACTTGGCCCCACGCGGACATGCTGCACCCACACCCCCCAGCACCCCCTACTGTTTGCATTGTGAATTTTTCAGAAAGCGTTCTCTGCAATTGAATGAAGTAGAACTTTAAAGGTTCATTGCAAGAGACAGATGCTATGTAAAATAAAAAAATCAGTGGTGGGGGATGTATTCATCGAGTTTACTTAAGTAAAATTACAAATAAACAGGCAAAAAAGTACTCTATTAGAAGTACTCACTTGTAAACATACTTAAAGTACTAAAGTAAAAGTACTTGACTATAGTCCCTGATGCAACAGTATAATCTGGCATTATGTCAATCTACCATATGCACATAAATTTTGAAAAAAAATAAACACAAAACTTCAGGCATGATGCTGTTGTGTTTTCCAATCTAACCATTTAAAACCTGAAATATTCATTTATGACAAGAGTTTCGGAAATACCTGAATCCATTGTGAGTGAAATTCGGTTTACATGATTAACAGATATTATGATTAATGCTTAGCTGAGCACAAGCTCTCAGCCAGACAGTTCTGGCACTGATATATGTGTGTAGGGCTGTGCGATATGACGATACACAACATGTGACGATAGAAAAATGTTACTCTATACTCACGTTACTCTATACTCACATTACTCTATACTCACGTTACTCTATACTCACGTTACTCTATACTCACATTACTCTATACTCACATTACTCTATCCTCTATCATTTGTTTTGTCGTGTTGCAAACCACACTTGGACAACACTTTGCGTTCCTCTACGCAGCACGGCTGCTGGCAGGATGGCAACTTGACAAGCTCCACAGTCTCAGTGTCTCTCAGTCTACTCCCATCGTCATCCTAAGACAGCAATGTGACTGTAAAATGTAACCCGAAGCTAAGCTGAAATTCAGTAGCGTAACGTATAAATATTTGCTGTAAGATGTAGCAAAGTAAAAGTCAAAACTGCCCACAGCCAAATCTGTTTAAGTACAGATACAGTATGTGGAATTACAGTAACGACTTAAATGTACTTCACTTCTATCCTAGATTTGAGAAAAATAAAATTAAATAAGTCAAGAATGTCATAGAAAAGTCTATACTCTATTAAAGATCACAATATCACTTAAAACTATGTCATACAACTAATCTCAGTATTATCAGGATTTATATTAAAATTGCATTAGTCATTTTATTAAACATTTATGTTCCATTTAGAACCATAGAAACAAAAATAGAGCACAAAATAAATGATCCTCATGGAGACGAATCCTTGCAATAGCGAGGAGATGTCTGTGTGTATCAAAATGAAATTAAATATTTCATTTCAATTATGAAATATTAAATATATTCAATTCAATGCCATCATTATGTATTCTAATCCTTACAAAGATGACCTGTTCTCTTATAAAACTGGTGCAAATTTGCATTGTTTATTTAAGGCAAGGCATTTAGCTTTTTATATCGCGTAAACTTCCTGCTTTCAAAAGGGGGCTGATGCCATTTAGCTATTTAATTTTTTTTTTTATTTATTGGATTGAGCATAAATAACCTCTCATCTGGGTGTTGCGTTCCTGTTATAGATATGGGCAGCGTTCAGCATGTCACATTAGCCTACGGAGGTGAAAGAAGGGCTCAGAGTAATTGATGAAGCATGCTTTCGATGGCCTATTTTGAGCTCCGAAGACGAGGACTCACTCTGGAAGCCAGCACCGCACATCCTTCTCGCACCATGCACGAGGCGATGGGCTTCTCGGTAATGGTGTCACAGTGTTCTTGGCTCACGCTGCAGGACCATCTGCAAAGTTCTCAAGAATTCTAGTTAATCAGTTTTCCCTCGGAGACTTAAAGTACCAGCGGAAAAAAAATTAAGTAAAAGAACAGAATGATGAGATATTGCTCGGTTACGGAATTAAAGCGTCGATTCTACCTGTAGAGAAGAAACTACAACAGTGAACTTAGCAAAGAGAGAAATCTTCATTTCTCTTTGACCTTTACGTCATTCCCTGGTGTTAAAATGAAGTCTTGGTTTTTATCATAGTTAATTGCAATATTGAAACTAAGGTTGGTTGGTATAAACTGTATAAATATAATGATATACATTTACCCTAAGCTATGGATTTTGACAATACCGTGTCCTGTCATCGTTACCCCGTGCCAGCGAATCATCTAGAAAACGTGAAAAACCGTGTTGCTTAAACAAATAATTCGGCTGATATTGCCACACACACTGAAGTGAAACTGGTTAAAAAGACTCACGGAACGTCCGTTATATGGAAACGGTCAAAGAGCAGAAAATATTATATGATTTATATGACTGCAGCCTCTCCCTGGGTTATGATGGGGTTACATCATTAGGTGAAAATGCATTTTAATGCACTGTACCTAACCTAAGAAACATCACAGCCTAGCCTAGCCTGCCTTAAACATGCTTAGAACACTTACATTCGACAACAGCTGGGCAAAATCATTAACACAAAGCCTAATTTATAAAAAAAAGTATTGAATATCTTGTAATTTACTGAAAATGAAAAACATTTACCCATTTTCAGGGGAGTCGAAATATCGTAACACGGACTTTCGTAATCCAGGGACTATCTGTACAATGTTTGTTGCTGCCATATAATGTTGGACATTAATGTATATTTAAGCTGTTAAGGTATGTTAGGATGTCGTGATATACTTACAGGCTTCTTATGAATGTTCTACGAATGTTTAATGAATGCATTATGAAGGTGCACAGAATGTTCTATGAATGCAATATGAAGGTGCACAGAATGTTCTATGAATGCATTATGAAGGTGCACAGAATGTTCTATGAATGCATTATGAAGGTGCACAGAATGTTCTATGAATGCAATATGAAGGTGCACAGAATGTTCTATGAATGCATTATGAATGTATTATAAATGTGTAGTTACTGTACTGTAAAGCGCCATCAGATGTTCTTAAAATACCTGCATGCTATGTGAAATATCTCCTAGTGAAACAGATCAGAATACAGTATTGACTACCATGCAGTTGCTATACCAGTGCTTTACCCCTTCACAAGCATTTATATTGAAATTTTAAGAAAAATAAAATACAGCAATACATACTGTTACCTTATTACCTTCAGGCCATGCTGCCCAGCTCTGATTCACCCTGACCCAGAGGTCTGCAGATTTTTGGGATGATCTCTGAAAGCTGCCTGCTAACCCACCATAAACATTCTGGGGAAACTTGTTACTTTGGAGATGCCCTAAAATAGCCAATTGCAAACCACGAGGCGCAGAGGTGCTAATTGTGTCTTTAAGCCTTTTTCAAAATCCCAAATCTGAAGACGGCCTTCCTCTTTGGGGAGAGAGTTTTAGAGTTTCTAAAGGATGAAGGCAAATAAGATAGATGCCTTGAGCACCAAAGCCATCTGTTTTTTACTCTTCACCGGGGTGCGGTGCGTCAAACCTCACTTCAAAAGCACATATCCGACTCTCAGAACACATAGAAATGTAAATAGTGCCGGGGCCACTTGTTCACCCGGATGTCCGTGCTCATTTCTTTGGACCAGGGAAGATTAAGGCTTTTCCTCGAGAGATTAAACATTTCTGATTACCATGAAAGCGCTCGTCTGTTTAAAAAAAGAAAAAAAATATCCAGGCTATGTCCCGATTTTTCAGATCAGTATACGGACGCCAGAATGAGTTAAAAGACGACATTAAAATACTTCTTAGGCCGTGTTTTCATGAGTTGCTGCCCTTCTGCCAGGAGATTGCCTGTGAAATGTCTTCTGCAGATTTCCATCCAGGCGGCATGAGAGGTAATTTCAGGTTTAATAATTTCGGTGTGATTGAGTCACGACTGTGTTATTGTAGACTTATAGAGTCATAGATATGTAGCTGTCCCTGTTATCTGACTGCTGGGCCTGCTGATGCTCAAAATGACTGCATTTAGAAAGCAAAAAATATGAGAATACAGGGATACACCCTGAATTTGACTCTGTAGAGGAGAAGGTTTGGTGTTTTGGTACTTCGTCTTTTCCCTTCTTCCAGATTGCCATGTGTAACACATGAATATCATTCTCAACCCTGAATTATGATTAAACTCTTTGTATGTTCTGGCCTGATCCAGCACCTTTCCGAGACGCAGCACACTCCTACCCTCTCATTCCCGAATAATGTCATGTAGAACACTGAGAGTATATAATACGTTTCTTTCTAATCACTTATAATTCCTATTATTTGGAGATGGATGTAGAGCAAACACATAGACAGACCTCTTCGGGCACATGAGGATGTGGCTTCAGCACATGGCAGGAGGAGCTCACAGCAGGAGCGGTGTTTGGTCTCGAAAATGGAGCAAACAGGGGCCGGAGCTCCTGACTGTGTTGAACTAAGCATGTATGGCACAGTCAGCCATTGTTACAAGTTTGAACGAGCTCTGAAGTCTCTCGTCTTACCTGATGTCATCGGGGAGTCCAAAGGGCACTCAACCCTATTCTTACAGCCCGTATGCTGGAGTGGGAGCATCTCTTAATATCCCCCTAGACATTGATTGCATGGACGTGCCGTATCCTGGTCCCAAACAGGTCACCCCCTCCCCCTCCTGGGCCAGGCTTTGCAGCCCAGACTCAATAAACAATTACAAAAAAACGGATGCATGGAACCTACGCATGTATAAAAAGCTTTTTAAATTGCCCGTTGTTTCTTTTGTGCGTCTGTGGGCTTGGACAACATAAAAGTCAAAAAATAGAAGTTCAAAGGAGAGTATTAGCTATGTGCTCATTGGAGGCTACGCTAACATATCATAATTGTCCCGACATGAAAAGGAGGCCGGCTGGATATTAAAGGCAGAATAAGTGGCTGAAAGCACAATGGCGCCGACGGAACAGCGCCCTGTAATGACACAAATGAGCAGAGGTAAACAACGGCCCAAGGCCTGGCAAGCGGGCCCCTCCAGGCCGTAATGAATTTGTTTTCCGGAATATTCTCTGGAGATGGATGTCCTTCTGTTGTGAGGTATTGAAGCTTCTGATTTGTATTCCATTAAACGAGGCTCTGTTCAGCACGATCATGCCTAACTCACTAATGCTGTTACACAGACTCATTTGGTCCCTCTTCTCTGGCTTTCAATTACGCCCTTGTTATTGGCCATATGCTTAGACTGCGTGTTGTGTACCTGGATTTTTGATGTGCTGTGGGATTTTGGATGAAGTACCGACGAGTCACTGGTGGTCAGGTCCATCCACTTAGCAGGAACTGTGGCGTACGTGATAAATGGAATGGAAATGTAATCGTTGCTACCAAACTGATTTTCTTACCTGACACAGAGTTAACTAACAGTCCAAAACTTCTTATTCGAACATGGCATTCCAATTTTTGTGCAAGAGAGGACCCTCACTGACAACCCAAACAATTGTTGGCCGTAACCCTAAACGGGAGCCTGGTGTCACTTCCTGTCCTTGTCACTTCCTGTCCGGATTTTTTTTACCAGTGACATCAGTGGCTGTCTGTGAATTTCACGCCCTTAAACTAGGTCACGCCCATCTACACCGACCTTTTTATGTGTAAAAACCTCTCCCCTGTGATATAGCCTGTTTCCCCACACACACATTTAAGATCCTTTTTCAAATGAAGGGAATAATAACACATCTGCATTAATCATCTCGTCTAAGCCGCAAGGCCCAAACCCCCATAAAAATCAGATGAGGACTTTCTAATTTTTAACACAAAAGTTTGCCGACTTGCATTTCTTATTGCTGAGCATGGATGAGCAAGATTAGACAAAACCAGAAAGGCATCCACGCCGATTGATATTCTACGAAAGTGTAGGCATCTTGCATAATTTTTTTTCCCCCTTTATGAAATTGCGACGGATGAGAGGGAAAAGCAAATTAAATTGAATTCTCGTGGGACGACGGCCGGCTAGTGGAATGTCACTCTTATCGTGCCCCTGCCACAGAGGCTGGTTCTGTAGTCAGCACTCTATCCCAAAGCAATCTTTACAGTAGCACAGCTGCGAAAATGATTTCGCTGACCCGACCCGTGAAAAGGATCCACAATTACTTTCGTCTTGGCTTGTGGAACGGTGCCGGGCCCCGAGAGGGACGTCAGACAGACGGTGTCGACGGCGTCAGGTACGAGAGGGACTTATTCATATTCTGGCACATTCCGGAGATTTGTACAGCCTGTCGTTATCAATAATATCCGAACCCGAGCTCTTCCATGAAAATCCCACCCCCCTGGGCCCCTCTCCTTCCCCACCACCATCACACACCCAGGGGAGGGTTTCTTGTCTCTGAAACCCTATTCCAAAAGTAAGTCCCCTCCCTCCAGTGTAGTGACACTTCATGGCCAACAGGGGGCTCCCAAACCTCAAGGGCCTTATGGAGATATGTGGTTTGAGTAGAGGTAAGCACCACAGCTACAAACATTCCTGTGAGGCAGCTCTGATAACTAGGGCAGCAGGGAGTCTATGTACTATGGATTCTGGGTGAGGGGGAGACCTGCTGTAATATCCTAGGGTAAGGTTTTTATCCTGAAATCCAAACATCTTCCATCTGTCTCCTAATTGCTTATCTTGATCAGGGTCTAGAGGAGGGGGGCACAAGGCTATGGGACGTACTGGAAGGAATGCCCATCCATCCATCCATCCATCCATCCATCCATCCATCCAACCAATTTCTGAAACCGCTTGTCCTATTCAGGGTTGCAGGGGGTCTGGACCCTATCCTGGAGGATATGGGCACATAGTGGGGAACAACCCAGGATGAGGTACCAGTCCATCACAGGGCACATTCACACATCATTCACCCACAAAAGCACACCTCTGCACAATTGGGTATTGGAAATATACCCATCCTTGATGTGCAATTCTCTATCGAAACGTTCAGCGTTAAATGGGTTAAAAACATCTAAGCTACCGACGTATGAATGATTCGGCTGAATGTGTAGCAGTGAAAATCCTGCGCGATCGATAAACGCTACGTCCGTCTGCGCAGACTGTGACTATGAGCTTGAGTGCCGTCGAGTGCTGGAGGTTGGGATGGCTGTTCAGCTCGCGCTACGCCTACAGTAGCCGTTTTGATTGATGTGATGCTTCAATTGGCTGCAGCTGTGATGCAGTGTGGGGAGAAATATATTCATAAAGAGGTCATGCAAATTATAAACCTCGTACTCGCCCCCCCGTTCCTTACGCATCACATAAACACCCCAAAAAGGAAATAATGACACTGATCATTTAGCAACAGGTGGCGAAGGTACGGATTATTACACATCCCAGACATTAATGAACCTCTAAATTTGTGCATGTTTAACTCACTCAGAAATTCCATTTATTATGGGGGGGGGGGAGGGATATTTGTGTTTTTTTTTTATTATTCTTGAGCTTTTTGGCTCCCAGTGAGCGAGGTGATTAAAAGACGAAGAGTTAAAGATCAAAAATCAGTGTGATTCATTCTAATTTTACCGGAACAGTGATTAAAACCTTTAAAAGACAATTAGCACAACTTCTCGCGAGGATGTGATTTTTCTCGGCATCTCATAACAACACAAACTGCTTTTCCCACAAATGAACTGTAACCTAATTTTTTAGAATCCATCGGTCCATCCGGAAGGATTAGAACTAGTGAGAACTTCCTGGGCGATGGTGACACCTCCCCATCCTACAGACAACGGACAATGAGGCGAAACTTGAGAACTCACCCCCCCCACCCCCCCCTTCACGACAGAGACATACATTTTAATGTTCTTTTTAATGCCTCATTTTAAAGACACCAGCCAGCAGAATAATGATGTTTTCTCTCCTCCCCGGTCTACTTTGAGTGGAGCGATGGTCTTTTTTTTTTTTTTTTTTTTTGCCAAGAATTTTCCCAGTGAAAAAGAGCCATATCAACCCTTAGAATTATTCAATTCATCCTAAGAGCTCATCTGTTCAGTTCCAAAAATAAAAAAATTTGCTGGCATTGGTTTCTCATAAGCATCTAGAGTGACATGTCACTCCCCATTGGTGGAAAGAGGCTCACCACATTCACCAACTGGCTCCATCCCCGAGGACCATTCGCTCATTGACAGGTGTGAGCAGGGGAGTAAACATGGGCAGGGCCAAAAGTGCATTGCCCTACCCGAAAGCTGATTGGACCCCTGAGTACCATCTCCTCTGTCAGTCACCAATTTAAGACATATCATTGGCTAATGATAAGGTTGGCCCCTCAGTATGATTTATGGCCCCTCTTATGCACCCCACCTTAAAAAATCCTTGAATTGTCCCTGAGCATGAAGTAATCTGGATACCACGGAAACTGAAAGGGCAGGGAACTTATTACAGGGACACACAACCAATTAGAATGAAGGAATGATTGAAATGACTCCTTCATTGTCTGTCGTCCTTTCTTCACTGTTCAGCGAGGTGCGAGCTGATTGTGCGATGACACTGTGGCCTCTGTCCCTGGCTCCTCATTTTACATCCTGTATCCTGCTACACCGGGGACGTGGGTCTCAGCAACTGGTAGTTATAATTACTTCTGCTGTTTCAAAAAAGCAGAGTGGCTGTTACATCGCCCTGAGACACAGGCACCTTTTTGGCGAAAAATTAGCCATCAATCCATCCACACATTTTAAGGATTAATTTTATCAAAAGCAACTGTCATTTTTCAGAAAACTTAGCAACTAGACATAAAAAATTAACAGGGGGGATTCGAACCCATAACCATCCGGTCAATGGGAGTGCATTTTACCCCAGAGAGCCACACAGTAATGCTAGCTATAGGTTTTTGCATAGTATAAGAGTAAACACACGGAGACTCTACAAGTTCTACACATGGAGCAGGGGCACCCTTTGGACCCAGGAAGTCTGAGGCAATGGTGCAACCTGCTGAACCACCATGGTATAGAAAATAGCACATAGTGTTGTTATAAAACCCAGTGTGACCCTAGAAGTAGTAAAAACTGAGCCACCTTCATTAGAGTCTGCCTGCGGGACGCGCCGCCCTGGAAGAGGTATTTACAACAGAGTCTGATTCTCTTTGATGTCAACAGCCGTGCCATTGGAGAGCTATTAGTGAAGGGCACCGCGAGCACGTTGCCGTCAAACCGGACTTTGGGGTTTAAACAGTGCGGGGAGGAAATGGTATTTATCCGTGCTTTGGCTGCAGGGTCGTGTCTGAGAGGGGAGGGACTATATCTGTTACCTGGGACCGAAAAACAAGAAGCGGTGAGGTGCTGGGAAGAGCGGTGGAAGATCAGAGCAGGCATTTTTCAGCCCGCCAGCACCCTAGTTAAAGAGACAGCCATCGGAATGAGTGCAGAAGGGATGTGGAAGCACATCCAGCACAAAGGGAGGGGGGACTTGGCATGTATCCCAGGATGCATGGGGCATGACTGGTGGGGGCATAGAAGGTCCATGCTCAGGTAACATTTGAATCATTAAGAATTCAGCGATGAACCATCGTGATACAATTTACCTACAAATACAAACCGATAAAATTTTATGAATAAAAACCCCAAATTATGTTCATGGTTTTGTTAAAGTTTTTCAAAAGGAAACAGCCAAGAGGACATGATTTTATGCATCCCCCCCCCCATACTCTTGGTTAAGATGGAGGTTCATGGCAGGACACATATTCACACAGTGCAATTTACTGACACCAGTTTATTTAACTCTACCTTTCGACAGCTAGAGGAAACCAGGACATGAAGAAAATGTGAAACATCACCCCCCCCCCCAAAGGGTGCAGGAAGGGCTCAGATCCACAACCCTGGGAGTATAAGGCTGCGAAGGTACCTCCTGAACTATTACTGTGTCTGCAGTCCTCTTCCTTCCTGAAAATTCTAAAACAATATTAACTTTACTGATCAGCGACAGCATGTAGGTCACAGCTGGTGACAGTAAAAACTGAGTGTCCATCACGATGCTCTTGGCCGCGACACCCAGCCGTTCGCGTGCCCACGTTCGGCAAGGGTTCGTGACCTCGTTCCACGACCAGCCCAGTGATTGAGTTCGGCTGTCAGCAGACGTATGGCACAGTGCATTAAATTCAATCCCAAGCCTCGCATTTATCTGATATCCAAACATGACAAGGGCCTCACTCATAATTCTCTAATAATTATTTTACAAAGGCAGCCCAAGTCTACGATGAAGACGAAGATATGGATTCCTCACACGCATGACCGATTGATCCGAAAGTCAAATTCAAATCCCCGTTGAATGACGACTGTTTTAAGCAGGCCCCTTAATCGATCCAGGAAGTGACCACTCCTGGTTGCCATTATACTGTAATTGTATTTGTATTTGCTCTTCAATTGCGATTGTATCCTCATTATTAAGTTTCTAAGGAGTAAATAACAGCATAACTTCAGAGTTATCATCTACCTCGACCTTTACATGTGTTGCACAGAAACAAAGGACTGGAAGGTTCCAAAAGCCGGAGTAGTTTCAGGAAATGACCACTCCTAATTGGTCATTGCACTGTAATTGAATTTCTATTTGTTGTTCAATTACAACTGTAGCTGCATCGTTAGAGTGTCTAAGAAGGAAACATTAACCTAACTTCCTGATTGGTCTCCTCAATCCTAACATCTGGGCGTGGAAACACTGGGCTGAGAAGTTCCAGAATCCCTCCTCAGCATCGACCCCGTTTGGCCTCTATACACACGCCAGCTGGATGCCCCCCTTGGTGCTCCCCCACTGGAAAATCTCCCTGCTGCCATACTGGCCATGGCAGGTGGGTAGGAGCCTCCTCCAGCCCAGCCCTGAGCCCCCCGCAGCTCGGCCGGGCACTGGCGTCATGCACTGGAACTGCAGCTGTGCACTGGCACGCCGGAACTTGCCGCAGTAAACAGCACTGACGGCGTCTTCGAACGTCTGCTGTCTGGAGGCTGGGCTGCACTCCTGGCAGCTGCTTCAGTCAGTGTTGGCTGAAGTGATCTTTGCAGTCCACAGTTAAGAGCTTTATTTTTCCTTCCTTGGCCTGTGTTTCCGTGCCCGGCCATCTGCGAATTGTTTGTCATCCCCGTCGAGTCTTTCAGTCCTACTTTTGCAGTGTTTATATAAACTGGATTCTTTAAGTTCTGGAGACTTTCTGAGGACAGCATATGACTCAAGTCTGCTTCGAAAAAAGCCTGTCACCACTTTGTTCAAAATGAAAGTCGGATTTTAATTTTGAAGCTCAAATGTTGGGTAAACACTTCGAAAAGTACATGCATAGTTATTGCTAAAGTGTATATTTAGTGGTGCAATACTTCGGGCAGGAAGCATACTTTTCAAAGTACATCCTTTGCAGAATGACATCTTCACTAAGATGCATATTTATTAAGAACGGAAAAATACCAAGATCTCCTTCTTCCCCATGTCATCTGCTACACTTTAATCGAACCGAAGCCGAACTCAGTAATTCCGTAATTTGCAAACAGGATTTTGGAGATTCATTATTTCAGGAAGCTTTAAACGTTTCGGGCGAGGATAATCTTTCACCGCAAAGTGAAAATGAAATGGGCTTGGATACCTGACAATCAGACCTTGCCGAGCCAGAAATGTCAATTACCTAATTAAGTATCATTTAGAATCAAAGTCAAGCCTGAAGACGTTAAATTAGAGCAAAGAGGGGCTCCTGTGAAAAACATGAGCCAAAGTAAATAAAAACGTCTACACATACAGGGAAAGCATTTCTATAGGCAATCAGAGCTATAGCAACAGACAGACAGACAGACAGACAGACAGACAGATAGATAGATAGATCGATAGATAGATAGATAGATAGATAGATAGATAGATAGATAGATAGATAGATAGATAGATAGATAGATAGATAGATAGATAGATTCAAACAGGCATCCCCTGTGGCCCACCAATCTTCTGCACTTTCTTGCACAGATAAATTTGCTTCTGTGTTTCATGTTTGCTGACCTTGAAGTTACACTGAAGGTCTTGCATTGTTTGGGATTCCAACACTACTGAATGGCCAGCAGAAAAGGTGCAGTTTCTCCAGCTATGTTTCTCTAAAAACAGTCATTTTCCCCATGGAATTTAGAGCAAAGCTTTACAAGTTAAATGACCAAAAAGACCTGCGTGAATTAGCACTTTCTTCACCTGATTTAAACTGCACTAATAAATCATGGATATTATCATTATCAAACTATATCCAGGACAGTAAAAAAATACCAAACAGCGTATTTCCAATAATAGGCAGACAGTGAATTTTTAAGGACCTGGAGTATTTTCTATGATTTCCCTTGGTCATACCACTTACGTTAGAGAAGTTTACTTTTAGGTTTGTAACTTGGAACTTGCCGCAAATCTGCATTCCTCATAGTGACGCGTTTTATTAATAGTATATACGTACTGTCTCACGGGATGTCATTCGGTATTAAGACTTGTGCTGTTATCACAGTCACGCGCAGAATGAGCAGCACTTGCACGCCAATGTGAAATGTTAATCATGCTGTCAGTCGCAAGCCTCTGACTCCTGCGCATCCCGGAACGTTCTTTTTCCTTCTCCTGAGGGTACACAAATCACAGGTGAAACTTTCACATGGGACAGTGCTGCTAATCACATAATACTGGCAGACATTATTGACTGCCTGGGGCGAGGTGGGAGCGGTCAGCTTGAGCTAAATGCTTCAGGGAGGCTAATAGGTTCTTAGACACTTTATCGATTGGGGCTCATCTCGCAGAATGACTTGGCATGCCACCACCCCGGTCCGAAAGCTTTTACTGAAGAGCGACTTTGCCAGCAAGCGCATGGGAGTTTCATTTGCACAAAAAATGTTCTGAGGGCAGAAGGAAACCATGACGGTTGATGATGGTTCAGGGAGATAACCAATCACATTGTAGAGGAATCAGATGTCTTGGTCCCGCCTCCTCTACAATGTGATTGGTTATCTCCCTGAACCATCATCAACCGTCATTGTTCCTTCGGCCCATTTTTGTGTAAGTGAAGCTCCCGTGCACTACTGACAAGGTTCACAGCGACCAGGAAAACTGACTTCCGACCAGGAGGTGAAAAAAAGATATATTCATGACAGGCAGGCAGTAGTGTTCTTAAGAGGAAATTCCAGAGGCATCGGCCTGTGGATTTTCATTTGACGGGGAATGGAGAAGGAACGCTGACATTTAATAAATCGCAGAGTGCACTGAATAGAGGAGGAACAAAGTGCTTTTTTATTTAGGTCATCACCACTGACCTAATTAATCACCCGAAACAGAAGAGTTGGGTGCTGTATGAAATGTCTCATGCACTACGGCTTACTGAATCCGGCTGCAGAAAGTTGGCCTTCAAGGTCACGCTGGGGTGTCCGTGGCCCAGAATGCCATGTCTCCTGGTAATATTTATCCGGCACGGACTGTTCTTAGCTCAGGTCTCTTATTCAGAGGAGGAAGACAATTGTCTGGACTCCTGTAACGGAACCACACTGCAAGCTACCTGAGCTTTGTGAATTACCGATGCTGCCTGTAGCGGATTGTTCTTCCTTTCCTGAAGGAATGCTATTTATCTTGCATTACAGAGGCCTCCCTTTAGGTCAGCCTGTTTATTTATTTATTTTTTACCGGTTATGACTGGAAAGCCGAGATTGTAAAACGACATCCAAAATGAAAACCAAAAAGCGTCTGCGTATAGAGCACCAGGCGCAGCGTGCTGGACAAGCGCAGGAAATATTGCTCACGCAAAACCGTTCCGCGACAAAACAATCGATATACACTGTACATTAACCCAAAGAACTTGCAGGAGTCAGGGTATGGATTTTTCATCAGGGTATTAGGCTGGACATCAGTGCGATTCTCTGACACGACAGAAACCCAAATCCAACAGCATCTGATGTGCCAACCCCCTCCAGCCAAAGACCGGCCGAATCACGATATTGCACTTTTGCGGCCCACCGGTCTCCACATGATGGAAGAACTCGATTCCTTCCAAGCACAGCACTCTCATTGGCTTCCTGATGTCATCTGACAAAGCGCAAATGCATATGTTTACAAAATAATGCACAGCATATGCAGTATGCAGCAGTATATATGCTCCATCACTCCATCTTTCTAGCTCTTTATCCAGCACTGGGTCACAGGAAATGTATTATTTATAATATTATAATATTTTATGCACGTGCCACTTTCCAGCCTGCCCTAACCCTATTAGAAACTACTGACTGCATCCCGCAGAAGGGCTAATTCAGATATGACCAGAGAGCCCATCTTCCAGGATGCATCTCGGCAACTCAGAAAAACAGCAAAACAAAGGGGACTAAGCTGTGGAAGCCGGCAAGAAATGGGGGAAGAAATAACAAGAGAATTTGCATTTAATGCATCCAGTGGCCTGGAAACGGGGAATCTAGATTCCGAGGCGACGCTGCCACAAAAAAGTATAGAATAAACAAACATATATTTATTTACTGATTTCAAAGGGAGTCATTTTCAGGTTTTGACGGAAAGCCCAAAACGGAGTGATTACATCGAGCTCCTGATATTTAGGATAATGTGAATCGACAAAAATAGTCAAGTTAATAATGAAAATAAGCATTGTTGCATTTTGACAGTCATGTGTTTTATTACAGAGGAATTGTACAGTGGAATCTTGGGAGAAATTTTACAGATCTTTTTTTAATGTAATTATGAACATTTTGGATGGATGGATGGATGGATGGTGGGTGTAGAACAAAAAACAGTTTTGTAATCCACACAGAGCCAGTCATGCTTACACAGAAAGTACAGATGTCACAGCATAAGTGCAGCGGTATGCTTTCATAACACTGCTCATAGATCTGACTATAGGAGGATTTAGCTGCAGAGCAAATGACGATGCTGTTTGTGTCTCCAGGAAGAACATCCAGTACTATTGTCTTTATAAGGGGCAGAGATCTCAGTTACCCAGAAAACAGCAACAATATAGAAACAGGCAGGTTTTGAAGGTGCAGAAGATGAAGGTTCCGGAACTCTTTCAGCTTCCTAAATCCAGACACGCCGGCAAACGAGAGAGGCCACAGACATTCAGCCAGCAGCACACGCAGCTTCTCTTTAAGGTACCCAGTGAAAATAAGCTGCTGGTTTAGCTGCCCGTGCTGACAAGAGGAAAACTCGGTCCCAGCCATACTCAGCGTTTTCAGGCTGAGAGTCAGAGAGGCTCTTGGATGAAGCCACATCTCTTTATAACCATTCCACACCTTAAAGAAAGAGTCAATCCCCGCATTCCCAAACCGCCACCTCCATTTAGTAGAGCCCACCCCACTTATTGATTTCCTTGAAGCGATGTCACCATTCATAGCAGCCCGCTGCTAAGCCTGTGTTGGTATAACCTCACAAGTTGGACAAATGATTCAGTGTCCCTTACCCAGAGAGCAGGATCTCTGTCCTGGAAAACCAAATACTAAAATAAGGCAGAGTTAAAAACATTCTGAGATGGTAAAAAAAATGCCTCGAGTCGTCAGAATCCGCAGACGAGACAAATGCTTCTTCTGTTTTGTGGAGCCGAGAAGCAAAAGCTATTCTAGCAGGCCATTCCATTGTTTAAAAACCCTGACAGATGATATGGCGTAAAATTTCTGAGTCGTATGACTAGACAGCGTAAACCGCTCCCCGCACGAGTGAAAAACGTCCAGTATGGATAATTTTCCATTCTTTCAGGTTTGCTATTTTATGCCGTGTCGGGCTATTAAGCTATCTAAACACCGGCGGAAAATTGAATTCTGGCGTCACTGGGTGGGGAGGGAACACGGAGAGCGCTCCAGCTTTCTTCGATGTGCCGGGCTGGCGCACGTCAGGGACGACCGGAGTGCTTTTGGCTTCCCGTGTCTAGCTGCTCTCTCTTATGTGGCAAACATGGACGCCAACGAGGCCATATTCATGGATCGACATCAGGTTGAAAGCAACAGCTGGACTAGGGCAGCGTTTCTCAACTCGGTCCTTGGGGACACGCAGGCGGGCCTCGTGTTTTGCTCCACAGTCCACATTTTATTTCCCTTGTAGCTGGGAGGGAGCAAAAACCTGAACCGGCTGGGGGTCCCCATGGACCCCTTTCAGAAACACTACACCGGCAGATCAGCAGTGTTCCATTTGCATTCTTCTATTCCACTGAAATAAATAATCACTAAATAATGTAGTTTTTGTTTGTTTTTGGAAGGGTGGGGGGGTTGACTGCAAGGGAAATTCCACAGGAGATAAACTAAAAGGGTGTGCAGAGTCCCTCGTGACACCGCTTGTGTTTGCTCACACGGAGAGATAATCTATGTGTGCAAATATGTGGCTTCGCCAGTCCCACAGAAAGGCCGGCGGTTTCGTGGGCTGCACGGACATTACATTTGCGCACTTTTTTTTATAATCTCATACAGCCACCCCCCCCCCCCCCCCCCCGCATCATAGTGTGGTGCCAAATTAAGAGAAAAAATTAGGCACGGATTTAAAAAAAAATGTTTTCTACAAGTTCTAGAGGGATATTTAGTTCGTGCCCATGCACGCCGATTGTGTATGAGGGGTGAGTCAGTCGACCTTAAGGGGACCTGGTCCCATTTTGCAGTTTCCCACCTGATCCATGTCGTCCTTGAAAGTCTCCGTAACGATGCCCAGGTCTCTTCCTCAGCTTCCCTGTGTGACATAGTGCTGTCCCAGAGCCAAACTGCTTTTCCCACGGGTCTCATGTCAGCTGAAGAACACCAAGCTTCTACCTTCCCTTCACCTCCACTTTCAAGTGTTCTGTGTCCTTGGCGTGAAAGAGGGGGAGGGGGGGGTCCTCTGTTCCACTGTTAGCTGGATGACAAATGGCATGGTCTGTTCAGGGGGCCCCGAGCTCAAGACACGCCAAAAGCCAATTTATGCACAAATGCATAAATTATGTGCAAATGCACCAAGTCTCAACTTCTGAATGTCAAAACTGTCTACTGACGGAATAATAAATTACAAAAAATGATATACTGCCCGTGACCTTGAAGAGGGTAAATGGCTGCAAGATGAACTATAATGCGATTGGAGAGACTAATTTCATGAAATGTACAATTCGGTAAAGAAATCAAGCGTGAGAAATTTTCCAGTAGAAGGACCTCTTGAGTTGAAGAAGCCAGTTTTCGCATGCACCTTAACCATGTCGTCGGCATAGCAACAGCCAATCACTGTGCTGCATAGACCCTTATTGACTAGCTATTGATCAAAGGCTCTTTCCGTGTTTACACACATGTGATATGAAAAAAATTCCAGCCGAAATGTCAAGATGAAAAGCAAATCAACCGAAAGGAGACCCTCTTGGATCTTCAAAATGACTTCTTGTTCATTGATGGGAGGTCCGTTGACATCGATTTACATTTATATGAAAGGTGGCAGCACACACAATAACACGGATTGGGGAAAGGGGATTCCAGCAGCACACACAATAACACGGACTGGGAAAACTGGATGCCAGTACATTCAGCAGCAACACGGGCTGCTATTGCTTCTAGGGATGTTTCCAGTCAGTCACTCTGCTGGAGATCAGGAGATCACATTTGACACATGTAACTCCCTTCAAACTCTGGACATGGATCGAAGTGGACAGACCTAAGTGCTTCTCTAATGGAAGGAATGGACAGGAGATTTCGAGAGAAATACTAGTTTGATGGTGGTGCGGGGGATGGTGGTGGGGGGGGGGGGCTATTCCATTATAGCAATAACAAAACACATCATATTAATGGACCAAAAGACCAAAACACACAGGCCGATCTTCCATGAATCTATACTCCCAGGCCTAGACGTCTCCTAATTTTAAATGGTAAAATAGACGTGAGCGAGGAACCCTCTAGAAAACAATGAGATTCTTTCAATCAATGTTCTTGGACTGAGACAAAACCATCGTTCGGCATTATTAACGTATCCGTTGCCATTTCCTCTGCCGCACTTGCCTGTGTTTTAAACAAAGGATATCTTTTGCTTTGAGATCATAAAAAAAACAGATTGTCCTTTATTTTTTTTTCATTGGGGACTGTAAATATTTGAAAGCATTAGCCACCTCACTCTCCCGGAAGACACACCGTAGATATTTCAACCCAGAGAGGCAAGCGTCGCCTTTGAAGGATGGACCACTTGTACTCTTCTAAGAAGCGTCACGGGAAGGATGAAAAATGGAAAAGGCTTCTGACGTCTCTTCAAAGAGCTTTGTTTTTCTAGTGTCAGTGTGCTGGCGACGATTCCCCACGGCGTGGACACAGACTGTGACAGTCCGTCCTGTCAATACATGCAAATAACACCAAGACAACCGATATCTCTATTTAATTACAGGTAGCTACAGTCCTTCAAAATCCTTATATATGAATGGTTTATCATAAATCTGGTTTATGTATAAACCCAGCGCTTTATAGGTTAGTGAGTTTAAAATGGTAAAGAACTGCATTTTGCGGTTAGACGTGTTGGATAGCGGTACCAGAAACATTAAACGGGTTGGTTTAACAAAATACATTTGGGAGTGACTTATTTGCTCTCTGAAGTACCTAGTTGTGAAATTCACTGTTCTTCAATGCAGGTAGAAAAATGGGTTGGAAATGGCCTCACACCATCGGAACATAAACGGGGCATTCGCAAAAGCTCTTTGGGACGTCAGTCACTCAGAGATTACTCCGGGCCGCCCACCGCTCAGCACTGCTTGTATTCTTCTCACTGGGCCGAGAACACTGGGAAAATGTCAGTGTTTTCCACCCCTCCCGCATCCACCACACCCTGTCCCCCCACCCAATTCTGACACAGCGGGAAACAGAAGAAACCCATCTGGGGGAGATAATGGATCACCGGGGGAGGGACGTCGTGCCACCTCGAAGGAACGGAGAGAGACGACAGCGCGTCTCGCCCTCCCCGGTGAAAGCGTGTCTCGCGGTGTGAGAAGATTATATGGGGGATGGGGGAGATGCTTTGGCAGGCACTGAGCTGGTTGGGCAGTTCTGGGAAACCAGACTTCTGTAAAAGCGGATCTGGGGGCCAATCAGTCAAAGTCGGCATTTCAGACCTCGTCTGCATTACTGTGAATCGGAAGCTTATGCGTACGTCTGCAGTCGCGTGTAATTACATGTTTATGCCTTGACTTCTGGCCCCCCTGGGCACGCTTAGCACGCGGGCCGCTGCTTCAGCTGCTGCTTTGAATGTCCGTGTCTGCAGTCTGCAGCATCGCATCAGTCTGTAACACACACACACACACACATCCCGCCAGTGTGGTTCTACTCTCTCTGCAAGCTGGGCTCTGGTTCGTGGAAGGACATCCCGAGCATCATTCTTCCACCGGCACATTATCAGAAAATGTTTGATGAGATTGCTGTTTAACCTGACATTGGTGTCCCTGCAAACCATAATAATGTCTTTGTCGCTTACATAAATACACACACACACACACTATCCCCTGTCTAGTTTATTTACATTTAGATCTTTTTGCTGCCTGTTGAAAAATACAAGTTCTCTCACAATTAACATCGCTGGCTCTTCATCATATAAATGAAAAAAAAAAACACACAAGCCCCCTGACCCCCCCACCCCCACCCATTTCGTCACATATATGCAGCCCACAAGATCCACAACCCCACCCACATCAGTAGTCCTAATAGCCGTGGCCCAGCCCCCCCTTAGCAACCAAAGTGCACTCTTCACGTCCTCCAACAGTGATAGATGGCCCCATTGGCACAAACAATTTATTTATTTCGCTGATGAGCTGGATTGAGGCCAAGCCAGGAAATCTCATTAGCCGCTCCTTCCTTTGGGTCAAAACAGCATCCTCTTTTTCCCTCCATCTTGATTATTATTTTAATGGATTATTCATAAGCGTCGGTAAACTTTAAGCACTCTCTACATACTGCGATGCAAGCACTCCCACGTTTCATAAAAAGCGCGTGTTTTAGAAAAGAGCGCATGCATCTACCTGCAGGTTCATATTCAGGTTTATATTTACCTGTATATACAGAAGCACTTTTTCTCATCCCACAATAAAATGCGCCGCTACGGGTGGCAGCCGTTCGCGGACAGCTTTCTCCACAAAGATCAAGTTGATGGAGGCGTAAAAAGACAATTTCCCCATGGGGATCAATAAAGTATCGATCATTATTGTTATTATTAAATTAACAAATGATTAGCTTGAAATTTCAGACTAAATACCCTGAACTTTGACTGTTCTATCAAAATTTTCCAAAAGGGGCACAACCTTTGTTGCCAATAATATGTATGATTATGATAACAGATTTATACCTTAACAGATGTTGCCAATAATATGTATGATTATGATAACAGATTTATACCTTAACAGATGTAGAAAACAATGTGACACTGGATCTAGGGGACTTTTTTGTTAATTTAATCACAAAGAGCACAGCATGCAGAGTTGGGGATCATGTAAAATTAAGGATGACTGCACGAGTTACTGTCTAAGGACACAAATATTACCCAGGTATGAAATATTAAGGACTTTATTTGCTCCACCATCTCTGCCA
Organism: Brienomyrus brachyistius; assembly: GCF_023856365.1. Taxonomy (NCBI): domain Eukaryota; kingdom Metazoa; phylum Chordata; class Actinopteri; order Osteoglossiformes; family Mormyridae; genus Brienomyrus; species Brienomyrus brachyistius. Next base: position 5,247,832 of record NC_064553.1, read on the forward strand.
GCTCCTCCCAGAGAAATAAAAGACTTTATTTGACTTTATGGACCCACACTGTCTCAGACTGCCCTGTACTATCGGGCTCTTGGACAAGTTCTGCCCTGCTTTCCAAGCCAGTAAAATCTAGATTGTTCCAGCAAAAGATCCGATACTGCAGTAACGTCCTACGCAATACTTTCCCGTGTCCGTAAAAATCCATCACGTTCCATTAATTCTCTTCCCCAATCCATCTCACTATATATCTGTTTATCTCGCCCATTCCGTCCTTGGCCAGAAACAGAGAGGTGTTACTGGTGATATAGAACAGCTTCACAACACTGATCTTTCCCTTACCCAGGCCGAGTCACAGAAGATGAAAGGCAGACTTTATCATATGTGCTGGCTAGACGAGGGCAAGGGAATCTGGAGTAGCAAATAAATCCAAATATCTTTCATCGGGTTGTATCACCCAGTATTGATGTAGACACTCAAATTCAGGAACAAGTTCTTGTCCGTGACGTGGACTGAAGACATACTTGTCACGTTGTAATATTCGGAGATTGCATCTGTCACCCAAAAATATTGTTTTTTTTCTCTTTTTTTACAGATTTTATTTTTGATATATCCCTAGAATCAGGAATGCTAAACAGTGTCACGTGCACCAATATCTCACCGACAAAAAACAGCTTCATCACTGATATCGAGAATCCCTTATCTGGAGTCAAAATGTCCACTGCTGGTCTGTTTTTATTGCTTTAGGGTCACACGTATATTTGATTTGTCGCATGAACTTCAGCACCGTAAGGCGCAGTGAGGGCCAGTCTTACTCCCGAAAACCCAGACATGCAGGCACCGCCATCATCTGCGCAAGTTACTCTTCATCATCATCAACAACATCATCATCATCAATTATGGAGTGGTAAGCATTAACTCAGAGAATGCTGCGGCATGCTTGTCTTTGCCTTGGAAACCTCAAGATTGCTCAGATGCATGGAGATTGAACTTCATTTCCTCAATTCATTTTTATTCATTCACATCTACTATATATAATGTATATATATACACAAGATAAGATATACTTTATTGATCCCAGAGGGAAAATCTTTACATATATACATACTTCAGTTGAGCCTTTCATTTAGTTGAAATTCTGCATTCTACCATTTCAGTCTCTCAAATCCGATCCAGGATCCTGTTCTCTGGTTAGCTGGCACATGCTGAGTTGTTCCTCCTGGCCACGCCCTCCTCAGGCTGGATTCTGGAGCGGATGTGACACAGTGGAATGAAAAGGCTTGTGCTATTTTAATTAATGGTGATTTAACTCTTCCGTTCTTTATACCTAATTGACAAGCGGGCAGAGAATGAGAGGTATATCTCATTATTGGGTTTTTACTGGCACCCCATCCAGGGTGCTCTCTAGCCAGGGATGGGCTCCAGGCTCTCCCTGCAACCCTAAGCAGTTGGAAGATGGATGGATGGAAGGATGGATTGATTATCAGTCTCTTCTTCCCTTCACAAGCCGCATTCAGGAAAAAAAAGCATTCCCCGTTACAGGAATTTTGTTTACTCAAACCCAAAGCTGTAAAAACTGTATATCAGCCAAAAGGTTGGAATCTTATGACTGAGATTGTTGAATCTAAGGACAGTACCAACCAACCCATTAGGCGACATAGGCAGGCACCATCTTCTGAGGGGCACCAAATTAGCCTGCCAGTTTCACTTTGTGGCAAACCTCGCCTAGGGCACTACATGGGCTTGGACTGGCACTGCCTACATCCCTGCTGAAGGAAGAGCCCCCCATGCTGTCCCCATTTAACACCATTAAATCGGTACTCTGTGCATGTGGTTTTTTATATCTAGCGGTGACCCAGGGGACTGAACCTCTAGGGGGCAGTGTGTCCCAACCCGGTCCTCGGGGACCCACATGCGGTCCACAATTTCGTTCCCTCCCAGCTCCTTGCCAGACAGTCCATGTTTCTGTTCCCTACCAGGAGCTGAGTCTCCCCGTGGACCGGATTGGGAAATACTGCTCTAGGGGGATACCAATCGATTTGGCCCGGGGTTCATCCTGGAGAAGATTGCTCTGTAGCCTGTGAACTCCGTGCTCCTCTTGAAGCACATCTTGCTCACCAGCTCGTTAACATCTGCCCTTTTCGGGAGGCTGCTCTGCCCCCGGAAGGCACAACCTGCAGAGCGACGTCCGAGTCGGCATTAAAAGCATGGCTTCTCCTGCGAGGGGCTGCCTTTAATAGCCCCGAGACTCTCCAACATCTCCATCTAATGGAGTAGGTCTCCTTCCGCTTTCCATGATGAGAGGAACAGGAGGTTCATACCCCATTAGCTACGGTAATACTGTAGCGCGATGATATATGGAACCATCCTGACATACGCGGGTGCTTCCAGGAGAGAGGGGAAAAAAGAACACGCAATAAAACTTTGTTTCAAAAGTTTTATGAACACTTACCATAATCTGCAATGTACTGTACTGTAAGCATAAAATTTGGATTTGGAAAATCAGTTGAATCCCTTAAGCTTTGTGATTTAAAAACACCAATGTGAAATCTCTGTAACGTGTCGCGTGATAATGGCAATATATAGCTTATCATGTAATATAAAACTTCTGTTATAAATAAAACATTGTCTGAACACTCAGTGCAAGAAATACTTCAATATGAAATGCAGTTTCTTCTCACGTTACATGGACAGGGTGCAGATGCGTTCTTCATTCAGCCGTGATAGATCCTCTTCCGTCCATTTTTCGTGGAATGATCGACACATCATTCAAAAGCATGGGGGGTTCTGAGCAACACCTAGAACGTCTAGAACTCCCGGCTTGCTGTTATCAACAAGGATGCTGCGGAACTGGTGCACATTTTTGGCACCATTAAATATACGTTTCGACAAGAGCCCAGCTCTGTGGGCCTCCTCTGCAAAGTACTGACAATCAGCAGAAGAAGTCTGTATAAAAATGAAACTGATTATGCTGTGAAGGCCTCAGACAGCAGAAAGAAACACAGTCAGTTTAGAAAAAAACGTCAAGCCGTGTTTCAATCAGGGATACAATGCAGAGGAACCATTAGCTGTTGTATATTTGTTAGTTGAGACATTGACGATTGAAAACGTGATTTGCCAGCTAGATCCTTTTTTTTGGCTGTTTAATCCGCAAGAGAAAAAGCAAGAATTAGAATTAGAAGTTAGAATTTCATCCTGAGCATATTCTCAGCCGACTTCCTTATTCTTCATCTATTTATGAAAGCATTCCGACAAAATTCCAATAGAGTGTGCGTGTGCGGGTGGGCAGGAAATGCAGCAGGGAATCTTGCCGGAAACTTCTAATGAGATTCAGCTCAGGAGAGGACTTCAAATTCCATGAAGATCATACATCCTAATGTCTAGCTTATGATTTGCACCCTGAAATTTCTCCTGGAAGAAAACAAAAAAAAATCGACAGTACAGGATTTCGGAGCCACTAAAACTCTCAGGTTAATCAATCCTGACATCCAGTGATGAACACACAAGATGCCTGGTGTCACAAAAGCTAAAATTAAAGGTTACTGGAGCATAAAGAAAACCACCGGGAAATTAAATAAATTAATAAAATATGTTTATTACTGTACATGCAGAAAATTATAAGTCAATCTTTTCATCCATTATAACAGTATCTCATGGTAAATTACAGTATTTAAAGTACATATTAGCTGGATAAAATGTTTTTGAAAGTGCAGTCTTATGTGATTCTTTTTAATGCAGTTCCTATAGCGTAATGCTTTTCATCGCAATGAAATGTGCTGGAGGGCGCATTCAAATCAGCTTTGGGGCTTTGATGGGGGCTTAGAAAACTAAAACACCGCTGCCCTTGCATTTGCAAAAGAACATTGTGTGTGACGTAATAGTCAGCGGCCCGTATGAAAAGGTCAGGGACACCCTGGCAGATTCAGCGTGCGCAGCACTTCACAGGGGTCCTTCAATATGTAAAATTACACGTAAAATTGGGCCAGGGGGGGCCAAGGTGACATTTTGTCAGGGGGTCCCTGCATTTCCCAGTCCGTATCCGAATCAGAATCTTTACTATCATCGTACAATTGTGACAGTGACGAGAAGTTGCATCGTAGTGCATATTGCACATGTAGAGGAGGTATTGTGTATGTAACCATGTGTGTCGTGTCTGTCAGGCTCGTGCAGGACAGTGTTGATAGACAGGCGTTGGAGCGAAAAATCCACTTTTTGCATCCGTAGCAATCAGTTCACAGTCTATCCAGAAAAGGAGTGGAACATTAACGCAACGGAACCTTGAAGGTCCCTCAAACTGTACAGGCTGAGGTTTTACTTAATGTCTTAAAATCGATCATGTATTAATATCATTTATTGTAGCTCATCATCATTGATGCATTATTGTTGTTGTTATTGTATCATATTATTTTTGATTAATATATTATTATTTTAGATAAAAAATTTTCATGATTTCATGGTATTTATGTGTTTTATGTATTTACGTGCTTTCTTGCCCCAGCATGAGAAAATAGCTAAAACTCGGCACCCCTGCTCAAAGAAAAAAACAAAGATAGACAATCTGGGTAAATACACTTCGCCCATTCATTCCGCACACGTTCGGAAACGTGAACCCGATTCTGGTCTCGCCTTGGCTTCCGTGAGACGGAACTCTCCGGAGGGGGAAAAGACCCTGACCTATTCCAGGCGCTTGACTGGGCTGGTCATGGCGGTCAGGAGAATCATCCCGTGCATGAGCTGAGCTGAGGTCTGGACCGATTTCTGCTGACCGTCAGGGTCACATGAACGCAAAATATACCAGCTTATTAAAATGTAAGCACACGTCTCCATGCCACCTACTGCTAGGTGCACCGCAGTATGATAACAAAATATGTGGGTTGAAATGGCTACATATAAAATATTTAATATAACAGCATGGGATTATGGGAAGCATACATGTGAGGCACCGTAATGGGGCACAGGTAGCAAACATAACTGTCAAATAAACCAGGCAATGATGCAACATTTCCTCTGTGATTGTTTATTAACTTTCACTTTTATTTTCATCCCGCCAAAAATGTATCATCCATTTTCCGGTTGTGGACTTTAATATTTTACAATGCTTTTTAGCTCACAGACTCTAGAAGTCTGCACGCATCTGTGTAAGCAGCCAGAGAGGCGATGACAACAGTGAAAAAGAAATTAATGCATTCGTTTACATTATTGAACAATTATAGACAAAACAATAAAAGGCTAGCAGATTTTATTGTGCACATTATGTTTTGATGAATTATTTTCTATTACAATTAAATAAAAACAATAGAATCTTTTCCTAGTCTGGGGTAACAGCATTACAGTAATTATGACTAATTGTTAGTTTTCTTTTTTCTCTTTATTTTATAATAATTCATTTTTCTATATGTGTCGAAAACTGTGGGTTTGTTCCAGGTTTTAATGTGATTTTCTAAACCTGCTCATATTATTTTTATGTTCTTACTGTATTTCAGATACGGCCATTAGATCAGTAGAGCCCCTCTTACAGAAATCATTACAACTACAATTCCTGCAACCAACAAAAATCCATCTCAAACTCATCAAGGCAAACCGTCACCGGCCCACCAACTCAATCAATAAATTGTCGAAGGTGACAATTTATTGACATTCCTGCAGTGGGAGAGATTTCGCCCGTATCAGTGGATAGTTCCCAGCAACCCCCCTCCCCAGAACGTCACAGACATCTGCGAGCTCTGGGAAAAAGCACCTAAGGACCAAAGAACAAGAGCCACTGACTGGAATAGAATGCAGTCTGTCAGTGGGAAGCGAATCTTAAGCACATTTCCATATTTTTAGTAAAGTCCATCAAACTTTACAAAAATCCAATGACATATGGATATATGAATGATATATTTCTTCTCATTCTGCTGCTTCAGCAAGGAACCTGGCCAGCAGTTCTCAGTTCTTCCCTCGAATCCTCAAAAGGATTCATCGGCATTCAAATTCAGCTAATTTCTTTTTTTAACGCCACTCTTGAGTAACTTCGACCTCATGCTTCGGAGCTGCCGGAAAGGGAAGCGTGACCCCTATAGTCATTTCGCCCGCTGACACGGTTGTTCTTGAAGTTTGGCTTCTGCATTATTTGTCGCTCCTTAGCTCAGACAGTTCAAAGGAGCATCGTGTTAGAATTCAATTCTGAGCGGATCACTGGATGGTGACCAGAGGTTCTACTCACGATATGCCTTGCAGAAGGAGCACTTTCAACATTCGGGAATAGGGCAGGTGTACATCGGTCATGCATTGGGCACGGTATGGAAAAGCTTGACCGTAGTGTCGATCCCATCCGAATAATCAAGAGTCCTGTGTGCATTTCAATACAAAAGGTCGCAGGATGTGATCGCCAATGTTCATCAAGCCAAGTGTTATTGTTACCGAATAACACTATAGTGTGATCCAGGAAACACAATGAAATTCTTATGCCACAGATAAAGCACAGGGGACAGGTTTGTGGGAGAAAATACGCTCAAAGAGAAAAGGCAGTCCGAGACAAAAGACATCATCACTAGAAGCAGCGCAGACTTTGGCATTGCCAATTTTCCTGCGAGGTCGTGGCGGTGGCCGCTGGGCCCCCGGCCCTTTGATGGGCACACGCATTATCATCGCCATGATTATTGCAACCAAGGTGCGCCAGATCAAAGGCAGATATGGAGTGGCCGAGATTGCAGACTCTCTCCCGAGACACCATAGTTATCCCTTGATTACTCTTCTCTTTGTGTCTCGGCCTACTCCAGACTGCCACGTCCCACATGCCCTTGCCAGTAAGTATAACATTAATACATTCTACACAGGCTCCATCTGCAGTGTTTCGAGACCTTCTAAGCAGCTCTAGGTGAAGACTCGTCGTAATTGCGCTCTGCTCGCTCCGCCGACGAGTGCACTCCACCGATTCTGCTCGTGACTCTCCTCCTTCGCGGGCGTCTTCAGATTACGCCCGTGCTCCTCCTCTGGGCTCCGTGCCCGTCCAAAGCTCTTATTAGGAATCATTGCATATTAATTGCTCTCCAGTTTGGTGTAAATTGCAGTCGGTTGCCGGGGTGAAGGATGTGCTCGAACAAATGAATGAACAGACGAAACAGACGAAAGCACTCGGGAGACAGCTGAAGGTGTCACTTCCTTTCGGCATCCAAATGACACCCCCCTCCTCCCCCAGAGACAAAAGTGTGATGGAGACTTTCTTTCAGACCAACAGAACGATGAAAGTACAATAAAAGGTCATTTTTGTTTATGACGAAATGCTCATTGACCTTGCTGCTATTAATTAATTTGCTACTGCTGACGCTTGCAAGGCTCGTAAAGGCAGTGAATTCCCTGAACTGTATACGAATTAGTCATACCTTTACCATGCATTGAGCACATAAAAGTATGAGATCGACCTTGGGGGTGGTAGAAAAGTTTATTTAATGTTGAATCAAAACAATGAAAATACCAGCATCTCCGGCAGGAAAAGGCAATTTTCCTACACAAAAACCACAGAAGTGTTTTTCTTTTTTTTTATTCAGAAATAAGCCTTTTCATGTGTTCCCTTGGAGAATTAGGTGTACTTAAAAGAGTGGGAAACAGCAAATGGTGACTCTATATTATATCATTGAACGCCAGTCAACAGGGGAACATATGACCCATTTCTTTAGCTGTTTAAGCAACAGTTGACATTACAAAGTACTTATTTTTAGTCTCTCTCTGTAATTTCATGGTACTTTAAGATTCATTGACTCGATGTATCTCATTGACACCTCATTGCAATGCTTAAAACAACAGTGTTTTCCTCAGAATAATGGAATTCCCTATTCAATGTTCTCCATCACTTTTCTCATTATCTATGTAAACAACTGCGATGCAAATCCACTGTTTACACTAGACAAAGGCTAATATCTTTTATAGATTTCTCTGTTAAAAGAACATTTGACTGTACTTCAGTAAATACTCGCAGAGATTCAATCGGTTTCAAAAATAAGGTCTATCAAGACATTCATTACGAATCCCTACGTTTCTCATTGCAATATATAAAGCAATTAATTTGCCTGATTTCCCCATATTTATCTGTTTCTGAGTCACAATTTAAAGCTTCATTCCTTCTTCAAATAAATGCCAAAGAAATGGTTTGCATTTACCATCTTTCTTTTTGAAATGATTATTTCATTTATGTTTTAGCTTCTGCTGAAAGGACTGGACTAAAAGTTTAAACTTTTATCATACAGAAGGACTTGTGTTCTCATAAGGTCTGTGTATCTGCTGTCCTGTTTACGGGAGGGTTGTCCTTCGCATATCTTCAATCCAACTGGCATCTCTGGTTGACATCTTCACATTGCGTCCGAATGATTGGCTGACGTTCAGCAGGGCCCCCCCTTTTTGCGCACGCCCCCTGACACGCCAGTCTCTGATTGGCTAATGGGCGCCCCTTCATTCTCTCCCCTTCATGAGGTAGAATAACACCAGGCGACCATGGGAAAAGGAGCCAAGGTTGCCGTCACACCTCTGCATCCGCCTCGGGTGCAGATATCCAGTAAGCGATCATGTGATGTACTGGCATGTACGTTGGGCTTAATTGTGGAGCACATGGCTGAGCGTAGAGAAGCACCTGTCCGATTTATTTTTGAAGTCTGCTCTGGCAATGTGTGTCCGCTGAGATCTTGCCCCAGATCCTCTCATTAGCGACTTCGACATCTGTCGGATGCGGGCCCCTTTTTTCACCTGGCGGTTGGTGCCTTGGCACAGATCCATGCCGTGTCAAAGCCCCTCTTAGGTCGCCAGGGGAGGATGGCTTCACCAAAGAAAAGATGACGTCTCGTAGCTTCTTGTAGTGAAGAACCCTGCAGTACCTTCTTGTCTTGCCCGTTGTCTTCGTGTTAATGCCAACACCAATTTCAGCATAGGCTAGACCCAAAGATATAGCTGGCAATCTTGTGCCAAATTTATGTGATGAATAAAACATATACAAAAAGAATTCTCTTGCCTAGCTTGTGCATGCCTCGAAAATCTATCTTCATTATTTACAAATCCTTTTCTCCTTTACAATGTTCACGTGTCTAAGACCTCAGTCACCATTCTGCTGCTGAAGTGCCCGTCGCCGATTATCCAGGACTATCTTCTTCAACCTCACGTCCTCCTCCCAATTTCACCGAGCTGCTGTCAATCATAATAAGATATTTTCTTGAATTGAAGGAACAGACACGAACTGCGACGTCGCACATTTAATCCGGTTCTTCCTGTGACCTTCCCACCGGTTGCGATTTTTATTTTTGCTTCTCTTCTTTTTGTGAAACTTTGTTGGCAAACCCATGAGGAAATGAAGCTGTTTTTAGGTTGAATATTGGTTAAGTGAGGCGAAGGATAGATTGGACACATATGTTTGACACTCCATGTCTTTATGCTTCTGCGGTCTGTTAATTTAATCTGAGTTCTTGAGCTTTCGGTAATACTTTTATGTTTTAATATTTATAATTAGGATCATCTTTTCAAAGTTAGAAAGAATGTTAAAAAGAAAAGCAAAATTTCAAAGATTGTCCCAGTATATAAACAGAGAATGAGTCATATTGACTTGAACCGTTATGGATGCCTTGTCGTACATACTGTACTTTTTTTTTCCACACTGGCCGATTAAGCGGCAGTTAATAACTGATTAAGCACAATATCCTTCTGATTCTTTTTCCCACTTAAAAATTTGTTCAAGCAAACAGCAAGACCTCCTTAGGCAGCTTAAAGCAGTAAAAGCCATTTTTGAGCCTTTTCGTGATTTTTCCCCCTGCATTTTCACCTCCGATTAACAGAGACATTTATGCTTTTAGCTGGATCAGTAGCACTGTTGCCTTTTCCCTGCAGCTCTCCGGGTCTAAGCTTTGCAGTGTGTGTGGAGTGTGTATGTTCCCCTGTGGGCCTGTTAGGTTAGCTGATGTCTCTAAACTGCATGTTTGTGCCCTGTGATGGAATAGCAGTGGCCTGTGCTGCCTTGGATGGTCTTTGACCTCCAATAACCCAGGCCAGGATAAAGGTTGAAAGATATGTAGATCTATGGGTTTATTCAGTTAAAGGTGGTGCTGTCACATTAAAAGGACCATTGGGCCTGTCCGAATCCCCTTCCAAAGGACGATGAGTGCAAGGCAACTTGAGGAGTGACCCCCATGTCCTTTAACTGTCTTTACAGCCTCAGAGTAGCTGCCACTCACTAAAGCCTTGGCGGGGCATTTTAAGAAGGAAACGTCTGGTTGGCTTACTAGCTCAAATACCATCCTTTCGGTGAAAAGAGATGAAGAAGAAATAAAGAGCCATGCCATTTTTACATTCATCCCCTGGAGGTTCCTGCTCACAGACTAGGAAACTAATTTTGACATCAGCATGCAATTCTTAACACCCGTCTCCCATACGGGTGGCTCAAATTAATTCCTATACCCCCAAGGCTGCACGGCATGTTTCAGAGAGCATTTGGATGCCATAGGGTGGAATTACTCAGAAGTCCAAAAAAAAATGAACGCGTTCCCCATGATGGATTGTATTATTAGGGACGAGGGAGCGCTCGCAACAACGTCGCTGTCGAAAGTGATTTCTACGCGCAGCAAAATCGAAAGCCGTTTTCATTTTTAAGGTCAAAGTACTTCAAAAAAATTAGATATGGCGTGTTTTTCTGCTAAAAGAGGCAGAGTAATAAGAGACCCAAGCTGTGTCTGAATAACACAATCAACATTTCAAGTAGCCCTCGCCGGTCGTCAAGACAGCGGTGTGATGGAAATGGCTGGAGAGGAGTGCCGTCATCGGTTTAGAGGAAGACGAGGTTTTTGCGTGTGCGTTATGTTGGACGTTAGCCGGAGTTATCTAGAGGCTTCCGGGACGTCCGTTTGCACAAGGACGCGCATTAACCCCGACTTTAGCTTTAATGCTAATAGCAGGCCTAACCCTAGCTCTAACCCTTAAGGCGAACCTAACCCTAGCCGTAATAGCAACCGCCCGCCATAACCCTGCTTACCAGAATAAGTCACTGGAGGGCAGATGGATGGGTGGATGATGAATGGATGGCGATGCATGGTGAATGTTCTGTATACTTTCAACATATTGGAGATATTATTATTTGAAGAAATGCCGGATGTGGTTTCCAGCTTAAAAAACAGGCTTTTAGACCAATATAAAGCTTCCTTATTTCAGACTAATGCCAAAGCCATCACAGTAATAAACTCCAACATAGTCCATTGCTTTCCTTTCATTTCTTGTGGAAATAATATTAGATATGGTTGAATCAGCACAAATTGATTGAGAGATCAGCAGCATTATCAGAAGGCACAGGAGACCGAAACAGTATCGATCCCAGAGACAGCGAATAATAAGCTTCCCGGCAGAAATATCGTTAAAGGCGGGGGAACCCACCCACATGCTGCTTAAGGCAGCGTCACACACAGACGCCCGTAACGGGAGACACCACCCGCCCCCCCCAGGCTAAGGCGTCCACGTCAGTTTGGTAAAGACTCTCTCAGGCAGCAGCCAGGCTGGTCCAAGTCACAAATAGTCTAAACTTATCACACAGTAATGGCAGTGAGAAAAAAAATAAATAAGTAAAATTACAGCAGGTTGGTGACAGTAGGGCAGAGTCATGGTGAAGGTTCTGCATGTCAGCATAGTAATTTACATTCAACCTGCACCTCCCCGACGTCTTGCGAGAATGGCTCCTTCCATTCCGGAGGCTGGAAAATTAGGAGGGAATGGCAATGAGCTGAGGATAGGGCAGCAGGCTCGGGGTCCCTGTTCAGCCGATCGGTTTATGCGCTTCGGGGGCTGAATGCACCCCGATGTCCTTTAAACTTAGGAGAGCCACATAATGAGCCTATTCCGACCCCCGGAGATAAGCAGAATCGGAGAGTGATGCTTCATTCATCGCTGTGGGAAAACAGTCTTTTCACCCCGTCCTGCTCTCCGTGAGACACACAGACAGGTGAGAGATAGTCAGTCATAGCGCTGGGTCAGTCAGAGCCTCTGAGGTCGAAAGTCTTGCTCAAGAGACAAACAATGGCATGGCTCTGCTGGGCATGAGATTTGAGCCGCCGATCTTCTGATCACAGGCATAGGGTCCGAACCCACAGAGCCACACATTCATAAGATCGCCTTTTATAATTTCATAAGAGCAATGTTTGTGCTTCACTAGTAAATTTGACACCATCGGAAAAAAGTGGATGTCTCACAAAGCCTTCATTTGGGTTGTATTTCAGCAAAGAGCACATTCTGTGAGTAAGGTCACAGAATAATTACTTTTTTCCCAAGAAGTTTCTTGCTTTACCTAAAAATATTTGTTCTTTTGTGTGTTTTTACGACAATTGTTTCACAGAGTAAATCAGCATTTTATTTAATAAAAAGTCGACTGCCAAATTCATTTGATCTGCAGTTTATTTGTAGAACATAATTTCATACAGGAATTATGTGACTTCAGTACAAAATAAAAACAAAGGGAATGTCTATACTTAGGAAAGCGATTAATTTTGGTTTGCTGTGGGAATGGAAATGCCGAACACAAACGTCTAATTAAGAGGATCCTTTCAATATGATTTGTCTCCCAAAACTAATCAGAATGGAGCATTTTGCTCTTGCGTTTTTTTCTCTCAGGCAACCTCTGAGAACAGCCCTGAATCCAAGCTCGTTAAAACAGCCCCATGCACCTTTTCTGCACGCAAAGATAATGATGATGGCAGCTCACGCGGGGCACCGGTTGTTTAGAGTCTGGGGGGAGGGAAAAAAGGAAAAAATACCCAATTCAACTCTGCATTAAGCAAAGCTGTCCCTCTGCCTCTCGTCAGTCCGGAGTTTCCAGACAGACTGTCTGTTAGCAATGTGCGATGCATTTTCAGTAGTGCTGAAACAGACCCAGCTTGACATCCATGCTTATTATGACCGGTAGATTTTTACTTTTAGTTGTGTGCTATAAAAAAAAAAGAACCTTTTATTATAGAAACGTCATTTTTCAATTAACACGCTATCAAATCACATGGCAGTCATGTGACCACAATAAGAGAGGATGTCACCCAAGTCTTTCCAATTTTCATTGGTCATTAAACACGGTGCACTGCCTATGATTAAAATCCCAGCCAAAACTTCATCATACTGCAGACATTGGTAAATTATTCATTGAAGACGAAATGGACTTTTCATAACTGAAGTCTCTCACGCTCATCCTAGGAGGGTCACGTCTTTGTGACAGCAAGGCTGAAATCGAGGAAGGGTTGCAAGAATTAGGTGGAATTGAAAAGGTGAGCTGTTAAGATCCTCAGGGAATAGTTAACCCAAGAAACGAGGCATTTCAGAACATATTCTAAGATTAAGTGAATGTCAGGTGACCTAGACAAATGTTATCCGTCAGTATGGATGGGTTCTGTGGTTACCTCATCAGCGTAAACATTGCAGTCATCGCTGTACTTGTAATAAAGACCGTCAAATTGTTTGACCGATTTTATTTTTCAAAATAAATATGTATATAATGTACAAGCTTCAAGTGCAGAGCTATGATAACATCTCTAGACTTGAAACCAACCCCCACTGGGGGCAATTACATACTCACAGCTTCCACTTAGCATTGCTCTTTGATAGCTCAAGTCTAAGTCGAGAATTTCACCTTTATCCTGTCTTGGATTTAAACCGATGGTCAGTCATACTTGGCCATTAAAACTCTTCGGTTTCTGTCTCTGTGTATTCCGGGGGGGGGGGGGGGGGGGGCAGGGAGAGCTGACCTGGGTCCATAATCGAGGTGGGGGGGGCGTGAAAAAGCCCTGAGTGTCCTCCCTCGAAGGTGACACCTTGCTGGAGGGCTTCTGGTCTTTACTCAGGAGGGAGAACAGGAGAAATTACATAATGACCACTTGCACACACACAGTCACTGTATTCATATCGTTATGGGGACCGCTGATTTATTTCTATTGGAAAAATGCTAATGCTAACTATGACAAACTTAAGCCCCACCCAGCGCTAACCATAACCGTAAGTAACCAAAAAAAAATCCCGACTCTTAGCTACTTTATTTTTTTTTATTTAATTCACAGATTTTTGATTAAATGTACAGATAACTTCAGTTTTCACTTGTGGGAACCATAGAAATTACTCCACAAGGTAAAAAAATAACAGGTTTTTAATACATTGTGGGGACATTTGGTAAGGTATATCTGACAGCCACACATACGCACATACACACACACACACACACACACACGCTTCTTTGCGTGAACTATGAAAGGACAAGTCAGGATTGATTAGCTAGCCTTTCCACCAGGGTAACATTTCAATTGGTAAGTAATAATTGGTTCAATATCACTGACAGGGAAACCAATTCTTTGCAAGCACTGTCATGATGATTAACATCTACTTTAACCCCATGGCCATCAATTTTCCATTACAAACCAAATAAATAATTAATTTAGCTATTAATAAATGTCCACACTGATTATTACAGTATATATTACACACAAAATCATTCACGAGATGGAATGCAACAAAAGCATCGAATGCCTCTAATTTGTAACATAATTCTGAATGAGATAAGTGCATTTTCCCCCCAAAAGCCCATACTTATTTTATGAGGTGAACATGCTTGTTTAGAAGGTTCGAGAGCAGACTTGAAACAATTTGTGAGCTTTAAATAACTTGAACGCTTCTGCTCCTGTTATTTATTTACCTGACAATTTGAGTATTACCCCAATTTGAATGAGTTGCGAATATTCCATTCTGCTGGGCGTATGTTAAACATCAAGACCCAGTCAGCCTCAGTCAGACAGAGTGCATGCAACAAAGATGTCATTTACATGCAGAGAACATCATTTTTAATGCTCTTGTCGAAATGTCTGGCTTAAAAGCCAGCTGCTTTAATTAGTTATGGATTGTCCTGTCAGTCTCCCTTGTTATTTAATGTGGCACCATTTGTTCTCCAATAGCTCCGAAGTGTAATAACAGTAAGTGTTTCAACAGCTGTTATACCCCAATTTTACAACGGGGAAACGGAGACGAGGAGGATGAAAGTTCCGGTAAAACAAAGCAGTCCGGCCCGGAGAGAAAGCCGGAAATAAACAGGCTGCCGTTATCTCTGACTAGCACATTTCAATAAGCTGCAGTGCTTTTGACGTAAAATAGAACTTCATTTGGTTCGGCAGATAGCGGAAGGGTTGATGGATGGATTGCACCTTCCGGCTCTATCCGTCTGTCCAGATGCAATGGGGAGACTTGCGAATCGGGGAAGAAGGCAGATCCACATGACACCGGGATCGACAGAAGGAGAGGATCGTGGGCTTGGATCTGGGGTAACGTGTGATTCAGCGGGATAGGATGCTACGCCTGAGATCAGAAGGTCGCCGGGTCAAATCCTTTGGCAGAGTGATTTCAGTGCTGGGCCCTTGAGCGAAGCCCGAAACACTGGTTGCCCCTGCATTCTCAAATCGAACGATGATTTAGATTAAAAAATCTGCCGAATAAATGCAACAGGAATGCGGGCAGGTGAAATAGGGTGCTAAGCTTGAGGCTGGTAGACGTGTCCGGCTATCAGGACACGGGGAATAAACATTTAGGGTAAAATTATTTGCTAAGGGACTGAATTACTCAGATGAATCAATAAAAAAAAGTTACCCCCGTGGAAGGTAGACAACCCCAAACCATCCCAGCATCCTTTCATCTCCACCCTCTGCAATTTATCCATAGCTTGACTCCGCCCATCCGCCTCACATCTGAGTTTGAGCACAGATTAGGGTGGCCTGCGGGGGGGGGGGGTTACTAATGCAGGACATCCCACAGCTGGCCAAATGGCACCTTCTCATTTTCATACCATCTGAATGAGTCATTCGAGCGACGTTCGGCTCGCAACACGCTCTGTTCCCACTGCACAATCACAAGCGCAGCCACTGAGCCACAACTCTGCACTAAATCCTTGCAAAAATGTGAAAACTAACTGATTGCAACCACACTGTATGAGCTATAAGTGTGAAAAGGGGAAAATACTAAGGGGAAGGGGATTTTCCATTTTCCCATCTGTATACCCGTACTGTCTGTGCTTGTCAAATGGCAAATACATTTCGTGAATCTTGAAACATTTATGTGTGTGTGTGTGTGTGCGTGCGTGCGTGCGTGCGTGTGTGTGTGTGTGTGTGCGTGCGTGCATGTGTGTGTGTGTGTGTGTGTGTGTGCGTGCGTGCGTGCGTGCGTGCGTGCGTGTGTGTGTGTGTGTGTGTGTGTGTGTGTGTGTGCGTGTGTGTGTGTGTGTGTGTGTGTGTGTATAAATAAAACTCCAGTGACCATCATATAAAATATCTGCCATTTATAGCACAATAGTAGTGTGGTTCATACTACACAGGACTGGCGAGTTTTGGCCAGTCGCTGCTTCCTGATCCCCCCTGACCGCTCTCAGTAGGTGTTCACCACGGCCGACCCTGGGCTCCCTGCCGTTTCGGAGATGCCCTGACCCAGTCATGTGGCCGTAATGACTTGGCCCTGATCACAGACACTCGCATCTTCATCCCTATTTCTTCAGCATTCAGTATATCAGCTATGATTACCGAATGTTAGCTTACTGTCTAATGCATCGTACATCTTAATACCTCAATACGCGCTTTACAAGATAATCAACATGATTGACTTCATGTGGGGGTGGTTATAATTTTAGCCTATTATTACTATTATTATTAGCAGATACAAAAATTTGATTCTATCAATAATTTTAAACATTTTTATACGTGAAACTATTTAACAGTTAAAATGTAGAACAAGTTCAAAATACAGTACAAAGTACAATACAGAGTACAAATACAAATACAGTACAGAGTACAAATACAGTATAAAGTACAAATACAGTACAGAGACTGTCTGAGTAACAAATATAAATATATTCTAATATGTGACATGAGCTGTTTTACGGCATTTTCCAGGAGGATTGTAAACAAAACATAAACTTTATTTAAGGAAGCAATATAATAATGGTAATATATATTATGCGTAATCCCAGGGAAACACACCAGCAAAATGGGTAGTTTTGCTCTGAAATATTACACTGCAATGCATTTTACCGTCAGGGACCTACAGGGAAATCCCATTATATCCATCCAGGGTTATTTAGTTGCTATGGTGAGTAATACAACTGCAATAACTAACTCTTATGATTAACATCATAGATGATTATTTTCATAGTAATAGCACCTCTGTTCATTTATCAGCAGACCTGAGTTTTTTTTTTTTGTCTTCAACAGACCAATGAAATTCGTTCCCGCCAAAAAGAGAGACTCGGCAATTGAGAGTGGATCTTTACAGGACATCGGCCCGGAGAATAAAGTGAAGTGCATGTGGTGGTAGGTGGGGCAGCTCAGATCGGTCTCTGTGTTTCCTCATGTCATTAATCTAAGGGGATCTACACGGATGAAGGTGGGATACTGAGCGGCAGTTTCAGTGTTTCTTTAATCATTAGTTATGGACGATCTGACTTTCAGCTTAACGTCACGTTAAACTTAACGTCCGTCATGATGTTCTTCCCTTAGTTTTAATCATTCCCCAGTTTAATCACATTCCGAAAAACGTTATAGGTTTTCTGCTCCTATTTAGATTCACATTTTTTTATTTAAATCACATGTTCAATTTATAGTAAATTATAGAGGTGTTGTTCTTTGTCATCCTCAGGTTATTAAAGGGCTGAGAGTATAATTATTTTTCTGATGTCATAATGCGTAACAACTAAGGTTAGTTTATTTATTTATTTTTTGCTTTCGTATACTGAGATATGAAGCAGCAACGTGGTCGAGGACTTTGCTGTTTCAGTCCGGAAACAAAATGTCCTCCTCCTACCTGCAAAGAGCTACAAAGCATTTCAAACTGCGTCCGCTGCATAAACGGTCCTTGCTTTGCTGTCCCAGCTGGTGGAAGGCAGTAATTACGCAAATTGCACGGTAAGTCACTGAAGATTGAAGTTTTGGTAGGTGTGTCGGGGGTGGGGGCTTGCAGAATAAGAACAAATAAGAGAGTGTTCTATGAGAGAAAATAAAAGCAGGATTTGTTCTTCCAGATTGTTTACCTTAGTAGATGGGATCAGAAGTTCTGGAACAAGCCATGTGATATGAGCTATGCGAAGCCAGGAAAGAGCAAATTCATACTCTCCTCTGCTGCTCAATGAATCGCTATTTACCCGTAACTCCTGATCAGGCTCGGTATATGACACAGGCCCGGTATATGACACAGGCCCGGTATATGACACATCTACCTCAGCTGGGCTATTGAGCAGTTGCAGAGAAAGAAATTTTTCAGTGGGGTGGCCAGGGTGGGCCATAGGTCCTTTTGGGGGGGGGGGGGGTATATAACTCTAAATATGAATACAAGGTTTTTAGAAAATAATAGAATTTTTAAGGCACCTAAACGCTATAACTCTACATCGTGTATAATTCAGGTAACAAGCTTATACTAAGTACCAGATTCCAAACATCTGCATTACTTCTGTTCTGAGAGCACATGTTTAGCTCTGCAGCACAGTCAGTTCATTGTTTATCAGAATATAATCAGGGACACAGAGAAAGAGTTACATAATAAAAGGAGTTTTTTTAAATCAAAGTCTGATGTAGCCAAAATGCAAATATAACAGTCTACATTCTAGGGCCACGACCACCCCTCGCCATCTCCCAGATCTGTGTAGTCTGCTGAGGTCTGCCATCCTTCATGGTCCCGTACTGCTATGCTTGCTCCCCTCCTCACATGGCCTGTGGCCTGTTTTGCCGGTGAGTTAAACTGAAAGGGAAAATAAAACAACAATCTGTCTATTTCAAAATGTGCAGTGGAGGGATATGAAATTGTCTGTCTCTTCCCGATCGCCAGTGAGATTTAAGAAGCGCGATAGGCATCGTGGGCTGTTTACATTTTGATTTAAAATTACGACAGACGGCCATCAGCGGGTAATTGAAGTTAAATGGCTAATTGCATGGAAATTTCATGCCCGCACCTCTGTCATGTGCCGGAGTATGTTGGAGAATGGCATTGGTAGTAATTTGCTGACAGATGGCAACGCCATTTCCAGGAGAAAATGGATGGGGGGGGGGGGGGGGAGTTTCGCGCTGACTCATATGTGCCTGGCGACAGCGGTCCCACAAAGGCACCAAAAGCCACTTCACTCTGGCTGTTAGCTCTCGCTCTGCTATTTCCTTAGTTTTTTTCCCTTCACCCCTCCAACAGATCCCCCCCCACACTTATGTCACTCATCAGTCTCCAGGAGGACACCGTTACAACATCCACCCATCCTGTTAAATTACAAGAAGTCCTCCAGGCCACAAGGGGGCGCTGTGATTTTATCCCTCTCATAAGTTGCTGTGTTACATACCTTCAGCCCTCAGGTTCTCAGAGGTTATATGCAGGGAAACGTGCATGAAGACAGGCTTAAAAAAAACACTGAATGCGGAGCTGCAAAAATATAAGGCAGGATCATACCAAAAATAGGGGCCCGCGATAACCGGCTCGGCAAAGTGGCCAACCTCAAAAATCCTGTTTCAGTGAATTCAGGCAACACCGGAAAAAAGGCTGCGTTCAGTGGGACCTAAAAATATAACTGACAGTACCCTTGCCAAGTGCCGTTGCGAGAGATGATGCATCAGAAAGGGATTAAAGTGAAATTAAAACACGGGGAGAAAAACCAAAGCTTGTGAGACTGAAGGCGAGATGCTGTCATAACCCAGAATGGATTGTGTAGGGATTGTGACAGAACTGCAATGAAATGGGACAATTGTCGAATTATGTACACAGTGTTCTTTGTGTACTTAGTAACCTAACTAACCAGTATAGTGGTTTCTCTTTTATTATCTCATTAAGTAAATATTTATATCGAAAGTTGGTTATTATATTTCAATTTTAAAAACTCACTGCTCAATGAACAATAACTCATTGCGTCTCAAATAAATTCTACAATCGCACTAACGTTTAATTGCTCTCTACTATATCACTGGGTTAAACTTAAAAAATTGGTCCTCACACGCCATATGTGTACTGTAAGTATAGTCTGCTTGGTAATACTGGTGAAAGCCCACTTGGCACCCTAAGCAAGCTTCACCACCTGTGCTCCACCTAAGCTCCACCTCCAAGACAACATGAAATTGGCCAATCAGAAGATGGAACTCCTGGAGACGGACTCTCTCACCTACTGGGTTGACTGGCACTATTCTTTGGGCTGGGTAGGCATACATTTCCATTTGCTTAACACGAAAAAGACTCCATTTTGTTATTTTTTATATATGTTTCAAGGTAACAGTGAGGCAAAAGCATGAATAATTTGTCAGACAAATAGAAAGATGTTTCATCTTTAGATTCCACCTTTCCTTCCTGCCCTGGGAAATGCTGGATAAAAACAAGCGATGTGTTTCATTTCAATGGTACTTCTCTGCAACATAAATGGAGAAGAGTGCAAGATTCGGCTTGTTAACATGGCTGACTATCTCTGTTTTTCAGAGGTATTTAATAACATTTTGCTTGGCTCCTTTATTGCTCACTAAGCCTTTGCTAATATTGCCTTAGGTACCAACGTAATTGCGGGAATTAATTCCACGAGGGGATAAAAGATGCAAAAACCTCCTTTTTCCTTTGATAT
Organism: Brienomyrus brachyistius; assembly: GCF_023856365.1. NCBI lineage: Eukaryota > Metazoa > Chordata > Actinopteri > Osteoglossiformes > Mormyridae > Brienomyrus > Brienomyrus brachyistius. The sequence continues at coordinate 5,268,392 of NC_064553.1, forward strand.
CTCTGAAAGCAAACACTGCTGCGATCTCAGAGGCTCTCAGACGCTCCGTGTGCGGATCGTACTTCGGTAAGGTTGGCCGGTTCTCCATATTTCAGGTTCAGGAATCAAGCCTTAATCGAATTTGGATCCCGTGGGTCTAGATGTAGCATAATGATGATCCTAGTGGCACTTAGATGTGTTGAAACACGCCCCAGTCTTGATAAGAACTGAGCTGGAGACTTTATTGAGCCCAAGAGGAAATCCTTGTGCATACACTAAACGGGGAAGGTAAAGGCACCATGTAAAGAATACCACAGAGCCCTATCACCACAAATTGCCTTCTTTTACCCCTAGACTCAATAATGGGTCTTTGCCGTTTATCTTATAGCACAGGAAAGTGACATGAGAATTAGCTCCATGCCAGCGCCTGAAAGAAATTTCACCGTTTCGTTTCATACATAACGTCGGCTGTTGGCTCGTAGGCTTTTTCTGCGACTTATCTTAATTTCTTTTGGATATCCAGATGATCCGCCAAGACTCTGCCCTGGCTCTTCTCACGTTGAGAACAATAAGACTGGTGCCACACAGAGGTGAACAACGTAGCAAGGTACCCATCACCTGATATAATCAATAAACCTCTTTTATGTCAGACGGCTGAGATGCCCAGACTGATTAGTCCCTTCTACACTCAAGTGAACAACTCCTATTTCCTCTAGTACTTATTTCCTCATAAATATTAATACAAATTAAACTCTGGCACGTTATTTATAACCAATGGTCTGCTGGTATTACCTGCAAATCTTTTCATCAACAGTTTCCTTCTGCTTTGTCATATCTTGCGATCCATTCCTGACACACGAAGCCCTATTCTGCCTGTAGGAGTTAAACGGCAAACTCAGGCCGTCACCCACGTTGCCAGCGTGCTGACGCATCACACATCGGACATCTGGGACGTTCAGGCTGTCGCTTGTCACTGCATTTTATTTCAGTTTTATTTTTCTCTCTCGCTGATGGGACCTGCCAAAATCACAATTATAAAATGACATCACTGTCCCCCCCCCCACCCTTCATTCCAGGATGTGGCAGTGTTGCGAGACCTTTTGTTGACGTGCAGGGTGGTGGGAGAGCGTGCAGCCGCCGCGACCACGCCGGCGTCCGTGGGTGATGAGATCTTTTAGGACAGCTGTGTGGCCTTGACTTGGAGAGCAGGACCCAGACCCTGGAACTCCCACGGCTTGGGAATGAGGCGGCTTGGATGCATCGACGTATCACCAGCGCAACAGGGGGAGTGGAACTGCTGCCGCACGCGGCAAGTCACCATCGGCTTGCGACCTTACAGTGCTGGACCACGTACCCCGCGGCTAAATAGGGACAGAATCGGTCAAACGGAATTCGTGGCACAAGGAGAACTGCACCCACGGACGGCGGGGAACCAAACCTGCAGACCTACAGGCATAACTGCACAGTGCTTCCCCCGAGTCGCAGTGCCGTATGGCTGTAATACAGACGCCTGGTCCTACGTATATGAAACATGTTTATTTATTTAGTAGACACTCATCTAAAGCAATGTACATCTTAAGAAAGAAGTCAGTCCCTGGAGAAACTGCAGGTTAAGGCCCAACGGCGAAATCAGCTGTCAACCTGTGAATGATAACCAGTGACCTCCTAACCCACTAAGCTACACTGCATACTATATATATATATATATATATATATATATATATATATATATATATATATATATATATATTATATATATATATATATAAACACACACACACTGTAGCACACAAAACCTGTATGCACACACACACACACACACACACACACACACACACACACAAAGGCCCACAAGAAAAACCTTCAATGTTTTACCATATATTTAGGTTATATATAGATTTTTTTTTTTCTTTTCATATTCCATTTAGTCCTGGCAGGAAGCTGTAATAATGGGTGTCTTTGCTGCTTAGAGAAATATGCTTTTTGGACGCAGCCCTGGCCTGATGAAATGATTATTGCCAGTGGACTGGTAGATGCCCCTCAGTCCCCGACAGTCCGTCAGACAGCATAACCCAGTCCGCTCTTTCTCCGGATGCATCTTAACCACCCGACATAAATCTTTCATTGAACACATCTAGGCTGTGGAGCTGGGAAAGTATCTCCGTGTATAAAAATGCATCAATATTCATTACGTTTATGGCTGTCACTCAAAATGTACACAGATGTACAATCTAAAGGATAACTTTGCACATAAATGGGCTTATTGGGAGGGAGGATTAAAATAAATATCTATTTTTGTCACACTTTGGGCACATTCAATAGTGAATTATGTTGATATAGTTGCATCCAAAGATCCCATCACCATCAGCATGGAAGGGTACAGACCAGACTAAGGTCTTTACCTAAATTATTTTACCTAATTATTTTTACGCTGTCTGCTGTTTTGTGAGAGCATCACTGCCTAAATTTAAGCTGGCAGGACAACAGCCAGTACGGGTGGAGTTACTGTCCCACCCCCAGCCATAAACTCAAATCAGGACGATTTGTTTGCGGATTCAATACTAAGTGAAGGACTTCAGGAGTATCCATGACAACAGCGTCGAATTATGACATCATTTCAAAACTTCTTTTTTTTCCCCAGGAGAAAGAATTCAATGTTTTAACCTTAATGCAGATTTTATGCCCGTTGATCAGTAATATAACCCAGAGGTTTCCTTGCGGATGTAATGAAGAAAAGAGCAGCCCACGTATCATTGAATATATCTGAATATCATTACTGTTAATCTGCATTAATTATAAACTTAGAAAGCATCCCTATATGATTAACCTCATCTACGGGCCTCCGTTTTACGTACTGTTTCATTCTGCTTTGTAATCAATCCATAGCATATTATTTGTACGTGCCAACGAATTTCCCCCATAGGGTGCTGTTAATTTCAGTCATAAGGTATAATTATATGCATTTAAATGAACGCAAATTAAAACGTTTTTGCGACCTAATGGCAGCATCTGTTTGCCTGCCATGAAAAATTACAAACCATCCAAGGAAGAATTCACAAAAAAAAAAAAAAAAAACAGACAGACAGATAGACAGACAGACACAGACAGGCAGATAGATAGATAGATAGATAAACACACTATAACTGTTTCATGGTAGGCAGTAATCAAAACACATTTTCAAGACTAAGTATAATATGGAGAATAATATTAAAAACTCACAGTAAATCCTTCATAGTGCAATAAGCTAAAAGAACAAGAAACACAAGAAACCTCTGATTACATCCATCCATCCATCCATCCGTCCATCCATCCATTTTCTGTACCCGCTTGTCCTATTCAGGGTGGCGGGGCGTGGGGGGGGGGTCCGGAGCCTATCCTGGAAGCTACGGGCATCCAGCCCATATCAGGGCACACTCACACACTAGTCACTCGCACATGCACACCCACAGGCACTTTCAGAACTGCAGGTCGCCTCAGTATGTTTTTGAACTGTGGGGAGGGGGGGGGGGGGGGGGTAAATCTGTCAAATAAAACATGTTTTCCTCTTCTGCGCATTTAGAAAATAATGAGTAACTGCTGCACCCATTTTCGCATTGAAAGGGACACAAGGGAAGACAGTGAGGAGATTTACTGTTACTTTTCACTTAGGTAGGGAAAATGAGCATGATTAGATGTGACATACAGGGAGAAATGGCGGATGTGCGGTAGTGTGACCTCTGTATAATTACGGCTTCGTTGTTATTCTGCTAAAACCTCCTAGTAGATGGTACTTGCATATTAAATAATGATACATAAGCAAGATAATTACCAGCTAAAGTGATGGAAAACTAAGTGCTCTTAAAACCGATATATTTTTTTTCTTTCTGCGGTTGTTGCTTGAGTAGTCGGCTATTCCGCAACCTCATGAAATCAGTAGTCATTTCTAAAACTATGATCTAACAGCTTTGCGAACACGCTGTAAAACCAATGTAAGGGTTATTTGTCAAAATCTGAGGATTAAAGAATAACAAATGCACAGAACTCGACATAAAAATCTTTTGGAAGTAAAACGTCTTCCCCAGATCTGCTGCGTGTAGCGCAGTAGAATTATATTTTTGTCATTTAGCCTCTTCATTGTTTGCGAATCTTTGTGGTTCAACAGTGTGATTGGATCTTTAGGATTAGCGTGTCTGGGAAGGACATTCTTTTGATTTGTTTTGTAACGCGGATTTTTAGTGTTACCAAACGCAATTAAGGAATTCTTCACTTTAATCAATGCAACGCTAATCTTTAAAGGGATTCTATTATCAAGAACTGGTTTGAGAAAAATGTGTTTAAAATGGCACCAAGTTGGTTGCATCTGCTTATAATGAACATTTGGAGATGGTCAGTAAATTCACGTGATACAAAAAAATAATCTGAATAACAACAAGCCCATGGCAAGGGTACATATCATTGAAAACATGTCTCCCTCCACTCAGCTGACTCCATTTAAGCCTTTGCAGGGCAGCCTAATCAGCACCAGCTGGTTTTCATTACCTGAGGCCATTGCTCTAAATTGTGTATGCAAACCAGTCTTTCGCATGCAGAATTCAAGCTGAAATAAGCAACATTTATCTGGTTTGCAATCGAGTTGAAATGACATGACCAGATTGGCTGTGCCATTCACGTTGATCATTACAGCTTTGGGAGCAGTGCAGAAAGACCCTGTGAAATATGGAACGGCCACTTAAACCTCTGATTTATGATTGGCTGATATCAAGATGCTTTCCCTTACGCATCCGGCCAATAGGAAACGGCCAGTATCTAGCATTTAAAGGTTCGCGTGAAGCAGTCCGGCTAATATTGTTTGCGAGAATTACTCGGTGGTCAGCAGCAGCTACATTCAGAGCTGAAAATCCATCCATTGTAAGTGAGCTGTTCATATCTTAAACAGGGCTTGCGGGAACTTTAATGATTGAGACTTACAAATGGGGAGATTTAGTATATGTGGGACAGGTGGTGTGATGTAGGGGAGCCAGGAAAAACCAGTCACATTCCACACTATAGTTTTGATGGGGAAATGCGATTGATGGGCATATTTATACTTTTTAAAGCCATATACCCAACAGCTCATTACACAACAGCGTATAGAAATACAAATATGGAAAACATTTTCTGGCACAATGGAGATCATTTATTTTGGGATCTGCATTAATTATTTGGCTGAACTTGCTGGTGTTCCTGTGATAACCTGCTTCAAGGGGCTAAAAAAGCGACACAAATGAAAAGTTAAAATGGCCTCAGAAGTACAACTATGACGCGAGTTTTTGCGCGTTGATATCCTGTGTGCAGAAAAGCAGTAAACCAGCCAAGGTAGGAATGGGCATTTAAAGTCCTCGGCAAGTTCTGCAGCTGCCAATCATCACTTAGGCCACCATGCATTGGTTACTTCAGTTGGCTTCATTTGGATTGGACCACGAGATTTTTTACGGCAGATGGAAACCCCACCCATCATAGGATTTGAAGCTACATTTCTCATATACGTGTGTGTGTGTGTGTGTGTGTGTGCGTGTGTGTGTGTGTGTGTGTGTGTGTGTGTCCCAAAGGACATTTGCCCAGTTGTATCCAGTAGCTCACATTCTCACACACAAAAACAACACCTACAGAGAAGAAGATGCAGTCTTGCCATGCAGTCTGCAGACTGCCATACATCTTCCAGAGAATGAAGGACGAGGGCACTTCTGCTTGGTCATGCCGTGTGAATAAACTGCGCCCACAGGACAAGTGATAGACTTACTATTTCTCAGTGCTAGATGGAGGCAAGCAGGTGTAATTACGTTACGATTTCCTCCATTCTCAGCCTCCGAAGGTCACTGCGAATGTTTGTCCCTCCTCTCAGCTATTCACTGACCAACTTGATGGTTAAAGAAAAGAAAAAAACGTCCTTAACAAAATGACATCGATAAAGCTCAAGGCGAAATGCAGCGTCGGTCGATGTTTGGTCTCGCGCGCGATCGTCAGCGTGTTTAACCCTGGTCCTGGGTGCCTGAATCGTGACTTATTGCCTTCATCATCGCATTGTAGGTCCACTCATGCAACCCAGACAAAACTTTAATGGGAAAGAAGGTGTTGTAGCGTGTGGGCTGTCGGAAGGACGTAAAGGATTAGACTAACAAACTGTCTCTCATCCTGCGACAGCAAGCGATTGATTTTTGACAACAGCTGACAGAACGACAATTACAAATCCAAATAATCATTTTATGAGGAAAAGCACAATGCGAATACCCCGTTATGTAATAACGCCACAAAATGTAACAGATTTTCACCTCATTATGTAATAGCACCCACATTTTGTAATAGCTTGAATGCAATAAGTTATAAAATTCAGTACACTTTTCAGAAATTATTACCTATTGTGCCTGTTGTTACAAAATGCAGAGTTGTATTTTTTAACAATGAAAATGGAATACTATGCTTTATGTAATAAACAACAAAAACAGACTTCATTTTCACTCTAAAATGTAATATAAGACGGTGTTATTACACAATGTGTTGTTACAGCTCCTGTATTGGACACTATGCCAATATTACTTATGCAAGTTTAATGAATAAATTTAAAAATTACATTTGGTTCACAGGATAACTATCCATTGTCAGTATAGAACTATTTTCTACATGCCTGAATTTGAGCAAATACAATTATTTTGCTCCCAATAATTTCATGCAAATAAGAAATCTGGACTAGATATTAGATGCTGGCAAATACATAATTCCTTGTTGGCACACAGACTGATTGTTAAAACCCTTTTAATCTCTACATATGCAGAAGAATTATAATCTGTTTTTTTTTTTTTACCTTATTGAAAAAGACACTCCTGAGATTTGAAGGCAAGAGGCAATTCTAAACACTGTAATGCATTGAATAGTTTAATCACCATTTTTTTGGGCAGTCAAAAATGACATTTTCCAAAAAGAGCTTTTGCACCTTCATCTCGTGGAAAAAAACGGATAAGAAATCGCAGTCACATCCTTTTCTGGGTCATTAAATAAAGCAGAAAACTTATATGCTCCAGATTCCTCATATTAATGCAAAGGTTTCTGTGTGCTTTCGATTACCAGCTTATACTCTCTTAAGCATGTGATAAACTATAGTTCCGAGCAAACTACCATATTGTTCTTCACGCCTTGATTTGTGATTAGAGGTGGGCCAGTCCCCGACTTTTCACTTCTGATCCGATTCCGATACACAACTGCTGATCCCAATATAGGTTCCGACATATGAGCTTTTTACTTTAATATTTTAATATAATAAATATATATATTTACACTTTATATACGCACGGAAGGTCCATCACTGCCCCCCCCCCAATCCCCAACGCTGTTTAGCTAGCCTAGCAAGTGGTACTCTACTGCCAGAAAAGAGGAAAACAGACCACATTAGGTGGGGTAGTGACAGGACGCATAAACATCTGCATTAGACGCATCAATTCTTACCCACTGAGCTCCCAGCTGGTCGGGTTAAGACAGCGAAACAATATGTGTCATAAACAAAGCTCCAGTGACTTTATACATAATTATATACATGTACATAATAAGCTGTTAGCTGAAATTCTCACACTGGAGGGATCAATGACAGCTACTTTTCGTGGGACTGGGGAAGTCTGCCTGATCAGGAACACCATCACGCCTCGAAACCGACTTACCGTCACCGTGGGTCCATATGGGCCTGCCGGGTTCTGCTGACTGAGTGAGATTGATGTTCACAGCGGGTAAGTGGGGAGCCCTTTTTAGCTCGCGAAGGAGAAGAAATGGAAGAAGAGGGGGTGGCTGGCAGGGTGGGGGATGGGGGGGGGTGGATTCTGTAGGGTTCTTCAGTGTGAGGTGGACTGTCGTAAGGGAGACTGGGCCTGCGTCTGCTATTCTCATACCATGTAATAGATATTTATAGATAGCAGACATAATGTATTTACGAAGCCTCATGTTCTTGGATGTCTATTCTACAATTTTATAAATCTACGTCCGTAACCAGGAGCCCAGTTAAGAGGACTAGAAGTGCACTTGTGTACTTTTCGACAAATATATTCAAAATATGGTCACTTGTCTGTACACCAACTAGAACTTCCATCCATTTCTCTTCCAAACTTCCATCCAGGTCAGGGTCCGTGGTGGGCAAACTGGTGTTCCAGGAAATTAATCACGCGACGTCGCTGGAGGCGGCTACCAGTGACGGGGACGGCGCGTTTCACGTGGCCAACCTATTTATCCGTTACATAACATCTCTCCGTGCGCTAGTTCAAGAGAGAAAATGGGACGCGCTGTGGGTCGTCTTTCCACGGATAAATATTTATTCCCCTAAGAATGACCCGGGCTGGCAGAAGAACCACCCCCATGGGTGGGGGGGCAGATTAATTTCATGTGCTTGTTGCCTTCGTGAAAGAGCCACCTCTTTAAACGATCTAACCATGGTTCCCCACCAAGTCTTTAAATGTTTAATGAGAGCGTATACAATATAAAGTACAATACGCATGAGATTTCAGGAGGAATAATGTCTTTTTTTAATCTCCAACTTTATTCGTTTTGGGTTTTTTATATATATAAATCCGTATAATCACTGGCTCTATGGAGTTATTTTTCCAAATGATGAGTGATGAGCATTAATGAAGTCCGTCGCTGTTTGAATTATACTCATTTGGGTTTTCACGAAAGAGCAAGAGGTTTGAGAGGAGTTATCGATGAGAACGAGATACACAGCTCCTGGGAGAGTGTCTAAGTTCTAATGCAAATCACGGCTCCGAGAGGGGATTATGAAATTCAATGGGAGATTATTAATAGGCTGTTGTGCTTGGCACGCTGCTCAGATACACCGTCCCCCCGTGGGCTCCGGAAACATCTGTACCGTCTCTGTAGAGTCCAGGCAGCGGCTATGCTGAATTACGACAATGCATATCAGCTCCGAGCTGAAAAATCCATCCAAGAGCTTCCTTATCCTAACCCACGTATCAAATTACATTTCAACGGCTGCCAGTTGCATGCATAAAAGCTCGATTCTTAATTTCGCTTCTCGCCTTCCAAAAAGTACCCCCCCCCCCCCCCGACTGTCAGGCACCACATGCTTTACAAAACCCCGGTGTGTCAAACCGGGATCAGAGAGCACCCCTCCCTACACACGTCAGATGCGTTATCGGGGATCAAAGGGCCACGATGACTTCGGCACACGGTAGACACACTAGCTGTTTAGGGCAGATGGGAAGGGAGCTCATTGTTTGGGTCAAGCTGATATTACCCTTTCTGTATATGAAGAAACAAAATAAATTCTCGCTTAAAATAAATATTAGGGGAAGTTTTCTGCTCCACGGATCTGTATGACATGGAACTGGACAAGGACATGATTAATAACTTTAACCTTCCAGGCATCTGTATGATTTCAAAGGCCTTGTTCAACAAATTGGCTAAAAACTGGCATATCAGGGGAAAATGTTATTGTTTAATCCAAAAAGGACTGCTTTACAGAACCAAATTTAAAATATTTACTGAATCTGTCTAAGGCTAAGAGCCAGCCGCTCTATATCTAGGCATTCAGCCGTGTGAGTTAAAGATTTAGGAGCTGTGTTCGGATTTCGGATTCAGTGTGAAATAGGCTGCCCTTAACACACATGCTCTCAAAGCTGGTAAAGTGCTCCAAATCCTGCATTTTTAATGCAGTGGCTCCCAGATCAGCTGCACTAAGAAGTGGAACACCGCCCTGCCAGATGATGAAGGAGTTAAACAGGACACCAGAGAGGCAGTGAATCAGCGACACCCCCCGCCCCCCCCCCATGAATTCAATCAAAGATGAAATGCTGATCTCTCATCATGCGGGTCCTCCATTGAGGTGGAATCTTTCTGAGGGCTTTTAGAAGATACATGCAGAGGTATTTACCTCGAATGACATGATAGCATCCAACGATGCGCTTTACGGATTCCCTCCGAATGAAGCTCAGCCCCCTCAGGTTTATCTGAGCGTGGCGACTTACCTGCCTTTCAGCTCTACGCTGACAGCACAGGCCCCGGTTCGACCAGCCTCCCCCAGATAAGCCCGAACCTTAAGAACATCGCCGCCCCACTGAATAACATTAGAAGTAATCCGACCATGGGGTAACATGGGAATCTCCGTGACCCATCTGCCGAAACCGTTTACGCCTTCATTAAGCGGGATTAGCGAGGTGGAACGGAGTCATTCAGGGATGCTTGTGTTGACGGGCAGGAAGATCCAACAAGGTTGGGGACGGCATGGCAGTACCCCACATCGATACGCATTTGACACTCCCCAGCTTGAGAGGGAAGTTGGGTGGGGTGGTGCCAATTATAATAGCCCATCTGTAGATCAAGCCTCCTCTTGTGTTTGCAAATGGATTCAAATCACATGACACACAAAAGCAACTGTTATGTGTCTTGGCCTGGAAACCATAGGACTTAGCAGCAAATGAGCAATTTGGTAGAGTGAATATAAGTCTTGTGCATTTCTACATAAGGATTAATCGCATGGGACAATAAAATGTGCCGAAAAAATATGATGTCATGTTTAACCAGCTGCTGCAGATATTCAGCTGGCTTATGAAGACCAGTATGAAATTAGGAATGGTCGGAAACATCGCGCCACCACTCGGTGGGGTATGCGTCTTTATTCAGTGTCCACTTGGGTTTCTTTCAGGTCCTCTGATTTGCTCCCGCAGTCTGAAGCTACACTGCTGTAGCAGATGATATGGCATCACTGAATTGTCCTGTTTGTGTGGCATTGAATGTGCCGTTCAAAACAGCTTCCAGGGTCTGATGACCCGAGGATGACCATAACCGTGAATGGGGTGTGTGGTTCTGGGAAATGAACCAACCAATAGCTGTCAGTACTTACTATGTAAATTAATTGCCATCACAGTTAAATAAAAAGAAGGCGATGACTGTAAGTCACTTTGAAGTCTACTCAGGCTTGCTGATAATTTAGTGGAGTGAAAAATGGAACCAGAATTTCAAGAAATAAATGTTTAAAATGATTTAATTAGATCTGTATTGCATAACTCCATTTATTTAAGAGAGTAATCAGAAATAAGAAGCGTTTTCCCTTCACAAACTCATGCCTTTCCGAGTTAATTTCTCCACTGCTTCATATTTATACACCAGCTGCTGGTCTTACTTGAAACCCTGCTTTATATCCCCCCAGTACTTTGGTGTTTTTTTTTTTTTTTTTTTTTACTTTAAATTATTTCAAATCACTGAATATCATTTAGTATGTAAATGTGGGAGAACAAATGCAGAAATAAGCATATTTCATAAGTGGGGAAAATGAGCATGAAACAGAATCGTGTGCCAGTTCTTGGTCTTTTTGCATAATTTTATAAGACTAAATTCAAGAATGTCAAAACAAATCAGTAACATAGGCGACTCCCAAAGCTTCATATCGCGGCAGCCAGTGGGCCTCGTATGTAACGCTCCACGGCTAAGGAATTTCCATCCAGTCTGTCTTACATGCAAAACTCACCTTCCGCTTTGAGTTCTGTGGATTCCACACTTAAGCCAACACCTCTGGCCCGACCCAGAGGAAAATCAGCAACCTGCCATCAATCGCCATCTGCCAGCATACTTGAAGACACACTTTAAAGAATAAGTCACGGCCGTCAGACGGTAAAGAAACTGTATAACACAATATGCTACAAATTGCTGTAAGTACAATTTCATGTATAGAGGGAAACACAAACGGTATATTTCATTTATTATGGAAATTAAAATATGCATTTGGTTATGTGATAAAAAACATTTTGCCGCTGCACTGGAAAGACCAAACGGCATCCAATCAAACAGCACCAACCCACACAAATTCATTTTAGCAGACTGTGTGTCGGCTTCAATCACGTAATTACTTCTTTATTAGATCAGGGAGGTTGATGATTAACTGATGCTGGACTGGGAGGTATAAGCATCTAGCATGGAGCATCGGGTAGGATACTGGTTAAATGTCATGGACTAGTAACAGAAGTTTTTCCGGTTGAAGTCTCAGAGAAAATCCAGTAAAGAAAGGCACTTAACTTGAGCTGCTCAGGTAAAGTATTCAGCTTTCTGCATATCTACAAAACTAGGCGCCTGCTAGCCTTTCACCACATCGTGATTAAAATGCAAACGTGTGAATTTATTTCTCAACTCGCAATCCTGACCATACCAGTTTTTTTTGAGTGTGTGTTACACTTTTTGTAATATGCTGTTTACTTTCCGGGTTTCCTCAAAAACATTCTAGTACCACTGCAACCTTCACTTGGACAAGTGGGTCGAAACTAGTGATGGGGTGTTTGTGAATAGGCTGCTTCTAAGAACCGACTCTTTTAAGTGAACGTCTGAACGACGAGAGCCAGCTTATGTGAAGAAGAGCCATTTATTAAATGAAAATAATGGAGTTTTTTATTGAAAAATAAAAAAGGGCTGCCTGAGAGCCGAAAGAGTTGGTCAGAACGGAAGGTTCTGCTCTACCTAAGTTTGGCTTTGAGGAGGCTTTTGATCTGTGGCTGAAGGCGAGGAAGGAATCTCGAGATGTGAAGACAAAAATACATGCACAAAAATGCATTCTGCCAATAGCAACACCGCAAGATAGATGTGCCGATACGTAGTGTAACAGCCACACAAATTTGACCTTTTTGCATCTGTGGAAGCAGTCCCACTTTCAGCGTGACGATGATTTTGTGGCCAGTGCATTTCATGCCTGGCTAAGGAATCTCCAGTACAGTTAGCCACAGTGGCTAATGCTTTTGAGCAGCAGGAGAGAACCTAAAAAAAAAAAGCGACTTGCGTATCCCTCACAGCAACTACGACAGCTAAGTTCACCATTCACTAAAGGTTATTTAACTGAAGCTCACTGCAACTGTTTCGTTAAGCTCTTTATAAGTCAGTTTCCACCAGGGGCTATTTTTCAACAGAAGCTCGTGGATCCTTTTGCTGTTGAGTCGGCTTCTTTTAGCCCTTGTCACGGACACCTCAGAGATGGGGAAAAAGGTCATTCTCACTCACTGCCCCGGCACACTTTCCACGGGAGACAGAAGACGCTTCACTGAAACTGAGACGCGTCAACGGAAACTGCCCCATAAAGCGGCGTGACGATCCAAGGACGATAGAGTCAGCAGAAAAGACGACAGGCTTACGGAGGTGAAGCTTTGCGGCTTCTATTCTAGGCTGGTATCGTCATGCTTGTCATCCGAGAGAAAATCAGGACAGGCATCGCTTTTTTCATTCCGGCGTCTGTCCACCACGCCAGCGGCGCTGACACACGTGTCCATGGTATGTGAAAAGTGTAAATTAACCCGACGGCAGAGTGTGATTTGCATGGTGTGTGTTATAGCCCTCTTCCCTTTCCCACTCATATTTTCATGCTGTCTTCATAATCCACACATTTACGCATCCCGTTAAAGCCCTTCCACTAATTAGCATAACAAGCCATCAATGGTCATGCCCAACGTGCACATTCTCCTTAAACCTTCTCAATCCCACTCTGTTATACTTTGCTCCAGCGTCACTTCTGTTTTTCTCGCACAATTTCCATGAGCTCCTGGACCCTTGAACTACGCGCAATTCAGCCCGAATACATCAGCCGTAAATTGGCGGGTACTGCTAAGTGGATCACAGACAATTCGAGATGATTTGGGTTTGCTGGGAACAGTGCAGGAAAGATCTTAATGAAGCACCTTTCGTGTCTTCAACAATAAATCGTCTGTAGTAAATAAAACAAAGCACGACATACATAATTAGAAATTATAATCTGAAACATCTGACTGCTGTATTCCTCTACTATGTGGAGAAAAGCTTCCATGATCACAGCTCATCTACGACGTACCACCTTATGATCCTGAACAGAATCATACAGGAGTAGATGAGGATCTTAATTACGAAACCAAAATTCAAAAGTAAACATTCCCATTGCTTGTGACAGATTACGAGTTCTGTCTTTTTAAGAAATGTAGTGCATCCAGATATACTTTGGGTCCAGGGTAAATTTTTGCATGCTTGTTAAGGTGCATTTACACTGTAATATCAAATGAGGACCCAACATCATCCATTTTCCAACCGCTTATTGTGTGGCTACTGGGGTTTGGAGAATATTCCAGGTGGCCCCGAAATGAAACGTGTAATTTGCGAATTCCCCTCGCAAAATCATTTATAGCACGAAAAGTTCTGTCGTGCGTCAACACTAGCCGACTATTCCACTGATTTGCACCTAAACATTTTGCATATTTCTATTTAAAAACTGAGGAATTTAGTCTGGATTCTTACTTTGCGTGGTAAATGCTGTGGAATTTGGGCCTATTGTTTTCCAGTGCTAACAAAGCACCTAATTGGAGCCCTCAGAAGTGAACTTCACAGTATCCTATACTGCGCTCCACATTAAAAATGCATGACTATAGCTGAGTCCATCTCCAGAGGAACTTGCGAATAAGGAGCTGCAGTGATCATGTGAAGGCCTTTGATACCGGAGAGCCGGTGTTCGCTGGGATGACACGGAAGACTCCAGGTCAATAAAACGTGCCGCGGTTCACAGCGGCAGAGAAACTTTCTGAAAGTTTTTTTTTTCTATAATAAGCAGTAAAAAAAAATAAAAATAGAACAAATGAATCTGTCGTGTGCCTCAGGTCGATGATGCATGCAGGCCCTGTAGGACTGGCTCCTTCCTGCTTATTGGTCACTTCCTGTGGATGCGTGACTGCGATCACATCCCATATGGCTTCCGTAAAATGCTTCGGTGTCGAGATCCGCTGCAAGGAAGGTCCTGGACAGACGGATGTAAAATATGGCCCATTAGTGGGATTCATTCAGGCAATTGGCAGCAGACACCTTATGCGCAAATTAGTGCATTAGACTCATCCTGTTCGTTAACACCCTTCCAGATGACGCGAATGCATCAAACATGGGTTGCTTAGGGAGAAGCCAAATCCATCCCAGCATTGAAATCCTCCCCGATTCCATCATATTCAATCACATTGGTATAAAAAGTGTATTTTTCTTACAGGTATGCTAACAATTAATGGGCTGGTTCACCACCTTAATGAAATAAGTAAGAGTTGGGCTCTGCACAGAGGTGTTAAATTCATCTGTATTTATATTAAATAATGTACGGTGGTTAAAAACTTGTCCTCTCTAGCTTCCGGGTAATAAGGGAACCAGGAACTATGGCACTGTGATGTACCGTCAGTCTCCATAACTATATCACTGTAGCGCTGTGTGGCTCATCCGAAAGTCACAGCAAATGGAGATGCTTGAATGGCCAATACAAGTAATATTATGGATTTCAGCACAATGCCGTCTTCAGTGTGCTAATGACAATGTGCATCACTAACTTTTTAAAATAGACATACTCCTGAACACACCCTGCTGGACGGCCAGTGGTAACACAGCAAGTATCGCGCGAGATGTCATGAGACCACACCCATAATTAAAGCAAGTGGTATTACTCTAGATTCACATGTACAGACAGTCCCCAGGTTACGAACGAGATCCGTTCCCTAAGTCTGTCTTTAAGTTGAAGGTAAGTTGGAAAAATAATAATAATAACATTAATAATAATAATAATAATTATTATATACAGTAATAATTAAAGTAGCTGCATACAGTACTGTACTGTACCTTGGACCAACAAACCGCTGAAACCGGGCGATGATTTCACAAGCATCACAGAGCAGACCATGCCTTTGTTATTACGAACCATTGTATTTAACCTGAATTTTGTAATAATATATAAGGCATAACATAATTCATCAGTAATATGATTACCAGACAAAGAACTGATATCGCCAAAAGCAGGTGAGGGAGGAGTCTTCATTCATCATATTCCGTGCAACTGCATTTAAGGCAAAGATTTAGCCCCTTTTCTGCTGTCCAGCACTCTGAAAGGTACCATACAAATAGGAGTGAAGCCCGTTTTCCTGTATTTTGAATGTTATTAATAGATGTAAATGCCGTCGAGAATGGAGGTGTCTATTTCACACGCATCGTCTTCCTTAACCTTTTTAATTGCAGAAGGTCTATGTTTATGAAAACAGAAGAGTCAGGAGGTTTTAAAGCGCACAGTTGCTCATATGGTCTGCTGTATATAATGGCAGGGCACTGGGTTAATGCTGGGGCTTTGTCTTAAGCCAGCTACACTGTACTAAACTAGTGAAGCTCATATTGTTTTTTTGTTTTCACAATTGATCTAACATATTGCTCAAATACGATTGGTTGCACCCTTTCAGTAGTCGTAAGAGCTGATTGGCCGTACCCTTTCAATAGTCGTAAGAGCTGATTGGTCGCGGCCTTTTAATAGTCGTAAGAGCTGATTGGTCGCGGCCTTTTAATAGTCGTAAGAGCTGATTGGTCGCGGCCTTTTAATATTCTTAAGAGCTGATTGGTCACACCATTTCAATAGTCGTAAGACATTTGATACACACTGATGGCAAGGATTCCTGAGTGGGGGAGCATTTCAGACATGGTAATGCCTGTTGCCAAGAAAGCAGAGATTCGGTTACCCACCCCCCCCCCCTCCCCCGAAGCTGGAAAAGAGAACCTGGTGCCTGCTTCCCTCATCCAGCCAGATCTACAGACCGGGTCACTTCACAGAACCCCAGTGGTAATGGTGCTACTTAGTCCCAGGCCCCAGGTATGCCCATGGGACTCTTCCTGGGCCCAGTGACCCAGAAGATGCGGGGGGCGGACGCTACTGGCAGTGCCAGCAGCAGGCATCTGGGCGTGCCAGGTGGACCAGCAGAGGGAGGGAAGCATGCGAGTCGCGTGGGCCACGTCCAGCATTTAGCTTCGCAGCTTGGAGTGCAGCGGCTCGGTGCACAGACCCGTCAGCTGGAGGCTCTCTGTAGGGGCTCCTGGAGGGGTCTTACCAAACACACTCAGTATCTCATACTAGCACTGCAGGCACTGAGCACTGCAAACTTCTGCACACTGCCAAACCCCTGCTATCAGAGGTAGAAAATTCAGGTTCAGCAAATACAAATCCAGACCAAGATTTTCAATAAACGGAACCAGTTCCTTACTCAGCAGCTGTCACTCCTTATACTCAGTTGTTTGGTTGAAACAAAATCTTGGTCTGGATTTGTACTTTCGGAACCTTCCACCTCTGCCTGCTATAAGTATTTACATGAAGTTCATGCCTAACTCAGGAAATGGCGTGTGTGGCCCAGCAGGGCTATGCCACTGTGCCAAAGACCGGAATGTCACCTGAGGGAGCCGTGGCAGAATGGTTACACGTCCATGAGTCCTTGAGCAAGGCCCTTAACCCCCAGCTCCATGCTGGCGGACCCTGTCCTGTGACCCCCCAAGCTCACTCTCAACTGCATGCGAAATGGGATAGGCAAAAAGATTAAATATCTCTATTCTATTGTCTACATTAACAGCATTACTATGTGTGATCCTTGTGCTGTTCTGTTGTTCCGTTGTGCGTGTGTATAACGATAAAGTTGCCTTTGACAACGTAGCTTTATTTAATTCCATAATCAGCGCAGCCTGAATATGTAGCAGTTTTACGCTTCTCTGAAAAAGCAGAGAAGTAGCAAAGGGGCACGCTGACCGGAGGGGGGAGATGGAAAATAATCCAAGTCTAATCACGGGGTCCCGAGCGGGGAGACTCCCGCTAGCAAACGAACAGCTGGCAGCCGCCGGGTTCCGTATCCAGGGTCACTTCCCCCATCGTCCTCTAGTGCTCCATCTGCCCCACGACGGTGTCTCGACTGTAAGGCTGTGAGAGCCCGACGCAGCTGACATTGATAAATTAACATCCTGACGTGTGAGATGAGGCGAGAGCGGCAGAATGGCAGCATGTGACTCCATCCAGCTCGAGACACGGATCTCTACGAGGAGCGAGCACTGGTGCGTCAAAAGGTGGGCGTGTCCGGAGGTTTATTTTTATTGGCCAAAAATGCTGTTGTCAATAAACGTTATTTCAGGAAGAGACCAGACATTCCATCAACACATATACGTCAGGCAACAACTATGATTTACAGATATCCGTAATTTAATGCCTGATTCATATTTGTTCGCGTACTGTTGCGCAAGACATTCCCAGCGCTTAACATTCACCGCCATACTTGCAGAAAGCGCAAAGAAAATTACATGCATGGCTCCTCCGGCTTCGCCACACTCTGATCCTGTCAACATGCCCCCCTATCGACTCGTCCACCTATTAACACACCCGCGAAATTTTCGATACACCCACAAACCTTTCACCATGCCCGCTAACCTTTCTATACCCCCACTACTCCAGCCTACGGTGACTTGTCCAGGTCCTCATCTGGTATATGTACATTAACCTCATTGAATATTGTGTCCATCCCGGTTCATTGCATTTCTGGCTGGAGAGGAAGCTGGCTGGAGAGGAAGCTGGCTGGAGAGGAAGCTGGCTGGGCACCTCATTGGCTTCACACCTCCCTGGTGGCGCCTTTAACGCCTCTCCACAGCCTTCTCTTTAGAGTTTGCTCTTTTCCTCTTTGTTTATACCGTTTCCAACCGCAATCCAAAGACATTAACTGAACTCCTGTTCCTATATTACCCATAATACATGCACTAATTTCCCAGTACCATGTCCAGGGGTGCAACTAGAAATGTTGCTCCCCCTGTCAAAATGCCACCTTGCCGTCTTGGGCCAATGTTAACACATAGTTTTACATACTGGGTGGTATAATGGCGCACTGTTGCCTCACACCTCGGGGACCAGGGTTCGAGGCTCCACCGTGGTTCCATGTGAGTTTGGAGCATGTCCTCCCCATGTCATCGTGGGGTTTCCTCTGGGGTTTCCCCCCACAGTCCAAAAACATGCTGAGGTTAATTGGAGTTACCATATTGCCGGTAGGTGTGTGTGTGTGAATGGTGTGTGAATGAATGGTGTGTGAGTGAATGGTGTGTGAATGTGCCCTGTGATGGGTTGGTGCCCCGTCCTGGGTTCTTCCCGGCTTAGTCTGCAGGATAGACTGCAGATCCCCCCTACCCCCACAAATCTGCAAAGGACAAGCGCTTACTGAAAATGAATGGATGGATTGTGCATAATTCAGGCCCCCTATAAAGTGCGGGGCCCCCCTGAATCTGCCAGGGTATCTATAATCCTGCTGCTTCCCTGGGTTTGCCTGCTCATTGTTTGTCTGATGTATAATGTTTGTCATCTTAGGTAGAAAATATAGATTGTAATCTTCCCTCCATCTTCTCTTCCTTTAAATTATTGATATTTGTACAGGATTTTTTTTTGCACAACATAAATTATTCCAGAACTCTGTGTTTAGCACCGTAATATCTGTCCTGCTATGAATGTCGCGTCGTGTGTCCAAGAAGAATATTATTTCGTTTCACTGTGTATTGTAAATGGCTGAGATGGCAATAAAGCGTTACTTGCCTTCACTTGAATTGGGAGTGTTAGATCGTGCACGGCAGTCGACTGGTGTTCTGTCGCTGCCTTATGCCCTGTGCATCCTGGGATAGGCCCCAGGCTTGCTGTGATCCTGCGCCAGATTAGCGACCGACGAAAATGGATGGATAATTGCTTTCGGAGGATGTGAGGCTGCACATGGGGTGTGGACACGGCCAGGGGTCTAAAGACACGAGGTGCGGACGTCCATCACGCGTCAGGCGTTTTTTCCTGTAGCTAAAGCAAGAAACTAGTGCCTGGATGAGATAAGATAAGGCACCATTAAAGAGTTTAATCACGCCGTCATGACTGCCACGGCTCCCCCCATCAAATGGCGGGGGTGGAGTGTCAGAGATAAACACCCAATTTAGCAAGAAGTAGGAGAGTGGTGATCAACGATTGCACGTTCATCCTCCCTGGCATGGATCTGTAACAGAAGGGGGACGTTATAATGAGATAAGTGCCCCAGTGACATGGCAAACCACTGCCCGCCGTGGAAAGCGTCTTTATTATGGGTCTGAAGCCACAGCCCTTGGCGGGGCCAGACACGTCTGCGTACGTGTTATACGGCACAGGTCTCCAAAAAGGGTACGTTTACTTTTTAGAAATGTTTAATGCCAACAATTTTTTAACTAAAAAGCCAGGCCAGGCTATAAATTTTGAAAAGCTTTTTGTTCAAGAACCTTTTGTAGCTCTGCATGAGCTCGTAAACAAAACCACCAGCGCACGGACACATTCCCCGACTTCTTTTCAGCCACCAGAAAACTGCTGCCTTTAGCTTATGTGTACTGCTGTAAAGCTTATTAACCGATAATTAAGATTCAGTGCCCTGGAAAGCAGGCATCCGTGGAGATACCTTAAGTCCGTTTTACCTGGAAATCTCCGGCTTCCTCTCAGGGCCCTCCCATCCAAGGAGTCCTCTCAGAGTTCATAACTAAAACCCACTGCAAAAATAAACAAAACAGGTCCTTGATACTCACCGCTGTGGCAAGCCATGCTTTCTTAGCAATAGCAATGCCATCTTTGACCGGAGCTGTGGAAGCCTTGGCAGTGGAAGAATGAGGGGAAAAAAAATGCAGCCAATCGTATCTGTACCTTTTAACCGGTGACAGGAATTCAGTTATTGCAAAAAGCTGCAGGTTTTGTAAACACATCGTCTCACAGCTGCTTGGCATTCCGACACCTTTATCTGCAGTACTGTCATTATGCAGTAGCCTTTACCAAATATTTCACCCCCCCCCCCCGCAAATGTTCCATCTTCCGTCACTCGGTAAATTAACGTGTTCAAGGACAAAACCACACCCCGCCTCCATTCCTTCCACGGTGTGGGTAACCTGGGAGTCACTGGGAGTGAATGCCTCACATTCCCAGAATGCTCGGCGAATTCAAGTATGATCCAGAAAGCTGCACAGACCAGATCTGCCCGGGCCACCAAACTCAAAATGGGACGCCAGTCTGTGGGGAACAGTCTGGTCTCGTTTCGGCAGAGCAAGGCACCAAGAATATTTGCGGCATGTTTGAGAACTGAGAGATACTGGAGCTCCTAACAGACGCCGCAACGCGGCCGTGCGCTATGCCAGACAGGGGCTGTCAGTGCTGCTGCCGGCAAGGCCTCATACTCATGTTCTCTTTCATCACCTCGTGTCCTCCATTATCACCCAACTGTTTTGCATAGAAGGAAAGAAGTCTTGTTTTTTTCCAGCACAGGAACAGATATTTTGGTAACTGAGTTCCGTAGTTAAGTGTCAAAGCATCTGAACTGACAGACAAGAATTTCCTCCCCACTAAAAATGTTCATCAGGATGGAAGTTTCTAGCACTTTCACAGGACTGTCTCTGACACCAAAGGTCACTGGCCATCATCTACTTGGCACATGTGGGCAGAACTCTTTTTTGGCCAGGAGGAAGGGGTGATGCACCTCTAGGACATTTTTGAGAAGAATGCAGCCATGTTCATTTTCAGGGCTTGACAGTTTGTGCCCAATGTGACAGAGAATGTCAAAAAGATTTGTGGGAGGCGGAGGCGTAAGTGCTTAGTTCATGGCAGGTTTGTTATTGCTTAGGAAAGAGAAAAGAAGGCTAAAATTCGACATTTATGGCTTTGGAACCAAAGGATTTTAAACTTTGTTGTGTTTTATTTTTTTGACCGTTAACAGAACTGAAAAAGCGGAAAGGACTTCAGAGGAAAAGCTAGTGATTGGTGAAATGAGGCTGATTTAACCTGGTGAGAGCTAATCAGGTAACCTAAATAGATGAATTAAACCAGTCAGTGATTGACATAACAACGCCCCCCATCTCCCCCCTCCCCCCCATAAAATCTGGAGCAGTATTTCTCTCCCGAGCGAATGCAGCCTTTTCATCACACCTCGCTGGTGTTAGCAACAGAAAAATAAAAAGGAAAAAAACACGAAGAGAGAATGACATTCTTAAAACGTCATATTTCGACGGATAAGTGAGAAGACCACCTCCCATGAAACTCACCTGTCTTTCAGATCCCGTGAAAATAATCTCCCCTAAAGGCTGAAGGACCTTGTGAGGTTTGCACTACGTGTGCTTGCTAATTAAAACGTCAGTGTCGATGTGCATGAATACAGGGTGCAACATTTCATGCCCTCGGTTTAGATTTTGTTCAAGACTAACTTCCTCTGACGGCTCTTTGATGCAAACTCGCACACGGGCCCACTCTCGTGCGCTAATTGCTTGTAGCATTGATGGGCACTTAGTAGCTTAACAGCAGAAGGTTCAAAGGTAATTGCATTTATATTTAGTAATTGGAAAAGTGTTGTGATTAGGCAGCCTTTGAACATGGAGGTAAAGAAACAAAATCATGAAGCAGCATGACGGCATGACCCTGACTTTATGCTGTTTTAAATGCCAACGGTATAAAAGGTTTGACCAATGAATTGTTGCATGGTTCATATTTGTATTCACTGCAATGAAGGGCACATGTTAATGCAAAATAATTAACACCACCCAGCCTTGGGGGATCAATCTGTCTCTATCATAGATTGGCTTTCAAAGGACGACCCGTCGCTACAGCAACAATACGCCAGACCGTGGTAAATGGTAAGCAGCCTCCGGAATCGGCGACGTATCCGTGAACAGACTGCCGGATTGTCGTGCGTCCTTCAAAGGAAATGGAGCCCCCCCCCCCCCCCTCTTTTGTCAAAGAGCGCCTGGTGGGCATGTGTGCGGCAAGGCAATTAAGAGTGGAACGGATCGCCTCGGCGGCGACCAACACGCAATGCTTTTTAAGGGTGTCGAGATTTGGAGACAGCATCGGTAGTAGAGGCTGTTTGTCACTAGGCTACCCAGCATCCCCGGGTCGAGAGAGAGAGCTGTGGAGCATCAGCTTGCCAGCGGGAGACCAATGCAGCACGTAGTTACGGGTTAGGAAATACTCACCAACTGGTTCTCCTCCCATCGATCTTAATGGGTCTTTCCATGGCATTTCCTGAGGTGGTGATGACCCCTTGACTCCATTTAGATGCCTGTCTCAACTCTGACTCAACAAATAGCTACCCATTTTCTTTGGTCATTTCAGCTGCAGCGAGGATTACGACTTTCATACGGATTTACACTCCCACCCTGTCCCATTCTATCCCCACCATGGTGCCCATACAAAGGCCAGAGATGTTTTTTCCCACAATGCATTTCATACTGCCACAGTTTGGACTTTCGAAGGAAGCCTTGTTTTTGCAGTGCCCGAACCATCACGGGTGGCCCCCAGATCAGTGCGTCGACACCCCCCGGGGGTTACGCAGTATGCCAGCGGGTACAAAAACTGATAAATCGCACGTGCCCGTACAGCTGCTGATTTACACCTTTTACTTTGATCTTAAAAATGTGCTTCGTACAAAGCTGTGGAAGGAGCCGCAAAATTAATTGTGGAATTTATGGGGGAAGTCATCCATTTTAATGCCCCCCGTAGCCACATAACGCTTAACGGCCTATTGTTTCAGCGTCAAAGGAGTCCTACTCCCCAGCTCCGTAGTTGTGTAACGTTACAGTCATTTGCATCATGCTGGGTTCTGCAAAGAAGCAGAAATCAGCAGAACAATGGTTCTCCTAGTTCCAGGCTTTCCTTGACTCATCCACGGAATAGAGCCAAAAGCTCTACCATTTAAATTATTACCGTACCTTCGCCAAAACATACGACTCTGTACCACACTTCCGCCATTAGCGGCATGACTGTCAGCAAGGTAAATGAAATGATTTTTTCTTTCTGCGAGTCTTTTTTCTCCATTATAACAGCCAAAATGATGGGAACATCAACTCAATTCGACTGAGCGATTTTCAAAGCTTTGTTGGATATTTTTGGCTCGCTGTTTGTTGGGTTTTTTTTCAGTTCCCTTTTATTTTATTTTATCTTTCATCCCAACAAGACATGTTATTTGGACCCAGACTTCTCACTTCCACTTTCCCCAGCAGGTCAATATCTCCATGGTTTCTGCCGGTAATTGCTCAGGCCAAGGCGTACGAGGTGCTCACGGCAGCCGGACCCGAGCTTTTAGGTCTCCGCGGGATCTAGCGAGAACACAATGTGACCTGGAGGGAGGTCTGCAAAACCGAGGCGAGACCCCGCTTGTGGGATGTGCCCCCAGCGGCCGGGAACAAAGCGGCATGAGCGGCGGGCGACGTTTGTTATTAAAACCGAGGGGAAGAATATCTCAGCTGGGATGGCGGACAGGACCACGAGATGCGGGGAATCTATTGGCGGGCATCCGGTTTTATTGACTATGTCTCCCACCCGTTTTGGGTCCGAATGCCATTGAAATGAAAACACCACAGCTAGGAATAAAGGCAAAATTAACAAATGGGATGAAGAGGGGATATGAATGCCCAGGGGGAGGTCGGAGTTTTTAGGAGTGGCCTGTAATATCTGATATCCAGGTTTTATGGGGTTGAGATAAAAGAGAGACATCAATATATACGTTGTAAGGAGAATGAGGAGCAGGTGGAGTAAATCAGTGTGCGAAAACCCTGTGAACCGACTTGCCCCCTTGAGATGGCCGGTGGTTATGTGGCCCTAACAAGGCCCCCCCCCCCCCCCCCCCCCTCCATACAGACCCCCATTTCCTCAGATTGGCTCCGTGAACAGCCTTGGGGTCACATAGAGGTGAACCAAAACTAACGAAGACACCAGCAGGTTCCTCCAAGTGCAGATATAAACATCTCTACTGACAGGAAGTTCAGCGAGAGGATGCTTAATATTGCAAGGGGTAAATAACCTTTGAATTTTAATATTTCTAGCTTCCTGGAACTCATTAATTACAAATGTGTTCCGACGCGAGGCAGCTGGGCGAGTAGTGTGAGATTGGAGTTTGCTATGAAATTCCGCATGTTCTTCTTTGGGAACTAAGTAATTTAGGCTGCTAGGTGCTGTCTCACGCCCTCCCCCCAAAAGGAGAGACATGCTTCACATCCTGCCCCCTTTTTTTGTTTTGGGCCATGAGAGTCAAGGCCCTGGTATGGGAGTAGGGGGGGGGGGCATCCCTTCACTTTTAACCTCGTTAGTGTAGAGCGAGTGCAGGGAATTTCACAGTCATGCTGTGTGCAAACTCATCTCAAATCTGCCCCCTACAGAGTGGGACGGACAATCGGGATCGGGGGGGACCACAACTTTCTTCAGTTCCCACATGATCAAACTTAATAACTTTTTCTTTCTAACTGTGCTGTCCATCCAGGCCAGAAAATGTGTGCAGAAATCCTTATTAGAGGAATGAAGTTGTCCCAAAAATAAGGGAAATCAAACCAGTTAGTCCTTGAATCAGCACAGAAGTTTTTTTCCCTGCCCCTGGAGACCAGTCATTATGTGAAACCATTCTCTCACTGGGGATTAAATGAATTCCACTCTAGGGTAAGGTGGTGCAGTTTTGCAAGTATCATGAGATGGTTAATCAGAGTGATGACTCAAGCTGAATGAAGAACCTCAAGGAGAAAATGAGGATTACATTTCGACATCAATCTTAATTTTGTCATTACTGAAGAGATATCTGGCAAGCACAGACTCCTGTTCCTGACCCAAACTTGTACTGCTGAATATGTCTAAATGAGTTTCACAACCTGCTCTCAAATCTTGTATGTTAAAGGGGCATTTTTTTTGCCTTGGCAGTAAAGTATTCTTGCCCTTATGTCACCTTCATGTATTAAGCAGATGCTTCTATCCAAAGCGACATAGAGGTGAGGATCAGAGAGCAGTGCCATCCAGTGTCACTGGAGCATTTGGGTTATTAGTCTTGTTCAAGGAACTAACGGTGACATCACTCTGCCAGCCTTAGGGTTTTGAACCAGCGACCTTCTGAGTCCGAACTCACAGAGCCACGCATTGCCCTTTGCTCTGGTACTTTGCTGTCAAGTGGAGATGTGGAACGTTTCTGCGAAGTCCACTGGGTCTATATACAAGGCACTGGGTTCATATTAAAATGGCAGCTTCTCCTGACGGACGCAGTACTGCAATGATTAATGACCCTCCGCCTACTGAAGACAATATAAAACCACATCTTCAATTTTATTCCCCCGACTCAGAGATGTGAAAATTGCCTCTCCCAAACTGCTCACTGGCCGTATTTCTATTGTATTACATCGCCCCTGCGTACAGTTACGAGTCAGTCATGAACAAAAGAGGACATGGTGCGTTTGCAGCTGTGATGATTCTCTGTCCTTCCATGTAGAGACCAGGGAAAGATCCCTTATCCCTTATCCCTTATCCCTTATCCCCAGCGATGCTTTGACCGTCATTAGTGTGAAAGAGAAATGAAAAAAAAAAACAAACACCGATATCTGTGTACCTGGAGGATGGAACACATTCGGTTAATTAGTATGTTTGGGAAGGGGGGGGGGGGGGGGGGTGTCTAAATCGAAGCAGACACATGTGGGGTGAACAAGAGATGCAACTACTAAGACTATGAAAATGTGGCCAGAGCCTCAAAACAGCTGGGCACTAGGGCTGTAAGGAGAGGGAGATGCAGATGATGATCAGTTGGTGTGTTTCATTCGACATTGTAGTCAGTGTCGTGATATCAGGGGTGGTGGTAGGACAGCATGCCGTACTTTCAGAACATTTTTAAATACATTTAAGAAGAAATACTGTCAAAGAAATTTCATACTGGGTACTGAATAAACATGACAGGAAATACAGAACTACAACCCTGTACTGGATAAGCAAATATGGAAAATTGATGAGTCAATGGATAGAAGAAACAGAGGATAATCTAGGTCATAAAAAAAAAGGCATCAACTTTGTGAGAAGACCCTGTTTGGTCTGACGGTCCAGCCTGGGAACCTGCACAGCCAGCAGAGGGCAAGATTCAACCAGCGGACGCTACCGGCCACAAGGTGGCGACCTGTGTGAGGTAGAGAGGTTCAGAGTCCTTCAGATGAATCCGAAGGGGAGCGACGTCGCTAATGGAGTCAAGAACACCACAAGCCTTCTCACACGGTGGGGCAATGGGGAAAATGTTTGTGCCGTAACGGCTTTACCCGAATGTCCTCAATGACACCGGGTGGTGGGCTGGGCTGGGGGAAAGCGGCAGGCCGAGGGGGGGGTCAGAGCAGAAATGAGCAGATCCATTGGAGAATACATTACAAGGGTTAGACAGTCAAGTGTGACAGCCTTCGCCATGTGTTTATAATCCGTTCAGAGCTTAATCTAATTACCGTTCAGTGCCCGCTTGGAGCATCTCGCCAGGGCGTGCCTTCGCCCACCTCTGGGCGTTGTGCTTATCTCGTCTGAGGAGCACTAAAGAAATCAATTACAGGCAATTACCATTATAGTGCATAGGATATCTTGAAAAAAATTTCCCTTTGTAATTATTTTGATTGTCTTTCTGACAGTATTGGTTGTTTAAAAACCTGAGAGTCTTAACAAGGCCCCTCAAAATGAAAATAACACAGTATCAGAAGCAGCAAACAACATTAAACAACATATATGATCTATACAGTACTGATATATTTTTGATTCATATTAGTGTTTCTTGCCTAAGAGATGTTTACTTAAGCTGTATAGGGTCATCAAAGCCTGTGCCAGGAAATAGAGTGATTCTAGGTGTCATTAGCCAATGATATGTTTGAAATCAATGAGTGACAGGTGAGGGGGCATTACGGTGACCAATTAGCTTTGAGCTGCAGATTTGGTATACTGTGGTTTGATATACTTTGGTGCGATATGCACTGTAGCGGAGCATACCACATAATTCAGTTTTGGTATACTATGGTTTGGTATACTTCAGTGCGATATGCACTGTAGCGGAGCACACTACATAATACTGTTTTGGCATACTATGGTTTGGTATACTTCAGTGTTATATGTACTGTAGTGGAGCACACCACATAATACAGGTTTGGTATACCCTGGTTTGGTATACTTTGGTACGATATGCACTGTAGCAGAGCACACTACATAATACTGTTTTGGTATACTATGCTGGTGAAGAAAGGTACAGCTCAGTAGCCACAATATCTTTTAAAAGAGGAGATCTTGTGGAAAAACAAGGTAAAAAGACTTCTGTGGAGTGGTGGTACTTTTTGCAGTTTAAAGTCCGACTCGTTTATTAAACATGAGGATGTGCAAAATTTATACCGGTTACTAAATTTTGAGCATCATAAAGTGTCTTTTTATTTTAGTCGTACTACCAAACTACTCACCAAACTGTACACATAAATAAATGTCTGAATAGTGCCAAAAGCTGGCGTCCCGCCGGGTGTTACTCCCTGCTGACTATCGCGCCTGCGTGATATAATATCAGTATGATATTGCCCAGCTCTGTGCCCTATGGCTTAATTGCTCTAAATGGTGAGGAAGCATGAATCTGCAAGACTTGCCCACAGGTTTCCCTGCTTCTTCGGAGGCAGACGCCGCTTTCAGGTTGGGAGCCTGTTGTAACGTCAGCATTTCCACCTAGAACTGCTCCGCTCTGCGGTCGGCACGTTTCCTCTCCTGATTTTACAGCACAAGCAAACCGATTTTCATTTCTTCCTTTACTGAGCTCGTGCAGATTTATATTAGTTTCTGAATTGTTTGATAATAACGAGACAAAGAACCCTGAAGTGTTATATATGTATTATTCAAATAATGAATTTAAACAATATTCTATGCATAAATCTCAAACAATGTTATTGGATGACACCAATCAGCAGTATATGCTTATAAAGGTGAAAAACCAGCAGGCTATCTGAACAAGAGATTAGCTGTCTGTGTTAAAAACAGCCTGCCAGTTCGGGCAAAGCCAAAGACGGCCCAGAGGTTGTATGAAGACCCGCCGTGGTTTTGCAGTGTCCCACCTCACCAGCTTTGCTGATGGAACACGGTGTCCTGTCATCAAAGTCGAGGGAAATCAGGGGAACAGGTACTCATCTTCCTGGGGTGGGAAGTCGCTGATCCGCTAATTATTCCTCCTCGGCTCTTAATCGTTTAAGCACTTATATAGACAGTGATTCAATGCACGGTTTGTTTCAAGTATAAATCACTTTCTAATTGTGGAGCGACTCTCCAAGTGGCTGAGCTGCAGCTCACGGGGAGCAGAGCAGAGCGATCCCACGTCCCTGAACTTGCCGGGGCCAAAGGACACCAGAAGGGACGATGCTTATTACCGCGCCTTCTAATTAAAGCTAAACGCTTAAAGAAATTATAGAGCCAATTCAAATCATTTTTATCCTACGACGGCAGACTACAAATATCATCCAAAACAAAGCTTTTAAATTACAAGCACATATATATATACACGTCGATCCAGTGCAGGGTCAAGGGGGGGTCTCAGGTACCTGAGAGAATTCCCCCAAAACTCAGGGAGGTGTCGACTTTATACACACTGAGCTGGGCCAGGATTCCAGCAGCAACCCTCAGAGTGTGACGAAAAAGTGCTACCCACTGAGCCACTGTCTTTATAAACTGATTATTTTCACATATAATATGAATGTTGCTAAAGCTCTTTTAAATGCTGATTTCAAAGCTGTTTCCTTTGGCATGGGAGAGCAATTGTGCTTCAGGTCTGCTGCCAAAGTGGAAGGTTCATTTTCATGTCATGGTGTGCCAAGTTCATACTGTCCACAGGTCCTAGAAAAGGGGACTGGCTGATCAGGAATGAGGGCCATCCGTGACTGTGAACAGCTAGAGCAGGGGTAATGAAATGGGGAACAGTTTGGACCGCACAATCGATTCCTCCCCTCCTTTTTTCATGTACCCCAGGGGGCCTACCATCCCCAGTCGGCAGAATTCAGGGTTGCCAACTTTGCTGAGCTGGCTGGAGTGAGATTTCCAACAAGTCTGCACATACATGCGCACGCATTTACATGTATGTGACAGTTTTATTACCTTTACATAGTCTGTAGGGTTTGCAAACTACCCCGATGTTTTGATGTAGCCAAGTTTAGGTTTATAACAGAATAATACAAATTTGCCGTTAGATTTCTTGCCTGAGAGTCTGAAAGTGCGAGTGTGACGCCCGATGCGTGAGAGCTGGCAACCCTGAACATTTTATTATGGGCTGCGGACCATGGCTTTGTGCTGCTGATGGAATTTGGACCTTGGGGAAAAATAATAGAGTTACCCTAGAGGGTCCACAGACACACTCCTTCGCACCTGGCTCACCTCCCAAGCGTTGACTGAAGCGGATGACAGATGATGCTCCATATCCACTCTTGAGGCCGTGACTCCGCACCTCCCGTGACCTGATATCAGTTGTTCTCCCTCTGAAACCACACCAAGCAAGAAACCGGGCTAAATTCAACTGACTCAGCATAATTACCTCGTCCAGAGCACATTTTTCTTACAATACAAATATTCCAGATCATTTCTGTCAGACGTAGCACATAACGTCACTCATTTTATGTCCAATTACAGAGTTTAGCTGGTACATTATGGATTAAAAACTATACTTAAGAGCCTGTCTGGGATTTAAGCTGACAGAGGACAGTCTGTTCCCAATATTGAGGGTGTCATTCTTTGTTGATAAAAACGTAGCTCCCTGGTTATTAATTGATCAAGCTTTGCTGTTAATTAGGACATTAAACCCAAGCATAACTTCGCCCTGACGTTTCTGAATGCCTCCTGGAGGCAGGGCACTCCAATCCAAGCACTTTGCAGCAGGAGTAAATATTAACAGTTGGGCTATATACTTCTCTGTGGATTTATGGGGGGGGGGGGGGGGTCATGGTAACTGGGACACTCCTGCCATTCTGTGACATCATAAATCCCCGACTGTTTTGAGCTGCAAAGCCGTTAAGAATCAAACTGCGTACCCATATTACCGCAGTTCCGCTGTTGACCGTCACAGAATCACAAGCCTTTGTAAAGCCGGTGTGTTTGCATCTCTGAAATCCAATGACCAGTCTTGTGCACGTGGAAGAACCTGTTCATTCCTGTTTCTGGACTGACCCTTAGTTTAGCTGTTTTTCTCAGATTTGTTTCTTTAACCGCCAGCTTGGATGTGATAAATGGGTCGCAGCCCTTGTTTTAGTCTCTGGCTGTGGAGCTTCACTGGTCATTGTTGAGAGCTACTGGGAAGCCTGGGATCTCAGGGAGGCGGTGAAGTCAGTTGGCTAGTGGCTGGGGGACGAGATGAGGCTTGTGCTAGGTTGTGCGAGTCACACCACTACACACACAGTCGCACTCACCTGTCTACTTTGCCCTCCTGGCGACCAGATATTAAACTTCCCGGCTGGATGAGAGGAGAAGATCAAAAATAATTGTCCTCAATCGTGGTGCCCACTTTGCGTCGGCGGGAACAGGTTCTGCCGGCCCGCATTTCCAGCGGGGTGAGCTGGCACATAAACTGCCCATCTGGGCCTCAGATCGAAGTCCAGAGGCCCAAGCTGCAGGAAGTCCCTCCCACCTGTGAAAGCCGCTAACTGCAGATTGCCTCGACACTCCTGTGGCGGTAACTGATTGTCCTCAGCGGGGTTCCCGCCAGTCAGAAGCTCCACCCCCCCCCCGCAACTCCCACCTGCAGAGACTGATGCCTCTCTAGGCAGCCGATGATGTCTCTTCGCAGCCGCACAGGGTCTAGGCGATCATGATGCACAGCGGTAAATCCTGGCAGGAATGACTGTGACTTTGAGTATGAAGAAGGCAGGAAACACACACAGCATCAGAGCCAAGAGCACATTGTCTACAGTAAGCACCAGGCAGAGGAGTACACAATTCAAATTCTACAGGAATCACACACGCCTATGCCCGAAAGCAAATTGGTCCAAATGGTCTTCAGCGGGCAGGCCTGGCATTCCGGTCTGTCTCTATGTGTGGGCCACTCCCTTGAGGATGGGACAGGCACATGCAGGATAAATAAGCACGTGTGAATCATCTCAGCATGTCTCTTGGCTTTGAACTCGAGCTTTTCCCCATAATGAGGGGGTAGCTCTCTAAAACTGTCTTTGTGTGGTTCTACCAAAGGAGCGAGAAAAGCATATTTTAAACCTGATGGCCAGGAAAAAACAGAGAGCAAATGAGCAGGTAACAGACACTGATAGGCTTTTTGCTGGCTCCCTTATTCCAAAAATCAAACCATTGTGAAACAATGATACAACCAATGGTTAATTATGTTTCTGTCCGAAAAGTCTGAAAAGCTGTTGGTTATTTGTGTAGCCAGAGGAATCTGCCCCCTTGTCACTACACATTTCAGGAAGTGTCTTGCCTTCATGGACTCTGCATGACTTTGCATGCGCAAAGCAGACCTGGTTTAGCAGGCAAAACTCATTAATCGAGTCAAAAAAGCTAAACAAAGTTGTGGTTTGTGTTTGATGGTGTTGTACTGGTTAGATCTTGGGTCTGCATGCTTAGCGAGAATAAAGGCTGACATCAAGGAAGCTCTGGTAGCTAAACTGCATCCCCATGGAGACTGGTTGGAAAGTATTAGCTGCTCTTGGTAGTAGTCAATTTTAAATGAAGGTGTCTTTCTTCTGGTTGTGACTGATGGAGGGTTAGATGGGCCTTGCAGCAGTAATACGGGTGCACTGTCCCTTGGGTATCACACAGCTTAACAGTTGATAGAAGACCGGTACCAGGTTTGGCATTTCAGTAACCTGTGGCAGCCAAGAGTGACTTCATGGCCCTTCCAAGAAGCTACAGCCTGCACGTTAATGCAAGAATAATCACTCTGACTATGCAAGGTTTCCTTATATTTTTTTTAAAAAACAGGGCAAATTAAAGTGCAAAAGCACTTTGCCAGACCTTAGAAGAGATCCTACTCTTTCATACTTCCAAATCATGAGGATCAAAAGGGAAGCCAGGAGGCTCCAGAGGTCCTTCACAGATCCGGAGCAGTAACGGGTGTGACCCGTGACATATCTCTGTCCGTGAGGGCTTCTCAGTGGGTCACTGCTCATCACAGTCTTGGTTCTAACCATTTCCTCACGACGTCCCAGATGGCATCATCTCCTCTGGGTCCCGTGACTAGCAGCCAGTATTGACGTTTTTCCTCACAGTAGGGCGTGTTGTAGCGTGATTCTGCATGAGTAGGGCACACGGTAGGGGACTTGCATGCAATAACACAAGCCTGAGCACCTAAATAATCATGCCATCCCTGGATATATTGATGCTTAGAGAGAATATGTGCCAAGCTGAGATGCTGTGGGTCCACATTACGCAAACTTCCAGGGAATTGATGCGGTAACCTCAAGCAAGGGATTGTTTTGGTAAATATCCAGCAGTAATGCTCATTTTGTGGATAAAATTAAACTATGGGCACAGTCAGGGTGTATAAGGATTATTCCATGCTGCTGTCAACCTGTCACTAATCTAGGATCAGGTCGCTTCTTGTCAAAACTACTACAGCTCCTGGCTGAAATCACCTAACAAATGGTGCAGAATCATCTGGAACATCGATGCAGAAGCATTATTTGACTCCTGGAATGTTCAGGTATCACCTCTCCATGTGACCTCTATGTTGGCTATAAGTTTGGAGGCCATTCGCCTTCCAGAATCTTCTATAGCATCCCCACAGAAGATCTTCAATGCTTCTTTGAGGCCATGTCTCCGTTCTTGACATTCTGCACTACTTGGTCTGATGGGCTGAACCATTAAGCTTCGAGATGGAGAGACAACTGCCACCTTGAAAGGTAACTGGAAAACAGGCCTTGTCTAGCTAACATCCCCGCTGGATCATCTCCCGGCCTTTAATCAGAATGGATATTTATTGTATCGTTTAGTTACTCTTTCAGTCAAGTTTTGTCTCCTTGCCATTGTGTCCACTGAGTGCCATATGTGTTTTTTACTCCAAACTGCCAAATTCTATCTCTGAGCAGAAATTGCTTCATCAAAACTGGTCTTTTATGTTGATTTTAAATATTTTGCAGCTTCATCGGATTTTAAAACAGGCAGTTGTTGTTCACCTTGCAATTAGTTCAAGACTGAGCACGTACTGTTTTGTCTTATTTACCTCCCTGCTCAATAGCTTTTATAGCCTCTGCTTTTAGGAGATGTCCCTCATAAAATGACAAATTAGGAGTATACAGGACTTAAGAGTAGAGTATCTCTTTCCCCAGGCATGATATTAACATGAATTCCTCACATGCGGGACGGAAACAGGAGCCTGAATTGTAAGCGCTTACGTAACTCCGCTCAGCTCGGCAATGCAGGCGCATGGCTGAGCGCTAACTAGGAGCAAGATGGAGGAGTTTAATAAAAGGAAAATCTCTTAGGTTCAGAGGCACAAACAAGCTCAGAGGAAGGCAGTAATAAAAAAGATGAGAAAGAGTCAGACGCGCCCCTTGGGGGGGGGGGGGGGGCATCACTGACACCCCCACAGGAAAAATGGCTGAGACACTGTAGACCGCAAGCAGCATTTGAAAGCTTTGGCCTAGGGCTTAAGGGAACCGGCAACTGAATTGCCTTACACCCTATGCTTCCTACAACTGGGGTCACCTTGACCCCAACCAGGAAAACACTTATTGAAACAGGATGTGTGGGTCACATTTAAAGACTCACCAAGACTCTAAGAATCTGAAAGAATTAGACATATAAACTCAAATTACCTATTGGAGACTTTATTTGCAATTTAAAAGCAGAAAGATGGACATAGAAGCTTCCTGCCTCCTGCACCCTTATCCTTCCTTTTCTAATCTTCCTTCCTTTATCTGACTAGATGTAAGTCAAATGTTGGCATTAATTAAAACTCTGCTCCAGTGGTTCCTTTATGAGGGCTATTGTTTGTCTGGCGAGTAAATACGCAACACATTATGGTTTGCACTTTCTGATCAATCAGTCACGCAAGCATGAAATGGTGTGTGAGGAGAAATACCTGAAAGCCATCTTCCGAGAAGAGATGGATTTGTAGCTAGACGCAGAGCGACATAATGCACAACTGAGGGATGCTCAGCTCAGACTGCTCTGACTTCCATGTTAAATCTTCACTCGCGTGTCTTAAAAACAAGTGCCAAAACCAAGTAGCTCCATCTCCCGAGTAGTAACACCATCCATTCCGTCTTATTATCAAAGCTAAAAAAGATAGTTTGTGAACTAAAAAAATATACTGAGCTGCGATAGTCGCGTTGAAAAGGTCCTTGGTCGGGGGGAGCGGTAATTAGATTCATTGCTTCAGCCGGCTCAACCACCCATCAAGCATTGCTGGTGATGAGAGAAACAACTCACATAATACTAATTACCTTTCAACTGAGAAGTAGAGACTGATGAAGAGTGTGACACTAAGTGTCCAGAAGTAAGTATCCTCATGTAAACAAAAGCCTGAATTTAGGCGACCAGTACTGGTAGTCAAATTGTCAGTGCTCCAAAGTAAGAAGTTGTTTAGATGTTGTTAGAACTTCTCCACTGGGCGATGAGAGTAATTGGATGTTTGTGCTCATAATGAGGCCTAAGGAACAGGGTTAGTGACAGCACTGGCGGGACGTGAAACATCCTCGAGGAAGTAAATGCCTGCATCCTCCCACACTCGAGGAAACGTGGCAGCTCGGACGGATATCACCGTGTCAGAGCATGTGCTGGGGAGCGCCGCCTCCGCCGAGACCCCCGTCACCACGTCATGTCCAAACTCTCATCAAAACTCTTCTCCAGAGGGACCTTCTGCTTTTAAGATGGTAATGAAGATCCTAAAAAGCGGAGAACCCCATCTTTCATGTATATTATGTGAACCGAATCACACACCGCAAACCTCTCGCTCCATTCCCTGTGAAGAACTTCACGTCATTTATAATTTAACACCACAAATATACCGAAGCAATGTGGGTTGTGTCCTGCTCAGGTTCTTGCCATTCAGGATTTGAACCATGAATCCCTGGGAATTACTGTGGGACCATTATCATTATGGAGAACTACTCCTTATATTAGCCCATCCATCCATCTTGCAACCAATTATGCTAAACAGGGTTTCAGGGAAGTACCCTTTCCTTATAACAGTATTTCAGTGAAACTGTAAAATAGTACTTTTAAGGTATTCTAAATGGTTCAAAAATTGGTCTAAAAGCACAGATTTAATTTGACTATATAAGTGATAATCAAGTCTAAATTCATTTTCACATTCAAAACTGTGTTTAGGTGATAAAGACTTAAAACTGCCTGCGGTTTCCGGTGATTTAGTACAGACAGATGTGGGAGGAAGATTGGTGTTTACATGTTCCAGGTACCAAAACAAATCCAGGCTTTCCAATACTTTATCTCACTCTTCGTTAGTGGAGATAGCTCCAGGCTAGCTCCTCCGTCATCACTCTGACTACCATCATCATCATCATCATCATCATCATCCTCATTATCCACACCACCCAGGTGCTGGGAGTGGCTCACTCCCCCATCCATGGAAAAAAAGATGCAATACTCCACAGCCCCACTATGGGGGCGACACCTTGAGGGGAGAAGCAAATCAGGACGTGACGGGGCTGGTGTCAGTGTAACCCCCCCCCCAGCCCAAGGCTACGCGACCGGCAGCTGTCTTAGAGCCACCTCGCTTTACGCATCCCAGAGCGGAGTGCGGCCGGCCGCCTGCTTCAGCCTGCTTATTTTCTGCCCCGTTTGTCACACCCAGAGGCACCAGGAGATGAAGATTCATTCCCGGCTCACTTCTGCGTGTCATTTTTTTCCATTTTCTCCAGCTAGTCCAGTACCCCCCCCCCCCCCCCCCCACCCAAAAAAAAAAAAATTATTCCAGCCTTCCATACGCCATAGTCTTCTTTTTGTGTCATTTTTATTCATTTGCTCGCAAGCAAATTAAATTTGGCAATGTTTTGTGGGAGATTTAAACAAGTCAGGGCATCCGCCTGCTTTTAATATAGCAGATATGAGATTTCTCACTGGTTTCAATCAAAGAGGCTCTTAATTTAATTTCCGTCTCCCATTTAAGCCCGCTGCCGAATGTCAGAACAAGCTTTTTCTGCTTGGAGCCGATTTGATTACAGTATAGCATTACTATTAGATTTAATGAAGGAGTTCCTAGCGTTTGTGTAGTTCCAAATACCTCCGCCCCCCCTCCACCCTCACCTTAACCCCATAGGAGTGGAGGACTTCGTTTGACGCTGTGCCTCTGAGCCAGCGTACCGCCAGAACTGCGCCACGCAGCTTCCTCGCCACCGCCGTGGACATCGGCACCACTCTGCCGGCTTCTCAAGGGGTTGCACAGGTGTTGCGCAGGCTGCTGAGCAAACGACAAAAGTGGCTGTTTGGTGTCAGGAATGACGCTCGTGAGCACTGAAGCTAAAAACCGCATTATGCAAATATCATGTTCGACACGGAGTAAATAGCTGGAATTAATTACCTCCCAAATGCATTGTCTTTCTGTCAGGGCTTAAAAAAAAATCCTCTTTCAAATGGAGTTAAGAATCTTCACGCAACTGACACAGCATATAAACGAACGTATGTAAATATATACATGTTGCTATACATAAAGACTTCTTTGTAGTATTACATATATGTGTGTCATAGTATTTTAAAAGGAATAGAGATAAAATGTTGTGCTTCCCTATTTCTGCTTTTTCATGTATATATTAGCATAAATTCATCAAATCCACACTTGGTTTATATTCTAATACGGGGAAGATTTGCATTTCAGTCAGACTACAGGTAGTTCTGGTGGTGGAGAAGAGCGGACTGCCGGAAATCCCTTCATCTTGGAACCATTATGTGCCATCAGTTCGTATACCACATTGCCCCAGCCAACAGAAATTGACTTAACAACATACAAAGCTCTTATGTCGTTTCTGATTGGATGTGGGTCAGTAGGCGTGCCTACGATATATTCTTGGCAGCACAAGGCCGATGCTTCCCTATACAAGACTAGAACTTAAAAACAGCTTAGAAAGAAACCAAACGCAGGATTAGGCTCGTGAATTGCAGGAGAACTTTGTTTTTTACCCCAAAATACCTTGGAATATACAGACTCACAGGCACAGTGGTATTAGTTACAGCAGGGGTCACCAATCTTACCTGCAGAGGGCCGGTGTGTATGCGGGGTTTTGTGATCACCTTTAGGTCAGCTGTTCAAACCCAGGTGCTAAGACTCTTCAGCCAATCAGCCCTCTAATTAGTGATGTAATTAGGGAGTTGCAGCAAAAACCTGCACACACAGCAGCCCTTTCTGGGTAAGATTGGCCACCCCTGAGTTACAGGGTCCCAATGAGAGGAATGGGTAAACTATTGTAAATCACCAGCCATTGGTCGGAAACATCTCGATGGCTACTCTGTCAGACTCGTGCTTGAATCCCAATTAAAACATCCGGCGATTGATCAATGAATATGTTACTGCTGACACTCATTAACTCTGCTGGGGGGGGGGGGGGGGGGAATGCTGTTGTTTATTGTTCCGATTCACACCTCAAACACAGAGATGGCCATGACAGGCTATTTGCCCCCAGGTCAGGTAGCACTCGTAAAGAATGGAGAAGTAGAAGAAGAGAATTTTAAAAAGGGAAATTTATAGCAACTGGAGGGCAGGGGAGACTCCAGGGAGGTCTGCTTTTTTAATCTCCCATTGGAATCGGTTGTTCTGCTGGACTAGTGCGACTAGTGCCTCTAGTGGGCCAGCAGTGGTGGTGCAGTTGGCTGGGGCTGTTGCCCTCTCATCATATCTTAGTCTTTCAGGAGATTTCTCCCATCTCTGCCCCATCTGCCTCCTACCTTTCCATTTGACCAACAGAGGGCAGCACTGTGTTCCATTGTCTCCTGTCAATACTAACACAGCCAGCCTACTCAGCTTTGTCCGACGCAGACGTATTTCCTGGCGTCAATATCCATACTGTGTTGCAGCGTAACTCCCGGACAGTACCCGGCTCTCCTCCGCATATGAATTGCTCCGGTTTTTGTTTAATCCATGCTAGTGCTCTGTCATCACGGCCTGCATATGTCTGAGGAGCTCACACTGGGCAGTATTCCCTATAGGGGATGGAGAAATGCAATCTGCAGGACAGAAGGGGGCCTGGTGCTATAACGGGAGATTTCCATCTGGAAAACGGAGCAAAAAAGCTTCACAGGAAAATATGCTTACTGTCCAAAGTCAAGAATAAATGTTTATGAGGCGTCCCATTGTAAAAATATTCATTTCTGCCGTTGTGTGTTAAAATATACTATTTCGGGCACGAAGTGTCATTTTGTCCCCAAAGAGCTATTTTTTTCCCTTAATGTTCCTCCCTTTCCAATAAGGGAAATACTGCCCCCGTTACTCGCTGCTTTCTGAATCCCTGAATGCCTTTCCTGTTTGTTTCTCCACCCGTCATTGTTTGGCCTTTCGGGAATGGTGTCTTCGTCGGAGCAGAGGTGCTGCGGTCGGCTCAGCGGCCACAGTCGCTCTTCCAGTTTACATTTTTCTGGGAGCCACTTTCCACCTCCCCTAGAATTCCAATCGGCGACAGGCACAATTCTGCAGTTGTCCACTGCTTTCATACCTTTGAAATATTGGTCTAAAATATTAATTCAGCCCATCAACCCACCACCCCCCCCCCCCCTAAAATGTTGTAAGAGCAGAATGATGATGAACACCTTTGATAACTAAGTGCTTTTTCAGGCATGAGGAAATCACTACCGGAACGAAACAGATTCACGGTTCAAAGGGATGGAACTGGAGACGTGAGTCTGCTCACTGAATCGATTCTAACCATTTTGCAGTGAACATGTACTATTGTGTTTTTTTCAAATCTGGAGAGTCTATGTATCTCCCCCCGCCCCCCAGATATTTACCACTCTTCTGGAACTCAACTCAGCAGGACACTAGTACTCTGAGGCAAGGAGGCGGGGGCTCACACCTTTGTTGTTTGTGAAATGAGGGCCTCTCAATTCAGCTGTGTACTGAATGCATATTCTCTGAAAGGCAGGATAAGAAATTACCGAATTAGGTATGTGTAAGGTACCCCCACACCCACCAATCAGAAGATCATATCACCATCACCTGACCCTGAGTTTCCTTATTGGCACACCAGCCTCAACAGAGCCTCGGCCTTAAGTGTTTTTCTGCCTGATTGCCAGAAATCTCGGTCACACTCAGGCTCTCACAATTGCAGGCCCTGTCCCATCCCTGCACCTTGTATTCGGTGACAGCGAGACCATGAGGTCTTACTGTGGGTCCCATCTGTCAGCACAGATTTTCAAGGGGTTTCAGGGTCATGTGATGCCGATACGATCTTCTCGCTGGTGGTTGGACGGTACCTTACAGATATCTAATTAGCTAATCTCCTTTCCCAGCAGTAGTGCACTGTGTCTGAGAATATGCATTCAGTATGCAGCTGAATCGAGAGGGCCCTCACTTCATAAATGGCAAAAGATGTGTTATATCTTGTTAGCATCTCTGCTGCTTGTGACGAGAAGGCTTTAGTGCGGTTGCTGATAAACATAAAAATTTTGTTATACCTACATTAGTGAGCTCCGATTGTTTCGTACTTACAGTAGCTCGTGACCCTTTCCTGATTAGCTGTCTTCGTTTTGATGTCTTTTCCTGATTAATCATTCTCCACAGGAAAGAAGAATCCCTTTCCTTAGTTTTCACATGGAGGACAGGACATATAGGGCTTTCGCTACATAGCAGATGTTCTTTTCTTACTTGTATGCAGCTAAATTGTTTTTGTGTACATTGTATGCTGGTTACAGCCAAAGAAAGCTAAGAATTTACCGATTGCTGCTTATTGCAGATAAAGACAAGAATGCAGTGAAACTGAGGGGATAAGACATGCAGTGACTACATTTCTGGATCCATGATGTATTTTACTGATAACTGTGTTGTTGCGGTGATTTCGATAACCTACATGGTTCCTTTTATGTACAACTTTTGTGTTTGTGATGCTACAGTACTGTGATATTTCGCTTTTGTTAAATAAGACATGTGCATTTACTTTAAACACGTGGCTGTGTGTGAGAGAAATCAACAGTCAAAAACTTAATTTTATTACAAAATAAACCGAAAATATACAATTCAAAATAAATGCTTTGCCACTTCTAGAGTTATATAAAAAAAAAATTTTGGTTGGACAAAAAACTGGGAGACAACACTATAAAATATATTTTTGGTAAGTGTACTCTCCAGTGTAGAATAATATGCATCATAATCTATGGCATTTGCCTTTTATACAGTGCAGTTTGGACGCAAAAGTTTTTTTCAATGCCAGTGATAACGGTAGTGTGGATGCAGAACTTTTTCTTCCGAAACTCCCACAAAAATGTTTCAATGTATTAGTGCGGCCTTAGCCTCAATAACAATATACTATAGGCAGGACGGGACATTGGCTTATTACATGTGTAAGGTATCCACCAATCAGAAGAGCATATCAGCAGCATATGGTTTCTACCGTGACTAGCTTCAACACAGTATCAGCCTTAAGTGATATTAATTAATTCATTAATTGCTGCTCCCGATTCCCAGGAATTTTCACATAGCTCAGAATCAAGCTCTCAGAATTGCAGGCACTGGCCCTGGCCTGCCCCCCGTATTCGGAGGCGGTGAGTTCATGAGGTTTTACTGTGGATTCCATCTGTCAGCACCCCGGGGCAACTACAGCCCACACAGAGCAGTCCGGCACGCTGACGTCACCCGGGTCAGCACCAGAAGACAGAGAAGGCGCAAGCGCAATGCCCCCCCCCTCTGGTATCCAAGTTTACATTGTGTGTGTGTGTGTGTGGGGGGGGGGGGTTGGGGAGAATAAGTGGAAACAAAAGCTTAAAAGAAATGGAAATCCAAACAATCAAAAGGGGTCTGACCTACTTAACGGAATGAAAAAAAATAACTGTTTCCTTGCAGCTCTGTGTAGCTGTGAAGCAGTGAGTTTCAGGATGTTTTCCCCTTTGTTTTTGACCCAAGCTATAGGTGCCCACTGGTACACATCGTGCTGCTTGAGAGGGACTGGCATTAGCTCCTCTTTGCTGCAGTCTCCTAACAAACGGGCAATCTTCAAAGTTCACAGCAGGTCCCGCTGCTGAAGCCTCGCCACCACTCCCGGTTGCAACCCCGTGTCGATATCGATAGTCCGTCGTATCTGAGAACTAGAAAATGGCTGACGGCTACCTGTCTGCCGCGTCCTGCACACCTAAAAATGAATCTAAATCCAATAATGGCAGAGGAGGATGCCTGGGAGGAGGCCAGTTTGGTTTTTCTTTCTACCGTATTTATCTCTGGAGCCACCGCCTCACCCCGCCATGTACTCCCCCCCTGGGGAATCTGGCCTGGCGTCAGACATACAGAGCGGCACACCAGACAGGAGCAGCGGAAGGTCATCGGTGCCCCCTGTCAGAGCAAAGCGTTTCTCTGTATTTATTTTTCCTAAGCCGACTCTAGTAGCCATGGCAAATTGCCCAGATTGTGACCAAGGACACCAGGAGCAAACCAGATAACTTTGCAAAGCCCCCCTCTCAAAAAAAAAAACCCCAAAAACATGCACTAAACATAACTGGACATGACGGGACCAGCACCAAAGTCCCACCTTTATTCTCTTTGACTTTTTATTCAACACAAAAAAGTAACAGGGATGAAAGAAAAAAGGAATTCAAATGACAAGAGCATGCACTTGAAATGACTTCAATTACCGTCTTGCATATTAAACCAAGTGTGTGTATTCCAGAGCAAATTAAAACAGCTTGCTTAACGAACACCCCGGGCTATTCCGTTCTGTTTGGCTTTGAAACCCAGCTCCGTATTGTTCGCTCGTTCTCCGAGGGAAAATCACTATAATTGAAAGCATAACAAAATATGCTACGGCTTCGCTATCTCTAGAGCTATCGGTTTTCCTGCCGAAACTGTCTATTTTTCCCATTTTGTTTGTACTGCTTCATGAGGTATTTATTATACTACTATACTCTCAGCATCATTTACCCCCCCCCGCACCCCGCCCCATCACTATCCATTTGAGCTGTGTCTGTAATTAAAATGAGACAATGGAAGAGACAGAGGCCTGCATGGCACATTCACATAGTGGCTTCAGGTCACCTGAACTCCCACTTGTGTTGTAATGAGCTTGTGAATGATGGGGTCTATCACGTAAACACAGGACCGCACCATTCCCGGCCCTCTGGGGGTGTGTATGTGTCTGGGGGAGGCTACTGGGGCCCAGAGCACATGTTGCCATAAAAAAAAAAAATCCCTTGACAAACTGCCCCCCACACACCATGCAGGCTGCACAGCACACACCAGCAGGTGGCACAGTGGTTGAAGTCCTGAGCTCACAATGAAATCTTCCCTGCTTAAAGAGAGAGCAAGGTGGTCGTCCACCTATTACCATTACATCTGATATGCAGTAAATATTCTTGCTCACATGGATGGAGGCAAGTTTGTGGAAAAACAAAAACAAATGGCTGAAGCCTAGTTCCATTTCAGCGTAATTAGCGGCCAGACAGATGTCCCTCTGAGGAGCGGCACACGCTGTCCCGTTATCAGACGAGCGCGCCGCCGTCTTGGCTGACAGAATTGCGGTTCACAGGGAGCAGAACCCGCGTGTGCATTTATTGTGACGATCCATCTCCCTCTCTTATTAGGCGGCATGAAAACAGAAGAATTCCAGGGAACCAGGGACATGACAGGAACCAAACCGGGTTAAAACGTGAACCATGATACTTACTGAAGACAAGTCAAGTCTGTTCATGAACCTGCGACCCCTGGCATCTAAACACAAACAACAACATCACAGTTTTTCTGACAGGTTTTAATTGTTTCTGCTGCACACTTGAAATTTTATTTAAAATTCTGGCGCCTATGACAAGTGCTTTACCTACACTGCCGGGTTTCTGAGTTTCCTGTCAAATTAGCTGTTCAACACTTTAGAAAACAGCACTGAAGCAGAGTCATAAACAAGCAGCCTTTCATTTCTGTGCCTCGCTAAAGCCCAATTACCGGCTGCCAACGGTCGTCCGGCTTTCCGAGAAACTTCTTTCTTTAAAAAGACCACGGCTACCTCTGTAATGGTGCCAGATCATCAGTCGCATTTCAGCATTCGGGGCATGACAGTTCACACGGCTGACATTTGTTCCGTGCAGAAGGGGAGGGGTTAGACGGCCAGCCCCTCGTCACTTTCACACGTGGCACCTCAGGCAGACCAACAGAGCTGAGGCCTCTTCAGGGAGCCCACAGGAGTCACCAAATATGACGGAAACAAGTGTTTCGAGCCACCTCCCATCCCCCACCCCAACCCTGGTTTGGATCACCATTCAAAAGTCATCCGGTGAATATGAATCCTTCCACTTGCTACACTGAAGGCCACTTATCCTCCTCCACACTGACCTTTTAATGTTAAATAATATTGCTTGCAAGCATCGCGGGCCAGACAACTGAATTTCACGGTGAGGCTTTCTACTTCACGTGCCTGCGCCTTACTACACAAAGTATGAGACTGGAGACGTCACAGCAGTACAATGGATGTTAAAAAAAAAAAAAAATAGCCCAGAGGTTTAAGTCCAACAAGGACCGCTGCTGTTCTACCTTTGAAGAAGTAAAATATAATTTCCCATTCATACAACAGCCCTCAGGCTGCAGAAGCCAGGAGGCTATTAAAAGAGAGAAATGAAATGAAAATAGTTTATTGGCAGAGAGAATGAAGCTGGGAAAAATAGCGACGTCACCAATTCAGGCTAACTTAGGCATATCTTTGGGACGGACTGAAAAGCAGAATTAAAACCCAGATCACTCACTTCAGAGGAAACACACAATAACCCATGTTCCATGGAATTAGTCTTCCCCTAATTATAATTCAGCCAAACAATTTCTTTAGAGAAAATGGAACAAAAAGATGGTTCATAACTAAGCTTTCTGTCATTTGGGAGTGTAGTGTATTTTTCATTTATATAGTCACAAACCGACTCATGTAATCCTGCATATTTTCACTTTTTAAACCTGAGAATAATTCATTTGCAGTTATAGTTTCTCTTTCCCGCTTTGATTCCCCCCCCCCCCCCCCCCCCCCC
Organism: Brienomyrus brachyistius; assembly: GCF_023856365.1. Taxonomy (NCBI): domain Eukaryota; kingdom Metazoa; phylum Chordata; class Actinopteri; order Osteoglossiformes; family Mormyridae; genus Brienomyrus; species Brienomyrus brachyistius. The sequence goes on from NC_064553.1 coordinate 5,313,021, forward strand.
TCAGTTTCTGAAATGCCGTGTTACACGTGCAAGCAGAAATATACCCACCCTGCCGCCCCAAACTGGCGGGGCATTGTGGCTTTCCTCCCGGGGACGGATGCGTACACCAGGGGAGGCAGCATGCAGCCTCGGCTGTCCCGGCTCTCACACACTTCCTGTCCCATTCCTGGGTTAGAGCCGGAATCCACCATCACCCCGGGGTCCGGGCCCACGCCTCGCCTAGCCATCTGACAGATCGATAACGCGTGACCGCACCGCCCCACCCCCCCCACTCTGCTGCCTTGGATTGGGCGGGTGCCTTAGAAGACGATGGAGGACACCGGGTCCCATTTCGTGTGGATGGTTAACACAGGCCAGGACACTATGAAGGGAGATTTCCGGGCTTGCACCAAGCAAACATGCCCAAGATCCGTGTGCCTGTACATCCCCGCAGGAATTAGGCTGATTCCACTCCACCTGTGTTGCTTGAAATTAAAGCACCTGAAAATTCAGAACCAAAACACTTATCCATCACATTTCTTTTTGGCCAGGGGGGTGGGCTACTTTTACTGCAGTGTCACCAAGCAGTTAGTTTCAAATACAATCAAAGCAGTAACATAACAGGAAATATCTAAGCTAGGCTTCCCTTGCCGCCACCCCCCCCACTCACTGTTACCATGACTACACTAAATGGACTGAGAAAATTGTACAAGTTTACAAAGCTGGACGTGTTTACGGGGGTTTTCACAAGTGGAGCGAGGCTATCAGTGCAACACCTGCCATTTTAGCGCTCGTACTCTATGGTCAGTGGCGCCAACATCAGCACAGACCGCATCCTGTCCCCGCAGGGCCCTAGCGAACCGCAGGCCGTGTGGCGTTAACAGGAGGCGTCCAGCGGCATCTGCCTTCTGAGCCGCGCATTTTTGAAATCAGGGCACCAGCATGCCAAGGTTTAAAAAAAAAAAAACACACACACACACACACACACACATCTGTACAAGATCCAGTATCATCACCAGCCAAAACATTTAAATACCGGGGCAGGCAGATAAAACAGCTCGTATGTGATTTGGGGCTGTTGGATCTATTCTGCAAGAAGAAACAGGTATTGTAATGTCACTGTTTTCATGATTATACTTTGCTTTCCTAGATTCAGTTTCCACACAAATAAATAAATAAAAAAAATAATAATCCCACCAACTCTGCTTCTCTGCCCCGTCACCCGCAAATGTAATATTCTGCACGTTCACAACCTTGGCCAGCAGGTGAGTGAAACTGCAAGTCACTGGGACTGGAGCTGCTGGCAGATGCTCGGTCCAGGTTCTCTGGACCTCGACCACACGGGCCTCTGATGGCTCAGAGGAGGAAAATTTAGAGCCACTGGGGGATTCTCTGTACCAAAAATGTACATGAAAGGGAGGAAAAAGAACTGCAGTTGTGCATCTAAAGCTGGACACGACAAAAATTTAACTGCTCTAACAAACAAACGTCTCAATCTGTAAGAACATTTCCCTTACCACAGAATCCCCCCAAATCCCCCTGGCTGCTCTGTAATCAGTGAAATTTGGATGCGGGGGGTTAAAATAAATACTAGTGGAAGAAAAATGTAAACCAAAGCCCCCAAGAGAGATCACTCCATTGTTATTTATAAACCAAATGCAACACTGGCCAAATTCATTTCCTTTAGAAAATGTAGGTTATTCCATTTCTAAAAACGTCTTCCTTCTGTCGGGGCTGACAAACCATGAAATAGTCTTTACATCAAGTTTGTGGAGCCGCGGCTTCCAGGAAACGTCCCGGTGTCGCCGCTCATTTTTCATCCCCGCACTCCTGCTGTTCCGCCCCGCGGACAAAAACAGGACGCGGCACGGCGGTGGCGATTCGGTATAGCCGGCGGGAAAGTTCGGATTTAGGTGACGCGGTCTCCACAGGACGCTAACCATTTAAACATCCTCTTATGCCCGGGATTTTAAGTCAAACATGTGTCCAAATATGGGAGGGGGCTATTTGTCCAAGTTTACATGCAAATGAAGAGTTTTCCTTTAACCGGTAACATCCACTGAGCAACTGACCTCACCTCACTCTGCCTCACCTTTCCGTCCCAAATCCTTCTTTTTGGATCTCAAGGATGTGCTGCTTCAGTAAATTTCAAACACCATCAATAAAAGGCTCCTTCAGACTGCTTCTGAGGGCGCCCATGTTTATTAAATGGGGAAGAAGCCCGCCGGTTCCGCGGACTCGTTCATTTTCCCCGCCGCTGCCGCGTCACGGCGGTTCATTAATCAGGCGAACCGGCTGCGGGTGGGTTCGAGGCGGCACACGCGCGCTCGGCCCCGATGTCAGCGCGTTCCGTCTACGCGGGTCTGTAGCCGTTCAGTGTCCGTATGTGTGACTGTGCGGATTTAGCGGATGTTTCAGAAAAGTGCAGCGCAGCAAAGATTTTTTTTCCCTTTTTTTTTTAAATAATGCTTTATTCCTTCCTCATTCAGGGCAAGTGCCTCTCGGGGGGAGGTTTTAAATTTAGCCAGACTGTACAGCCAAGTTGGATCCGGTACTGGTTCTTCCTGCGGCTTTCATGCTAGATTTGTAGTGCATGCGCGTGAGAGAGGGGGAAAGAGACTGAGTGAATTAGAGCGACAGTCCGACAGACTCCAGAAAAGGCTCAGATTTCACCTCGGCCGAATGGCTTCTTCCAAAAGCTTATTACTTACAAACCCCTATTTTTTTTATATCACAGAGAGAATCATTTACTCTGCTTGAAAGGAGAAAATTAAGTTATCCAAAAAGACAGTCGGGGAATAAAGAGTCTAGGGCAGTGTCAGATTATATATAGAGATTCATTTAATATATTTAAACCCACTAAAAGTTGCAAATACAACTTTTGAATGAAAGGCACAGTCAAAAAAGATCAGACGCTGCTGACGTAAGACTGAAATGAAAAAAAAAAAAAAGTTACAGTACAAAAGCGGACAGTTTCTCGCAAACATACAAAACCCTCAGGTTGCCTTTAGGTGCCTGACAGGTTTGGGGGGTGACACTGTTACCAAAGTGGGGGGGGGGGGACAACTGCAACATATTGATACTGAGCATTATTGCATCTTAACTAGAAATCACCTCCTCTTCAACTTGCCATTTGGCAAAGGGGAGGCAGGGATCTTCATGATCCTTGACCACGTTATTCTGGCTGTTACTCTAAAAGGGCACGCAGATAGACAGCTTGATCCAAGGGTCGTCGTTGGCTTAACGCCACGAAGAAACACGTGAAGGGGGGAGAAAAAAAAACATCCATACAAAATCACCAAGGAAACTGGATTTGTGGAGACATGACGCTTCCATTTTGTAATGTCAGCCATGGGCAAAAAATCCAATAAAAATGTGGGACCTTAACACACCGACACGCCCCCAAAGCTTTGTATGAACATCAGAACCATTACTTAGTCGGGGACCATCGTAAACCTGTTTAATCAATTAATACTAGTTCAGCTTTCCATACAACCGAAAGAAAAATAAAATCGTGACGACTTCCCTGACAGTTCCTCTGAGGACAAGAACTCCAATGACATTAAACCTAAGACTTAAATCAAGCTTCCAGAAGGTGTAAATGATTCATCAGGTGGTGGGAACTCCAGAAGTGGGCTAACGACTTACATATATCCAGAATCTTTGGTATATGCACAACACTTACAATATGTGGACAACCACAATCGCAAAATCCCATAAAAAAAATCTAATATTGACCCTACAAAGGAACGTCCTAATGTCCCTACATCGTTTATATTTTGATTCGCATGATGGACTGAAGACCAGGGACGTGAGGAGACTGTACAGTGGGAAAGGGGGTCCACATCTCAGCAACTTCATGGCCACCTCAGAGCAGGTTGGGTAGGAGGACGGATGCCATCAACTCATCTTTAAAAGGACAGCCGGGAGAATTGAGAGAGCCAAAAAAAAAAAAAATCATATCGATTTAGATGCAGTTGCGGGTTAATTTCAGAATGGGATCCATGGCAACCTCGGTAGGATTAATATGAGCAGAGACATGCCCTACAGTGACACGACCCGTCCTCATGGGACAGGAAAGTGCAAATTTATAAAAATGACTTCATAACCATCCCCTTTATAGACAAACGAAGAAAAGAAAAATCCCACAGAAAGGGTCATGAACTTGATGCAAAATGGTTTTCAACCGGCTAATAATCCCTTCTACTTCCAATGATGGGAAAGTGATGAGGAAAGATGATTGACGTTAGCCGTTGCCGTGGTGAAAACAGGAAAGGGGGCGCGGCCACTGAGAGGCACAGCCTTCCCCGTTCATTACCTAGCAACCTCACTAAGCTGAGTGAGGAACTCACGCAGCTCTTTGGCCGCCCGAAACCGGCCATATCGCTTCTTAGGGTTGGTGCACTCGTCCAGCAGGGCTTCGAGCCGCCCCTCTCTGGCCACATCGGCGGGGGGGTCGTGCAGCAGGCCGCCCGTGGTGCCTCGCCACTTGGCATACCTGGACAGAAGGTTCTGACAGACGGCGTAATAGTTGTGGTCGACTGTGACGCGTGAACAGAGGATGTCTTTGGAGAAGGAGAGGCATGCCTCGCGGTCGCAGTCCTCGAAGTGGCTCTCATACCAGACGTCGTAGTTCTCCGGCTTATCTGTAGGGGGCGCAGGTAGAAAAGCAGTTAGCCTAGTTCTGTATGGGTCAGCCAGCGTGGATGCGCCACATGTGTTTCATCCAGTGTTCAATACATTTTCCTGATTGCAACTGAAAAGTGTTTCCTATGATGTAAGGGTGTAGGAGAGTGTTTGATATTTGGCACAGCTTAATCATTTAATAATTCAATAATTTAATAATAAGACAAATTTTATTTAATAATAAAAATGTAATATATTTTCGGGGGCGGGGGGTGTAAGGCCAAATTAAATGTTGGGGGTTACATATCCCCCCACCGTCCTGCATCTTTGCCCAGGTGACTAAGTAACATATCCCACCACTTAACTGCGGTTTAGCAAAGTGCGACAGACACTTGTACAGCTGCAGTTAAAGAGGTGAAGAGTAGCCATGGAGATGGGGGGGGAGGGGGGAGGATGCTCATTTATGACTGACAACATGCAAGCCCCCCAGCCTCCTCAAAACCACTTAACGGGATTAAAGTCACTTAAAAATCACTTAACGGGATTTGGATTCTTATCTGCTTTTCTGTAAATGGCCGCATATTAAAAATGTGCAGGAAAGGAGCAAAACCCAACCTCTCTCAGTCCAGACAGGAGGACGTGCCTGTGAGAATCAGCCAGGTTGGGGGAGCAAACGCGGGTATGTGACAGCACATATACAGATGGGATTCCTTCGTGAGACTTTACAGGCACCAGAATGGAACCAGACAGGGTCAACACACACAAAGGTTAAAGACGTTCATTGCTAAACGTTTCCTTTTAGCCAAAATGCCCCCCCAAGAACACGAACAGTAATGAGACAGAACGCACATCCAGATACAAAACATCGATTTACACCATCAGATATGAACAATGGTAATGTTGAGAGAGTCAATCAACATGAGTAACCTCAATCAGCTGACCTTGCACCCCCAGACAGCCGTGTCCCACCCCCCCCCCCCCCCCAACAAAACAACGTGTGCAGCTTGTCTTTCACCCCAGACCCTTAAACCACTGAGGTAGGAAACCAGAATTAAATCCAGCCTGAGATTGAGAGCAGCTCGCTCTGACACGGTGGGCCGTTTCCAAGTCAATGGACTTCAGCGATTACTCACCCACACTTTGGGGGGGGGGGCAACATGATCCCCTAAGGAGAGACAAGCCTTGTAATTCTCCAGGTTTCATTAGCCCAAGGCTTCTCTATCATCCCACCCCCCCCCCCCCCCCCCGCCAAACCTTCAAGAAAAACCAGTTCTCAGGAAAATGGAATTAACCCATCCTTTCATCTTGCCGCTCCCACACAATCGGCCCGATAAACGTGGAGAAGCCTTACAAGCAGTGGAATGTGTCAAACACACAATCGGCAGTCAACCTTCCTCATCCACCATCACCTGCGGCCTGCACTCTCAGTGACCGACCTGCAGGTGTCACTGGAAAGAAATTAGGTTCAACCTTTGTGTTGCTTTTAAAGAAGAAATAGCTGTGGTTGCAGCAGCGAGTGGGAGCTGGAGAAACGATGTGGACTCCTCGCCTTGGCAGACCGCTGACTCCCTCTACCACTGAAGGGCTCCAGGCGCCCACCCCCACACACCGGCCTCCCTGAGCCATCTGCTCCACCTCCACCCCTGCCAACCAGGCCACCCTCCGCACTCCGCTGCTCCCCTGTGTCAGTCAGCGAAATGCAACGGCAACGCAAACCTGACAAATCATCCTGACACGTGATCCCAACCCAAAGACGGGAAAGGAAAAATGAAAGGGGGGGGGGGGGATGTACATTTAACCTATTTAGCTAATACTGTTACCCAACTAATTACCTTAGTAAAAGCCAGGGTCAGACAGTCCCCGTAGTAACAGTCTTTCTCAAGGGCCTCAAGGGGTGACTACACTTTGCCAACCCTGACTTCTGAACTGCTGACCTTCTAATCACAAATGCAGCACCCGGTCCCGCTGAGCCACACTCCACCCCCAATGCAGTTATTTTTCCTCTCAGTTTATCTAACCTGCCTAGTGTTAATAGTTTTATTTATATCAGTTATATTTAGCTAGCTGACGATTTCACCCAAAGGAGATTACAGCTTTATTGAACCAATTTACACAGCCCTGAATTGCACAGAAGCGATTTAGCCTAAAGATTTTGGGTTCATGTCAATAATCGCGACTCATAAATATACAAGTTCTTTTGGAGCCACATAGGAGTTAAAGCTTAAGCTGAATTTCATCTATATAAATCAAGAACAAATCCTCACACTTAAACGCCTCAATCTTCCATATAGTCTCCAGTAAATGTTAGAAAATTGCACGAACATCGCCGCAAAGAGGAATACTGAGCCGGGAGTCACGTACTTTGCCTTATAAGCCGTTTGTCTGCCACGATGACATTTTCTGCATCCACGATGATGACCTTCCCGTCACGCGGGCCCACGGCGAAGTTGTCGAAGCTGACGTCGAGAAGATACAGCGCAAAGTCGAAGTCGTTGTTAGTGAGCTGCTCGGCGATGTCCATCAGCTGCCGGGCCAGGTCCACACGCTTCCCCCAGGGGGCGCCGTAGAAGCTCCAGAGCTCCTCGCCCACGTAGTTCACTGCTACCATCCGTCCACACGCCCCCAGGTATTTGGCAAAGGGCCAGCCCTCATCGGAAGGAAAGCTCTGCGGAAGGTGCCAGAAAACGGAAGCATTAAACTCCGATCCTCAAGCCTCATTAGAATACTGAATTTATAAAATGGTCCGACCCAACTTCCTTCCCACAAACATCAAATGTTAATGACATTGAATGTAACATTCCTGAGACCCAATGCTTAGAATAATTAAATAGCACAATTTTTTTTATAAAAAAAGCACAATATCAGCGGTTATAACAGAAACACTGCACCAGAGGGACTTCAAGACACATGAGCTGATTGCAAACCAGCCCCACCCCTGAACGCAGACAGACTCCGAAATCGTCTCTAGAGGTGCCTGCCTCATTAAAGCGTGGCCTCTTCAATTTGTGGCAGCCACACAAAAAAAAAGTAAACAATTAAAGGGGAGGAATTTTTTTAAAGACAAACAGTATGACGTTCGTTCATTCACAGTAGCCTGGCAAGGAATTCAGGGCCGTCGGGCGGCAGATCCGGCAACGGGAAAACCATTGGCCTACATCGGAAATGCGCGGAAAAATATGGCAGACCGGAATTCTTAAAGATTTTACGGAATACAGAGCCACAGACGAGGCGGAGCATTCCCGATGGGGCGTGAGGACTTCCTTTCGCTCCAGGGGAGAACAGAGCTTCACAGCAGTGCTGCATTAAACAGGGCGGCGAGGTTAATGTGCGACTTTTTATATAGGGCTTCATCCTCAACCGCGGTCCAGGCATCAAGGTAAAGTTCAAGCACCGTTAGCTTCCAGCGGTCGAGCTTTCAGGGTGGGAAGGAGCACCAAGACTGGTTAGACCAGGTTCTGGAATGAATGAGTTGTGCACGTGAAGCCCACATTCCTCGGCAAGGTCTTAATTAGGCCGAGCTCTTCAGATGCCAATGGTCAATGGTCAATGGTCAATGGTCAATGGTCAATGGCCGTCAACGGAGGGGTCTGAAGCAAGGCACAAGGCACCACAGCTTTCCGGCACGATCTTGCGGTTTACAGGCGTGTTGGTGTACGCCATGGCAACGAGATGATGTCAGAGACATGGGACGGGACACACAGGCCCCTCCCACCATTATTAGGTGGCGCCAAACTGTCGCGTCTTCCGTAATGACACTTCGCCTGCTCATCACCCTTTTCCACATCCCTTCAGTCTGACCTAAATCAGCCCCCAGAGACTGAGTAATCTTCAAGAGGGGGGGGGGGGGAAAAAAAATGTCAAGGTCCACAAAGCACCACCCAACACGAATATCCGAGGTTCAGCTTGTAGCAAACCCAGCCAGCAAGCCGCTAATTCGGAGTCCTACGACACGCATGTCCCCCGTATGCACGTTGCCCGGACCTCCTCCCCCACCCAGAACACATGCCGAGCTTTTGGCAAAACAGTCGGGGGGGGAAGGTGGGTCAGCCTTGGGGTGTAATTTCACCCCTCTCCTTGAAAAAGCCCGCTTGTTTTTAAGGAGGGGGGGGGGGGCGCTATGGTGCTTGGAGAAAGGTTGCAGAAAACCGCGGAAGGAAACTTGAGAGCCGTTGTGTAATAAGCGTGATGCCTCCTTCACCGGGGAACAATGGCCCCACTGTTCCTCCATTTCCCAGCAGCTTCTGCTCCACCAGCGTCTTGTACAGCTGCTCGGCGTAGGACTCGATTCCCTACAAGGCGGCACGTCCAGAAGCAAGTAAATAAAATCACACTCACAACTTTTACTGTTTTTCCCCCTGAACAGTTAACAGCGGTTATAAAAAGTGACCTGGTATTGTGCGCGAGCTGGACGTGACGACAGGCCAAACCGACGTGTCCGAATACGGAACCTGGTCTAACCAGAACGAGAACGACGAAAAAGACGAGAGAAAAAGACGAGAGAAAAAGAAAAATACAGACGGACGTGAAGCCGGCCACAGAACAGGCTTATCCCACTCTGGTTAAACATTACTAGGTGAAGAACATATACGACCCCCACAGGGACATAACTCAGCATGGAGATGCCAAATAACACCCCCCCCCATCCTTCACCTAGCCACGACACCCCCACCTGCATAAAACAACAGCTGTAAGTCATATCCGCCAAGACAGCAGAAAAAAGGAGTAGCATTGCCTTACATAACTGGGACAGTGAGGTCATTTCTATTAAATGGTTTAGGTACAAAGATCTTCGGGGGGGGGGGGGGGGCTTTTAGTGGGTGTAGGTGGGAAAAAGAAGTCACTCCCTACTCTGTACCCCTAACCCCAAATCGTGCTTTCAGAGGAGAGACAGGAAAAAAAAACTGGGCGGAGGATGAAGTAAGGGCTGACTGATGCAGGTGGGCCTGAACCCAGGTGTGAAATAAATCACGTCAGCATTGGGGGGGGGGGGGGGGGGGGGGCATCATTTGCCGTTACGCCTTTTGATCCGCTGCTCTTTGAGCGCAGAGATCTCCATCTGGTTCTCTAAATCCCAGTGTGCAATTAGTAAACAGGCCCTCTAATTACGGAAGCAGCAGAGACATAGTCAAAGGGCGGGAAAAACCGCGGGCGAGCCAATGACAGGATGGAGGGGGGGGGAGAAATCACACAGGGGACACTGAACACGTGACAATGGAGATGGAGCAGGGGCCCCACTAGCATACAGTAGACGCAGACCGCGTCCTGCAAGGCAACCCCCCAGGGGACTCAAAGGTCTCTGCAGTAAATCCCACCCAACTCCACCCCCACCGCGAGCCAGGGACACCTGCCAAGCACATTCATAAAAGAACAGGGAAGCGAGCAGAGTCACGAATGGCTGCCTGAAATCGGATGGAAGGGATTCCCACAAACACAGACTCACACAGGTTACAACTCCTCAGTTTCCCTTCTGTATAAATAAACAGCTTCAACGTGTCACAGGCCCCAAAGTGAGGCCTCATATTCACACACAGACACGCAAAGCCATTTCCTTTGAGTTCCTTCCAGAAACCAGGAGGTCAAAATTTATTGCCTACCCAATAACTATGTAAACAACCGCGAAACCACCATGTTCTATAAAAAGCAGCGTGCGCCATATGTACAGTCAAGACGTCAACGGACGACAGATCTGCTAACATGTTTCTAGGAACTCATCCAAAGGGTTTGGGTTTATATTTTTATTACCATATTCTTATAGGTTGGGTTTGACAGAGAGCTGAATACGACGACAGACGGCAGAGACGCACTCGCAGCAAGTTTCAGGGAAGGTTTCACAACAGTCAGCAAATCAAAGACGACGTTCCGCTTACGTTTCATAAGAAAACAGAAAGTGCAGGAAAACAGCGGGGCATCGCCCAAGAAAAATAGCCACTTAACCGTTTTCTCATCTGCCGAGTTGGAAGGGCCGGCTGGACATAGGGCAACTATTACAGCCAAATCAAACCCACTAAGTCACTCCTGAAGGGCCACAGAAGGCATTAAACCCCTGGCTGTTCATCTCCAATTACGATATGCAGACAAGAGGGTTGCCAAGTATAGAGGGGGATAAAACAAAATTATTGATTCTCGTAAACAGACTCCAAGTCAAAACATGCCAGGGAGCGAGCCAATTCATCAGTAGCCTCGAGTGAAGTGTGATGACATCTTAACCGCGATGAAAGTACTGCCAGATCAGCGCAAAAAAGAAAGGCGAGCCCCCAGGACCAATCGAGCATGGGATACGTTAGCACCCAACACGATTAGCTGCGGCGCTATCGCTAAAGCAGGCCATCCTCCGTACGTCCTAACTGGTCCATGGCCTAGTTCCACGAAATCCCTCAGATCTCATGCTGAGACAGTAGCCTGAGGAAAGAGGCAAAAAACATCCCTAGCATCCATTAAGGGACACGCATCTTCAATGATTCAAAATCCCATGCAGGGTTACATGTCGCAGCAGGCTGCTTGCAAAGGGGAACGACTGCACTTAAATCGCTCAGCGCAAAGCGTCTGCGAGGCTGCGGCAGATTTACCGGCTCCTTTGAAACACTACATGTTGAACTAAAGCGATTTCTTAAAGATGACAGTTTACATCACATCCTACCATGGTTAATCCAAGTAATAGACTTATGATCTATGCTAAATCTTACCAGGATTTAACTTCATATAAACACAATAGAAGAGACCAAAATTGACTGACTGACCAATGGGTTGGTCGCTTAATTGAAAGATAAATATAACAGAGACAGAAATAGACATCCATCCATTTTCTGTAGCTGCTCCAACTGCGCAAGGTTGCAGGGATCCAGAGCCTATTGCAGAAGTTGCGGGCGCAAGGCAGGGAATACGCCAGGGTGGTTCACCATCACAGGGTGCACTCACACACCATTCATTCACACAAGCACACCTACGGGCAGCTCCAATTCACCAGAACACCCAGAGGAAAACCCACGATGATATGGGGAGAACATGCCAATTCCATACGCAGAGACAGACCCGGCGCTTAAGGGAAATCTGCCTGGGGCCCTTCTTCGGCTCGCTGGACCCTGATATTAGAGGTGTGGTGGTAACCACAACACCTCCTTTCCGTCCCCCTACTATACATGGAAGGATCTATTTAAACAAAGATTTTTCAAATGGTACCAGACTTCCTGGAGACCAGACCGTGCCGCACAACGTACCTGCAGGACAAGGGGCTCCGGATTAAACGCAAGCGTCATCAGCAGCTGCATCCGTTCAGTGTCCTTGAGGTTCTTAAGGAGGAAGCTTCCAGAATCTTTAGTCTCTGCGTACCTCCTAACCACCCTGTCGAGGAGTCTCTGAGAAGGGCAGTGGACCAGGTCAGACCAGCCCTCCACAACGTCTGGGGTGAGGAGCCTCACATCCCCATTGAGGCGTGCGAATTCCGTCTTGTACATAGCCTGGATGAGGTCGCAGCGCGGCCGGCCCGTGGCCCGCTTGCAGATCTTCTGGTCGATGTCGGCCAGCTCCTGGTTGGAACCCAGGCGCTTGAGGACAATCCGCCTGGTGCCCTCCCTCGGCTCGCCGTACTGGGCGAAGTAGACGTTCTTGACGTTGAAGAAGTCGAGGAAGCGCAGCCGGCCCCACGTCTCGAAGGTCACCTGGCCGTTCATGAATTTGCGGCACCAGCTGGTGCCAAAACACGCCGGGCACTTGTTGAGGTTGACGAAGCGGCGGTCGGCGAGCTCGTTCCTCTGGAAGGACGCCAGCAGGCTGTGCGTGTTCATCAGCAGCACCACGCACAGGCCCACCACCAGCAGGAACTTGAAGCACCTGTAGAGTCGGCCGAGCTTCAGGGAGGAGAAACGCAGCATGTTCTGGCCTGAGGTGGTGAGGGGCTCTGGCTGAAGCGCAACAAAAACGTCACTGGTCCATCACCCCCGGGGCCTGATCGCAGTCATCATCTATGTATCGCCATGGTGCCAGCATATAGAGAAGCTCACGTCTCCATCAGCTCGAAGAGCCATCTGAGTTCTCAGGCCTTCAGCAAGCTGCCAGTGGGAAACTTCAGTTGTAACCTAAAACAAAAAGATTAATAAGATCTCTAACACAAAAAAAGAGATAATTACCATGTTTCCATCTCATTCAAAACCAAACCGAGAACATTCACCCTATACCACTGAGCAACGACCTTCAAAAACGTGAGCAAGATCATTACAATGTAATCATGCCAACTATTTTAAACGTTTCACCATGAACCATCACTCTTATAAGTGCAGTCATTTATTTCTGAGGTTCTGCCCTGCACTGGTTTTAGACGAAAGCCACCAAACTGCAAGATATTCAAAGTACTTTAAAACATTTTAATACAGGGGTGTCAAACTCCAATCCTTGGGGGGGGGGGGGGCCCACATTTTTCATTTCCCCCTCATTTAACACACCTGATTCAAACTCCTTGTGCTAATTACCACACAACTCTTGAGCTGAATCATTTGTGGTGGAACAGGGAAAGCGCTAAGCTACACAGGGCTCCAGCCCCCCAGGACTGGAGGTTAACACCCCAGCATTAAAAATATAACTTTTACAGTTCTTTTTATAACAGTCATCATGTAGTTCACCACCCATCATGGACATCCTCTCAAACCCAGGGTCCATAGCGCAGTTGTTGAGGGGTTTGTCTGTTTTGCAACATCTCAACATTCAGATTTAGCGGCAGCTAAATCCCCCCACCCCCTTAGATCAAAGAAAACGACTGCTTACATCTGGTGATCACACACGACTCTGGTCTATATATAGTCGGGGGTGCTCCTGGATTAATAAAGGCTGATAATCACCCCATTTTACAGAAAAGCTAAGCTCAAAACAGAAGCATGCTGACGATGGATGGTTCTACACATTCTGACCTTTATTTGCTGATTAAATCAAGCCGGAGGGCTCTGTAACATCCCCCCCAACACAGACTTGTAGATTTGTACCCATCACACACAGTTTTAGGCCACCTGGCTGGCTGAACCAGAAACCTTTTCACTCCAAACCATTTCCGAGGCTCCTCCCCACCACCTCGGGTTTAACCAAAGGCCCAGAGGATGACGCACGCTAATTTGGCTCGAGTTACAATCGGCCCCCACCTGTCTTTCAGGAGCCAATCCAAATAAAAAAAAAAATAGCCGAGGTCAGACCCATTTAAGCACCAATGAGAAAAAGCCACGAAGGAGCAGCCAATCAGGTTCACTGACATCGCTTCCCAGGATAAATGTCCCTAATCCTCTAACCCTGGAATGAGCTCCACTGCCACGTGCAAGAAGACCGGGCCTTTCAGGCCAGACCATGAAGGTACTGACTTCTGCAGGATGACATCCAAACCCTCCTTGGACCTTCAAGCAGGAAGCCATAACCTCAACCATTTCACCATCACTTAAAACCACCTCACTGTCCAGGTACTGCAGGTACCATTCACATTCCAGTAACTTCTAGCCAGACTTTCTGAGCTGTTCCCCTCCCACCCGTGTGAGTCCAGATCTCGCTTTTCCTGCCTCCGGAGAGCCACACATCTTGGTGGGCAGACAGGCCCCCACAGCTATAGGTTATACATACACACACCTAAGCCACCTTGAGGCCTTAAAAGAATTAAAAACTAGGGTAGATCCAATTAAAAAGTATACATCGTGGAAGGCAACATCTACTAGGACAACTGCCACACAGCGGGCATGTGAACCAATTCTGTTCTCAAGGTCGCCAATTGCACTTAACCGCAAAAAAAAAAAAAAAAAAAAAAAAAAAAAAACAATACTATGGCATAAAACCAAACACCACCAAATTAAATACACCAACACTCCTGAACACGGAGCATAAACCCACAACCTTCCCAACTGTAAACACCGGCATGTACTTGCATTCCTTAAACTCACAAGCAAACAGAGAACGTGTCCCTGTGACAAAGATGTGCAGAAAATTAAATGTTAAAATACTGTCTTTCCACGTTAATAAAAATAACGACAGCACTCAGCCACGTCAGTTTAAATTAGTGTCTATAATAAAATAATGTGCCCCTCTCGGCAGAAGAGATGTAAGGTCGTGATTGTGAGCTACCGTGACCTAAATGTGCAGCATAGCGCAAGGAAATCCAATTTGCGAAAAACAGGATACAACGGACACCCTACATGGATGGACTAGGCAGAGCATCCCTGTAAATAATGTGTGGAGCACACGGAAGCAGGGGGCGTTATTAAGGCGCCGAAAATGAAGACCATTCCTCAGGTGCAGGGCTTGTTAAGGTCCCGGTCACCACTGTCGTCTGGGGATCCCTTCGTAACGAAAAACGTCCGTGTGAACCTGCTTAAAACCATCAATCGCTCTGCTGACTGAGCTGTGAATATGCTCCTTAACTTTCCTGATATCTGACACTACGGGGAGAAAATATAAACTGCTATTTGTCCAAATATATTTCATACCATATCATTATTATTATCATTAATAATAATACTAACAACAACAACAATAAATAAGATCATCACACGGTATGCAAGTCAGGTGACCCGAATTGATTGATATCTGCTTTTATAGACTCTTCTAAACTACAGATGACGTTATAAAAGCGATTTAATAGCTTTACCGGCTAAATAGTTTTTTGTTCCGCACTACCACCACATTCGACGAATCTAAACCACAGTTCCCGCTAACCCGTAGCATTTCAAACCACGTAACTAATGCAAATCCGGAAATTGTGCAACTAACATGAAAATACCCACACAATCCTAGTTTCGAAGACCGTCCCAAATGGGGCGTCAACTAAAAGACACTGTTAATATATACTGAAAAACTGACACCTTTAAAATTAAAAACGGTAGGCTATAGCCCATATCCGGAGACAGCTAGAAATAGCACTTCAATTACGTCGATAAAATGCTTTACTTGAGACAACTCAAATAAGTCATCAACGTTGTCTTATAATATCCGTGAAATACGGCAAAATCACGACATTAAGTAGAATGCAACGACAATAAATTATTTACAACTTGGGTTGCGCCTCCTGCATGGCGCAACAGGACTGTGGTATGTAGGTTTATAAATGCCATCTTGGTATAACCTGTATTCTTGTATATGCCTGAATAAAAGAAGCAGTAGAGGTAAGCCAGATGCAATTTCAATATAATTACCCTCCAGATGAAGTAATCTGCAGACTATATAAAACATGTAACTGCAAGACGACGGAGCGTCTTTCCAAACTTATCGAAATTAGCTGCAGTTTCTTCGTGCTACCCGAAGAAACAACTTAAACTACTATTTAAGTTTAAGATTAGGTTTATAAATAAATCTGTTACACGGCTTCTTGGTTAAGTTTTCCCACAACTCCTGGGCTACATTGATTCAAGAGCGTAATACTAGGCTAGAGTCATTAAATTAATAAAATGACGCTTCAGTCGCGTTAGAAAACCTCACAGTGTAATGTCCCAAACTCGATTGGCAAAAAGCAAGTTGCAATGGTGCCTTAATTGTTTTACCTCTTCGCAGTGTAACAGCATTCAGTCGATCACGACTCCGCCATGGTTTTCAGAGCCCATCTAGAGTTCAGACTTGCAATCATCAGGTATCTTAGCAGGCGTCTGGGGAAAGGGGTGAAAGAGCAGGTCTGGCATGTTTAATACCCCGAGCGCTGGATTCGTCTCGTCACTTTTCCGTGCCTGTGCTCCGGTTATCCGGCGTGGAGGGCGAGGACGCGTCGCGGGCTGCTTTAGATCGCTGGCTCTACCTCTCGCACTTTTCTTCTCTCCATCCGTCTCGGTTGGAAACGCCAAGCTAGTCGTGCACGGCGTAATAAAACTACCCACACGCAGCTAAGTTAATCCCTGCCCAGTTCGTTAAACTCCTTCTCGTAAACAGATATGCGATACATAACTTTGTTTCTTTAACGAATACATAGTAACAACACGGCACGGGTGAACACATACATTGTGTGCATATCCGGCTAAATGATACTAATAAAAATACCATTAGGAAAAACTCAAAAGCTTCAAATTATCTGCACGGTTAGAGAGCGATCGTCGGCGATCAGGCTCACAAACAAACTCTTCCAGCTGCGGATATCGCCCTGCACGGCGGCGTTTTTCGCAACCGCTTTGCTCCGGATCCCACGCGAAATTCCGCGTGCGAAGGGCACCCGTGCGGCGTGCAGTGTCCCGAACCCCGCTCCTCCGAAACACCCCGAAGCGTCCACAATGGATTCCGCTCCCACTTCTCCAGTTTACGACCACCGGCGTCCCTTTACGGCAGCGTCTTTCACGCCGCTGGTTTCACCGATTGCCTGCTTTCCAACTCCGCCTCTCTTGTTTTGAATCAGCCGTTTTCCCCCCTCTCATTCCCTTCAGTTTTCTGCAGCTTCGCACTAGAAAAAAAGTCGTTTAGCGTGAAATCCCCTAAAGACGAATTCAGGCGATGTGTGTGTGGGACGAGATGTATCGAGTGTCCGTCCTCTGACTTAAACGGTGTGCTTAGAGAAATTTCAAGTGTGTGTGTTTGTTCTGAAATGCACAATACACTAACTTAGATAAATATGTCAAGAGCTTTAGTAGTGCGATGGATATCGTCACTTATGCGTAGACGTAGGTACAAATAAATATACTGTACAGAATAACACGGATAGTGTAATACCATTGGTTGCAGCCTGTCACCATTTCAGTGTTGATCGCTGAAGTACTAGCACGTTTATCAAATCCCGAGCCCATTGAGAATCGCCGGGGATGATTTTGGGATATCTGCAGAGCAAAGAGTTTTCTGAAAATTCAGACTACATGTAATAGAAGTGGCTCGATGATTGAGCGGAAAGGGGTATATTTTGGTTTTATTTGTGCGCTGGTCCAGGCGCCATACGTTATCCCGGTACTGAAACCATGTAAACATCGGGCGGTATCCCACAGGGAAGAACCGGAGCATCGTCAGGGGAGACAGAAGCAAAATTGGACAGCATCGCAAATAACGAGAGGCCTCTCTGCAAAAATAGCCCGGTGTCCAAGGGAGCAGGGAATGCCAACTGAATCACTTATGAATATTTTATCAGACCGTGAGCTTAAGGCAATGTAGATTCATGAGCTTTGGAGAGGTAAACTATCAATACTAAACTCATTATCTCTGTACAAGAAAACACAGGCTTTATTACATTCAGGATAGTGATATTCACCGAGGTTAATTTTCCCAGTGGTTTGTTTACGTAACATATATGCTGTTAGAACGAACTTATCTCTTTGCAAGCAACCAAATTACCATACTGAATAAATATTGTCGGAAACCTATTACATTGGTATATCAATGCAATGTCGATTATACAGCTAACTAAAACAAGCATAGCAGAATATGAATATACAGCTCTATCTTTTTCCCCCTTCGCGTAAAAAAATAACCTTTAAAGCTAATTATTGTTAAGGTCCACCATCTCCTCAAATGTTTTTGCTTATAATATCAAAATTTCTCTTTGAATAATCTTTTTTCCAATGGTAATATAATATAATGCTGCTAAACTGCAATCAACAGTATATGACATTTGAGCAAAATTGCAATGGTACCCTTTTAAAATATGTGCCCTTTTAAATGAGAATAACTGAATTTACGAAGACAGTTTTACATGAAGTCTGACATTTCAGCGGTAACTAAGTACTGCCACAACAGTTAAGTGTAGCTAGACATTGTTGTGTAGGACTGGTTTTAAACATGCCAGTGTCATCAAAATGAAGGTATTTATATTTCTGTTACTTGTGAGCATAAGGAGAAACAGCACTTCTCAAAATCTGTAAATATACGCCTGTATTATCATAGAATAACCAATTAAACAATGAAATGGTTCATCTTGAAGAATGGGAAGTAACTCTTCGAATATCCGCATTCTGTTTTAAGCTTTTATTGCTTGAAGCTCTGTATGCAGACACGCGGCTACGTTTAAAAAATCAACAGATACATTTCCATTATTAAAATGCTAAATAAATATACCCAATGGTTCAAAGCCTAAGAAAGATCACTGCGGTGTGCGCAACGGTTGATCTTAGCCAAGAAGTATCAGGATTTAATCGAGTGTTCAGTGACATCTAGTGTTGGATGTTAGTATAAACTCCGTTCCACGTAATAGTCGCCGAGTGGCACGGTGAATTAGCGGGTAGCACAGTTAATACACACATGCAGGGCTTGGTGTTTGAGTTCAGCTTGTACCGTCTTTATTTCCTTGTGGGTTGGCATGTTCCCTCCCATAGTCTAAAGCCATTCAGATAAGCTGATTGTTATCCATACATTTTTCTGTAGATTGAGTCTGTGTACCCTCTGATAGATTTTTTTTTTGGGGGGGGGGGGGGGGGGAGCTGGGTCATGAAGGCGCCTAAGACCCCAAAATATTGGGATCATAATTGGATTAGTCTGTTCTGCGTTGAGGGGCCCAATATAATGTGCTTTCATGGAGCCCACAATCTCTAGTGGCACCCACTGGACTAGCATGAGAGTGTCATGCACCCGGGCAGTTCTGGCACGAGGGCGTGGCATGGTGCAGGCACGGAAAAGGGGGGGGGGGGGGGGGGGGGTGAACCTCTGGTGGCTCAAGGGAAAAGGGGTCTATTCACAAAACTGAAAACACAGGGAATACTATAAAACAAAATGACTAACTAGAAATGGATTAGGGCAGGCAACAAATAACTAACGTACACCATCACTGGCATACAGTCATTCATACAATGAACCACTGGGGAACTGATCTAAGGCAGGGACTTAAATACAGAAACCAAACCAGGTAACGACACAGCAGGAGCGACACATGAAAAAATTAACCAATCAGGGAGAACACAAAGACTGCAGCAAGAAAACAGGCTACAGGTGAAACTAATTATTAACTCAAGGAAACTGGGAGATCATTGGGAAACTAAAACTGACAGAAACAGAATCTAATACTGCAGAAATAAGACAGACGGGTAAAACACAACCCAGGCACAAAGCAAGAAACCAAAACAAAAGACCACTAGGAAAACTGATACCAATGAAACTCTAGGGAACAAAATACAAAAACAGAGAACGCAGGATTCAAACACACAACAGGGGGGTTAACAGGTAGCCACATGCTCGACTCAAGCCATGTGGCCGACAGGAAGCAAGAGAAAACACAAAGGCTGATAACAGGGAGGACAGGATGGTGAGCTCCTCACCCTCTCTCTAAGGGAGAACCCAGCCACCCTGCGGAGGAGCAGCCGCTCTACTCCGAGTCCCTCCCGAATGACCGAGCTCCTCACCCTCTCTCTAAGGGAGAGCCCAGCCACCCTGCGGAGGAGCAGCCGCTCTACTCCGAGTCCCTCCCGAATGACCGAGCTCCTCACCCTCTCTCTAAGGGAGAGCCCAGCCACCTTGTGGAGGAAATTCATTTCGGCCGCTTGTACTCGCGATCTCGTTCTTTCGGTCACTGCCCATAGCTCGTGACCATAGGTGAGGGTAGGAACGTAGATCGACTGGTAAATCGAGAGCTTTGCCTCTTGGCTCGGCTCCTTCTTCACCACGACAGACCGATGCAGCGCCCGCATCACTGCATCCCCGACCCAGAGAGAGCACTCCACCCTTTTCCGGCTGAGAACCATGGTCTCGGATTTGGAGGTGCTGATTTTCATCCCACCCGCTTCACACTCGGCTGCGAACTGCTCCAGTGAGAGCCGAAGGTCACGGTCTGATGAGACCAACAGAACCACATCATCTGCAAAAAGCAGAGACCTAATCCTGAGGTCACCAAACTGCACACCCTCAACGCCCTGGCTGCTCCTAGAAATTCTGTCCATAAAAGTTATGAACAGAATCGGTGACAAAGGGCAGCCCTGGCGGTGTCAAACCCTCACTGGAAAGTGTGTGTATATATATATATACTTTCCCTTGCCCTGCTCTTTTGTTGTGCATTGTAGATGTCAGTGTCAGTTTCCCACTTGTTTTCAGATTTCATAGGTGCTGTTCTTTGTCTTAAATGTGTCTCTTGTGCATTCCTGTTTTAGGTATAGCCTCTATTAGTTCTCCATGGCCCATCTCCTTTTTGTTAAGTAAGTAAGTAACATTGCATTATTTTAGACAAATCGTTCTGTATCAAATTTACCGTCGTTTAGATGGGAATGTCGGGATTTTTACGCATGTTATTTTAATGATCATAAACTCATATGCGTGGCATACACCATAAGGGCAGGTGTCTGTAAAGGAGTTTCAGGGAAAGTGCGTTATCTTTTGTCTGTCATTTAATCGACGTTAATATTGCAGTGTAGTTCTTCTTGCAAGTGACCCAATGGTCCCGGTAAGTCGATAATGGTCTGCTGGATATTTGACCAATGAATTTCATGACATGTCGGATTTTCTACTTACACCTGCAAGCCATGCTGGCTTAACTTAAGCCCAGCTATTTCGGGAATGTTTCATTTTGCCTCGGATAAGCTGGTCTCAACCACACGGTTTAATTACTTTTATATTGCCAGAAATACTTAGCTATTTCATTGGTGTCCTGGCACCATACCGGCAGGACCTGATTCAGCCCCTGTACTCCAGTTTGATGCTGATCTGAGCGGCACAAAGGCCAGAGGGGAAGCGTTTTTTTTCCACTAAAATGAACCAGCATGTCTGAGCTTAATTTCATTAGCGTTACTGTTGCACATTGTGCAAGGCTTCCAGAATTTGTATCCAAATTAAATTTACCTTCTCCGTGCTGAATGGGCGATTAGGCAAGGCGGGGTAATGTCGCTAACAAAGTAACCCGACAATCTTCTGCATAGCAGCCTCTGTTCTGTTAGTTTATTATGCTCTTGCAGTGTGTCTGAATGAAGAAACGTAACTTATACTGAATGTGACATTGATCAATTTGTATACTAGTATCCGCTTTGCTCTGCAGCCCATCGCGCTCTCATCCTTGAATGACTAAATTCCTATCTTGTACATTTATGTCTTGCTAAAGAAGTTTGAGAATGGAAATTGACTTGCCATAGAAAACAAAGCACTCTGTTCAAGGATTAATGATCATTAATGATTTCTTTTGTCGTTCCAGCTTTAATATGTCAGCATGCGTGGGAAGACTGGTCTGAATTTTCTAAGGCCATGTTAAAAAAAAAAAGGTTTTCTTCACACTGTCAATAAATAACCTGTTGGCCATCGATTTCAGTTAATGTCTGTAAGCTGTTATGTTTTGCGCAAACATGAGTTAATAAAATAGCTAACTGGGCGCCAGTTCGTACCTGGAGTAGTAACATGAAACCCCAACTCTGCTGCACAGTGCTAGCAGAGTACATGGCATCTTTGAAACGAATATACTCTAGAGAAAGTTGAGCTCAGCCGCCCACCAGCAGAGGTGTGACTGGGCCAGCAGGGAATGGCCGACACTGTGTGGCACCGTGGGAGGTTAAAGGTTGTCGCTAGGGGGCGGGATCAGGAGACAGCGGTGACTAAAATGCATGAGCCTCTTGCTCGCTGTCAGGCCAAGTTGCCGCAGACGGTGCAGTTTTACAGCTCGCCTGGTGCTCCTGAACTGAGAAACTATACATGTCGTCCATTTACTCAGCTGGATATTCCTCTGGAGCAATTAAAGCTGAGCACCTCTCCATGTCCACTTAAAAGGGCATCGCCTCGGGGTGATGTGCTGGCTTTGTTGCATTGCTGAGTCAATTACATGCTGCCAGCCCTGGAGTGAGATGCTGTCTTTAAAAGCCACATGCGGCCCGCTGCCCGGTGCTGTCCATCCGCTTTTCATTACACAGTTCGTCTTTATATCCCTGCCGTTCTTATATTGTAGCTGGTCTGGTGTGTGGCTAGTTTTACAGTAACGGAATTAGATCAAGTGGACAATCAGGCTGCAGTTTGAAAAGAACTGGCTTGCTTTGTTTGAAATACCATCAGTTCCCTGATTTCCCAACTTTCAAAGTGTACCGTACTGATTTTTTACTATTGGAAATACCTTTGCTGTAAATTTGCTGTATTGCTGAGATGTAAAGTGTGTGTGTGTGGATTATGTTTATATTACATTGTGGGGACCTTTTTCCAGGTCCCCACAAAGATCTGTGAATGCAGTAAAAAAAAGTGTCAAAAGTATTTTGTTTGGTTACTTATGGTTAAGGTTAGGGGTGGGTGGGTCGGGGTTAAAGTCGTCGTGCTGGGATTAGAGTTTTCCCCATAGAAATGAATGGAGAGTCCCCACAAAGATATAATTACAAACTTGTGTGTGTGTGTTTGTGTGTGTGTGAGATGAACAGCATATATTGTGAGACACTATTGTGTTATCCTAAAGATAGAATTTCCGGAAGGTATAAATAACATGCTGTCAAAATAAGACCACCTACACCTTTCCGAATGTGTAATAAAGAGAAACGGTATGTAGACGTCATCAGACTGCCTAGCATGGAGCCTGGCAGTAACAGCTCCCTCCATCTGTGACACTTCCGCACGTGTCATATGGCTCCGCCCCCAGCCGCAGCCCGAGACGGCGAGGTGGCACTCGGCCAGGAAGAAGAGGGCGCTTTGGGAATGGCGCTGGGGAGAGCCTCTGTTGCTGAATTCTGCAGGCTGAGTGTCCGTTCATGTCTTGGCCCGTCACTCCCCGTTTTTCGTGATCCTGCCTCTGGGACAGGTGACAGCATCTGACCCAAGTGGGCCAAGTAAACGCTGCTTCCTGAAAGCCCTGGTTCATGCTGAACGTGGCTTTGAACCAGGGGTGTAAATTACTGGGGGATAGGCAGGTGGTAACCTCCCCCAGTGATTAAACCAGCTAATACAACCCTCTGGAGCCCCCTAAATGGGTGGAGACCTCAACACCCCCATGTTCAACCTAAAATTACGCCCTTGCGTTGAGGTTATGTCCAAGGGAATAGGTTTGGGTTCAACATTGGTAGGGACTAGATCGACCCCAAATCCTCACCCCCCTAAAAACACACAGCCGTCCCAGAATACCGATAGAGACATGTCGCAAAATCTACCTTGGGGAGTTACCTTGGCTCCCGCCTCCCAATTGTATGTATAATATAACATTTTCAAGGACCCCTGTCATGTGCTGGTCCCCATGAACCTGCCAGGGTGTCCATACCTCTCTGAGGCCTCTGGTCTTGTAGAACCGTGCTTAGAAACAGACCTAGTATACGTACCACGGGCAAGAAAGCGACACCCCGCCTTCACAGCCGTGGGCACTAGGTGGTGCTGTTCAGCCGCGTGGTTGTCGTGTGTTCAGCTCTGAATAACAGCGATCTACGTGAAGCGTACTCGGCTATGTTTAGCAGAAGGTATTACACAGAAGAGCCCGGTCATACACAAGTATGTCCCAGCCTTGTCAGTTTATGTTACTGAGTTTGACAGCGGACAATTAAGAGCATTCGTGAACTTAGCCGCAGGCTAAATTTCATTTGCAGTCTAACAGCGTTTGTAGACTGTATTATGCTTTAATGTGACATGTTATCAATGGACCTGGTTTATTTATGCATTTCATTTAGGTACCCAAGAAATACCTTTTCATCATTTGACAATTAAACCTGATCTTTGGTTGTTTGTTTTTAAGTTCTGAAACAATTCACAATATCATACAGAGAATATCTTCTACAGCAGCTGTTTTTACATTGAACTAACCTTCAGGCCTGATTTCCAAACTTTTCTAGCGCACACTCAGGACTAATTTTTCAGAATTACCAGACGGGTTTCTGCTAGGACCTCAAATGCAAGATCTACTCGGGATAAACCAAAAGTGAGGAAGCCGTAAGAGCACCACCCCGTGAGCCATGTCCACCTCCTTCGGCCCACAAAGACACGGTGATATTCTTACGTGCTGCCAGCCCAGTTTCATCTCAGCCTAGTTCTGCAGCAGCGATGGACTGTCAGCCCTGAGGAGTGGGCGAGGATCTGTTGCCATGGCAGCGAGGTCAGGCAGGGGCAGGAGCTGGAATCGGTGTGGAGCATGTCTGCTTGGGACTGTAGGCTATGGGACACTTTCTAGCAAAAACGACGACGTGGAAAGTTACTCTTTAAAAATTGTATTGTTGCTCAGATTAAAATAAAGACGTTATTGTTCTTATTTATAGTCAATGTATCTTGTTTATTAAATTACTCATTTGAAGTATGCCTGTATGTCCAACACCTGGTTTGTGTTTGAGGTTACACTGTAACTGAGACAGATGGAGATGGTTATATTGCTATATCTATTCAGTTTGTTCCCCCTAAACATGGAAAAGTGTGCATCAGGCAGAAAACAGAGGTGCTTTGTATAAACAATATGCTGTATAATTACAAAATATATCTTTCTCCTACCACATAAAGATGTGTTTTTTGTTCAAAGGCGTATTTTCTGTTCTTCTTTACGGGTTGTGACTGTATTTATTAAGCTGTAGCTGAATGTTTGGGAACTGAAGGAGGAAGGTCGGTTTAACGTAAAATTATTTTACAAATAAATAAATTATTGCATTAGAATACAGTGACAGCACACAATATTGATCTCTTCATTTCATCAATGAGCTCTCCATTGTCAGCGAATCACAGCTAAGAAATGAGCAATAAGTAATGATTAATGTATAAATCCTACTAATCTTTTTCTTTCAGAGAATGTTAAACCTTGCCAAGCATTAAACCATGCAGATAACATACAATATACGTTTAAGTATATCACGCTGCAGTACATGACATAACTGCATGCATGGTTTGTGGGCCGTTTTATAACAGAAGGTCGGTCCACTGTCAGCTGCTCTATGGCCATGCCATCCAGGGTGCCCCTTAATTCATGCCTTGTATGTCACTGGATAGGTTCGATCCTCACTGTGGTTCTGTGTTGGATAAGCAGTTATGGAAGATGGCTGGTTAGATGGAGCAGCTTCATGCCTAATTAAGGATGTGCAGACGAAAGGCGAATAAGACTTTACCCTGGCCATTGGGTGCAAAACAGTGTCCACTCGCCGTCACACCCTTAAGCAATGAATATGGGGGGGCGCCATAGCTGAGTGGGCACGGAGCTCAGGAGATCACAGTGACTTTGTCAGGCTGCTAACCTCTCTGATGTTTCTCCCACAGTGTGGCTTTACGGTGCCGCATATTAAGGCCAGAATAATTCAGGTCCAGAGAGTAAAAGTCCAGACCGGGATTTTGTTTCAACCAGCCAGTTGAGTACTCCGTGACTGTAACTCTTTACACTCCACTGGTTGGTTGAAATAAAATCTCGGTCTGGACTTTTACTCTCTCGACCTGAATTACCGAACTCTGAGAATAGATGTCTTACGGTTTAAGGAGACGGCAGTCTTGCATTCTCCTCTACCATCCATCTGAACATTCTCTTTTACAGCTGCTGGGAATGTCATAGCGTCAGCAAGTTGAGACGGTGGCAGAATGCACTCTCCTTAATGACAGATTCTGCGTTCTCCTGGGAGGATGCCGGGATGGATGGAAGGCATGATCCAGGCAGATTGTACTGAGAACGCCTTTGGCTCTCCTCATGCCAGACAGAATCCCAGAGTTGTCCAAGAGAAGCATCATGCTTGGATGCTTCAACGGAGTCATATGGTTGCTCCTGATCTGCCTGGTCCTAGACCCACCAGATTGTCAAGCTCATCACCGATCTGGCCTCCTTAAGACGCTTACCATGGTTCCTGGCATTCTCAATCGCAGCTGTTATGGGCTCCCCACTGTAATTCCAAATTCTAGCCAAAAGGGCATGAAAATCATATGTCCAGAATGGCTCTTTGGTTGCAATAAATCACACATGCTGTGAGGGCACTTAAAGCACGGCGATGTCCGAGGCTATTCGGTCCAGCAGCTTCTCCAACGGCAACCTGCCTCTGCTCTTTGCGATGCGTTTCTGTGGAAACTGACGGGTCCTCGGCAGCTTGGCGAGGTTGCCGTGGAAACTCAAACATCAGTATCGCCCTCGAGAGTGGCGCTACGTTTTAGCAGAGTGAGGCCATCGGGATCGTAGTGCGGAAACGTGTCTGCAGGCTGGTCTCCCACTTGAAGCAAACAGATCTTTCGGAATTCCTTAGAGTGTCCCGATGTTGGGATCTGGTTTTCCTTCGAGTGCCTGGTTTTCTCTCAGAAGCCTATATACCAGAAATTCCCATCCACCTGGCTTCTAGTGAAACATATTTTATTTTACACCCTGTTTTGCCATGTTTGAATTCAGTAAAAATGACTTCCGATCTGCTAGATCTTCAGTTAGGGTGACAGATTTTTCATCTGGGTTAAATATCATTGTGCTGCAGTAAATATAATTAAAGAAGTCAGATAATCTCCTCATCCAAAATGTTTCCAACCATTTCACTGGACATTCGTTTTGAATAAATTCTGACTGCAATATTCTTAAAAGCTAATGGTAGTTCAGCAAGAAAGCAGCTATTTTGTGTCTTAGGTCACATGTTTTCCCTTCTTGACCTAAGCCAGTGTTTCCCAATCTGGTTCTCCGGTATCTAAACATAAAAATAACACTGTAACTCATTTCTAAACGAATGTGACAAAAGCATGTTTATCAGCCAATAACCACAAGAGGGTGCTGTTAGGATGCGGGTATAGTGTCCGGCTGGGGGTCCAACAGACCATGTGCACCCCCCCTACAAACACGGCAGGGTCAGGCAACGTTGGACGATCCATTGCCCTTTTTCAAATCATCCATCCACTGGCTGATTGGACCGAATGCCATATCAACAAGGGCCCATCTGTCAGCTATTTAAAGAGAGCGCATCATCTCGCGTGCATCCCAGGTGAAGATTCACACCCTGTAATTACAAGCCAAGGCCATCCAATTTTATCTGAATCCACAGTGAAGGTACCATCCATCTTGGAACAAGGGGAGGGATAAGGATGTATGATTGTAATAAAACTATGTCCTTCATAAGTTAATTATCTTTAAGGGAGGGGTTTCCCATATTTTTCACTCGCACAGCAACACAGTGGCACAGGCAGAAGGCAATTTCCCCTCAGTATTTGCAAATTACAGCGTTCGTATTTCATAATACATAAATGTAATGTTATAGAAGTCACTCTCCTTGGTACCAAAACGAATAAATTGTCACAGAATATTTATCAGGCACAGAATGCACAGGTTATCCATCACGCCTGATAAAAGTCTGCTTCCAGCAGGCTTGTCTCTGGGCCATGTGTTCTCCAGTAGGGCGCTGAATGCTAGCTTTCTTATTGACAGCTCCCACTGCCTGGGTTTTTAACACTGTAATTGCCTCCTAAATTGGCTTCAGCTTTTTCTGTGATTGGCAGAGACACCTTACTGGGTGCCTGTGTGTGTCCCTGGCTTGTCCCGAGGCATGTTGGCACAAAAGGGAGGCTTCGCTAAGCTCCTGCTGGACCGAAAGCTGAACCAGAGCCATTAGGTTAGACAACAAATCAGAGCTTTCGATGGGTTTGGGGGTGGTGTGTGGCACAGCGGGTTAGGACTCTGTTTGTAATCAGAAGGATGCCAGTTCCAATCCCAGGGTCGGCAGTGTTGGGGTCTGGAGCAAAGCCATTAACCCTAATTGCTCCATGGTGTGTTTGGTCCTGCTTTCCCAAAAAAAGTGTCTGGTGTACCTTATACATACGGAAGCAGAACAGGCAGACGTCCAGCCAGGCCAACCCTGTAGCAGCTTTCCCTCTTGCTGTTTGGGGTGCCCCACCCCCCCCCCCCCCCCACAACAGTCCTGGCACAAGGGGGCGCGCTGCAATTTCACACTTGATCGATGGTTCACGCTGGCCAAGGTTAATGGATTCTATAAAGCAGACAGTTTCACAGCAGGGCCTTCGTGCTGATTGGCCAAAGTGCTTTCCCAACTGTGCGTTTAATAACAAAATTACCGCAGCTAAACCTACCTTTATTGCACGCATAAGTAAAATAAAAAATATATTTCTATCTCTTTAGTATCTAGAACAGCAATTCTCAGCTGGTATAGCGTCAGGCCCTGCATCATTCCTCAATCAGTAACTCACAACTCTAGGTTTTATCTATCTATCTATCTATCTATCTATCTATCTATCTATCTATCTATCTATCTATCTATCTATCTATCTATCTATCTATCTATCTATCTGTCTGTCTGTCTGTCTGTCTGTCTGTCTGTCTGTCTGTCTGTGTCTGTCTGTCTGTCTGTCTGTCTGTCTGTCTGTCTGATTAGCCAAAAATGGGTGGTGTGAGGGGCTTTATAAAAAAACAAAAAAAATATTTCCAGAGTGACGTTGCACATCACATAATTTGCGACCACAGAAGTTCGACATTACAAAAAATGTTCGAAATCAACTTTTTTTTACATACACAATCCAGTTGGAGTTGGTTCTCTGACCCAGTGAAAATGGTCCTCTGACCCACTTTTGATCTATTAGAGTGATACTTAAATTCAAATATCATAAATAAAATGTACTCTTAATATTGCTTTATACTGGAGTTCACTGCATTGGAGGGTTATTCATTTTACCAGTGACCATATTTATGATATAACATACGGACTATCCAATTAGTATGGCGGCTGTTGCCTCATGGGGGCCAGGAGCAGAATGCTGATTTCTGTGACCCATCTTGCAAGAAGGGGTCTTCTCCGGGTCCAGCAGAGCCTGGAGGCTGTTTTGGGGGCAGTGATGGCTGGCCAGACCAATTATAAACAGCCCAGAGGTGGATGGCGAACATTCCCACACCAACGGAGAATGGAAGCGGTCACACATGGTTTGAGAACCGGCTCATGAACTCGGGGTCATGTCTGGCTCAGCTCCAGGGTGGGCCTGGTCTACCTAATCATAACCCTGGCCCACCCTGTCATAAGTTTGACCCACCCGCTCATCAGCTTGGTCCACCCCCTGGCCCCCTTAAGTAAGCCTGCACCCACTCAAAATTTGTAAGCTGGAGTTGGGCCTGTGTGATGTTCTCCCCCGTCTCTCAGAGTGCCCCCTCCCAGAGACACCTAAGCAGATCGTGTAGTAGCAGCTTTCAGCTCCCCCCCCCTGTCACAAACAGCATGTCCCACAGCCTTTCCAATTCACAGGTGGCCAGAAGGCGCGGGCGACACCACGGGGACGGAACAGAGCTGCCCGGGAAAGGTGGCGCTAACGTTTTTCCAGGAGCGGCGGAGGTTCGGCCCTGCACAGCTCTACCGTCACGCCAGGTTCACTCTCCAGCTGCGTCTGGAGGGGTGTAAAGATCCGTTAACTTGGCCACATGGACAGATGGTGGCACTTGGCAGCCAAGAGTTGTCAGACCGGTCCTCATCCAGACACGCCTATGAGCGGCGCCCCCTCATGGGAGGGTGGCAAATAATTCAACGCTAAAAGGCACCGGTGTGGCTGTGGTTTCACATCCCTGTCATGGACTCAGCAGGTATATCCTACCGAGCAGCATTCACATGAGCTGCTCTAGCAAACTATTTCATATACCTAACCCTACTGTCAAACCAATCCTTTATGAAGGGCTGTTTTGGGATAACATATTAGCCCTGAACTTTTGGGTCTCACATGGCCCCACAATAAATTTTTAATTTATCCACAACAATAAATTTTACCAGTCCTCAGAATCATTGGCCCGCCGTGGGAAATTGGCCGGTATGCCAGATGGCCAGTCCAGCCCTGTCCTAATGCCAACCCTAGGCCTAACCATAAAGCCAACAATACAACAACAACTCTCACTATAACGACAACCCTATTCCTCACTCCTAACTTAAGCCCAATCATCACCCTACACATGACCTCTTTATCTCTGCATCTTAACGTGCATCCTAGTCCTTGACGCTACACTTAAAGGTAGACGTACTGCCGAACCACTGAAGTCAGGTGCTGTCGCGCACCAGAGCCGCAACGATAATAAGGAAAGACAACGGTTGTCTTTCGCCATCCAGTGACTTAACATGCATTTTGGAACCAGGCATAAACCTGACAGCTGAAACAGGACTGCTGTGTTCTGTCATTGCCTGGCATCCTTTCTCAGGATTCGCCAATGCCAGGAAGTCTGCGGAATAAACAATGCCTTCGGCCGTAAGCCTTTCAAATCGAAGCCTGTTTCGTTTTTTTTTTTTTTCCCGCAGACCTTCCAGCTCGCGGCTGCTCGCCTGGCGCCTGCCACAGCTCCAGTTCCTCAGCGGTAAATATTTACAGGCTCAAAAGCACTGCCCCCGTTCCTTACACCTGTCCACACTAGACTGCTCTTCTCGACGCCGCTCATCCGGGAGCGACGGCAAGACGGTTCAGCGCGAGGCTGAAACGGCAAAGACACGAGGGGAGGAAATTCTCGCTCTCGCTCGTGTTTTGCCAAGGGGTCCTCGTTAAGTTAATGTTCCGCCACACCAGGTTCCACACAGGACAATAATAGCTAAATAATTGCAGCCAAAATCATGAACTCAAATATCCAATTTCGGTGTAGAATGTAACATTTCCGTGTGAGAAAACAAATATGTTTTTCACGCAACAGAGGGAATATTGTATTCAGTTTCCGATGTATTGTATGGATAGATAAACTACTCCTTTCATTCTCCGACCTGTTCATTCCTTTTTTACTCTTTGCCTCTTCAGTCCGGTTCTCTTATGCCCCGTGGCGTCTTTCTCTCTGTCAGAAAAGATGGTCCCGTTTCAGCCTGGTTTATTTTCCCATCCTCGGCGTGAAAGAGTTCTGGTTTCACAGGGTAGTGTGTCACTTACAGACTCCACTCATGATATGCTTTCCCAAATCATGTGTATTTGCTTGGGATGGGTTACACTGTCCAGGAAATATCACTCCGTGTATTACTGCTAAAAATGCTGTGAAGAGACAGAAATAGCCATTAAGCACTGCATTGTCTCCAGAAAGTTTAACCTTTTCTAGGGGTTTCACTTCCGGGGTTTCACTTGCAGCTTTCTTGCTTTTGGCGAAAGGCACAACTTCTCAGCTAGTGTGAAACCTGCTTATGTACCATGTTGCTCAGTTGGCACATGGATATTTCCTGTTGTTGCAAGCGCCCCCATCAGGCGATGGGTCTCATCAAGGTGCGCAGTGAGTGAAAAGTCGACGGAGGCTGATGAGATACTGACTTTCGCCTCAAGCTGACTTTCGCCATGAGCTGAGCAAGGAACGGCCCAGTGACACCGGAAGACTCCAGCTGGCCTCTGTTGCATGACAGATCCGCTGAGGTTCTGACCTCCCAGAAGGGCCAATCACGACGAACCCCAAAGCTCATGCAAAATACATCTCTGTGCCGAACTTCTCTAATGGCTCAAACCTGGTGGTCAACAACAAAAGAAAGAACATTTCTTTGACCTGTTTTTATTTTTGAATTTCTCGGCTTTATTTCCCTTTAACGTGAAATGTTTCCTTAATGGAATCTGAGTGATTTCAAAAAGAATCGGGAGCGTGATGCCATGAAAAGCCTACATCTGAGTTCAAAAGGAAATCGTGTCTAAAACTATCTTAGATTTCTTTTGATTGCCTATTGATTTTTGTGGAGCCAGGATGCTGCTTTACATGGTTGTTCCAATCAAAGGCAATCAAATATCGGAGGTGGGCGTCGGTCAGAAAGCTTCTTTTCGCATATCAATTGCTGTGAAATGTTTCCCAAACATTCTAGACCCAATTAAGCTAAAATGGATTGATCATTGCCTGCTACAATCTCTGTCTGTAATGTTCTCTTAGCTACCAAATAAAAAGCTTTGATGCAATTAAAACATTACCCATCTGATTGTGTTCGCTTCTGATGAGTCATCGGGGATGTGTAACAGTATAATGTAAGAGCTCACTTTATTAGGCCATTGTATGCCATGGGAACTGGGTTTCCGGGAAGTCCAAATAAATTCAAAAGAACTTAAGCGTCGACTAGCTCAGTCTTTCTTCTCAACACATACTGTGTGACGGATCAGTTCATTACCGCCGATTACCCAGTATGGATATACGGTTTCCTCAAAATAACAGAATCTGCAGGAAATTAGCTTACTGATTCTTGAAACCTCTGTAATTCTCCTTAATCCCGGAACACAAACCTCTACGGCTGTCAGTATCAATTTGTTACTAAGTAGTGGTTCAACAGGGACAAGCAATGGATCCCGAATCAAGCTGTGTCTCAAAAAGAAATCCTTGATATTTGTAAGCTGTAAATATGTATGTTTGAAATTATTTGAAATGATGATGTGGTGGGAACATGACTCTTGTGCGCGCCAGAAGGCGGCAGGGGAAGTGAGTATCTCGAAGCAGACACTGCAAGAAAAAGTGAAAATCAATTCGCCATTTTAACACACTGGAGCAGTGGGTGATGATGATGGGATCTGGGATGATGATGCATTCAGAGGCTCTGGTTCAGCACCTCCACTCTGCGCCATTCTGGTTCAGCAGGTCCTAAACCCTGAGACATTTGTTACACCGAAAATACCCTTAAATTATGAGCCTACTGGTTTGTAATAGAACTCCTAACTTTCCCTGCCCTGTCCTTTAATGCTTAGCTATAGTTGCGATACTTTTTCCTTCCTGCATTTCTCTGAATGATTCCAGCTCTGAGGATGGACCTTTATAGATCTTTAAAGGACAGAATACAGAATAACATTGTATGTCAAGCGTGTTGCTTCATTTCCATTTAATTCACTGCTTGCTCCCTTTCACTGACCTTGTTGACATCACTGCAGAGAAATGTAGTCCTTGGGGACCCCCCCAACCCTAACCCCCCACGCTTCTGTTCCCTCCCAGCTCGGGAGCAAACATGTGGACTGCCGGGCAGGGAGGTCGGAGGGAGCAAAAACATGGACCGACTGTGGGTCCCCCGAGGACCAGATTGGGACACTGCTGCACAGACAGGCTGTGACCGTGCCTGTTGTGGTCTTGCTCTCCATCGAGCAGCGTGGAGTTGGGGGGGGGGGGGGGGTCTCATATCTAATTGGTGACTGTACCAGGTCCTCTGACGAATGCCGATTAGCCAGATGCTGTTTATCAATTTTTCTTTATTTTTCTTATTCTGCACCTTCAGGAATGCTTCTTAGCGTCTTCGGCGGTGCGAGAGTCCGGTGTACGCGAAGGAGAATAGGCCCCGCCCCTTCCTGTTTACCCATTGGACTTGTCCTGTTGCGATAGACCAATGTGAACATTAACAAATCGATAGCGATTACGTTCCACTTTGGAACATTGCCTTGTTGCCATGACATCATTAAGTTCCATGGCATTAAAATCCCACATGAACCGTTGGCTGACCTCCGAAGCTTAACAAGAACGATAACCCACATTTACGGGAAGAGGCAGCTACGTCACTGGCCTCCGTAGCCGTGATGGACAGGACAGAAGAATCCGCAGAACCCTTAAAGTGTAACATGGCCGCCCCCCCAAGAGTAGATGACCGGCACGTCACCATTCCACTCCGCAGTTGGTTCTGCACATTAAGGGCAGCCATTCTTTTTGAAACAATTCTCTGTATTTAAACCGTTCTGGCATTTTATTTTTATTTTGCATAATTGTAGTATAATTAAGCTCCATAAAAAATACATTAAGTGCGATACACTGGGTTTCTGGGGGCTGTGTGAACGCTTCTATTTTATGAGACGTTGAAATAGAGATGGACATCTTACTTTACTCTTTATGTCCTAACCCCTGTGTAATCACTCTGAGGTTATTATCTGTGATACTGTTCATGCCTCATCTCAATGTATTCATCGCATTACACTATGAATGGAAAGGAAGATGACTTTATTTAAAGAAGATTGATAAAGCTTTTTTTTCAAGGCTCTTTAATTAGCTACATTCAACTCATCACCCCTGAGTTATAAATAAGAAATGTGGCTTTTATAGAGCAGTACAGTCCTCATTAAATCTGTCAGGTCAGTTCGGTTCTGTTAGTTAGCAGGGCCGGTGAATGGGACTGGGGGGGGTGGGGGTGGGGGGTGTCGTCATACCTTGATTTGCGAGTCATCAGCCTCATGTGTCCATAGCTGGGGCTGTTAGCGGGTTAGCAGGAAGCTAGCTTCACGCTCCTGGGTCTGACGGTAATAATTTCCTGCTGGGTTGCTCTTTTGCCTACGGTGACGTTTGTCCCAGGGTTACATACATGACTCCGGAATTTGACTCAGCATGCTGGTCATGGACTGTGACCTGTAACACGAAGGATGGGGGCTCCCCGGTACAACTGACCCTTCAGTGTGGTCAAGATTCTACGATTAAAATGACAAGAGAGCCGTAATCTGAGATGCTATGGGGAGAAGTGCACTATTTAGATGTGACTTGACCGGCATCCCATCCACCAGCATATCCTGCTCTCTGTATTGTACTTCCAAAAATAGGTTTTATGCTAACCTTAACCCTGCACTGGGTGAATTATAGAAGATGAACGGATGGACAGATGGATGGATGGATGGATGGATGGATGGATGGGTGGACGGATGGATGGAAGATAGTGACTAATCACAGGCTTAATTTGATATACCTATAATTTGATATTCAGGACTGTGAATTCACTAGGTCTTGCGTGCTCCACCCAGGCACTTGCCTCAGAGGCATATTCAGGATGATCAGGCAGCCATGAAGCAGCCAGCAAAGTGGGACAGATTGAAATGTTCCCACATGATTACCCAGGATTCCCTCTTAGTGAGAGACTGACCTCGGCCCATGCCAGTTTAGTTTAGTATATTATTACAATACAGGTATTGGAGGCTTCAGTTGGTCTTAAAGTATCTTCGAACCCCATTAATACTGCTTGTATAAATGCTCCTGCACTCTGATAATGACCCCGAGTCACACAGCCACATGCACACGCGTGTGAGTCACTGAACAGCATTGGACTGGCAGGCCGTGCGACCCTGAGACAAACTAAACAGGAAGTCCAAAGCTAGAGGTCGGTCAATCAAGCAGCGCCGGGAGACGGAATGCGACATGGTGCCTGAGGAACGCCAATGCGTGCAAAGCAATCAGCCATGTGGATGATTTTTCATAATCCATTTGAGACGAGGGAAAGTAAGTTCATCCACCATCCTCCAACAAAAAGGGCAGGAACCCAGAGGGACCCCTCAGTTCATATGGACAGTGTACAAAGACCACTCTCACAGCCTGCTATTATCAGATGCACTAATGCAGTCTTTCCCAGTGTGGTCCTTGGGGAACCACAGCCAGTCCACGTTAAGGAGCTAAGAAGGAGCAAAAATGCGGACTGGCTGTGGGTCCCTGAGGACCGGACTGGGAAACACTGACCTAATGCAATTATAACAGGAGTTCCCATTTAATATACTTATACGACGTGAAATATAAATCCATAGTTATCGCTGGATATGGGAGGAGTGGGAATGAATATAAATAGAATAATGACAGAGGTGGATAGTTCAGGTCCGGAAAGTAAAAGTCCAGACCAGGATTTTGTTACAACCACTTCAGGGTAAAGAATCACAGTCGCAGAGTACTCAACTGGTCTATATACGCACTGCGCCATGGTATTCCGAGGAGGTGCAGTTTCAGTGTGATTTGTGTCCTTAGCAAGGCAAGCAGATTTAAAGACGCAGCTCGGGATCCTGAACTCCTCAGATTGCCGCACAAGCCGTCGCTGAAGATGGGGGGTCCATCAGCCAGTGATTTTTCTTTTTTTTTGACCCGCTTAGGTCATATATTGGTACAAACTGCTTGTGACCTACAAGTAATTAAGGGCCACTGTTTTTAAAAGGAGGGATGAGCAAAAGCCAAGTAAACATACTTGCTCTTCGACGGAGTAAGAGCAGACGTCCTGACGTCTACAGGGTAGGGAGAGTATTAAAGACGTGACTACAGGGCAGGCAGGGTTGATGATGGCTGGGGCCAGCAGATAAGCACTGGGAATCTAAGGCAGCCATCCCTCCAGATTCATCCGAGCTGCCATCCGTCACCTTGCCTTTGCTCTTACACTCCTCGTTCATTGAAATCGAGAATCGTCCTCCCAAAGATGTGTATCTCATAGCTGCTCCTTTGTTTACACTGTGTACCCCCCCCCCCCCCCCCCCCCCCGCATGCATGCACAGACACACACACACACTTATCACCTCAAAGTAAGTTGAGCTGGGATGAGCCAGAGGCTGCGACGGATGCGCTGTCTGGGAGAACAGGTGGCAGTGGGGGGGTGGGGGGGGGGTGGTTAGATTATCTCGAGCTGCTTAATCACAGCAGACTCTCTGTACAGCCTTGTTCTGAATGGCAGGAGAACTGCAGTCTCTGTAATAATAGGCTGCAGCTCTGATATACTGGCTTATCGAATTTCTGAGGGCGAAAAAAAAAATAGACAATCTGTAACGGTGTATATTTGTTTCGAATTTGGAGCAAAGGAGATAATATGGCAGAATGCGTCTGCTCTCCTCTGTCATGGTATCCCTCCTGTCGTGATTCACTGAGGACTGAAGCTGACTCCGGAATGAGTTCAGGCAGAAAGAACCGCACCGCCAGACCCGCTCCTAAAACACCGATAGCAGAAATGCTGACGACTTTAACCGGTTTCTCCTCTCGCACCTTTTCATCGCTGCTCCTCCACACTGACTGAAAGGCCACGAGGTTGAATGAGGCCATATCTTCTTCGTCTTCGTCATATTCCTCCCCCTCCCTTTTGCAGGTTGCTTACTTCTGCAACATGTCAGCAGCGATAACCACAGCAGCAGCTGGAGCGTGTTCATCAGCAGGGACAGCGAGCCGTTAGCTATCCCGCTAGCAGCCTAGGGTCTTCCCCCTTGTTTCACAGCTTTTTGTGTGGTGTCCTCATTAGCACAGGTGCAGGCCCTGGATGTGAGCACAGGCTAAGGCCCTGAATGTTAGCACAGATGCAGGCCCTGAACATTAGCACAGGTGCAGGCCCTGGATGTGAGCACAGGCTAAGGCCCTGAATGTTAGCACAGGTGCAGGCCATGAACGTTAGCACAGGTACAAACCCTGAATGTTAGCATAAATGCAGGCCCTGAACGTTAGCACAAGCTCAGGGCCTGAACGTTAGCATAAATACAGGCCCTGAACCTTAGCACAAGCTCAGGCCCTGAACGTTAGCACAGGTGCAGGCCTTGAACATTAGCATAGAAACAGGCCCTGAACGTTAGCACAGGCGCTGAACATCTTCTCCTTTTTTGCCCACCAAACAATTAACATCTGGGGGTGCCATAAAGTTTTGGACGTATGGTATCGGGTTCGCAAACCAGTCCAGTTGTGCCGCAAATTTTTTAGGGCCCCCGATTGGAATGGTCCGAGCTTTCCCTGTCTTTATGGGCATTAATGTTTCTCCTGATTAAGTTGAGTTGATTAAGGTGAGTTTCACAAAAGAGAGCGTATAAACAAACATATTTTATATCCTTCTCCCTTTCATTTATTGGTCTCAAGCTACACAATAATAGAGCAAACTGAGGTGTGATGCAAGATGGAGGAGGAACAGAGCAGGTAACAGGACCATCAGTCAGACCCTGGGAGAGAGGGCCAAACTCCCGTAATGCGTCGCTCCGGGTGGCGTTAGCCTTTAGATCAGGGTTCTTCAAATCTGGACCTAGATTGCAAATCCAGGCCTTGTTTTCAGTTCTCCCAGGTAGGTAGTTTAATAATTGCTGATTCTGATTGGTCAGAGGCTTCACACCTGGCTCACAGGTAAAGGAAGGCTGGAAAACCAGCAGGGCTCGGAACTCGAGGACCTTGATTTGAGTAATAGGGCTTTAGATGATATATATTGCTTTTTTCACAGAGGTGTTTAAAATTTTTTAAGAGCTTTAAGATTTTCAAGATACTCTTAAATGATTTATTTAATTTATCTGACACAACTAATTCAAAGCCACTATGGTCATAATTTATACCTACTCCCAGGGATCTGAAGCCACAACCTTCTCATCGCTTGCACACCAAGGTACATGTTGAGCTACTCTTGACGTTGACGCATCAAGTTTTCATATCGCTCCCAACGTCACAAAGATGCAGGTGGCAGGATTACTAGCTTCCCTGTGGGTAGGTAACACTTTTTGTTTTACTATAATAGGTCAGATCTTCTAAGTGCTGCTTCTGGAACTTGTGCCACTTTATTCTGGACCGGGTCTCTAGCTGTGCATGTCCTACTTCCACCAAAGGTGGTCTTCTTTGGAGAAATGTTTGCTCCAGTTCGCCACGGTCCTGCCAGCGACCGCTGTGCCGCTCTGCCCTGGAACAGCTGCGTGGTTAATAAGACCTGCTGCGTCTGCATTCCCATCTCAATGGGGCAGACGGAGGAGTCTCCTGGTGGTACCAAAACCTTGTTTCACGCCTCTCTTCACTCCGCGTCAATGACTATCCACGCCTGGTCCCCCCCCCCCCCCCCCCCCCCACAATGCTGGGCGATGGGGACGATTGTCTGATTTTTTTTGGGATAAAGGGAGCCATAATTTATACAAAGGGACCAACCTTATCACTAGCCAATGCTTTATTTTTAAAGGGTGAGTGATATGGGAGATGGTACTCATGGGGCCAATCAGCTTTCAGCTGGGGTTAGTGTCCCTGTGACTCCCCCCCTGGACACGCCCCTGGTGGATCAACACAGAGGGTCATGGGCCCTTGAATTCCTCACTGCTACTGTCAATGGCTGCCCATTGAAGACGGTGCTGTATTCCTGTCAGTCAAAGAAAATCCCACCCCCACCGCAGTAAACGCTAGGCTTTTAAAGAGACGGCTGGGAGTGCATGAGCCCCCCAGCTATGACGCTCTAGCGCTTCTGTTGGGGTTCCTCAGAATAATGGAGGTGTGGATACCGGCCCCCAGTTTCATTGAGGCTTCCTCCAACCCATTCAGCAAAACCTGGCTACAGGCTCCAAGATTTGATGTCTGCTCCCTCACATACTTCACCCCAAGAACACAACACGATCTTAAAAAGAAATATGAGCTTGAAGTCAGATGGGAAAATGTACAAAGACCTCACCAGAACGTCTGTGCAGCCATATTTTTTGACATCCCTTAAGATTAGAGGCTGCCTCCTTGTTAGACTGGTGTTTTTTTGCATCGAGGACCTCAGGACTTATTTGCTCTCTCTTATTCAAGGAGGTAAAAGGATGCAAAGTGTCGACTCTGTGGATTTCCGTATTGAACCTTGTGCTGATCCCACAGCTACCCAAAGATTCAGTCTTTGTTCATATTAAAGCCGCGAGTCAAAGCCAGGCATCAGCGCCCTCTTAACTATGGAGATGTGAGCGGGAGGGTGCAGAGTCTACCTTGAGTGAAGTAGTTAGAATTGCTTCAGGAAAATAGGCAGCAGTGTAAATGAGTGTATTTGAGGCCAAGGGAGACAGAAGAAACAATGTTCTCTGTGATTGGTGAACAGAATGAGTCAGAATGCATTTTCACGGGGCGAAGACGTCACACCTCTGCCAGGTGTTCGGCTTCACCTCTTTTTGCCGGATTGATTCCTAAAAATGTGCAATGTGAGAGACGTGCGGATTACAGAACGGTTATCTTTGAAATGCTGCATGGCAATCTGTCCTAAGGAGCTCGCATGCGATGATGTCCTTCCGCACAACGACCGGTCGCATATATATACAAAGTGCCGTAAGGTTGAAAGAGCCGAAGAACCCAGATCAGCAAATGGGACGCAGCTTACGTGAGCGACAGCAATGCACTTTGTGCAGCTGCCGAAAACGAACTGACCAGTTGTATGATACAGTATGTATCTATATATCTATTACGTTTTATCTATTGTAACGGCCATAATACTCAATAGCAATAATAAACATTGTATCATGTATTTTCGTTGTTGTACTTTTGTCATTATTCGTATGTGTACTCTCTCCTATGTTAAGCATCTTGGCTATGAATGCTATGCAGGTACAGTGTAGATACAGTATAGATATATAAATGTCCACATACAACATTTGATGTAAAAGTGGTCATGTGACGTGCTATAATTTGCAACGTTTTTTGTTATTTTTTTTTACTAAAAGGCAATTATTGCCTATACGATGTTCATCCCCATGGGGTTTGAGTGTCTGAAACGATGTCCTCCACCTTTCACCGCCCCGTCAGAAGCAGATGTGTTTTTGAGCCGTCGGTAGGTCAATTTTCCAGTGAGTGTCACACAGATTTGCCGTGTGCCGACTTGCAGGGTGACGGAGGGGGGGGGGGGGGGGGGGGGGGGGGGATGATGACAGGGATAAGTCATGAAAGGTTAATGTCATTTAACAGCCACAAACCACGGTCACGTGTGACTACCGATCGATTGCGAGGATCATCCTTTTCTTTTTTTTGATTCGATTAGACCAAAACCATCAGAAAGTCCCACTGCCCAGCTATAAAGAAAGCAGCATACGCTTATCATAATTCTATTCATCGCATAACCTTAGATGCAACCCACAGTAATATGTCTAAGAGGTATCTTGAAATGAATGTTACATCATACCAATCTAGGCAGGCAGGAAGGATGATGAAACGAGAGAAGTAAATGACTCATTTCATGTTTGTCTGTCACAACCAAGGCAGAGATGAGAGGACTGAAGTTGCGTCATCCGGAAAGAGTCGCCACAAAACAGCCGAGAAGGTGATGGAGCAGAGGGTGGAGGCAGAGGAACGGGCAGGACACGGCATCACAGGGCACGCACTCACGCATGACTACACACTAAGGGCCATTTAACCAAAGCACGGTTCTGGACGGCGCACTGGACCTGAAGGAAACCCACACCAAAATTGGGTGAATGTACAAACCACAGGGTCAGGGGCAGGATGCAAAAAAATACCCTGAAGGGGTGAGATGAATGCACCACCTATCAAGCCAATGTCTCAACCCAAGATGGGACGGAATATGAGTCATGAAAGGCATAGGGGGGATTTTAGGATCAGGGGACATAATTCATATAGAGGGTCCAACTTTATCAATAGCCAATGACGTGTTGTGAATCGGTGAGTGACAAGGGAAGGGCACTCCATGGGCCAATAAGCTTTGAACTGAGGCCAGTGCCCCTGTGGTCCCACCCCTGTATATGCCCATGCCAAGACATGTGACTGCCAAACGAGCAGGCCCATTTCAATCCAGTTCTTAGAGCCATGAATTATCTTAAGCATGCAACAAACTTCAGAATCGACAAACCTGGGTAAAGAGATACTGGATAAGTGATTAGAACGTCTGCCAGCATGTAGGCTAGGGGGCTGTACTATAAACAGAAGGTTGCAAGCTCTAATCCCAAAGTCGGCAGCGTTATTACACTGTTTGGCCCCTGAGTAGGATCTCGAACCAATGATTCCTCAAGGGATTTTCTCAGAAATGCAAGTCACTTTGGACCAATGTGTCAGCAAATGAATGCCAGTCCTGGGTCACAGTCCCTCAGCGGTTGTGATGAGGCGTTGAGGCACGACGCCCTCCCGTTCTGCAGGGACGGTGTCCGTGGACCACAATCGGCTCCTTGTGGATAGACATAAATAATAAAGCAGGCTGGGAAAATTACCGCTGCTCATCATGCATGGCCGTAGAGACGATATTGCAAGAGCCAGAACACCTTGTGAGGAATTCAGGGCATAAATAATGAATTACAAGCAGTATGACCGCAAGACATAACACCGGAGCTGTAGCATTACGTCAGGGACAGTGCTGTGCATTCACCTCCATATCGAGTTGTAAACACTGGGAAAATTTGATTAACTCGCTTAATTGGAGAATTACTTATCTGCTATGATTTTTGGCTCCTTTACAACTCACAGGGCTTTGGAATTAATCACGTGAGACTGATATAAATGAACCAATTAGCAATGGAAATGTATCATTTCGGTGGAAACGTGAGCTAAATATCCTAATAAGTATCACGTAAAAATCCAGATTATAGATAGCGATTCTGGTCTTCGCCGTCTGGGTCATGGAGAGAGCTCGGGGTGACAAAATAGCTAGATCCCTTTGCAACGATTTCAATATTTAACTTGTTAAATATGGGTCTTTTCAGTTCAGTGCAGGAGATTGATGTGGATAACTTGATGTAAGAGTGTTTGAACAGTCGGAATTAATAATAATAATCTCTGCTTCCTTTCGACTAGCAGTTTCGTTCCCATGACATTCCCATCTTCCCACCATATGTTTTTTTAATCACTTGCTGTCGTCTCGGGAATCTCCTCATTAAACGGCTCTCATCAAGTCCTGGTTCCAGGCCCCTCTTCCCTGAGCGCTGGGATGTCTCATCTCTGTCTTCTTCCACATACGCTTGTGAAGTAACATGAAGCCCTCGGCCCAATTTATCGGCCCCTTCTTACTCTCTCTCTTTCTTGCCTTGTTAAAATGTGTCACGACCTATAAAAACACTTGGACCTGGAGAAGCAGCTTGGGTCCAGAGAGGGCTATTTGGGAAGTAGAGGTTGACATGCTGCTGCTGCCCGAGACCTTGTTGGCGTTGATCTCTGCTAATGTCGCCTACGTTGCCTCCTACGCCACAAACCCTTTCTCACAGGAGCCACTAAAATTAATGCCATCAGTCACGGCGACGTCCAGAATGTTGCCTACGGGGGACTTTTTTTCGCTATTGTTTAACTGTCCAACTTCCTAGAGTCATCCCCGGGGTCCGCAAGCATCTCCAGATATCAGCTTTCACCAAAATATTGCATCATCGAGCCAGCTAGCAACTTTCATTCTGGTTTTGCATTCCTGTCGGACGTGAGACGACGTGGCTCCTTCTGGAATTACAGCCTGGAGAGGCACCATGATCTGCAGAAGTGGCGGCTAATTGGGGGCGAACTGGCACATCAGACCGAGCTCCTCGTCGAGGCTAGAGGCAACAGCAGGATAATTGAAACTCAGCTCCACTCCCACAGTGAACATGCATTTTTTACCATCTTTTTTTCCGCCAGTGCGGCTTCCCTGAGATGCACATATTCTCCTCCATCCCATACGTATTTCCTTCAGCATCTTCCATCATTCATGAGCGAGAGTGAGTCTCCCCAGGGATTCAGACAGTCTGGGAGCAGAAACAGGTCCGTCTACATGCTCCTCTCCCTTACAATCCCCACTGTCCATACAGCTGATGCCGTCTGACTGTATATACTGTACATATCTCTTCTATACCACTTGTCTACTTAGGCTTACGAAGGTATGATCCATGAGGAGGGGCAGTGGGTGTCTGTACAAAGTGCCCCATTACAATCACGCAAAATTGACCAAAGACCCCCCAGTCAGTGAATTTTACTGAGTGAAAATCCCCCCCACCAGTCGGGCGAGTCTGCCCTTCACAAAGTCTCTGCACCCATCATACATATATAATATAATATAATATAATATAATATAATATAATATAATATAATATAATATAATATAATATAATATAATATAATACGGGGCAGCATGGTGG
Organism: Brienomyrus brachyistius; assembly: GCF_023856365.1. Classification (NCBI taxonomy): domain Eukaryota; kingdom Metazoa; phylum Chordata; class Actinopteri; order Osteoglossiformes; family Mormyridae; genus Brienomyrus; species Brienomyrus brachyistius. Next base: position 5,356,764 of record NC_064553.1, read on the forward strand.
TTCAGTGGTTAGCACTGTTGCCTCACACCTCTGGGATCCGGGTTCGAGTCTCCGCCTGGGTTACATGTGTGTGGAGTTTGCATGTTCTCCCCATGTTGTCGTGGGGTTTCCTGTGGGTACTCCGATTTCCCCCCACAGTCCAAAAACATGCTGAGGTTAATTGGAGTTGCTAAATTGCCCGTAGGTGCGCATATGTGAGTGAATGGTGTGTGAGTGTGCCCTGCGATGGGCTGGCCTCCCATCCTGGGTTGTTCCCTACCTGATGCTCATTGCTTCCGGGATAGGCTCCGGACCCCCCGCGACCCAGTAGTATAAGTGGTTTGGAAAATGGATGGATGGATAATATAATACACACACCGGGGGGGCATGGATACCAAGGCAGATTCAGGGGCCTGGCACTTTATGGGGGTCTCAAAATCAGGGCACTGGCCAGTAAAATGTCCCACCAGTCAGCACAACCACCGGTCACAGCCCCCTACTCTGGTAAGCAGTTTTTCCAAAGGGGGACATTGCATATTTTGTGTATTGTGTATTGTGGGGTTAAGAATGGAGCTGTTTTTATGTAGTATGAACTTGAACTGGTTTGCCTAAGTCAGGGGTGGGGAACTTCATCCATGGAGGGCTGACTTGGATGCAGGTTTTTGGGATGGCCTCTCAACCAGCCAATCACAGTGGGTCCCCAGAACTACAGTTGAGAACCACTGCTTTATGATTGGCTGATAGAGAGGTCATCCTAAAAACCTGCACCGGCTCTTCATGGATCAGGTTCCCCAGCCCTGGCATAAGTCATCGTAAATCTGTGCTTGATTTCGGAACCTATTTGGAGTGCATTTTTAAAATAAATTTGCTGCTCTGCTATCGTTTTTAGGGGAACTGGGGGTGTCAGCTTAAGTGGTTTGGAGTTCAGCATCGCCACAGCTGACAGAGAAACAAACTCTTAGCACACCCATCCGCTCCCATGTGCAAAGAAAGGCAAATATTAATCCCCAAAAGTGTCTCGCCTTGTTTCCTCCATCCTAATCTACACTCTGAGCAGAACACGATTAAGCAGTGGGTAGTGGGAACGAAACAGATGGATTTCATTTTAATGAGGCTGTGTGGAGGGAAGCAGATTTATACAACAGTCAAAAATTCAAAGTGAATTACAAGACAGAAGACCTAGAGCTGATTTCTTTAAAAGTTGCCATGCATTACGCTTCATTTTAGCCCTGAAACAGATTTCCTTTATACCTTTTGGAATCACATACAAAGCTTATATTTGAGGGAACGTGCGGTAGCACTGGGTTCAGTTGAAAGAATCACGTGTAATTAATGTTGTTCTGTAAACAGTGAGGCCAGAGTATTAAGTTACGGAGTCTGGATAGAGACATTAGTTCAGAAACCTTCAGCAGTGTGAGAATTCGCTTTCAAGACTATCACCTTAAATAATGAATGGTGGCCTTGAAATTTTCATCAATCTTCTATGACCTCACAGAGCTCTTGGGATACAGAGAGAATGGAAAAGATGAGGGATGGCGCGTTGTGGTGGCTAGGGCCAGAGGTGTGAGCTCCTGAGGGGCTGTTTGACACTGTGACGATAAAAGAAAATATCACAGGCGGGGCCAGAGAAACATTATCCGATCAAATACCAGCGGCAGAGGGCTTCACTTTCACTGCCTCTGGTCCATCTGACCCTTTCACTGCCTCTTGCAAGGGACGTTGAAAGTCATGCGAGTTTATAGACTCATAAGGCAGAAAAAAGACTTTGGACTCATTTGTCAAGAGTCACCTTGATTTTTGTCAGCTTGATGTCACTAGGTTGTAGTCATAAAGACGTGCTTTGGGCCCAAGATGCGATTGGAATTGATTCGGTTCGATTCAATTCAGTCCATTTTTATATAACGCCTTTCACAACAGAGTCGCCCCTAGTCACTTTACATTGGTGTTTTGTGATACATTCCTCCATCATTTATACGGGATTCAAAAACAGGAAAAAAGGAGGACAAAGAAACAAAAGAAAGAAAGAAAGATGACAAGGGAAGAGCGGAACCGAAAGCTCCCAGTTAGGGAGAAGAAAAAAGTCAACTGGCTGCCTCCACCCCACAGGCGTGCTAATATTATTGACATAAGATGGCTGTAAAGTGCATTAACTGTGACACTGAAAACCGTGTTGTGAAGTCTTCAGTGGTGTCAATCCTGGGCCAGAGCTGTCAGTCTTGACATGCTTTATTTTAAAAGTTTAATTCAAGAAAGGGAGGCTTTTCGAACCGTCACAAGCCTAAGCAGGAAGTCAGTAAAAGACCCAGAGGTTTTCGCATTACAACAAGGACTGGCTTTCCTGATGCCTTTGGTTGGAAAATCCCTGCTTTGGCACTCCAGTAGTCACACAGGAAATATTACATGACAAATTTCGTTCTGAGTCATGCCAGTTATGGCGTGGTAAGCAGTGAGCAGGATCCCACCGCAACATGCTCCCTCGAGCGTGGCAAAAGTGTGGCAGAGAGGTGCTCGTAAGCGTCCGTAATTACCCATGGACCTCCAGGGAATAGTGTCCATTTTTTATCCTCGGCGCTCCCCAATGAAAGGGAGCCCTCTTTCCTTTAGACTATATTCGGCAGGCTTACGCTACTCTTTGCTACAAATGGAACAATTAAGCCAGGTGAACTCTGCCCCCGGAGGACTGCACAGGCACTGAATTTTGTAGTGGAGAAGAAATGTATTCAAGACTACATAACACAAACCTGGGCAAGTTTATAAAGAGGAACAGATTGTTATTCTTTCAATTAATAATGCATATAGTACAATCTAATAGGTCTGCTATTGTAGCCATCACAGGAGATTTAAAAATGGCCCCCTGTCGACACAGAAAAGTTCAGATTTGGCCCTTCGCAGGAAAATAATTTCCATGGTAACAGAAGATCTGTGACATGGGTTTTGCTCTATTTTATTGCAGGTATAAAAAATATATTGAATCTAATCAAAATCATTTATAAAAGCATATTAATATATTAATGTTAATCTTGTACATATGTGTGTGTATAAAAACCAGAGACTGGGTCCGTATGGATTGATGGTGCTACCCTTCGGTCTATTCGGCGTTCCTGTTCCTGTCTTTAGTACCACAGAGAGACCATTGCATTGCATTCCTGTCAAACAGGGACTGGCGTAGCTTCTTTATCACCTCTCATAAATAGACATAGTGCCGCATGAGGCAAGGAAGGGCCACTGGGGCTTTTCTATACAGAGCCGGCCTCGAAAACTGAAAGAAGGATATTGCCTGCGACAGTCTAATATCACTCCAGGATCATGTGGTTTAACTCACCTTTAGCAGATGCATCATCGGCATTGTGCATCATTATGAATTTATGAGGTCCCTGCCACTTACGAAAACCCTTCTTGTCACTCCAATAATTTTATCACGCCATACAGGCCATATATTCAGTAATATGCAAACGCTACAATGTTTCGTCTTGATCTGCTCTCTGCTTCCTGGTGCTGCTGTTGTTTCAATTTGTTATACAGTCTTACCACCCACCCTAGACGTGTGCAGATGTCATGTCTACAAGGTGCCACTGAGAAGTTTCAAACAGATACATCGCACGGTTGATGGGTCACAATGGGAGGCTTACATTGTCCTTGTACCCCAGGCGGCGGCAACATCCGAGGTCATATGGAAACCTACTGTTGTTATTGTTATTGTTTTAAAGAGGAATCATTAAGATTCCCCAAAAAGGAAGAGGTGAATGCCCGCACAATGACATGAATAAATATATGAAATGACAGCCCACTGCAGAGAACGTCTCCCACTTAAAGCGGTGTTTAAGTTGACTGCCAGTAGGAGAGCTTTGGGGTGCTAAAATAGCCCAGTGAAGTTCAGTTACGTAAGGGCAGCCCTGGAGAGAAGCAGGGGAGTGAGCACTGGTGCAAATCTCACCAGACAAACCCGAACAGAGAGCCTACTGCTTCTAATAAAGATATGAGCTCTTCCTCATATGTTTCTTTTGTTTTCCATAGGGACTGTCTGCCTAAGCTGGCAATATGAAAATGCAACATGACATGCCTGCAGTTTGATTTGGCAGGAATTTGTTTTTTAAATGTCACATCTCTTCTGCTGAAGGTTGTGGGATCATGTTCTACGACGTGAGAGTTCTACCTCTCTCTACTTTCTCTTCCTTATAATCAGAAATAAAGACATTTCTCTTCAGTTTCTTCCTCTACTGACTACTGATTTTTTTTTCTGTAAAGCAACCTTCGAATTGTGAAAGGTGCCATATGAATGTACCTTATTTATCTTATTATTATTATTATTATTATTAATTATTATTATTAGCTCTATGTGACAGTTCTGCTTTGTTTGCTGATCACAGTTCGTCAGCCTGTACTCATCCTCCTCACTCATTTAGCCCATGAACAGGATGAAAACTGCAGATTCAGCTTCCTGTCTCTTCTCAGTCCCAGCGCCTCACATCAGGAGAGGTACAGTATGGGTCCACAAAGACAGGGCCATGATAATCCTGGAACTTATCCCAGCAAACACAAGCCAAGGGAACTCCTTTGATGGTCTATCACAGAGCACACAAACCAAGGGCAAATCAGGACAAACAAATGTGCATAAATACACGCCGCAGGCAATTCAGAGATACCAATTTGAATAATTACATGTTTTGGACCGTTGGAGGAAACTGGAGTACCCAAGGGAATCCCACTCAGACTCTGACAAGGCTTCTAACCTCCACAAACTGGGTGGGAATCAAACCCACAACTTTAGCTGAGTAAGGCTAGAATCAGCCTACAGGAGACCTAGTTTTTAGTTCTTGTGTGGAAAAGCACAGAACGTATTTTTCTATGGTTATTGAGCCATTCCGGATTAATATTACCCTTGTAACATCAGTATTTGTTTTCTCCAAGCAAACACATTCCAGTCCGCAAGCTCATTACCCAGTCTTGTTACTGCCAAGTGGACTTGAAAATACAAGCTAGAATATTGGAATTTATCCCAGAAGAAGGACAAAGATGTCACAGTATATTCTAGCTAGTAGGACTGGTCTTTTAAAATATAACCTCTTGAAAGTTGAATATTGCCTGGTAACACAATGGCTGTATGGGGTACAGTGATGCAGTTCCATAAGGCATTACATTACCGAATGATGTAAAGAAGAAAACATGCGCTTTGCAAACAGGTCTCCTATATTATTGTAAATGAAAAGCAAAATGCTGCTGTTGTTTATGAAACCCTTGGTGATTGTAAACTGAATGGCTAAACTACTGTGGCGGAATATCCTTTACATCTGAAGCGTAGCATACTGGCGCTGATAACGTCTGATGCTGATATTATCCTTGGCTGATTGAACTTCCTCTGCATGTTTACAAAGTCAACAATATGCGGTGGCAGCAAATGCATCAAGGTCCGCCTTTTCCTGGAAGCTGCCAGAAACTCGCAGTTCTTTTGGATTAAACTTCCTTGACCCATCTTTCTTGTGTGGGGGGAGTGATTGGGTGAGACTTTACTTAAGGCCATATTTTTTAGTAATGTTTAAGCACATTCATAATGCATTATAATGCAGTTATAAGACATTATAAACACGGCTATAAATATTTATAAAAACGTATAACACATAATATGTCATGCCCCCAGCAGCCGTCGATTCTCGCAATCTAACCAAACTTCTTAACTCCGCAGCAAACTGTCAAGGTTGCGAAGTATTGCTGCCGTTCTAGATGACAGTTAGCAAGCATCTCTCTGTCTCGTGTCTCTTGCTCTCCTGCCCTGCCTGCCTCTCCGTATCCTGCCGTCGTGCCTGTCCTGCTTCCCAGGTCGTCTCTGCCTTCCCCGCCTGCCTTCCCTGCCCTGCCATCCTGGTCTGCCTCCGTCCTTTATGAAAGCATTATAATGCATTATGAATGTGCTTACAAATGACTAAAAACATGGCCTTAAGTAAAGTGTTGCTGGGGATTAAGAGTCCTGGACTCTTCAACTCAACAGAAGTGTAGCAGGGAGATATTCCTATAACGTTTTCTGTAAGACTTCAAACCCTAACCTGACCTCAAAGATGTTTCTCATCAAGTCCTAACTAACGTATAATATTATATAACCTTTCTGATTGTAGGAATCCTTTCATTCTGTGCCCATTGCTCTGATCAGCTCCACTGCATAGATTTAATCTGTCAACCCCATCATGCTGATTAGCTTTGTCACGCTAATACGTTTTTCTGTCTGACACTTCGATACACTCGCACAATTTCCACATCTATCTTCTCCGCCGACCCCAGCGCGCTAATGAGTTACGTCAGGGCCGTCGGCGAGCAGCCCTGTCCGGCCACAGTCAATCATGCTGACCAGCCTGTCAGGTCGGTCACACTTCAGTGAACACCTCTATCACATATAATTAGTCTGCGCTTCCAGTTACATTACTCTCTGGAAAGCAGATTTCTTTTTTTTTTTTTTTTTGTCTGATTAGTGGGATAGTTTTGGCCTTAATTATAAAATCTCACTCTCAGGTTGCCGCTGCGCTGTAATCCTCTAATCCTAATTAGGGTGCATCACATGGTCTGAGAACTGGCGTACCTCACGAAATCGGAGGAGGAAAATGCGGCCTCTTAGCTGTGCATTAATAAGCCTTCTCCCAGTGTTCTGATTGCATGTGCTCCCCTGGAGGGCTCCCAAACTCGGCGGGGTCCCTCCAATGTGCCACAGCTCAGCATTCGCCTAATCACCAGCTCCCTGCGGCACACTAACACTTAGCTCTGCTTATTAACCCCCACCCCTGCCTGCCCCCCCCGCCCGACTCTGCATCTCTCTCCCACAGTCTAAACATTCCTCCAGATGTGGACACAGCTTTCAAGCCAGGGGTAGCTCAACAAGAAGCGCATCATGCTGACAACGCAAAACGAGTGGGTTCAGGTCCCAAGGAAGATGCGTGAATTGTAACCCTCTCTCCCTAAATTTGCTTTGGATAGAAACATCAGATAAATGTAGGCAGTTCTTTTATTTCGTGCATCTTTTTACTGTGACAGGATATGACCACCGTTTCAATTGTTAGTAAACTGATAGCACCGAGATATCGTAGGAAAATGGAGACTTAATTGTAGTGGCAGCCATTCCATGTTAGTTTAATAAACAAAGTGCTTCCAAAGCAATGACTGGATTTTAGGAACAAATAACCATGTAGCCGGTGCACAGCACTGGCAGAGTCTTGGCACAATTTAACTTCAGCTTGTGGGCTGGATTTCTTTTCTGTTTTTTTTTGTTTGTTTTTGAAAAACCAATCGCTCTTTATCTTTCATTCTTTGACGGACTATCGAGTTTGACTGCTAATCACCTGTCCGTCTGCCACAGAAGACAGGTCAGAAATACTGTGATTTTAACGTTACGTAAAGCTCGGTAAGAGCACAATTAGGCTGCTGTGGAAGTGTGGAATCATTCATCCCACCCTTTCATACCTGTCAGCTATTATCTGCCTCTTTTCAACCACAGTAATGACCAATAAACTGCATTTAGATGCCAGAAGAGTCTCTTGCGGCTAATTGATGTTCCTTTCTGTAATTCTTACATATGCACTTTTTAAAAGCCCACTAAAGCTATTTCATTTTTATGGTTTCTTACTCGTACAACACTGCAGGTTTATAAACACACAAGGGCCCGTGTTGTGTGTTCTAATGTATTTACTGTATATATCAATAAATATTGTTTATGTTCGTGTTATAGCATTTTGTTATTTAAATGTCTTTTTAGCATCTTTGTAATGTTCTATTTATAGATCATTTATATTATAAGCTCTGCTGGAAGAGCATACTAACATATTATTTACATTTATTTAATATTATGCAAAACAGTCATTGGTTTTCTATATACTCTATATTTTGAGCCACCGTATATTTGCTGGTGATGACAGGTCTCCGTTACACTTCTGGTCTGGTATCACATGACCAACAGCACAGTTTAAAGAAGCACCCCTCTACCCTTACTCCACACAAACGCACCCCGAGGCCAGTCATCCAGAAAATATCCACCCCCGTGGCCCCGCCCCCCCGAGATCTTTGGAGCTCCGGATACAATGGCGTATTTTGTTGCTAAAAGTGGCCTCCCTAATTGAATAGGAAACTCTCAAACTGGTACGATGAACCAGGACCCGCCAGATGATGGGTGGCATCCAGACTTCCCCCATTAACGTCAAAGGCAGCGGCTGTGTGGTAAAAGCAGATCCGGCTAAAAGGCTCTGCAACAAAATGCTTAATTTGTGTCTCTGTCATGCGCAGGCAGTTCTTGACTTACCGATGTAAATAAATCCAGATAAAATACAAAATTATGCAGGAAGCCGACATATGTCTGCCTCTCCTGTTTTTCATTTATTTAATATGTGTTCTTTAATAGGTTTTGGGGTGCATGGTGGTGCAGTGGTTAACGCTGTTGCCTCACACCTCTGGGACCTGTGTTTAAGTCTCTGCCATACCTCTGTTGTCAAGGGGTTCCCTCTGGGTACTCTGGTTTCCCCCCCCACAGTCCAAAAACATGCTGAGGCAAGTTGGAGTTACCAAATTGCCCGTAGGTGTGCGTGTGTGAGCAAATGATGTAATTGTCCTGGGTCATCCCCCGCTTTGTGCCGATAGGCTCAAGACCCCCCCCATGACCCTGAATGGAATAAGTGGTCACAGAAAATGGATGGATAGTATGCATTAGTGGTACATCTTTTGGTGTTATGTGTTTCTGCTCAGTAGTGTCATAAATGGTATGGGAAGTTAAATCTGACTATAGTAAAATATGAAGTACATTTGTGGAATGATTTACTCAGGTCAGTCGAGAACTGCCTGTACTTGCATCAGTTTTAATATTGTTCTGTTTTGGGGGGTTTCTTGCAATGGCAGCACTTAAACCAAACGGGACCAGGCAAGTCCAGGGTGGTGGGCGGAATGGGTGACCTTCCGGCATCGCAGCACTCCTGCGCTCGGGACAAACCGCTGTGGCTCTAAAATAATTCCTGTCCTCGCAGTCTTTGCGTTTTACCTCTGCTAGCGCATCACTGCTCCACGACAGGAAGGCTTGTGGCTTATAAAGATGCTGCACGATTAAAATGACATGCTTCTGAGTACCTTCTGCCACGTAGCAATAATACGATAGTATTGAGTTACATTATAGTAATGAGTAATGGGATAGTTTTGGTTAATAATCATGGGGTCTGGGGCACCTGGATGTTGAGGTCCCTGGACTGTGTCTAGAGCTTGGTTGTGGATGTGCTCATGGATAAGAGATACTGACGAATGACACAGGTGGACCAAAGAATGACACGCGAGGGTAACTGATGGCCACACGCACCACATGTCTGGCTTTCATCCACATGTACTGTGCTGTTCCACGTTACATTCATTTATCAGATACTTTTATCCAAAGTGAACCAGCAGGGTGGGACAGTAGTTGGAGCAGTTATGGGGGACCTTGCTCAAGGGTCCAACAGTCAGGTTACTCTGCTGAGCCTGGGATTAGAACTGATGACCGCCCTAACCCACTAACCCACACACCCCCCACCCCATCTCTCCCGGTGAAGTGTCCACGTTCGCAGAAGGTCAATGACTTTCCGTCTTTTTTCTCGCCCAGTTATTCCTCAAAGCATGACAGCACTGATCTGATGATGGTCCTCCAACTGTCATTTTACACTGAGCCCTGTGCTGTATCCGGCATGTGCATTATGGCTTTGATTCTTTGCGGCCTTAAGGAAAACGTTCATCTGTTTTCCATAACAGGCGTATTCAGTGCAGGCCTGAAGGCTAACTCCGTGAGAGCCAGAGGCAACACCTACTTACCAAACCTTAGGGCTATAAGGCTACGGTGGTCCCCTCTGAGCCACTGTTAAGAAAACAGGCCTTTCGGAATTATTTACCTCCAAATGTATTACTATCACTTTTATTCCCACAATTCTGACCACAATTTTCTGCATGAATATGAATGGACAATATTTGTTTAAATCCCACTGTCTTTCGGCAAAATGTACTGAAGGGGCATCCCCGCACCTGAATGGCCCCTGCAATAAAATCTGCCAAGTGAGACCCCCCCCCCCCCCCCCCAGTCACAAAATTCATTTCTGGCTAAAGGCCTGGGGGGTATTCCACAAAGCAGAGTTTCTTCATTAGCCAGATAATTTAAGCCGAAAGGATCATCCAGTAGGGATGTCACTTTCATCCAACTGGACAGTTTTCACGTTTGGCTTAAGTTAGCCAGCTAACTGGGTAATCCGGCTTTGTGGAATAGCCCCCAGATTGAAAGGCGAGGCCAGTGCATGGCATCTCTTGTTGTTCAAGCTTCCAGCAGGATTCTCTGTGCTAGATACAGTACTGCATCTGAATGTCTAAAATAGCCATTTAAACAGTAACTGGGATTTATGTCAGTGAACATGACAAACAAGCATTGTGCTTAAAGTGGGGTAATTCGATTGTGCACCTCAGGTGATGGTCCTCCCTCTTTCCCTTTGTGTGATTGGCCCATTTCCCATGGCAACTAGGCAACCAGGGTCAAAAACAAAAGTGTTTCCACTTGTCACATGTGTGGGCTGAAATATGAACATTGCCAAAATCCAAATCTGGAGGCAACTGGGTTATTTATAATAATTAAGCATAACATGTTCGCTTCTCTGATCTAGCTATTAATCCTTTATCAGGTCATTTCGCAAACCCGGTGCAGCTCGGAGCACATGAAACGATATCCAAACAATCACAAGTAATATAATTACACCTTCAAACTGAAAAACATTTTGGTAGGGGGAAATGGAGCCGCGTGCATTCTCATCGCTGCCATTAAACAATGACGGCACTCATGCAGATTCTCTTATAGATCATAAATAACAAACATCAGCTCAGCTAGTGCTGATGGTCACTTAGCTATACATCCTCCAAAAACAACTCATTTGACACCAACACCAACTAAACCGGGAAGTTTATCAAATATCTAGATGTCATTTCCCTGTGAACAAACTGTTTTCGTTAGATGCAACACGACCCCCTATTATTGGTTACGGACTCAACTGCCAACCGGCATGTAAAAATAAACAGTGAAATGTGGATGGTGCCACAGATGCACTGGGAATGTTAACAGAGATCCACCAGCATCTTCACTGCAGTGGAGGGGGATCTGTTTTTAGTTCACTGCAGATCCAGTTTCTGCAGTGGCATGCATCGCTATTCACATTAACTGCCATTAAAAAGTATATTAAAATAAGATGGATTTGATCTCACTGATGATCCTTGGATTAAATGACTTGGCCTGAGTTAAGGTTGTCCTCTACAACCTGAATAAAAGTGACAAATTTGTCTAGTGATGCCCGAAATTGTAGTACGCCTCACATAATTCTCCCAGGAGACGCCTCACCCTTAATATGATCCATTGAGTGCATTGTATTGAAGTTGAGTTCTAAACATCAAATTATTAAGCAATCTTTTCTTTGCCTGGAACTGCAATGCATTTTAATGTCCAAGTAGCTTCACACAGCCTGTAGACATAAAAAGACACTTTATTGCCTTTCTTAAACAGAGAATATGCAAAACCACGTAACCAAAAGTACAAGATACACAGAGAGCCTGCATAATAAGTGTAAACAGAGAAAATTCCCTTTCATCTCCCGATAAACTTTAAACAGCCAGTTGTCCTTGAATATTTTTTCATATTATCACTTATGATGGGATGCGGGGGGGGTGGGGGTGCCGGTTCTGAATATTACCAACAGAGATCTGTCATGCCAAGTTCTGCTAATGTAGGCTTTGTGCAGAAGAGAAAAATCCCCCCCCATGCTCTTAACACAGGCTGGAGTGAAAGTCACAGAAATGTTGTGAGAGGGGCTGCCAGAACCAATTAAAATGGAAAGTTATGCCTTTCTAGGGGTGCATGCATGGGTGAGAGCACTGGCCCCAGCTAAAAGCTGATTGGCCCCGGAGTGCCCTCTCCCCTGTCACTCACGGATTCAAAGCATATTATTGGCTACTGATCAAGTTAGCCCCTCTGTATGAATTACGGCCCCTCTTAAAAATCCCAGAATCGCCCCCTTGCTTTTTATGTTCGGTGCCCCGTCTGCTGTGCCCGTGACTGAAATGCCCTCAGCTCGGCCTCTAAGACAATGCCAGCCGTAGGGTTTAAACCGGCGGCATGGCGCTGCCGCTGCCCGCAATGTACAGACGACGTCTGCGTGAGTCACGGAGGCTGAATTGGTTCCATTTTCCTTATGAATTCCAAAAGCGTCCATTTTGGCTCCGCTTACTTGAGTCTGTTTCTGGCCCAGTCGCCCACACTGGAGTTAGCTCAGCTGCCATTGGTTGCCAGCGCCTCCCCCCCCCCCCCCCCCCCCCCCCCACCCCAGACTGATGAGGGAAGCTTCATTACTCCCTCCTTGCTCTCCCCAAAGGTTCACGCAAACCACCATCTGTTCCAATTGATCTGCCCCTTTTCATATTACGGGGCATCTTGCGCCATGTTACCATAGCAACCGCAGCAAGCATCAGTCCACAGAAACATCACTGACAGCCACAGTAGGGAATATGCGGCTGTTAAAGCCGCATGTAAGACTAATTACTGCTCTTGTTGATGTGTCTGCGGAAAGGAGGGGCAGCGATCAATTTTGTAATATTTTAATTCACAATTCTGACCATTTTTGGCACCACTGTTTATAAAGTACCATACTCTATTAATACGTCTTTTCCACTTTCCACGCTTACGGGCTGAAATATCGACAATTGTTAAATCCAAATCCAAAGGTCTGCTGTAGGCTTCAGTAGTAATTTCCATAATAAGCTTTTCAGCAGAGGTTCTCTGAGATAGCTAATTATATAAAACCTTTTCCATGAGGTCTTATGTCGGTGCCACCCATTTCGAAAGACTGGCATTCATATGCAAAGGGATTTTGGCATGTCTGTGTCGCACACTTGAGTTTCTTTGGACATGATGACCCTGTTTTTACTTCATTAGCATGCCCCAGCTTTCACCGTCCTCAGCGGTAATGGCCACAAGGTCAAGCCTAGAGCTAGGTAAGTTAACCTGGGCCCATGACACCAGTGACGTCTCGGTTTATGCTGAATTAAGATTGATACTTCTGATATAATTTTATTCCCCACTGTAGAGTTTTAAACGTTCTAGATCTGCGATGCATCACTGAGAGCCAGATAATATCTGCTTGGCAGATACTAGACCGGCAATGCAAAAAAAAAAAGTCCAAGTTATATGATAGCGCACAGACATTGCCAATCCCCATAGATCCAAGTAAACGGTCACACGCAGAGACATGTAACATGTCCCAGACTGCATGCGCGATACCAGTACAGATGTGTAACCCGCTACCCTGCCCTTGTCAAGTCTGTCAGGTATTATAGATTATCTGACAGGTACGTATGCCATTTCAGTTAAGTGAAGCATGATGTGTGCAAAGGATCATTTTATGCCCTTTCACTTCTTTACAGGTGCCGTAAGGATGATAAAGGGCCTTTGAGAGCTATTTCGATGAGATGCGTCTCCGAGTTTTTTCAGTTTGTCACTGATATAAAGTCCCCTAACTCATCTGTCCTCAGTTAAGGTGACTGTGCCTTTAAAACACTGCCCCCGTTACCAGGCAGAGACAGCACTCACAGTGACACTTGTTTTTCATTCCAGTGGATGCTGCCACACTTAACAGGTAACCAAGAAACAGATACGGACTCTGTCAACCTCCCCTCCACTATGGATATTGCTGAATTGGGGGGTGGGGGGGGCAGTTTTGTCACTTCACTTTCTTACACCAGCATCAGTTCCTGGAATGGAGGCACTCCCCCAGCCGTTCTCGACCCCACAAGTACCACCGCAGTGGTTAAGTTCCAAAACAAAGAATATTACACAACTCTTCCCGGACACTTTTAATCAAAATGTGTTGCCACTCACTCCCATTTGATCTGGAATTCCTGTGTCAAGGTCTACAGCTGCTCCACAGCATAACCAGTGTGAGAATCATTGCAAGCCCTTCAATTTTCTGCAGAAAACTGCTGGATACAGAAATACAGATGCTGTTATTTCGCCCGCCATTGATTTTGCTGTTCGCAAACAGAACTCGGAAGCTGAGCGTAACTTTTTCCTCTCTGTTATCTAAGATCTTTCCATTACAATTGTATATCCAAAGCTGATTTATTGTTAAATGTTCCTTCGCTTTGTGTTGAGACGACTGCATCTGAAAACAATGGGGAGGAGTGTGGTTTTGGGGAAATTATGCTTTTACATAACTGTATGGTTCTGTCAATATTGTAGTCAGTTAAAGTTTTTATTAATACATGTTTTCCATCCCTGTTTTACAGGCAAGTTTATGATCCACATTAAATGGAGAGGCCAGCGTTTACACATCCATTAAATGTGCTTAACCAAAGGATATTCGACCATCCTCTATAGTTACTGGTTTTATTGTGTTGGCTTCACCCCTAAAAAGGAAAGTAATCTGTCATGTGAGTGTTTCAGCTATTTCAGTTAGCATGAAGCCAGCAACATTCCACATTGGAGAGCTGAGCTAAGAATTATGGGAAGATCTCCAGTCTCCATCGACGTTCAAGCTTGTTGTGTCCTTTTAAGGAGCTGCCAGGTTCAGCTGGTGTATTTTCGGGCATTTCTGGGACTGTTGCTCTGGTACGGCGACAGTCAACTGGTGCCAAATGGGTTCTTGATTCTCAAGAGGTTTTTGGCGACCTGTCTACATATTTTAATTGCTGCCGCCAAATTTCCACACCATGTTCCTTGCCTCTGTCATTTAAGGAGCGTCTCATCTGTGGTCGCGTTAATGCCAGACTCCCGTCTCGAATGAGCAGAAATCGTTAAACCACTTTATGTTTTTTTTATTTTTGGCAGATGCTGGCTTTTTGTTTTACCTCTTTGTTCTTGTCAGGACTTAAAATAGCATGTTTTCACAGTCTTCTCCAGCGTTATCTAACCACTGCCCCTCCCCCCCCCCCCCCCCCCCCGCTCCAGCTCGACATAGAGCAGACAGCCACGCTGTCACCCGAACCTTCACGCAGGGCAGAATCACGTTACCGTTCGGATCAGAGGTCCGCCTGAAATTAAGTTGACTAAATCCACCTGTTAATAAAAGGCCCTGCTCTTCTAAAATAATGAATCTGATTAGCTTCATGCCTTGGTCAAGTCTAATTTTAAGATCTTCCGACGTACGTTTCACAGTGATGTGACAGAGCCGTCTGCGTGTCAGCTGGATGACAAGCTAGAAGTGTTCGTTTTAACTCTTCAAAATGGAAGAGACACGGGCTGACAGCCAATTTACTCTGTCGCGAGTAAAACCCTCTGCGACGCGAATGCTACTCTACAGTCCCGTCCTTCGTCTTTAACAATTCCTGCGGCATTAATTACTGCAGTGCCCAAATAATAAATAACAAATATAATCTGCCTATGAGAAGATCTCCTGGTCAAACTCCAGCTGAAGCGAAGCCGTCACCCTTTGTCCGAAGGCACAGAATTCCCTTTACGACGATATTTCCGATTAGATCCCAGAGAGCAAAAAGAGACTTCAGTTAAGTCATGTGTGACAGCATGATTTTTTCATTTGCGTTTTTAAAATATACCACTCCCAGCGAACCATGCTGTAAACCCTTCAGTCTGCTCTACTTCAGTGAAGTTGATTCGTATTGCCGGCGTTTCCTTAATTCACATGCTAAAAACACATGACTGTGGGAAAACCCCTCGAGCGAGGCTGGCAGTTAGAACCATGAGACCATGTGGGATTGGCCAGGAAGTGACATGGGAAGGAGGTTACAGAGTGGGAGAGGGGTAGTGTTTGGCACGGCACACAAAACATAAACAGACGTGACAAACAAAGACGCCATTCTGGCATTCCGAACGATGATGAAATATGCTCAGTCATGATAGTCTGGGAACAGGAAAACGGGCATTCTATTCAATTACAAAAGTGCTAGGGGCTGACATCAAAACTGTGGGGGAAGGAACAGGAGACACCGATTTGTGTATTTTCTAAGAACAAGCTAGAGGTGGATGGAATCAACACCAGGAACCCGGAACCCACCCCCTCCCCTTACACTGATACCTCCCTACAAAGGTCAGGTAAATCAAACCGCTTGTAATGCAATGTGACATCTCTGAATTTTTCTAATACGTGAACGTCAGCTGAAAACATCATATTCTTTTTTTTTTCAGTTTATGCCGAAACTCAAGGGGCTTCGAAGTTTGAAGGTCATTTTTGTTTCGTAATCGATAAATATCGATGACAGCCTCCGCACTCTGCTTGGCTCAGCACGGCTAAATTAGTAGCAGCAATCTCGAAGAAAGGCAACGTGCGGCAAAGTGCAAGCTGTGTTTCGCTTTGCCATCTTCTGCTCGCTCTCCATGAACTGACCTGCTCTAATGGTCCTTGTTGTACTGGGCTTGAGTCCAACATGCTGCGCTCTCACCCTCTTGTGTCTAAATGTCACGTGCAAATGTAAACCTTCCACTCCTCAGTTTGAACGAATTAGGGCCTGGGCCCCTATCACTCAAGGAGTCTCTCCTTGGAGGTGACTAGAATAGAACAGTGATACTTTATTAAATTATCTCCATTACAGGTTAGAGCAGGCTTGAGGTCACAGCCACCATGCGACATGTAGCAAATTTACCAAAGGGGGGCTTGAACCAGCAACCTTCTGGTCACAGGAACAGAGGCTTAGCCTGCTGAGCCACATGCCACCTCCTTAAGATGTACTGCTGGAGCGAAACACGGAGTCTCCACCTCGGTTCCCACCATCTCTCCCGCTCTGCGGCGTGCGGGCCCACACAGAACACCTGCTGAAGTTAATTGCTGGTGCCTCACAGCTGGAGAACACACGAGAAGCTGCTGGACGGGCATCCTCACACCGTGACAGGAAGCAGGCCGAATAGCTTCGATCTCGCTCACGAGATTGTCTGTCTCTCTCTCTCTCTCTCTCTCTCTCTCTCTCTTTCTCTCTCTCTGACATGGCGTAAACAACCATCTGCACCAGCCATGGCTCCTCAACAATGGCCTTGCGGTTTGCCTCAAAGCAACGGAGAAGCCACACACAGTGCTTACTGTGCAACAAAACCGAGCATATCCTGTCTGCCACCGTACTCTGTACGCATGTCTTTCCATTAGTTCACTCACACATGTACTGTAATGAAGCAAACCGGTCTCATTTTATCTAGCATTTTAAATATGACCTAAGCAGTCCAAGACATTTAATATTGTAATAATTCTGATTAAATTTTCCTGAACACCAACACGAATGATAGCTGTACATAACATGCACTTTGTAATTTGTTACGTCACTAAATTAGGGGAGTCTTACAACACTACTTGAGAGAAGACAAAATCATCATTCTGAAATATCATGATGATGTCATTGTCCGAAATTACGTGTTCCAGTTTAGCTCCATAAACCATTAGAGCACAACTCAGCAGAGTTCGGACCCATCCTCGGTAACGGTACAAAGACCGTAAAGGTAATGGAGGCATAACGCCTTACCATAATTAGCATACGTTTTAAACGGAACACAACTGGGCGCCTTCTATTTGTGGCTATCCATCGTATGACGATACAGGTCAAAACACTTTTAGAAATTAATATTTAAATTTCATCTAATGTGAATAATAGAAATACTCTCTGTAATACTTCCGGAATGTTTTTTAAGCTTCCTTTCAATACCAGCATTATAACAGCATGTCTCAATATCGAAATAACACAAACACCACCCTCTGAAAAATCTTAAGCATGTCTGTTTTCAGTCAGACTAATGAATAAATTTAATTTTTTTTTTTTGGAAATAGGACAAGTTCGACATTCTAAGACTGGAGATAAGACAGTTTGGCACGATTTCTGAAGCCTCAATGGCAAAAGACACATAATGACTTAATAGAAATATGAAGTCAATCTGCATAAAAAAAGATTTGTATTTACATATTGCACAAAGTAATTGCTAAAACATTTTAATGATTGTCTCTTGTAGAGTTCAACAAGCACGAGAACTTACAAACATAACATACAATTACTAGAGCACACAATTATTCTCAGATGATGTAAAGATCCTTCCCCGCAGTTTAACGCTTTCACATGGACATACTTGTGAAAGCTAACCACTAGAATTTTCCAGCATATTTGGACTTTTGACGCAACTTCAGTAACATTCGCATCATTATCTTAAGTTGCATTGTACACAATCCCAGTTTCTTTACTTTGAAAGGCCGCAACTAAAAATATATGTGATGCGTAGCGTTGTCAAATATCCAGTGGTCCAAGTTAAACGTAATGCTCTAAATAAATTCAACTGGATTAAATAATAATAATAATAATTATTATAATAATACATTCCAACGTGCCTTTTGAAACTCTCCAAGAATGATGACAGTGAAGTAAAGTTTGAACTTTTTGAAAAATTCACAACAAACTGTACTTGATGCAAAAAAAAATGGGGGGGGGGTGGGAGAGCATGAATATGCAAATCACTGTCTTTGGTATGGACAATGTCACAGTTTAGGGGCTGTCAACAGGGATTTGCCGAGGTCCTTGGCTTCGCCGGCCGTCCTCACACGTTCATAACCCAGGACATTCATGGAGTGCTGACAGTAGTCCTCCACCTGTTTCATCTGCTGGAAACTCAGCGCAGTTCTCCACGCACTGGCTGCCTGCGTCGCATTTCTGGACGAGACAATGAAAGGCTTCGAGGACGAGCTGGTGCCGCTCGTCATGTTCAGGGCGAAGGACTCGATGTCGTGGTTTGCCGACAGGTTCACGAACCGGTACACGTTTCTTAGCGTTTTGATGGGATTCTCCACCAGATCCTCGTAACGCACTGCCATGTACTTCCCCTTGATCCAGCTCGGAGGATTTAAGGCCGTTCTTAGTGTCTTGGAGGTCCGGTCGCAAATCACCTCCATGGCCCCGATGGAGTGGTAGTCTGACCCGTCTTTTTTGTTTACCTTGTGGTTGGGGTCCACAAAAGGGATTCGGCGAAGTTTAGGATCCCTGCTTCTAACCACTTGCAAATTTTCACGTATCAGCCCATGCCGCGATTTGATCCTGGAGTTAGCTACTGCCCTGGGGTCTCTCACCAAGTGGATCACCTTCAGATCCAAGGAGGGGTCCTCCATCAAAGGGGCTAAAACATTGACGTCCAGGATGCGTACCCCTTTTATCACCACGGTGTTATACTTGAGGCACTCCTCTTCCAGAAGCCGTAAGCTCTGCGGAGGACACTTCTTGCACACCTTATCGTCCACCATGCCCACCACATCTTTCCTGTAAGCTGAGCAGAGGGGATAGGAGCAGATCACCTTGTTAAGTGTAGCGCCGAAAAGCCCCAGAGAAGTAATGTTCTTGTTTCCCGGTGTGTTGTACAGTTGAAAAACTGAAAGATCACACCGGTACAAGGAGCTCAGCATGTCTCTGGCTGCTCCTTGGAGAGATACTGCATCCCCTGGATACAGCTTCTGCCAGATGTGCCACATGGGTTCATACAAAAAGAAAACCTCCGGATTTTGGTTAAACAATTCCCCGAAAAACGAGGATCCGGACCTCCAAGTTGTCAGGACATAGACGAGCTGCCTCTTCTTAGCCAGGGGCGGTCTATAAAGAAAGCGTATGTCCGACCTGCCCTGATAAGTCGCACTTCTCATTTGGTGATTGCATTGCTGCGGTTCCTTAGTCCATTTGTAGTTAGCTAGATTCAG
Source organism: Brienomyrus brachyistius (assembly GCF_023856365.1). NCBI lineage: Eukaryota > Metazoa > Chordata > Actinopteri > Osteoglossiformes > Mormyridae > Brienomyrus > Brienomyrus brachyistius. Next base: position 5,376,407 of record NC_064553.1, read on the forward strand.
CATGGTCAGAACTAGGAGCAAGAAATACGCCATAAATAAGACGATCCGCTTCCTGCGCAACACTTTCATCACGATTCCTGGATGGGCGATTATTTTGGTATGGTTCCTGTACGTTTTGAGCTTTCGCCCAAAACTCGCATCCTTTTCCCAGGGTGCCGTCAACTTAAGATGATACTGTTTGTTTTTCATTTATGCAACGACTGGGATTGTACAAGCGCCTTAGATGTAAAATATGCCAGGTCTTCAGGAGAGGTCGGACCGCCCACACTAGTCCAACGAAAAATAAAGAAAAAAATGTAGACGGGTGTAGATTAGGTGATCCAGAGGAATTGGTTATTTAATGTTAACTCTGCCATCTAAAATACGATAACGTAAACGGGGCATTTTACTGCAGTGCGCAAGTATCCTCATTCGGCTGATATAGTGCAAAATACATCCATTAAAAAACAGCTCCGAGATGATTCCATTGCAGATGGAGAAGGAAGGCGGCCTGCTTTCAAGAAACACACCCTTAAACATTGACAATCAATGTAACCATTTCCCGGCAGCTTAAGAAACCAGTGTTACACGAGCGACAAAAAGAAATCATGTTTTAATGTACAAAATCGCACATAATTACAGCCGCAAGCCTCCGCTCGATCCCTTGCGTTGGTGTAAAAGGAAACGTCGAATCTTTGCGTCCAGTCCAGGCGTATAGTGATTTCGTCTGTATCCGTTATTCCGCTTTCTATTGTGCTATATCTTTTAACTAATTGTAACCGGACCGATTCAATCAGGGTTTAAAGGCAAAAAATCCCTCCTATCCCAAGCCGCTATTGATGGAACTACCAGCGTTCAGCTTTAGATGCTGCAATGCTATTGGTTTCCTTCCCGGTCAATCTCATGTTTGGTACCGCCCCCTTTCGAAGTCTAGACTTGCGTTTGTACTGTTGTTGCAGCCGGATGCTTATTTCAAGTGCAAAATGTTCAAAAGCGACGCGGAAAGTAATCCGAACTTAAAGTAAAATATTACTGATATGCGTCGCAAAGACACCAACTGGGATTCATGTCGTCGTTTATGTTAACAAAATTTTGGAAAGATTAATTCTCCCGGGTTTAAAACTCTTGTTTAAGATGCCGCATCAAATTAAACGCATTTTAAAATGAGGGTATGTAAGAGGCCTTTGCTGTCGGGAAGGTTGCAATAAAAAAATATAGCTTGCATTCTGATAGAGCACATCGGAACAGTATTTCCAGTGGTGCGTGATGATATAATGCTGTCGAAGGCTGTACTGTTTTTATTCATAGCGTACGTGTTTTATAAATGACAGTGTGTGCATTCGGTATTCTGTGTACTGCGATCTTGGTAAAACACATAAACAATGTGTATGAATAGCGTTAAGAGAAGGATGCGACAAACTTTCTGCTTAAGAAAAATTGCAATACAAACATCGAATCGAGTGGTTTGGAAAATATAAAGTTGTTTACGTAATCTATAACTTATTCATCTACATAGGAGAATTAATTTTTAATCCTTGGACGTTATAATTATGTATTATTTACCGACGCAACACACAAGGAAAAAATAGTGTCACTATCTCCTGTTTCCACATGAGGACGCTGCAAACATGACATATGAGGTCCCGGTATAACATACGTGTAAACAATGATCTCGAAGAGGACGGGGCAAAATATGTCAAATTAATGATAATTTTGTCGCTTATCATTTTCCCTCTTCATAATTGCTACCAATAGTAACGCTGCACGATACGTTTCGTCGTATAATCGATTTTATAAAGCTTGCTTATTTATAATAACAGAGGAATATAGGGGTTTAGCAACGCTTAGGGTAATCCATTCACGACTTAATAGAAAGAAAACTCGTGTGTCCAGTTTCGTACAGTTAGAATTACAAAGCAATATTTTGTGCACTGTAATATGATTCATGTTTTAGTTTTCATATATTTTTCGAAACGTTTAGTAGTGTGGATTATAGTGCGCCGTCATAACCACCCGTTAGTCTATTATAAAAATCAACGGTAAACGGTATCAATGTAAAATTTAAATGCGTTTGTTTTCAAATAAAACATTAAATACTGCACGTGTGTGTGTAATTGTTCTAAAAGCCCAGAATACACACTTTAAAAAAAAAAAATAAGGGGTTGGTTCCAAATAAATGTCCTAACAAAAATATTCTTGCATATGTTTAACTAACACTTATTCTGCACTAAATTAGTAAATAGCCACTTTGTTAAAATGTCTGACACTGTAAGTTGCTGCTTTTAGGCAGGTGTATACTGACATGATAATAGCGAGAGTATTTGTCCAGTTAGATTATGGTATAATTAGTAGATTAAGGCCACCACTTAGAGTCTGTGTTGTGCAAAAGTGGGAAACAATGGACTCTGCTGACGCTTGGTGGCTTTTAGGAGGGAGGGGTTTTTAGGTTTTTCTGTGCCAGGGCGTCAGACTGGGGACCTCCCACTTAGGGACATAGGAGGGGCCACGCTACAGTGCCCAGGGGAACTGAGTGTAGCGCTGTGTGTGTGTGTGTGCGCGTGCGCGTGAGTACGACAGCACATGTGTGACACTATGAGCAGCAGGGGGACCTATCCACTCACCTCCGCGACAGCACCTGACGGTGTGCTCACTCTCACCAGCCTGCACGTCTCACATACACCTGGTCACCGTCAGGCCTTCCAGAAGCTTCTCCGGGCAGCTGTGCGTTGGAGCGTGAGCCACCTGTCTTAGCCGTGACACTCTCAACTCACCCTCCCCCCCATCCCTCCACCTTCCCCAACCCTTCTACACCCTCCCATGATCGCTGAAGGAGACACCTTCACCAGTCATGCCCAGCAGAGCACACTGAACAGCTTCAGCAGAAGAGACCATAGAGTCTTATGCCTCATCACTGGATGCAGAAGTAGCACGTAGCTTGATTGGAAACGGTAAGATTCTCGTCATCTTGCACAAAGTTATGTTCTCCTGTAGATAAGTAGTTTCGAGTATTAGGTTGATTCTCTGGTGCATGTGCCACTGATGTATCGGCTTGATTATATTGCAGTTGTTGGAGTGCCTGCGAGCGCAGCCCGTAGCATTCGCATCAAGCATAAATAAATGTAGACAGCGCGCAGAAGCGGTTGAGATACGCTTCTGCTCTTCTTGGCCTTTCAAATTCGCCGTGATGTGCCAAGCTGCAGTGGGCAGTAACTTAGGACTCGAGTAGGTTTACGAGTTTAATTGATCGGCATCTAGGCTCCTTAGTGGGTTCGAGAATTCCGACGTTGATGGGGAGACGTCCGCGATGGATAAAAACAGACGGCCGGCTGATAGACGGGGGAGCCGGTTGCTGTGGAGAGAGTAACACAAAAGGTCAGGGTTGGGGGTGGGGGGGGGGGGTTGGCAGCCCTTCTGCTAAAAAGGCTAACTGATCCCTTTCGTAGGCTGTAAATAATTAAGGGTGCAAACCAGGTGTATAAGAGTGTGAGAGAGACCGAGAAAGCCTCTATAATGCTGGAAGTAGGCTTTTCTCTGGCGTTTGTCAACGGCCTGTGTCCGGGGTGGGCAGTAGGCCTCTATGTCTGCCTCGGTATCTTCTCCGGGGGCCTGGACAGGGGGTGATCTCCACTTCGGGGGCGGGGGTTTGATGCTGTTGATTTTCCCTTGGCTCTCTGAGTAAGATACCGTTGCTAAGATTCAGCTTTTCTTGCAGAGTGTAAAGTGAGACTTCCTTTCCCTCTGGGAGGAACAAAGAAAGGAAAGAAATCTCATACAGTTTTGTTAAGCTGATTTCTGTTTTAGGATTTTTACAAAAGAGTACATCTGTTATTTTGGGGGATTTTGGCCTTTGTTTCTTCGTTGGTTACTGCGTTTCCCCCTAAAAACTCTTTAACTTTAGTTAAGGTTTCGTTCAGTGGTAGTACGGAAACATCATTCACGATACGATAAAATGAGCAAGTAGGTTTACAAAATTCCAACTGTGCGAAGGGTCACACCCTTTGTAAAAAAACATATTTCTGTCTTTTTAAGATTAAGATGCACTCTGTTGATCCCGGTGGATGAAGTGCTTTGTCAGACAATCTCGATTGGTTAATGGGCCATGAACTTCTCCACTTTAGTGGGATTTAGAAGAGCATAATTACTTGATCGTGCCTTTTCCTAAAGCACTTCACGCTGGATGTATTGTGTCATCCGTTATTACAACATGGAGCAATGTCACCTCAGGGGCCTGTGTGTTTTAAACACGTTGATTTACTAATTAAGGACATAAGGGACACCCTTGTAGGGATGCCAGATCTTCACAGGACACACACTCACAAACTCGGGGCAAATTAGAGACACTAATTCACCTACACTGCAAGTTTTTACATGTTGGGGAACCCATTCCAAGTTGAGGTGAACATCCAAACTTCACCAAGCCACGGTATAGAGTTGAACCCACAGCCTTTGGTCACAGGTGCTACTGATCGAACCACCACACCACCCTTTTATGCATCTGGCACCACACCGCCCCTTTAAGTATCTGCCAAGACACCGCCCCTTTAAGCATCTGTCACCACACTGCCCCTTTAAGCATCTGCCAGGAAACCGCCCCTTTAAGCATCTGCTACTACACCGCCCCTTTAAGTATCTGCCTCTAAAAACGCTCCACTGGCGCAGAGCTTCCAGTTCCCTGCCACCACAGCAGTAATTATTTCACTCCCAGCAGTTGCCGTAATGGCCTCGGTCCTGCCCTTACCTCAGCTGTTTTGCTTTCAGCCACAGCTGATACCCTGTTCTAAGGTGTATATGCATTCATCTTATCCTGAGGCACATTCAGGGGTGGGTATCCTACATCCCTCCCCACCTCAAGAAAAATGTAACGGTTAGCTAAACTGCCACCATCTGAGTGTCCATGCTGGTATCAACTTTGGGCCCCCAGCTAAGTTAATATGCCCTGGGGCCCCCAGCTAAGTTAATATGCCCTGGGGCCCCCAGCTAAGTTAATATGCCCTGGGGCCCCCAGCTAAGTTAATATGCCCTGGGGCCCACATCCTGCTTTCTGGACCACTGCTCTATTCAGTTTCCTCTCTGATGCTGGTACAGGCACACAAGGGCGTAACTTTGGAGTAAACATCAGGGGCGTTGAGGTCCTCACCCATTCATCGTGATTATTTGGGGTGTGGGGGGTTGCATTGCCTGGTTCGGATTATTAGGATTTGGGTTACGACCCGAAGTCACCGAAGAGACTTCGAAATTTTGGGTTATTTGGGTTACGACCCTAACCCCATAATTTACACCCATGATACCACATACAGTATAAAAAACAATGAAATCTACTCCAATACCTCAGTTGACCATCAAGCACAGTCTATTCATATGCACCGTATTTGTGTCTGCAATCTGCTCCTTGCTGTGTAGCTGTCCTCTGTTGCCTCAGTAAACGCTACTTAAGCAATAAAACAGTTAATGAGTACTTCTTAGCTACTGACATCCTCAGTAATAATAATTATATATGAGGGAAAAAAATTGAAAATGGTACCTGTCATCTTCATCACCTCTTCATTGACTGATCTTGAAAAATCTGGCACTTAGGCCAAACTGCATGTCCTTGGCTTATGTCCCATGATGCCGCAGGGCTGTAAAGCGCTGGCAGATACTGCTGAGTAAGTGCTGGGGCTTTAATGGTCATGATTCCCGGGGAAGGGGGTTAGATGTCGTCAGCAGGAACACGCCCTTTAGCTCAGCATAGAGGATCAAAGTCCAGTCAGCTGGGCCACTTCTGGTTCTCAGAGTGGTTGGAGGACAGCAGGCTACTTTTCCTGGGACCTGCAAGGAGTTTCTTACCTTTAAACCTCTGAGGGTTCCTGGCTCTATGTGACAGGGAACTGACTCAATACAAAGCAAGGTATGAGTACCTCATCAAAGATTAACATCTGTCTCTTTTTGTCTGTTGCTATAACGCCACCAATGTGAGAAAAAGGAGCTGTTCATTTGCTAATCTTAATTCTCACTCTGATTGAAAGTTGAACCAGATGGGCACTGACACATTTGATTGAAAGACAACAAGAATAATGAATTGAACGTTGTGTTAGATGTTTAGCATGTCATTGGATGTTGCTCAATATTCATTTTGCCTGGCATTTTTTAAAAAGAATCTTCAGGGGAAATAAAAGTGGATGACGGAATACTTAATTTGGAACGCCCTGCTCCAAGTGAAGTCAATCCTCTTTGTATTTATCTTGATATGACTAACCAAATTATACGCCTGTGTAATCCAGGGATACCAAACCATCAGACATGGAGACCAACGTGACCCAGATTTCCCGGGAGGACCTGGAGGAGCTGAGAGAGGCGTTCGATAAAATTGGTGAGCTGTCTATTGTCGTGGCGCGGCAAAGGTGACGATCCACTAGCAGCTCCAAGACGAAAGGGGTTTATTAAGAAAACAGGCGAAGCTGGCTTTGAACCCGTAACTGTGGGGTTACAGTCTCTGTATTGCACACTCAAACCCCTGACCCATGTGGCAGTTCAGGGAGCAGGGGAACACACTAGGGTGAGACGGAGTGAAAAGACGGGATGGCCAGCGACACCTGCAGGTCAAACGGTGTAAAGACACGAAGGGTAGGATCGGACAGGCGCTGACCCTAACAATCTATATTTCGATAATCTCTTTATTTACTCTTCTTTTGTTTTGAGGCTTAAGACTATTACAAGATCCACATCTGGTTATGTGACAAAAATTGCACGCGAGCATATCAAACATTAGCAGCTTTTACAGGAATGACAAATGCCCCTGGTTCTTTATGGTACACAATAAAGCCAGTATTGTGTGTTGTAAAATGTAGATTTTTTTGTATATTTTTCTGTTAGGGCATGTCAGATATTCATGTCACAATGTCCTGGTTGTTTGGAGACTTATTGACGGACAGGAAAATGATGGTAATACAGGTGAAACCGATTCCACTCAGATATTGACAACAGCGGCTACGTGAGTGACTTCGAGCTGCAAGAGCTCTTCAGAGAGGCCAGCTTCTCGCTTCCTGGCTTCAAGGTGCGGGAGATAGTGGAAAAATTCATGGCTGCTGCTGACACCAACAAGGATGACAAGATTACGTTTGAGGAGTTTGTTTCGGTAATCCCCTCGCTCCCGTCATAGTCGTCAAGCTTGTCAATGGAATAAATTTGTTCTAAAAAATGCTTCCGCTGCTGTTTTTTTTGCCCATGTTAGATGTACCAGGAACTGAAGAGCCAAGATATCAGAGAGTCTTTTCGGAAAGCCATAACCAGGAGAGATGGGATCAGGTCATTTGGTGGCACCTCTGGAATCTCCAGTGAAGGAACCCAGCACTCCTACTCTGGTAACTCAAGCTTCTGGTGACAGAGGTGGGTAGCCCAGGTCCAGAGAGTAAAAGTCCAGACCAAAATTTTGTTTCAACCAACCAGTTGAGTACTTTGTGACTACGACTCTTAGTACTCAACTGGTTGGTTGAAACAAAATCCTGCTCTGGACTTTTACTCTATGGACCCGAACTACCCACCTCTCTCCAGTGGTGGTCTTAAAATTAGACTTCTATTACTGTCCACCAAGCTTCAGAAAATATTAAATAGTTATATTATGCTGTAGATATGGTCTGCATGATGGAATATTCATGTAGGATTAAATGCTGGAGGATCTAGGGAATCGCGAGCTGGCTTGCTCAACAGCTAACGCACTATATTACAGAACAAGAGGCCGCAAGGTCAAGTTTCATGGAGTCAGATATTATACTCACGAGGAAGCCTCCTAATCTGGATTGATGTAGTACACTCAGCAAAAAAAAATTCTCTTTGTTTCGATAAAATGTTTTTATCTAATCTAGAGCATCTTAAAATTAATAGGGTTGTTACAGAAGTTTTGCCCAATCAGATTTAGTTAACATGGGCCTCCTTGGGCCAGCTGAATGGATTTTTAATCCATTTACCACCGTCGTATGTCGCTTGTGTTGACGAGAAACAGGGAAAATATTTAACTGTGCTTGACTGTTGCTCTCCCGCAGATGAAGAGAAGGTGGCCTTTGTTAACTGGATCAACAAGGCCTTGGCAGATGATTCTGACTGTAAGCACCTCGTTCCCATGGACCCCGTCAACGAAAGCCTCTTCAAATCTGTCAAGGATGGCATCTTGCTCTGGTAAGAGCCCCAGATGGCTAACAGCACTTTAATACACCTCGTCAGCAGTCGCTGCCTTTGATGCTGTCTGCTAAGTGGCGCATGGCTCACTTTCAGCATTTACGTTTCACTTCTTTAGAGCCGTTCTGGTCAACCTGAAGATTTAATGCCTCTCTAGTCACTTAGCCTTACACGACTAAAACACATTTTAGGGTTTTCTGGACCCAAGACAGTAATGAATCTAGGATCATCCGTTTTACTTTTCCTTCATTTCGAACAGTCTCAGACCTAAACCACACTCAATATTAAGGTTTTTCGCCCTGGAAAATGCAGCTATTTCATGGATTTTCAATCACTGTTCCATGGGTGTTCTTTCTTAGAGTAATAACACATAATTCTCTTTGTTCAGCAAAATGATCAATTTATCCCAACCGGACACGATTGACGAGAGGGTCATAAACACAAAGAAACTCACGACTTTTACGATGACCGTAAGTGCATTCTTAAACTTCTGCCTTAACTCGTTTTAGCTAAATGACCTGCTACTGGCAGCTGTTCCTCTTAACCTCCTGCTAGTCTTTCCCATCTTTTCACGGTACACAGCCTCGAAACGATTTTCTTTTCACTTTCAGGTTTAGCTGCATCCACAAGACACAAAAAGACTTTCTGCCTTTCCATGTCTGTGTAGTGAAAATGGAAGACTTTGTGTTTCAGCTGCAAATTAATAGCCTGACTGTTTAGTAAAACCCCAAAGACTTAGATTATTCATAAGTGCAATGTCTACTTTCCCCCAAATTCTGTTATAAATTTGCAACCCACTGAGTAATTTCTATGGACTTGCCTGTGTTGAATGCTAAACTCAGTTGAGTTGGATAGATTCTCAACCCAACAGTTGACTTAGCATTTCCTCCAAACCTCTCCTATTCTGCAGGAGAACCTGGTACTGGCGCTTAACTCCGCCTCCGCCATTGGCTGTACAGTCATCAATATAGACGCCCAGGACCTGATGTCCGGCAAGCCGCACCTGGTGCTGGGCCTGCTGTGGCAGATCATAAAGATCGGCCTGTTCGCCGACATCGAGATCTCCAAGAACGAAGGTTGGGCACTTTAAATCAGTATTTCTCAACCCAGTTAGTGGGGAACCCCAGACATTCCACACTGCTGCTCTCTCCCAGCTCCCAGCCAGTGAAGAATACCCAATGCCTGGTACAGATGCGTTGGGATCTGGAAGGGAGCAAAAATGTGGACTGTCTTTGGGATCCCCATTAACTGGGATGAGAAACACTGCTTTAGATGATTGTGACGTGTCATGGAGGATGGTCCTGAACAGTTATCAACAGTCTCCTTGAAATGCTTTTGTGGGAGACGGGGTCACTGAGGGTGTCATCTCTGCTTGCATTCCATAATTCCATAAGTTCAGTCATGTTTTGGTATCTTGAGGTGAGGTGAGTTAACTCCCTGGGGGGGGGGGGGAGAGAGGTGAGAGCAGCGTGGTGCCTGGGGATGACAGCTATAATATGAATCGCAAATTGTGATTTGTCCGTGTGCCCACAGCTCTCATCGCACTGCTGCAGGAGAGCGAGGAGATGGACCACCTGCTCTCCTTGTCTCCAGAGGAGCTTCTGCTCCGTTGGGTAAACTACCACCTGAGCAATGCCGGATGGCAGCCAATTGGCAACTTCGGCGATGACATCAAGGTGCCCGGACCGCAGCCGCTATACATCCGTCTGCTAAAGCTGGGCCCCGTATCTCTGTCACCCTTCAGAGACGTAACATGTGTCTTCCTTCTACTTCAGGATTCCAAGGCCTACTTCCACCTTCTCAATCAAATAGCACCCAAGGGGGAAAATGAGGACGAGCTGATGGTCGTCGTCGACATGTCGGGATTTAATGTAAGAGGAGAGATCTGCAGGAGTACAGGGGAGAATTTACTTGGGCGTTAAGTAACCAGCAAATCAATGATGAGAGCCAGCCCGCCCCAGAGCAGAAACCGTCTGCTTGAAACGGAAAACGTTCACGGGATCCTGGAATGTCATCTCCAGGAGCCGGATGACGAGAAGCGGGCGGAGCTCATGCTGAGGCAGGCAGCGCGGCTCGACTGCCGGCAGTTCGTCACCCCGCAGGACGTCGTGGCCGGGAACCAGAAGCTGAACATGGCCTTCGTCGCCAACCTGTTCAACACATATCCGGCAGTCAGCAGGCCCTCCGACAACGGCATTGACCCCACTCTGCTGGAGGGTGAGCCCACCATACGTCAATGCATACATCAATGCATACATCTGAGGCAACCGTAGTGCAGTGTGTCCATTGGCCAATAGGGGTCTCTGAAGTTCAACATTGGTTTTAAATGTATTAAATTGCATGGACATTATCAGACATTAAAGAACTTTTAGGTTCATATTTAGTGGTAATTCCAAGATATGATTCAACATATTTATCCCACTCAATTCCAAATATAAAAGTGTGGGGGGGGGGGGGGGGGGAATCACAGTTTAGGCAACTACTAAGAGAAGGTTATTTGAGGAGTGTATTAACATCTAGATGTTTCTGCGCATTTGTTTAATTAGATTATCTGATCGTTTGATAACCTCAGATTGGCACTACAAGTTTTTTGACTAGACTGAAAGGTCATGATTTCGCAAGAACCGAGCTAAAGTTTATTATTAAGTGTGTTAAACCTGTTTCTGCAGTAGTACTCTAGTTAAAATGTCTGTGGGGTTGAGGTGTTGAGGTCGACTAAAACAGGGCGTTTTGTGTATGATCTTGAACGTAAAGGTGTATGATAATGAATAGGTCATGCTTGCTTGTTGAGCGGTGACCACAAGACTCATTTGGTTCTTGTTTCTCTTTTTGCTTCTACATCTCGAACCCAGAGCTGACCCCTCCCATTGTAGGTACTGTTTCAGTCACAGTCCACTAGGAGTGCCTTCACACTTCCTATCTTCGCACTTCCTGTCTTTCACCGCTCCCCCCACAAATAAAACGTATATTTTCCCTTGAAACACCTCATACAGGGCTGGGGTGACTCTTACTGGCGAAACTGATCTGTGACGCATGACTGCAGTGTTTTCCGACGGCATCTTTCGGGAATGGCGAATAATGCCAGTAATTCCCAGCGTGTCCTTTCCTCGGCACATGTACTGAAGCTGTCAGCGCGATGGTTTTGTCCGACGCGATTTCACTGCAAAGCGGTACGGCTCTGAGTGCGTGTTTTAATGAAGTCTTTGAGTGGCGCTGCCTTTAAATCGCTATTAAAAGATAAGACCTGAGCTGGGGTGAAAAAGTCGCATTGCTGAATCTGCGGCCGCTCTCTGGCTGTGCTGAAACACAAAAAGAGTCACGACTGTGCTCTCCAGTACCGCGTGCCAGATATTTCTCGCTTTCTCCCGTCGGCTTATTGCATATCCTGTCACTCTTTGATCTCAGAGACAGATACGTCCAGCTTCCCCAGCTTCTGAGCTCGACATGCAGTCTATGCGGAGGCATCATATAAACGGTGTATTTTCGTAAAATAGGGGCATATTAATAACTGTCTGTCTTTATAAATGTAGCATCATATGGGTATGTAATCATTCTAACCCGTGTTCTATCCTCGTGACTTTCCATGTCCAAGATCTTTCTCTGGATCTTAGCACGTACTTCCTGTTGTGTGCTTCTCGCTGATACTGTATATTGTACATTAAATAATGTTTTTTTTTTATGATTGAAAGTATTCAAGTTAATAAAAAGGCCAAAAAATCTTGCAGGAAAGCATATTTGTTGTCCGTAACTCACCACCCAGAAGCATATCTATAGTCCTGTGCAAGCCCGTTACGGCATACTTGCTACCTCGGTCCCTGGTTTGTTTCCTTGTTTATCATTTGCTTTAATGGAGGGAGGATCCTTGGTCTTTCACAGTGCGCACCAAAGCAATCAATGATAGCAGGTGGCCTGGCTATGTTTATATTATATCTATTATGTACATTTTGTGTTTTATTAGTAATTAACATTCATATTAGTTCTTATTTTCCAATAACATCTGGTCCCCTCTTCTGAAAAAAATCTGCCACCTGTCTGCCTTTTTGGTGGAAAGGAAACACTTATGAATGGGAGGGGGGGGGTCAAATAAAATGAGTTTATCACAAGCCCCACTGCTTCCCCAGCCCTTAAGAGTAGCATATTTCGGCATTATTATAATTCCAGGGGAATCCAGAGAGGAGAGAACGTTCCGGAACTGGATGAACTCCTTAGGGGTGACACCATACGTCAACCATCTATATCGGTATTTTCCTCTTATTGACGTTCTTACTATGTTCATTGATCACACTTTTGTTTCACAGCTGATTAATCTCTGTATCGTTCTTCCTCTCTTTCTTTTCTTCATAGCGACCTGGTAGATGCCCTGGTCATATTTCAATTGTATGAGAGGATCCAGGTCCCAGTGGACTACAGGAAAGTAAACAGGCCACCTTATGCAGCGCTGGGATCCAACATGAAAAAGGTCAGTGAGTCTTTAGACAGTCAAATGTAATATGAGAACCCTTTCAACATTTATTACCCGTCTATTCATCTTTTAAGCGTTTGTGCTAAGCAGGGTGACATGGCTGCCTGGAGATTATGCCAAGTGGCACTGGGCACAAGGCAGGGATACACCCTGGACAGGATGCCAGTCTATGACATATTTAATGCCATACCTGTAGTATCGCATTTAAATTTTTCAGCAGATCGGAGATTTCCTCATTCTGTTTAAGTGCATAATAAAAGGATTTACAGGGTGATTATTTTGCATGCTGCTTGTCTTGGGGTATGTCATTGCTACTTAGGAGAAGTCAGTTTCCATTTGCATTTAATACTGGAACTAAATATTATGAATAAGTGTTCTGGAAACTGGGGGAACATTTTCGTTTAAATTATTAAAAGGCTTCCTTTTTGAATGCAGCTGAAAATGCAGATTAAGTTACTGTAATGAAAGTATATGACGCTTGTGTTAGGGGGATCTTACAGCAACGCCAGTGGTCTGGCCGTAACGGTGTAACAGCTGTGTGTCTGCTGACGTGAGATAATAGGTCTTCTTAAGTGTGTGGTTTATCGCCCGTGCACTGTAGCTTGAGAACTGCAACTATGCCGTTGACTTGGGGAAGCAGGAAGCGAAGTTTTCCCTGGTGGGGATCGGCGGAGAGAATATAAACGAGGGGAGTCAGATGCACACCCTGGCCCTGGTCTGGCAGATAATGAGGAGGTAGGGCCGCTTCAAAGAACATAGCTAAAGACGCCAAGGATTGATATAGCACCTCCCATTGAACTACAATGTGGTTTTGTGTGCATGTATACGCTAGTTTGCATTTAAGGGTCTATTGAATCCCTTCCATTTGGCTCATAGGTACACGCTGATGGTGCTTTCTGTTCTGGGAGACGGCGAAAAAGTCAACGACCAGATTATCATCGACTGGGTGAATGATTCACTACAACGAGGGAAGAAGAGTACGTTCATCACCAGCTTCAAGGTAGCCCAATCAAGATGTGGTGTGCGTTTGGATCCAGCGGCACTTGAATTTAATATCAAATCTGGGCCGTTAGCGGTTGTTCAACATGTGCGCAGTTTCACGTTCTATCTCACCTGTGCTTTTTGTGAGCGCGATGCACCCTGGTGCATGGAAGTCCAACATGTAGCTCTCGCAGATATGCAGTTGTAAATTCTATAACGAGATTTATTACAATCATTTCAGGATAAGTCGATAAGCACAAGCCTGCCAGTAATTGACCTTATCGACACCATTGCCCCGAACGCCATAAAAGCAGAGATGGTGAAGAGAGACGACTTCACCAATGATGACAAACTTAATAATGCAAAGTAAGATTTTCAGCTAGCAAAAACATTTGTAGCAAAACAGCAGTCTAATTTACTGAAAGTGTGCATTCTGTAAACCATCTCGTTTTCTTTATTCGTTGGCTTTAGGTTGCATTTATCAGCTGTCTAATCCCCTTCATCTGACAGGAATTTCCCGTCTCATTTATGGTAGATACGCTATTTCGGTGTCTCGTAAAATTGGGGCGAAGGTCTATGCTCTCCCGGAGGACCTGGTGGAGGTGAAACCGAAGATGGTGCTGACGGTGTTTGCATGCTTGATGGCTCTGGGCCTGAAGAAGGTGGCGGGTTGATACCCCCACCTGACCCCCCCGTGTGACTGCCCCCGTCCCATACCCGGGCCCCCATCCAAGCTGTCGACTGTGATTTTATCATCATATAATGCTGTCTGTGGGACCTTCGGCATCTTCACTGGGTTTCATGGGATTTGTGGCATTTTCTTCTCATCTCATCATGTCCTCAAATTCAGGATCTTTAAAGTTGAATATAGTCCAATATGATTTCGATTGTCCTTTTTCCCTGCGTGATAAATATCAAAGTTTTATGTTTTGTTTTGTTTTTTAATTTAATAATAAAATCATATTTACCCAGTAAGTTTTACCTTGTTTGGGGTATTTATTCTCATAAACCATCATTGACATCGTTGAAAATTAAAGGAAATTATTTTGCACAGTATTTAGTTTTCAGGTTTTAGTTGTACATTTAATTGCCTGAGGGTGTTAACTAAATTAAGAGATTAATCGATTTTTTTTTAAAACATTATATAGTTAAAATACAGGATACAAGAATTCTAACCTTGTCAGTACTGTTGTCACAGCATGTACATTGAGGGGTGTGTGAATGAGTAGGTTTGTCTTATTTGTATGTGTTTACCTTAGCTCAGAACACTGAGCTCATACCAGTGATGGATCGCAGGAGTACAGTGTGAGCCACATCTGGACCTTTTCCTGGGCACATTCTTCTCCCCCAGCTGTCTGCTCCCAGCTTATTCGTGGATCCGCTGCCGTACTTCTCCCTGTGATCATGGATTATCTTCATCGGAAGGCGAGCTCTTCCATCCGAGAAAAGTACGTGAGGCTCAAAGAAGTCAGAGCGGAGAAGAGCGAGCTGACCCTCAACGAGAAGGTCTTCTTGCTGGCTTGTGAAAGAGGTGAGTTTTGAAGTACCATTCGCTTTAATCTCTCCTCTTTATACACAGCACCAAGAAACCTGCACAGCACTGTTCATGTATCCCGAGTGATGCAATGAGTTGTGCAGGCAGTAAAGTAATGATCTATTCTAGTTAGTGCACATCTTTTTTTTTATGAATCTAAAGAATTTAAATAACACGTTTTATTGCCTTAGAGTATATTTGGCATTGAGTAATTCTTTTTTTCTGGACTGAAGTGGCAGACAGATGACTTGTCTACAGATTTTTTCTTAAAACGGTTTTGCCATTTAATTAGCTATTTATTTCTTTAGCGGTCTTGCATTTTTTTGGGCTCCTTGCCCTCTGCTTTCCATCTGTGCTTGTCCAAGTCACACAAGGCTCCCAACTCTTAGTCCCCAAACACAAATAGAGTGGTGAAGCGGACGGATGGCATGCCGTGCTGCATTTTTCTTCTGCCTTTAAAGCTTTTCAGTGGGAGAAAGTCCGTTCGTTGGTGAGACTGGAGAATTTGGCGATTGCTAGTTTATACGGATCAGAGGAGAGAGCTTGTGTCAACAAGGCCCAAGTGAGTAATGGCATCTGTGGTTCTGACCATATAAAGGTCTGCAAGAATGAGGTCTGCGGAGTGCCTTTGTCCCTGGATGGGAATGATGTCACGGGGGGGGGGGGGCTGTGATGAGTGGGAGGGACTCTGCACTAGCTGGTGTTGTTTGCGTCTAGGTGACTATTACACAGTGAGGAGCCTCCTGGAGGAGGAACTCCACAAGGGCCTCGATATCCACTGTATGGACCCGCTGGGCCGCAGCGCCGCGTCCATCGCCGTCCAGAGCCAGAACCTGGATGTTCTGCAGCTGCTGCTGCAGCACGGTTGCCAGGTGATGCCATCCACACCATGTCAGCCAATCAGAAAAGAGCACACTTTCACGACCGATTATTTGGCAGCCGAAGCAGCTGAAGCAGCTCAACTGGTATCTGCTAAGTTAATGCCTGACGTGCCAGACAGCGAAAAGTCTGAGGGGTAAATAATGTCAGCTGCTTCGGCTGCCTTGGCTGCTTCAGCTGCGTCAGCTGCTTCGGCTGCTTCAGCTGTGTGTGTATCAGCTGCTTCAGCTGCGTCAGCTGCTTCGGCTGCTTCAGCTGCGTGTGTATCAGCTGCTTCAGCTGCGTCAGCTGCCTCGGCTGCTTCGGGTGCCTCCAGTAGACCAGGGGATTGACTCCACTGACAAAACTGAAGGTGCTAGACCAGTGTGACCAGTGTGTATCAGCTGCTTCGGCTGCGTCAGCTGCTTTGGACACTATCACTTCCTGACTCCTGCGGAAGTGCCTACATTAAGAAGCTCCCTCACCCCGGGCGCCCGGCCTCATCCCACATCCCCATGGCTCCGGTCAGGTCGGCGCCGACAGCCCTGCAATCCCAGAACCCCGACGGATTCCATGCAGCCGTGCCTCACCATGAGCTCCGAGACGTCCTCAGTTACCCGGAGAGCAGGAAAACATTATTCCTGTTTCTGGGTAATGGGGATGCTGTTTCCTGTGAGGAATGTAAGATGGCAGCGGAGGCGGGACTTAGAAAGGATGCCTTTTGCGTTGCTGATACCCTGTTCCCTGAGTTGCTAGGTGGCTTTGTGCTCGACCTGATCCAGGAGATGCTGACCAAAGCGAAGCACCTTCAGTTTGTCGGTGGAGTCAGTCACCTGGTCTACTGGAGGCAGCCGAAGCAGCCGAGGCAGCCAGAGCAGCTGACGCAGCTGATACACACGCAGCTGAAGCAACTGACGCAGCTGAAGCAGCCAAGGCAGCCGAAGCAGCTGACATTATTTACCCCTCAGCAGCCAAAGCAGCTGAGGCAGCGGAGGCAGCCAAAGCAGCGGAGGCAGCCAAAGCAGCTGACGCAGCTGAGACAGCCGAGGCAGCTGAAGCAGCCGAAGCAGCTGACGCAGCAGAGGCAGCCAAATCAGCTGAAGCAGCCAAAGCAGCTGACGCGGCCGAGGCAGTCGAAGCAGCCAAAGCAGCTGAAGCAGCCAAAGCAGCCTAGGCAGCTGAAGCAGCTGACGCAGTGGAGGCAGCCAAATCAGCTGAAGCAGCCAAAGCAGCTGACGAAACCGAGGCAGTTGAAGCAGCCAAAGCAGCTATAGCACCCAAAGCAGCTGATACACACGCAGCCGAAGCAGCCGAACCAATCAGAGAGAAGCAGGTTGGCATGTTGGACCAATCAGTAGGCTTCTAGCTTTGTGCCCAGACATGAGGAGCATCGGAATACCAGCCTTGTAAATAGTAATGTAAACGATCATGGTTGCGATCATGGTTACGATCATGGTTGCTTTACTCGATTATATTTGTTTAGTCCACAGATGCGCTTCTGTTGGCCATCAGTTCAGAAATGGTGGAAGCTGTAGACATCCTCCTCAACCAGCAGCAGCCCCGCCCAGCATCCATGGCAGTCAGTCCAACTTGTATTATTATTATTATTATTAGTATTATCTGTGATGGGTTGGCATCCCATCCTGGGTTATTCCCCGCCTTGCACCTATAGCTTTCGGGATAGGCTCTGGATCCCCACGATCCTGAATAGGACAAGCGGGTACAGGGAATGGACGTACCTTTGCCTTGTGCCCTGTACCTCCTTGCATAGGCTCCAGCTCCCCCATAACCTTGGTGGTGCCCGGCTCAGCGGGTTAGGACACTCTGTCTGTGACCGGAAGGTTGCTGGATCAAATCCTGGGGTCGGTAGGTTGACATCACCATTGGGTCCTTTAGCAAGGCCCTTAACCCCCAATTACTCGTGAGACTGACTGACTGCTTTCTGAATTATTTATTTATTATTTTCCATTTCAGCATAAGAGCATCTGATTCTCAGTATAAAGTCAGGAGAATCGTGCCTTAGTTTTGTCTTGTATGCAGGTGAAATGTAACACTTTTCCTGTTTTGGTTCTGAAGCGCCTTTTTGTGAATGAACGGCTTCCCCGGCACTCCGGCACAGGTGTTTGTGCGACGCCCCCCTGGCGCGTGATGTTCAGAGCGGCACGAGCGCACAAACCCCGATCCCGCCTCTGTTTGCTGCGCCGATGCTTAAAGCCATTATTAGCACCAGTGAGAAAGAAAAATTGCTCCTACCTGATTTTCGGGTGTAAATTTTCCTGTCAGGTTATTTACGGCTCCGGAGCCCTCCCAGATAAACGGGTTTATATGGCAGTAACTTAGAGAGCAGTTAAAAAAATAATAATACACATAAGATTTATTTAGCGCACGTTTTTATTTGAAGTAACAAACATTTTTTTTTCTAAATAAAGCAGGGTCAGGCCGTCCCAGAAGCAACGTGGGGGTTAAGGGTTTTCCTTAGGGTATAATCACTCTGCTGACCCTGGGATTTGAACCCCTGACCTTCCCATCACAGGCATCCCCACTGTATACACTGTTAGGATTAAGATGGATTTTATTGATCGCGATGGGAAATCCTAGCACATACAGCAGCAGGAACATAGTGCTCAGACAAACACGCATGTAGCGCCAAACAAGGTGCAAAGACACATATAGTGCAAAAGTAAACGCAAATAAAGCATCCTGCAGAACAGAAAAGAGAAATAAATAAACATTTAAAGATAATAAATAATATTTAGTTATATTTAATTTACTAAACAAAAGCACAAAGAATCATTCAGCTATAAATAAATTAACAAACAAACAAATAAATAAAATTAAACCCTCTGGTCTAGTTCAAGTGCACAACACACAATGTGACTAGAAAAGCCAATTATACTTTGGGTGTTTTGGTGAGGGGGTGGCGTTTGCGTGGATCTGCATAAAGGATGGGGCTTTGACATCTCTGCCATCTAGAAACTGATGGAGCAGATCCAGAACAGCGAGTACTTCACCACCATGGACGTCACGCCCGTCATCCTGGCCGCCCAGAGGAACAGCTACGAGATCCTGGCGCTGCTGCTGCGCCGCGGAGTCTCACTGCCCCGGCCGCATGCCGCGGGCTGCCCCTGTGCCCTGTGCCACGTCAAGAACAGGAAGGACAGCCTTCGGCACTCCAGGCACGGTGCCTCGGTGACCTTACGGCAGACACCAAACAACTCATTTTGTTTCTCGGTGCCAGTCGACCCATTAAGTGACATAGGTTGGGCCGCCCAGGGCGCCATCTGCTGAGGGGTGTCGATGCAACCAGCTGATTTCAATTTGTCCTGGACAGTCAGGGGCAAGAGGGGGGCATGGATACCCTTGCAGATTCCGAGGGCCCAGGAATGTATAGTGGCCCCGAAATGTACCGTCGGGGACTCTCGTCTTGGCAAAATTAAAAAAAAAAGTCCCCCCCCCCAAACCCCCAGCAAATTATATCCAACCAACATTTTGTCAGGGGGCCAATAATCTCTAGCTACGCCCCTGTAGACAGCGCATGTACAGTAGACTGCTGGCCGGGGGGGTGATGCTAGCAGTGAGGCTTGGCTGGTGAAGGGTGGGGGGGATGGGGGAGGGCAGCTTGCCTGTGGCTCCAGCTGGCTTTGTTTTTCCTCATCATTTACTGACACAGAATCACTCACATAAAGCTATATGATCAACACACAAGCACATGGGCTTTACGTCTTTGTCTTAGCCTGTGCGAATCAATCCGCTGAGCTGTAAATGTCTGTCACTCTCTAAATCCCCATCTTTCGTTCCGCCGCAGTAATGCTTCCTGCGTACTATTTTTAAACATTTTTTCCCCACTGTGGCATGCCGCTTCAAATGTCAACAGTTTCTAAGTCATGACACATCACAGCCACGTCTGTTAAACATGGATGGTGGAAACTCCTGATTCAGGTTCTGTCTCAGTTACTAGACGTATTAACGAGACTTTCAAATACCACACGGCGAGCTGAGGGTGTTAAGGCATTGCTCATTGGACATGCACTAAGCCAAGACAGTATGCAGGAAAATGCTTCTCTCTCTTTGGGATGTATCGCTCCTGGCACATCAGGGCTTACATATCTCAGGGGGTTCCAAGGACAGACCCCACAGTGAACAAATAGCATATTAATGCAACTTTCCACCAAATTTCCATCCTCAGTTTCCCTACCCTTCTTTACTTGCTCTCCCACAGGTTTCGCCTGGATATCTACCGCTGCCTGGCAAGTCCATCCCTGATTATGCTCACTGAGGAGGATCCCATCCTGAGGGCCTTCGAGCTCAGTGATGACCTGAAGGAGCTCAGTGCAGTGGAGGTGGAGTTCAGGTACAGCATGCACAAAAAGTTGGACCGGGCCTGTTTTGAACTAGCCAGATTGAACCTGGGGACAAGAACAGAAAGTATGGTGGAGCCCAGCAACTCGATGAAGTTTGAGCTGCAGGACAATGATCTACCTCATTGACCGAAGAAATGGTCAATGGGGTTAGTAGGCCCTGCAAACCTTGACAAGGTCAGCTGTTGGTCACAGATATAAAAGATGATCTGTTTTGTTGGAGTTCAGAGTTATTTTATATATTTGTTTGGGCTTTTTCGCTTGATAATGATGCAGTTTGGTTTCGGCAGCGCTCCTCACATAAACTGCTGCGAACACTGAAAAATGCTCTTTAAAAAAACACCTAAAATGTCAATTCTGCATTAAAAAGGCCCTTGATATAAACCCAGGAATGAGTACCAGGAGCTGGCCAGGAACTGCACGATGTTTGCCACAGACCTGTTGGCCCAAGTACGCAACTCACGGGAGATGGAGGTCATCCTGAATCACACATCCAGTGAGGATCTTGTGGGGGACAGGACAGCACAGGATGGGCACGTCAACCTCAGTTGCCTCAAGCTGGCCATCAAGTACAACCAGAAAGAGGTAAAAGATCTATGATGCTTTCATCACTACAGGGAAACAATCACTCCAGAAAAAGGGAATGGTTTACGTGGTAAATCTCAATGTCTATCATTTAGTCATATTAGTGATTCCACATTGTTACAGTTGAAGACAGTAAGTATCTAATACAGCTGTAGTGGCATTGCTTTTGCATACGATTGATGCTTTTTTCCTTTATCTGGGCGAACACTGCAAAAACAGGATGTTCTCATTGTATCAGTCAAGGGAACAAGGGATCAGCATGTGTACCTCGGATGGAGCCTGATTGTGGAGGTTAAAGTGGCAGATTATTTATGAGACGGTCTTTCATTTCTGCAGCATTAGGAGGTTTATCATCTTGCCATGACTGTATGTCATTTATTGGTTCTCTGGGACACATTTTTCTTCATCTTTTTTCTCTGGCCACTTCGTCATCCCAAGTAAAAAAATTGGGAATACGGTGATTTTTCCATCTGGGCAAGGATTGGAATCCCTGGTTTGTAGTGATTATATTTTCCAGGCATAAATTAGAAAAATTCAAGGAATTTTTGTAGTGTCCAATCTATGCAGGAATCCGTGTTAAATACCCAAAGCCAGCAAACAAGAACAACATTTGACTGTTTACATTGGCTAATGTGGAATTTGAATATTTATCTCTCTCTATCTCTCTCTCTCTCTCTTCCCTTTTTCCATTTCACTAACCAGAACCTCTGTTTCCCCAGTTTGTGGCCCAGTCCATCTGCCAGCAGTTCCTCAACACAGTTTGGTTTGGTGAGATGGCCTCTTTTCGCCGCTGCCACCCCCACCGTCAGATCTTGGTGGTGCTGGCGGTGGGGGTGCTGTGGCCGGGTCTAGCGGCCTGCTACCTGCTGGCGCCTCGCTCGCTCCCGGGCCATGCCATGAGCACGCCCTTCATCCGGTTCCTGGTGCACAGCGCCTCCTACATCACCTTCCTGTTGATGCTCAGCCACTCCTCACTGGGGTGCTCTGCAGACAAACGGCAACCTGCAGAGCTAGCACTGGGGGCCGTCGACTACCTACTGATCATGTGGATCCTGGGTGAGATACGATCACTGATTCCTCTGCCATCTCCAGATCACCAGCCACTTTTCCCCCCATGCTTTCTTTAATTTTGCTTTATCGAGGAGTCTTGTCAACAGAAGTAAGGAAGATCTCTTTTGTAAAGATTGTTGTTTTCTGCTTGTTTTTTTATAGCTTATGTTTCCAGTTAAGTTCCCCCAAGCTATAGAGAACGCTTTCAATGTCTTTGCCAGTGGTTTTATTTATTTCTTATTTATTACAAACTGATGGTCCGCCCCTGAGGCAAGATTTCTCATAATGTGTAAATCAGTTGTTCCTTGTGTTCCCATTGCAAAACAAAATATCAAAAACAATAAATCCTGTGAATAAATGATTCTGACGGGGTGGGGGCACTGTGCACTCTCAGAAAAGGAACCCCAGGCTGTCCAAAACTGGGGGCCAACGCAGCACAGAGGAGGGATTTTGGCGGGTGAAAATATTAGCTAGATTGGCCAAGACTTTGCGGAAAAATCCAGAAAAATCCAGAAGCACTACAGTGATTTTTATACGAATGTTACAGTGGTAGCTCAACTCTAGGATCTAAGGCCTCGTCAATCAGATCGTTCTGGAAACCTGGTTTATTGCTGTGATCATTTAACCTCAAGAATCTCAGGGTAGGATACTACCGTAACATCCAATCAGAAACTCCCCGGCTGTAAATCATGAAAGTCTTCAAGCAGTGACTTGATGTGGATACCAACGTGGGCCGTTTTTACCGCACATTCCAGATCTCATAGTGTCAAATATGGAAGTTCCTCCCCCCGATGAAGTAACCAGCTCTCTGAAGGTGGGAAGCCGTATTTCTCTCCCAGATCCTCATTGCGTGGTTGATGCTGGACTCTCTCCCCCCCCCCAGGAATGGTGTGGTGGGACCTTGAGATCATCTGGCACGAGGGGCTGCAGGACTTCATGGAGGAGTCGCGCAATCTTCTCAGCTTTTCCATGAACGCGCTCTACCTGGCAACCTTTGTGCTGAAGGTGGTGGCACACGGCAAGGTGTGTAGCGCCATCCACCGCCATCCGGACGTATTTTGGCAGCAGAGCAAGACCTCAAAGCAAAATCAGAGCATTGTACTAAACCATATTTACTGTGGAAATACACACTGCATATAACGTTCTGTGAACGTTACGTAACATGCTGGTGCTATTTTTGGTGACACTGTCACACGGTGGTTAATGCTTCCTGGGTTGGGGGTTTGTGTTTCACTGCTGGCTCCTTGCATGTGGAGTATGAATATTCTCTCCATGTTTACCTGGGTATCCTAGAGGTCCCCCATTTTCCTCCCGCAGTGCGAAAGCATCTGGTTCAGATGAATCAGTGTCTCAAATTCGCCCATAGTGAGTAATTCCTGCAAAGGACTGGCTTATCAACCTGGGTGATCCCTGCCTCCTGGCCTCTGCTTCCTGGGATAGAGCTCCAGACTCACTGTCACACTGTACTGGATTATTAAACAGTTAATGTTGCCATTTTTGTTGACACTGATATTTTGTCTAGAACAGAAGGCTTGCTTTTGTCTGCAGGCGTGCATTTTTTTTCTGGCTGTAACTTAAATGACTTTGAGATACTCGGGTCCGATACGCTGCACAGCTGTCAGTCTGACGGCGCCGAAGTTGCCGCAGGTGTGAAAGAACGCTGACGACTGGATGTTCCTTCCAGTTCGATCACTTAGGAGACAGGACCAGCTGGGATGCGTTTCACCCCATCTTGGTGGCCGAGGGACTCCTCGCCCTCGCCAGCGTTCTGAGCTACCTGCGGCTTTTCTTTGTGTACACCAGTAGCGCCACCCTCGGCCCATTACAGGTACTGCACCGCCTTTGTCAATCCAGTGCAGAATTTGTTACGTGCATAGTGATTGCTTCACTCCTTCCATACTGGGGCCTCTACCAGTCTTACTCTGGAATCTTCAAAAACAACATAACTGCTTCATGTGCCATTGCTGATATATGTGGTCCTTAGAGAATCTGTTCCTATTTCAAACTGATCCGACTGCAGTGGGACTACAAAATAATTTTATCCACCGTCTTGCATGGCATCCTTAGCAGATCCGTCCCATAACAGTGGGCTTTCCAGAACATTCAGGAATATTCCAGGCTTTCTCCGCTGCCACCCCAAAAACCAATGAGGTCCTCATTCCAGTTTCTCCCCGAAAAGATTCCAACCCTACTAATTCCATCTTGGCCAGCAGCAATTTTTCCCACATGCTTATTTTTCTTGAGTTTCATAGGTTAGCTCTCTATGCCTAGTTGGCCACCTATTATAAACAGTTTGCAGGTTAAGCGCTTTAAACGCTCCTTTAAATGTCGCGTAACTCTTTGTGTTTATACAAAAGTCATGCGGTCAGCCTGCTCTAACATCCAGATGCTGTCTTTACCTCCCTGTCCCTGTTCCCAGATCCCCAAATAAAGATTAAAATGTGTGATGTTAATCATCACAATCAAACAATCACGTGTAAAAAAACACAGATGTACAGAACTATGCTGTAGGTAGTGGAGCTCACATTTTTCGGTAGCGGATCTTCCCGATTTCCGATGAGCTCTGAAAAAGAGAGATTTTGTTCCGCGTGTGATCTTATGTGGCTGCTACTGTCACAGAGATGGGATGACTGGCGGCAGATTTAAGGCTTTAGATGCTGTCGTATAGCTGTCTTGTGCAGAAAAACAGTTGAAACGATTAGTGTGATGCTCAGGATTCCAGCTATTGATGCCGAGCTTCTGCCAAGATCTAAGAGGGGAATATACTGGGAAATATTGGTTTGGCCCCATCTGCCTGCATGCGGCATCCTGGCAACTGAGGAGCTGGATGGGACAGCAAGCCCACAGCTGCTGCTGGGAGGCAGAGTGAAGGACCACCCATCTGGGTCACACCGGGCTCAATATGGGGGCACCGACCTGGTGACTCACGGCCTCCCTGCAGAACATTCTGGAAATATTTAGGGAAGGGAATCTTAGGAATGTGATGGGATGCATGAAATATTTACATTCATGGCTTCCAGGGCAATGAGAATCCAGTATATAGCAAAAATAGATAACCAAACAGAGATATGCAAACTCCCTTAAGAAACAGGGAAAAGCCTACTGCAGATATTTATTTACGGTGCCCAAAACCAGGAAACCAGAACAGATACCTACTCCCAGACTGAGCCTATTTAGCTTTCTTGATTGTCAGCTCTGGGGAAATTCAAGGTGTACGGCATTATTTTTAGATGTTACCATATCAAGAGCGTAGAGAAATGGGATCAAATTAGGGCAATGTTATAATATTTTGGTTTTGCTAAATTTAACAGCCAAGGGCCTGATTAAGTTCTGATGAGTACCTAAAAATAATAGGGCAGTCTCTTCTCGAAACGTAGAATCATGAAATCACTTTAGTTTGGGTGTTTGGCTAGATCCTTGCTGAAGATACGGCTGTTTCACTGACAGATTTCAATGGGCCAGATGCTGCAAGACTTTGGGAGGTTCCTGAGCCTCTTCCTCCTGGGGCTGGTGTCTTTCTCCATGGGGCTGACCCAACTGTATGGCAAGGAGGGAATGGTGGAAGACCAAGCGACAGAGGTCGGCTGCCAGGGCATATACTGCAAGCAGCAGACCAACGATGTCTTCCGCTCGTAAGGCGCTATCACATCGCGTATAGGGCCCTAACCTTTGACCTTTAACCTGTGCGGGCTAACCAATGATTTTATGCTTCCTGTACCGTAGGTTCCAGGGCACCTGCTCAGCCCTGTTCTGGTACGTCTTCTCCCTGGCCCACGTGTCACTCTTCGTAACTAGGATCGGGCCGATGGAAGAGCCACGTTCTTTCATCGGCGCCCTAATCGCTGGCGCCTACAATGTCTCCGTCGTCCTGGTCCTCAGCAAGCTCCTCGTGGCCGTGCTGCACAACAGCTTTCGCCGGATCACCGTAAGCACGGCAACTCCCTGCACCGCTCGCTGAATGAATCGCGAATCCTACGACTAGGCCATGCGGCGCACTTCGAAAAAACACCACGCTCGTGTTTCTCCCGTTCAGAAATTCAACACTGCGTCCAGGCGAACCCAAGTTTCACAATTACGAGAAATGTCAGACGGTTTGGGGTCACGGCAGCGGGTGGGGGGGGCAGTCACGGGTCACCAGGCAGTCACGCAGCTGCGACATGTTGCTGCGCGCTTGCTATTAACCCTGTAAAGTGTCCTGCGGAGTCAAATGCGGTTGTGAAGACACCAGCTGAACAGGCTATATTCAAGTTCAGGAATCTTTGATTAATTTCACGCCGCTCATTAACCCTACCTTTGACCAGGGGGTGCCATTAGAGATGTCTGGCCCCATGAAAGTATTTTATACTGGCCGCCCAACCCAGACTAATCCAATTATGTTTTGAATTTTTAGAGCCCCATGTCCCTCAGGGGCTTTAGGAATTGTCCTAGCTTTTACCCCCTTTGTGGCGCCCCTCACAGTCAGATTCCAGATACAGGCCAGACGGTGAGCAGACATGAAATGTGCTTAATCGGTATCCATGAGGGAAAATGTCACTACTCTCAGCCCCTATAGCTACGAGTCCTTTGTCTCCGAATCGATGCAGAGCCACGAGGACCAGAAGTGGAAGTTTGCCCGGGCTAAGCTGTGGATGAGCTATTTCGACAACAGGGCCACCCTGCCCCCACCCTTCAACATCCTCCCTACACCCAAAGCCGTGGGCGATCTGCTCACGGCCCTGAGCAGGCTGGTTCACTCTCGCGTCACCGCGGATACGGAGGAAACGGAGAAGGTAACCAGTTTTCCGGGTGCGTGTGGCGCTGACGTGTATGACTAATAGTCCGGATCACGTCTGTGTGTCAGTGTGTAAATGAAATAAGCAAGAAATGTAACGACAGCCCCCCCCAACTACTCCAGAGACTGACTGACCCTGCTTTTGTAATTGTATGCCGATCTGGATAAAAGTGTCTGCTAAATGGGTAAAGGTAATGTAATATAAAGGGAAGCCAGTTATTTCCTTATTGAAGTAATAAAAGTTATTGAAATTGTCTCCTAAAGTACAAAGAATGCTTCTGAAATCTAGCAGTGTGCAAAACTTTCTGGCAATTATTTACGCTAAGTTGAGTATTCTGTGAATGTCACTATTTATGCTCAACTGGTTGGTTGAAACAAAATCTTGCCGTGTTTGTACTTTCTGAACCTGAACTTTCCGCCTCCGCTTGCCAGATACATAACATTCCATACAAGGTGTTAACCCTGCCCCTTTCTCAGGTCTCCGTCAAAAGCGCCGCCCATTGCATTGTTTTTATTGTCATTTTTGTCCAGGAATGCAGGAGCCGGAAGGCAAAGCAGGAAAAGAACTATCAGAAGGTCATGTGCTGCCTGGTCCACCGCTACCTCACCAGCAGCAGGCAGAAGATGCAGAGAGCTGGACGAGCTACGGTGGAGAACCTCGAGCACCTCCGAAAGGAGCTGTCCCGGTTTCGCAGTGAGATCCGTGCCGTGCTGCGAACTCCCTAGGGGCTGAGTGCAGCAGGTCCGGCTGTGACGGAATTGAACCCGTAACCCGACGGTGTCAGAAGCGGACAGTTATGCTCCAGGGGATTATTTTTACCCAAAACTGTAATAAAATATTCAGCTATTCCAGAAGTAAGCTGTGTAAACAATGCAAACTACTTCAGACTGAAGTCGGTCCTGAGCCAATAAGCATCAAAGTCCAGCCAAAACTGAAACCCTTTGGCTTTTTAAACATTTTTTAAAAATATTCTCAGGATTAAGGCCCCATAATATATGATACCAGCCTAATTATGATCAGTTAATTTGGGATCATAAGTCATATTTCATACACCAGTCAACGTAAATATAATTGTTTTTGCCCAGTTATTCTCTCGGTATTGAAAATAATAAATCACTCAAATTTTTGTCTTGCCAAATAGCAAAAAATAGTGTGTCTGCCTGCCAGTTTGCTTATTGAGTGACAGAGGCATTGAAATTGTAGACAGATCCAGTTAAGTTTGGCTTTTGGCTTGTGCAACCTGGCCGTGGTCAGAATATTAATTCAATATAAATTAAACTGCTTTGCATTGTTTTTTTTCCACGCAATTAAAAGTAACGGAGACAACATGACTTCAGAATAAACACTGTTGTGAGTTTTATTTCTTTGTACAAAATATCATATAAATATTTAAAAAACACTTTCAAAAGATTATTTTTTTTCCAGCATCTTTACAAACATCAAATATTATGCTAAAAAAGAATTAACTGGATAAATAACTCTTCTGATAAAAAATGATTTATGCAAAGGATAAAATTATATGTTTATCCAATTATATCTGAAAAGCTCTTTTTTTAAAAAAATTTATTGCACATTAACCAGTACAGGGAATGCTTTTCACATTTTATGATTTCAGCATAGTGTGAGTTTCTGCCCTTTAACCGAATCACATTTTCTCTCGTGTTTTAACAGCCAATGCATTTTCTAGAGGCTTTTTATGAGAAATTCTAGTTAGCAAGGACACGCAGTAGTTGCGACAATAACCTCGTGAATTTACAGATCCTAGCCACACGGCATCTACACCACAGACACAAATCCTGCTGAAGGTACGGCCCGTGTTTTTCCGCGCAAGACATGAAACACACAAAATGACGTCCTCGGAAGAGACCGGACTTGCTGACAAATCCTAAGACGCATACCGCATTTATGCTTCAGTTCCAAAGGTCAGCAGTCAACAAGGAAACAAAAAACAGAAGATAATCCAAGAGCATATGTTCCTAATATGCCTCCAGGATTCTGTGATGACTGGGGTCTGCGTCCAGCGGGAAGTTTTGCAGAATTCAGCAGCGCTGGTATTTTAATACGTCCAGCACTCTCTGGCTCTTGCCCTTAAAGGCCGCAACGTAGTTCTGAGGGCTGATGGCCCCTTGTCCCTTCTCGTCCGTCTGGCCCATGAAAATGTAACTGAGACCTAAGACAGAGTACAAATGCAGCATGCTACTCACAGCTTCAGAAACAAATAAAAAAACTATCAATAAACTCGAGATACCAAAAGTACAAAGAGAACTCCAACCCAAACAGCTATTTTATGGGCATCCAACAGCCAAATAATGGAGTCTAAATTACATCGAATGCCACATAGCTGACCTTAGATGTTAAGTACATTTTTTTTTTCCAGAAACTGAGTGAAAAGCAATAAAAACAAGTACGCGATCGATCTGGATGATGCCCCGCGGTTGATTCAGCTTGAAGGGCGGCGTCGGAGCGCTACGTTCGCATCCTCAGTATCTTTACGGCTCATAGCTATCCAGAGAAATGTTTTTAGAAGATCCTCTCTCCCTCCCACCATCCTGACTTTCGAATGCTGATCGATGTGGAGAATCTTCCAGAATCACACTGGGGACCCTGTTCCTTTGATATTGATGTTAGGAGTCTATGTCCTTCATCAGAAGGTCGCCAGGTTTGAATCCTGGGGCCAGAAGACTGATGCTGCCATTGGGCCCTGGAGCAAGACCCTTAACCCCCAGTTCTAGGGGTGCTGCAGGCTGCCTGACCCTGCACTAACCCCCCCCCCCCAAATTTGCTCTCACCAATATCTGAATACATGTACTATTCTATTCAAAACCATGTGCCACCAGCTGACCGGAACAAGCTAATTCCGCTACCAACCAAACAGTTGAGTATAAAGAGTCAGATTTACAGACAACTCAACTGGTTGGTTGAATCAAAATCTTGGTCAGGATTTATACTTTCTATACCTGAACTTTCCACCTCTGCATGTGGTACCACATTAGGTAAGCAGGATGCGGGTTTTTTTGAAGCCCCAAGTGCACACATCAAACTCCACCTGCCCCTGCAAGAGAGAAGGCACTTGTGCCACCATCATCTGGAAACTCGGGCCGCTGCCCATGCAAGACTCACCGCGTCGGATGAAGGGGCACTTCTTGCACAGCACGACGATCTTGGTGCTCATGCTCTTCCCGGCCTGCTGGATGGTGAGGTCGCCCTCCTTGTAGATGCTGATGATGGAGATGGTGGCGTGAACCCTGCCCTCTCGCACTGTCGTGGTGATGACGGTGCCTGTGATTACTAGGCGACACACATAAAGATCGGTTGTAGAGCAGAGGGCCAGAGCTTTCGTTTCTGAATCAATCACCCGCTAGACAAGGCCAGCTACTTAATATCCTGCACACTGATTTAGGAAGTTCATTATTTTCTGTGCTAAGACCAGCAAAAGCCTAATAAGGAGGAGTGAATGACATTTCAAGCGCACATACACCTATACGCTCGCACATGTAGGGTATACCTATCCTTATGGGGCCTGCTCATTCACTTCTATGGGAAAAATGCTAATGCTAACTATGATGACCTTAACCCCCACCCTGCCCTAACCATAACCATAAGGAACCAAGAAAAATGCAGAAGTTTTGGCATTTTTAGTTTTTCGATTGTCACAGATTTTTATAAAATTGAGTTGCCCTTTGTGGGGACTGGAAAAATGGTGCCTAGAACATCCAAATAACAGGTTTTTATCACAGACTGAGGACATTTGGTCCCCACAATGTAATGTATACATGGACTACACACACAAACACACACACACACGCTGGTAGTGCATGTCAGAGAGAATAAAAACGTACATCGGGACGCGCAGATAAATTCCCTGTGATGCTGCCTGCGAGTGTAAGGAACGCGGCGGGCAGCTTACCGAAGCTGCTCGCGCAGAAATGGCTCTCTGGGGTGCCGTTCCTCTCGCATTTTTTCTTGCAGAGATCTGGGGAGTACTTCACCACTGAAACGGGGGGGGGGGGGGGGGGGGGGAGATTGAGGGGAAAAAAGCATGAGCCGCACGCTTACGCCGATTCATGCCGCCGCGCGAAATTGACTTGACTGCTCCAGAAGGTTCTGCAGGCCCGCATGATGAAATCGGCGTGTAAGGGAGCGCTCGCAGTTCCTGGTGCAGCGGCGCGGCGCAGCCTCCGCCCTGGTCGCAGCCGGGATCAATTTACGGTGATTGCCGGAGTTTTCCTTCACTGCAAAGTGGGGCTATTAACCCACTCTGATTGGCAGGACGGGTTGTTATTTCCTCGGACGCTTGCCTGACGAATGGTTTCCAAACATTTTAATTGTCTGATCTCTGCTGATTTTTATTATTTTTGTCCTAGAGGTTTAATGAACTGAGCTTGAGTGATTTAGCCGATGCTTTGCCCTTCTAGGCCTGACCACAAGTGGAGCTCGACGAGGTCTGACCAATGGCTCCCTCTCTCATGGTGACTGTCTGAAGGTTGGGGCGCTGCTGTCATGCTGTTCTGACAGGCCGGCAGTAATGCAGGGGGAAAAAATTGCATGTCTGGTTGCCACATAACTTCCTCTCTCCTAGTGGGAAATCTAACCGCAACAGAACCCCAACTCTTACACATCAACATTCTGGAAAAACTCTGTGTAAACATCAGCTCACCACCAATAACAACTAGGATTAGACAGCTTAAGAAACAACACTTGGGAACATGGCAGAAATAGTCACACTGTTCCTAAGCTACCTACCAAACGCCCTAACCCTTCCAGGGTTGTAGGTTCAAATTCCCGCCCCCTTTGTGTGGGTTTTCTCAGTCTTTCTCCC
Organism: Brienomyrus brachyistius; assembly: GCF_023856365.1. Taxonomy (NCBI): domain Eukaryota; kingdom Metazoa; phylum Chordata; class Actinopteri; order Osteoglossiformes; family Mormyridae; genus Brienomyrus; species Brienomyrus brachyistius. Next base: position 5,407,956 of record NC_064553.1, read on the forward strand.
ACAGTTCAAAGGTACACGCTTAGGTGAATTAGTTGTGCCTAAATTGCCCACCCTGTGTAAGTGTATGCCCTGTGACTGCTTTCCCATCCAGGGTGTCCCCTGCCTCATGCCCAATGCATTCTGGGATAGGCTCCAGGCTCACCATGATCCTGAACTGGATAACTGTTGGTGAAAAACGGATGTATTTTAAAATTCTGAGGCATGCAGAATCTAAGAGGCTTTGGGGGAGGCGGGGTCAAGCCACATACTTGCAGTGGTAACCGTGGTGGATGTAGTGGGGGTCATAACTGGCGCAGCAGTGGTCCTAAGTCTTCTGGGCCTGAACTTGTAGTGACCGATGAACCCGTCTGCGGTCAGACTGAGGTCAGAGAGGAAATTAACGAGAAGCTGATTCCCCTCTGAGGTGATTGGCCTGAGATTAAACGACAGCAACATGAAACATCAAGATTAACATCAATGCATCAATCTACATATTCTTTCACATCAAGGGGCGTCAGAGAGATTTGGATAACTTGGCAGATTTAACACTTTTCAGGGGACCCAAAAATATATCTTTGGGGGCCCAGTTGTGAAATCTGCCGAGATTGGTGACATTTTGCCAAGGGGCATGAATTTCTAACAGTGACCCAGGTCTTATCAGTTGTAATTTTGCACTGGGTCAAAAAGTGTGCAGTGATACCATTTGCTCCTACAGTGCAAAAAAAAAGTTTTTAGTGTGTCAATGTACCTAAACTGCAAGTGAGTTAGTGTTTATGAATCTTGGGTCACCGTTTTGTTGATATTCTACTTACGCTGGAGGGCTGTCACCACAGAATTTGCCAATCCTCTTGTCCTCGTTGACCTCCCCGCCGTTATAAATCGCCACGTGGTCGTAGCGACAGTAGCTATCTCTCTCCACGTCAAACTTCTCGAACTTCAGCTCGATGACCTCGTCATTTTAAGTGGAGCATGCAGAAATAAAGTCACAAAAGTATTTACATGCTCCGGCTGTAGAATAACTACAGTCAGGCTTTAATACAGATGGCTATCCTTTGCATATTAACCTCATAATCGCATTGCAAGGTGGGCATTTCTCCTTGGAATGTGAGAAGCCATCTCCATGACAACATGATGCTCACCTGGTTGCTAGGTGCTATGAAGTGCCAGGTGCAGGTGACCCCAGCAGGATAATCCCTCTCCGGCCAATTCGGTGTCTTAAAGGAGCCGGACGGCTTCACCATTCGCCCGCCACAATAACGATCGCCTGTAAGGTGCACTGGCTGTTGTAATACGATGCTTGAAGCAGCAGTTTTCAGCTAGAACTGCTGTACCTCAATGCCGGTTCCCAGTCCTACAGCTGGCTTTCTTTATGCGTCCTAAATCCCAGCTGGCCCAAGCGTAACGAAAATTCAACTATTAAATGAAATTATCAATATATATATATATATATTTGATCTGATTATATATTTGTTATGTATGTGGGCCTGCATCAGACTAGCTCAATCAAATCTAGATAATAAAAAAAACAAGCCAAACTCACTAAACAAAAATCATGCTCACTCTAATAAATGAACAACAAAGAAAATATAGGTGACATCACAGCGTGATCCATAGGATGCAGAGCCTAGAGTCTGTCACAGTAAGCGTGAGGTAAGCGGCACTGGATGGGATACCAGTCTCTATTCACGGCAATATGAATTTTCTACGATTTTCACTCTTTGTTCTGATTATAACATTCAGTGCACTGCAGTCACAAATACATTCTGTGTGTGTTTTCAGTTTAGACTTAAACAGCATCATGCAGAAGCATCATCAACCTTCAAGGGTAGTGTAAAACCACACCAGCTTCAGTGTTTAGTGAAGTATTGAAACTGTAGTTCTGATTTGGCAAACTTTGCATTTTTAGAGATGGATGCCAGCGTGACTCGGTAATGATCCAGGGCAGCGAAGACCAAGACACCTTTGGTCAAACTGGGCACAGAGCACCTGATTCGAATGCTGTCTTGGCTACACTACCTTCTATCCCGAGCTTTCAGTGGTGTAATGAGAGCTGGAAGAGCTTATGGACTTGGCCCTCTGGGCCATAAATTGATTAGCCTTAATGTACACCAAAGCATACTGCTGATGCATTGGATTTAGTTCATTACTGCTTTTCTCCTCATTCAGCAGAACAGTGTGGCTGAGAGGACTTTCCGAGAGTCTGCACACAGCTGCTTACCACTTTATGCACCAGGTGACCAACACCTGTCCACACGGAACATTCTGTACACCCTGGAATTAAAATTCCTGGGAACTTGTCAGTCAGCCAGGAATTCTGCCTTCAGTTCTAGGCGGATGGGAGATTTTCACCCTGCTCTGTCACTGCAACTCCAAAACAGTCACATTTTAAGTTGCACTGTGAAAAGCAAAGTCCTCCGACCGCAGCAGAGTTCTCTGCTCTCCAAATGATGCAAATTGTTCTGCTTAAATGCAGAGACCACATTCAATCTTTTTTTTTTATTTACATTAAAAGAATACTTCAAAGAAACAATTAATTTTATCATTGCCGAGTCTGCACATAACTGCATGTTTTGTTAAGTTAATTAAAAGCTGTGAAAACGACCCTTTTTCCATGTAACACGACTGGCCCAGTTGTGCACGTCACGTGGTGTCATATAATAATGCCACCCGTCGGTCCTACATGAGCGTAAAAGTGATAATGTCCCACGAGTGCGCACCTCGTTCATTGGGGTGAGCGGCGGTAAACACAGCCAGAAACCCGCTACCGGCAGTGTTGGCGTCCGACACCATCTGCACTAGCATCCTGTTGGTACTGGAGACCAGGGCGCCCGGCCTGAAGGTGCCGCAGAAGCGGCCGAGCCGCTGGCCGCCGGCGTGGTCGCTGTACACATCCACGTAGTCGTATCTGCAGAGAGTGTCGCTCTCCAGGTCAATGGAGCGGAACCTCAGCGACACCACCCTGCCGTCGGGGACCTGCCCGAAGGGATGTGGAGAGCGCCACAACCCGTATTAACGAAATAAAATTAAATTGTTTAATTTCAATTAAAGCGCCTTTTCTGTGGGCCATTTATATTCTAATTATTAACAGCAGACGGCAGGCTTTTAACTCTGAAAGTTACGTACGTGCAATACATTTTTTATGTAATTATTTATAAATATTTATAAAAAGTTAATTGGTGTATTATAATACTAAATATTACCAGTTCTGCCAGTGAGTGGTACTCTGTGGGCAGTAGTTCTACTTGAAACTAATATTAATAATAATAAACTTACCGTTATTTTCCATGTACATTTTGTATTTGATGGATAAACTCCGGGATATCCTTCGCTTCCAATCACCCCGGATTCGCCCGTCAAATTTCCACCGCATGTAAAATTTGGCCTGAGAGAGCAGAATTAATTCAAAAGTCGTGGTTAAAATTATTGGTGCGATATGCGAGCTATATCATCAGAATAAGAAGGTATAGTGCGCCCTATTACGAAAGTTTTGCCGTCCCTAAGCAGCCTACGTATCCTTAAAGTTTATCATCGCGCTCCCTTCGCCAATTCGTGCTGCATGTGTGCCGTACACTCGGTAGTAAACACGCTGGATGCGACTTTGAAGGAAAATGGAAAAAAATAAATAAAAATCGTACATGCACATAAAAACCAAATACCTCCGCTGAGACTGCGAGTCCACCCATGCAGAAAGGAGAAAACCCCAAATCACACAAAAAGCGTATCTCATTGTCTCGGGCAGTTTAACCTCCTGTCTGGCCCGGGATAGTTCAGAGAGGACTGCGCCGCTGAGCCGTAGAGGCAGAAGCCCGACGTGAGATGGGGGAGTTACTTTGGCTACAATCTGGAATTTATGAATATAACGTTTGTTCTGTAGAGGAGTAGGTGGGAGCTGCCGGCAGCTGTCTCTGCTTTCCAAAATCTGGGATCAAAGTCGCAAAGTGTCGGGTCTATAGATACCATAAACGTTTTTGTTTCCTCTCACAATATTTAGAAGTAATTTATAATTCTTTAAATATTCTATTGGCCGTATGAGTCACAAGAGAATGAGACGGCATTGTTCCATGATCGTTTTATAGAAATCTATTTACGTCATAATAAAACCACAAAGACAATTTAATATATAGGATTAGTGAATATTGATTATATTAATGTATTATATTTTTATACTAATAATTAGCCTAATATCGGAATTCTTTTCCACTAAATATCAAAATTGTAAGACGAAAATACGTACATATATAAGATAATTAAATAACAAAACGCCTAAAAAAAGGCCTAACATGTTTAAAATCGATCATATATGATTCCATCCGCCCATGCATTTCCCATTACTGCTTATCATTTACTTTATCGGTATATTGCCGTAGGCTATGGGTTATAAGTTAAGATAAGCTATTCGAATATCTGCGGCGCCACCATTTGGCGTAATTTTGTAACTGCGCACTGCCTTCTATTACCTCAAGTAAAATAGAATCCTCTGATCTTTTACGTAAAACGGCCCTTGCCATCCCCGTAAAAGCAGGGAAGACGTAGACTGCCGATTGTACCCGAAAATTTTGGCGGAGCCGGTCGTCATGGAGAGGAGCGTTGTGTTTCAATCCGCGCATCGGCATTCGACTTTTCGAAACGCGCGCTGAGCGCTTCCTGTCCGCTGTTTAAAGAATCGGTAATCGACTAGGCAGCATTTCGGGCAAGATGGCGGACAAAACGCCAGGCACGCAGAAAGCCAGCGCGAAGGTAAATTAAATTGCAGCCGGAACGTTAAAATATACGAACGTTAGTGTAAATATCACGCGAAATACTTAATATAAGCAACAGTAAGCCCTTAAAGCAGAGACTCTTGCCGTACGCGAGAGCCGGGCTCCTCGAAAGAGAGAACATTGTGCGCGCAGGCCTTTGCATGTGAAGGCCAGACTAACAGTTAGCATGCGAGACCAACCTCATCGAAAGCTTCCCTCCACAATGGGCATTTCGCACTGCTTTATGTCGATGCATTATGTGTGTTGAAAAGTAACTTGTTCAACACTTTTTGGTGTTGTTTGATATTTACAGTAACTAAAATTGGAATAAATATGAGGCATGTTATCTGTCACCCCCCCCCCTCCAGTGGGGCAGCATATACTACCGCGCTCACACACGTTAGCTAACAGGGAGTGATTAGGTGACTTAGACACTACAAAGATAAGGCAGTTTATCAACTTACCCAAGTTACATGGCTCTGTGACATATTAACTGACTGTCTTGAGTAGTATAGGTAGTTTTAACGGATAGGTGGCTTAGGTAAACGTGTACGTTGTTACGTTACGTAACTGTCGTTCTGTGTCTACTTGACAGGCAGTAACAGGGTTTCTGACGTTATATGTTATGAACTGAGAAAAGTTAGCACGTTTCAGACCTGAATAACGGTTAAAACAAGGGAAGCCTACGTATGAAATATTTCGAAAATGTCGCCTCTTGTGTCTGCAAAGCTTTAGAGAAAGTTTCTTATTTATAAGTAATTTATATATTTGTTATTAAATTCACCAAGCATGCATTTTTAATGTATAATATTAAATGCTTGCAATGTAGGCGCTGCTGGAGAGTAAGCTGAAAGCATTCAGCATTGGAAAGATGGCTGTTGCTAAAAGAACTCTCAGCAAAAAAGAGCAAGATGAGATTAAGAAAAAGGTAAGGTTTTCCCTGGAAAGCTGACTGAATTAAAGAACAGGTTCCTCCAGTATCTCTTCCTGTGGCCCCCTGATGGGGTTTTGACAGTCCCAGCTTGCCCGGAATGACGCTCTGTGCTTTAGCTGTGGCCAGGTTGAAGTTCGGGCCTCGTAGTTCGGGTGGCGTTAACTCGGCGTTTCTCGCACTCGTCGCAGGAGGATGAACGGGCGGCCGCCGAGATCTATGAAGAGTTCTTGGCCGCCTTTGAAGGCGGCGAAGGCAAAGTCAAAACTTTCGTCAGGGGTGGCATCGCCAACGCCACCAAAGGTGATGGCAGCCTCATTCCAGGGAACACTGATGCTTGACCTGATTCTTGCGACGTCGTTTTAAGTCTTAGCTGTGTCGGCCTCTGCTTTTTGTCTGCTTTTTAAAGCTGTTTTGTTCTCCCCTCGCAGAAGAGGCTGAAGCTGATGACAAGAGAGGCAAACTGTATAAACCAAAGTCCCGCTTCGCCGATACGAAATCCACACATCCAGTGGAGCCGCCACCTCATTTTATATCTGTTGATAAAAAGATTGTAAGTGACAGCTGTCAGTCTCATCCACCTGAACTCCTTGACAAGGCCTTGAATAAAACGGTTTTACTTTTTTTTTTGTAGTCAAAGAAAACTGAAAAGGAGAAGAAGAAGAGTAACCTAGAGCTATTCAAAGAAGAATTGAAGCAGTGAGTATTTCAGATGACAGATGATTTTTTTTTTTTCCCCCAGCAACTGTTTTAATACCATTTTTCCAAAACAGGATACAGGAGGAGAGAGACGAACGGCACAAGAATAAGGGCAGAGTGAGCCGATTCGAACCTCTGTCCCACACAGAGGGAAGGCGTTCCTGTGAGTGTGCTGTCAGCGCTCAGTTGAAAAAAAAATCTTTTTTGTACACCGGGGTATTTGGGTTACACAGTCAAGGTTTGATGCCCTATAGTCCGAAAACCTCTGGTTATGTCCAGGCTGTCCTGCCCTTCTTTAAAGTGGTGAGAAGTTTTAATTAGTAAAATGGATTAACGGGGGCATGTAGCCTTTTTTTAAAACGTGTTTAGTAGTTAACAGCTTTCTAGGGTAATGATTAAAGCCAGAAGTACTTGCCTATGCGGGAACAGCTGTTTGTATTGCCGTTGGCTTTTTGCCGTCATATAAAATTACACCTTTACTCTGCTTTCCAGTCCTGGATGATTCTGCTCCTGGTTCACATGATGTGGGAGACCCATCAACCACTAATTTGTATCTTGGAAACATAAACCCACAGGTGATGAATTTACATGGTGTGGGGGTTCTGTAGTATTTAAATGAATGATTTTTTTCCTGTCAGGTTACAGGGTAACTCGCACAGTAAGTTACCGTGTGATCAAGTATAAAAATTACCCTGTTGTGTGTCAGCATTCCGTGACACAGCTGACCCATTAACCCCGTGTCCGCCGTCGCGGTGGTCTGCAGATGAATGAGGAGATGCTCTGTCAAGAATTTGGTCGCTATGGTCCGTTGGCCAGCGTGAAAATCATGTGGCCCCGGACGAACGAGGAGAGGGCCCGCGAGCGAAACTGTGGCTTCGTGGCCTTCATGACGCGGAGGGATGCGGAAAGAGCGCTGAAGCACCTGAACGGTAAAATCCTGCCGGCCGGCCAAAGCTGAAGGTGCTCAGCTGTATATCGGAGATGTTTCCCTGTCGGCGCCTTGTTCCCCAGACACGTCTGGGTCCAGTCGATCGCCTTTGTGTGTATCCCTCGTTTGTTTTGTTGTGTGAAAAACAAAAGTCAAAGTATCTTCTGATATATGATGCATGGAGTCGTACACCGAGGTGAAATATTAGTCTTGTCGGTCACAGTGAGAATGAGAAGTAATGAATAATATATAAATCCCGAGCCATATAAACATAAACATGGCAGTATGGGATTTAGAGACTGAGACAGAAGCAGCCGCGGCTCTCATTTCCTTCCCAGTGCTGTGATCCTGTAGCATTTCGTCTCTGTTAAGCTATCTGAGGTCGAGCCAATTTACCTTCCAATTAATCACCCCGCCCTCCCGCCCCTTTAGGGAAGATGATCATGAATTTTGAGATGAAGCTTGGCTGGGGCAAGGGTGTCCCGATTCCTCCACACCCGATATACATTCCTCCCTCCATGGTGGAGCACGCCCTACCGCCGCCCCCCTCAGGCCTGCCGTTCAACGCGCAGCCCCGCGAGAAGCTGAAGAACCCCAGCGCAACTCCTCAGCCCCTTCCGTCCAACAAGGAGGAGTTTGACAAGGTAATTTGCTATGTCACAAGCAGGGTCATTGAAATACGGACACTGTTATTCTCTGCAGTGCAAACATTCTATAGTACTTGTCTCATATAATACTTAGTTTTTGAAAATTCTAGAATGTTCTTTCCTCTTGGGTTCTGCACTTTGGCTATCTCTGTTAGGATACTATAGAAGTCGTACTACATTAAAACAGTAAAATGAATTGCCACCTTTAGTGTAGATTATAATTCAGGATATAATTCATTCAGTACATTTTTAATAATTGGAGGAATGGTAAGTCTTCTGAAATTAGCACTGTCGACAGATACACAAAATGCTGTTTGTATTAAGATCATTGTGAGAGACAATATCTGTGCCTTCATATGACTGAAGTAGTGTATTTACAGTATTGATAAATCAGTGAACAGAAATCAGGGTTATGTGAGCTGTTTCAGTTCAGTTGTTCATTGTTTTTTCATTTTGAATTTAAATATTAGTGTAGTGAAAGCAGTTAACAGTGAAATTGTTATATGCAGTAATTGATGCATTTTATATTTTCTTGTTGCTTGTTAACAATACTCACATATTCTATGTTTATTATCTGATGTGACTTCATATACAGACTCTGTCGCAAGCCATAGTCAAAGTGGTAATCCCAACAGAAAGGTACATGTTTTCTTTTTTTAAATTGATATCGAATGTAGAAAAAAAAAACAAAAAAAACATCCCATATCATTTAGTTTGAATTGGGCAATGCATGCCGCTGGGGGTTAGTTTGGGTGAGCAATAGTTGAGATCCTCACTTCCTGTTGTGAGTCAGTTTCCCATGCAGAGATGAATCCTTCAGCAGAGTTCCCGGTCATGGAAACCGGCATACCGGTTTCACACCTGAAATCCACGTAATGGTAGCTAGGCAGGGTTCCCACAGGTCATGGAATATCTGGAATATTATGGAATCTTAAAAAGCCTATTCCAGACATGGAAAGTCAGGGGTTTTTAATCATTTTTGAGGCTGTTCATTGAACATCAGGGATTTTCTAGCATATTTTAGTTGTCAGTCAGTCCTTGAAATAATACATCAAAATGTATCATTTTCCATGCAGTCTTTTTCTTTACTGGGTTGTTTCACACTTTTCCCATATTGTGTGAGTGGTTGCAATTGGTTACTTTATTATTTAGCTCCCATTTATTAGCCTCCCTGCTCGTCGACAGCTGGCAGTCACTTCAGTCAAAGACACGCAGTGTCCAGTACCTGCTACCGTAGGCCATCGTGCCAGTAGCGCGTACATTTCCAGAGCTTTGGCTACAAAACAGTGTCTTCAAAGAGTAGGTGACGTATAAGCTAAATGTGAAGTCTGCAAGACTGCTATTGATCTGTCAGATATGGGAGAGGGAGGGCCTTCACAGCCACAGAAACCGTAATTCATGGGTTCAAAATACTCTGGCCGATCTGCTCAGCACTAAAACGGCCCGTCCTTCCGTTTATTTTAGGTTATGGAAATTCAGCTTTCTAGTCAGTGAACCTCAAGGAGAAGTCAAGGATTCTGACATTTGACTTGGATTGGGAACCCTGGCTAGAGAATACAGCCCTTTGTTCAGTGGCCATTAGGTGCACATGCTCACTGACATGCCAGTTATCGTCGTTGAATTACCGCCCTGCCACATATAGCTTCGTAACTTAGCAGAGAAGCAACTTGTGAAGTACCTTTTCGCATTCTTCGGCACGTCATTCAGCAGATGCTTTGACGGTAGCGTCGCGGTCCGACTACTGCTCACTCCAACTGCACACCCCCTGGCCTCTGTCAACGATCCTGGGTGAAGACAACCCCAATCTTTATAGTTAGTGACCTTTGACATTGGCCTTGGTGAGCAGCACAAGTTGAACTGTCAGCGGCAGCGGGGGACCTGCAAAGCATCATGGGATGGATTGGGAAAGTATACAGAATTTTACCTGCCATTGGTACGACCTGCTCCAATATATGTGATTTGTGTTATCAATGAAAGGCATCCTTTTGTTGTTTCGCTTCCCACCGTAGGCTAATGTTATACACCCGCACATTGCCCCATTAAATGCACTCCTAAATCTACTGTAGCATATTTTTATTTTTCGGACAGCTTGCATATCTCTAATTTAACGTATGCTATGCTATGCTATCTATATATATATATCCTCTTACTGTGGATTAATGGCAATATATAACGGTAAATGTTTTTCTTTCTTTTGCTTCATCTATAAGTCCACAATTTTAGCATTTAAAATCAAAATCTTTTATTTTTTCGCCACCCTGTTTTCTAGTGTGTCATTAAAGTCAGATATCTCAGATTGTCAGAGTACTGAAGACAGACAGTATTTCAGTATTGAATTAGACATATTCTGCAAGCGACATTATGTGGAACTGAGTGGTCGTCCTTAGCTGCAGACTAGAAGACATAAAGATAGAAACCTATTGCTCAGTACCGAATTTCACCTATAAGGGTTTTCATTTTATTCTGTCAATCAGAGATAGCGTGTTGGAAACACGCTTATCATAGCTATTAACTTCTGTAACCTGTAAGCATTTCAAACACTGGGTGCTGGTGCTTATGCACAGAAGTTACTAGTCTTTTCTCTCCCACCCCCCCACCCATCTGAAGGGTTTCTGTCCAGCAGGGCCCTCCCCCCCTCCCCCGCAGTGTGTTAAGTAGCGCCGTAGACAGCTGAGGGAAGGCAGGGTTTGAGAGAAGGGTGGCCATTCTGAATCCGTTTCGCTTTAACTGTGTTTTTCTTGTAGGAATTTGCTCTCTCTCATCCACCGAATGATCGAGTTTGTGGTGCGTGAGGGTCCCATGTTTGAGGCCATGATTATGAACCGAGAGCTCAACAACCCTATGTTCAGGTAAGACCGCCCCCCATTTTTGGTTCAGCCTTGATGTCCATTTGTTTGTTTTCTTCAGTTAGGTGATGCTCTGTTTTGAGTTACTGTGTCTCCGCACTTGATGTTTTGCTTTCCCTAACTTGATCACGTTCCCGGCCTTTGAACTTCACTCGCCCCATTTCGCGGTTCTCCTCCAGGTTCCTGTTCGAGAACCAGAGCCCGGCTCACGTTTACTACAGGTGGAAGCTCTACTCAATCCTGCAGGTGAGCCAGCGGCTTCCAAGCGGTGGCTTTTGGTGGCGCCGTCGAATGCCGGTGGACTGATGTCATATTCCGGATCCATCTCTCTTCAGGGAGATTCACCCTCCAAGTGGAGGACGGACGACTTCCGGATGTTCAGGAACGGGTCCCTGTGGCGAGCCCCGCCTCTCAACCCGTACCTGCATGGGAGGCTGGATGACAATGATGAGAGCGAGGAGGAGGAGGAGTCCTCCAAGAAAGGATGCTTAAAAGAAGAGTGAGTATCTCCTCCACATGTCCCGTGGACGCCTTCCGCTCTACTCTTCTGCAATGCATTGTGGGATTAAGCGAAACTTAGACCGTACTGCTTGCTTAAAAATGCTGATTATGGGGAAGAAATGTGAAAAGCACCTTTGTCCAGATACCTCACCTGAAGATGTGCCTCAGTATCCAAATCTGTGTGGATCGTCTCTAGGGAGAGGGACCAGCTGGAGGAGATGCTGAGGGCGCTGACTCCTAGAAAGAGCGACATCGCAGACGCCATGTTCTTCTGTCTCAGTCACGCCGATGCTGCCGAGGAGATAGTGGAGTGCATCACGGAGTCTCTGTCCATCTTGAAGACTCCGCTGCCGAAAAAGGTCAGCCACTTCTTACTGGTTAATATTATCCCTGAACTCCATTGTCTTAATATTGTATGGTAGCATTTGCCTCCTGTCATCCTTCTCACTGTGTTCCTCTTGGCTTTGTGCGCCCTCTCCAGATCGCTCGATTATATTTAGTCTCCGACGTGCTCTACAACTCTTCGGCGAAAGTGTCCAACGCTTCTTATTATAGGAAATAGTGAGTGTCGGCCATTTAGTCCTGCGAACCGTGACGCTTCATTCGCAAGCCATGCATCTGGTGTCTAACTGCTCTGCCTCGTATCGCAGCTTTGAGACGAAACTCTGCCAGATTTTCTCCGACCTACATGCGACGTACAAAACGATACAAGGCCACCTGCAGTCTGAGAACTTCAAGGTATTTTGGCTAAAATTTACCTTAATCACATCTAAACTATGTGTTTGATTTGGGCTTTTGAAAAATACTGTGGCAGACTAACAGTGACTGTCGTTTTATTTTGAGCAATTTAAAAGGTTTCTGTGTGTTTCTTGGCCTTTCCCAGCAAAGGGTAATGTCCTGCTTTCGCGCTTGGGAGGACTGGGCGGTGTATCCGGACCCCTTCCTCATCAAGCTACAGAACCTCTTTTTGGGCCTGGTCAACCTAGGCCCAGAGCAGGAACCTCCTCCTCCTGAAGTGAGTTTCTGCACAAGCTCAGTGGAGCATGTGTTTGGTGGGCAGGGTTAAAGACGGTTAATTCTTGATTGACACATCTAATATGGGGTGGGGAGTGTCAAAATTGCAGGGGGCACTGTTTAACTTGCATTCCCCCACTCCTTCCTTCCTGTTACTCAGCCGGTCGAGACCACTGAGGACATTGACGGGGCCCCTATTGTGGAGGAGGAACTCGATGGGGCTCCTCTAGAGGATGTGGACGGAGCTCCCATCGACGATGCCCCGCTGGACGACCTGGACGGCATTCCCATCAAGTCCCAGGACGACGACCTAGACGGAATTCCCCGTGCGTAATCATGTCCCCCTCCGGAAAGCAGGAGTCTCTACTCTGCTTGGTCCCCTCTCTGATGCGTGTTCCCCTTATCTTCCAGTGGATCCTTCCGGCACGAAGCCAGCCTTTAAAGTAGCCCCTTCAAAATGGGAAGCGGTAGATGGATCGACCTTGGAAGCGCAAGGTGAGGCCGGTGTATTTCTGCAGTACATGCGTTGAGTCCTTCCTGCTTGCTCTCATGGTGATAATAGTTTTTCCTGTCCCAGCTGTGACTACTTCCAAATGGGAAATATTTGAGCAGCCAGAGGAGGCCAAGAAAAGCCATAAAGTGTGAGTGATGCCAGTCAGATGCCTTGTGCTGCAGCCCTTTATTTTTAGAGCACTCTGAGGGGGGGGGGGGGGGGGGTCTTTGGGTTCTAATACCATTTTTTCCAGTCTTGTTGATACACTGACTATGAATCATAGTTGTCTTTTCAGTTATTTACTTTCTGCTGCAAGTTGTAATGCTTTGCACGCCCCCCCCACACACACACACACACACACACACACACACACACACAAAAATACAGGGAGGCACAGGCAAGTGAAGATGAGGACGACACCAGGAGCTCCCACTCGGTGGACCAGCGGCCTTTCTCCAACCCCGTGAAGGACGACTCCAGCGACCCCAAGTCCACCAAGCTGTCGGAGATGAGCGAGGAGAGGCGGGCTAAGCTGCGGGAGATCGAGGTAGCGTGCCAGGGGGCGCATCGCCCGCACCGGCGCCACCCCCGGCTCGCTGTCCATGCTAACTGCTGTCGCTCTCTGGTGCCCGTCTAGCTGAAAGTGATGAAGTTTCAAGATGAGCTGGAGTCCGGAAAGCGGCCCAAGAAGTCCGGGCAGAGTATCCAGGAGCAAGTGGAGCATTACCGAGACAAGCTGCTGCAGAAGGTAAGCGGGGAGGGGGGCGGGGGGGGGGGGGGGGGGGGAGTGAGCGTGGCGGGGAGTGAGCGTGGCGGGGAAAAGCCGCAGGAAACGTGCAGGTCTGCAGCCAAGCCAGAAACTGCCACCTGATTTGTAAGGCAGCTGATGGTGCGTTTTTGTTTATTTTCGTCTTTTAGGAAAAAGAAACTGAAAGGGAGAGAGAGAAAGAAAAAGAGAGGGACAAAAAAGAAAAGGAAAAATCTGAGAAGAAGATGGATAAAAAGGAGAAGGAGGATTCACCGGCCAATAAGAAAGAGAGGTAAGGGTACACGCCTTAACATGTACCTGTGTTACCCCGCTATTCTGCTAGTTACCCGAGTATCTGAGACCCGTCTTAGTTCAGGGATTATCTCCTAAAGAGTCGCGGTATGAAAATACTCATGTTGAAGCGGCCTGTGAATTTTTCTTTTCGTCTGTCCTCTCTCCCTTGTGCGGTTTCCAGGAGACGCAAGCACAGCACCTCCCCCAGCCCGACACGAAGCAGCAGCCGGCGGGGGCGGTCGCCCTCGCCACGGTCCGAGCGCTCCGACAGGTCGTACGTGAAGGGCGACTCCAGATCGCACTCCTCCCATAGAGACTCCCCTCGAGACAGCAACAGGAAGGCCTCCAAGAGGTACTGGCTCGTTCCTCCGTAACTTGCCTCGGCGAGGTGGACCACAGAAGGTAGCGACTCTCTGAATGAGATGTTAGTGTGCAATTTTGATGGTCCTTCTCTTTGAAGGTCACCATCATCACCTAGAACACCCAAGCGGTCACGGAGATCTCGGTCAAGAACACCCAGGAAGTCGGTGAAGAAATCCAGGTCGCGGTCCAGGTCTCCACATCGGTCACACAAGAAATCAAAGAAGAGCAAACACTGACAGATTGTCTCCCCCCTCCCCCCCCCCCCCCCATTCCCTACCAACCCAACTCCACCCCCCACGTCCCTTTGCTGTACTGTAAACATGACTGGAGTTGAGTTTTTTTACGTGCATGTTTTTTTTTTTTTTTTTTTGTCCTATTTGCCTTGGTTTTCTAAAAAAAACAAAAAAAAAACGCTATGCATGTGTTGCCATGCTATGTCTCAGTGAATAGAGCCAATAATGTTTTATATTGTAAATTAATGAGCTTACCTGGTGTTCTACTTCTCATAGGGGATTCAGTCGTGCTGCAGAACAATTCTGTATCTAGTCTGATGACTGTAGGTTTATTTTCATTGTTTTTTTTGTAGTACACATTAAAATGACTTGAAATAAAATGTTGTTGCAGCTTCTTCTTTTACATCCTGCTTCCTTTATTGAACTATAACAAAACCTGTTAATGCTGATGACTCTTGGGATTCATAAAAAATCATGCATAACTTATGTGTGTAAAGATAATAGGAATCTGTTGTTTGCTGACATCAATAGATCTGCTAGCCATTGAATGAATACTTCTCTGAAACTTTCACAGACAAGTTTGGGAGGGTCAGCATACTGACATCAGCACTGCTGAGTCTGCAATGACTATCCAACACACAACTTGAACATTTGTGGTAACCTGAAAGTAATATCCCGTCTCCTTGGTTTACAATTGGGTTACACAAAACATGTGCTTCTCGTGCGTGTGGAATAGTCGTGATGACAAAAAAGATTACCGTAAGTCATTGGTCGAACCACAGAAAGTTTACCTTCCTCCACTCCATATAAAATTGGGCCTTATGAAAAATTTTGTTGTACCAATGGATCGTGATGGAAATGCTTTTCAGTACCTACGGGAGAAATCTGGGTCAAGAAAAACCGATGCCAAACTGAGAGCGGGAATTTATGTCGGACCCGAAATTCGCGAAGTCATTCGTGATACCGCTTTCAGAACATTACTCATCCCACTTGAACTTGCTGCATTTGTGCTAATAGTGCTAGCTTTCTTAGAAACGAGCGAGCTGAAGACTATGTTGAACTTGTTAACATCATGCTGACAGCATATCAGAACCTCGGTAGCCGGGTGTCTTTAAAAATGCTTTAAGCACCTTTGAACGCTAGACCTATTCAATAAGCCCAAGTTGAATTTTTAGCAGTTTTTATACTCTGAATGCGTCAATGGGATGATGATGATGATGTACTAAGTTTTAGTTTTGCATAATGTACAGATTCATTTTTAAACGAGTTGACTTAACTTTAAATCCTTCTGCAATAAATCTGACTTCATATTTGGAATCAGCGCGCTTGTTTTAGTATAAGACTGGGTGACACCCTCTATGGTGCATTTAGAAGAAAACTACCACCAGTGACGAAGAAATCTGAAGCTAGTCACCAGCTCCATACCTTTCTAGTTAAACCAGTACAGAAAGATTTTGCCAAGTAGCAGAAAAATGCTTTTAATTTTTGTCCTATGTTATCTCTGGATGGTGCTTTGTGGAAAATAGCAGGTGCTGGTACGCTGAAGATTAATGTGACGCTGTTGACATATTTAAGATGCAATATGTCGGATATACATATATAGTAAACGAAGTTTTTAAAAATGATTTTAGCCGGGACGTGAGCTGCAAAATTATAAAACGCGAATCGGTTTTCCGCGGACCTTTGTCCGTTCTGGGACACCGTAATCAAATCCTAGCATGAACCGAACTTTTTTGAATGGCTTCTCAGTGTCTGGTAATGATGGAAGTGCACTTTCTTAGCTGAGTGATTTTTTTTTCCCTGCGTGGGCTTTTTCGAGTCTTCAACATGTTGGAGCCAAGTTTAGAAATGTCAGCCATGATTCCTGCTTTGCAGGAACTTGGAAGGTAAGTGTTATGAGGAAACGTGTTAGCAGTCCCTCCATGCCCGGGTGCGTTACCTTGTTAGCTCGCGACCTGTGCGACTGCCTGTGCTCTGCTTTATAAATGATAAAGTTCTTGCAAATTCGATGTAACTAACGCATGGTATATGTTTTTTAGTGCCAGTTCCACGGAGTACAACAGCGTAGTGCAAAAACCACGTCAAATCCTCTGTCAGTTTATTGACAGGATACTGACTGATGTCGATGTGGGTAAGTTTCTCTTCTGCTACAGAACAGAATGTTATCCATTCGTTACTGGCGGAAAATATAGAGTTATGTAAATAAGAGGACTATTTTTAGGAGAACCCGCTGCACTTTTAAGGTGAATTACACTGGGTTTTGCGATTAGCGGTCTCCTTTATTCTCCTAGTGGCCTTGGAGTTGTCAAAGAAGAGTCATTCCGAACCGGCCTGCGTGATGCTGCTGGATTTCGTGCAGCACATCATCAAGTCATCGCCGCTCATGTTTGTAAATCCAACATGTCAACTCGACAGCGTTAAAGATGTGCAGCAGAGTTGCGTAGGTGAGTTCGAGTCCTTATTCTCAAAAGGAGAAACGTCACAATGAGAATAGTACATTTCAGTACTAAATGTGATACAGGGAACCTCGTGCCATGCACCTTGTTTGCCGTTTACCCTGACAGATTTCAGTAAATGGATCATCGCTCGTTTCCTGCGGATCGCTGCTGCCCCAGCATGTGAGGGTCTGCACCAGAAACTGGCCTCAGTCATCTGCTCACTGCTGCATCTTCTTAGGGCCAAAGGCTCACTTATATTTGGGGTGTTGGCCAAGGAGCTCGTTGGACTTTGCCAGGACCTAATTGGAGTGTACAAAAGGGACTGCTGCAGTAAAATGAGCACGGGGTCCCCAGTGTGGCCGGTCACACTTGACAGGTTTTTGGTGACCCCTGATGGGGAAGTTGGGTACCTGACACCAGCGACACTCCAGGTCTCCGCGGTAGATGCCGTGGAAACGCTTCAGGCTACAACGTTAACCATCCTAAATGACGTCCTGCGGGGTGTCTTCTTCAGACCAGAAATTAATAAAGTATGGCAAACCAGCTGCTCAGTGCTGGTGCACGGGGGCCCGAAACTGATGGCTGTCGCTTTGGAGATGCTGGCTCGCATCGTTGACCTGGGCGGATTCCCAGAGAGACAGGCGCACCACTTCTTCTCGGCCTACCTGCACGTCCTGGACTCGCTTAGCACGGCGGCCCAGACGGACGTAACCGTTTACGGCACCACCTTCAGGGAACTGTCCCGTTGCGTGTTCGTCCCCGAGAGGGACATGCACCTCAGGTTCGAGAGGGTCCATCTGAGCATGCTGATGGTGAAGCTCCAGCAGCTGCTGGTGGGTGGGATCCTGGAGGAGCTGGACTCGGAGGAGGTGAAGACCTCGCTTTGCGAGACCTTCAAGTTTCTTCTGGGCTTTGTCCCCCCGGGCTACGAGTGCGCTGCTCAGATCCGCAAAGAGCGCGTCAACGACATATGCAGGGCGCTGATATCGAAACTTGGACTGCAGAAGAGCCAGGAGGTCAGTATCCTGTCAAATGTGACAGGGACAAGTAGTGCAGGGAAACATGAATATGCATTTCACTCATTCTTATGCCCTTACCATCAGTACCTGGAGGGGTACCTCTTTGCTGCCCTGCGGAGTGAGCGATCTGACGTCCTCCAAGAGATCCCCTCTCCTGCCTCAGAGTCCATCGGAAGTATGGAAAGCATTCCTTCAAAGAAACAGCGCTTGTCTGTTGAACCCTTATCAGGGAAACCAAAGACCTCACTGGTGTAAGACCATGAATATCTTCTGACTTTGCGTATTGTGTTAGAAAATGTCCCTAATTGTAGATACCAGGTGAGATCTTTCTGTACTGGTTTAACTAGAAAAGTATGGAGCTGGTGACTAGCTTCAGATTTCTTCGTCACTGGTGGTAGTTTTCTTCTAAATGCACCATAGAGGGTGTCACCCAGTAGCATAATGGTCAAGTAACTGGAAATGTAAGTAAAAGCATTAGGTAAGCATCTGAGCGATGTAACCTAATTTGGTGGTGACATGTCTCTGTTGCTGTGTTGTATCTCAGCCCGGCAGACATGATGCAGAAGAGCGAGGTGTGGGCTGCAGCCAGTGCCAAACTGGGGGCACTGCTGACCCAGTCAAACGAGGTCATTGGCCAGCCAAGGTCACATGTCCTGGAGGGCGTGGCTGTGCTACTGCACCTGGCTGCTCTCTGCACCTGGCACTGCCCTGCAGGACGGTCCGACAGGTGGGATTTACAGGGCGTGAGCTGTGAGGCAGTTTTTTGATGAATGACCTGTATGCGTTTATCAAACATTAAGTAAATTGCTCAGAACTTTAGGGTTGTTACATCGTCAGCTGCTTTTAATTGTTATCATTTGTTAAATTATTGCATACGTTTTGTGGGAAACGTAGGCTGCTATTCTCTAGTTAACTTTTAAATAGTTAGTCATTTGGATCATGCACCCAGTCCTCAAGCACCCCACATTTTTGCTCCCTCCCTGCTCCCAGCCAATCAGAAACACCAAATACCTGGAAGCTCGGAGTGAGTAAAAATGTGGACTGTCTGAGGGACCCGAGGACTGGGTTGAGAAACTGATCTAATAGGCTGTATGTCTCCCTCCGGTGTAACTGCCCAGTCTGAAGCCCACGGAGCAAACGAGCTCCCCAGCTGCCCCGGACCTGGTGTGGGTCCAGCCCTGTGTGCTGGCCCGGGCACTCGAGAGCTGTCGGTTGGCACTGAGCAGCGCCAGCAATGAAGCTGAGTTGGAGCTCTACGTGGACAGGACCGTGAGGATTGCAGATGCTGTTCTTTATATGACCTGTAAGGGGCACTCTTTAAATCATGCCAAAGTCCTAGGTTTAACCTCATTACTTTACAAGGCCTAACTTTGTAGTCAGGATTATCCAATCAGGAATCAGACTAAATCCTAATATGTTTCTTCTTGTTTGTTTTTTGTCGTCAAGTCAACAGCCAGGATGACACTGGCCTCCACATGAGTCTGTGCGCCCTGCTGTCGTTACCCTGGGTGCATGAGTACTCTTCACATTCTGCATACCAGTCTTCTGGTTTTTCTGCCAGCCTGATCGGCTTGAGCCAGAAGATGGCGCCCCGCTTCTGTACGTGCCCTGCCCGGTTTCCCACGTGCCTGCCGTTCATTTTATCTTGAGCGTCCTTATTCACTTGTTGCCTTGCCCGGCTTCCCTCCCGCAGCTGCCGGGATGCAGGGTCGCTGCGTCTACCTCCTCTCCCTGCTGCCCCAGCAAATGTGCCCCGAGTGGCGGTCATGCGTGTACCGCGGGGCCCTGCAGGGGGCGCAGGCGGCCGTGAAGGCCGGCGCTGTCCGCGGCTTCCCCACCCTGCTGCACCGCCTCGGCATCAAGTCCTTCAACCTCATCCACGAGGTCCTGCTGTATGTCAGCCCGCTCCGTCACAGTTGGGGGAGTGGTACATGGAGAAGGATGGGCTGTGTGATCCTGACGTACACATTGATTTACTTGGCTGACAGTTTTATCCAAAGTGATATGCACTTGAGAAAGCAGGGTCAGACGGTCCCTGTATAGCCTGGGGGGGTTAAGGGCCTTGCTCAAGGGCTCAATGGTAAAAGCACTTTGTGGGATTTGAACCAGCAACCTTCTGATAACATACACGGCCTCCTAACCTAACCGTGAGCCACACCCCACCTGTTTAGTCATGTAGCACATGTTTTTCCCTGGTTAAATACATTATGCACCGGCTTGGCAGCCAGTCCTGGGTCATTCCCTGCTTTGTGCCCGTAGCTCCCTGAATAAGTTCTCTACCCCCATCGCCCTGCGTACGACAAGCAGGTAGAGAGAATGGATGGATACAGACTTCTAAATGACTTGTTTTAAAGTGACAAAGCCTTGCTTTTTCTTTCGTAGTGGACTGTTCTTGGAGATTGTTGTTTTTTGGGGTGCCACATGGCAGGAGTTAGAGATGGACGGCCTCACTCTTTGTCCTCCGCAGGCCCAAGCTGCAAGACGACGCGACGCAGGTGAAGGAGGAGCTGGCGGCCATCACAGGCGCCCTGGCCTGCTGTCTGGCTGAGAATTCCACCCTCCTGGTCCCCGCCGGAGCGGCCACCCCCCTCCAGACGTTCCTCTGCTCCCGGCTTGCCATCGGCACCTCTCACCCCAAAGGGGCCACCACCATTGGGGCATCCATCTTCACCCCGTTCCTCAGGCTCCTCAAACCAGACGTGGAGCCTGCGGTTAAAATAGGTGATTCCTTTGGGGGTGGATGTGTGTTCAAGACCAGGGCAAGTGCAGCTTTGCAAAAGAGCTTCAGAACTCTTACGGACCACAAGTTTGCAGAGCCAGTAGTCTGAAACAAAAATGTATTAACATGTTTCTGTTAATACCAGAAGATTACATATAATTGACATATTGTCAAGATGTCTTCATAGTGATTATCAGGTGATTATTTCTGTTCCAAGGCTGATATCTAACAGAGAATTTCCTGCCACATTATGAAACAATGTTAGTCTGTCTATTATTACATATAGTAGAACTGTGCTGAAAAGTAGAGTTAAGATTTACATAAAGTTACATGAAACAGTGAACTCGAGTTGGGAAACAGCATCAGGGTGTGAGGATGAGGAGAGTCAGCATCACTCGCTTATGATTAGCGGATGTCCCTCTTGACCGGCCGAGAGACCACAGTCCCGCCTCTGAGGTGATTCCTGTCTTCCTGGATATTCACCCCAGGATTTATAGGCAACATCCCCCACCTGTGCAAACACCTGGACCTGATGAAAGGCGATCCGGACACGCGGGCCCTGGTCGGCGCCCTGCTCGACTTGATGGAGGACCCAGACGAAGGGGTCCGCATAGTGTTTAGCAGGAACATCAAACACTTCCTGGAGGCCTGGAGCGGGGAGGGCTACCTCAAGGAGGTAGGCTCCCATACCCGTGGAAGTCTCAAATTACCGTCAGGATATGTCTGTGGTCGAAAGATGCGTTTCGGTGCATGTACTTAGTTAATATGCTGCTGTGTTAATCATTAGGTCATGTGACTTGTTTGTGTTTGTCACGTGACTTGGTTCTGTTTCAGTTTCTGGTTTCCCGCCTGAAAGAAGCGTTTACCAGCGCCAAGACCAGAAGGAACAACAACTTGAAAAACACCTTGATCATCACTACCGGGGAAATTGGCAGGTAGGGCCTCCAGTGCCAATTCTCTGTATTTTTCGCTCGTTTGACTCTGGGAAGGTGAGAACGTGACCAGGAGGACCTCTCCTGCTCTCTCTGTGGCAGAGCCGCCCAGGGGAACCTGGTGTCCTTTGCCCTTCTCCACCTCCTACACTGCCTGCTGTCCAAGTCCAGCCAGGTATCCGTCACGGCCTACACCGAGATCCGGGCCCTGGCCGCCTTCCGGACTGTGAAGCTGCAGTCTTTCTTCAGCCAGTACAAGAACCCGGTCTGCCAGGTATGGATGGGTTCTCTGGTGCCAGGACTTCAGGTCTTCAGGTTCTGAGAGAGGTTCCATGCCTTTCTCTCAGGAGTTCAGTAAACCCCACCCACGCTGCAAACGTATCAAGCATTGATATAATTTGTTTTGAGGTTTATTGTCACATCTACCAAGGAACCCAGTGGAATTCTTATGCCACAGGTGCAAGGGAGGGGGCAGGTGCATGTTGGGACTATAGCAGGGGTGTCCAATTTTACCCTCAGAGGGCCGGTGTGTGCGGGTTTTTGGGGTAACCTTTAGGTCAGCTGTTCAAACCCTGGTGTGAGGACTCTTCAGCCAATCAGTCCTCTAATTAGTAATCTAATTAGGGAGTGTCAACGAAAACCCGCACACACCGGCCCTTTCCGGATAAGGTTGGACACCCCTGGACTATAGGATAAGTGGCAGTGACATAAGAGACGAGACAGTGCAAGGCAGGAAATGTGCAACGTAAGAAATGACAGTAACTAGGTGGTGCAACAGGACAAGATGTGTAAATAGCCACAGTGTATAAAGTGCAGAGGTGGATGATCATCAACAGTGTGCCATACACACACAATGTGTGACGTATAGCTGCATTGTTCATCCGTATAGCTCCATCCATCCATCCATCCATTCATCTTTCCAGCCACGCATTCTCTGCTGCTTATCTGGGGTCAGGGCAGCAGTCTATGCCTGCATAGCCAGACCTCCTTCTCGCCAGCCACCTCTGAGGAGAATACCACTGCCTTCCCAATCCAGCCGAGAGATGTAATTTCTCCAGCATGCCTTGGGTCTGCCCCGGGGTCTCCTCCCGGTTGGACATGACTGAATCATTTCTCCAGGGAGGCATCCTTGATAGTTGCCCAGAGCACCTCAGCCGGCAGCTTTTGGTGCTGGATTGTGTGGCTGTGTGCTGTTTACGTCTAGTTGAACCCTGGTTCTTGTTCCCGTGGCAGTTCCTGGTGGAATCCCTGCACTCCCGTCATGTAACGGCCCTGCGTTGCACCCCGGACCAGAGCAGCGGAGCCCTGCAGGAGGAGGTCGCCCGCCAGAGGGAGCTGGCCCTGGACGTGCTCTCGCAGGTGGCCCACGTTTTCGACTTTCCGGACCTCAGCCGCTTCCTTAGTGTAAGCAGCTCCTCTCGTCACGGAATTACAGCTGGATCAGCGTTAAGGTTACATGCAGAAATCTGGCTATCCTTCCTGTTGCTTTTGTTCTTGTTGTTATAGTTACTGTTACTGAACAGCATTATTATTATTATTATTTATTTATTATATACTCATATATCTTGCAGCTTTCACTTTATATTGAATCTGGAGCATTTTGGTTTGCTCCAAAGTCGTCTCAAAATTGCCTTTTGCTGGAACAGCAGTTGACTTAGCAGTAGGGTGAGATAGCAAACAAAAGAGCTCGGTCTGTCCTTGAGCAAAGGTGAAATACCCAAGAGATTCCCCGAAAATAGCACCTCTGAGCCGCCCTGTCTGCACTTGGCTGGCCTCCAGCGCACCCTACAGGTGCTGCTGCCGTACCTCGCTGCCAAGGCCAGCCCGACGGCCTCCGCGCTCATCCGCACCATCGCCAAGCAGCTCGGCGCCAACCGCAGAGAGATCCTCATCAACAACTTCAAGTATATATTTTCACACCTGGTCTGCTCCTGCACCAAAGACGAGCTGGAGAGAGCTTTCCATTACCTGAAGGTAGAAAGGCCTGTTTAGCTGGCCACGCCCACATCTCCTTTCACCCAATGACATTGTGCAGCTTGTGATGTATGCCTCTCTGTCTCCGCCCCCTCAGAGCGAGACTGAGATCGAGCTGGGTAGCTTGCTGAGGCAAGACTTTCAGGGCCTGCACAATGAGCTGCTGCTCCGCCTCGGAGAGCACTACCAGCAGGTCTTCAACGGCCTCGCTATACTCGCTTCTTTCGCTTCCAGCGATGACCCCTATCGGGGGCCCTGTGACATCACCACACCTGAGCTCATGGTAACTCGTCCCGTAGGGTTTTGCCAAGTCAACATGATTAGAACTCAGCTTTTAGTAGCAGAACTGTTTTGCAGCTGAGCAAGGTGAACATGTTCTGGGAATTTTTAGCTATATGCATGGATATGTTTTTTAGTAGTTATATATATTGTGTTTCCTACGTAGGCTGATTACCTGCAGCCCAAGCTGCTAGGTATCCTGGCCTTCTTCAACATGCAGCTGCTCAGCTCCAGTGTGGGCGAGAAGGACAAGAAGAAGATGGTAGGTGGAGGTCCCAGATACCCTATTGGACTATCAAGAGGATCAGCAGAGATGTCCAGCTGACCCACCATGGCTCTAAACCCTCCTCTCTCTCTGTCCTCATGGTCTAGGCTCTGGAGAGCCTGGTTGCACTGATGAAGCTGATGGGACCCAAACACATCAGCTCAGTCAGGGTGAAGATGATGACCACGCTCCGGACCGGTCTCAGATACACGGACGACTTCCCGGAGCTCTGTTGCCAGTACGTGGCCCTGCTGAAGAATCCGCTGTGTTCCATGGTTGAAATGACCAGTTACCGCTAGCTTAAGTGGTGTATGTCTTTCTTTTTATTGAAGGACGTGGGACTGCTTTGTACGCTGCCTTGACCCAGCCTATCTGGGGCCTCTCCTCAGTCACGTTATCGTGGCCCTTCTGCCCCTCATCCCCATTCAGCCCAAGGAGACTGCTGTCATCATGCGGTACCTCATAGTGGAGAACAGGTGTGTGTTGAGTGACCTTGAGTTGAGTTGACGCAGGAACGACCATTGATTTTTTTTTGAGTCTGACGAGTGCTACACCTTCTCATATCCTAGAGATGAAGTTAAAGATTTCCTGCATGAGATCTACTTCCTACCTGAGCATCCAGAACTGAAGGAAATCCACAAAGTGCTACAGGATTATAGGAAGGTCAGTACCGCAGCCGTCTGTCAGATGGTGTGCAGAATGATGACATGTAGTCACGTTGTCCAGGCTAATTCAGTTCTACCTGACTGGATGACTTCGTTGATGGATGGGTAGTTTGTTGACATTGAGGACAACACTAACATCTGCCCTCTACAGCAATCCTCCAAAAGCACGGATCTGCAGATGGAGCTGCAGCTGTCCATGAGGGCCATCCAGCATGAGAATGTGGACGTGCGCATCCACGCCCTCACCAGCCTGAAGATGATGATGTACAAGAACCAGGTGAGGAGGATCTGCCCATGGCTTGCTCATCTATGAAGGGAGTTGAAGGGAGTATTTTTCCGAAAAGGTGTAATCATAGATTGTACTGGTGTAGGCTGTTGTGTTGGAGTAGTCATAGAGCCTTGACATTGGACAGTTTGACGATGTCATAGCAGGCTACTGGTTGGTAGTGTGCTCATCATTAGGGGCGGGAGTTCCTTTTTAGTGTCCTGGCGGTCTATTGGTAGGACAAGCTGCTGAAGTACGTGATGGACAGCGAGACCGTGGAACCGGTGATATCCCAGCTGGTCACAGCACTGCTGAAGGGATGCCAGGATGCCAACCCTGAGGCCAGGCTGCTGTGTGGGGAGTGCCTGGGGGAGCTGGGGGCCATCGACCCAGGCCGGCTGGACCTCTCCGCCCCACACATCCATGGCAAGCGCTCCACCTTTGTGGTAAGCTCGAGACTTCCTGCCGAGGCAACAGTGTGGTTTATGCACCATCCCTTAATCACGTCAGCCTTTTTAAAACAGTTTGCGCATTTTCTTAAGCAGTTGCCATTCTCATAGCTCAATGTCCGCATCCGCAGAGTGGGGTGGGAGATGCCAACTTCGGCTATGATCTGCTGACTCTGCTGACCAGGACGTTTCTGGCCTACGCTGACAACGTGAGGGCGCAGGACTCTGCAGCGTACGCCATGCAGGTACGCAGACGGCCAAGGCGTTTGGGTCTCATGCCCGACCTTCATCAAAAGGAATAACCGGAAGAATATATACTGACATTTTAATTCGGGAACAAACCGGGGATCCTGCTTGTTCAGTATTCGGCAAGGAAACATAGGTTCCTACCAAGCTGTGGTGGTATATTCCTTTCACATGGAATGAAATAATGAAATCAAATAATAATTTGCCATTTGTGCAAGTACGTGTACCGTGCATTTTAAATGCTTGTTTTCACATATCCTGTCATGCTCTCCTCTGAGACACACACACATGTATACAGATGACAGCAAAGCTCGGGGTCCGACTGCAGGGTCAGGCCATTTGTCCGGCGTTCCCAGGATGTTTTGCCGGGTTATGGGCCTCGCTCAGTGGCCCAACAGAGCTACAATTATTGTGCCAAAGCCTAACTCTCTGAGGCGCACGTGCTTTGTGTTATGTCGTTCATAAGTAACAGTTTACTTGACTTGGCAGAAATAATATGGCATTATTTCATTATTTGTGCATTAATTAACCACAAACTAAGTCTTACTTGCATTCTTGTCTCATGTTAAGACATCATTAATGAATCGTGATGCATGTTTTATCTCAAGCAGTTATATTATTTGTTGCCATGCGTGTTAATTCTGTAAACCTTTGAATTACTGAAGGAACAAGTCATGAATAACAGAAGTGAAATACTGATCTCGTGTCTGTTTGTCATTAATGAAGCATGGTGCATCTTTTATCTCATTCCCATTATATCTGCTCATAGATTGTACTTCAGTGGTAACTCAGTTATTATTTGTGCCACGTCAAGTACAGTGTCACCCCTTCATTTTATCTGCTTCCTTCCCTCTCCTGTAGGAGCTCCTCTCCATATTTGAGTGCCGTGAAGGCCGTACGGACTCCCCAGGTCGACGCCTCTGGCGACGCTTTCCTGAGCACGTACAGGAGATCCTGGAGCCACACCTCAACAGCAGGTCAGCTGAAAGCGGAGCTCTCCACAAGTATCTCAGATACATTGGGAAGCTGGCTGTAAACCATAGAAGTATCATTCTTCCTTGTCAACTTTAAAGTTATTACTCTAAGTGTTATTAATTTAAGTGCCTGAAATAAGTTCTCAGTTGTCCTGTAACTTCCAGGTACAAAAGTTCGCAGAAGGTCCAGAACTGGTCCAAGCTAAAGAAGCCAATCTACCTCAGTAGCTGCGGGAGCAATTTCTCGGATTGGTCAGCGACGTGGGCAGGCTACCTGATAAGTAAAGTGAGGCTCTTCACAAGCGGCAGAATTCTATACAGTGTTTCCCAATCCGTTCCTCGGGGACCTGCGGTCAGTCCATGTTTTTGCTCCCTCTCAGCTCCCTGCCAGACAGTCCACATTACCAGGAGTGGGGAGGGAGCAAAAATGTGGACTGTCTGCAGGTCCCTGAGGCCTGTGTAGGGAAGCACAGTTATATAACATCACGGTTGACAGACATCTTTTTTTCCTGTATTGAGGATCTTGCTGTTTTGTGTTGCAGGTTCGGCATGATCTTGCCAGCAAAGTCTTCAATTGCTGCAGTTTCATTATAAAACACGACTACAAAGTGACCATATATCTTCTGCCTCACATCCTGGTCTATGTGCTTCTGGGGCGCAATCAAGAAGAGCAGAAGGAGGTACAGTTCCGCACCTAGGCCATGACATCACACTATGACATCGTGTTGTCACGATACCAAAATTTCAAACTTCAGTGCGATACCGAGGAAAGTATTGAAATTTGATTGCATTTTTGATGCTCAACATAGTATATAATGTAATTCAATAAAAAAAATTTAATCCCAATTTTGTTTGCAGTAAAACCTTTTGTAAACCCATGTCAATATATCAGAAAACCTTTGCATTGTCTTCTGAAGCATAATAAGTGCAGTAATAGCCATTGTAACCATGCTCAGAGAAATTCACAAGCAGTTAATACTTTTAAATATTAGATGTTACTTTATATTTTTATTACAATGTAATAGAACAGATATACATTACTTTTACGTGCCTTTTTATCTTGTGTCTCGGAGCACAAACACTTATAACAAATCCAGGACTCTAAAAGCTTGTATCCAAATGATCAACACTAATCAACATGACCTTATTGGTTGAATCGACACCAATCGATACCTTATTGGTTGAATAGGATCGATGCTTTCTGTACTTTCGATACTTTCGACAACACTGCCTCAGCCTCCTAAGGGTCCCATGGTCCAGATTTTTTTTACAAGTAAGAATTAAAGGTCTAACTGCATTTTCCCCGTGTCCTCCCACAGGTGAGCGAGGAGATGATGGCCGTATTGAAGGAGGATGACTCGTGCACGGCCCGCATGCAGGAGAATGTGTCCGGACTGAGTCAGCTGAGCACCCAGACTGTCTTCTCCATGGTGGACCACCTTACTCAATGGTCCCGCCATAAGCTGCAGACACTGAGTGCTGCCAAGCATGAACCACGCTCTGCAGGCAGTGAGTGACCTTTGACCCCATGACCTCTTCAGCTCCCGTCTCCTATATCTGCTTATTCCAGTGTCCTCGGTTGAGTCATTTTACATAGAAAGTGCCGTGCTTATCCTTCTGTGAGGATGAGGTCACTCCCTGGCATATTAAACCTGCTCAGAGGAGCAGCACCTATATTATCAATCACAGCTGGTCTTGACCTTGTAGACGGTCTACCTACGGTCTAGCTATTTTTTTTTTTTGGCAGACGGGGAGAACAGCGAGTACCAGAGCGTCGTCTCCTTCCTGAACCGCATCCCGCAGGATGTCCTGGCCAAAGCCTCCTACCGTTCCAAAGTCTACACCCGTGCCATAATGCATTTCGAGTCCTTCACCATCGAGAAGAAGCAGAACATTCAGGACCACCTCACCTTCCTGCAGGTAATTGTTTGTAGACCAACCCCTTCTGGGCTTTATGGTAACATGCTTGTCAGCCGTGGTTTAAAGCACGTTGCCTGAACCTGGCGACGCAGCTGACCACCCCCTTTGCTCCCCCCCAGACGCTGTACGCCGCCTTGCACGAGCCGGACGGCGTGCGCGGGGTCAACGCCCTGCGGAAGGAGGCGCCCTCGCTGCGCGAGCAGATCCTGGAGCACGAGAGCATCGGCCTCCTGCGAGACGCCACCGCCTGCTATGACCGGGCCATCCAGCTGGAGTCTGACCAGGCAGGCACACCCACGCCCCCCCCGTCTTACCCCGAGGGGGTGTCCTAGCCAGCTGTCCCTTTTATGCGGCTGGGCAACACCAGACCAGAGCCTCCCAGTCCTCTTATTTTCTCATCAACATCCCCCTCCGTTAGTTCCCACCTTCTCTCTCTCTCTCTTCTCCCTGGATCCGTTCCTCTTCCTCGGTTATGTTTTCCTTAAATATACACAGTAGCTTCCTGCTGTCCTGCCCCAGTTTTCAAGGCATGAGTTATGAAGACTCCATTGCTCTTGTTTGCAAAGTTAATGTGAGCGAGGTTGCAGCTACTGAGTGCGTGTTCATCATTTTTATCCTACTTGCCTGTTCCCCCCCCCCCCGTAGATAGCTCATTATCACGGAGTAATTAAGTCTATGCTAGGACTTGGACAACTTTCGACAGTGATCACCCAAGTCAACGGAGTACTTGCTAACAGGTACAGTAATTATTTCCGTTTATTGTTTACTCCTTATTCCAAATTAAAATGACGTTTTAAATGCTTGTTTTTCCTGCCCCCCTTATTTATAGACCGCAGTGGAAGTCGGAACTGAACACCTATCGGGTTGAGGCCGCCTGGAAGTTAACGCGGTGGGACCTGGTGGACGATTACCTGGCATCAGGTGCGAGGTGGCGTTCGTGCAGAAGCGTTGGTTCGCAGTCGGGTGAATTGACGTAGAGTGAGATTCGGGTGAAACTGCGTCTGCGCAAGACAGTCCCATCTGCCCTTTCTGTACTGTTTGATTTATGTGAAGGTTGCATAACTTTTTGCATAAACATGCTCTTTCTCAGCTACTGCCTTCCGCTTGACAGTGACAAATCTATTTATAGATACAATGGTGTGAGGTCTCTGTGAGTCAAGATCCGTTCTGAGTGATCTCACGCTGGGCCTGTGTGGCACATCTTCAGATCCAGTACCAGTCAGATGTTTCAACACAGCTGCCTGTGTTTGTGCTGTTCTCTCCATTTCAGAATAATTATAAGATACTACATAATAGCATATATGGAGTTATGCACTGACCAAAAAAATAGTGTTAGAAATAGTTTGTTGGGTGGAGGGACCAGTTCTATGGGTTGGGACTCAGAAGGGTACCAGTTCAAATCCCGTCATTGGGCCCTTGAGCAAGATCCTTAACTCCAATTCCAGGGCCCAGCTGACCCTACTGTCTCCTCTATGCCATTTTCCATGGGGTGGCCGGATGCTTTTACTGTATAGCTGTCCTGAAGGAGGCCCCACATATATGCTGAACACTCATTGGCTGCTTTCTGGTCAAACTCCTCCAAAACCATTTCTGCTGGTCAGTTGGCCAGGTCATGATTATGTGACACTATCACTCTCCTTTGTGGGCGGCTTGACATGTCCAAACTTTTGGCTGGTACCGTATATGTGAGTTGCAGCAGGATTTCACATTTTATTTATGTGTACTTCTGAATACATATCAGATCTATATCAAACGTGCCTAGACAGCAGAATCAGGCCACACAACGCAGGCAGTATAAAACCAAATGTTGATGGCAAGAATGTTAACAAGAATGTTTGTTTGTTAAATATGCAAATGTAAATGTAGCATTCTGTAATCGTGCATCCGGTATGAGTCGGCACTCTGCTGGCCTTCCCATGATTCTGTTGGAATTCTGACTCACTCCTTGGCTGGGTCAGTAGACCGGAAATCGAGCACCTGGAGCGTAAGGCTGGGCCAGATGCTGCTGGCGGCCAAGAAGCAGGACAGCGAGATGTTTTATGAGAAGCTGAAACTCGCCCGGAAGGAGCAGGTGGTCCCACTGTCTGCCGCCAGCTTCGAATGGGGGACGTATCAGAGAGGATATGAGTATATTCTCAGGTACCGTGAGCCAAATTACAGAGGAAATGTTTACAAGTATCCTTGCTTGAAGAAGTTAGCGGGCCCACTAGGGTCTAAATTTGCATTTTTAACACTTCTTAATGTACACACTGCTCACTAGTGATTAATAGTTTGAGTTTCCTGACCTCTCTGCCAGCAGGTGGCAGTATTGCGTTGATTTGACATCTCTGGGGGGGTGGGCCCTGGTGAAAGGGGTGGGACTGAGAGCCATTGCATACTCTATGATTGGCAGGTTGCACATGCTATGCGAGATGGAGCATGCATTTACTGAGCTGCAGAGGCAGTGGCAGCAGGACGCAGGTGCCAAGGGCTCTGAGCCCATGCTCAACTGGCAGGCCCGCCTGGAAATGATCCAGAACTCCTTCCGGGTCAAGGAGCCCATCCTGGCTCTGCGCCGTGCCATCCTTGGCCTCAGCAAGCGGTACTAGCACCTCTCATTCCTGTTTTTCGGTTTTTTATTATTATTTTTTAGCATGTTATTTGGGTCTAGCAGGTTGGCCTTTTAAGTCTCATGAGAGCTGCTACAATTGCATCCCTGGAGAACGCTCGTTAATTTGAACTACAGCTATAAAACTGAGTATGTTACCTTGGGTAAGACCCCCTCTCTGTTTATGTTGATTCAACATAGGGGCTGTAATGACATTTTGAAATGTGCATCTGCACCACATATTTCTTCCCGCTACACATGCGTACCTGAGTGTGGCGCCCCCTAGTCGCACAAGGGGGAAAGCAGTTCATGTGAATGTCCCGCAGGTCGGAAAGCGAGGAGTTGGTGGGTCAGTGCTGGCTGCAGAGTGCCAGGGTGGCCCGGCAGGCGGGCCACCATCAGACGGCTTACAACGCCCTCCTCAACGGCGAGAACTCGCGGCTCTCGGAGCTCTTCGTGGAGAAGGCCAAGTGGCTGTGGTCCAAGGTGGGCCCTCGTCTCCGCCGGCCCTGCTTCGGCTGAATTCGGTTCTCGGGTTTTATAAAACACTACTTAAATATTCACAGCTTTTAGCTTTTAAGGAGGTATTTCGATTTGTATCCTTAAATTTCGCCAGAGGTGGATAGCTCAGGTCCAGGAAGTCACATTCCAGACCAAAATTTTGTTTCAACCACCCAGTTGAGCATAGAGTCGCAGTTCTATCCACCTCTGACTTTGGCTACTTGTATTTTAATAGTTGTATAATAGTTAAATATTCATGTTTTTATGTAATATATGGTTTATTTCTGCACAGTTACACATTTCCATTGCCTGTCTAACCATACCATACATCATTCCTGCTT
Organism: Brienomyrus brachyistius; assembly: GCF_023856365.1. Taxonomy (NCBI): domain Eukaryota; kingdom Metazoa; phylum Chordata; class Actinopteri; order Osteoglossiformes; family Mormyridae; genus Brienomyrus; species Brienomyrus brachyistius. The sequence goes on from NC_064553.1 coordinate 5,439,945, forward strand.
CTACTCCTATAAATGGAGAAAATATGAGTTTCAAAGTTGTATGACTATATATGGAAAGAAAACGTGAGGCTTTGATGTAAGATGTTCCCCATGGAGGTAAGATGCAGTAGAAGCAGTATATCTTCTTCTGGGATATCTCAAGCACCTGCCCTCAGCTGGGGAGTCTCTAAGCTCAGCTGAAATGCTCCTTTTCATATACAGCAGCTTATTGGCAGTCCTGCTTTTGATGGGGCTGAAATGACTAAATATATAAGTAAAATGTCCGATGGGGTTTCTCCCCTGCTTCAGGGTGACGTCCACCAGGCCCTGATCGTCCTGCAGAAGGGGGTCGGGCAGTGTTTCTCTGAGGAGCAGCCGCTCGCGGACCGCAAGAGCATTGAAATCAAGGGCAAGGCCATGCTACTGGTGGGCCGACTGATGGAGGAGACGGCCAACTTCGAGAGCAACGCCATAATGAAGGCCTACAAGGTATCGGCCGGAGGTGAAGCGGGTGGCAGGGGAGTCTTCTCCCGAAAGTAGGTCTCTGTCCCCCGGCTTGGCCTCATAATTCCACATCCCCTGGTGCAGGATGTCACCACCCTGCTGCCTGAATGGGAGGATGGGAATTTCTACCTGGCCCAATACTACGATAAGGTGATGCCCAAGGTCACGGACAACAAGCTGGAGAAGCAAGGCAACCTCATCCGCTACATCGTCACCTATTTCGGGAAGTGAGTGAGACTGTTCCGCCCCTCCCCAACTGTCCGACGGGCCCGAAGTAATTCTGACCAACATTACGCCGTTGTTTCTTTAATTCCCTGCTAAAGACTGACCTCTCATTCCAAAGGGCTCTCCAGTTTGGGAACCAGTACATCTACCAAGCCATGCCCCGAATGCTCACGCTCTGGCTGGACTTTGGAGCCAAGGTTTTTGAGTGGGAAAAAGGTACAAGAACAGGACACGTCCATTTTCGGAAAGCACTGGGGCTGCGGTGAGCCTGGAGAGTATCTCAGGGTCCACAGTTTGGGCCCACGGGACACCTTGGGTGGGGGACTAGGAAACACACTCGTACTCTTTGGGCAGCTTTTGGCGTGTTTCCACTGCCACCTGGAACCGAGCCGGAACCGAGCCGTAGCAGAACTGTCCCCGGGGCTTTTACTGTGAACTGACGGTTTTCGGTTGCAAATTAACCAAGCTGTACCCGACCAGTACCCATGTCGACATGGCCCAGCTTACTAGCTGTTTACTAGTGAAGTGGTTGCATCAGTACCATGGTACTGATGGGTCAAAATGCACGGAGATACCGTTGTTCTGTGTCAATATGCATGGATTATCTGAAAGAAAAAAAAAAAGGCATATTCTATATATTATTCATTATTAGTAGCATCGCTCATCGTGATGTATTGATCCGTCTCCTCAGAACTCGGAACTTGAAAATTTCCAACCACCTACTTAGAAAGTACTGCAGCAGTGCCCACAGTCAAGAGCCTCGCTCAAGGGGCTACAGACATGACTATTCTGCCAAGGCTGGGCTTGAACCAGTGACCTTCCGATCACCGGCACTGGGGCTTAGCCTGCTGAGCTACACGCTGCCCCCTAGACACTCTTTGTGGTACGGCTTGGGTACCCCACCTGTGACACCAATTTGCTGAAACTGCTGAAGTATGATGCATGTTATATATTTGAAGGATTGTAATATATTGTGTGTGTTTGTGTGCCCGTGCGCATCTTTACTTCCACAGAAGTTTTGATGTTACCTTCACTACTAGAACATCACTAGTGCACAGACTTGAGGTTGATGTCACCTATGGTTCTTTTGGGGCAGCGGGGCGCGCGGACCGGCTCCAGATGCGCAGCGAGCTGGCCAAGATCAACGCGGTCGTCAGCGAGCACACCAACAACTTGTCAGCATACCAGTTCCTCACGGCCTTCTCCCAACTCATCTCCCGCATCTGCCACTCCAACGACGAGGTCTTTGCCGTGTTGCTCCAGATTATTGCCAAAGTCTTCCTGGCGTACCCCCAGCAGGCCATGTGGATGATGACAGCTGTGTCCAAGGTCAGTATCACTGGAAAATATGGTACACAAACGATGACATGCCAATAGTATGTAAATAAATCTGAATTCTGTTGAGTTGCAATTAAAGGCGATTTAATCATAGTAGGATTCAATCATTTGTCAGGAAATGAAGGCGCCTTAAGTCAAGGTCTTTGCGTTCGTTGTTTAAAAATATTTAAGAAGGTTCCATTTCTTCTGGCAGTCCTCCTACACCGTGCGTGCCAACAGATGCAAAGAGATCTTGAGGAAGGCGATAAGCTTGCAGGATTCGCTTGCGAAGTTCATCAGCGACACCACCCGGTTGACCGACAACTTGCTGGAGCTCTGCAACAGACCGGTAACCCAACCCGCAAGCAGCCGCTCTGGGTGAAATTTGAAGTGTCATGGGATGCAGGAGGATGCGTGTCACCGGAACCAGTACCAGGTCATCCCCTGGTGTTGGTGTACGACACCAGTTTTTTCGGTTACAAACTGGTACAAGATCCAAAGCTTGTTCAACAGCTTGCGTTTCCCCAGTGTTGGGGTCATGAGAGTGTTCTGGTTAGGTGTCTGTTCCTTTGGGTACCAACGATCTGGTTTGCAGAGGTGGAAAGTTCAGGTCCAGAAAGCACAAATCCAGACAAAGGTTTTGTTTCAGCCACCCAGTCAAGTACTCGGTGACAGAGACTATATTCCATTTATATTAGTTGTAATAAAATCTGGATCAGTATCTGTACTTTCTGGACTTGAATTACCCACCTCTGCTGGTTCGGTTGTTTCAGGTGGATGGGAGCAGCACCACCCTCAGCATGAGTGTCCATTTCAAGCTTCTGAAGCGCCTAATTCAAGAACCCACCTTCAGCCAGGTCCTCATCCCCAGGCAGTCAGTGCTCATCCCCACACTGCCCTCTACAGGCGGGGCTAATCCTGCCCACGACGCCTTCCCCGGGCCCTGGGTCTACCTGGCTGGCTTCGATGACAACGTGAGCGCACCAGTTCCATAATCCTGCATGGCAGGATGGGGACTCATCCGTCTCTCTGCTCGAAAGCGTTTGTAGAAGTGATCCTACCAAAAACTTGACTGAAAACTAAATCTCAAAATTCCATTGGTGGCCCCTGCAGATCGAGATCCTGGCCTCCCTCCAGAAGCCCAAGAAGATCTCGCTGAAGGGCTCAGACGGCAAGTCCTACACCATGATGTGCAAGCCCAAAGACGACCTGAGGAAGGACTGCCGGCTTATGGAGTTCAACAGCCTCATCAACAAGGTCTGGCCCTTGTACACACCGGCACGTCCATATCCACCTGAGATTCAGGGAAACAAGATTTTTAACCTGGGGTGGAGAGCGTCGTCGGTGACGCAGCGCACTTTTCGCGTCTATTTCAGTTTATATCTCACTGAAATCTTCATGTAGAATCATGAAAAAAATGCTGACTAAATCCGTAATCTGTCTTCTTTTCAAAACGTCAATCGTCGGAAGTATTAAACTTTTTAAAATTAGGTTAAATCGACAAAAAATTAAACCATGTCAGGTGTGGCCAGGTGTGCATGGCTGATTCATACACATGAAAGTTGCTACATATTCAATGAAAGGAGCCCAGAAATAGTGAAATGTTAGGTTTTTCTTATTTATTTATGAAACTGAATGTTGCAACTACACCATTTACTCATCTTCATGTAGCCAAGACTCTGGTGATCAGATATCTGGGATCAAAACAAACTGCCACCTTTGCTTACTATGTACTTTTTGTAATGTTTCTGCAAGTGTTCCAAACTGCATTTTGCAATGTCTACACTTTGATGTCAAATTACAAACTTCACATGAATCTGACATATTTACTAAGTACACTAAGGTTAAGATGAGTTTAATGCCGCAACAAATATATAAGAAATAATTTACTTGCCATGAATTAAGTCTATGATATTGAATGAAACGTGAGACCATGCCCCAGTCAGTGACAGTGTGCTCCCTACCCCCAGACCCCAGAGGGTTAATATTAATTAAAATTTTGATTCGACGGGAAGTGGAAGTTGGCAAGCACAGGAGCAACAGGACTTAATAGAATGGCACGTTTAGTATGAGAGATATGAGCAAAAACATTATGCAGAGGGCAAAAAAGAATCGCTGGATCTCAGTAGGATGTCATGCATTAAAAATATAGAACAGAATGACATTTAAATGGTACTTTGTGTTAATATTTATAGAATTCTGTGTACTTAGTGCTATGCACAGTAGTGTGCACTGGTTTTGATAGTATATCCTGATGAATTTACTAGTAGTGAATGCAGTTCCTATAATGGGAGGTAGGAGGGCTTGACCCAGGTGACCCTGGTGTGTTGTTGGCTCTGCCCAGTGCCTCCGGAAGGACGCCGAGTCCAGGCGGCGGGAGCTACACATCCGGACGTACGCGGTTATTCCGCTCAACGAGGAGTGTGGCATCATCGAGTGGGTGGACAACACGGCTGGCCTGCGTCACATCCTCACCAAGCTCTACAAGGAGAAGGGTATGCCCCCTGCTGGCCGCCTCTGTAATAGCATCGTATATTTATTTCTATTAATTTATTCATTCTTTCATTCGTTTTACTGCAACTGCTTATGTAGTGCAGGGTTTCACTGAGCCTAGAGTTTATCCCGGGATGCACATGACGTAAATCAGGGCACATCGTGGACAGGATGCCAGTTCACACACACACACACACACACACCGAGGATGATTTACAGATATCAATGTGCCTCCATAGGCCTTGTCCTCCTCTTGATCTGATCCCATCTCCTCCCAGGAATACACATGACTGGCAAAGAGCTCCGTAAGTGTATGCTGCCCAAGTCGGCCTCCTTCCGGGACAAGCTGACCCTCTACAAGGAGGTGCTCTGCGCCCGGCACCCACCCATCTTCCACGAGTGGTTCCTCCGCATGTTCCCCGATCCTACCTCATGGTATTCACGCCCTGCTCAGCCTAAGGCCATCAGATCGATTCACCACAGAGATCTGCTAATGAATCCGGAAATGGAGGCTTTAATCGCAAAAGTCCAGACGAGGACGTCATTATTACCATGCTGGTGTTCATGCTCACAGCACCCATCGCGGAAATGTTTTGGCCCCAGGTACAGCAGCCGCTCCGCCTACTGCCGCTCCACGGCCGTGATGTCCATGGTGGGCTATATCCTGGGTTTGGGCGACCGGCATGGCGAGAACATCCTCTTCGACTCACTAACGGGGGAGTGCGTCCACGTGGACTTCAACTGCCTGTTTAACAAGGTGGGCGCTGTCGGTCGGAAGTACTGGCAGTCGGCAAGCGCTCAGTTTATTTCTCGTTTTATCGTCATTTGATGTTACATTAGACGCTTTCATAGGGGGTCATGATCCTGCCCATAACTGAGAATAACATTTACTGTACAAGACAGAGTAGCCCATAGTGTATAATAAAGATGGGGGTGACATATGGTACGACGTTATATAATGTGCACAGCAGTATATAGTATGGTAGTGCGGCAGTATATTATACAGAAAAGTGCAGGAGGTTGTTGCGAGATCTCAGAATACCTTTTGTTAAATGATGGGAAGTTTTAATTATTCTTTATTACTTGCCCAGTTCCACTTATGTTCTAGCTTCTTTTCAGCACGTATGTGGCTTTTAAATATCCTTATTTGTGTGGCTGGAATGGATTATCTGAATGCAGTGAGCACTCGCCGATTGGCTACAGTGTCACCTATCTTCACTCTCCTGGGACGTTCATGGGGCAATGTAAGTGGCTGCTTAGGGCCCAGTGGCCACCAGAGGGCTCCACCCATCTGCTCGGCCTGTCAAAATGGGAAGGAAAATGACAAATGACAACTAGCTTAATCAGATTTCGCTTAGGGCCCTTATACCTTTGGATTTGCTTTTGAGTTGGGTTATAGAGTCGAGTCCATGTGCCACATTTCAGTGGTTTGTTTCTGTTAGGGGTGAGTTGATTAGCACGTAGACGTGACCCATATAACAGAGATAGACGTAGCAGCTGCTTTCTTGTGGAATTAGAGGGGCATTTTTGCCCATGTGCTACATACAGGAGCGTCTGTCCGTGTGCTACATACGACAAGCCAAACGGGAGCGTGTCTGTCCGTGTGCTACATACGACAAGCCAAACGGGAGCGTGTCTGTCCGTGTGCTACATACGACAAGCCAAACGGGGGCGTGTCTGTCCGTGTGCTACATACGACAAGCCAAAGGGGGGCGTGTCTGTCCGTGTGCTACATACGACAAGCCAAACGGGAGCGTGTCTGTCCGTGTGCTACATACGACAAGCCAAACGGGAGCGTGTCTGTCCGTGTGCTACATACGACAAGCCAAACGGGAGCGTGTCTGTCCGTGTGCTACATACGACAAGCCAAACGGGAGCGTGTCTGTTCGTGTGCTACATACGACAAGCCAAACGGGAGCGTGTCTGTCCGTGTGCTACATACGACAAGCCAAACGGGAGCGTGTCTGTCCGTGTGCTACATACGACAAGCCAAACGGGAGCGTGTCTGTCCGTGTGCTACATACGACAAGCCAAACGGGAGCGTGTCTGTCCAAACAGTAGCAAAACACAGGGAGACACAGCACGAGGTCTGCCGGACAGGGGCATGGCTGACCGCTACGCGTTTTCCCCTGCAGGGTGAGACCTTTGACGTCCCGGAAGTGGTGCCATTCCGGCTCACCCAGAACATGGTGCATGCCATGGGACCCATGGGCACCGAGGGCCTCTTCAGGCAGGCCTGCGAGGTCACACTGCGGCTGATGAGGGACCAGAGGGAGCCCCTCATGAGGTACCAGCTGCAGCCCATGGAGCTTCCAAACAAGCAAGACTTTAGCCATTCATGTCCCCTTTTTAGCGTTATTTTTATTTCAACTTGAAAAGCAATCCAGATTTTTTTAGTAGCTGGATATTTCGCTGAGGCTTACAGTTTAAGCTTTAACTCTTCAGGAGTGTTTATATCTGTCATATATTGCCACAGTTCCTTCGGTGCTGATCTTTAACCATCAGGCCACCAACTGTCCTCATATATAAACCACAATGAAGAATCCACCAAGATAATGGCCTGCATGAATAATTAACAGAAATCGAGTCATTGTTTTACTGATAGAGTATAGCATCCCAGCAGGTCCCATTGGGATTATCGGTTCACTCTCAGGATTAGCATCATGATGGTAAATGTATTCCCGATCCCTCCGTTTCAGCGTCTTGAAGACGTTCCTTCATGACCCCCTGGTGGAGTGGAGTAAGTCAGCTAAAGAGTCCTCTAAGATACAGGCCAACGAATCTGGAGAGATCCTCAACGAGAAGGTAGCGTGCTCACTGAGCCAGGCGTGTTCTTCCAGACCAGACAGGGGCTGGCTTCCACCATGCTAACAGATGCACTAACGGATGTTCTAATAGATGCACATCATAGTATTTTGCCAAAGGCTGTTTATCTCCTAGCATTTTTATTGTCAGAAATGTTTAGCACAGTAGAATTTGATTGCCAAAGCCGTTATTTCATTTGAATTTGATATCTTACTTGAATAGTTGCTAATTTTGTATATACACCAAAATGCTTGCTTAACGTAAGAAGGAATTGCCTTACCTTATGAATTGCAATTGGAAAATGGCTTTTAATGTCAATTTGCATTTCTACCTCCAGTGGTGTAGCTCTGACTAAAAGTGCTTTGTGATTCTTCGGGTGAAGTTGCACAGCATATTTCGAAATTAGTTATCTGAGGTCACGACCGCTCCTCTTTGAACGACGGAGTTCTGCTTCACTGACTCATGGTTTCTCCTTCCCTGCCAATCAGGAGTCAGAAGCCACTTGTTTAGATCCAAAGTCAGTCACAACCAAGGCCGGACACTTACAATTGTGGCCAATACTGTTTTACACCAATTTTTACACCAATCTCGTCACTTGAGCATCATCGTTCCTTCAACCATTCACAGTCAGTCCATCATTTCTTTTACTGCTTGGTCCCTCAGCCGAACATAATGGTGGCGCGAGCATCTCCACTTGGATTTTTTAAAAACGCTCAGCCGTGGTTGATATTATATTTCTCCTTCAACATAGTGATAAGGTATAACACTAATAAAGGTGGATATTCATACATTCAGGACTGACATAAAGTAGCTAACAGAAACTCTTAGGCTAACAGGAGGTGCAAATACATACGCAGTTGATTACATTGTGTTGATTTACATTATAATGTTTACATTGTGATGATTACGTCATGGGTGTTTGTCATACTTTTTAATAATACCATAATGATTATATTCTACCTTGTATAGTGCTAAATAATATTCCATAAGACCATGTCGTTAAGCGAAACGGTCATTAAGTGAAAATCTTGGTACCGTTCTAATTTGCACAGATGCTCTGGGTTATAATGCTAGCTATGGATCAGAGGTCTCTGGGGAAATTCTCCATTGTAACCAAATTCATTTTCTTTTCATTAAAGCTCTTTTTACAAGTAGTATAAATGTTAAGCGAGGATGAACAAGCAGTACCCAGGTAATGTGACGTCCCTCCCCAGGCAAAAACTCACGTCCTGGACATCGAGCAGCGCCTGCAGGGAGTTATCAAGAACAGGAACAAGGTGATGGGTTTGCCCCTGTCTATCGAAGGCCATGTTCACTACCTGATCCACGAGGCCACTGACGACAACTTCCTGTGTCAGATGTACCTGGGCTGGGGGTCCTACCTGTGACTGCTGGGTCCCACGGACCCCTGAGTCACATCCTTCCCTGGACTATTGATGAAGTTGCTGTTTCTCTCACTTGTTGCACTTTTGTCTTCCATTTTTACATGGTTAAAAAAAATTATAATAAAATTCAAAGCTGTATCAGTGCCTTCTTGCTGTTCAATAAAATGTGCTTCTTTCATAAGTGGCTGGGATGTTCTTGGTATCCTGTGTGTGTGCCTTTGTGTCTGCTAAATTACACGCCATTAATTCCTCAACCGTGTTGGTGGGCAGATTGAGAGCCTGGAGACGGCAAACTGGCTGCGACCCATTGATTAGCTCATGGAGCGTAATCGTGTCTCCACGTGCCACAGAGTCATTAGGCTGCAAACCCTCTGAGACGGATCCTGCTGCACAAGGGGAAAGAGCGCTTACCGCTGTCTTGTGACCTTAAGTGTCCGTTCCTTACAGATTGTTTGTTTGTCTATTTATATTTGGAGGCAAAATGCTGATCGAATGACCGATGATAATTCTGAATCAGCAGCGCTACATGTCAATCTGGAACAATTCTTTTAACTTGCACACTATCACTGGCGTGCACCAGCCGTCTTCGTTTTCATCGTAGTAGGATTGCATCATTACAGCACGCCACGCTTTTGTTCTGGTCTGCCTTGTAGCACCGCCGATAGTTCGGTTCGTATCACATGCCAGTAACCACCATGCGTTTCTGATCCGATTCAGTACTCCGCATCGATTCCCAGTTATTGAACAGCTCGGAGGACTGTGTCTGTCCCCCGTGCTACGCCATGTAAGTGCACTGCGCGTCCCTGCCGAGCTCCGCTTGGGATTCACGATTCATCCGTCAGCGCTGAAACAGGTACGCCGATGTCACGTCGTTAAATGGAGGTCTGCCACCTGAAAGCAGGCACAGATTGCCTGGCATGAGGTCTGCTTAGGAAAATCACGAATGCATGTTAAAATAATTAGACGTTTGATCGAACGTATGTTTTCGCTGGAGGCAACGCTTAAATCTTCCATTCGGTGTCAGGTGGTTATTTACAAATATGCATATGTTACTGGCCATCGTACATTGCATTTTTTTTGTTCTGCGTGCATCGAAATGCATGTAAACTGGGGACAGCGAAAGCGTTCGCCATCCTTATCGTACGATATTTGCAGCCAAGTACCCGTGTCATGCTGCTCCGGATTTGGCCATTAAATTCGCTAATTAAATATGTTTGAATAAGCATTAGTATATTGATTAGGTTGATGTAAATGCGCGGGGTACTGATTTCTATAAAAATGTTGCGGATATCATATACAATATTGTATACCAGGATATTGGTTAAAGAGATATATAAACGAATAAAGATACACAGTAGAATAGCCATCCTGGCGTGCACATTTTTCCCATTTGACTATATTCACATAATGAAAAATATGAGTAGTCGTCGTGACTGGGTTAAATAGATCGTACATGAACATAACAGAAACGAGTCAATCATTAGGTACTATTAAACCAGTGGTGAAAACGGCTCGAAGCAATTAAAGTCTCGTTTTCTAACTCAGCAATATTGGTTACGTAGGTGTATCTTACTGGTATGGTTTCTAATATATAGCGTAGTAATAATTGCTTTTCGTGTATCTATATTTATAGAAAGTCCCCGCTACCCTGACTAAGATGGGCGGTTATAAGATGGATCTATGGATTTTTGGAAAGGCGCGGATCCACCGTGATAGTTATTAATGGCACAAAACCATGAATGTATGTTGCATTTACGGAACGGCATAGCTTTACTGCGTCAGGTAGTGAAGTTGAAGGATCAGGCAAAGAAAAGCACATGGTCATTTGAATGGAAGGGAATTATCGTTGCTTAAAGGAATATTTTTTTGGAATTTTAATATTGAATATAAATCTCTGCTAGTGTTTATGGGAATATAGTAAGTTGTCCTATCTCTGTCGAAGTAGTACACAATGAAAGAATCCTTTCATGGGGCAATATGTTTACAAACGGTGTGAGAGATTAAAGTGTGATTGTAACTTATAGTATATGTGCATTGATTAAATTGGCATCCTGTGGCCTATGCTTCCTGGGATTGCTTACAGCAACTCTGTCAGGGATAAGGTAATGCAATACTTCTTCAAGACATTTGAAATATATGATAATGAAGGTTTTTTTATATATATGATAATGGATTTTTTTTAATTAAGGACAGCTCTGTGTTTTTTTCTGTCCTCTGTTTCTCTTCAGAGATGCTCTTAAAATATTCAAATGGAGCTACCAAACAGCCCAGTGAAAAGTTGTGCAGCACCTCCAGCTGCGGGCGCAGGGGACTGTGATAAGCAACCGAGTTCCACACCTGTTAGTGATGGCTGGAGACACAAGGGCCGATCGCTTGCCACCACCCCAGCATGCCCTTCTTCTCCCAGCAGCCAGGGGACCGACCTGTCCCCTTCTCCCACCAACACTCAATCTCCCGGTTGGGTGCGACGCAGGGTGGTTCGGAGAAGCAGGACCCACGACTGCGTGGCAGGCATGGTGCTGCACGCAGGAAGTGGCCGACCGCGCAGATTCGGGAGTGCGACACCAACCAGGGACAGTGGGAGGCAGTTGGTCAGCAGCGTCAGCTTCTCCGGACTGGGCGTTTCCCCGAGCGGCAAAGGCGGGCTGTTGCACGAGAACCGGAGTGCCTCCAGCAGCAGGGACATCATAGATTACCGTAATCTCACACCCCAAGTGCCCTTCGTGCCCTCCATCGCTAAGTCTATCCCAAAGAAGCGGATATCTCTGAGGAAGTCGAGAAAGGCTATCAAAGACCTGCTTGGAATCAGGCGTCACAAGCGGGAGAAGGTAGTCTCTCCTGGTTTCCTCACTCCAGGAAGAGGAGACAAAGGAGCCGTATCAGTCAACACGGGCAAGCCGACCCAGGAAGGGACCACCAATGGCTACTCTGGTGTGCCCAACCACAATGATGATCTGTCTGACTCTTCCATTGAGCTCTGCAGTAGCATCTGTGAGGACGTGGCGTCCCTCCAGAGCTTTGGATCCCATACTGGCTGTGGGGAGATATTTGCAGATGAGGAGCACCACCTCCCCATTCCTCATCCAGTTGAGGGTGTACAGAAGCAAGACCCTGACAAGGATATCTGTGAGTCCAAGAAGACCAGCCCTGTGGTGGGATCCTACCAGGGCGGTGTGGAGCAGATGGCATCTCCAGCCCATGCAGAGATCCTTGACTTGTTTGGATTGTGGGACAGTTTTAAGAGTAAAGAAGCCAAGGCGGTAGGCAACCCAGATCTGAACACCTTCACCCTGGCCCAACCCATTAGCCAGCAATCAACTCCTGACAGAACTCTTCTTCTGACAGAACAAAAGATTGTAGATCTTTTACCAGACAAGGGGACACCAAAAAGCGAAAAGCAGGAAATAGTGTCCACAAGTGACGAAGGCTATTATGACTATATCTCACCTGGACTGGAGGACAACAGTAGGGGGTCTGTCACACCTCACCTTTCCAACCGGTTCCCCAGGGACAGTTATAGCGGCGATGCTCTTTATGAACTTTTCTATGACCCTTGTGAGTCCAGGATGAGCCCCATCATTGATGAGGACATGAGCCTATCAGAAAGCATTCTTTGTCAAGCCGGTGACCATCCACAATCCATGTACAGTTTCCACGTTGGAGCAGAGGAGAATCTGGCCCCGCCATTGGCTCTGGATCTTGTCAGTCAGGAGCTCCTGCAGAGCAACTGGAAGGGGAAGGAGTGCCTGTTGAAGCTGTGTGACACCGAGATCTCCCTGGCCATGGGAATCATGAACTGGCTGAAGCAAAAGGCCAATCAGATGAGTCCACCAGGGTCTGTGTGTGGTGGGGTAGACACTGAGGCAAGTACTTTCCCTCCGAATTGCAATAAACTCCACCGTGAGGGTCAGGATATGCCAAAGAATCAGCTGGCTGTTAAGGATCCAGCACTGGAATCCCCAGCGGTCAATGAAAGTTTAGTATTCCTACCAAATCTCAGAAAAGATAAACCCAATATAGCATCTCCAGAGGGCGATATCGGAACACCAACGAACGGGTTTTGCTTCCGAATCTTCAACAAGGAGTCTCCCTTAACGCCTAACTGGGACCTGAAGTCTCCCACACTCAGGTCTCCAGGTTCAGTAGCAAGCACCGTGTTTCTGCTCGCAATTAACAGGGAATCGTTGTGCGAGTCTTGCAAGAGGTTGTTGAAGAAGGGCTCCAAGGAGCTGTTCCTCTGCGCTTCCTGTGTGTCTTTCATCGAGCACATCAAGACTTCAGACCTCTTAAGCCCCGGCAGTTTCCACAGGATGGGATCCGCACGAAGCCCTTGCTCACTGCCGCCAGGCTTCTTAGAATCTCCCATCAGCCCCTGCAGGACAGAAAGTGATGTCAGCCTTATGCGCCTGCTGGAGCAGTGCATGACCCAGGTGTCCACCCTGAGGATCAACGGAAATCAGGTCGACGGGGGGCCAGAAATGGTGCCCCCATTAAGTACGCTGCAGGAAAGCAAGCAGGACACAGAAGAGAAAGATGTCAGAGTGGAGAAGAGCAAAGAACACAGTCAAAAATATCTGAAATCCAAGCAAAATCCAAGAAAACGTAGTTCGAACAGTGAAAACAGGGGGCTGGCTTCCTTGCCCTCATGTGGAGCTGCCAGCCAGGACGCTCCTTCACTCCTAGAGACCGGTAACTTGGGTCTAGTCACAACCAACAGCTCAGATGAGCTTGTTCTTCAGAAATGCCGCAGCTCGTGCCCAGACAAGGCCGGGGCCCTCTTCAGCGCCAGCCCCACGCAGACACCTGGGCCCACATCCCTCCCCCTCCCCCTCCCCCTCCCCCCTCCCCCTCCCCCTCCCCCTCTCCAATGCAGCCTACTCCGAGTTCGCCAGCAGCCAGGGTCACATGGTCACGCGAGGCGGGGCCAAGGGGCAGCCGCGTGAGAGGCTGCGGCGGCACAAGAAGTCCGCCATTCACCGCGTCGAGCCGTGTGGACACGTCCTCCAGGAGGAGAAGAAGGCCGACCGCAAGCGCAGGATGAAGAAATGAGGATGCAGGTGCGTGTTGATCATAAAGAAACAAGGCTAACACTGAGTCCTGCGTTGTAATATTTAAGTGTTAATTCTATGTATATTAATTTTAAGGCTTTGTGCCATTGTTGTTTCGCACCTCAGGGACCCGGGTTCGAGTCTCCGCCATGGCTCCATGTATGTGGAGTTTGCATGTTCTCTCCGTGTCGTCGTGGGGTTTCCTCTTGTTACTCCGGTTTCTGCCCACAGTCCAATAAACATGTTCATTGGAGTTTCCAAATTGCCCATAAGTGTGCATGTGTCAGTGAATGGTGTGTGAGTGAATGGCGTGTGAGTGAATGGCGTGTGAGTGAGTGGCGTGTGAGTGAATGGCGCGTGAGTGAATGGCGTGTGAGTGAATGGCGTGTGAGTGAATGGCGTGTGAGTGAGTGGCGTGTGAGTGAGTGGCGTGTGAGTGAATGGCGCGTGAGTGAATGGCGTGTGAGTGAATGGCGTGTGAGTGAGTGGCGTGTGAGTGAGTGGCGTGTGAGTGAATGGCGTGTGAGTGAGTGGTGTGTGAGTGAGTGGTGTGTGAGTGAATGGTGTGTCAGTGTGCCCTGTGGTGCATTGGTTGTTCCCTGCTTTGTACCCATAGCCTCTGGGTAGTCTCTGGACCCCCGTGACCTTCAATAAGATAAGCATTTAAAGAAAATGGTTGGATGAAGGCTTCATAACAGTTGAAGAAATGAGATGAAATTAATTCTGAATAAGTTGAGAAATGTAAGCAACTGGTCTTTAATATATGACTTTGTCTGGCTTTTGTTATTTTATCAGATGTATTTAATGTGGCTTCAGCATTAAACATATATTATACTTAATTGTATAATAGAATAATGTTTCTCTGAGTCATTCATAGTAATTTTTAAAAATAAATGTGCTTTATGCTGAAAATAAAACCGCTCAGCGCTCATGCAGGAAACTCTTAAGTATATAGCATAACACTGAGGTAAAATTAGACCTCAGTTAATTAAATGAATTTAAAGCAGTTGTTTATCTTTCTCCATCTCCACCCCGGGGGGAGCATGTGCTGGGCTATCTGTCAAGCGGCACAAGGACAGAAGCGCATGCACTGTACCGCACACCAACTGCCAAGCTCTCTGTAACTCTAAACCGCACACTCATTACTCATTTACCGTCGAATATCTGGTTCTCTAAGAGTACCAGGAACCTTTAGCACACAGTAACTTTTTACACCACGTGGAGGCTGATTTGAAGGTTGCTTTTGACTGACGTATCAGGTTAGTCACATGGTCCAGATGCTACCCTGGCAAGTTCATTGTTTCTAATTTGTGACCTGGTGTGGTCAGAGTCCTTGGCAACTTTGTCTCCTGTTGACTTGAGACCCGCTTTTGAACACGACGTTCGTATTTGATTTGTACAGACAATTAAGCATGACCCTGATGTTCACAGACACACTTACGAGCCACTATGGATTTTTTTTTTTTTTTTTATGACTTCTGGGTTTTCATGATACATGTTTGGCTCAGTCATTAAGCAGCACCTTCATTATGTAACAGCCAAACTGTTTGTATTCATCGTATTGAACTGAATGGAAAACCACTGACCCGCGTTAAAAAACACAGGCGAAAACCCAGAAGAGGGAAAATGAGCGTGTAAACATGCAATCTAGCAAAATGCCTTACTGGTCATGTTACCATGGCAACAGTGGGGAAGCCAGCATCCTCGTGGAAATGGAGCGTTTGGCTGATTGCTTTAGTGTGATCTTGGCGTTTTTTTTGGAGACTTTCGTCTGAAGGTTTTGGGGGATAGGGGCGGCTTTGAAGAATTAAAGGAAATTAATTTTGATTTTATATGCCTGTCAATTATAAGCTGCCGATATGCCTGTTGTATGTAGCACAGGGTTGGCATGTAAGAAGTGCTGACTGGATGACTTGGATGAATAGAGGAGAACTTAACACTGTAATTATTGGACTAGCGGCGGCTTGTGGAATAAATCGATCTGGAGGTTCTGCTGAAGGTCGTTTTGGTCTATAATTAGCTTGCCTACACTAGACGCAGAGGAAGGTGTCTGAGGGACAAGGTGGAGGAAACATGAACCAGAGGGATTAAAATCCCTAAAGAAGCCCCAGGGAAACAATGTGGCATTTTCCGCAAAACGTGGGGGCTGTGCTACCATATGACGAGGGGAGTGGTGACGGTGGGCGGAGCTTGTGATTTGATTGGCTTTCATTTCATGGTCAGGCTGACTCCTATCAATACTTCCTGCTCTATTACATGCTAACACAAGGGCATAACTTTGGGTTAAGCACTGGGGGGGGGGGGGTTAGGGTCTCCACCCATTTAAGGGGGGCAGGGGTTGTATTAGCTGGTTTTGATTATCTCCCCCATAATTTACATCCATATGCCCTCATGGCCCACTGGAACCCAGTAGCACTGTTGAAATTATGCCTGGAAAATGCAAATTTCCTCCTGTTCTGTGTCACCTCACCTTTGGGCAAAAATCCCATTTTCCCCTGAAAATCTCCTTTTTACCCCCCCTTGAAATCCGGGGTTCCTCCCGGCCAGAGCACCGTAAGCCGTAATGGAAAAATGGCAGTCGCTTCTTTGCTTTCAGTCTGTAGCCTTAAAAAACATTCAGTCATCGAGGTAGTGTCATGCCCGGCTCGTCCGCTCCTCCTGTGTGCCACGCCCCCCTGATTATCCACGTGTGCTTCCCGATCGTATCCAGCTGTTCCTTGTTATTTCGCCCTGTCTTTTCTTTATTAGTCCACGTCTTGCCCGGCCCTTGGTCCGTCTTTGATGTTGGGGGGTTGTCAGTTATATCCCGTTCCACCCTTAGCCTTCCTTCCCCTAATAAATCCCCAGTTTTCCCGCTTTTCGCCTCCCTGCTTCATCCTTCCCTGCCTCCTTCCTGCCAGCCTGCCCGTCCGCTACCCGCGACCCTGACAGGGAGCGCCAAGGATTTCAGTTTGTTGAATATTTTACGATATTTAAATTTCGTCTGGGCATGGCGGGCTTCGACCTGATTTCCAGTGGATAGCAGTTTGTGTGACAGTAGTGGTTCGTACACTGGAAGACAACCCTGCAGGAAGTCATACTCATTGCACATGGTGTTTAATAAGGTCTGGCTTCTTACTGTCCCGAAAAACAAAGATGGGTTCTGGTTAACCTGTTGTTTTTTATCATCCATTTTTTGTTCTGTGGATCTGGCAAACCGGAGGGTTCGGAGACAAAAGCTCGGTTTATGGAATTTCAGCATATGAGATTAAATCATGTTTTATGAGTAAGACGTAACAGAACATAAAGTGTCTAAAGTAAGCTGACACGTCAGTATAGTCTAATAACGCCCGAGGTCAGCTCTGCTGAGGGCTGCCTAATGGCTCCCCGTGCATGTGCTTTGTTCAGTCATAATTTCCCGTTTTTCCAGAAGTTTCCAATACCTTTTTGTTGCCTTTCACTGTGTCCCGCCGCAGCATTAATAATGGAGCAGCCCGGCGATATAAATGGAGTGAGAAGTGCAGGTGAAGTTACAGAGGATGAATAATTAAAAGGGTCAGTCTGAGGATCCGGACCCCAGTGCAGGAAGGTTCCAGCAGGAGGGCAGAGCGTCCAAGAGCATTTTTGCTCGCATCGAGATTGGCAGAATTATTAATAAAAAATTTTAAGCGCTTTTTTTTTTTTTTTTTTTTTTTTAAGGTGGAGGGGACATAATTCATACAGAGGGCCAACCTAATCAGTAGCCAATGATATGTTTTGAATTGGTGAGTGACAGGGGAGAGGGCACCCTGGGGGCCAATCAGCTTTCAGCTGGGCCCAGTGTCCCTGTGGCTCCACCCCTTTATGAGTGCGGCAATCAGGGTCTGGCTCAGGAGGAATCGGTTACCATGGTAAACCCATCAAACCACCAAGGCTGACTTGGACCTTGTGTCTGGCCAGTAGTGCAGGGACATCTGGCCTGTAATGATAGGATCACTTGCCAGAAGCCTTCTTTGATCTGTGGTGTAAGTTTTTTTTTTTTGGGGGGTGGGGGTGGGTGCATTCAGGGGAACCGACCCACGCTGGGCCCCATGGATACTTTATTGGCCAGTTTATCATGATGATGACTAAGCCTGAATTGACAGGTGGAGCAGCCGAATGTATTTGTTCCTGAACATCCCGTGGGATAAATTTATTTCCCCAACAGAAAGCAGCTCGGCTTAAAGCTGTCTGATTTATTGACGTTCATCTGGGGACAGCCTGAAACAGCGAGGCCAGTGAGTCTGGCGCAGAGGCTGCCACGCTGACTTACCTCACCCGCTGCCAGCGATAGTGAGATCAGCCTAAGTCCTCTGCTTTGGCATGCATTGCGAATCCTCGCCGAAGCGGCAGGTGTGATCTTCGGGGGCTGGGGTGGGGGTTACAGTGTATCCAGTGGCATTTGGGGGGTGGCCACTGCACTCCTCCTGGTCCTCGGCCCTGCCTTTCATTGCTACTGTATCCGTGTGTGAATGACTCGCGGAAAATACCGGTGTTGGTCCCTTAGGGATGAAGTGACCGGGTGTCTCTTGCCAGCATGAGGCCTCCATTTGGTCAAACGGCCGCATTCAGGGTGAGAGAGGGCAGCATTTGGCCGAGAAAGAATTTGTTGTTCTCCTGTGTCCTATCAACAGTGGCCCACAGTCTCAGCACTGTCTAGGGGGGCTCCATGGCTGACCAGCTCCCCCTAGTGGCCTGTCCATGTAAACAAAACTCTCTTACACCTGGAAGGAGGGTATTTAAAAGGGAAGCTATCACTTGTACTTCACACCATCTGTGCTTTGACTCCTCTGCACTTTCAATCAATCGGTCAGTCAACAACATTTTGCATCTTCTCTGCTTTGTTTTAATATATGTTCACTGTGCTTTACGTTCCTTGCTGCTATATGCTCAGGAGTTTCCCCCTAGAATCTCAAAATTTATGTAATCTAATCATTTTCTTCTCAATATCTTTGGATTCATTCTGGGTTTTTATGTGGTTAGCATTTTGTATGGTTCACGTAGTTCATTTTAGCGCAATTAATTTTATCAGTATTATTGTACCTTCTCCAGAGTATACAGGATTAAATTATTCATTACATATTGCGTTTGCCTTGGTAAAATTACGTGACCATCGAATGCATTCAAATCTTCTTCTTGTAATTACCACTTATGGCCACACGATGGCAATACATACACGCGTACGCTTCATCACCCCGTTTTCAACACGGTTCTGTAATAGGTCAAGATCTGTGTGCGTGTTATCAAACTTTTTCTCACTTTAAACTATCTCACATTAACACCCTCTCGTATTCGTACTCTGCGTATACATATGCAGTGACCGATGTCTGAGATAAACTGCCGAATTAAAGTGCAATGAGCCGCTGTGATGTCTGGAGCACCTGCCAGCACAGACCATTATTTGGGTGACGCTGGGCACAATGAGAAGCTGTGTGCTCTTGGTGGACCTAAAACGGCAGGGCAGAAAGCAGCAGAAAGAGGAAGGACGGGGGTAGGAGAAGAGACAGGCCTTTCTGGGGTCTAGCCCGGACACCAGGGCTGTCTGAGGCTTAAGGGCCGAGCGCGCTCCCAAACCACAAAAGCCCAGCTGCAGCCGGCTAGTGAAAAGCAAGTATAGTCAGCGGGGGATAGTGAGGCCTTAGGAAACCAGCGTAAAAATTGAATAGACGGCGTCGCTGAAGTGTGTCGAGCCCCCTATCCTCATGGATTCTTCTGAGGCTAAATACAGTGTGTTGTTTTGGCTGATCCATGGCCTGACTGGAGTGACTTTACCTCCCTGGCTCACTCTGCCCTGCCTGTCTCATTACAATTTAAATGAACTTCCAAGGGGAAAAGGGATGAGGCTGGTGTGTCGGTGCTGAGCGTGACAAAGAGGCTGCTGTCGATTTAGCTGGATTTCCCGAGCAGAGAGGAACAAACAGTGGCAGGCTAATTTGATCCTAGCGAGAGAGCAGTCGCTCACTACTGACTGTGACGTGTCTTTTCCCAACAGAGTCCAGGCAGAGGCCAGTGCTTCCCCCGGTTCCAGACGACACCTGAGGCCTCTGATCTACAGTCCTGCCTCAAACCTTCCTCTTGGATTCTTCGTACCTTTGATGGCGTCCCGTCTCTCAAAGTTTTTTTCTTTCAGTGTTTTCTGTTGCAGTTTTTCCTCTGCCAGTCAAATCTGTGAACTGTACGTGATTCTATAAACATTCTAGAAGTATCTCTGTAGGTAAGAGCGCTTGCTGACTAGCAAAGATGCGACGCTTTTACTGAACGCTGTACTGACGAAGACAAAGCACATTGCTGTTACATCAGCAGAGAAGAGCAACAAATTATGTTATCTTTGCGTTTTCACTGATCCACAATGTTTGTCCAGTTCGAGGTGCAGAAACTTATTCTTCTAATGTTTTGTTTTCCACAAAGCCTTAACATGTACTGATTAACTATAGCAAATGATAGTGGAAGATTAAGACTAAATTATTACCAGTAAGTTTCAACATAGCTGAGCATGAAATCCACAGCGTAGCACTATTTCCTCGTAAAAGATCGACTGTTTCTTTTTGGTTATCCGCAACAGTGTTATTTTAGCGATTAGACATGGTGCATTGTGGGAACAATCTATCACTGTCAAATGATTGGTGGTCGCCTTCAATCAAGGTCTGTGTTTTCGTGTGATTCCAAAGCTGATCCTCTGCCTCCTGCCTCCATCGTCCAAGGAGACGAGTTCACACAGAAGCCTTCTGTGTCCAGACCGTCAATCGAGAGTCTTGTTTTGACCACAGAACAAGATTGTCCAAAAACATTTGCCTGTTGCTTTAAGGGCCGGCCACCCTGACGGCCTCCGGCGTGCCGCCCTGACCACACTGGCCCATTCTCGGATCATGGCAAGCAGATCGAGTTCCCGAGAGACTGGGACCAGCCCTGTTACTTAATCTGCGTTGACTTACACCCGTTTAAAGATTTATAGTGGCATAGCGATCGTGGGTTTCAAGCCTGCATCATTATAGTCCTGTACAAGTCCAGTATGCTAAGCAGGGCTGACTGAGAGCAGGTGGAGATTGCAGGGGGGGGGGGGGGGATTCCATTCTGCTAAAGGCTGGCAGTAAATGAAAGGCTGGTGTTTCATGCCAGCCTGGGGGGGGGGGCACTTGGTTCAGGCACTTCACTGTGGAAATTTCTTCCTGGGACTAAGTGCAGCTCTTACCCCCCCCCCCCCCCCCCCAACATGCACGGTAGGCTATAGAGCTCTGGAAAATTCCAAGTCTGGCATTTCCTCATGCATTTGAACACCCCCCTCCACCAACCTGAATCTCTTCTCCGTGATAATTCTGCATTTTTGTGTCTGTCTGCTGTGGGGCCACAAGGCACGAGTACCTTTCTTCCCGCATGTGGAGAGACCGCTCTCCATTTACACTAAATGACATAAATTCCCTCGGAGAATCTGAAACCTTTTCAGAAAACGTCAGATCATTTAACTACTGTGCCACCCGCTGACCAGTAATGGTTATCACACGTACTGACCAGCATTTTCTGTTTCTCGAGGAAGCTTATCTTAGGCGTGGTAATAAAGGTATGTAAACAGCTGAAAGCTATATTTTCCCTAGTTTTTTCACAGGCATTGGTTTGCGCTCCTCTGTAAATAACACCACGGTATATTAGGGTCCAAGCAGAGTTCATGCAGTCATTAAATGTTCACTCAGGATGTTTTTTTTCTCTTTTAAATAAATCTGGGGTAATTACTTTGTTCCGCATGCTACGGCAGCGCTAGGCTGATTACGACAGCGATTTAATGTGATAAATATTTTACAAAATACAGTACTAATTTGTGAAGATGACGAATGTTCACGTCTGCATGCCTGTTTTTAGTACCCTTAAAGTGCAATACGTTATTTCTATAGAACGTGCCACCTTCTCCTGAAATAGCGTTTTTGGGCAGATACTAAAAAAAATAAAATTTTGTTAGAGGAAGTGGTTTTTTTGTGCACTAACCATACAGTAATAAAAACGTTTTGTACTCTTTGATCATATCCTGGATCCGATATGTAAAACGTAGTAAAAATGTAAAGTATGCGATGCATTATAAATAATAAAGACATTTATGAATAATCAAGTTTTTTTTCGGTTTATGAGTTTTGTAGTGTGGTCGTTAAGGGTTAAACTAGAGGGTGTGGGAGAATCGGGAGGGGATGATGTCACTTTGGACTCCTGTTGTGCTGGGAAGTACGACTGGACCCGCTAGTGGAGAAAATAGGTCAGAAAATGGTCTCAGTAACACCGACCCTTTACCCAGACCGACACCCATATATTTACAGTACAACTCGAAGTTTCAGTGCTGTGTCATACTAGCCCGCTAAAAGCCATGGACTTTAAATTTACGGTGAACTTAATACCGCATAATGTAGGCCTGTCGCTATTGTCAAAGGAGATAATTTGATATTTGGGGGCGGGGGGGGGGCAACTTTAATTATTTAAATACAAAGGTGTATTTATTTGGGGGATAAATCCAAATGAAATATTATGGGCTATACGCCCCCTTGCCAGATTCCTACGCCACTGGGTATTATGTTAACCCCGACTGACATAATGTCTGTACATGCATCGATGTCTTTGGGGGGGCTGAATCACGAAGTTCTTTTCGCGTTATTAGAATTATTTGTCAGCGTGCCACGCGCTATATCCTTTAATAGCCCCTTTTTAAGAAGATATTGGGGGAAGAGGGGTATCTGTTATGCGCATTAAACGTATGATGTTTCCCAAATGAAAGGTTGAACAGCTAAATGATCATCACACGTGAAATAGACCAGTCAGCTCATAGCATGTCCCGGGACCAGGCAGCATTAAGGGAAGGGGATAGAAACAATACGGCGGTTTGTGTGCACGCAGCTGGGCTAATCCTCAAGAGGGAGACGGGGATTGGGATGTGCCCTTTTTAAGCAACGATCAGTGACATGCACTTTCAAGCCCCCCAGACACCTGCAAAGCTGCGAAGGATGTGAGACTTTCCCCGGTGCAGTTTGCTGCGCGGCTCCAGGTCCAGCTGCCAAGACGCGTTTGCGGAAAACGAAAGGTCTGAAAACTGCGCATTGCTGCCAACATCGCTTCCCGGACGATCGAGCTCAGCACCTGAACGGCATTTAATATTTAGGAGGTCAGATGGGGAGGACACCCGATCCCCTTTTGTCCGCTGACGATTAAAGACTTCAGCAGCTTCTCCTGCGCCGTGACTCAGCTTAGTGTACGCAGATGTTTGCAGCGCCGCCTGAAATATACACGACACCACCTCATCAGAATCTGTCAGACGCATCTTATATTAAAATGCCACCGTATTGCATGTCGCCTGCATTTTTCTAGCACTTCATACCAATAGACCCACGAAGAGGAATTAATAGCCCCCCGTTTTTTCTTTCTTTCTTTCTTCTTTGGCAAGAGGAGTCCTGGATGCGTTTTGCGGGACTTTTACACCAGGACTGTATTTGTCTTGTTCTCCATACAATCGCTCAACAACAGCTTCTTTCAGTGCTTGTTTTTTTTCTTTTAAAGACTTTACAACTGTCGAGGCTTTTCAGTATTAATGAGGCGAGACCTGGGACGTGGTGCATTTATTTTTTTTCTGTTTCCAAACTTTCTTTTACACGCCGTTAGACATGAGGCAAGCTTCCATTTTTGGGGAAATTTTATGTATGCGAGAAAACTAGCACTGTCAGCGTAATTCGGGGCTGAACTTATTTCCGATTTGGATTCTGGCTATTATGTAGGGCGGAAGAGGGGCGACGAGATGGATGACAGCGTCGCACATGGCACCTCCGCCGGGAAGGATGGCGAGCGGGGCCCGGCTGGTGATTTGGATGAGGTGCAAATGCACCTTACCTGCTTGCCCGAGCGTTACATGAGGGCCAAATTCACCTTGTCAGCATATATTTTCTGCTGGACTGTCCTGAAGTTATGCCAGGTAAGAGCTAGGGACGTTAGCGGTAACGAAACTACGCATCCTGCCTCAGCCTTCGGCTGGAGTTCATCATCTCCATAATATCTTAATGTTGAAACCCGATAATCTATTCTTTATGATTTTTTGGCCGTTATTATACGCCTTGTCCAAGGTTGCTCATAATCAGCTCTACTACCAACGACCGAGCAGCAAAGTCTTTCCTCATACCGACAAGTAAACAGTTGACAGTAACCGCCAAATCTGGAAAAATACGCATGTACAGCCTAAGATGTGTTATTGTAGAAACTATAAAAAACTTGAGAAACTAGGTAATTATTTCGGACTCTAAAACTTCTGATTACGATGGATGAGTGGTGAGTTTTGTATATGTACTAAGGTGTATTTACATACACAGGGAACCTATCTATTTATTAAGTGAATTGAAAGGTGGTTATCATACATTTTTGTTTACCTGTGTTTGTGTAGTCCTGTAGTCCTATTTGTGTGTGTGTGTGTGTGTGGGGGGGGGGGGGGGGGGGGGGGTTGGTGAATTCTGAGGGGGTGATGGACACAGCATAGGTCAGGATGTTTAAACTTAGTGTGCAGTGGGATGTATTTATGTCCAGAATGTGTCTGGATGAAATGTGTCACAGTGAGAACACTCTGGAAACAGGGTACGGCCAGGTATGAACTTAAAGCCGCGAGTGGCCTGTGATGGCCCCTTTTCGTGCCCTTTATTTCCAGGGATAATCTCCGCACTTGCTGGGTAATTGGTTACGGAATAGTTGAAGTACACCTTGGCAGGATCTTGCATGCAAATTGAGAGTTAAAAAAGCTGTAAAGTGAACGCAGCCGGCTTGCTTGTGATTACGGAGGCTACTACAGCCTTTCCAGGAATAGCATTCGCTTTGCTACAACGGGCATTATTTTATGACCGCAAAACAGGCAGCGATGTGACTCTGTGACTCACGTTGCGGTATTCCTGCCAAGCCGGGGAGCCCAGAGTCTCCTTTAGCCTGGACGCCTGATGCTCTCTTGGGTCACCAAAAGGGACCTGGATGTCAGCATGGTTTTTACTCATGGGAGCGTACAGAATTAGAACCAGCCTTCGGCCACAACTGCTACGGCCTTTTTTGCTCCTCGCCGATGGCGTAAAAGATTTAAATGCCAGGAGAGATGTTGTGAGGACACCAAAGGGTCCACGTCTGCTCTAAAAATAGCAGCGTGATTTATATATATAAATAAAAGTCCGGCCTTCTTGTACTCGACGCGGCTCCTGTCCCTCAGTTCGTCCGTTTGGGCGTGTTGGCAGTACCCACTGCACATCAGAGAGCCACTCTCCACGACTTTTACCAGGACATGATCCGTCTTTGACATCCAGGGTTCCGGAAGTTTCCAACACCTTGTAGGAAAATAAACATTCAGGAGGCCTGGTGACGGCCAGGGGCGTCAGAGGGCATAGAAGAGGTGGTGAGCACTTTATACGGGCCCCAAAATATTAGTCTATGGGTCAGGTCAACAAAATGTCCTGAGCCCCTTCCCACTAGGAGGGCCCAATGTCACATTCTGTCAGAGGGCCCAGAATTCTGTGCAGTGCTCCTGGTGACGACATACATATTCTAGTTATTTGTTTATAGAATCATACGCTTTTTGGTTTCGTCAAAGTATAAACAACTCTTTTTTTATGCTAGGAGCAGGAAAATTTAACTTCTAGACCTACTGTAGTGAAAGGGGAGCATGTCGAGACATTCTTGTGGGTATTTTAGTATAACTGGGCGAGTTATGACCAGTTGCTGCTATTTTCATCATGGTCCAAAGAGAACCCCACATCAAGGCTGTCAGGTGACCAGAACTGTCTTCTCGACATTACCTGTATCTTGGGTACGTCTGATCTGCTGCTATACTTGAACTGATGTGGGGGGTTAATGCCCAAAAATATGCTCAGTGTCTGCCTTGTTATTCTGTGTCCCTGACGGCAGCTGTTCAGCAATCCCTTTTCACATGGCAACATGACATTTTTACATGTGTTTTTATTTAGAAGCTTTTATCCAGAGCGACATTTTGAGAAAGATGGATCAGACAGTCCCAAGAGCAACTGGGGGGGGTAAAGGCCTTGCCGTGGGATTTGAACCTGCAACCTTCCGATCACAAACTTAGCATCCTAACCTGCTGGAACCGCTGCGTTTGCCAGGTGATCTGGATCAGCTGGTGACATCACACAGTTGCAGGGGAGGTCAAAGGTCACCGTACCAGAACTTCTCCTCCCCCGAGCTTTCGGCACTCGTCATCCTCGCTAAACACCCACATTCGCCGACGGGAATGATGGGAAACTGGCAGACAGACTGAGCGGCGGGAGTTTCCCCATAAAGCGTGCCAGTTCACACCAGCTTCTGAAGTAGTGTATCACTCATTTATGGCATGTCAAATCATGTCAGACACGTGAACCGGTTTTCTTAAAAGTGAAAGACTTTCGCGGTGTCAAATTACCCTGGAAACGTTGAGGTTTAGGACTGCTCTTGCACGGAAGACTTAAAATGTTTCAAAGTTTTAGAAACACCAGGTCGGGAAGTGTGTGTTCCCAATATGCATCCATGCTGCGTAATATGTTTTACGGAAAGGTAAGAGATGTCAGGGTAAATTAGTAAGACCCGAGGTGATTTCGATAAGCGGACTGGACAATTTGCAACTAAGAAATGTGGGTGTGGTATTTCTCAGCTTGTCTGCAGCAGTTTAAGGGATTTTTAAAAAAATACTTAATACTTGCTTTTATTGCCAGGATACTTTAAGGGTTGTGAAGTAAAACTGTAGCCAATTTTGCTGATTTCTTTACCTCCATTTGGGAGGAAGGCAGCCTGCACACATATTTTGGAGCAGCATCACAATAAATTCCTTTGTTTTGCAACGGACCGTAACCCTGCTTAACACCCTGGCGTTTATGTTTTGCAGAGACTGGGATGCTCACAGGCCAGGGGTCAGGTAAGCTTTCCTGCTGTCCTTATAGTCGCTTTTAGAATTTTATTTCCTGTTTATTTTTAACCACAAGGGTTTGGTTCAGTAAGCTGTATCTCGCCTTCATATTAAAGAACCAGTTTTATTTTGTTTTATCGGAATATGCAAAATGAGGGCGTAGGCCCGAAGCAGAAACGGAAAAGCAACAGTGATTATCCTCTCCGCCGACAAACACTCCCAGCTGAATCAACAGAAATATCGGCCAAACAAAGGCTGTGGGAATCCGCTCTCGAAAATACGATGTCCCCAATTTGCGGCGTCTCACGACGGCCCGGGCGTGTCGTCAGTGCCCGTTACCGGAAACGGAGGGCCGGAAATGGTGCTTGTACACAGAATGGTGCATAGAGATGGCGATTAACGAGTTACATGGGTGCAGGTCGGTCTGCTGTGTTTTAGAATCTAGCAGCACATCTTCGTCTTCCATAACAGCAATACCAGACCATTTATATAAGGAAATTGCAGAAAAATTGTTTTAAAGTTATGAAATTACGTAATTTGTATATTGTTTATATCATCAATATACCCCAATATAGTGCTGGTTAACTAATTAAATCAGATTACATTGCTGTAGGTATAATCTGATATAGGTATATTCTGAATTATTTAATCAGTAATTACTTTGTCCAAATGTATTTGTATTTGCACTGCACAGGATTGTGGGTAAAGCAGACTGATACTGTACCTGAAAAGCCACCTTCAAGGTGTCTATTGATGAAAGTGTATTTTACAGCATGAATCTACCAATGAGAGGAGAATGTCTCCATTGGGGTTTCCGCGTGTCAGGGTCATGTGGCGAGTTTGGTTCTGCCTGGGTTCCGTTTGGTTTCGATGATGCACCTGTCTCGTAGCGGGGCCACTTGAAGTAAAATAGCGGAAAAGAATGCAAGTGGAATGTACCTTTTGTTGCTTTCGTTTGTCAGACTTGTGACCTGAAGCATGTTTGGCATCGAGGGCAGTATGTTTGAAATGCAGCTCGGCGATCTCGACTCTAATGGTGCATTTGTTCTGTAAACCGTTTACTGTCATTTTATTCTGACAATGTGGGGGGGGGGTTCCTAGCGGTAAAGCTCTTTAACAGCGTACTCGTGGTGATACGGCATGCTTGGGTCACAAAGGCTTTGCAAATTCTTCCCCTTAGTCAAGTATCTCCACAGCACAGTGTCTCTGACCTTCGGCAGAGCAGGAACGTGCAATGTGGTCAGGGGGAGGACCTGTGGCTTTGGGCGAGAGGCCCAACACGTCAAAGGTGACCTCAGGCAGGGCAAAACCCTGAAATTGTCTCTGGGTAAACAAAACAGCCCCTCGATATTACCTTTGTTTGACCTTAAAGGCCGTGCTGCAAGGCAGGGGTTAAATTCCTGGCCTGGAAACCAAGTGACAGGGAAAATGCACGCTCTGTAAATCGCTTTTGTTTACGGTTGTCGACGCCAGGTGTCACTCAGCTTTCGGTGATGGGACGGATAGTGTGGCAAAGTCAGCGAATGAGCGGCCGCCTTGTGACAGACGGCCTGTGCTGGTACTCAGCTGCTGGTACCCAGTGGCCTTCTTTCACAGGATTCCCCCCGGCAACCAGAGCTCCAGGCTTGTCCAGACTGGCCGTCTGCCCGGTGACCTATCACACAGTCCGAAGTGATAGAAGGTCAGAATGCCGGTCGCGGGTCCGCCAGCGTACCGGAGGCACTGGCCACGGAGTCTGTATTCGTATCGGTGGAAGTGTGGGTCACTGAAAGGAAGGAGTCATCCCCCAGCAGGGCCCTCAAATGCTCTTCACAACTCGGTCATGCCACCCTACCCCCCATGGCTACTGAATCTTTTTCCTGGCATTTCATTGGCCGGAGAGGGTGCACTGCGGTGCCAGACCTATTCAGCTGCTCCACTGACTGATTCATATGCCCTAGTTACCCTGTAGACAATCGCCTCTTGGGCTCCCGCATGCGCATTCGCATTATCATTCATCTATTAAGCGCTTTTATTCAACGTGGAATTCTTTTGTGTAAATCGAATGCTTCTATTAATAGGGCAGGATAAATTGAAGCGCTTTAGGGTACAACAGCAGAGGCTTTTCTGGGAAGGAAATATTACTCTTTAAAGCTCCTTCACTTGTGTGCTTCTCACTCCTGTAGGGTTTTTTTCCCCCAAATCCCTCCTCCTCATCCTGGTTAGTGGAGACCCCTGTCCCAAACATGGACCCACTGTCTCCTGGTGCACTGGATTTTCGACACATGGCGAATGTGTCAGAGTGGGTTTCCTAGGCCCTGTGCCTGTCCCACCTGTCCACGGTCTGGCTTGGGGGGGGGGGGGCAATCAGCACCCTCCTTGCCTCACAAACACCTCCAGTTGAACGGTAGCGGACTCCATTGGCTTTACCTCGAGCTACGCTGAAGCTCATGCTTTTACCCCCAAAGGCTGTTTCTTCACCTGATTGGTTTGTTCTGCCGCTCAGAGATTTTTCATTTCTGGACAGACTTGTTTTTTTTTTGTTTTTTTTTTACCTCCGGGGGTTGGACTTCTTCCCTCTCTTGTTTTTTTTTTCCCTTCTTCCTCTCCTTTTCACGGACTGGAGCATGGCACTTTCAGTTTGATGAGTAGTTCAGTAATGTCGGGGTGCGGGATCCTCCACGCCGTACTGCAGAGTGGAATAGTGGCCACCGGGGTACCCGTGAGGGGCTGTGCAAGCGGACCCGTGTCGCAGGTAAGGGGACGAGGGGCACTACAGGTGGATGGCAGGTGGGCTCGTGGCTGAAAGGTGGTGAGTTCGAAGACCAGTAAGAGAAATGAGCGTAGTTTATAACTGGAAATGTTTTCAGTTGTGTAAATTGGTGACCTTGTGAGTCAGTTGAAATAACAGTGCTTACAAGACAACTAAAAAAACTGAGTATAGGAGGCAATCGTGTCTTGTGGAAAGGGGGCGTTGATGTAATGGGGATTTGTAGATGGGTCTTGTTTTTACTGGTACTAGTGTTCAAGAAAAGGCATGTCAGCCTCTGACATGTTACAGATAGCATTATGACGGTGGTTCCATATGAGCCAAGCCCCGGTTCCTGCTGCTCCGTCTGTACCGGCCTTGGTTAAATTAGGCCCCCGTGGTGTTATGTAGCGGGGCAAGCCCCAGTTCCTGGTGCTCCGTCTATACCGGCCTTGGTTAAATAAGGCCCCCGTGGTGTTATGTAGCAGGGCAAGCCCCGGTTCCTGGTGCTCCGTGTCAAGCTGCCATTGTTGTTGTTGTTGTTTGTTGGAGTTGTCGTATTCTTGCCTATGCTACATTCTGTACAGCGTAAGCACGACTGGGCTAAACAGTTTAGGAGCTGATATGGAACGTCGGCGACAGATATGAGGATCGGCAGCCAAGCTCGGCTTGGGAACAAGACTCCGTACAGAGAAAGGCTCGCATTCCTGTTGCGAGACCTTCTTTGCGCTGGCAGGGAAGAGTGGTTTCGGGATATTTCAGAGCTCTGTTGATATTAGAGCGTTTCTCCGGGATTCTCATGGACACGGACACTGCGAAACAGTAAGAGCTGTCAATGGAACGCTGCATCCCATAACTGCGGCTGCTGGGTGCACAAGAAGTGCGTGATCAAATGATAACCATTTGGAAAGGCGTGCTGAGATATGCATCTCAGGGCCTTTCTGTCTTCATGAAGAAAGAGAGAGAGACATAGAACAAAATCCAGGAAGACACCCTGGGATGTCTGCTTCTGTCCCATCTGTAGTTGGAGAATACTTGAGACATATTTTGAGATGTATGGAGATAGTATTCCATTAAAAAGCAAGACCTCTGTACCAGAGAGAGTTTCCTCGAAATATCGAACTGTTTATTCTGTTTATCAGGAGGGACTCATTTTGCAAATCAAGAGCAGACTTTGCAAGTACTGTCAGGATTTCAGACAGTCAGTGTTGGCAAAATGAAAGACAACAGTTCATAAACCAGTCCTATGTAAAAGTGATAAGGTCATAGAACATTCGTGTGCTGTGAGTTTTCCTTGTTTTGTCATCATGGGAGTGGATCTGGATGGATCCTCGCTTGGATAACGGTCCGGTCTGCTCACTGTGCTCTGGTGTGTGTGTTTGTGTGTGTTTGACAGCAGCAATGATGTCTGTTATCTTTTAAATATCTTACCGTGTGCCTTTGACAGCAGTGATTTCAGTGAAACCGTGCAGTGAAGTCCCACAGCAGTCAAAGTCAGGCATTTACTTATGGACCAGCAGGGATAAGAAATAACTGAATAATTGGTTAGCGGATAGTTTCAAACTGGAGGCATAGTTGAGGAGAATTCACAGGTAATTAAAAATGATTACTGGGTCTCCTATGAAATATCCTAGGAGGATCATTTTCCTACAAATCCATGTCAAACAGTAACGTGTAGGACAAACTTGGGCCTAAATTCAAGCCAGGTTGCTCTGTACACCTTTGCTTTCTGGTGCATCTCTGAAACCTTTCCCAGGATTTCTGGACCAGTCCTTGTAAAACCTCAGCGAAAACAGTTGGGCGGCCCGAATCTTCTGGACCGTCTGTTGTTCCACGTTCTTCTGGAGATACAAAGGTCCCCAAGCTCTGGCCCGGAGAATCCAGCTATCAGAAGCAGCTGTTGTTACACTTAAGCCCTTCGATGAGCTGAATGATGACAGTGCCGGGGGTTTGAAATGACAAACATAGCTTGGAGTTGGGTGGAGATGCAGGGTTTGGCTTTGGCCACAGCCATGGAAGACAGGACCACTGGTGCGGCCTTCCATGCTTCGCTCACCTTTCTACTTAACACAAGAACATGCAAGAACTGGTATAGTTACACATAGTGTCCCACAAGGTGAAAGATTACGATTTGGTGCTAGGAGCATGGCTCTTTAGATTGAAAGATGATTCATGTTGCCCTTGTTGTCATAGTTTGACTGCTCTTGCTTTGTGCTGCCCTCGATGTAACCGATATCTTGGCATCTACTGTCTTTGTGCCGCTTCGCTCTATTCAGTCGTCTCCTCTGCCTCTCTTTTGCAGTCCCCCTTTCTCTTCCTTTACCCCTCTTTCTGTTTTTCTCTCCCGCTCTTTCTGCACTGTACTGGCCGAACAGTCATCCAACCCTCCCAAGGGCAACCCCACCGCCGAGTCACAAGGGTGCCTGCCTCAGGCCAGGCTCAGAGAGGAGTAGCGGGTTGCCACAACGACCTTCCATACTCTTCGGTGGCCCGTGCCCCCGTGACTCCGCGTTCCTAGAACTCTGTGAACGTGCGAGACGCCTGTTGCTGCGTGGCTCTGTTAGCAGGACAGCTACCGTAACCCAATCCAGCATTACCTCAGCGGGGATCACGGCGGGGCTTGAGGACAGGCTTAGGGTCCAGCATGTCAACAGAATGAACAACAAAGAGCCCTCCCTCTAGGGTTATCTGTCTGCTCAGTCACGGCTTCTGCACGCCCTAACTTAATCCAGTGCAATTCAAACAGAGCTAAGTTCACCTGGCATACGGCATGCAAGCTACGCAGTGCCGAATTTGCACTATCTGTCTGTGTGAGTCCAGGCGTTCTTGTCATCTTTGACGTAAAGCTGGTTGCATCCATCGCATCCCATCTCCTCTGCTATGTGCTCGAATCGGAAGGTTATCTCAGCTCCATGTGACGTCCTTCACCAGAGGTGACCGCGGCCCTTGCGTCGTGGTTCCCGCGACGACGGCCAAACCACACAGCTATTAACCCGCGTGGATGACCACCCCGTTTACCCTCAATGCCTCCTTGAGTCCGCCGATCTCCGTCGGCATCCTGGGAGAGCCTGGATTCCGGGTGCCTAGCTGGTGATTCATTACAGAGCTACAGAGGCTAAAACCTATTAGAGCAGTTTCTCCTCTATGGCTGCAGCCTTCTGCATGCTCCCTGGTCTTTCCTCAGAAGTCTCTCCCAATTCTCCAGCCCAGGCTGTCTCAGTCCCGCTATAGTCCTCCCACATTCTTTCACTGTCTTATTTATGTTATTTTTATATAGCGGATGGTTTTACCCAAAGTTACTTGTAACATGTCCAAAGTTACACTTTTAACTTTATGTTTAACAGAACAGTGACCTTATGTAGCTCAAGTTCATTATCTTGCTCAAGGGTAGAGCGGCGTTTCTGTGTTGACAGCTACCAGCTGCCGGATGCCAGACCAACTGGAACAAATTGTTCTCCGTCCGTGCAGGGCAGTCGCACACTCAAACCCCTTTCTGTGATATTTGGCAGCCCCTTTCAATTGAGCTTTAACAATCCTGGCACAAGGTACAGTAAAGCTTAATTATACCGACCGAATTGCCTGCTTTTCTCAACTCAATAGGGTTTATGTTTAGATAAGTAGCAACTCTGAATCCTGGGCTAAATCATTATAAATCAGGAAGACGTAAATCGTTCAAAATTGAACAGACTTGATTGCTCAAAAATATTTTTTTCAATTAATTTAATTGGAGTGGGGGCCCCAAAGTGAAACTTCAGGGTGGACCTAGAACCTGTCCCAGGTAAAATATGGGGGGGGGCAGCATAGGGTGTCAGTCCATCACACTGTCTTACACATTGTAAGTAATTCAATGAGTAAAATTGCTATATGATATTTTCAGTGTTAATTACCCTGGCAGAGTTTACATTCATTCTACACATTTAGCAGACGCTTCTGTCCAGAGTGACTTACTAGTCACTACTAGTTACTAGGCATAAGTGCAGTTAGGTTGAGCTTCCAATGAATGCCCAGGTATGAGGGTAAGAATTTAAATGTATTATTTTCTAATAACATTTATTTAAATTCTGTGAGGTTCCTGTGGGATTCTGTGACTAAGAGGATGATTTGGTGATCAGGTCAAGAGCCCCCACCTGTGCCAGTCCTCGGAAGTGGTGTGATTTGGGGGGGGGGATTTCGAGGGTGAGCGGCAGCTGTAAAGCGTGTTTCATCACACAGACCACTCTGGTTCCAGTCATGTTCCGTCTGTAGCTCATGGCCGCAATGTACCGCGGCCAGATAAAAACCAGCATGGCTTCAGAGAGCACAGATTCAGGGCCGGAATCCAGTCATATGACTGATTTACACCAGGAGATGTCTGCTAATAGATATTCTTAACCCCCAACCCCCCACCCTTTTTTTTTTTTGCTATTTGGATTCCAAGTGTCTTGCTTTTGGCCGACCTTGAGCTTGTGGGGGAGGGCCAGGATACTGGGAGGGGGGGGGGCAAGCGCAGGGTCCAAATGTGAACCGCATGCAGAGTGTGACGTGTAGCTCAACAGGTGTGAGGCTCAGATGGAGGTGTACTGCTGCACCTGTCCTCCTCAGCCTACGCTGCCTGTAGCTGTACCCCCTTTCAGCCCCCCAAGGCAAACGAGCAGCATCCAGGCAGCCCGCGAATGTAACCCCAGCAAACAAAAGCACGGCTATCCCCATGGTCGTTGAGGGCTCCGAGGCCAGACCGAACGGCACCGCGGCCAAACAAAACTCCTCACAGAGTTTGCTGGATAATAGCGTGAGCCTGTGCCAGTGATGTCTGGTTTTTCTCTGGCTTCTGTAGGTACTGTAACTATGTGGCCTTGTAATGAAGGACCAGTGGTAGAAGTCAGTCCAAGGCAGAAGGAGTTAGCGATGACTTGCTTCTTACGTGGTATCACAATATAGCACATTTATGTTATTCTTTTGATCAGGGCTGTTGAATAATTATTCATTGATATTTCCTGGAGCCATTTGGCTGCATGCTTTTTTGTTTCTCAGACCTGGTCACAGTAGGCCGGCGTGAAGGAATTTATCTCCACGCATGTTTGCGAGCAGACTGTGTGGTTTTTTTTTTTATTCCTCCTGAATGCAAACGAAGGGAACGTGTGTCGTTTTGGGAGCCATTGTTTTTCAAGTAACGAGCTCTGCTCCACTAAGTTGCTACACTGCCACTAGATGAGCCATAATGGTCTGTCTTTCATGAGGGTCATATGAAAAAAAAAACTGTTTCCTGGTTAAAGAATCACCAGTCTCTCGTAATGTATGCAAGACCACACAAGTGTGATGAAGAGGGTGAATGAGGACCTGCTGTTCTGTTTTTCTGCGATGTGGAGGCCTGAAATGTAGAAGAAAGCCACAAGCCCCAAACCACGCCATTGACACGGAGCGGACATGGGCGTTCGGAGCTTCTGCTTTGCATGAATGCTGACTCCAATTTAATTGGGCATCCGTTAGCTAAATAACATTTATATGATCTTTGTTTTTCCGAAGAAAGGGCAAGCTGACGGACAGAGATGGCATTTTTTACATAGACGGGCCTCCAAAGGATTTTCAAGCACTGAAATTGGACGAGGCTCAAGATCCTCATTTGTCATGCAAATGGGGAGCAAACACTCGATTATTCTCTGTTTGAGGGAGTTACCGTGGAGACGGGAGGGCTTCAGTCTCTCAGGACCCAGAGAATGGGCTTTCTCACACTGGGCTCTGTACAGACAGCCCCCCTCCCCACTGCCCGTTCCTCACTCACCCTGAAAGGAGGGGTCTCCATGGATAACATTCCTTTAAATGGTTACAGTCCACATCTATCAGAAGACCAGTTTGCACACTGGATAGTTTTACCCAGCACTTTCACAGTCTGCATTTAACCAGTGAACACATATTCTGGACGTACACCTTGAACGCCACAGGCTAAAACGCCTGTCAGAATTTTAATGCAGACGATCCCTTGGTTGGGGTGGCATGCTGGAGCAGTGGTTCCTCATAACTGCCATAACTGCATAACTTCCTCAAGCTGCCTCCTAACAAGAAGGTCCTGGGTTTGGTTCCGGGTCCTTTCTGTGTGGAGCTCGCACGCTCTCCCCATGTTCACGTGGGTTTTCACCGGGGGCTCCGGTTTCCTCCCACGGTCCAAAAGTGTGCAGGATAGATTGATGGGTGAGTCCAAATTGGCCCTGCGTGAGTGTGTGTCAGTGTGTGTGCTCTGAGATGTGTTGGCGACTGCCCAAAGCTTGTTTTCTGACTGCGCCCGGTGTTCCCGGGATAGGCTCCGGTCCCCCCCCCCCCCCCCCCCCCCCCCCCGCGACCCCAGTTGGGATTAAGCGGTTTCAGACAATAGATGGATGGATGGATCCCCAGGTTACGATGGTCTGTGTTATGATATTTCAGCTTTACCATGGATAAATGTTATTACGAGACATTTCACACTTTATTATAAAATAGCCTTTGTGTTAATGATTATGCCCGACTTTAGGCTAATGTAAGTGTTCTGAGCATGTTTAAGCTAGGCTAGGCTATGATGTTCGTTGGGTTAAGTGTACTGTATTAAAATGTATTTTCGCCTTATGATAGGTTTCTCAGAACGTAACCCCAACGTAAACCAGGAAGCGTCCGTATTGTCCTTTGTGTCATTGAATTTTATAGCCTTTAATTACATTGGGTTTCACCTGCATTCAGTGCACAGATTGGCTGTCAGCGTGTCTGCATAGGGTTACAAGACTGGGTTCTCTGCCTGTAACATCATTACTGGTATTCACATCTAAAATCTCTGAGAAAACGCATACGAGCCAGTTAGATTGAAAGAGGCTCGACTGTTAGTTTTGATGGAGGCCACAGCTTAGGGATATAGGGAGCAATGAGATTGATTAGACTGGAATTAGTGAGGTTTGTGGTTCACTGTTAGTGAAATAATAATGCCGCATCATGTGACCATGTAGCCAATCACAGGGCACGTGGGAGTGGTCTGTCAGTTCTTCAATAAAAGGCCCAGATGGGAGAGACCAGTGACCCTTGAATGAAAGTACGCAGGCTAAGTGGCCGTCATCGCTGTGCTCTGCTGTGTGTGAGAAGAAAACGTGAAGAGCAGTGTTCACTGGACACAGTCCAGACTTGGTGTTAGCATGCAGTGTGAGGGGTTTTCTCAGGCCATCTTGGTTCGGTTTGGTGATGTGCTGTTTTCCGAGTCCTGCCCTCAAACACACCAAACAGCACCGAGCGGATTTGATCACAGTAGGGTGTCCATTCATTTATCCATTCATTTTATTCATTCATTTATTTCATCCTGGAGGCAATATCCGTTTGTTTTTCCGTAATGTCCATGTAGGCTTTTATTTTTTTATTTTTTGTGGACTGGTTCTCAGAAACATAACAATGTGTGGCGGTCAACCTTAGATCACCCATGCTGGCATCTGAGCAAAATTCATACCAGCAGGGCACTTTTTGCCCATAACAACAGCTGAAAATGATCAAAGAGATCGTCGGCAAGGTGGGTGGTGGGGGAAGACAGGGAGGGGGGCGTGGGGGGAGGGGGGCGGAGCCCTCGGGAGGAGGTCTTGTACTACTGTGGGGCTCTAGAGCTTTCTCACGCTCCACATCCGACTGCTTGGGGGGCTCGCGTCGTGCCACAGTATCCACTGTTCCGCCGGACCCCTCTCCATGCTGTGGAGGGGCAGGCAAACTCAACAACGCCATGCCTCTGAGAAATAACGTGCTTGAAAACCTGGAGGGGTGGGCGGGCAGCCGGGTTTGGGGTGGGGGGACATTCACGTAATTATGAGAAAAGATCAGCAGCAGCGGGATATATCACATAACAAGGTTCTCACACAGATTATCTGGGATTGTTGACCGTCGGGGATGTGATTAGGTGCTCCAGTCTGGTCCTGAAGTGGACAGGATTTCTTGACTCGTGAGAAGCGGACCGGCGTTCTCCCCGCGTTCTCCCCACGTTCTCCCCACGTTCTCCCCGGGTGCTGCTTCTCGCCAAGGGCGTAGCACGGCGGCACGTGAAACGCTGTCCTCACCCACCACTGTCGGCATCAATCTGGCTAAGAACTTGTGTGACTGCAGACCGCTGCCTTTGATGTGGGTGACTAGAGTTGGTCTGGTTTACATATTCTCCTGTTTACCCGGCTCACCCTGCGGCCCTTGTAAACACAAACGTGTATTTGCTGTCGATTCGGATTACGCTCCCTTTCAGGTGGAGTGCTTTGTGAATGGCACACTGGAGTGACACCTCCTAGGGCTTGCACGGACAATCCTCATCCCTGTGATTCCGGGAATCCCTACGACCTGATTCGGGTGAAGGTCTAGTAGACTGGCTTTGTTTCCGGTATTGTTTTCATGGTGGAGTTTTACGTTATGCTGCAGACGTAAACAGTACAGGGATAGAGGGGGATAACATTGAGACACACATCCCACATCTCCCAGAAGATCGAAGCAGCTCTCCTGACACCCACGGAACATGTCAATCTGCTGTTCTGTAACGCTAAAACTTCGGCACTGTGGTCCTCCAGCCTTGCTCAACCCCCCCGACTTCTACCACCCTAAAATCAAAATCAGATGGGATGCCTGTTTAGACTTGTTATGAAAGCAATTTTCACAGTGGCGATTGTTTGATTGAAATTATTTTGAAACGGTTGCACTGTACCTAAGAAACGCGAATTGCCTGGAATTTATGACTTTGTTCTTATATATTAATTGATAGAGTGTGAGTCAACGATCTGACCCGAATCGTCTGCCGTTTCATCTCGCCGGCGGTTGGTGCAGACAGGTGCCCTGCCGGTTTCGTGGGTGAGTCTGCCGGCTGCCTCTGAGGAATGTGCCGTTCGGCGAGGCGGCCCTGTCCCGACAGGCACTGCCGATGGGGCGTGGTGCCATGTCAGGCTTCCCGCACTGCGTCCTGCGCTTTAGAACACGCCACATTCTGTGCTGCCTCACTGGCCACCCGCTTCGCTAAGGGACCCGCACCCAGCTGCCAAACCAGCATCTTAAAAGAAGAGCGAAGATGAACTTGAAGCTCAGGTAGCTTTTCGCAAGCTTTGATTTTTTTTTTGTCTTGTTTTGAGCGAGGATTCAAAGTCTGATTATGGCTTAAAAAAACAAGCACTCCTCTTGTAGGTCGGGACTTTATATTGCCTGTTTCTGCCAGAAAAAAATAACCCTGCGCGTGCTGCCACAGCATAATTAAAATAGAATACATCTAGAACTTTCTGCACCTAAAAAGATGCACAGTTTTATGTGCTTTCACCGGTGGCCAGCAGGGGTCTGCGGCTTCTCAGCACAGGTCAGCGCATAAGTCAAAGGTCAAAAGGGCAGAAGTTACAAAAAAACTCCAAGCTCAGTGACCGTAGCACATGAATCTGCGTCGTTCTTGCCCACAGTTACATCAGGATAATGACTCAATAGTGTGGAATATCTATGGTAGTCTATTCTATTCATGCATGACAGTATCTATGGTAGCCTACTGCTGTCCTGGCAGCTTCTGACATGGAGGAAATAAGCAAGTTCTTCTTATCTGTGTGCATGGGGGGTGTGTCTGTAGATGTCAGTTGTCAGTGTGGAACAAATGAGTCTGATGGGACCAAGTTTGGCGGAGGTGGCGGGGATCCGGCCACTGCGGTGACTGGCAGGAATCTTGCTGCCCGAGGGTTTGGCCGATGGCGAGCGGGTCGCGCCACCCT
The DNA here is from genome assembly GCF_023856365.1 of Brienomyrus brachyistius. Taxonomy (NCBI): domain Eukaryota; kingdom Metazoa; phylum Chordata; class Actinopteri; order Osteoglossiformes; family Mormyridae; genus Brienomyrus; species Brienomyrus brachyistius. Next base: position 5,478,989 of record NC_064553.1, read on the forward strand.
GTCTCCGGTGACGGGGAGCTGTCGGTCAGGAAACCCACAGGCCCATCTTGAGGAGCGCTCGCCCAGGGGGGAAGCGGGAAGCGCTCCGAGAGTCTGCGGGCCACTTATACGCGCAGAGAGCAGCCTCGCTATTCTCAGGCCACAATGGAAGCTGTCACGGGCCTCCGAGTGGCGGGGAGGGAGGCTCGACTGCACCCCAGGGCGGAACTCTCTGGAAAAGAAAACAGGCTGGCCTCATTTCCAGACTGACTGGAGTGCTGGCCGTGTGCCAGGGTCTTACCAGATTGTACGCAAACTGAGGAGCTCCCAGATAGTAAGTGTGGGGCTCATTATCGTCGCCGTAGGAACCGAAAAGGGAAGACACTGCCGGTTGTGGATGCTGGAGGGGGGAGTGAATCGTCTGTTATCCAAGGCGGTGGGAGATGGATGAAACTGGAGAGCTATGAATAGAACAGTGACTGCAGAGCCTTTGTCCATCAGGCCGGCGTATCTCGGCTTTGTCGTGCCTCTGATCCGGATCATACACTCCTCCCACGTTGCATAACATGTCTGGCAAGCTCGGACATTTCGGCAATCTCAAACTTCCGGACTGTCCATCCGTCCTCTGCGGCCCCCTACTCCGCTACAGCATCCCACTGATCGTGGGACCAATCCCGAGAATCAGAGCGCACGGCGTGGGGGGTGGGGGGCACGGGACCAGGGGCGGGTTTGCAGATAACTGTGTCACCCACTTGCCACCATGATGCCCCTATCAGTGGCTTCCTGGTTGTTTATCCTGCCGGGTTATTTGGGGCTACCGGGCTATTATAAGTATTACAAGGGGGGCGTGGCGGTTAGGGTTGACTGCCAAAACATATATATTCTTGTACGATTGGTATATACGAGCCCATACTGCAACGCAGATTTCGCTGCTTCATTTCGGTGCTTATTAAATGACAGCTGTCGATTTTAAATATTTGCCCTCTGGTGCTACGGAGAAGGAAGCAACACTGGAACACAATAAGATGAAATCTAAATGGTCTAATGTGTATTTCAGGCTAAAGGATTCTGATACCAGGACGCTGTTTTGTAAATCTACGTACTTTGGATTTAATTATATGTATATATTTAAGGTGTTAAGTCGTTTGGTGTTAAATTTTCGTAGTTGCCATGGGTTAGGTTTTATTTATTACATGAATTGAAGTGTTTTGTATTTATATTCATAGATTTAAGATGCAAAGTTAATATAGGCTTATTGTTCAAATTTGCTTTAGAGATAAAAAAAAAGCCATTCTTTAACGTTGTCAGCCTTAGTTTAACGTTTTCAGCCTTAGTTTAACGTTGTCAGCCTTAGTTTAACGTAGTTAGCCTTAGTTTAACGTTTTCAGCCTTAGTTTAATGTTGCCAGCCTTAGTTTAACGTTGTCAGCCTTAGTTTAACGTTGCCAGGCTTAGTTTAATGTTGTTAGCCTTAGTTTAATGTCGTCAGCCTTAGTTTAACGTCGTCAGCCTTAGTTTAACGTTGTCAGCCTTAGTTTAATGTCGTCAGCCTTAGTTTAACGTTGTCAGCCTTAGTTTAACGTTGTCAGCCTTAGTTTATCGTTGTCAGCCTTAGTTTAACGTTGTCAGCCTTATGCACTGTTTTGGCACCAGCACCGTTTTAGTACTGGTACCAGATAAAAACCCAGACGATACCCAAACATAGTGCCAGTAAAAGTTGTAGATTATTTTTCTTTAGTATCTTTGGATTGGTATATTTCGGGGTAAGGGGGCTGTTTGCACAAATGGTAAATAAAAAATCCTTTAATTTTATTTCAAATTCTGTGAACTGATCGCACAATGCTGTATCTTTCGATCCAGTTTTAATTTTACTGATGAAGTACAACGAGCATGAAAATGTCTCTTATCTTAACCTGTGTTTGCAAGGGCACTGACTCCAAAATCAGGTGACAGCTCCGCAGTGACAATTGTGACACTTTTTATATATTCTGTAGCTTTCCGGTGACCCCCCAAGTATTTTTCTCATGGCTTGGCAAGTAGAAGAACGTTACAAAGGACTGACAGAGCTTTGAATTTTTACATGATACTGTTGATGTTTTACATCTCAGACTCCAGCAAGACACCAATGAAAAGCTTTGTATTACAGGGGGCTGATTGGATTTCAGCAACTGCACTACCATGTTCCTACAGTAGAGGGCAGCAGTATTGTCACTGCAAACTTTATGGTCGTTTCAAAAATCGGAGGGCATTCAATGAAATAGCATTTGTCTGGGATTTTTGAAACAGCTTTACACATAAGACTAACTTTAAGAATAACTGTGCTGTACAAAACAGTGCAACTTCCAACCAAAGTTGAAAATAGTTGTAAACAACTGTAAATAACCTAACTCAGAATACTATAGTCAGTAATATTATTAATAGTATCACAAAAATTATATTTTATGAATCAAAATAAGATGTTATTTTCTCAATCAATAAAATTTTTTATACATAGTACTGTTAGTGGTCAAACTCTTTATTCTTTGTATTCTTCGCATATTTGCTATATGAAGCTTTGAACATCACTTCAGTTTGCCCTGACGTGTTAATACACATCTTTCTAAGCTGCAGCTGGAGTACGCCGTTTAATGCAGATATCGCATGACATCTTGGCTCTGTGTTACATCTAAGCAAGTCGATGAGGTTTTTCATGACTCTCCTCTGTGGAGCATAAACCAGCAGGAAGAGAATCATCAGAACTCCAGAATGCTGAAGGGAGCAACGAGGTGTGGTCATCAGTAAACAGAGAGGGGCGGGATTAGGGGGAGGATTGGGGGCGGGGCTAGGGGTGGGGTTAGGGGCAGGACTCGCATCTTCATTTGGGCCGGAGCATGAAGGGGCCCACTGTTCCAGTGCCCCTCTCTGATCCCTTACAGAACCCCCTGGGTTCGCTCCGAGTTTGTCACTTTTCCCATCCCACCTCCTTCTTTTTCTTGGCCCCCATTAGCATGTAGCACGAATGAAGCTGTGGGTGGGAAGGGGGGGGGGTGTAATTGTTAATGACTAAATGGCTATGGAGTCAGGCCCCCGGGAGCGGAATCCCCATCTGCCTGTGCAGGGCAGGGCAGACCTGCGCAGCCGAGTCCTCATTGTTATGCAACACCTCAGCCCGAGCCTCTGGCATGCCCCCCCCCTCCCTCCCTCTCTCTCTCGTGCTCTTGCTCTTGCTCGAGACAGTCAGAAACAGCAACAAGTGAGCGCCTTGCCGGCAGCCTGTCAGAGTGGAGCCAGCGCGGGCTGCGCACGAGGGGCCTCTCCGCTCCCCCTGTCCCTCGCTCGCTCTCTTCCTCTCCGCAACACCCTCGAAATGTTCAGCGTAATGTGCTTCCTCCGCAGATTCTTCAAGGTAAGGGCCTTCCTCGTCCTCTCTCTCCCTAGGATGAATGCTCTTTGTTTTTTCCAAACTTCTCCTCTCTGCCACCAAACCCAACTGGGAATTTGTGAAATGTGCTGGCAACCTGCAAAGAGAGTGAAGAGATGCTCTCCCTTTTCTTCTACTCTATCAACATATGTGTAGAAGGCTTTGGTCAAGCCTTGTCCAGCTGGGGGTCTTTTTCGGGTCTTGAAAGCGTGGTCATTTGAATGGTGAATGGTGCCTTGTGTTTTGGGAACCAGGTGACAGTCACTGTTCCTTGAGTTTGGTCGGAGTCTTTGCTTTTTCGCTCGGGGTCTTGTGATTCTTCTTCAGCTGGGAGCTTCTGATTACCTCCCAGCACCCCCTCCCCACCCACGACAGCGCCGGGGGCTGCACTGGGGATGGCGTGCCACCTCTGGTGACACCCCCCCGTTCGCATGCTCCTGCCCCTCATCCCTGCTCCCCCTTCCGGAGCCTTGCGTGCCAGTGCCACTTTCTGGATTGCCATGGTGATCGGCAAAGGCCCATCTGCTCTTGAGAGGAGAGGGTAACTTCAGAGTAGGGCACTGATATCCATGAAAATTAGTTAAGTGAGAACGCCTTTCCCCTTTTCTAGCCAAAAAGATATTTGCAGTCACTTGCTAAGGTTGTTCATCAAGAGATCCAGTTACGGTAGATGAGAGTTTCAGTGAGTGGGCTGCACCAGGATGGGATATGAGCTAACAGCTCACCGCATGTTCTCAAACGTCTATCCCTACTCAGGCTGCCAGTTGCCCGTTGTGCATCACGTAACGTTTAGAAGTTTGTTCTTTAGCAATCTGCTTTAGATAAGCCAACGGATTCGCATTCGTAGCCAGTGCCAGGTTGTGCAAACATAATCTGTGCTGTAGGTTTGTTGTTTCTCTGGTTGATTTGCCCCCCCCCCCCCATCCTGCAAATTTTTGGGAAACTTGCTCCAAGGCAGGGACTGGAGTGGAACGCATATGTATGCATGAATACAGCCTGGCCACAAGCTACACTGTAACTCCTATTGAAGGTGTTCGTTAACTAGTTCAATAAGTAAATCTTGGTGGTTGTTGGATGACTAGCTTGAGCAAATCCCCTGCAGGATTGATCAAATCATGGGCCCTGCCTTCTTCGTCATGGTCTATCAGGACTGCCAGGCCCTGCGCTTATGCATCAGCATACCAACATTATCCATTAATGCAACAGGCTCCTTCCACTCCCAGCTCGGCTCTGGTCTGCAGCCACTAGGGTGTGGCCAGGAATATCACCTGTTCGGTCCTCATATGTGCAGGATCCTAAGGAGCAGGTGGGAGTCGCTTGACATGTGACAGTCAGGTAACCACGGGTGTGGAGACAAGCCTAGTGGAGATTTAGCGAGGTTTTTAGCCGACTCATCCGAAGAGATGGGCTAGTATCACATTTGCGCTGCTGGATAGGATAATATTTAGTTAAATTGTTCTTATTAAGTGTACAAAAGCAGTTACGTGTCTTGGAATGCAGACTCTTAGTCATCTTGTTAATAGTCCAGTTCGTGAGTCATTACACCTCTTGTAGCCTCTTATTGCCCTCTGGCTTGGAAAAGGAGTTTCCTGGATCCAGGAGTCCCTAGGGTTTGAAAACCAACTTTGTTACTGTCGAGATGAAGGCGTCCTTTCCTACCCTTAAGCATCCTTCCCTGGACATCCATACGTCCATTAGTCGGTCTTCCATAACTGCATATCTAGTTCAAGTTTGCGGGAGGCTGCAGCCTATCCCAGGAAGTAGGACACGAGGAAGGGAACACCCTAGTAGGGATTCCAGAACATTGCAGGGCACGTCCTCACCAGCATTCCACTAACATTGTTACCCCAATTGTTATTAGCAGCTTCAGTTCTTCTCAGCTGCTGGTGCAACAGTGCTTCAGTCCTGTGGGGGGGCGGGTCGGTTTCTTGAGTTTCATTAATTTGTAGGTTTGGTGCATTTCTGGTAGGATGGAAGAGCATCTGAGCAGGTTTAACTGCCATCATCACCTTCAGATTGCTTTTGTGGTTGGGTGTCTCACGCCGACTCGTTTTTCAGATTCTCGCCCTAATGTTCCCTCCTACACTCTGCTAAGCAGTGTTCTCCAAAATGACCTTCTCCCCATCATACGTTCATCAGCACAACACGAGAAACACGACAGCCCTCACAGCCGGAGTGCGGTGTATCCCTGCGAACTGGAATGGGTCCAGGAAGCACTTAGATGTTTCCCTGTTTGTTCTCAGATTCGCTTTCTGCATGATGCCCTCTGCACGCTTCACACACCGGCCTCCCGCCAAGATCCAGCATGCTGTGGAGGAGTGTTTGTTTTGGGTCTCTTTGTCCCTACCTGCCATCGTAGCGTTATGCTTAGTCATGCCTGTAAATGCCTGACCGGGACGTGTGTGTGTGTGTGTGTGTGGGGGGGGGGTTATATATATATATATATATAAAAGTCTGTGCAATCAAAAAAAACTAAAAATACCAAAAATCATGCATTTTGTTTGGTTACTTATGGCTGACATTGGGGTGGCATATGGGTTAAGGTTGTCAATGTTGGGATGAGGGTTTTTCCCACAGAAATGAATGGACGGTCCCCACAAAGATATGTGTGAGTGTGGGAGGGAGAGAGCCGAAGACACAATTGCCGCCGTCCCTGCCACACCTTTGCGGGTTGCATGACACATGGGGTGGAGAAGGCGGGTCTTCACTTGCCGTGCTGAAAATCCAGACGTGTCATGTGTGCGGGCGGCTGCCGGTGGAGTAGGTGAATGGAATGCTTTGGAGAGTGGGTGTCACCAGGGGTGAGGATTATGCTGAAGAGTTTGTGTGGCGGTTCTCGCTAGCGTGTGCATGTACATGTGTGTGGGTGTGCATGTATACCAGGAATTGCCTGTACCAGGGGTATCGGCATCCAGGCTCTAGGTGTGGCCATGACCGTGGGGAAGGGGAATTCAGGCATCTCATGCTGCAGGGCTCGCCCCAGCAGTTGCTGGGGGGGTGGGGCAATAACAAGTGTGCTGGGGGTTGGGGGAAGACAGTGACACATGCCAGGGGGTGTGGATAGATGCATCACCCCCTAATTCATTAAAGTTTCATTAAAGCTTGACAAACCAGTGCTTTTGTTTACTAAAAAAAATTGAGAATATCTGGCCATCCTATCTAGTCAGGTGATATCCAGCACACTGAACCTTCACAGCCCTTTAGCTCCTCCCATATTCTGGCCTTTTCTGTTGCCACAGCCACAGCAGAGCACGCGTTCTCATTTGCTGGTGATTTATAATTCTTTCCCTACCCTAGGGAGGGCGGAGAGAAATTCAATTGTCTTTATTTGGCAAGGTTGAGCTTTGGATTAAGTTAACTTTTAATTTAGCTAATAGCACATTTTCTTAAAACTGATTATTACTGATCTTATCTGATGGTAGTTGGATATTATGTTGTAAAATTACTTCAGGCTGCCGTGACCCTTCTGAGTGTAAGTTTTTTATTACCTTACCGGCCTCACCCTGGTCCCAGTCTCTGTCTAGAAGCAGAAACGAAAAATGCAAGATGGTTCACTGATGTTCAGTGTGATCTGGTCACATGCTTGCTTGGCATTATAGTGGAAAATGGGTTTAACTCAGTGAGGTGGCACCGGGCAAAACAGGGATGCAAGGCTGTGTTTATGGAGTAGAGCAAGCCAAGGCTACCGGGTCTCTGGGTAGGAATGTCTGGCAGTGTCATTTCTGTTGAAGTGTGATGTGAAGAAAATCAGGTTTCCTTCACTCATGTACAGTTCACCCTTCTGCATTTAGTGACTCATAAATGCATAAAATACGTGTATTGGAGGATGCCAGGTATGGTTATGGCGGTTTCCAACGTGATATTTCATAGTGATCTTACTGTCCCATGTTTCTCCAACGGGACCAAAATATTTTGTATGTTTTTTCCATATCACAGGGGAGCCTCTAAACCCCGCAATGTGGAACGGTTGACTGCCTTTACTCTGGATGTGGAAGGGTTGACTGCTTTTACTCTGGATGTGGAAGGGTTGACTGCCTTTACTCTGGATGTGGAAGGGTTGACTGCTTTTACTCTGGATGTGGAAGGGTTGACTGCCTTTACTCTGGATGTGGAAGGGTTGACTGCTTTTACTCTGGATGTGGAAGGGTTGACTGCCTTTACTCTAGATGTGGAAGGGTTGACTGCCTTTACTCTGGATGTGGAAGGGTTGACTGCTTTTACTCTGGATGTGGAAGGTTTGACTGCTTTTACTCTGGATGTGGAAGGGTTGACTGCTTTTACTCTGGATGTGGAAGGGTTGACTGCTTTTACTCTGGATGTGGAAGGGTTGACTGCTTTTACTCTGGATGTGGAAGGGTTGACTGCCTTTACTCTGGATGTGGAAGGGTTGACTGCTTTTACTCTGGGCAGCACAGTACCTCGTTGAGTAGCGATGGTGCCACTTACCTTGAGGATTCCTCATTCCTTTTTATTTGCACAAGTACTGGCAGTTGGGGGTTAACGCTTTGCTCAAGGGCCCACAGACATGTGACTGTTCTGCTCAGGCTGGGGAGTGAGACCAGCAATCTTCCAGTCAAAGACAAACAGATTTGGCTCACTGAGCCACTCACCGCCAACCACTCACTTGGGGTTTGTTAGGATAATTGGCATCTTTAAATGGCCCTTAAAGGGTGTATGCATCTACATTCCCCGTGATGGCCTGTTTAGGGTTTATGCCAACGTTGTGCTCTACTGGGATAGATTTCAGGTTCTTACCTGATCCTACTCTGAAAAAGTAGTTGGGAGATTAACTCATTAAGTACCCCAATACTGAGCTACTATTTTCAGTTTCCCATTTTGGAAAGCTTGAGGCGCGGGATTCCCACAAGAACAAAAACGTTGCCAGTTCAGACGGAGGTTGAGGGAGGAGCTCGGTAATTGCATCTAACCGAACTTGAATTTCCTCGCTGAGGTATCCGGTGTAAGTGACAAGCCGGTGAAAGTTTTAAGGTTATAAGTGACTCGAAGATGTCAGGTAAGCCATTGAAGGTTATAACATGACAGCATAAAAGTCATTTGGTGTTGGAGTTCACTGTGCCTTGTCTGCGTCTAGTGTGGTAGATGGGGAGAACAGATAAGCTTGGGTGCCTCCTGTACTGACTGCCCTTTCTAGGAACACTGCTTCAGGGCTTGGATAATGAACTCAGGGGGGAATCACTACATCAACTGTTTCCCACAAAGATATCTGCTCACATGGTGAAAGGCAAAGCTTGTCTCTAGGTTGCCCTTGTTTGCAGTCGCCGTGAGTGTGTTCAGCAAGAGCGCGAATTGCTTGCTGCTGGCTCATGGTGGAGATCCTCACTTTTAACTCACCCCCCGGTAATACACGGCATCCCATCGGGGCGGGGGGCAGATAACCCACCCTGGTTTTGGAGTGGGGCGTGTGAGAAGGTGAAGCCGGGAAGATGGGGAAGCTCATTAGTGGATCACTTAATATGGACGGTACTTGATTACATAATTGGTGCCAGACGTGAAGGTCTCCAGAAGGAGTCCGGTTCTAAGAAAGATACAGAGCATGTTTAGACAAGAAGCTAAGATGCATCTCTCTGCTTCAACCCTCTACTTGGCTGTCTTCCCTACACTAGAAGAGCATCATGAAATATGTGTGGTGGCTTTAACAATAAATGTGGACACTGTGTCAAAGGGACTAGGCAGGAGGCAACAGATTTGTTAGAAATATTTCCATCTTAATGGATCTCTTGGGATGGGGCAGGGTTGTGACAGAACAACACATGTAAACACAAAGTCTAGTATCTGGGATGGCAAAAACAAAAAAAGGAAAGTAAACAAATGCTGAACAGGCAATGAAATGCACATGTGGAGATTTCTGGTCTTGTGTTTGGTATTAGCTTGGGTCTCTGGGTTACTGGAGAGGCGATTTATAAAACGGATCACACCAATATAAGCATTATTCAGAGCATGGGGGCAGGTGTTCCACAGATCTACAGGTGCTCTCTGGTGATGGCTAAACTTACCCCGAGGTTCCTCTCTCTGTGACTTTACACCAGCTAACCCCCTTCTGCTTCTGGCTGGGTTGGTCCCACCAGGCTAAGCTAACCCTTTCTTGTGCAATTCATCAGACAGTAGACGGCCTTCTTCACTGAGTCCGTGCTCAAGATTACCACTCGGAATGCGGCCGTGTGCAAAGGCTGTGATGTAAACAGCTAATGACGAATGTTTGGGAACTTTACTAATCCAGTTATCTGATTCCACCAAAAATAAGAAGCCCTGTTCTCCCCTGGGCCTTGTGAAAAACAGGTCGACCAGTTAGTCTGGAATTGTGAAGATAATACATGGAGGTCTGGCCGGGATCTAGCTGTTGTTATTTTTAGTGAGAGTTTTGCGAGGGCTCAGTGTGACAAAGGGCCGTCTATGTCCGAGCCATGTTGCTTTTACTGTCGCCTTTGGGCGGCGTAATGGATCATCTGAATGGAACGGTAGACTCACGGAGTTTCCGGTGGGAATTGCAACTATGGGATGTCACCACTGGGATGACACATCACCTCATTGTGTTTGTGCCTCTGTTGGTAACTCCACAATGTGTGAATCCGTGTTTGAGTGTGTGTACATGTACATTCATGGGTGAGGCTGCATGTGGCATGTGCAGCTGTAGGCCGCCTTCCATGTTGAAGAAGCACAGAATTCAGCGAATGCGTAGAATGCAGATTTGTCGCTAAGTTGATGAGCTCGTTCTTGATGTTCTTCTACTTACCACAACATTCGCTTAATCACTCAAAAAACACTCTATTGCTTGTACACGTGTGGATGAATGTGTTTGAGCTGTGCAGAATCTGTTTTTTTTGGGGGGTTTTCCGGACCACTGTGCAAGAACAAGTGTGGCACTTGTTTGAACTTGGTTGAGGTCATTGTAGACACCCAGTGGAAAACATTAACAGAGGGAGACAATTAGGAAGAAATCTCCCCTGTGTAGGACCACGTGACCACTGAGGTTCCTCAGCATCTTTTCAACAGAAGGAAGAGAACGATGATAGAAATGTGTAAAAAAAAAAAGATAAAAAACGCAAGAATGTGATCTCCAGGTGACAATATAAAAACCACTGACAATTTGTAGGACACATTTATAATTTCCATCTATTTCCAAAATGATATAATTGTTTCTTCTTTTGCTCAGAAAGTTAAGCTTCTAAAAACCCAAACAATCAGTTTTTTGTCCCAGTGCGTGTAACACCGTGCCTTCGAATACTTATGAAATGATTATTATTAACAAAATAAGCTTCCATTTGACATGCCCAGCAACCGTGTGGAGTCAGTGATCTTTGCTTTGAGAAGCGTGGCTATTTTCTCCTACCTTCACTCTGTGTGGCATTTACATGTACTCCCTGTGTCATGCAGAGTTCCTGTCCCAGTCTGAAGACATGCAGTCAGGCTAACTAACATCTCTAAGTACTCATAGTGCATAGACGTGAGTTTGTGGCTTTTGATGAACTGGCCTAGGGTCCCCCAACCTTGTACTGTATGGTACCCCAACCTTGTCAGATACCCCAACCTTGTGCTTACTGGGATCCTCCAGGGAGAATAAGCAGCTGGTAGATGCATGGATGGCTTTGAGAAGTCTCAGTAGTCTATATGATACTTCTTTGGCATGACCAGATACTTGTTCTCCTATTAAAGTTTTGGAGTTGTTGAAAGTTGACCTCACACAGGTCACATCTGCTCATTTGGAGTTACTAGGCTTTTATGCTGGGGTTAGACATTCTCCGTATTATATACTGAGGTGCCAGAACAGCTGTTGAAAGCTGCGTGAAGAGTCAATGCGCCTTATTTACCATTTGGACCTTGCATGCTGGGATGAGTATTGATTTTCATGATCTTGTTTGGAACAGGGCCATGTGTTTTAAATCAGCTGTGCATGCGTCTGCTGGTTCTAGCACTATATTTACTCTGCTTGTACCACGTTGGTCCTGAGTGCATCTCTGTCTGGAAAGTGTAGAAGTAGGAGTGGATCTGAAGCTAAGACAGATGAACTCCAGGGTAGTGTTTGTTAGCATAGCGACATCAACCTTTGTTCCTACATCCCGGCACAGTCCTCTGCTCCTCACCGTTGCGACAGTCCATTCTGCCTTGTGTTTTTGTTCCCCCCCACCCCCCACCATGCTGGAAGACTTCCCTCGAGGGATGAGCTCATGCAGACGACTCCAGAACTAGCACAGATCCCCCTTGGCTTGTGTGTAGCGATCAAAACCGTATGCTTTAGCCATGCCTGTTGATAGTGCTAAAGGGGCCAGCTCATGTCCTCTTTGGCCCGGAGGCAGGGAGAATGCATTCAGAGTAGCTCAAAAAGAAAACTGATGGCATGGCAGCACCCATATCTGCAGTGTACCAACCCTGCTAGATCACAGCAGCCCAACAGATCAGTGCTATTTGTCTTACTGGCCTGAAGACATCACAGCTCTCTTATGCCGATATGGACACCCTGGTTTTCCAACTTGAGCTTTAGAATTATCCTGTGAGCTCGCTTCTGGTACCAAGTCTACGAACATTACCATGTGGGGACATTCAAAGAGGGCTTTATTCCTCACTAGAAAACGTCTTTTGCCTCCTCCTGCTATAGCATTCTCAAAAAATCAGGACAGGCCCTGCAAAATCCACCACACTCCTGCTATGAGATCATGTTGGTGAAGAGCCCTCATTTTTGTTGGATGCCTTAGCCATGGAAGCAACATCTGTAGACACATAGAGACTTCACACTTCTCAGCCTTCCCTCATGCCAGCTTGGGGTTTCCAACCTAAAACTGATGATCACAAGCATAGCATTGTTAAATTCTGTGAATACAGAGCTTGATGATGACCCAACATTCAAGAATTGCGTGGGTGTGAAGAGTCGTATGGACTCAAGGAGACTGGAAGGATTAGTGTTGGTTTTCCAAACTGCTGGTTATTCTTTACTTTTGGCTTGTCCCACAAGTGCTTGGAATGCTGTCTGAGTGGAATTAATGTGAAGATAATGCATGGAAGTTTGGCTAGCAGCTCCTAGCTGTCGTTAAAGTTCATTACCTGTTGTCATGACCTAATGTCAAGATGGTGGGGCTTGGCTGGCATTGGAAAGAAAGCTGTTGTGACTTTGTTTCTCATTGACTCCCTGTGTACTTTACAAATATATTTGCACCGTCGTTCCTTGTTTGCACTATGGGTACAGTCTTGCACTGTCTTGTTTTTTGCACTATATACTTGTTTTACTGCACTTTACCTACCTTGCTGCTCTATGCAAAAGAATTTCCCCCTAGGATCAATGAAGTTCAACTTATGTTAGAAAATGAGCAGGAAGAAATTCAGCACTTGGTCCAACATTCTGCTTGGTGAATGAGTGACACACCTTGCCCTCTAAGAAGCAAACAATCCTGAAATGCTGACGAACAGGACAAACACTAATTCACTGAATTAGCCTCTCCTGTGACACATAAAATAGGGACTAGCAGGGCTATTGGTTAACAGATAAAAACAGGCCTGTCAGAAGATGCTGTTGAGTAATTTTGACTTGAACACACCTGCAGGCACTAACATTTATCCTAGTACTAACCTTGACTGATGCTTTAAGGTGTTTTTCTTGGTGGGGGGGGGGGAGAACTCTGCTTTGTTTTCTTGTTTCCTAGCTATAATTCCGATGAAAATTAGTTGGCTGCATTTCATGGAATTGTGCTAAGCAACAAAAGCAAACCAATCTTAAATATTGCACATAATGTGATGTCTAAATAGTTTCTTGGTTTCATCACACTGATTTAGGCCTAAGGCTGGATTTCTGGAATGATCCTTCGGAATGAGAACTTTTTTTGTGATCTTTCACAGTATTTTGCTGTAGTACTTTTATAGATTTATTTTTGGACTTTTTCTGTTGGTTTCCCTTTAGAATAAAAAAATCTGCATCAATGTAAAGGTGTGTTACACTACATCAGATTTAATTCTAAATCTGATTAAGTAATGCTGGCTTTAGTTGAAGGGGAAGCTGCCATCTGTCAGTATGATGGATGTTGTTCTGAAAGTTCAGCCTGCGGTGGGTGGGGCTTGAAGCCTCCTGTCCCATGCCTCATTGATTCTCATCCTCTGATGGACACGCCCCCCGTCCCGCCTCAAATTCATGTGCCTATCAGATTCCATATGATCCCTGCAGACACCCAGATTTGTCCCAATACTCATGAGGGCCATTGGAGCCCCCTGTCAATGTTGATACATGCAAATGAAAGCAAGTCCCAGGGGCAAATACAGGGGGGCGGGGCCTTAGGAGCACTGAAAGCTAATTGGCTCCTGGAGTACTCCCTCCACTGTCACTCACCGATTCAAAATATATCATTGCCTTATGATAAAGATGGTCTTTCTGTGTATTTTATGGCCATTAATAAATCTTAGAATCGTCCTACTTCGTGGCACTAAGACCCTCCAGGGCCCTTTGTATGTGGACATGAAAAAAAGCCTGCATCTTTTTTGTAGAGTGTTTTCCTAGTAAGCACAGCGTGGCCTCAGCACTGCGTCGTTCCCGCTGGCCTGAAGTCAGCCCTTTCTATCCTTTCCGTGATCTTCGCTAGGCTGTAGCTGTCCGACTGCATTAGTGACTCGGTTAGCCTGCTCCAAATGTGACACCAGCGCAAAGCTATTTAAGCTGCTAAGCTGTTGGGGTGCTGAGCTGTACTTAAGACTGAGAAATGAGCCTTGTTTCTGAATGAGCCTGCAGCAGGGAGCTGTCATATGACAATGAGCTTTTTTCTCCCTACTCAGTCAAACACTGCAAAAATTCACTAATCTGTTGCACCCTCCCCCGGGAATAATTCCCACGTAGTTAGTCCGAAATCAGTCAGGACCTTCGTTCATTTTCGTTCGGGATTGTGCAAACTTGCAGATAGATACATTCGCTTAATGTATTTCTGGGTAGCTGGGTTCATCGCTGTCACCTGCAGCCCCAGCTTGCCCAGTGAGGTGCCTGCGGGGCAGGCAGGCACAGGCGGGACGCCTTCCAGCACCGTTTGGAAAACATAAAACAGGGATTTTCACCAAGGCCCTATTTCTGAGTCGTGTTTACATTCCCCCCACGGATACCAGCAGGAGCAACCTGCCAAGCTCCGCACACTGCCCCTCTGAGCAATTTACTGCCCTTCTTGGCTGGTGGCACTCCGGACTTTTTTTTTAACCCCCCCCCCCTCCCCTCCCCAGTGTAAAAAAATGTATTACAATAAGGAACTGGGTCTGTTTTCGCGATGTTGCTCATTGGCTTTTAAGGGAATTCTGGGATATTGACTATGCCATGCAAGAAGGGATGGGGTGGGCACCTGACCATGCCACCCCAGTCAAACCAGTCTGCTTAGTGTTCTCTTTCATGTGAAGGATGGGCCAGATCCTTAGGATTAGCCAGCCTGGCCCAGGAGAAACCAGAGGTGGGTCTTCCCCATTTTCTCCCCTCACCTCCCCCAGCCCTACGGCAACGGTGTGTGCAGCAAGCCTCGACAGGTACCCAGGGGGCCCCACTGCTGTTTCTGAGGATGACCCCCCCCCCATGCCTGTCATGTATTCAGAATCGGTAGAGAGAGAGAGAAACAAGGATTGAGGAGGTGGGGGAGGAGCTGGTGGGGTGGCTGACTGGCTGTAGAGGAGGCGTCGGCTGCCGGTTCTGTCTGTGAATCATGGGAATCGTACTCAGCTGGGTCCTGCCTGGTGGTCCCGCGAAGGTGACTGGCATCTGGATAGTGAGTATGATCCAGGGTAGATTATGAGGGTGAGGTACTAATGTAACTCCCTCTTTACTTATCGGTGTGTTGTTACACTTTCAGCGCTACCCCCGCAAGGCTTAATGCAGAACCAAACGTGTCCCGAGAAGCTCGTAACTTCTTACACTTCTTAAAACAGCGATTTTATCCTGGGGGCACGTGCGCGTGTGCATCTTACCAGGAAGTAGATCTACAGAAAGTACAGAGAGGTGAAAAGGGGCTATTATCAAGCTGGATAGTTTAGTTTCGCAAACAGCGCGACGGGCTGTCTGCAGGGAAGAGGACGCATTCCTGTGATGTAATTATCATGCCAAACCTGTTGTGCACACAAACATATTACTTTGCCAGTTATATAAATGGATCAAGTGTAAAAAAAATGTGAACAATCCATCTGCTTTTGATTTTTTTCAAATCTAGGTACTTGTATTAACAAAGCAAAAAGTGATTATGAATATCAGAAAAGACCCCTTAAAAGAATATTGTATCTTCTCAAAGTGTGCATAATGCTTAGCATCTTTGATCCAGTGTCCGTGTGTTGGAGGGAAAAGGTCTCTTCCTTTAGCTACAACATCAGCCTGAGACTTACTTAGATTAACATTCTGAGGAGGTACTTCATATATTGCTATGGATTCAAAAGAGGTGATTAATTGCCCGCATATTTTTGTTTCAACGATTAAACCCCCAAAATTGAATAATTACGGACTCAACCAGATGCTTCTATTTAGTTTTTTTTTTTTCAATGTTTATTCATTAAGATCCTTTAATGAGATTGAGAAGATAGATTGGGAAGATGTGGTCCAAGTCATATATGTTTTCATTGTTTTTGTTTGTGTCTGTGTGTCCTGTGTAGGCCCCGGAAACCCCTGAGGACACTGCAAATGACTCTGAACACTCACAGGAGCGGGAGCCTCATGAGTGGAGTGACCTGGGCCAGGAGACCACGGAGGAGTTCTTCGACACACAGTCATGCCACAGCGACGCCTTCTCAGACCTCAGCCCGGACAGCGAGGGCTCCTCCGTGCTGCTTGGCGGACAGGGATTTCACGAGGGCGAGCCCGGGGAGAGAGGCTCTGATGGGGGACACATCATTCCGGAAAGCATGAAGGAGGAGTCTTCTATGGACAGCCTTTGCCATGACCTCTCCTCGCAGTGTGCTAGTGACCAGCTACTTGGTGCTCTGGAGTTAGCCAATCCTTCTGGAACACAAGAGGCCTTAAAAAGTGAGAGAACTTTGATTCGGGAAGCTGGACTTCCTCCCTCTTCGAAATCGCAAGTTCCAGAGACATTGTACCAACCTCCTGAGAAAGAGAATTACAGCACGACAGACTCAGAGTGTGGACCCACTGAAATAAGAGCCACTCATGGACTCTTGCCTCACGCCGAGGTGCGCCCGTTGCAGGAATTTGCCGGAACGGGGCCTTCCCATTCTGCCTCCTTTTATGGGATGGGTGGTCTCATTCGTGTTGAGGAGGAAGAACAACGGCAGAGCTGCTCAGGTTCTCAGGAGGACCACCTGTCAGAGGACACCTTAGGGATTCCGCAGCCACTTTCTGGCCTTCTGGAGTGCCTGACTGATGATGGAGAGGACCACAGTGCAGGGGAGGCAAGGATGACCTCTGATACTGGCCTCCGAAATTGCAACAAAGAACATCTTTTGGATGGCCAATCTGAAATGTGTGCCCATATGTTGACTGGCAATGAATTTCAACTTGGCACAAATGCTTATACACAGCTTTGTACTGTAGAGACTGTTCTGGAAACACAGTCTAACACTAATGTCCCTGTAGATTCTGACGCTGTGGTAACATTTTTACAAGATCAGATAGACCGTGGTACTGGTATACAGCTTGGTAATGAGGACAGTGATTTAGAAACCAAGGCTATTGCTAATGTCTGTGTGAACTCTGCCGCTGAGCACATTTTTATGGTGGATCAGACAGCCGTACGAGAGAACGGTAAAGACGATGTTGTAGAAACACTGCAGAACACTGGCACCGAGGATGATGTGACCAAGGATGATGTTTTAAAAAGTCATTTACAGTCTGGGACTGAGGGAAATGTTGCAATTGACCAGACAGAGAGTAGCACTGGTATAAAGCCTGATAATGAAGAGCAGGTTTTAGAAACCCAGGACACTGAAATCAATGATGGTTTCGGAAGTGAACCACACAGTAACACCTGTGCACAGTTTGACCCTGAGAAAACTGTGTTAGAAGCCATTTCCCACAGCTTTGTGGCTGCACAGTCTGGGCCTGAGAAGGATGTTATAGAGACTGAATCATCCTCTGCTGCAGTCATACTATCTGGTACTGATGACAGACTCTTAGAAACCCAACCCAGTGGTAGTGTCTGTGTACAAAGTAGCACTGAGGAAGATCAAAATGACCCTAATAGCTGGATTCAGTCTAGAACTGAGGGGAAGGTTCTACTAACCCAGATGGACACAGACTGTCACATGCAGCTTGATGTAGAGGAGGATGCTTTAGGAACACTGCAGGACTTGGACACAATGGATGATGGTAACAAGGAGGATATTTCAGAAAGCTGCAGTGACACCTGTGCAACTGATATTGAGGAAACCGCATCAAAAACTGTTTCTCTCTTTGAGTTTCCTATACAATTTGATCCTGAGAAGGATATGTTAGAGACTGAATCGTGCTCCAGTGCACATAAACTAGCCGATACTGATGATAGACTCTTAGAAACTCCACCCAGTTGCAATGTCTATGTAGAGTGTAGCACTCAAGAAGATCACAATGACCCTAGTAGCTGTATTTTGTCTAGAACTGAGGAGAAAGTTCTACAAACCCAGGTGGACACAGGCAGTAAGATACAGTGTGATATGGAGGAAGATGGTTTAGGAGCAGTGCAGGACACAGACAGCAGTGTGCAGTGTGGTGCAGAAGGGGCTCTTTCAGAAAGTAAGTGCTGCGTAAACATCTGTTTAAATTCTGAGGGTGGGGATAGAGTTTCAGAAGACCAACCTAATGTGAATGTCTCTGTATTATCTAGTCCAGAGGAGCCCCACCCTACAGTCGAGGTGTCATTGTCTGTGGAGGGAGACGTTTTAGAAAGTCAGGTCTACATAGCAGCATATTCACAGTCTGGGACTCAGAAAAATGCTTTATGTGACCAGACAGACACCAGCAACGGTATACAGCCTGATGATGAGGGGAAGATTTTAGAAATAGTCCAGGACACTGAATCTAAGGATGGTGTTACAAAGGGAAATGTTTTGGAAAGTTGGCCCTGTAATAACACTTATGCACAGTGTGACACTGTGTTAGAAACTCTCCCCTACTCTAATGTATCTACACATTCTGAGAATGATGTTTTAGGCGCTGAACCATGCTCCGATGCACATACGCCAGCAGATATAGAGGACAAGCTGTTAGAAACCCAACCCAGTATTAATGTTTGTGTACACTGTAGCACTGATGAAGATCAGAGGGACTCTAGATGTTTTCATCAGCTGAGCACTGAGGAGGACCTCTGTGCCTATTCACAGTCTGCTACCAAAGACGAAGTTTTAAAGCATCCGAAACTGTCCCCCGCTAACAGCAATATGGCATCCTGCGCTGAGGAAGATGTTTCAGAATTTCAGATCAGCACGAACTATATGCTGTCTGATACTGGGCAGCATGTTTTAGAAACACTGAAAGAGACCGACGGCCGAGTTCAGTGTGTTAATGAGGGGGTTGTATTGGAGAATCGGTCCCACATTAACAGCCCTATAAACTGTGAATCCGGGGATGACGTTTCTGACAGTCACCCTAACGTGAATATCTCAGTAATACCTGGTCCTGAGGAGCCCCACTCTAGGTCAATTGAACCATCATCTACGGAGGGAGATGTTTGGACTTGTAACGAGAGCGATGTTTCACAAAGCCAGGCTAGGGTTAATGCCCGTATGCAGTCCAGAGCTGAGGATTGGTTTTCAGAAGACCAGACAGATGCTCAGCATCAGAGGAAAGAGAATGTTGTCAAGGCACTACAGGACACTGAAACCAAGGATGATGTGATGAAGGAGGACGTTTCAGAAAGTGGGTTTCAAGTAAGAACACTGCCTTTTGGGGCCGAGGGATTTGGTATAAGCGACCTGACAGACATAATAACTGGTGTAAAGCCTGATATTGATGAGAACGTTTTAGAAAAAGTTCAAGACAGTGAAGCCGTGAATGATGTTACCAAGACAGAGGTTTTAGAACGTTGGTCCCTTAACGAAGCCTGTCCACAGTCTAACGCTACGGAAACTATGTTACAAACTGTTCCCTACTGCATGGTATCTGCACAGTCTGGGCCTGAGAAGGATGTTATAGAGACTGAACTATCCTGTGACGCAGGCATACTAGCTGTTAATGGTGACACATGCTTAGAAACACAACCCAATGGCAATGTCTGCATACAATGTGTTACTGAAGAAGACCAGGAAAGACCGAGTAGCTGCATACAGTCTAGAACTGAGGAGAAAGTTCTACAAACCCAGATGGAAGCAGATAGTTACATACAGTCTGATATGGAGGAGGATGCGTTAGGAACAGTGCAGGACTTGGACTGGAAAGATGATGTTAACAAGTATGTTTCAGAAAGTTGCAATGACACCTGTGCACAGATTACCACTGAGGAGACTGTGTTAGAAACTGTTTCTCATGCCAATATTTCTACACAGTCTGGTCCTGGGAAGGATAGTTTAGAGACTGAAATGGATCTATCCTGTGATGCAGTTTTACTAGCTGGTATTGATGACAAACTCTTAAAAACTCACCCAGATGGTAATGTTTTAAGGACTGAATCATATTCTGATGCACATATACTTGCTGGTGCTAAGGACTACATCTTAGAAACCCAACTGAATCACAAAGTACTTGACACAAAGGAAGATTTTCTGGACTCCAGTAAATGTTCAGCAAAAGTTCCTAGTATTGGGGAAGATGTCTCACAGACCCAGTCTCTTTATAATGCACCTACTGAAGTCTTTGAAGCCCAACCTTTCTGTAATGTGTTTGGGACTGAGGAGCTGATCGAGGAATGCCTGCCCACCTCCCACAACAACCATGGGGTCATTTTATCAAATGGCTTGCGGCTGGATGACATCCTCGGGTGGAGATCAGAGACCTTGCCGGGAGATGAACAGGGAGAGTTTCATATCTCTTCAGAGGATGCAGGCAGTATTGATTCTGTTCCGCAAAACCACTTGGATACAAACTTCCATAACCTCACAGACCTGCAAACAGAGTTTGGAGAGACTGCTTATGGAGATGGGTTTCATAGCATAACAAATAAAGAGGTGTCCGTTATTTCTGCAGTTGGCCTGGATGAAGTTAATTTTGAATTATCTGCTGACCCCCAGTTGGACAAAGTGAAGCAATGTATTATGGGTGATTCTGAAGAAATGTCTGAATCAGGGCAGCCATCAACTGAAATGCAGATCAGCACTAATAACCTGGAGTCCAGCTGTGAGACTGACTTTGCCCCTGATGTGGAGTCCCCTTGTGAGGATATCTCCAGAGCTTGTGATTCAGGTTTTGATGAAGTTCCTGAGTGGAGGACGGACATTGAATTAGGCACCAGTTCCCAGCTTGAGGAGCTGGAATGGAACCACACTTCTGAGAGTCACAGTGTTGAGAAAAGTCCTGCAGGATCCGAGTGGCACTCCAGCAACACGAAGCCTGCTTCAAATCTTCTCGATTCTTTGGTACGAGTTCCCAAGGAGACAGAGCACAGAAGTGCCAGCAGACCTGTGGATGTGTTTTCAGGCAAGGGGGCTGATGCTGTTTCCTCAGAAAGCCTCCAGAGTCAGCCGGAAGCCTTTGGTCAGCACCCCTTGCTGGAGAACCTTGCTTTAGTGGTCTTCACCAGTCCCACTGACCTGGAAAATGAGCCCCACTGGGTCCAGCAAGGTTCAGAGTGGCGATTGATTGTTGACGACTTCAAGCACTGTGACTGTTCTGAAGAGGAGGAGCAGGGTGGGCATGGGCAAAAAACTGGGGTGAGGACCACAGATGCTGTTGGTGATGACCCCCCCTTCAATGGCTTGGCCCCTCCCTCGCAGGAAGTTGCACCGAGGAATTATGAGATAAGCTCGGGGTCCAAGCTTGAACCACATAACTCTATGAGCAGCAAAATCAAGGGGCTATTTCATGAACACCTAGATCCAGAGAGGTTTGAGGATAAAGGGCTTAAATCCTTTGTGAGTCATTCGAAAATGATAGGAATATCTGATGACACAAGAGAAAAGACAGGAAAAGATCAGATGGCCGATAGACGCAGATATTCAGTAGGTTATCATACTGTCCCTGAGACAGAACATTGGTCCTCTTCACAGTCACTACTGGACGAGACAGATTTGTATGAACGACCAGAGAACAATTTAAATTTATTGTCAGGCGGTAATCTAGAGCCCATTCTAGAATGGGATCATTATCAAGAAAATTCCTTTGCGTTGGAAGATAAAAGCAGTGTGAAGGAAAGGGAGGAGCAGCAGATGCCTGTTATGGGGTCTGCTTTGAAGGATTTGAAGATTGCCACAAGTCACGTTGATACCCCCCCTCCCCTTACTGTCTGTTCACCCTCCACAACTGAGAGCAAGGAAGACTCACCTGACAAAGTCACACAGCATCTGCCTGGTTCCAGTTCTACCCCTGCTCTGGACTCCAGTGAGGCCAATACCCTGTTAGCCAATGAAAAGGCAGAGAACAAAAGCTGCTATATTCCCAATACGGCATCCCAGTACCAGGACAATCTTAACACGAGCAGAGGAATCGAAACAGAAGATGGCCTTTTATCCCATGTTGGGAACAGCTCAAGTCTTCAAAATTCAGTGAAGAGTAAAGCATCTAAGGTTAGCACTGCCAACAAAGCCTCAAAGTTCTTCAATAGGATCCCATCATTCAGGAAGGGAAAAACTTCTGCAAGGGAGAGCAAGAGTTATAAAGGGGAGCAACCAGGCAGGAATTCACAAGATGAAAGTGTGGAGAGGATAAAGTGTCCCCCTCTCTACCAGACTTACCTATCCCAGAGTACCTACCACCTAAGAGAAGTGGGTGAGCCAGGTAAAAACTCAGATAATGATGTCTTTGAGAATGTAGTTCCCCCTAGAAGCAGTTTTGGGAGGAGATTTTCTGAAACCAGCAGTAGGATTGATGAAGAAGTCTTTATCCCATCCATGGCATGCCTTCGACACCCTAGCCTCCAGGGCCCCTGTGACAGAAATTCTGTTGCCATCCCAGCAATGGAAAGCCGGAGCCCCAGAAGGAGCAAGAGCACAGACAACCTCAACCTACGAATGAGAATAGCTCTGGCACACAAATCCCTGTCCAGTCTGTTTGAGTCCAAGTCCTCAGACAAGGAAAATGCAGACCACTGCCCGATGACCATCAACGAGGAAGCAGAAACATTCAAGGGAAAGAAAAAACAAGGTAGTGAGACGGAGATCCTAAAGAGGGCCCTTTCGGTTTCTGATGCAGGTAGTGTCAGACGGATCCAGCGGGGCTCTAGGGACAGACTAAGTCTCCAAATCTCCTCAGCAAAATTGCGGTCTGGTTCACAGGTGTCGTGTTACACTGATCCACTGAGCAAAAAGGCCACACCGCGAGAGCTATCGGAGATCTCTGATGAGAGAATGTCAGCAGGGTTTAGGATGTCTGGACCTTCCAATGGACTCACTTTATCTTCCTCCAGCATTAGCTGTTTAGTCTCAGACAGCTCCCAAGTCTCCCCTGACAACTCTAACCATTTGACACCTACTAATTATACCCAAATGACCACCCTTGTCCACCAGCATGCACCCTCCTGGGCCAGGTCCTTGGGTTCCTTTGAAGGAGTGGATGGGCCCCTGAGGCCCATGAGCCCTAAGCCTCAGAGCCCCAAGCCGTGGCCCCACCGTCGGAGCTTCCGCTACACTTCACGGTCGGTCGCGTCATCCCTGATCTCGCTGGGGCAGGGAGTCAGTGCGGAGGGTCTCTGTGACCCAACTGGGAGGCCAAAGACCGTTAAGCCCCGGATGGCTCAGCTGGCATCAAGCCAGTCAGTGGACATCGACTACAGGCAGGATGACGGTGTCATGGACAGCGAGTCACAGGACAGTCTGGCCACCTCCTTGTCCAGCAATGACACTGAGGTAAGGTGGAGCAAGCACGCAGAAAATCTTCCTTATTTTCTGACAGTAATTCATTACCTTATTCCTTGTTGTAAGGTATATTTGAAAAATGGAATATTTTCCCTTTGAAAGAGTTTCTTTATGGGATAAAAGACAAGCAGCGGGTTTAAATGGAAAATGACACATACATTGTGTATGCACAGCTAGGCCTACCTTCTCATGGGTCCTTAAAACCTTATCAATGTTTAGTCTGACTAGAAAACTGCCATGATCTTTTTGTACAAAAAATATTATAATACAGGCAACAAAGAACAGAATTAGCTTTTTGAGGTTTTTTTTTTGGCTATTTTTATCCTTATTGTAATTTTTAACACTCTTGTTCGAATTGTTTAATTATGCACAACATTCTTCACTTTTCAGTTTAGTGTCTGTATATCTTTGAGTAGGCAGCACCATCTAGGGGAAATCCCATGCCAGTGACGTAGGCTACCAAATATTCCCACATTTGTTCGTGCGCAGGTGACAAATTATACGCACATGCGTAATTTAAACGCCTCAGCCTCCACACATTTACTGTGATATCATTAAGATACAAATAACAGAAGCGGCTAATTTGGGTGATGTTAGTCACCTCATATAGCTTTTCCTAACCAGTATGATCTGCACTCAAAGCTCACACAGGAAGGTGGCAAAATGGCCCACCAATTATTGGACAAAAGGCACCAGGAGGTGGGGAGTGCACTGCGGGTGCAGAAGCAGGGGCAGCGGTCGCCCCGACAAAGGTCTCCAGCACAGAGGCCGCTCTCTGACTTGGGCAGCTGGGCTGTGCCCCTGTGGGTGCCAGGCATGGTGGAGCCAGCCACAAATCTGACCCCTAGGTCTGGAAAGGGACAACACCGTTGCTCCGACGACCTCTGGATTGAGGCAGAGAAGACCCGCCAGAGAAAGTTCGTGTTGGCGGCACGCGGTAGCCTGTGCAGGCTGTCCAGACAGCGGCCTGAAGAATCGGAGAAAGTAAGACCCAGAAATGACCAGAGGGGCTGCTGGTGGGGCTCCTCGGTCCCCTCCATTCTCCTCATCCTCCACTCTGCCTCTACTTCTGCCCCTGAGCCTTGCGTTCTTTCACTTCGTTGTCTCTATCTCTTTTTGCCCTGTAGTCTTGCTTGGTAGGAACATAAGGAACTTTTTCTTGACTGTCCTCCCAACAGCTGTTTTAGTTAGTCGGAACTGTACTCCAGAATCTCTCAGGGAGAGGGAGAAGGCAGGAAGGACCACAGTCCTGATTTGTACTTTCATCTTGACAGGCCACAGGACACCGGTCCACCAGCTTGGGCCAGGATTTCTCCATCATGCCTCTGCGGGACCTATACTTCTCTCAGAGTACCCCCATTGGCCTGGATTGCCTGGGCTGGCCTCGACGTGTTTCTTATCCAAGTGAGTACCCCCCTGCATGCCCCCCCTGGAGAGTCATATGGTGCTCTATTTGTTCCCAGTTAGGTCTGCTTATGTCAAGCAGATGAGTTCCTTCGGTTTTTTTAGCAGCGATACTGTAAATATCAAGGAAAGCATTTCTGCTCTGGACGGAGCTGAGGAACGGCTGTTTCAGGTGGCTAAAAGCTAGTTCTGTGGTTTGAGCCAAGAACAAGCTCTGGGGAGGAGAAGCGTCTCAGAGATTTAAGTCTCTGTGGAGATTTAATTCAATTACTTGTCCAGTCATGAACCTGAAGACTGAAACACATTTCTCATCAAATGTTTTTAGGCTCATTTGCAGCACATCAAAATCCACTGTTATGCCAAGATTATGAAGCAAATCTGCATGTGTATAATTTTTGAGTGCCACTTATGTGTACTGTGTAGTGTAATGACTAATGCCCAGTTGGACATCATTAGGTGCTTGATTGCTTTTGTCTAAAGCCTGCTTTCAGGCCAGCTGTAATGTCTGATCTGTCATCAGAGGCCCCAGTTACCATTGTCTGGTGGTGTCTGGATTAGGGTGAGCACAAAAGCTATCTTTGTTTGCTTGGGTGTGTATCATAACTTCTGAAAGGGCCCTCTACTGGCTTTATCAGTTATGGCATTGTTTTTCAGGGGTCGTCTGAGGTCACTGGTGACACCCGCTCCAACAGGCATAATGCACACATGCAGAAATTTGTCTGTGCAAAATGGATTTCCACACACATGCATAGACACACACAACGCTAAATGAGACTCATGAATGAGCACACTCACATGGTCACATACACACAGACATGGAAATAAAATCTCTGTGAATGAGGTAATTAGGCAGCGGAAATCTGCCGTCCACATTTCAATTAACAGGTCTTGATCTTGCTCTGGTATAGCTGGACTGGTCATTTATCTCAGCTGATCTGCAACGTTCTTTTTCCATTGTTCATGGGATTGCTGGTGTTATGTCATAACTGCACAGTGCCTGCCTCTTGATCTGGCTTTTGTTAAGCTATAGCACTCAGACTCCGTAGCTGTCTGAATTTGGCCAAAAATTCACATCATATGTCAGAAAGTAAGTCTGCAGAAGATGCCAATATAATAATTTTATTATATGTCACAATCTAAATGTTCTAGTATGAAAGGATCTGAATGAAATATTTGCAGTTCCAGGTGTCTGGATTTTATCAAGAACCGCTAACAACCTGTAAGAGTCATTCCTGACTCTGACAGAGCGGAGCAGGATTTGCAGTTTCTGCTGCGTCATTCCAGTTGCATGTTATTATGTAGTAACAACTATTTATTTGAGTGCAAGTTGCCAGCTCTCTTGCAAAGAAAGGCTCAGCTCCAAGGAGAGAAGCCGAGGATCTGTCAAAACGTGTATCCAAATTGCAAACAATGTGCCCTGTGGCCTTTAGAGTCTTTGGATTGCTGCTTGTCCTCTGATGCTTAGCGAATGCTGGTTAACGTTCCCCAGTGTGTGCATGTGTGTTCCATTGTTGCTTTTTGTAATTTGCCCCTCAAGCAAATGGACTGGCTATTTCTTTGTGTTAAAACCTTGCACTTAGCATTCTTCAGGTTAAGTGTGCATCTAGGCTCTGTGTAATCGGACATTCCAGAATGTTCTCAGCATTGTGCCAACATTTTTATGGTAATCTCGACACCTGTGCCAGGGACTGTATTCTTCTGAATCTCCATGCTATCACCCAGAATTTCTGAACGTCACATCTCAAAATGTCCTACAAATAATCCAGGTTTCTTATTTTTATTTCCTTTCATGTGTGAACATTTTTGGAAAGTTTTGAAAAACACGTTGCTGGGAAGCTGAGTCTTCCAAACGGCACACGCATGTCAGGCACCCCCCGACCCTCATTCTAGAAGCTTCCGGTGTGTGTGAAAGCCAAGGCTGTTTATGTCCGATGATGGTCCCATGTCGGCACTTGCGATTGACTTTTAGCCTTTTGGACTGAATGACGCACCATCTTATCACCAGTCTGCATGCCAGAGATTTCTCCTAAGTTTCATATTTTCTCTGTGAGTAATACCCACAAAGGTGAAACCTGCTGTCAATACATGCATACTTTACCATAGGTTCTCTTTAGATGCTGTTATGGAATACATTTAAATATATTGTTTTGTGTCAAGAACGGATACTTTGCTGAATTTGCAGCCTGTGTTCTTTCATACTGGGGTTGTGTAAAAAACGTCCTTGCATCCCATGTATTAGCATGCAGAGTATGTTTGTAGCATAGGGGGCTTGTGAATCACCTGACATGTGGATGAGAAGGACATATATAGGCTACCTGTGTTGCATGAATTATATGGGCACCATGTAGGCTTCTGTCAGCTCCGCCTGTTCAATGTCAAACAGCTGTAATGTCATTTATAATGGATTTTACATTGTTAAATTTAGATGAGGTAACAGGTTCTTTGAGAAACTTGAATTGTTTTGAGCCACATCTACTGGATGTTGTAACAGGGTGTCTGTACCTTAAAGCTCACGTTCACGGAATACAATGACTGTGTCCCCCAGTAATCCGTCTTTTACTAACATCTATACTTTTGGAGAAGAGCAGGGGGAAAAAAGGGGGTGGAGTGAGGGGGGCAGTGGGCTCTTTTTCAGTCCCAGCTGGAAAGGCAGGCAACCTCTGTCATTGCTGCTGAATGCCAGGACAACGCTCGGGTCCCCCCTCAGAGGACCCCCAGTGATGTCAGCTAGTGGCTGTGTGTGTGCGCGAGTGCAGGAGAGGCGCCGGTGCCTGCATCGTGCCTGTCTCAGAGAGAGAGAGAAAGGCAGAGAGGAAGGGAGTGTGCCAGCAGACAGCAGCAGCGGTTCGGCAGCCAGCAGCTCCGGAGCAGACGGCGGTGCCTGGTGACACTCGTGGGAGCCGGGCCTGAGAGTGCCCTGCACCCCCCGGCCACATGCGCAGCCAGCAGGGGGCCGCAGAAGGGGGCAGCTTCAGCACCAGCAGCGGGAGCTCGGGGCTGTCCCCCGGGTCCGACTCAGATAGCGGCCTTGGGGGGCCCCTGGCAGGGGTGGGGGCCGCCCGTGGGGTCATGTCCCATTACTGGAGTCTGGAGAGTCTGCATTCCACCACAGGTAAGGCTGGTTCTCTGTTTTATCGGGACAAGGTGGCTGGGAAGATGTGGAGGGGGTGCACATCCTGTTGATAAGGGTGGGGGCGTGCTTGACAGGTTGTGTGTTTTGGCTAATCTGACATATCCACGGCGGGTGAACGCTCACGCCTCCGACTGTCTTCGCTCGATTTGCCGAGCTTTCGGTTTGTTTCTCTGCCACCTGGATCATCCTGCTCTTCTTCGCGTCGGCAAGGCTGTCAAGGTTGCTCCTCGGGAAAGTGGTGCCCGACGGGGCTGACAGATAGACTGGCATTTAAAGAAAGTTGCCATTTTATGCACAGACATTTGAAAATACGTCCCCTCTTTCTCAGATTTGTGGCTGTGCTTTAGGCTGGTACATTGGGCTGAGGAGTGACCAGTATTTGATTGGCCGGTGGGGGAGTCGGTCCATTAGCTAAAAAAATCAGGATGAAGCCAAAGGTCGTTGCTAAGCACCTTATACCATGTGCCTACAATGATGACTGGGTGACTGTAAACACCCACGGGTTGGATGAATGCGGCTTTTTGTTGTTGACAATTTCTCTGCAGCTAGTGCCGGCCGGGCTTCCAGTCAGGCAGGTGAAAGAGAGCCTTTAAGAGCAAAAGTGACAATTTGCAGAAGGACAAACGAGAGGCATGAACGTGTGTGGTGGCTCGGTGCTGATTAGACGGTTGCTCCAGCAAATGGCCAGAATTGAGTGTAAGGGTTGGTGGAGAGAGCAGCTAGAGGTGTGTGGTGGGGGGGGGGTGGGGGGTGACGGAGAGGGGTGTTCAGGATGGTATCCGTGGAGAAAGAGCCTGCTGAAACCGGAGACAGGTGTGAGTGTCAGCATTCAGACTCTCTGGTCGCCATGGAGAATGTGCTGCAAGCCAGCGTCATAATACCACTAAAGTCTGCTCTCTCATCGTGGATATCTCAATTCCCAGATTGCCGGTCACCTTTTAAAGAACCTGTTAACCTTTTAATATTCTCAGGAGTCCACTATGTTTTTTCATGTCGTTTTTACATTCTAACTGCCCTGCTTTTACAGACTGGTATATAGACGGAGGTTTGTAGTGAGAGATATTCTTGGGGGAAGTAGCGCTGTCAGGTCTTGCTACTGTGCAGGACTTTGACAGGAAGTCATGTGGACGTCTTCGTCCTTGTGGAAGGTGGGGAGCTGGCGTAGGAGACGATGGAGAGGGTACATGGAGACAGAGCTGGGCAGTCATTCAGCATCTCACTCTCCATCTTGGCTTGGCCTCATTAAGTGCTGGCATGGAGACCATTATCATCTGGAATGACCTCACTCCTGGACCATGGGGAGCATGTTCAAGAACATCCAGGGGTTCCTGCAGTTCTTACACATGGATTGCCTCGGTGCCCTCAATGCCCACTTTTCCACCGCATTAAATTTTCCTGCTGTCCTTTGCTGAATTTTTGAATTAATCAGCAGCAAATGGTTTCAGAGCAAAAAGGTTCATATAATGACAGACGGGGACAAACTATAGAAAAGATTAATGGCTTACAAGCAGAGAACAAAACGGCTGTAAAAATATCACATGATAAAGGAAATAAACGGTTCCAGACTCCAGCTGCTAACACGTGATTTGTTACGGCATTTACAAGTATGGAATAACAAGGAGGTCTTCGTTCCATTCTTATTATGGATGTCTTGTATCTCAGTGGCCGATCTGTCATCCTTTTCAGTAAAACAAATGCTCTCTAGAAATGATTATTAAAATCGCCTAAACACTGGCTCGCGTTCGCATCCACACATCCCAGATTTCCATACTAGGAAAGAAGCCACAGACTCTGAACGGTTCTGAAATTCCACAGCTCCTCAAATGGGGTGCCTCGCACGTGGCCTTGTTATCATAAGACAGCTCAAAGCACGCTTGGAATTCGGTGCTGTATATAGGACATGCTGGCTCCTCCAACAGAGGTCTAAGCATGTAGTCTTGGGAACCTAGATGTAAGGGGTTTCCGTTGATGTCACATGACCCATTTCCTTGCTTGCCGATTGGTGGAGAAATTACACAGCTACTGGCAATTCCAAGGACTTATCCAAAGGCTTGACCTTCTGTTCTAGAGATGAGAAACATTTGTTTTGAAATTTTAGCTGTACTAGTAACACTGTACGGTAAATCCTCCATAGAGCAACACAGAAATATGTGGTTGAGGTTGAGGTTAGGTTTTTTTCTAGCTTCCACTCTGGTTTAGACATAGGGCTGACATGCAGGAAAAGGTGCTGCTGGCAAGTTGGATGCAGGACAGGGCACTTGCCTTCACACATTCCCGTTTAGCAGATGGCAGGTAATTCGCTCCATGTCTTCTCACGTTTGCTAGGTTCCAGGAGCTGCTTCTTTCTTCTGGAAGATCCCACGATGCCAGAACCTCGCCAGGTGGCTGGCAATCGGCTTCCTTAAATAGGCACCCCGAAAACACTGATCTAGGCTTCAGGGAGTGTGGGGGATGGTGCCCCAGGCAAGTGAGATCACTGAACACTCTGAACCGAGCTTGCAATTCTACCCCAGCAGAAATTATACCTGCGCTACAGGCACTGACTTGCGTGTCGGGAGCTGATCTATAGGCTCATGGCTGCAGGATCGAGTGTAGATAATCCTGGATAACTCCACTCATAGGTCCTCAGGGAGGGGATGGGTCTTCAAACCTGTTCTTTTAATACATGGCTGTGTCTCTGGGTACATATGTTAATGATGGTAAGCGATGCACAGTGTAAGGACAATGAAGCCATAGGTTCAACTTCCTCTTCAGGTGTCTTTTTGGGTCGAATCCCAGTTCCTTGCTGCCAACCATCACCCAGTCAGTCTATCGCCATTGTCACTGGTGACTCATCAGGATGTTGTTACCATTTGCTGCTTTAAGGTCATTACTGCTTTCTCTCGCGGGTTGTGGCCTCCATCCTGGTGACTCACAAATCAAGAGTGTGGCTAAGGAACTTATGGGCTCAGAGCTTTGGGCCACACAGGGCCTGGAGACTCAATTCGCGTCCGTCTACATAGTGCATCCATCTGCACGATTAAATTAAAATGTGTGAGGCCGCTCATTCAGGGGTGATTCTAGGATTTCTTTAAGGTCGGGGCGTAAGGGAGATAATATTCATACATAATTCATACAGAGGAGCCAGCCAATGATATGAAATCTCTGAGTGATAGGGGACGGGGCAGTCCGGGGGTCAGTCAGTTTTCAACTGGGGTCCCGCCCCTGAGCTCATCTTCGTCAGTCATCACACATCCGATGCTCAGAACTGCCTTCCCTTCTGGTTGTTTGAAGATGTGTGATGCCTTTTAATATGTAAATTCATACTCGGGTAAAATATCCAGACAGATCTCCAGTTTGAGGTAGGAGGCTTTGAAGCTGATGCCGCGATTTTCTCAAATAGAACTAAAGACGACTGCTGTTTATTTTATGTCACTCTTGTCGAAAACAACTTCCACAACACCTTTGCTTCTCAAGGTGTGGCACAGGAGAGGCGGTGTCGGTAGCTATAACTTGGACCCAACAACAAAACCTCGCCATCTCCGTCTCCATGGTGACTGGCAGTCTCGATGGTGCTCCAGATAAAGGGTCAAGGTGGGAGTAATGCCTCCTTTGCCTGGGGGGGGGGGGGACAAGGTCTTAAAATATCCTCAAGGGTGGTTACAGATGTGTTTCTCCATATGTGCCAAATTCATGCTGAGGGTGCTAGCGCTGGAGCTAATTGCTGGAGCGTTTCCGGACGGGAGTTGTGTTGAGTGAGCGGGGAGTGGATCGAGGGTCGAGCAGGCTTGGGGGGGTTGGTGGATGAGGGCAGTTTTTTTTTTACCCTTTTATATTTGTGTAGTACATCTTTTTGTAATATGGTCAATGAGAGGTATTGCTGTTGTGGTCAAGGAACCCAAGTTGAGACAGCTGAGTTCATTAACCAGTAGGTGGAATTGTAAGCTATGTAACAAATCATGGCTCAACCAAGCAAACGTGGAACGGAGACTCTTGCAGAGATTGAAGATGTGAGCTTCAGGGTGATCAGCTTGCTGCGGGGAGAGTGAAGTATCTTCTGTTACTGGTTCTGCAGCCTGAATTCCAGCAGGAACCAGAGGATCAAAGTCATGTCAAAGCCTCCATTGAAGCAGAACCTGGGGAATAGTGCTCTACTGTGGTTAAAATACACGTGTCCCATGGAGATTAGTTCTGTGCTCAAGTTTGTTATATATGGAGAACGCATCAGGTAGTAGGTCATGTTGAATGGGCTATAGGGAGGCAGAGAGAGGACAGCCAAAAATCGAGGGACCCCCCCCCTCCAACCTGGAGGTGCAGTGATGATCAGCACAGGTCCATTTAGTTGTTCATATGAACTCTGCCCGAATAGACTTTGTTAAGCATTGATGGAAGTCTGATCGGGTGTGACACCGAATTAGCGGCTCGCTCGAAGAGTGTCATCATCCTCAGAGGAGGAGCTCGACTTTCCTAAACTTGCAAGTCCCACTGTAGCTTCCTGGGTGATGGACCATTTACAGCATGACAAACCGTTTTTGCATGACAAAGAAAAGAGTTTGTGGATATATGAAAGTGTTCACTGAGAGAAAAGCAGCAGGTTTTCCCACAATCCCTTGCTCTATTTAAGTACACCAAGAAGAGCAGTGGAGGAGACAGACATCCTGTCCCCAGGTGCCCCTGCTGGCAAGAAATATTGTGGCATTTTACTAACTGAAGAGTGGAGGGGAAAGGATAATAGAAAAGTTAATGCTAAAGAAAACCTTTTAAAAGCAGATTGAAAACAACCTTAGGCTCTCATTCTAAGTGCTTTTGTATCCAATGCAAGGTCTGTCAGAAATGAGACCTATTACATAGAAACCTACAAGCCAAGTCCAGGTTGTTTGGGGACCTTTGGGGGTTGGAGGCTGTAGGGAACAGAATGTTCCCCTTTGATTAGATACCTAAATATTACAGAGATTGCAATCCCACCCCACCCCCCAACCACCCTAATTCAGAATCCATTCTGTGCCTCTGGAATGTTCTTTCAGGAGATTGAGGGGATCTGGACTGTGTCTCTTGGCTTGTCTTCCCATGCACGCCAAGCATCTGCCCCAATGGTCAAGAACTTGGTTTCGCGACCCCTTGTGGCTGCAGGTCAAAAATCCTGGAGTGGATCCGTTATTGTACCTGTAGATAATTAATTAATTTCCAAAAGAGCCACTTTAGTCACGGGAGGCAATTAAACCCAAACATGTAAGTAATATGTCTGCCTGCCTCCCCCGGTCGAGGGCGCCAAGGACTCCCCCGCACCCTCAACATCTGCAGCCGGTTCCCTCTCAGCGGTTCTCTAGGGTGGGGGGAGGGGCAGGGACCTGTTTTATTTCCACCACAGGTTGTCTGGTCGGCCTGTAGCAACTTCGCAGAGGAGCAGATGTGAGACCGTCACAGGGTCATTTCTGTGAATTTATCTGTAGGAAAAAAAAATGCTAATTTGTTCTGCTCAGTAGATACTAATAACTCTTTTACTGTCTTGTTTATTTGAAGATTTGCCTCCAGAGGTTGTGTGTGTGTGTGTGTGTGTGTGTGGATATATATAAAACTCAGATGTTACGAAGGCCTCCCGCATGATATATTTACGCGCGGTTTCCCAGCTGACCCTTTCAGCCAGACTGACAGGGATTTTCCAAACATTTATTCAGCTGAGCATACTTTTACAATTCCGATTAAGCAATTCACTCTGCGGTACTTCAGCTGGGGATGGCAAGAGGGTACTCTACCTGCCACCGAAACCAGCAGGGAGACTGGCCCAAGGTTTAGTCTGTTATTGCTGAAAAAAACAAGACTCTGAGGAGAAAGAGTGTGGTGTTATTTTAACAGCCACTGGTATGTGCTTCCATCTGGCCACCCAGGTGATTCACAGAGCCCCCGCCCCCCCCCCCCCCCCCCCCCCCCCCCCGTCCGATAAAGCAAACTAGAACCACAATCAGGGGGAGTGATTCTACTAGGTGTTCTGACTTCATTCCTCTCCTGATGAGTGACTTGATGGATAAGCAGGAAGAGGCAGATGTTTATGGGTGGGTTATCCCCCCCGGCACCATAAAGCCACCTGTCGTGAGGTATAATTAAATCAAAGTGGTTATCATGCTTCACGTTTTAAATGGCATCCTTTGGAGTTCATGTACATGCAAGGAGAGCATGGAATATCCGCTTGGCACATGCTATTACCCCTCATAACAATGGCGTCCATTTCACAGAGTGCATGTAAAACCAAAAGCAGCCTTTCTCACCCAGTAGATCCCTGCTTCTGTGATGTACATGACTCACTCTCCATCCACTGTACCAGCAGACAAACAGGCCTCTGTGTGTCCTGGTGACACGCGTGTGTACTGCCGCATGTGTGTTTGTGTTAAGGCCGAATTTAGCCGGGGGAAACAATCAGATGTTTGTCTGCGTGTGTGTGGGACAGACCGGGCATCGGCCTGCCGAAATGCTCCATTTTGTCGTCTGTTGCAGACCCCCTCTCAGCGCCCCCCATCTTGAGCCACCCTACCCCACTGTATCTCATTTGACCTGGAATAGCCCCTTCCACCATGTGCATTTTCTCACCAAGTTAGTTCTCCATCCTGGGTCCATATTTTGCGAATCGGCTCGGCACCGGCCATCTTGGGCCGCCCTTGGCCATCTTGCTGTAGGAACCACTTGGACAGTCGTGGTCATTCCAGATTAATGTGGGCAAAGCTATGGTTCTCCCTCAGCCATGTCAGAGCTGGTGACTCTATTTGTATCTCCTTGTAGCACCAGCGGTCCAACATACCCTCCCCTTCCCTAGAATAGCATGGACTGGCAGATTTACCTGGTGAATCTGAACAGAAGTCAGACTGAAGAGACTGGTTGCTGTGCTACACAGAAAAGACACCCGGCATCCTACCTGAACCCCCCCCCCCCCCCCCCCCCAGTCCTCTGAAGCTTTTAGTCTTGCCGGAGGTGCCGGACCTGCTTCCTCATGCACTCATACACACATCTCACACATGCCAAAGGGACCCAGGGTCAAGAAAACTGCCCGTAAATATTTCAGTCCTGAACCTATGACACTTCAATGCAAATTAAAAAAAGAGACACAAATCCCAGTACATGAATATATACTTTAGCATCAGTTATGAAGGTTGATGTCATCATTACTTATAGAAACCAGTAATCGATAAGGGTCTTAAGCATTGCTGTAAAACTGCCAGGCGCTAAGAAATGTTGTGGATGTGGATGTAGCCACCAGGAAGGGCTCTCGTGGGATGAATGATGACAATTTATGTTTGTGGGGAAGGAGCGCTGTGTAAAACCAGTGTTTATGGATCTCTGTCTGCTAGTGTGGAGCATAACCTTTTAAGAACTATTCTACTATCCCCCCCCCTGGTTTCACCTAGTGATGAATGAAAAAGGTGTAGGAGGTTACAGGGGGTATGGAATGTTCCAGAAGGCCGTAGGTTCAAATGATCTACAGTAAAAGGGATTGCAGAATGAAAACATGTAAAACGTCTCTGAGTAAGAGAGAGTATATATATGAAAACACATCAAAGGAGGCATTGGTGCACAAAATGGCTGGTAGGGTATCCCTGGCAACAGGAGACATTGCCAAAATGCATGTTTATTCACAGCGAGCCTATGCATTGCCGCAGTGCCTCCCTGGCACGTCGCACCCAGGGATTTTCACGTTTATCATGAAGCATAGACTCTGATCCTCTGAGAAAAGCGAGCTGTCAGACCCAACCCAAAGGGACCGGGAATCAGTCTCTGTAAAGCCCCCGACATTCATTTCACGCTGCCGTGATTCAGCCGAAACGCTGAACCCCCACCTCAGTGCCGATGCTGTACCAACACAAATGCAGGTCACTCGCAGGGACGCTGTCCATCCCGCAGAAAGAGGATTGTGCTTATTTTTCTACAATGTTTATTTACAACCCCAAATCAGAAAAAGTTGGGACTGTATATAAAATGAAACTTAAACTGAAAACAGTACTTTGTTAAATTATCTTTGACCTGTATTACATTGAAGACAATACAACAGCAGATTATTTAATGTGTTCCTCATGAATTTTATTGTTTTTCTCAAAATAAACACGTATTTCAATTTTGGTTCTTGCAAGACATTTCAAAAGAATTTGGGACAGGAGAAATTTAGGGCTAGTAATGAGGTAAATTGATTAAATAATGATGTGATTTGACAGGTGATTGTAATTATGATTTGGTACGAAAACAGCATCCAAGAAAGGTCTAGTCTTTTAGGAGCAAAGATGGGCCGAGGATCACCAGTTTGCCAACAAATACAGGAGAAAATTGTGTGTGCGCGGCCCATTTTACGAGAGGTGGATTGAAGGGGTCTTTATGACATTGCCCAATGCACACCCCAAATTGTTTTTTCTGTGTTGTAATTTTTTTCTCAAAGCGACTGTTATCCCGAAAGGCACAATTGTGATTAATTTGAAAAGGCATGCTCATTGAGATTAGCCATTTTTAGCCAATCATGTATTGCACAGAAAACACTTATTTTTAAAGCAATATTATGGACGTATATAATCCTTAGGACCAGAACTTCATGCTGTATAAGTGGAACTTAAGATGGATAATTGGATGTCTTTCTCAGACGGCGTTCTGTAATAGATGCTCAGCCAGTGGTCACAGAATTTCAACTTGGTTCAGTTGTATTTCAGTATAGAACGTAGGAATGTATGAACTAGTTTATGGCAAACCCTAAAATGCAGATATACATCTATCCATGCATTTTCTATACTCACATGTCCTAGTCGGGGCCGTGGGGGGGCCGTGGGGGGGGGGGGAGCCTACGGGCACAAAGCAGGGAACCACCCAGGACACCAATAAAATCCACCAGCTGTATCTATATATGAGTATAGCTACATTCTTTCACTCAGATAACAGATTCATAACATGCTCAGGATCCTTACTGGTACTTAACATGCTAGGAAACCTGGGGTATGTTTCCCAAACGCTCCCTTTAGTTGCCTGGTTCCAACTATGTAAGTTGTTGGCTTCTGTGCTTTGTGGAAACGTCATTTGGTTGGCAGTGTTATGCTGGTTGTAACAAAAGGATCGTTGTGGTTTAAGCACCAGGGAGGACAGTGCATATTTGGATTCATTCCATGAGATATTTCGGCTGTGAAAGTGAGTAAAATTGGATTATAATTTTTTTTTTATCATCACCTCAGGTTACTGACAGTGAAACAGTGACAACAGCGATAGGAAAATTGGTGAAACTTCTGACAGGACACCTTTGCAGACGCCTCCGTTCTGACGTAGCATGGTCATGTTATTATCTTTCGCCCCGGCCCTCCGTCTTCCTCCATGATTAACTTAGAAGTGGGTCAGTCAGCTCGTCGAAGCCGGACAGCAAGGAGCCCACAGGGTGAGGAAGTGTTTACGTCTGCATTTGCTTCTCGTCTAGACGGGGTGAGGCCCACGCTGGTGTTTTAAACCAGAAAGCCGTCTCGGTCAAAGCAGAGTTCCAAAAACAGGGACGATGCTTAGGGTTTCTCTAAGGTGGGGGCATAGGATGGGCCATAACTCACTCAGAGGGGCCTACCTATTAGCCAATGATATGTTTTGAATCAATGAGTGACAGGGGAGGCGCACTCTAGGGGCCAATCAGCTTTCACACACCCCCCCCCCCCCCATACACCCCTATCCAGAAACAATATTAAAAACTTGGTGGTCAGGGCAAGGCAGCATTTAAGGCGTCAGGGCAGAAGGAATTGTGCGTAAGCCACGTCAAGGCCTGCAGTTACCCTACAGGAGGACAAGGGGGGGCCGTGGGTCACCCTCAGGACGCTGTGGTTTATCTTGCCCCTGAAGCTGTGTTTTGTTTGGCCGTGCCAGCCAGGGTTCTGCCCGCAGAAAAGCCCCACGCCTGAAGAGGAAGGGATGCAGCTAATTTTAGCTCGTCTGGATGCACCCTCAGATCTCACTTGTTTTCATCATCCTCTGCAGTCGACACGCAGAGCGAAACATTCTCGGCTTTCCAGTTGGCAGTGGGGCAGGTGGTCTGGAGGCCACAGATTAGCTGACGGGTGCCTTGAACCCCCCTGGCCCCCCCCTCGTTCCCCGAGTCCTGTCACTCCCGTAACATTGGTAGTGATGGGGGGTGGCGGGGGGGGGGGGAGAGCACTGCCAGACACTAATTCTTAGTAAATTCTTGTGACAGCTCCTTCGATGGCCACTGTGCACGGAATAAAAAGAGACTTGCAAATTAGGCATTACATGCTATTTCTCACCCAGGGGAGCGGGGGAGGGGTCCTGGGGTACAGTCAAGTCAGTGGGAGTCGATCGATGTCTGTATTTCCAGGTCTGTATTTATGGCTAGCATGTACATTAGTAAAGTACATGTGGCTTTGACCTTTGACACAAAGGTTGCAGGTTCAGTTTATCCTTTTAGTCTGGCGTTTAACTTCAGTGGCTCCGATATGGGTTCCTAAATGGTGACTGGTGATAAGGATAGAGAAGGCGGAGCTTACCGTAAGTATACAGCTATAAGGACATGGGAATTAGCATACTCAGAAAGTGACCTCCAGCACCAGGGATATTGGGTCAGCATCTGGACCTGACTTGCATGCAGTCTGGCTTGGATTGGTGTTTATGATAACAAATCATGTTACCAGGCTGTGCTGACAAGGACAAAAATATGGAGAGCACAGTTTGATCATATATACACATAAACACAGATGTGTTTTGGTGGAAGCCTTGGAGGCAGTCCACCGTACCCCAGGCTCAGCATCCCCCAGTGGCCAGGCCAGCTGTCACTCATAAGTGACAGCCCCGCCTCCCTGAGGCCTTGCACCCCACATTGGCCAGGCCAGCTGTCACTCACAGTCCCCGCCCACACTCTGAGGATTCCCTGTTACATACTAAGCCATCAATCTAAATATTTTTCAGTCATTCAGATGCCTCAGGGGCTGTTTGGCATTGCTGTACATAATGGATGTATAATGAAATCACATCTGGTGGGGGTTTTGTGGTTTTTAAGAGAACCCATACCATGTACATTTCTTAAGTCCATGTTCGAAGGAAACCTTAATTCTCTGTTGTAATCTTTATGGTATTTGGGATGAAAAGCTGAAAAGTGAAGTAGAGAAAAGGTGAAATTGTCATGTGCAATGTGGGGGAGGAACATGGACTTTGATAGTGAGTGTCGAGGTCACATAGGGACATGGGGACCTCTTTAAGTAAGCAGCGTATAAGCCGCTCACAGCTCACCAACACAGAAGAGCTGAACAGAATTATCAACGCCCCCCTTCAACCCCCCCCCCAAGCAATCCATGCCTCCATGCATGACCTCTGTCTGCTTCCTGGGACTTTCACGTTCATCACACAGATCTTTGCTGCGACTGATCAGGACAGAATGGGAACATTGTGTCACCCCCGGCAACTGTAAGTTTTTTTTTTTGGTTCCAGGATGCATGTAAAAGTCAGACATCCTCTCATTAAAGGATTGATTTTTTTTTCTTTTGCTTTTTTTTCCCTTTAGTCCAGACAGTGAAAGCAGCCGGGCCCTGACCACGGCCAGGCCCTTATCGGAGCAATCGATTCGCCCGAAAGGGGTGAGAGAACTTAGGCATCACTCTTGGCAGGATACCAAATAGAGGAGAGGCAGAAAGAACTTTCTGGAAGGAAGGAAGCAGTATGACTCCATAGCACTGCCTTTATTTCCCGGCCAGGTTTATGATGTGAGGATTGGGATGACTACCATGTGCTGCCCAGTCTCTACCCAATCAGGCAAAAGCACATTGGTCACATGACAGAGTAGGGGTTAAAAAAGGTTTTTTTTTTAAAAAAAACTTAGCCAAAGGGCAAAGTCGGGGTTGAGTGAGGGGTTAATAGAACAGACTTAATAGGGATTGCTCCGGACATCGGCCGAGTGGATCAGCATTTTTTTTTTCCTTTCCAAGATCCCCCGTGACCTTATGACACTGACACCCATCAATGTCTGGAGTCAGCCCGAGCTCTCCACATGCCAC
The DNA here is from genome assembly GCF_023856365.1 of Brienomyrus brachyistius. Classification (NCBI taxonomy): domain Eukaryota; kingdom Metazoa; phylum Chordata; class Actinopteri; order Osteoglossiformes; family Mormyridae; genus Brienomyrus; species Brienomyrus brachyistius. The sequence goes on from NC_064553.1 coordinate 5,518,754, forward strand.
ACAGTCCAGAATGCCCAGGAGCAGACAGCACTCAGTACGTCATCTGTCTATCAGGCTGGGAGACACGAGGGAGCAGTTACAGAGTCTGAAACATGCAAATCTTGTGTCTCATGTAGGACCGATGCTGTTGTACCTTTGAACCGAGCAATCAGTCTGAATTTGTGCAAGATAGTAACCGATAAAACAGGTGAAATCTGTAGACAAAAGGAGATTATGGGATTTTGGCATCCCTGCTGGGTTGGTATCCTATGCACTTCTGGCGTCTGCCATGTTGAATTGCAGTATGGATTGACGATTGTCCTCCGTAACTTGGTTGATGCTTTGGGGTTTGGTACCAGAAGTTTGAATTTCAGGCAAATTTTCTCGACAACCGTTTTCAGCTGAAGAATATATTAAAAAATGCTACAAGTGGTCATTTTTATGACTGTGGTTTCAGCCAAAAACAACATTGTGTATCGGTATCGTTCTGTAACGTTTCATTACATAAAATTGTATGAATTATTCATTTCAAATTGTTGTTTGATACTTGTATAATTTTTTTTCATAGTTCTACTGATAATTAGGAAAATCATTTGGGGTTTCCTTATTCATGGTATATAGATTTTATGCTGGTTTTTCAGGAACGAAAAGAAATGCCGCACTGTATATGGGTGGTTCATTGCTGTAACAGAAACTCCCCTCCTCCCCAGCGGTGGTCATTCCCGACGGGACGCTTGACAGGGCCGGCCCGAGCGATGATGTGGGCAGTGAGGAGGACCTGTATGATGAGTTCCGTAGCTCCGCCCACCGTTTCGGCCACCCCGGTGGGGGAGGGGGAGCAACTCGCCATCAACGAGGTAGGAGAAATCACTCCTTCTGTGCTGAAGTACTGCCCTCTTCTCGGGTGTGTGTGTGTGTGTGTGTGTGCTCGGAACTATCCACCCTCTCATTGACATAACATTCCCAAGTCTACACAACCTCCTGTGTCTCCCATGTCATCCAAATCAACCCCACACCTAGCCCCTTGAGTGGCAGATTGATCAACAAATCATCTTCTTTGGCATCTGCCGTAGACTTTGATTGGATGAAAGATGGGCCATCCCACCATCTCTGACACAAGATGGCACAACCACCGCGGATTACAAAAGCCATCTGGTGCAGGAACAATTAAGACTCTTTCAAACTATGCTGATTTCATGCTGATAGTGAAAGCAGGGTGCTTTTTATACAGACTGCCGCCCTCCAGGATGCGAATATTAGATTTTGTTCAATCCGGGATGCTAAATCTGCGATTTCAGAGACAGTTTTGAGTTCGCTGCCCCAAGAAGCCTGTGCTTCTCTGTGCATGAACCCTTTCCTGAGGTTGTTTGTATTTTGCACATTTAGCAGACACTTCTGTCCAAGTGAGGCAAACTGCACATCACAAACATACTTGTTGTCATGGAGACAACTAGGTGTAAGCGTGGCTAGGCTGAGCTTCCAGTGAACGCCCAGGTACAGGTGTAAGCAGTATTGCAGCAGGAGCTACAGAACCACTTGTAACAAAAGCGAAAAGCTAATAAGGCTATTGAAGGAGCAGAAGTGCAACAAGAACGTTCAGGAATCGCCTGCGGGCATTAGGCTAGTAGGAATGTTGTCGTCATCATTGTTGTCCGGGGTGCGTCTGACAGGATGGAGATGTGACGCTGTGCTGATGATTCACAGGAATGACCACAACCCCCCCTTTGAACTGGGCAAGGGGCTCACGGAGGGGTTTGGGGGGGGGGGTTTGTGCAGGAGATGAGATCCGTGCAGGAGATGAGAGGGCGGAGCATTGGAAAGCAGCATAGGCTGTTAACAGGAGGAGATCAGCGTGATGTTGTGAGCTGTCTGTCGCCTCCCTGCGGGCAAGACGTGAAAATGAAACCCTTTTCCCTTAATTAAGATCGTTCTCAGAATTCCCGGGATTCTTGCACTCGGTCGGCCTTAATGAATCGCTGACACCGTAGGAGACAAAACAGCTTTTAAGATAACATACCATGAATTTCCGCAGTCTCCTGCCATCACGCTGCGGTCTCAGTCAGTATCTCGGATATGGCGCAGAAGCGAGATGGCTGACTGGTCGCCGTCGTAACAAGAGTGAGGAGAGTAATTAAGTTATGGAAGGAAATGCATGGGAGCGAGACCGCATTCCCGCAGTGAGCTTACGGAGGGTCCGCCTCGGTGCTTTCGTCTTTTGGATGAGGAACAAAACAGGCATTTGAAAAGCAGTATTGGGTGTCGGAAGACTAGCAGTAACAGGGAGCGAGGGGAAGAGAGGAGGAGAAAGGACAAGGAGAGAGAGGGATGAGAGAGAGAGAGAGAGAGAGAGAGAGATGGAAGCAGCATTGGGAGGGATGGAGAGGAAGAGGAAGTGAGCGAGGCAGTGCAGACGTGGAACACCTCACGTGCACACGCACACACCCCCCCTGGAATCCCACCCGGGGGGGGGGCACGATGAGCGGCGCTCTGCCAGTCTGCCCACCTCGTCCGGATAACGCTCTCCTCCTCTGCCGCTGTAATCCGAAATTGCGGGAATAGAAGGCAGGGGTGTCCATCGCCATGGTTGCCACCGCTACGCTGATCTTCGACGTGGCGCTGTCACCGTTACCGCTGGAGCTGCGCTAGAGTCTCAAGGGGGGGTGTGGGAGGGGGGCGGGGCTGCACCTCACATTCTCTGTGAATCCGGGACGCAGGTAAAGGCAGCGCCGAGGGGCAGCACTGTGCGGAGGGTCGAACATGACTGGGCTCTTGACGCTTGTCTTCTATGGTCTGCCGGTTAGGCTATTCTAAGAAGAACAGGGGAAGGCTTTCGTTTTGTTTGTCGACATTTCCTGCTGGGACCTTCCATCCATTCACTCATCGTTCAGCTGACCCCTGGCGCTGACTCGCTCGTCCGCACCGAGCCGCTCCTGTCATCCGTAGCAACGGTGAGCAGTGGTCCATGAGCCGATGTCTGTTCTTGGCCATCCGAAGAGCATCACAACCTCCGTTCCTACTCTGCGGGGGGGTCACATCCCCCCCTCCCCGCCCCCAAGCAGCTGGGGAGCTCGGCCGCGCAGAGGAAGGATTCAGCTTCGCGGGCCTGATTTTGGTCGTACGCAGGCAGCCCTGCATAGAGCTGGTGTCCGCTTTTGCAGAGCCTGGAGTTAATGTGTGTGCATGGCGGGTGAGGATGAGTGTATTAGCAGGTGGACGGTGGCACGGTTATACCGTGGCGGACATCGAAGACTACGATTTCCATGTGTTCTGCCTGCTGAGTGCTAGAGATGCAAGCAGAGAGCCTGTTTAGCATCCGTGCATTTAAGTCTGCATGCAGCAAGCATGGCAGCATGTTTGCAGTTGAGTTACGCCACGTATGATCATCCATCATCCGAGCCATGGGGAGCATTGCATCTTCACTCAGTCGCCCTCGATTGCGGTCTACTCGCAACGCTTTGGAGTGTTAGGTTATGTAATGATTCATGGGATCCTGAGAACTTCTGCGGCTGGGTCACTTAGCAACGGTCTGCGGTGCTGGTCGCCATGGCGATGGAATGTTAAAGGAGTTATGGGTGAACAGCCCGAGTCTGTTCTCACTCTCCTGCATCTTAAGCCACCCGTGCGTCCCCCACCCCCAACTCCATGTGTAATCAAGTCACGGCTTGCTCAGAATTTTTTGCTGCGTCACGGCTGCCCTGGCTGTGTATGTGTGTGTGTGTGTGTGTGTGTGTGTTTGCACTATGTACCTGGAAATGTTGTGCGTTCAGCAACGAGAGCAATTTCTACACCCATATTTATGTGCCTGTATCTATTTGACTGTAAATGCAGCATGTTAGCATGCTTGGTTGCAGGCCGGCCCCACATTACTCAAACCAGCAACGCGTGTCTGCATCATTTAGCTCACGGTGTAGTTTTGCCTAAGAATCTGTGTGTGCTTTTGGCTGTATGATGGCTGTGTTTATATCGCAGCTCTCATGGCTTTTCGTGTCAGGCCTCATTCTGAAGCACAGTCAGACTGAAGTTGACAGATTTTTCTAGCGATTTAATCCCATCAGCCGCCTGCAGTTTCTGAGTCACAGAGCTGTGTTCATGGTGCGCTAACGCTGCGATCTGCAGCGTGACCTGTAAGGAGAGGAGCATAATTAAAAAAGGACAACCTGCAGTTTTCTGTGCTTTTTTCGTGTGTGGCTGTGAATGTCAGCAAAGCTGTCATTGTAATGTATTGTCCAGCTAGAGGCGCATGATTTACGCCGGCCCTCCTCCTCCAGTGCTGATCATAACCCTGCCCCCCCCCCCCCCCCCCCCTAGTTGATCAGCGATGGCAGCGTGTGTGCAGAAGCCCTATGGGATCATGTCACCATGGATGACCAAGAGCTGGGCTTCAAGGCCGGCGACGTCATCGAAGTAGTGGACGCCACCAATAAGGAGTGGTGGTGGGGGCGGATCCTGGACAGCGAGGGCTGGTTCCCGGCCAGCTTCGTTCGGGTGAGAAGCCCTCCGCACACTACCTCCTTTAGGCCACGCCCAGATCCTCACACGGGACTTCACCCGCTGTTTTACACAAGAGACACGTCACATTTTTAGTCCAGTAAAACTGTCCTCATTTATTACTTGTCCTTAATGTGCAATATCTGAAAAATTAGGCATTAAATCTAGGAATCTCACTTGGTGTGGATATCCAAAACCCAGTACCCTGCTAAAAATACAACTAAAAACCAGCTTGTGCTGGTAGCTGGTTTTAGTTGCCTAAAATTGACTAAGATGGTGTTAGTTGGTCGTGCTGCTCTTTGATGGCTTAGCTGGGTGGGTCAGCCGTTGCACATGCTGATATGACCAGTTAAACCACCAAACCGTCATGCGACGACACACCTCAAGTTAGTCAACCAGCTCATAATGGTCAAGCTGTTTTTTTTTTTTTTTTGCCAGCAGGGTAGATATCCTGTCTTTTAGGGCCAGGTGAGTTTTCACTGAAAGGATATGTCAGAATTATCTCAAACATACATCAACACAGTGACTTCACATAAAGAGGTCACTCTACCATGGGATGTATAAGTATACAAATCCTGTATATAAAATAACATAACAGGTAGGCCTATTGACTGAGTAAATGTATATGATCAGCAATTCTGAGAGACTAGACTAGAGGACAATGAAACAGCAAGGCGGTGAGATGGCAGACACCCTAAATTCTGGTTGTTCTCTGTACTTCAGCTACGTGTGAACCAGGATGAGCCTATGGAGGACTACCTAGCCAAGATGGAGGGCACCAGGGAAGAGGAGGGGGGTGGTGTGGGAGGCTTGTCGGCCCAGGCCTGCCCTGCAAGGAGCAGATGCGGAGCAATGTCATCAACGAGATCATGAGCACAGAGAAAGACTACATAAAGCACTTAAAGGACATCTGTGAGGTAAGGTGACCAGCCTTGTCACTTGGCCTCAGTCTCCTTTAACGGGCAGAAGGTATCAAACAAGTGGTTGAGCTAGAAGATTTCTGGTTCAAGTCCCAAGAAATGGCCCTGTTGACCTTTATACCACGGTACTTTATGTGACTTTTGAGTATTCCAACCACCTTCATGCTTTGTTACATTTCTCCAGTGGACTAGATGCATCTAATCAATTTTTTGAGAATGTTGTTTAGTTCAATCACACTGTCTAGTGGTGGACTATATCATTGAGGTACTCAATGAGAAGTTGAGGAACACCTCTCAGCAGTCAGGGAGCACCTCTGTCACATCTAATATATTATCACTATTAAGTACATCAGTACCAACAGTAATATAGACAGGTTCTCCACCTCACAACGGTGCTTGTTTCCTGCAGGGTTACATCAAACAATGCCGCAAGAGGACAGATATGTTCACCGAAGATCAGCTCCGAACCATTTTTGGCAACATCGAGGAGATCTACCGCTTCCAAAAGAAGTTCCTCAAAGGCATTGAGAAGAAGTTCAACAAGGAACAACCTCACCTGAGTGAAATAGGTTCCTGTTTCTTGGAGCACGTAAGCACCTCACAATATATACTCATTCTGCATTTTGGTAATTGCTTTCCTCACATTTGTAATAAGGCTTCTTTCCACTTTCATTACAGCAAACAGACTTCCAGATATACTCGGAATATTGTAATAATCACCCCAACGCCTGTCTCCAACTCTCCAAGCTCATGAAGATCAACAAATATGTATTCTTCTTTGAGGCTTGCCGTCTACTGCAGAAAATGATTGACATTTCCCTGGATGGCTTCCTGCTCACACCGGTCCAGAAGATATGCAAGTACCCGTTGCAACTGGCTGAGCTGCTGAAGTACACCAACCCTCAGCATAGGTATGTCCAACATATTCCCACACCACCAGCATGCAGTACTGCGGAGCTGGTCAAAGAGTTTATATAACCATAATCTAACTGGCAACTCGTTGGCATGTAGGGACTACAAAGATGTGGAAGCTGCCTTAAACGCCATGAAGAACGTTGCCAGGCTCATCAATGAGAGGAAGAGGCGACTGGAGAACATCGACAAGATCGCACAGTGGCAGAGCTCCATAGAAGATTGGGAGGTGAGATAATGGTACGCTACAGGAACCATTCCAGACCCATGCATTATGTGACTTCTGCCTCACAAGCCTCCGTGTGCTTATGTCCAGGGTGAAGATGTACTCACCAGGAGCTCAGACCTCATCTTCTCAGGAGAGCTGACCAAGATATCCCAGCCTCAAGCGAAAAGCCAGCAGCGTATGTTCTTCCTCTTCGACCACCAGATGGTCTACTGCAAAAAGGTAAACGGCGGCTGGCCATCAGCTGCTTGATCGTGAAGGTAGAGGTGTTACCTGTGTTGCCTCTATGGTGCATCGGCAGTCATTCAGGAATGAGCGGAACACGGTCCAGGTCGTTATCATATGCATCTCCATGTTACCTAGGATTTGCTGCGTAGGGACATACTGTACTACAAGGGCCGGGTGGACATGGACCAAATGGAAGTGCTGGACCTGGAGGACGGCAAGGACAAGGACTTTAACCTGAGCGTGAAGAATGCTTTGAAACTATGCTCGGTGGTGGCAGGGGGCGAAGCCCTGCTGCTTTGCGCGAAGAAGCCCGAACAGAAGCAGAGGTGGTTGCGGGCCTTCACTGATGAGCGCAGGCAGGTGCAGCATGACCAGGAGACAGGTGAGGGCCACCTTCAACCTCTATTGGGTAGATCACTATGCCACTTTTTTTAAGATCTCTTGTGGTTTGCTGAGATGTTCATGAGTCCATCTGTGACTGGATGTGGTTCAATTCTTTTGTGCAGAAATGGGCCAGTAGGCCAAGAGCCAGTGATTCCCAGCAGCTCCAACTTGCTTTTTAAATAGGCTCTGTGTTCAGCTAACATTTGTTAAAAAAAAAAAAAACATGGTTTAGACAGTATTTTATTTCAGTCCATTGGTGGTATTTTATGATGGTGATCTTTGAGCTCTTGTTATTAAGGATGCATAAATCTGTAGTAAAATATGTTGTTGGGTCCTGATATGTTAAGGCCTCTATTTTGGCAAGGGTGCAGACATTTGTTGTTGGAGGGAACTAGTGGATTTATGTCCCAATTTGCCCATAAAGCCGTCTCACGCTTGATTTAATCCTACCTCTGTGACTGTAGACTGTCTTGACTCATGTACTTTTGTTCCTCTTCTACAAACCCTTTGGCCTGGCTCTCAAGTTCTCTGAAATGATCAGATCACCTGTTCTTTTCTCATTTCTGCAGAAAACTACCATAGGTAGATCTTTTCCGTGAAAGTTGTACAATTTGTTTCAGGTTTTGCTATTACTGAAATCCAAAAGAAGCAGGCAATGCTGAACGCGAACAAAAGTCACCCAGCGGGAAAGCCTAAAGGTACTATTCTGAATTTCCTTACAAATTATGTGTAGTAAATTCCAGGTTAGCGAGTGCTGCATTAAGAAATGCTAGGTTAGCATTGCTAGATTAGCAAATGCTAAGTTAGTAAATGCTGAGTGAGCAAAGGCTACGTTAGGAAATGCTAGGCTAGCAAGTGCCATGTTAGAAAATGCTAGGTTAGCATTGCTAGGTTAGAAAATGCTAAGTTAGTAAATGCTAAGTGAGCAAAGGCTACATTAGGAAATGTTAGGTTAGCAAGTGTCATGTTAGGGAATGCTAGGTTAGCAAATGCTATGTTGGTGAATGTTAAGTTAATGTATGCTAGGCTAGCAAATGCTGAAGGCCCTTTTGCATTCCTTCCTTTTCGACTTCATGGATGAATATGTCTGAGAGAAAACTAGCAATGCAACATCACAAGCTGCTTGGCACTGTTCAATTCCCCAAGCGTGACTGTGGATCTGTTAAATCATCCTGCTTTATTCGGCATACACTCCAGCTGACGCTCATGACCTGCTTGGAATTAGGACAGAACATGGTGTGGCACGTGCGTCATCTTTTCATTCTCTTCCCGTTATATTGTCTCTCATCCACCCTCTTTGTCTGCCGGTTTGTCTGTCACAAATGCCCCCCTCCCCCTGGCTCAGACTTTCGACACCTTTTCGACTTCAGCACCCATGCCCTCCTCCATTTCAACCCCTCCCTCTTCCGACGGATCACTGCCTTCCCCCTTCGCCCTCTCCCTGAGACTCGAGAAGTCCTGCGCAGGGCCCTATCCTGGGTGTCTACCCGGGGTCACGACCCCATCCATTAAAAGTGAGAGTGTGACCCCCTAACCCCCACTGGTCTCTCCCCTACCCTCTGGATTTCCTAGGTGACCTAACAGATTACACATAGTACTGCCCACCATCTCAAACTGACGAAAAAGGCTTGTCCTCTCTGTCTCCCTCTAGTGGCAGGACTTTATTAATCCCTTACACCTGAATGTGAAGAACTCTGATCACTCGCAGTAAATCCAGGCCTCTCATTCACACACGAGCGGCCATCTTGCCTCCCCTGACAGTTCTCCTCGCTCTCTCCCCCCCCGCCCCACAGCTGTGACCAGACCCTACTATGACTTCCTCCTGCGGCAGAAGCACCCGACCCTGCCGACCTCCCTGCCGCAGCAGCAGGTCTTCATGCTGGCAGAGCCCAAGCGGAAGACCTCAAACTTCTGGCATAACATCGGCAGGCTCACACCCTTCAAGAAGTGACCGCTGTGCTTATGCCTACACCTCCATTTTTACCTTCTTCCCTTTTCCTCTCCTTTAGATTTTTTTTCTTATTGATATTATTATTGTTGTTTTTATTGTTATTATAATATTTTTTACATTGTTTTTTCTTTTGGAAAGCACTTTATAGGTCGGTTACAATCAGACTTTAAGGCTCCCGGGCTTGTTGGAACTTTGGGAGAATAACTGCTATCCTAGCACTAGGACTCCAAATACTACTATGCTACTACTTCAACTACAACTACTTGTACTAATACTGTTATGGCTCCAGACGATCATGTGACTCATGCTGTGACATCACCGTCTGCGGAGGACCTTGGCCAGAAGACGGGATCTTTGGTTTGTTTTCCTTCCTCCCGGTGTCGTTCGTCTGGCTTCTCCGACATTCGCCGACGGCTCGCCGTGCCGGATCATCGGGGTTTTGTACGCAAGTTGTTACTTTGACCGAATTACCGTTGGAAACGTGGGGGGGGGGGGGGGGGGGGGGAGTTACACGTGAGAAGGAATCCTGTCTTTGACAAAGATCACCAGATTCGATTCCATTTAGGCAGAAGTGTGGATGATACTTTTGTATGCAAAGATAAAATTATCCCAAAGATTCTTGTCCAGCTAAAACTTCTATTGTCCTAAGCTTGACACCAAGAAATTCGTACTGTGGTTGAACACCTTGCATCCTGTCATTTCAAACATATTTATGTACTTCCGGAGCATGTCTGTTTTTAATAATGTTTCTTAAAGTGCCATTCAATGTCTGCACAAATTACTACAAAAGATTTTTCTTTTTTACTCCAACCCAGCCCCAGTAAAAGGCCTTGCTACTAATTCAATTAGACTTTTTAAACACAGGAACAGTCACAGCAGAATGCTTGAATATCCTGTTTTTCACTGAAACAGTTTAGAAATTGAACCAAGTTTAAGACTAACATCCCAAAAGTCCATATCCGCAAGTAGGATTTTATAAAAGAACTGATTATTGTAAAAATGGGAAATATTTTTTGATTTAAAAAAAATTCTAATCATAAAAGTTAACAAGTCCCTCAAAAAAATTTACTTAAATGTAAATGTTTTTACTTAAGTGTAAATGTGCCTGTGGGTATTGACCTTTAGTCACAGCCCAACGCGGATGACCGCGCGTATCGGCTGCCTCAGGCGCGGAATCGCCAAACCCCTGCCGCTACAGACTCACTGCGACTTTACGCTGCTATGCAACTGCCTGCGTAGGACGCAGGAAGGGGTTCCGGCTGGCTCGGCCAGTCCGGCGGAGTCCGGGCTGTAGGCAGAGGTGAGAGAGCGGAAGAATACGGGATCGAGGTCAGTGTTGGTACTAAACCACGTTACAACTGGCATTATAGAATATCACTTTATTTATAGTTCCATTGATACAATGTTACTCAATACAAAATTAAATCCTATTATATAAGGCTATATAATATATAGGTATATACATATACAGTACTGTGCAGAAGTCTTAGGCTGCCGAAGAAAATTATGTTTAAATGATCTTAATTTCGCTATAAAACTATGATTTTATGTCTGTCAGAATGTCAGCTTAACCATTTCAAAATCTCTTTAGATCGACGCTGTATTTACAGCAGCCATCCAATATCTCCCTGATTTGTTATACTTGACCACCAGCACATTTTATTTGGCTAATCAATGCCTCATGAAGTTAATCAATCAACTTAATTAAGTGAGCTGGAGGTAGAATTTAACAAATGCATGGAATGGCTGAGGCGCCCCTGAGGAGAGTTTTTGGGGACCAAAACGGTCATAGATATCAGTAACATCTTAGAGAGAAATCACTGTAGCTTTTTATTGTGTGTATATGTATGTGTGTGTGTGTGTGTGTATATGTATATATATATATATATACACACACACACATACACACACACATTCTGTGTTAAATGTTTCAGCAATCATGCACTTACTGCAGGAGATTAATGGATGGGGGACTTACTCTTTACTATGGGCTAATGGCAAAGTTTTCATAACTTAAGCCAATAAATTCACATTTATTTGGGGCTAAAACTTTTGTCGGGGGGCTAAAGCCCACTTGAAATAGACCAAACGACGCCCCTGCTTGCTGCCCAGATAAAGAGATTTAAACATACTTTTCTTTGGCACAGTATTGTACATATGTATGCTTTGTATTTTCCTCCAAGACATGTATATGAAATTTCATTACATTTTTCAAATTACTTGTAGTTTGTGATTTCTGCGCTACTGGTGTAGAGGAGGGAGATAAAGTTTATTTATCAGAGTAAATAGGTAATATTACAGAAATAATATATGAGAGAGCACACTGAATCTCAAAGCCTATCCTAATGTTTACTGTGCTCCAAGGACACACACACACAGTTCCTGACGGACATCTTTTCTGCCTTTTCTGCCCTTCTACACATTATTTACAGAAGGTCGCCCTTTAGGAATAACTGCGCACCAAATCAACTACCTCCATTCTGACTGACACTGAACGACCACATTGCTTTTTCTTTTTGTAAATTTTCGATAAGGTTTGCTCCCAGGCTGCTTGCGGGAGAGCACAGCTGGGGGCTGGACAGTACGTAAAGAGATGAGGGTTCTGGAAGGATTTATTGTTAACTTCTCTCATTGCTACCCGAGCTGGTGAATTACCTCTGCTTCGATTATTTCCAAGCGAGGCTGGCACTGCCGTGCGGTCGAGTATTTATGCGTAGATAAGCGTCCACTGTGCCACACGCAGTCGTTACAGGGTACGAAACAGAGCAGCGAAATCCTGCGAACGATAAACGAAATATAACACAAGAAGCGGGGGTGCCTCTGCACGCGGCATCACGTCCTTTCGACTGTCCGAAAATCATTACAGTGCAGCAGTGATTTCCGGACCCCTCCTTAAACACCGCGTCATGTCTCTATGCTAGTTATGTTTCACCATCCTCGTATACTAATCAACTGACCTTTGAGAATTTTATTGGATTGTGTAGAATTAGGTTTTCTGGAAATGAAGTTGTTTTGATATGCAAATACTGATTTAATTTTAACATGCTAAAATTAACTGGGAGTTCTGCTGCTTCATCAATTACCTCTGTATCCTTTAATGAGTATTAGATAAACCACCTAAGCATTCTGCTTTGATTTTTATTTTATTTTTATTTTATTTTTTGGTCAAACCACTTTCACCTTCTCAGGTTGTTTGAATTCATTCTGCCCCCTAGTGGTATTTCATGATATATCGGTAAACTTTGCCTTCAGCGTGTCTCTTTCAAGGTATTTTTTTTTCAATCTCGTTCTCGAGGACCTCCAAATATTTACCCACAAGTCCTGGGTGTCATTGGTCAAACTGCATGCTGTCCGCAGAGCTTATACGACTACGTTTGCCTTTATGCATTTGTGTACACTCTGTCACACGTGTCTTAATATGCAAATGGAGGCTTTTGTTAAAACATCTCAGAACCGTACCGCTTTATTTTGATATGGCCTGCGGGTGGCGTCCTAGGTTTTTGATATTTAAAGTATATAGTACTTTTATCGTTATTCCACCAGGATCGGAGTGCATGCCAAAATGTTTCTGATTTCATTTGATACACTAAGCCTATATAATTTGTTGTTTTAACCATAAGTCATTTGATTAGTCACACAAATTGCCCACAAGAATAAATGTTTGAAGGATTATCCTCATATTTTAGAGGGTCGGAGGTTGAAGTGGATAGGGTTCAAAATCAGAAGTGTCCACGGCAGTTGCGTAGCTCTATAACTGACCTACGATACAGTACCGTTTAGCGTAATTTAATAAAAAAAAAAAAAAAACATTTAACCCTTGACTGTGCATTACGTTTACGTACCAACAAATAGTTGCAAAGCCTTCATTGTTTCCGGAGATTAACTACTGTAGTCTGACCAACCGAATGCATTCGAGCACACTTCAGAACTATTTATGCTAACATTTAATCCGTGACTGAACCTTTCAATCTAATGAAAATCTTCATTTGTTTTTAATACGTTTAAGCTTTCTGAGAACTATTATCGCACCCGCCGTTGTTAGGGACATTTCGAATCTTAAATTCCATTTCTCCAGGAATGGTACATGTGATATGCAACTCCTGTCCTGTTTAGCACTGCTAATTTACAGCGTTTTGGTCTAGAAAACGCGGTTTTCCTGTAATCTGATTTAAAGCCAGTCTCTAATAAAAAAAAATAAAAAAAACAGCTTAGCACTGGGTTTGACAGGATGCCAGTCAGTCTGCTTGCTGCGTGAGCAAAGGCATTTGTGAAATGTAAGTATAGTTTGTTTAGAAATGAAAAAAAATGACAGTGTTTGTACATTATCTTTGTACGTGTTTGGTTGTTTACGTATGCACTCAAATTCTTGGTAATAAAATTGTTCAATGTGTCTTTTACTCACAGTGCTGAAACCTAATGCACACAGATGATTTGCAATTGAAGTGAGTAACACCAAATAAGATCAGGGAACAGTGATCAGGGACGCCACTAAAGATTTCAGGAACTGGGATCTCATTCCTAATCTGTGCCTCAATGTTAAAATTCATTTATTTGTATTTTCCTGGATAAGAGGAGCTTTGGGTGATGCTGTAATTAGCGTCAGCTGGAGGGCCTCTCTAAATACATCCAATTAACTATTTAGGGACTGTTTAAAAGCACCAGGTTTCAGAAATTGCTGGTATATGTGAGGGAGGTTATTCGTGATAGTATTTTTCAGATTTCAGAGGAGGCTTGTATAGAAGGATAGCTTGCAATGTGGAGAATATGGGTTAGGTATTCAAGTGCTGCAAAATCCTTAATTTTTTAGGTCTTTTTCACAAAGACCTCAAAGTTTCACAAAGCTGGGTCCTTTTTTGGGTGTGTGTAAGCAATTTCTGTTCAAGTTCCCCTCCCTCATAAAATGTGAACAGTGTGGGTTGACGTGGATGGAGGTGTGGGGGGGTTTGGAGACGCATCTGCTTTTAATGGAGGGAGGGTTCTGCTGTGCCTTCTATGCGTTCAGTTAGACAAGGTGCTCATAAGTTAAATTATCAACAAGATTCCCCTAAATCATACATCTGGTACAGCCAAGGGCAGTCTGCAGGTATGCAGGACTAACTGAACCATTTAGCGCTAGGTCTTAGTCAGCATTTTGCAGGTACATATTCAGACTACTGCCCCCTGGGACCAGGAGTAGGAATTACAGCTCTGTTATGATTGATGCACACAGCTTCTGGGGGGGTCCTGCCAACGACTCTGGCCTTCCAGAGACACCATTTATTAAATCTGAGGTATAAGCACTGAAGTTCCCTTTCAGAAGTGCTACATCATATGTAAAGTTTAAAAAATGCTCCACTTCTGCATCGATTTAGTGCTGGTAGAGTGGTGCAAAGTGATGCACAATAATTTCCAGCTCAGTCCTGTTTCCTGAGGCTAGAAGCTGTTAGAGAATCTGCCTGTTTGTGAGCTGATGCTCCCAAACCCATTTGCCTCCCATAATGTGTAGCCATGCAAGCTTCAAGTGCAATTTGTCACATACGCAGTCCTGCTTCCCGCTACTGTGCAGTGAAATGCTCTGCCAGCTGCTTCCTGGATGGAGTCTGCGGAAATGGGTGTTAAACAAAATGCAGTGAAGAATGAGAATAAGATACGTATAAAATAGCAAAGATAAATAGGCCAAAAATAAGCTGTTTTTAAGTTGATTTTATAGGTAAAATAATACAGTACATAATACAGTAATAAAACTACATACTGACGAACCACTGCAGCTGTGCGATGTTTTCGTGGTCATCACAAAGTTGCATGTGCATTCTTTATTACGAATTGTTCTATTTAACTCAAATTTTTGATAATAGTCTTTATGGCAGTCCATTCGTAAGCACCAGTTGTCAAGAAAATGGATGTTCATATTTCCCCGACTGCCTGTATATCAAGCTGGAAAAGCTGTGCAGTGACCGTGGGCTGGTAAGAGTGTGTAAGTGCAGTGATGCATTAGCACTCAGGATGCATGCATACTGACCGCAGACGCATGCCCTCAGTCTCGGGCTGTGGGACGGTCTCCCTGGCTGCAGCAGTGAGACGAAGCTGCCGTTGGGGTGGGTGGGGACTTTTATTATTTGCACCATTCTCTGCCCTTGCACTGCCTCCCGTCAGTGACCTGCAGGGTCAGGGGGGGGTCGCAATCTGCACTGGGCTGTGCAGCTACCGAACCAGGTGATGATGCTCCCAGGCAGGATGCTACCCATGGTGCGCCAGTAGAAGTTCCTCAGGAAGGGCCCCCCCCCCCCTTCCCTAACCTCTGTCCGTGCAGCGCCTCAGTGAGCCTGGGCTCCAGTAACCGTGGCGACCAAGGCAGGACAAGCCCTGAATGGGAGATCGGATTGCAAAGCGTACAATGGAGGGAACTTAGCGGCACAGCGGACAGCACAGTCCCCTAACCTCTCCAGGGCGGTGATTCTGCCCCCTCCTGTCCCACGGATATCCCCCCAAAGTCGAGCACTTCTCTAAAAATATCACTAATAGATCTGCAGTTCCTACTCCTGGTCCCAGGGGGCAGCAGTCTAAACATGTACCTGCAAACAGAGTGCATAGTTGCCCCATGATGGACAGCCATCCCATGTGTTTCGTACTACCTAGGAGGGGCCTCTGACCCCCGTATCCAAGCAGAGCAAGATTGGATGCACTCAAAAAGCAAGACTCCCAACCTCATCGCGCCACACAGATGTCTTTACCAGCTAGCTATTTATTAAGGGAGCTTGTGGCTACCCTGCACTGGTGACCAAAATTGTGGAAACACCTAGCATTTTTGGCATCATGCTTTAAAATTTACTACATGAAAATTGCCGATAATGTCTACAAACAATAAAATAATGATTGTTATATAATCATACTTTGGATGATATAAGTAACTGGAATAAAGTTCTGCAATCTCTAAATTGGAAGTTTCTTCACAATTCTGATCGCTAGAGTATATGGCCAAAAGTATGCGGACACCTCTATTACTCAGAGGAATTTCCTATTTAATCCACACCCACTGTTGACACAGATGTGTAATTAAGCACATAGTTCTGCAATCGCCTGCAACAAACATTATCAGCAGGACGAGTGGCTATTGTGCAGGAGACGTTAAAAACTTTCCACTTGGCTTCATCATAGGGCGCCGTCTTTCCAACAAATGAATTTGCCACATTTCTGTCCGGGCGAAACACAAGTGAAGTGACTGTGAAGGACAAACACCTGGAAACAGGTTCAGTTGTGAAGTGGTTGACCAGACAAGCTCACAGAAAGGGACTTGGTCACGCAACATCACTACCCAACCGGAATGGCAGTGACTCCAGCAATGTTCTGGCATGTAATAGAAAGCTTTGCCAGGAAAGTAAAGGCTATTAAAGCAACAATGGACTGGCCAATTCATATTAATACCTTTGGTTTCATAGTGGGATGTTGGACAAGCTGGTGTGCAAATAGTGTAAGCTAGCTAGTTAACAGAACATGTGGCTTCCACATCTTCTAAATAACGAACATTTTAATATTTAGTGTACTGACTCTTTGTGGACAACAGGGGGCACCACACAAATGCAGGGATCGAGTGGTGGCTAACCACTGCTGCTGGTCCAGGGGTAGCAAGTATAAGATTGACGGATGGTTGAAATTCACTGGAACTGTAGAATTATTGGAAAGGAAATCGAAAGAGAGACTCTTTGCTCAAACACAGGGAGATGTGCCACAAATGTGTGATTCCCCTACTCAAATTGACAATAGCTAATATTGCTAGACCTGTAACAGAGGAGATGTAAGAAATATTTCTCATGACCGAATAATAAAGTCGGTCCCAAGGCTAAAGCAGCTGAGCACCACTGATGTAAAGAATCAACCTGACTCAGTTTTTTTGTATATCAACTTTATTTAAAATATTGGAAATACAGTACATCTCCGCAAACATACCAAAAAAAAAAGTTCCTATTATCGCTGTTCAGTGGACAGGATATAACGCCACCTAGTGAATATAAAACGAAATGACATGACTGCAGTGGCTCTCAGCAGGCTTTCCTCGGCCGACAAGCTTCCCGGCACGTCACGTGACAGGCCAACCCCGACGGGCAGAAGCGCTGATCAGAACTTAGCGTCTGAACTGCTGCGTGAAACCAACGAGTTAAACAAAAAAAAAAAAACAACAACCTGTATTGCTGAGACGTTTTTTCATAATAATGTAATAAAAGAAAATATACATTTATCAGACCAAACTATAAATTACACTTTTTTTTCGAACAGCAATTCAGAACTCACAAACAAAAATACGCAGTAGTGCTTTTGCTCATGTAGTCACTGCATCGAATGTTTAGAAATGACCCAAACCCTGATACAATGACAGCACACACCCCCTCCCCCGCCCTGGCCAGGAAGCCGGATCACTAATGAGGCCATCCTGCTCCGCCCCGGTCTGGCAGGGGCATAATCTTACATCTTTAAAGTGGGCAAAACAAGCAGGAGTGCGACTCTAACAGAACAAATCCGACAAGCAGAGAAAGCCAAGCACAAACGGACGTTTAACGCATGCACACGCCCAGCTTGATCTTCCGGGATGTCTACCGTGGAACCGTTACCCCCAGTTAGGATGTGTTTTTGGGAACATCCAGCCTTCCCCCCCCCCCACCCTCCTGGATCTCGGCCTTCCCGCTGGAATGGACTACTGCTTAATCCGACGGCACATCCCGTGCAAAGCTTGTCCACGCTTCTCGTTCAACGAACACACACATGCATGCAAGTCGCCATGCAGCTGCCTTCCGGCGGTCATCCAGAGTCACGGTCGCATTGAGGATGGGGCTGAGTCGGAGGAATGAACAAAGTCATGTGGTCACATGCAGCTGGTCACCTTCACGGTGCTCCCCTGCTCAGAGAGAGGGGTCCAATCCCCAATTAAACCGAGGAATGCTAATTATGTAGGAATTCATAGGTGCCAATTAAATTACCAACTACCAGTTTCATATTTCCTACCTGGAACACTGTGAAACACTTGAATTACACAGCTATAACCTTTTTTTTGGGGGGGGGGGGGTGTGTAAGACATTTTAAGTAACAGCTATCCTACAACAATTTTGGACACTCTAGGGACAGCAAGCCCCTTCTCTTTAGGGACACACCAGAATTCTGCGATATCAATACCCTCTGTGCATGGACAACCCCCCCAGAAAGACCATCTGGAAGCAGAGTGAGAATCCGCAGGAAGGAACGTCTCTCCCAAAGAGCGCCGAAATACCCTGGTACCGCAAAGAGGAATGTCTGGACAAGACGACCAGCGGGAATTTAAACAAATGCTCCCTTTTCATGGATCCCAGCACTAATTCAGAGCTCCGGGAAACAGCTAAACTTCAAACCTAATTTCCGTCGCTATTAAATCTGTTTGTTTACCGTTCACCGGCTTGGTCACGTCGAATCTTAGTGCTGTCAGATTGCCGTTTACAGGCTGCGTGACGCAGAGGGAAAGCGAGCTCGTCTCCTACCTGACCCGACAAAACCAGCGGCATTAAAACTAGAGGCGAATCTGGCCAGACGCTTGAAACAACCGAAGACATTTAAGTAAGCTGAATGTGTCGCGTGCCGGCTCTAGGTCATCGTGTGTCTGGCAGAGTTGTTCAGTCACGTTGAAATGCGCACGCGCACGACACAATGTGCTTGGGAGTAAGAATAGGGCGGCCGATCTGAGAAGAACCGCCCACTCATTCACGTAAAGAAAAAACAACAAAAACAGAAAACCTTTACAAAATACTGAAGGAAAAAATAAGATACGATGCAGCATCAGTCAGTGGAATAAAAACCGGTTTGGAATGACCATTCTGCCAACACCAAACAAACTATCTAAACGCTAGTGTTTGTTCACCGTATACTGCACTGACCATTGTATAACTAACATAATTTACACATCCGTTTGAAAGGAATACTACTCTTAAGTAACATTACGACTGCGTTAGTGATACTGAGTGCTAGCTGTCTTAACCCTTGTCCAGCTATGAAATTACTTTGGAGGTTTGCATTAGTGGCTGCAGGTAGATTAGAGCTAAGCATCTTTTACGGCGTGGTACAGGGACGTGTGTAACGAAAAGGGCATCCCCAAACTCCAAACTCAACACCGCTTATTCGCAAGGCAGGCAGGCCAGAGAGAACACGTGCATCAAATCCTTGTCACCAGATGCGGAAAACAGCAGAGAGGTTAAGTGGGGGGTGGGGAGGGGAGGTGTTGGGTCGGTGCCGGAAGGATAGCTTTTTTTTTTTGCCCGTTTTTGTTTGTCGTCGTTTTGGAAGAATGAGATCTTGGATGGAGATGACAAGGGTTCACCATCTCGTCTATGACACCAGACTGAAGATGGAGGCATATCGATCACATTCACCCTAAGGGGGGGTAAGGAAAACGTACACAAAACAAGGCAAAAATGCTGAATTCTGACTGACAGAATAGAAGACCAACAACAGAAAGGTCATGGGTTCAAATCCCATTGTAGGAAATTCTCATACTCTAAGACACCTTGTATAAAAATGTCAGATACATATTGACCCTGGCTTTCGCCATTATAAATGCATAAAACACTAAATACTATGTTAGGTTAATGGGCAGAAAAAGGATTACTCACATTACTGGCCTTTTACCACTGGGGGGGCACATAGCTGTAAGTGGGGGTACCGGGGGGGCGGTACGTAGGCATCGTGACTTGGTGAGGAGCCACTGGAGTTGGGGAATGAGTCGTCAGCAGGGTCCCTTAGGAGCGCGGGGGTGGAGAACGAGTGTTTAGCGTTTGCATTTAGCACCAGCAAGCATGTATAGGTGAAGGAGCAACGTTCCACGGCATCCGGCCTACCGGCTGACATGGCCATCGTGGTGCCTGCCACCATCCCCATGGGGACGCTGTTGGCACGGGGAGGGGGGATGGGCGGGGCATACATGGCAGCCGGCATCCCATTGGGCTGCACCACCGTGGTGTGATGGATGACGTGGGGGGGTGCCGCATACAGGGGCTGGGAGTAGTAGGCGCCTTGCTGCTGGTATGGGGGTGGACACAGTCAGTCACACAAACAGCCAGACAAGAACACCTGCCCGTTAAGGCCCGTCTCCAGCAGCGGAACATTCCGGTTCACTGACCGCTGATGTCATGTGCATTGAAGGGCACATGACATCATTAGAGGCCTAGAAGAATCCTCTATTTCAGCTCATACATCCCCCCAATCATATATAAACAGACCACTTTAAGTGCACAAACACCTAACTCTACTGATGGATAAAAGGTTATCCACCAGCAAATGGCCAACAGCAATACCACCTACAGTTCAGCCCACCAGGAAATCCACCTGAAGCTAAGCAGGTTTAGGCCTGGCCAGTACGTGGGATGTGAGACCAACTAGGAAAGCGGGTTGTTGATGGAAGAAGTGTTGGTGTGGCCTATCCAGTGGTCTGTGTGGATCCCAGTGCCCCACTGCAGTGACGGGGACACTGTGCTGTAAAAACAGTGCCGTCCTTCACATGAGACGTCAAACCGAAGTCCCGACTCTCTGTGGCCATGAAAGACCCCTGGGCGTCTTTTGAGAGGGTGGGGATCCCGACGCCCAGTGGCCAAACCGCCTATTATAGCCCTATGAAATCTGGCCTCAATCATGCCCTCTCTCTAATTATCGAATTCTCTCCTGCCTCTTCACCACCTTAGCTACAGTGTGGTGAGTGTACTGTCACAGAATGGCTGCCATCGCATCATCCGGCTAGGTGCTACACAGTGGTGGTGGTTGAAGTCTCTCCCGACTGGTCCTGTAAAGCACTCTGGGCGTCTTGAAAAGCCCTATATAAATGTAACATCAATTCATTATCCACATCTGGGAAAAAGTAAAATCCTGCAAGCTAACACAAGCCAGCAAAACGCCTGCATCTGCTAGATGGCGGGGGTCTCACCTGCGCGTAGGGGTTCTGCTGGGGATAGGTGCTCCTCACGGGGTACACGGCTGCCTGGTAGGGGTTAGGCGATGACGAGTAGGGGGGCACTGTCCCTGTGGTGGGGGAACACGACATCTTGTACGCCGTCCCAGGAGTGTAACCTGGAAGTGTAGCCGCGATGCAAGGTGAGCCCAACCTTCACAAGACAGCATGCAAGGAGCTAGACTCGCCGGTGACGCTACTCTTCTGCACAGGAAGCTCAGCCACTCAAAGCGGCTTCATTAAAACCCCCCCCGACAGTTTAACGATAGCGTTTAAAAATTTTAGCAGATGCACGAAGTGCACGCGACACGCAAGCAGGAATTTCACGAGTGGCAGGGCACAGTCGCCACCAACGATATAACATTCAGCAAAGGTCGGGAGGATCGAATAACATCTGGCGACCAATCGGGCAGTCTGGACGGACAGCTCCCAGCGCCGGAGTCTGCTAAGGAAATACGGGAGAATATGACGGCAACAAGGCTGTGCCGTACCTGTCTGGAAGGCCGTGCTGGTTCCAGGGTACATGCTGGGGGAATACGCCGGAACAGTGGCAGCGTATCCCACTGGAAAAGTTGCCGCTGCACGACAGGCAGAAAGACAGGAGGCACACGTCATGGTGACGGCATTGATTTGGGGGGGGGGGGAGACACACAACAAAACAAACGTGACGCGGCATTCCCAGTGACGCCGATGTCTGCTTACCCGGGTATCCGATTCCCTTGGGGTTGGAGTAGGGCACTCCGGTGGAAGCGGGGCTATAAACCGGGTTCATGCTGAAATTCTGGGGATCTAGCTGCCAAGATGAAAACACGTCCAAAATGTCACCATCACACTTAAAATAAATGTCTTCTACTCATTAATGTATTTTAATTACTGATGAAAGAACAGAAATGTCTATCATTCCATATTTCCTAACCGTTTATTCAGTACTGGGTGCCACTGAGCGGTAACCAGCTACAAAACTGACAGTCACAAAACCAAACATTCTGGGCAATTTCACGACACCATGTTCTTAGACTCCAGTAGGAAGCATGTAGGATTCTTTCCCTGAGCCCAGTCTAGCCCCTTAACCATCTCATGACCTATTTTAAGTCCCGCAGTCAGATCTTAAAATGGGTCACGTAATGGTTAAGGGACTACACAGGTGATAAGCTTCGCAAATGCCTGACCAAACACCAGTGGAAACTCGGGATGTCCTCTAGCATATCACCAGTTAGGAACTTGCATTTTTAAATAACGAATTTCAGTGATTTTCTGTGAACCTTCCGTTTCTCCCCAATAAAAGCTTCAGTTCGTGTGCAAAAAATAGAGTGGCGCTATTCAATATGCGCCTATCAACCCGAAATGCCGCTGCTGTATAAGTGACCTTAATACAGCTACACGAAAAGCACGCATCAAATCCTTATTAAAACCGCTAAAAACGTCAGCCATAGCGCATTTTACTGGCTGACCCAGCATTTATGTTATACTACCCGTATATTGCGTTTTTTAAAAAACATTTTTACTATGCATGCTTACATCGCGCTAACATCTGTAGGTATTTTGGAATACACCGCCATCGGCTGCCGTGCTTTGGGTGAATTTTATGTCTGTCAAGCTCCGCATCTACGTGGACGGTGAGTTACCCAGGATTAAGCGACAGCGTGGGCCGCCAGAGACAGGCACCGATCGAGGACGATCGCCGGACCTGCCACTCAGCAGGGCCGCGGAACCAAGTCCGGGCGCCCTCGCATCATCCATCTGCCCCCATTATTCATCCTTACAACAACCTACCCCTAGCATCAAGTGTACTTTGCAACAGGTAAAAGCGTTTGGACGAAAGCAGGCCCGATCGGGCAAAAAGCTGCGTTTATGCACGTCGCTCGATGTCTCCTTACCGACCGTCGATGGTTTCCTGTGGATTTGTCTTCCCCACCCCCCAAACTTTATGGTTATGATATTATTCGTCTCGAATATCTGAGGCTACTGCGCACCAAGCGAAGCGACACCGAACTACGTCACTTCCGTCCGAGGCCAGTGAGCCTCTGACCCCTGTCACGTGACGCGGATATACGCAAACGTGTGACCTGAAGGGGAATCTAACGCCGAAATTCAAGCTTAATTATATTAAAAATAATAATTTTAACCTATTTCCTCTTTTAGGTTCAGACAGTAATTAAAGGATCTGCATCGTCATATTCGACCTGTTTACATAGGATTTTGTGAACTGGATGTATAATAAGAAACCTCGTATTGGATAATATTAAGTATATATCAGGGATATATTCATATGAAAAAGTAGCATAATGGACGTCATATAATACTATACGCCAATGTTGTGCAACAAATATATTAATTACCATTGCTTCGTAACCATTTATAACAATGTGACTTTTTATCGTAATGTATTTATTGGTTGTTTTCTAAGAAAAATAGTCACGGTTAGCTGCAGATTACTGCTCAGAAAGGGAGGTTTTGTAAATATTGCCAAAAATGAACTAACGTCGCTTTTAACGTTGAACTGATACACTAAGTAAAAATATGAATTATTCACAAAATAATAATTCCACACTTTTTCCACAAGAGGGAGCATGTCGTCAATAAAATTAATAACTTACATTTAAAAAAAATATTTTTGGGAGCTATATTATTGTCCTTTTCTATATTGGGTGCTTTCAAAATACGTTTGTTAAATATACATCCGAGTTGGTACTGATATCCTTAAAGTATACTCAGTCCCAAACTGTCTCAAAGATTAGTGAAAAATCGTGTCCATTGATATGTATACACAAGCTGGTCTAAATCTGTTTCTTTTCAGAGGTGACATTACTACATGACTTCCTTCTTTTACCGCCTTATAATTTTACGAATTTATGTAGGCTAGCTGTCTGATTCATTGTGGAAATATAGGTTAAGGTTTCTGCTATAAGGAGGTACATAGTATGCACTCTCCTGGGATTTGAACTAAAAATAGACTGCCTACATTTACGTTTGTAGAAATTATGTTCAATGTGGGAACAGGATTGTTTGATTCTCTTGAAAGTCGTTAAAAATGCAATCCTTAATGACTGTGCTCTCTATTTGAGCTTGAATACGTTGCCTGATTTTTCCAGGACACCCGAGAAAGTGATCGCACTTCCTTTTGCTTAAATCTTGCAGTCCTGACTTTGTGTTTGTCCTCTGCATTTGCTCTCAGTTTTCATCAGGGCCGAATAACTGTTGAAACTCACAATGAGTCAGCAGAGGTGAAAAACAAGGCCTCTGTAACTGACACATGAAACTTCATATTTGCAAAAGGCCCAGCTGGAGTTCACACTGATATATCAAGGCTACATGAATTAAAATAAGACAGAATTTGGCTAAGAGGTTTGCTGTCATCAGAAATACTAAGGGGCTTGACTGAATCCAAAGCAAATGATGGAAAAAGATGACTGATAACTCAATGTTGCAACTTTGAACATTGAAAATTATAACAGATTATTGTTTTTACAACTGGTATATATATACATCGTTCATACATCTGAATGTTAAGCAATTGAAATTGAAGCTCCCCATTGAAGATCATTAACACAAAAAATACTGCTGTTGTTCTCTTGCTTGAAGGTTGTGGTGTAAGTAAAGGTCTCTAACCACATCACGCTACCAACCAATGACTGAAACGTCAAAGTGTGGGTGGTGAGGGGTGGAAGGTATGGGTATGTACAGTACTAGTGAATAGTTTGGACTTGCCAAACCACCTACACAGGAGAGTGATAGTGTTGCATCACATGACCTGGCCACCAGACCAAAACACAATAGAAATGGATTTGGAGGAGTTTGACCAGAGAGTGCAGCCAATGATTGTTCAGCATATATGTGGGGCCTCCTTCAGGACTGCTATACAGTAAAAGCATCCCAGGAGGCCATCCCATGAAAATAGTGTAGGGGAGACAGTAGGGTCAACTGGTCACTGGAGCAACTGGGGTTAAGGGTCTTGTTCAAGGGCCCAATGGTGGCGTCGCTCTGCCAACCACGAGATTTGAACCAGCAACCTTCTGAGTCCCAACCCACAGAGCACCGCTTTTTTGGTCCATGCATAACTCCATATGTGTCTTTATAATTGTTCTAAAATGTAGAGAATAGTACAAATGAACCTTTCTTTGGATGGGTGTGTCCTGACTTTTCATTGGTGCGACATAAGGCTGAAAATAGCATACAAGTCATCGAAGCCCTCTGAGGTTTTCACGGTGTAGAGTAGGAACTGTGAGAAACCAATGGACTAAACAGCGAAAATATATCTAGCAGTCTATGGAAGCCCAGTTCAGTTCATGAAAAAAGTGCAGCTGACTCTCAAGATGCAGAAGTGGCTGTTGGTTCACGTCATGGAAGGACAGGAAGTCAACTAGCGACACACTCTCTCTCCGATGGAGGCTTCCTTCCTTGGTTCATTCCTGAGTTTAAAAATAAAGTCTCCCCAAAAAAACGAACGTATACAAACATATGTATATGTGTGTGTACACGCAAGTTGCTTAAAGAGCAGGATTTTTTTTTAAATAAATGCAATGAATACTCTGGAAAGCCTTTTGTTGCCTCGCCTGCTATCATCATTTCTGTACTGGTGTACTTTTAATGGTATCCAAAGCCCAAAAATGGCTGCAGTACACACATCTATATTTACAGGGGCTAAGTAGCTCTTCCTGTGGTTTACTGTGACAACACGTTGTGCCACAGTTTTTCCACCGATTGTGACACTGTTGTATGCAGAAGACCCGAATATATCTACTGCTAAGAGGCAGAAATGCGGGCGGAGGGAGGCAGGTGGAGTATGGTGTGCAGCGAAGTGCTGTTTTCGGCAGGAAGGGTGTGAGCAGCCTGCGGTTTCCTCTGTAGTAAGTGTATCTGCTGATCAAAACCGGGAGCAGTGCTGTGGGTGTGCCCAGTAGGTAAAGATCCCCCCCCCCCCCCCGTCAAGTGGATGCAACAGAAACGCGAATGTAAGTATTAGCTAGAGTTCATGGATACTTTGAAGCTTACGGCTTCTAATTTACCAGTCGCGGAGCGATTGTACATCACTGAAAACGCAAACAAGATTTAAGAGGTAAGATTTGCAGCAGCCTGTGACGATTTACTTAACTAGCAGGTGCATCAATCTGGATATGATTTTCTGCATATGACCCATTTTGACAAAATTAAATAAAGTTATGGCGCAATGTGGGTTTGATTAACAAAGATATTCCAGCCGTTTTCAACCCCAAACTGCAGTCTAATTCGTATCTTCAGGAACCTTGCTTTTGTGAAAAAATTCGGGGTAAATCTTACGTGATTGTACTTCGTATGTGAGACTCCGCACCATGATGCTGGCAGTATCGTCATTATACGATCAACAAAGATTTAAGCCAATCGCCGTTTAACATTTTGCAGATAGGGATCAATGAACCGCACGCGGCAAGTTTCTCTCCTGGTGGGAGTTTTCTGATGCACTTTGCGTTGGATGTGCCAGACGCTCCATGTGACTCACTGCCCCCTTTGCAGACCCTGACTCGAGTGCCCACGGCGATCGGCAGCGCGGACGGCGCGAGCCAGAAACATGGGGCCCCGCTTCAGCTGTCAGGGAGGGTGAAGAAAAGATCCGACAACCCTGCGTACGTATTATCGGATTCGCATAGCGTAATTAGCGATTGCGCCGTTAAAGCTTTCTCATCCTAATTTACTTTTCCAGTGTTAATTGCATTATTACACACACACACACACACACACAAGTTTGTAATTATACCTTTGTGGGGACTCTTCATTTGTGTGGGGAAAACTCTAATCCCAACCTTGATGACCGTAACCCTTACCCAGCCCCAACCTTAACCACAAGTAAATAAACAAAAACACGAGACTTTGCTTTTTTGTTTTTTTACTACATTTACCGATCTTTGTGGGTACCTGAAAATGGTCCTCACAGCCCAAAAAAAAACAGGTTTTTATCACGTCGTGGGGTACATTTGGTCTCCACAATGTAATGTAAACTTAATACGCACACACACACACACACACACACACACAAACACGCCCGTGTGCAATCTTTGCCACTGAAAGAACAGTTGAAACCAGTGTGAAGAAAAGTAGGCTTTTGAATTTTTTGCTTGATGTTTTCACCTTGTAATAAGGTGAAACCGCTACATCGGCGCGTCACAATTATTTTGGGGCATTATTGGTCAGATAGTAAAATTCTGATATGACGAAATAATGAAATATGAAAGGAATAAAGAAGTTTGCTCTGGGAATATATCGAAGTTGCTGGTTTTCGGAACTTCGTGAACTGCCTTGATCACTTAAATCTGATCGCTGGAACAGAATATAAAGTTCATTAGCCTGGCCGATCATAGCTTGTTTGACCTGAAATAGACCTCTGTACTCTACTGGCCTGGTTCAAAATACTAATATAGCTGCCTAACCTGCTTCATATATTGGTGGTTAAAATGTCTGTGCATGGTGCTGGATTAATGGTTAGAAGATGGGTGGATGGATGGAGCGATGGATGGATGGTTCCCCTGGTTTGGTTCTTTTGTCCAACTGATAATTTTAAGTTATTACAGTGAACTAGAGAGCGAATGGATCGACATCTGATTAAGAAATCATGGTAATACTTTATTTAAGTCCATGTTTTTAGTAATTTATAAAGACGTTAATAACAAATAATAATGCAATAATAAAGTATTATAAACATGGCTATAAATCTCTATAAAAAGGCACTAAACATTATAGCCATGAGTATTGTGCATTATGAATGCTTTATGATGTTTTCATCTATAATGCACTATATAGATACCTTCATAATGCCTTTTTATAAAGATTTATAGCCATGTTTATAATGCCTTATGAATGTATTATGATGCATTATGGATGTGTTACTAAAACATGGCCTTAAGTGTTACTAAAATCATTAGTTAATTAAATAAAATAATCATAAAGTTGACTTAATTTCTGATTTATTGCTATTTACCATTTTTTATTTATTATTTTTTCCACACAGCTTGCATAATTGTGTTGCCCTTCCCCTGTAAAACACACACTTAGCGAGGAATTAACCATTGATGGATGTCAATTACTGTTACTAAATTGCCTGTAGGAGTGCATGTGTGAGTGAATGGTGTGTGAGTGTGCCCTGCGATGGGCTGGCCCCCCCATCCTGGGTTGTTCCCTGCCTCGTGCCCATAGCTTCCGGGATAGGCTCCGGACCCCCCGCGACCCAGGAGGATAAGCGGTTTGGAAAATGGATGGATGTCAGTTACACTGCATAATGTGATGTCAGGCATGACTAATGTCAGTCATGATAAGGCAGTGTTTCCTATCCTGGTTCTTGAGGACCCCCAGACAATCCAGGTTTTTGCTCCTGTCTGGCAGGGAGCTGGGAGGGAGCAAAAACATGGACCATTTGTGGGTCTCCAAGGCGATCTGGCATCTGGATGTGCATAGATTTCTAAGCGCGATTGCTGGTGCAATCTATGACAAAAGGCACATCATCGAGGTGCATATAAATTAATTATTAAGATGCATATAAATTCATCAGTGAGATGGATATAAATTGCACTTTCAATCATACAGCTATTGCTTTCCATGTCTGGACGTTAACTAGTTTGGCCTGAAGTAAATGTCATTTACAAACTAATTGCATGCAACTATTCTTGTGAACGCTGATCTTTTAGAATGAGCTTTTAGAATGAAAGTGTACTGTTGGGCTGTCAGGGTCCTGTACTGTTGGGTCCTTGAGAAAGACCCCTAACCCCCAATTGTTTCAGGGACTGTATGAGTCAGCTTTCTAAAATGTTTGTTGCTTTGGATAAAGCATGTGCTAAAGTAATTTCTTTATTTTAATGTTCCCTAAACTGTTGTAATAATTCTCATTAAGGCAGATGAGGAAAAAATACAGTAACACTTTATATTAAATGCACCTTCATAATACATTCTTTATACATTCATAGAACATTCAGTGCACCTTCATAATGCATACATAATGCAATCATAACATACTTACCATTGAGGACACCGAGGTCAGGTCCTCTGCAACTCCAATAACCACGATACATTATGGGTAACACCTAGGAAGGGCTAAAACTTTTGATCTTGGTCATTTATAATCCTGGCTACAGCCCTGTTCATAATGTATTCATAGAATATTCATAAGCATGATGTACAATCAGAGAAAAAAATGGTATCTTTTAAACTACCTTTTAAAGCACAGAAATGGACTCAGGAACATTTCTGCACCATTGATGGTACATTAATGCTGTTTGTACCTTTGGGATGTTCCTCAGAGTCCATTTGTGTACCGTAAAAGGTACAATTACAAGGGTACAACCCCAGTGACAAGCAAAGGTATATCATCATTTTGAAAGTAATTCATGAATCGGGGAATTAATCGTCAGCTACCCACTAGGCCGTAGGTGTATGTGAATGGTGTGAGTGTGACCTGTTTTGGCTTGGTGTCTCATCTTGCGTCATTCTCTGCCTTGTGCCCGTAGCTTCTGGGATAGGCTCCAGACCCCATGCCCCTACACAGGACAAGCGAGTGCAGAAAATGGATGGACTAAAAACGAACCTTAACCCATCCACCGATCCATCCATTGTCTGCGCCCGCTGCTCCTATGCAGCATCACGGGGGTCCGGAGTGTTTCCTGGAAGCTACGGGAACACGGCAAGGAATAACCCAGCACGGGGTGCCTTAAGGATATCAATAGGTATAATTACCCTTATATGTTAAACACATCTACTGTACCCAGGAAATCCAGTAAATCCAAAGTATGAATTTATTTTAACCAACATTTTGGCAGCTTAATATGTCATTTCCTGTGGTTCCCAGCATCCCTCCGCGCTGAGCTTTGGTGTCAGTGGCCGTCCCAGGTATACGATAAACCAGTATCACGGTATGTCACGGCAGCCAAGAATCACGCGATAATGAGTATGATAAACTGCAAACAATAGATATTTCATATCAAGACAATCAGGAAAGGAACAGTCAATGGAGGAAGTCTTTTCCTGACAACAGAGGGCAGTTTTTCTCTAGAATACTAAGCGTAGTCTTATGATAACTGTTGCAACGTAGTTTTCTGGCAGTCAAACAATCTATATATTTTTAGGTGCAACTTAGCAACGGTAAATGACTGCAGGTGAATGAAATATTAATTTGGTGTCAAGTCCACACGGCAGTTTGGAAATTTCAACAGAAGTGCACAAAGGGAAGTGTAAACATACAAAAAATTGCCTCCCCATCAGCCCTCACAAACATCCTGATAAATATTTCTGCATAAACGTCATGCTTCATCTGAACCGGTGACTACGCTCAACGCGTCACCCAAAGCCCTAGTGTGTTCAACCTACACCCTGTCTCCATCCCTCTCTCAGGTGCTGTCAGTGATGGTGCTAAGATGCAAATACGGACCCTACTCCCTCGTCTTCTCTACCTGACTGTTGAACTCATGCTGGGATCCGCTGGTCACTTCCGACATGCTTCCTGTAGACTGGTAAGGATTTATGAATCCTCAGAAGACCTTGGTCCTTGTCCAGATCCTTGTCTGTCTTGCATAACTATGTTGCTTGACGTTCTTAGCGTATTCACTATGCGGTCTGAGAGTAACGAAATTTCAATCCTCCATGTGTCCTGTACATATGGCAGAATTTACAATGAAGACTTTTTGACTATATAACCTTTATATATATATATATATATATATATATATATATATATATATATATATATATATATATATATATATATATATATATATATATATATATATATATTGGCTTTGTCAGGGCCAGCCCTACTGTAAGTGTTCTGCCCCCCTAGGTGAGATCCTGCAGAGCCCTTGCCCCCCCCCCCCGCCCCCCCCCCCCCCCCCCCAGAGCCAAACACAAATTGTGTCAGTTCATTCATATTAAAACATTACACTAACACAACAGGGAATCTGGCTGCTAACTAGTTAGTTCACAACCCTTTTTTCAAGAAAAGAAATAAATAAGAAATAAAACTAGTGTAAATAAATGTAATGTCACGGAAAATGCCAGAAGTATTTCTTCAGATTCCATTTTATTTTTTTCTCGATCTTTTCCGTCTCTAATATAATGGCGCCGTAGGCGATGACCTATGTCGCCTACAGGGTGGATGGGCGCTCGGCCTTTTTCCTCAAACATATTTGCCGTGTATACCATAATTCAAATTTAAATAGCATTTATTTACACTTGTTCAAGTAAAGTTAACGCATGACAAGCAGTGCACAACACAGCAGTTGCCCCTGCGGAGTGTATTTAAAAACATATAATGCATTAACCCACAAATACAACGGTTACTGCTATTCGGCTTACATGTTTAAACCTAAAGATATTATTTTTACATTTACAAGCTGAAAAAAAAAACATATATTAGTAAAATTATTTTCTTACGCAAATTATTAAATATTTCCACTAATTTTGTATTGTATTCTGCATCCATCCATTCATCTTATGTGGAATTTTAAGTAACATGAGTTAGAATAAAATATTAATGTCGCATTGATTTACAGCTGTGATTCACCTGGCCGGCACTGTTTGTGTAGATGTACAGAATTAATCATCACCCTTCTGACCAATCAGAACCGAGATTAGACATTGCTGCTGCATAATCAGTATTGTTTGAACTGACCGCAATTGTTTTATGTATAATTAACCATCTCCATCCATCTGTATAAAAATAGCTGGATGAGACAGAACCGGCATATTTCTGTCACTAATTCCATATTTCAGGTAATGTTTAGGTAATAGTGCTGATCCAAAAACTGGAAATAGATGATCGGAGTGAACACCTGCGAGATAAAATCGGACAGGTGTTAGAGACAACACCAGCTATTTATCTCAAGGTGTTTAACTTATTATTTTTTAACGTCATATCAGACCTCTATAGTTTTTGTTTATAGAGCTTAAAAGGCAAATACAATTTTAATTAATATGTTCAAAAATTCAATATTCCGTTCTTCTTAATGTGTATTTGTAATATTAAACTATGATTGGGCTAACTCTAGGCTGGTAGTGTTGGGGAATGACCATAAAAAGAGAATTAAATCGTTGATCGCAATTATTGTATGACAATTAATCGTCAGCTGAAATTCCATGATCGTGACAGCCCTAATCAGTTTTTAACAAAAGAACTGTAGGAGAAGAGCATTTTAACCTTCACTCCACAAATGCGTTAAACGCAATACTGTATGTTTTCAGTGTTGTCCGCATTCATAATGGCTAAATGTCACAAGTATCGGCAGTATAGAAAAAGGTTTTTCTCTTGTGTCTTCGATTTTTAAGACACCAGATTTGACTTATTGTTTTTGGCACATATGGATGTGAGATATTTTGATTATTTTTGTATTATATTCTGTATAAATTGTATTGCATGCATGCATTTGGGACTTATATGAATGACACATAAGATCTCTGTGAATTGCTGTGTTTACTGATTGACTGTAAAGTCATTATAAAAGCAGCTGCTATATCAGTGTCCATGCTTTTACAGAACTTGATTAAAATGCAAAGTAGATTTTACCGCAGCAGCACTTGCATCCCCCTGTTTGGTTTCTTACTCTGCCAATGCTTCTTCTCACCAGGGTGTAGCTCTCTCGCACTTCCCTCGAGCGTGGCCTCACAGATACCACATGCACACTCAGTAAAAAGTGCGCAGTTTATAGCGAGTCCTGTGTTACTGAAGAGAGGTTGACGTACATCCATATTCCACAATTCAGCTAAAAAGTACTAAAGGATAAAGTACCAAAATCCGAACAGCCAAGGCCGTGTTGTAGAACGGTGCTGCGGTGAATATCCCGGTCTTTTTGGCCTTTACAGAAGGTTTATGCATGTGTGCGTGTTTGTGTGTGTGTCCAGAATGCAATAAAAACCTGTTATTTTGACGTTGTGTGGACCATATTTTTGGTCCCCGCAAGGGGGAAATTCAACTTTATAAAAATCTGTGACTGCAGTCAAAAAACAAAAAACACCAAAAGACTTGTATTTTGTTTGGATGCTTATAGTTAAGGTTAGGGCCGGGTTGGGGTTATTTATGGTTGTCATTGTTGGGATTAGGGGTTTTACCCATAGAAATGAATGGATGGTCCCCACACAGATATGAGAACAGGTCTGTGTGTGTTTATGTGCATGTGTGTGTGTTTGCCTTGCGAAGGACTGGTGTTCATGCTGTTTCCTGCCTTGTGTCCTGTGTCTCTTAGGATACATAGAATACATGGTTATTAAAGATGGATAGATTTGTGGTCTTGATGCACACATGTTAATCTTTGCATATAACGTTCCATTGTTGTTAAAAAAAAAGGCTATTTCCTTCCTTTCTCTTCATGCCGACTTCTCAATATGTTGACATTTCCTGTACTCATTATAGTTCGTACAATGCATTTGAGTTCCTCTTGGTTTTTGTATTTTCCCTGCAGTCACAGAGGTCTGCCTTGTGCAGTGGAAGTCAGCTGGCGTCTATACCGACAGACCTGCCCAACAGCATTGAAGACCTTCACCTGGATAACAATAACATCAAACTACTTAAAAACACCTGTCTCGTTAGTTACCCCGAGCTCCGCATTCTAAACATTGCAAGCAATGGTTTGGACACTGTTGAGTCAAATGTGTTCCACCACACTCGTCATGTGGAGAAGCTCAACCTGGCGGAGAACTGCCTCTATACTAGCTATCAAGAGTTGGGTGAGGCATTGTCAGATCTGTCCCATTTAAGAGTGTTGGATCTTTCCGGAAATGGGTTGACAGAGGATATGGTCTCATTTCTGCTGCAGAACATGACCTCACTAGAGTTCCTGTCTCTATCCGGGAATACCATACTGAGACTAGACCAGAGTATCTTTCGTGACCTTCACCAGTTACGGGAGTTGAACCTTGAGAGGAACCATTTATTTGATATTGAAGAGGGGACTTTCGACAGCTTGCAGAAACTACAGAGGCTGAATTTGGCATTCAACAATTTGCCGTGCCTGGTTGGATTTCAGCTCATACAGGTGGTGATGCTAAATGCCAGTCACAACTCCATCGAGTGGTTCATTTCTAACCAGGATCTGAATGATACTTTCCAGTTGGAGACCCTCGACCTTCGAGATAACAAGCTCATCTTCTTCCCTTTTCTCCCAACCCGCAGTCGCCTACAAACTCTACTTTTGTCAGACAACCAAATAGGCTTTTATCAACACCTCGAGAACAGCAGCTTACCAAATTGGGCCACCAGTGTGCAATTTTTTAATCTGAACAGCAATGTGACCAACGTAACAGTAAATCTGTGGGATGAGACCCTACATGGAGACATCTCATCGCTGGATCTCCTGGATCTCACTAGAAACCAAGTAACATATCTCACACAGGGTTTTCTGGGTGAGATGACACATTTGTCAAGACTGAAATTAGGAAGCAACTGTTTGAAGTCCTTCAGCTTCGACTCTGATGAACTGTCAGCCTCACTTTATGAGTTAGATGTGAGCAATAACCAGTTAACTGTTCTACAAGCCAACCAAAGCTACTTGCATACCTTGGAGAATTTGAGATATGTCAACCTGAGCCATAATGACTTGCAGAGGCTCCCTCCGATGCTCTTCTTGCAACTGCCTGTGCTCACGGTGGTGGATCTGAGCCAGAACAAGGTCGCCATCTGCTCCTTGGAAGAGCAGGACGCAGAAGCAGAATACTCAGACTGCATCTTCTGGAGGAACATCAGCTCCCTGAGTCAGCTGTACCTCAGAGGCTGTGGCTTGGAACGGGTACCAGCCAGGGCTTTTGATGGGACGCCACTCACGGTCTTGGAGCTGTCGGGCAACCGAGGCGTGGTCATAGGGCAGGAATCCATGACGGGCATCACACAGACCTTACAACATCTAGGCCTAGGTAGCACAAATCTCTATAACCTAGACTTTACCCAATTTGTAAAGTTGTACTCCTTAGATATTTCTGGAAACTCCATATCATACCTCCCAGATTCTATACTAAGTCTTAGACGTTTGGACTTGAGGGAAAACCATCTGCAAGCTATCCATTTGCATCAAGCTCAGGTGTTAAGTCACAGCCTGGAGAGCATTTTCCTGGGGGGAAACCCTTTAAACTGCTGCCAGGTGGCCTGGTTCAAAGCGCTCCGTGACATTAAGACTTTGACCATCGAGGACCTCAGTAGCTTGACATGTTTCAGTGACTATGGGGAACTCTCACTAAACTCCATAGCCTCAAACTATTGTGGAAGGAGTGACGAGGAGCCCAGCTGGTTGTATGTCCTCCTCTTCCTTCCCATCTTCCTCTCGCTTGTGGGCATCAGTGTCATATTCTTCCTCACCTTCAGGCCCAATCTCCTGCCCAGTGAGATTAAAAGGAGGTGTTGGAAGCCAATTCCATATTAACACTGAGCGACGAGTGACTCGCACAATTCGATGAGTAAATGGTCAGCAATTAGTAATAACGAAAAGGGAAATGAATGAATACTGAAAGCCTACTGATTGTGATCAGTGCCAAGTGCGAAAACTCCTTGCTGAAAACTGCCTTGTGAATAAGATTCTGTGAACTTTTCTGTAAGTTTACTTACAACATCTGGATATGGTGACCACCTAGTCCGTGTCGGGAGGGACACTGTGAAGTACTTCAGGTTTTACAAACTACTCCCATGCGCCGATGCTTGGCTGAATTGTTTGGTTTGTCTTGTATTTTGATTTGTTCCCTTCATTGAAAGACTTATCCAGCTGATTCATATTAACATAAGGGAAACATGCTTGATTATAGGAAACTGACCAATCAGCACACAGCAGGGACTGAAAGTGAAACCTAAGTGAAATCTGGATCCTTTTAACTGAAATGGTAGAAATGGTAGTTTACAAACCCTGTTTGAGGGTTGTGTCCCGTCCCCCCCCCCCCCCCCCCGCCAGCCCCCTGACATGGATTAGGTGGTCTCCCTACATCAAGAACATAAGCTGAATAACACTGAAGGGACCTAGTGTTTGCGATGGTCTGTAAAATAACAGGAAATATATACTGTACTTTTTCTCTCCTTCCCTACTCTATTCATAAAAAATAAAGCAGTTTTATGCAGAACAGTTTCATTCCCTGGTATCTAGCCGTGTTGTTCCCTCACTTTTGGGTCTTGTATGAAAATGTGTATGTGACAGTGTGTTTGCGTGTATGTGTGTGACGTCAAAGGGATCTTTGAAAGATCAGCAGAAGATACATGGAATTTCCTTCCTTTGCCAAGCTGAACCGCAACTAGACAAATCGTATCTCATACGGAATTTCAGCCACATCGTAAGGGCAGGTTTCTTTGCATGGAACGATCCCATTAAAATGCAGTTAAATGTGGCTGCAGCCAGTTTACTGACTCCCTTAATTTCACATTCACCATCTGGAGGAACACCTGCAAATCTGAGATCGTGGGAGATAGAAAAGGGCGAAACATTTCGGCGTGTTGATTTGATATGATCAGCTGAAAGATCTACAGAAGTGAGTCAAGTTTGTGAATAAAGAGTGG
Organism: Brienomyrus brachyistius; assembly: GCF_023856365.1. Lineage (NCBI taxonomy): Eukaryota > Metazoa > Chordata > Actinopteri > Osteoglossiformes > Mormyridae > Brienomyrus > Brienomyrus brachyistius. The sequence goes on from NC_064553.1 coordinate 5,555,246, forward strand.
AGTGTAGCTAAACAAATGGATTAATAAAAACCAACATGGCTTCAGTCGAGCACGGCTGGCAGCCAAGGCTCTCCTGGTTGGCCGGCACGCAGCTGAGCATGCTGCACTGTACTTGACTGGAATCTGCCAATGGCAGTCACGTGCCGACGGCCGTGCGCCCGGCTGCAGTTCTGAGAGGTGAGCGGAGAAGAATGTATGGCTGCAAACCAGAGCGTAACCAGAATACCGCTATGGTGACGTTTTGGGTTGGGGCGGTTGGAACAGAAAAACAGCACAGGACAGGGTTGAGGTGGGACTCATTCCTGTTGGGGAGGATCCAGAGTTGTGCAAAATGCCGTCTTGTCTTTGTGGTTAAACCCCCTGTAACACAGGAAAAGATTTTGAAAGGAGGTTAAATGGGGACATGTAGCTATATAATAAACTGAACCCCATATTTAATTTATTTAGCGGAAGCTTTTACTTGAAGTGACTTATATTATACTGAGAAATCGAGGTCGTCCCTGAAGACGTTATGAGTTGAAGACCTTTCCCAAGTGCTGCATTCCTCTGCTGACCCTGCGATATGAACCAGCAACCTTCCAATCACAGACGACCCTAATCCGCACAGCGCGTGGCTTGCCGATCAAAAATCACAAAGTTCACAATGTTATATGTCTGTAAACTCATCCTCAGCCTTGTTTTCCAAGCATACCTAATGAACAAAATCGGTTTGATAATATGAATGATCCTAAATAGTAGAGAATTAGGGACTTTGGATTAGTAATACGGTCAGAATGATCCTTTAATTACTGCAATAATATATTTTAAGATGAATGTCAAATGTCAAAAAATGTTTTCAAAAGCGATAAATATGGTTGTGGGTTTGGGAGGCTAAGTGGGGGATGGGAAATTATGCATATTAAAACGATCAGAAATAGAATGCGGAGCTAGCTGTTCTAGAATGTGAGTAACCGCCCAGTAACCGCACCGTCAATCGGCAGTGCCCAGCCTAAGGCCAGCGTAGGCCCAGATCTGGTAGAATCCAGCTGCGTTTTAGGGAAGGAGGTGCACGTGAGTGTGAGTCAGGGGCTACAGCCTCTAAGCAACAGGAACCATGTAAGAGAGCATATTTCCACCTAACCCTTGACGTGCCAGGGTCTGACAGGAAACGCTACTTCAAAAATAATCAGTGCAAACTATAAGATGATTAAAGGATTGTTTCATAATTCTTGTCTGAATTGGAGGAAGAGTCACGAAATAAATCACAATTTTACAATCTAAATAAAGTTTCAAACAAAAAACTTCAAATGAAGAATCCTTTAGTCATTATGCCTAAAAAAAACTATGTAATTCCAATGTTAAAACTGATAAGATAAAAAAACGAAAAATAAAAACATGACAGTCTCCAAAATTTAAAGTTTCAATTTTAACGGGCAAAGGTCATTTTTCTTCGTCCTTTAGAGTTTCAAGACGACACTTAAGAAGTAGCTCAAGAGGTTAGACTGCCATCTGCTGGCAATGAGAGGAACGGTCACAGACCCAGGAAGTTAGACCCGGGGGGTTAAATGCTGGTATGGTAGTATACTCCCAGTGATCTATGTGCAGTATTCTCTTTAATTTTGTGGTACTTTTAGCAAATGTACGTGTCCTCAGTGAAATCTCAGTCTCTGCACGTTCTCTTGCACACTCCGTGCCGTATTTATACTTAGCACAGTTGCAGTTTTTCGCGGCAGTTATTGGCACGTTTCGTGAACTACATGTAACATTCTTGCGTCTATAAGACCATTTGTCACAACAGTTCGTGCATACAGCACAACAGAATGGCTAAGATGCAAAAGGCAATATTGCAGTTTTTCTCGATTCCTTTAGAGTATTTCTCAAATGACAATTAACATTTGAAAAACGACGACGGTAATCCCCACACCGTAATGTCCAGTTCTGAACAGCAGAACATTGTTTCTTATCGCTTCACACTGATTTCCTAATGTCTTAGTACATATATGCAAGCGGATTTGCACAGTTGTCATCATTGGACACAATTTTTATCTTCACGGTCAAAATAGATTATGTATTTTTCCATTGTAATATTTGACACCCAAAACTTCATATACATCGTGTCACACCACAAGCGAAACTTTCCAAATAATTAAAATATATATGCCATAAATTGCAGTGATACACCACTGTTGTGTTTTTGGTTCCCATATTACATGATTTTGTTGCCATTTTGATGTTCTTGTATTGTCGTTTTGCCGTTATTGTGTTACACAGTGCTGTGTGACTTTTTTGTTGGTTTCTATTGTACTGTGTCTTGAGATCTGAAGAAGTCACACGTGCATGCGAGTGTTTTCTCTCCCCAGTGAACTTTGCATACTGTGATGTAGAGCCTTGCAGTGTTGAAACTGGGGTCTTTGACACGAATAAGTATCAGTTTGCTAAAGAAAAATGATCAGTCAGTGACAATAAGGAAGTTGGAATCGACTAACATTCAGAATCTATGAATAACAAATTTTCAATTTGTTACACTAATTCGTTGCTGGAATTATTTGCTTTTGAGACATGAGTTAATTGTTTTGGGCGAGTTTCAGACTTTTGCGGCTAAACCACAGCGTTGTGCTAAATGCATGAACTGTTTGGAGAAATGTGCTCGTGGTCTTGAGGACGTTAAATATTTTTCCGGAAATCAGTCAAAGCAATTGAGAAAAACTGTTACCCAGAACAATTAAGAGTCTCCTTGTTTCAAAAACTAAAAAAAAAAAAATCATTGATGAATTAATCAGTACCACTAAAACGAAAAGTGACTTCATCATTTAAACTATAAATCAATATGCTTAGATATATTGTCAAAATGTCAGTGTAAGTCTGCTCCTGAGCTCCAAAATGCTGAATGACGACCATTTCCTGCTTCCTCGTTTTTACCGACTGATCATTCTTTAGCAAACTTACACTTATTCATGTCGAAGACATTGTTTCATTACAGTGCATTACAGTATCTTCACAGAGATGGTCTCAAGATGAAGTAAAATAGCAACCAAAATGACGAAGTTACATACTGTGAGCTGAAAAATACAACTGCCATATCACTGCAATTTATTTGCATGTATTCTTGAATCAAGTTTGGTGAACTGTTTTGCATGTAGCGGTAATCGCTTACATATATAGTTTTGGCTGTAAAATTATTTCACTGGGAAACTATACAATCCATTTCAACTACAAAGACTTAAGCCACCGAAATGATGCAAAATGAGGATAACTGTACTGTACGTGACCATTTGCATACATGTACTAAAACATTTGGGAATTTGCATTAAGCAATGGGAAGATTATGGTGTGAGAATTATTTGTCATTTCAGAAATGCGGCAAAGCAATCGAGAAACACTGTAAACTGCACTGAAACACACATTCAAAAGAATGCAAAATAACATGTATATTTTAGCAGTATTAATGTTTATTGAAATCACAATAACGCAACATCTAATGTACACCAGTGGCCAGGATTGTGGATACACACGTACAATTCTTACAGATTATAGACCTTTATTCCAGGTGCTTCAGTTAATTATTTAATCGAACATTGAAGCAACAGCGGAATATACTTTGCAGTCTCTAAAAACTGGAAGTGTTTCCATAAATTTTGCTGCTAGTGTATTAACCATTGAAGTTCTTGGCACATATTACAGCAGGACTCATGACGTGTCAAACTGTACGTCTCGCGGAAACGCCTCACTTTCATAAGGTCCACTATTGCCCGCTAGTTCACGTGAAGCTTTACCTAAAAGTATTCAACCTCCTCCAAACTGGTTCATGTTCACAAGTCTTCTGTTTGAAAAGCACACCGAAGGCATTGAGGGTTACGGTCAACTGTTAACTGTACAAGAGGTGACTGCTGTACATTTTTTTTTGTCACATTACATAATCCTTTTGTCACATGATATCATTCTTTTGTCACATGACATAATCCTTTTGTCACATGATATTGGCGCCAGCTGCGGCATCATAGCAGGTGCGTTCCGTGTTAGCGAACAGCGATGTGCGTCCACATTACACCTTGCCTGGGTTATTGGGTCAGCTGCAGGGGGCGCTGCAGCTCGCGGTCCCTGAAAGCGACCCCCACCTCGTCCTCCGACGGACAGATACCGCTGTCGCCTTCTGAACTCCACCTCCAGGTCAGGAAGCAGCACTGGGCCCCGTCTGGGGAGAGGGGGGCGAGGATGGTGGTGGGAGATGTGGGGGGTGGGCAGCCGGCTCCGGGAGGGTGGGCAGGGTGGCATCGGTCACTGGACACGATGATGGCCGCTTGTCACTGGAAATAACACTGGGTTGGACACAAGGGCGGAAGAAAACATTCTCAGGGACCATCAGTAATGACATTCAAGCCTGTTTAACAACCGATTACCAGGCATGCAGTCTCAGGCAGGCCAAGAAAATGATGTTTAAATGACCTTCATCCATCCATCCATTTTCCAAGCCGCCTATCCTACTGGGTCGCGGGGGGTCCGGAGCCTATCCCGGAAGCAATGGGCACGAGGCAGGGAACCAAATGGCCTTTATACTGGTGTAAAATTATGCCATTATGCCTGTCAAAGTGTGTTAGCTTGGCCATTTCAAAACTGCTGCTAAAGTCACCTCAACATCTACAGCAATCATCCAACACACTGACATATTTTTCCAAACAGCAGCACACCTAGCGCAGCTAATCAATACCTCACTGACTTTTATTCATTATTTTTTTTAAAAAAAGAAATTAAGTTAATTGAGTGAGCTGGTGGTGAAATTTAACAAATACATGGAATGCCTGAGGTGCCCCTGAGGAGAGTTTTGGGAACTGTAGCAGTGTTCATCTAGACATCCAACAAGGCATCCCTAACTTTTTACAGAAGAGGACATTTTCCTGTTAGTTGTTATTGTGTTACTGTTAACTTGCATATGTTCTAATGTTAAATTGTATTTTTTTTTTTTGTTCTGGGCAAATATACACTGACTAGTCAGACACAGAGCTTTAAGCATTTCCTGTGACTGCTTTAGACATTTGCACAGTAACTGTATAACTGGGAACCAGTGTACCTGAGGCCTGTGTCCACTGAGAGACACATCCCTGAATGCACCCATGTACAGGGGGGTCGTAGGGCTATAGTCCCCCCTAAAATATTATTTACTCCCCCTCCCCACCAAATAAATATACACTAATTAATTTAGTGTGTTCTCATTCAGTAATTAGTCATTAAAATCTGACCCCCCCCCCCCCCCCGCGTAAAGGCCCCCCCTTCACGGCCCACTTACCTTCCCAGCTGTACCTTGAGGTCCACCATGTACTGATGGCACTGAGCATAGTAAGCAGTCTGGGCTTCCACAAAGTCTTTAAGGTAGGAGAGATGGTTTGCCTACATTGGGGGGAGGGGGGCTTTCTTCAGTGCGCAGTGAGGCCACACTGAGCCACAGCGGGCCTCACAAAGTCTGGGGGGGAGGGGGGGCGGAGATGGGGTGGGGGTGACTTACTTGCGTGCTGCTGATGCCTTCCAGCAGGAGTCTGGTGATTTCTGCCTGCCGATCGAAATCGTCCTGCGTCTTCCTCAGCTGGGCCTCGGCCTGAGGAGGGAATGAGCACAGCCGTCAAACTGAGCATGCTCAGAGCCACAGCAGCTTATGGACACTGGATGCAGTGATGGATAAACTAACGACATGATATTTAATGGGCTAAGATACTGTTTCCCAAATCTGGTCCTTGGAGACCTCCCTTCATTCTGGGAGCTGGGAGGGAGCAAAAACGTGGTCTGGCAGGGAACTGGGAAGGAGCAAAAACGTGTACTGTCTAGCAGAGAGCTCGGAGGAAGCAAAAACATGGACTGTCTAGCACGGAGTTGGAAGGGAGCATTAATGTGTACTGTCTGGCAGAGAGTTTGGAGGGAGCAAAAATGCGGACTGTCTGACAGGGAACTGGGAGGGAGCAAAAATGTGTACTGTCTGGCAGAGAGCTTGGAGGGAGCAAAAATGTGTACTGTCTGGCAGAGAGCTTGGAGGGAGCAAAAATGTGTACTGTCTGGCAGAGAGCTTGGAGGGAGCAAAAATGTGTACTGTCTGGCAGAGAGCTTGGAGGGAGCAAAAATGTGTACTGTCTGGCAGAGAGCTTGGAGGGAGCAAAAATGCAGACTGTCTGGCAGGGAGCTGGGAAGGAGCAAAAACGTGGACTGTCTGGAAGGGAGCTGGGAAGGAACAAAAACGTGGACTGGCTGCGGGTCCACGAGGACGGGATTTGGGAGACACTGGGCTAAAATATATTTAATGGGCCTGTGCTAAAAACGAATACCAGCCTTTTAGGAACTGATTCTAACACTTCTGGACTGAAGGAACAGAATGAGCAGTTTGATGTTTATATTTCAGCAGGATTGCAGATGTTTTTCTAGTGAATGAGGAACTATATAGCATCAATAATATGTTTTGGGTATGACAGTTAGCAGTTACGAAAATAACAGTCGCAGCAGGCCAAACTGTCACAGGGCACATTTCGCAAGAAGGGCCAAAAGCTGATCTAGCTACACTGATAAAGCAGATATCTTTACATCATGGTAGCAGAGTACAGAGCACCCTTAGTGAGGCTGTAAGCATTGCCCCCTGCTGGAGGTACCCAGTAATTGTGGGAGAGCCCCTTTTGAGACTCTACTCCATGTCTGTTAGTCTTGCTACTATTTGCCTGCTCTTTTTTGCCGGGATCAAACTTACCTGTGCTACTTCTGTTGTCCACATCTGGGTTGCATAAAAAAAAAAAAATAGCAACACACTGGTTAGGATAATAGATGGTAAAACTGCAATACACGCAGAATCAGTATAGTTATGAGTCAGTTTTATCAATACAGGTAAAATAGAGAGAAGGGATATGATGGTGCAGACACTGAAACACTGTATAGTAACTAATGCAGAAAAACCTTCAAAGGCAGAGAATTATGAGCCCCGACAGGCATCATGCTTTTGCCAAACTAAATCTGACAAGAAATGCGGTCGCAGACAGGATTTCATATCTCGCATGTTTTCATGCATTTCGTTGCTTCAACACCACTGGTGAATAACTGTACGATGATCTCCTCTATGAACTGCAAAGAATGGCAGTCAACAGACAGACAGACAGACAGACAGAGAGAGACAGACAGACAGACAGATAGATAGATAGATAGATAGATAGATAGATAGATAGATAGATAAGCTTCTGGATGGATGGATGGATGGATGGATGCACGGACAGCTCATTTGGTGTCGACATAAGGCTTCCCTTTAAAACACCTGTATGAGAACACAGTGGAAACTGGAGGGAGGAGTATGTCACAGAGATAACTGACCTTCATCCATTTTACGTGCAGAAAGCTGAACATGTAGGAGAACTGCGCTCTGTATTCCTCTCCGGGCAGGGGGGCGGAGTTTAGCCGCTGAAGAGAACAGACCATGACGGGACATGACAGACACACACACACACACCACAAAACCCCCCAGGTGGTTAAAAACCAACTGTCTACAGAGCAAAAGCAGACAGAGCCGACCCTTTATTAAAATTGATTTCCATCCGTTACTATGAAACATGCAGCCCAGAAACCTTGGGATCCGATATATCCTGGATACGAGCCACCAGCCAGCGTCTCGGAGACGTGAGGATGGAGAAATCGCCGCAGAGAGTGACTTTAAAAGCCGGTAACAGCGCTTGAATAATTCACTCACTCCAGAGGCCTCGTCTGAGGCAGGGTTTTGCAGATACGCGGCAGACTGTCTGTGCCGGCTGCCTGGGAGCGAACGATTTCCAAATGGCATAGAGATCCCCTTAATTAAAATGACAGGCCTGTCAGGTTATGCCAGTGATACTCAACCCACGGCTCTTCAAAGGCCAGACGCGGCTCTTTTAAGTCCTACTTAAGAAAAAAATCTTTAAGAAAATCTTCAAAAGATAATGTAAAAAAATACTGTCAGCAGAATTCATCTCATGCTCATTTAGACACATCAATCTATAAAGGCCTCACCCCTCAACTGCCTGAAAAAGACAATCGCAATTTACCTCAGGTGTCATGCTAGGAAAATTAACATTAACACCGGGAAACTAGCATTTGGCAAAAAAATGGCTAAAGAACGTATGAGATGCAAATATGAAGAGGAATTCTGGGCATTTCAGCAGGATTGGCAGTTCTTCTTTGTGTCAAGCGGTGCGGGAAAATGCATCTATCTGCTTTATGATAACGTCATTTCACAGTTTAAAAGATCCTATTTACAACGCCATCGCGAAACTAAACACCCAAAGATCAGTCTGCTATCTGTTATGGGCTGTGAAAAATAGCAATGTGCTGTCTGTTGCTGTTACGGACTCTGCGATCAGTGCTTGGAAATCATTTAATACTGATAATGTTGAAACACTGCCAGTAATGTTAAACACTACGGTTGCATTGATAATAATTACATCATGCTTTTCATTCCTTAAGAACATATATTATCCTTCTTCTCAAACGCATAACGGGTTGAGGGAGGAAAGGGACATTTCTGAATTGCGGTTCAATCATCTCCCCTCCATTGTGGGATGATCGGGGGGCGGGGGGGGGGGGGGAGTGGAATGTGCAAACCCATCTGGATGCTAAACAGGTACACATCACATTGGTGATGTGTGAGTAGAATGTTACATCAGAAGGTCGTAGGTTCAAATCCTGTACTTGGCAGAGTGATATCATCACTGGCAATTAATATTTTCATGCATGACAGTGGAATTCAAACCCACAACCGTTGCATATACAACCTTGTTCAGCTACAGGAGAGCGACACCTACGGAATGTTGGGCGTCGGCTGTCCTGGCTCGCTTCAGCTGGGTTTTGGCAGCATCCAGGTCCAGCCTCCTGTTCTCCAGCAGCCTCCCTTCTTTCTGGTCGAATGAACAGACTCATCACAAACGGGCCCCCCCACTGTGACATATGTCCTCCTACGTCAGTCAAACTTTACGCACGTCAGATTCACCACCCCATACCATTCAAGACACCTTATGCAAGAAAAACATATAAGTAAAAAAAAATGAATTAGTAATACGTACTATTTAAAGAACACATATTAAATATAAGAAAAGATGAAAATTAACCTGCAGGCGGATGTCTCCTTTTGGCAACTGTGCTTCTGCAAACTCTGAGCATTTTGGGAATTTTTCGCGTAAGTTCAGATCTAGTTAAGTCGGTTTTCCATAAGTCGAGGCCTGTTTTATAACGTCTTGTCAAAATGTGATTGTAGATTGGGTGGATAACGTACATCAGTCTAATATAGATTCTACCTCTAAAATGTCTTTTATATGTTCATATTCTGCATGTTTGTCTGCAGTGGTACCGTGTATTTTTTTATCTATTGCTTAACATTGTGGTTATTGTCGTATGTACTAGATAATCTGAATGTGACACATAAACAGCTCTTTGTACTAGTCAGACGATAACATCTAATGATTCTAGGGCGTCTTACCAGTGGCTAATTGCTGCTAGCGGCATGAACTGTCTGTTTGTTTTATCTTTTTGTTTTATGATTCCCGCGGCAGGTGACTGCAGGCCAAGGCGTGAACGTCCACCTTCGACTCACCAGGACGGTTTTCGAGTCCCATTCAACGAAGTTTCTCAGGGGGGTTAGGAAGCCGACAGTCACGCCCTGAATTAACTTCCTCTGCGTTCCGCCGATCTGCTTCTCCATCTCCCCGCATTTTATCAGTACCTTTCCTGCAAGTGGTGAAACCAGAAGGCTTCTGTCGTAATTCATATGAAATGCCAGCCTCTTCGGAAGGTTATTAATAGACATAAGCCTTAATGACTACATGTAATACACTGAATACATGTGAATTAACAAGTACATTTATGTTTTTTTGAATGTTTTTAGGTGATAACTGGTTTGATTTTAAGGCCATACAGCTGCAAGAAACTTGCTTCTTAACATCTGCTTGAAGACAGGTGGTATTCGGACACAATAATGAAATTTTCCCAGTCAAATTGATGAACGAAACACCCCTAACATTCCTCAGAACTGGCATATCACTGCCTGGTTCCATAATCTCATTTGATTTAAATTTCTCAAATCTGGAAAAACTATTCTGTTCCGTTATCTGTTAGTTGCATGAGTACTGTTCATATTAATGAACTGTTCATATTAATTGCATCATTGATTTTTTTCTATTCTCTGCAGGATATTTAGTGAGTTCTGCCTTATCTAAGTGCCACTCTTGGCTGTCCCACAGCTCAGGGAGCCTGCTGGGGCACTGACAGGCCAGCACTCACCGTACGGACTCCCAGGGCCCAACTCGTGGCCCGCGTCAATCATGCACTCGCCCAGCTGCTCGTGGTTACTCGTGTGCCTCGGGGCTTCCCTCTCCAGCATTCCGTATAAAAGTTCCTCCATTCTTAGTCCTGGAGCAAGAGATAACCAAGCTGATCCCAAGAACCATTGGAGGCCTGGTGCCAGGGGCGGATTTATTTATCCGGGCGCCGTAGGCTGAGATCAGCATGGACACTCAGGTGTTCCTGAGTTACCGGACGGTTACATTTTTCCCAAGGTGGGGCTGGGCCCTGCTGTTTGTTGGTGCTCTAGGCTACAGCTTAGGATAGCCTGAACAATAATCTCCCCTGCCTTCAACAGCAAGCGACTCAGCACTCTGCCTTGACCTGGTAATGCCTAGAAAGTTCCCCTTAAGGGCTAAGATGTACTTGTTTTTACAGCACTGTTGAAAATCTATCATCCATCTTTCTTGGTAGCATGTGGCTCAGTGGGCTAAGCCTCTGGTCCTGCGAGCGGAAGGTTGCTGGTTTGAGCCCGGCCTCAGTAGAACAGCCACATGTCCGTGGGCCCCTGAGCGAGGCCCTTAACCCCCAGCTCCATGGGCGCCACTGCAGGTGGCTCATACTCTCACCTGCAAATGTTCAAGATGGGGCAGGCAAAAAGAGAATTCCCTTACATTCTTGCCTGTTTTGGACCATGGCTGGGTAAATACCAACAAAACATACGTATTTTTCTATATAAATTATACTGAAATTTGCGTGAATATGGATAGTGGTTTTTTTTTGGTAGTCCCCCCCCCCCCCCCCCCCCCGAGAATGACGGAGAAAAAGTACTGAGTCATAGCAACATTGACTCTGTATAAGATTTCAACATTGCTGCAGTACATGTGAAAGTACGGTACAATTTATTCCTCACCGTAATGTCGAACCAATGTACTATAGCTGATCCCAATAAACCTGTAGCCTTCAGATCATAACCCAGTGACCTTAACTACGATGCATCCTCTTACGCATATTTACAGAAAAAACAGTGTACATAGAATCCCCATGAATTTTATCAGTTGCTCTTTTTCCAGACTGTGCTAAAGCAATCGCTGTCGCTTCTTACCCGGATTGGGCTGAAGTACCACCTCAGTCTGCTTTATTAACCTGTCCGTCCACCGCCTGCTGATGTCTGCCTTGGCCAGGAGATTGTCCAAGCGCACGTCCAGCTCGGTTTTTTCCGCCTGTCCCAGTTTTTCCTCGGCGAACTGAAATCGCGATAGATTAATATGTTTATGTGAGACATTTTATATTACCCCAGGATAAAGACTTTCAATTTCGCAGTCGGCAAATATTGCTTCCCTTTTGTGTCTGATCTAGGTGCGATAATTCTTATCTATCTGGCTGTTTTATCTATTAGAAATGTAGCATTTGATACCCCCCTGCTGACCCAAAATAGCTCGTCATAAAAAATGACACCTTCCTAATCCATATGATAGCTTATATGATTACATGCATAGACACCGTGCTGTCCGGTTAATGCATTTCGCAAAACGCAGATCACGGAGTATTTCTCATTTAATGTAAAACGAGGTGTAATTCGGGTATAATGCTTAAGTCCCTACACTACTGTTATTTCAGATCCTATGCTTGTAAAATCCGACTAGTGGAGCAGGAGGGAAACATGGCAGCGAGTTATCCCGCCTGTCAAGGTGGCTTGAAGCGCTTATTAGGTGGCAGCTTGTTTGATAACGGCTATCTAGTGATAAAGGTAGGGCGCAATCGGCATGGGATTCATTTGCAATAAATTCTGTACCTGCACGGCGCGACTGAGGAAAGTGCCGGCGTCGGAGGCGAGTCTTTTAACGCTGAAGTCCATGTCGAGCGACGTAGCTGGCAGCACTTGCAAGAAAACAAACAAATGCGTGCTGTTTTGGTGATGAACGCAGTTCGGTAATGAAACGGCGAAAGTGATTATTGCGATCAGGCAAAGCTTTCTAGGAAAGACGACATCGCAGCCCCGCGTCTGGAGGTGACATTGGAGGGTCATGTGGGAATTACAGTAATTCCCGCAGCTGCGTGTCTGTCTGCTGTGAATCGGAAGACGCCCCCGTCTCGCCGATCATGGGCTTTAAGTCTTATTGTCAGTTTTATTTCTAGCACATGCACGCCGAATATACGGGATTCGGGAACATTTTCTTTCATTTTAATTTATCAATATTAAATTTGAACGTCTGTTGACAGATTGGCTACCTATTATTATTATTATGGTAGTTAATAGATGCGTATATTCTAACTGCTCAAATACAGGGTGAGCTAACAATATTACTGGACCTATTAATTAAAAAATTTAACTCACCCTGTAATTTTATGTTGCGTCCGCCAGATGACGCCATATTAACTTGTTAATGTTGTGCTTGTTCTCAAAAGAAGACGCTTGAAGCTGCTGCTATTTCTTGAAGGAAATAACACAAGTCTGGGTCAGAAGTCAATTTTATTTTGTGGAAGTTTATTCAGACTCCCTAGAAATGTTACTCGAGTAAAGGCGAAAACAGTACGATACAGCCGGTGTAATTTGCCTGCTAGTCTTACAATAACTTAAAAACCAAACTTATTATTCACCAGGAAATACTCAGAATCTGCTCTGCTAGGAACTACTCTCAAAGTGAAAAGCAGGCATTGGATTATCCTTATTGTTTTTATGCAGTGTCAGGCAAATAATAAATATCTTGCACTGTTTTAATAAATGAAACGCACTTCCAGCCTGAGGGCAAAATTGGAATTTCCGGAACCCTTTAGTGCCTCAGTTCTGATTGTAATCTGAGGTGTGTCAAAGAGATTATGTGCCCCTGTGTCACAGCACTGGGACGCGATCTGGCAGCTGAAGAACTTTACTGAGTCTGGCAAAGACAGAAACCCAGGGGATCATAGGAAACCGGCAGCAGGACGCTGTCACGTTGTCACAACTCTGCAAAACAACACGCTAATATAGAAAATCTGGTCTATTAAACCACTAACTCCCCGCGGGGTGGTAACCTATTGGACATGCAAGTTTGAATTGTGGGTACCTGCTTAATAATTTAAAATGTTACATGTACTTGGGGGAGGGGGGGGGGGTGCTGCCATGCGGGGGACGTTAGGATGATAAAAGGGCCCAATTTAATATGCCCAAAATCTCTAAAAGAACCATCGGTAAGGGGATTAAACAAGCTGGACCTGAAGTATGTGCGACATCACTGCAAGGCTTTCAGATCATGGGTGAAATACTGGCAGTGAACCTTTACTTAAAGTTTGTAACCATATTTACTTTCAGGAATCACCCATGTGTCTGAAAAAGCAGTGTGTAAATCCGGTGTAGCAAGTGTGCAACTTTTTTTTAAAGCACCAGCACTTAGGTGTGTTTCTGTCATGACTTGGATGGGGTGAGACGTGAGAAACAGACTTTGGTGTGAGAGTGAGAGAGCGCTTACTGATAGCCTGTGGGAGCTGAGCCACCCACAAACTCATAAACATCACAAAACGAGCCTCCCTGTTGAAACTGGGTTAATGGAATATAAACCTCACACAAGGAAATCTCTGCAGTAAAATCGCGTCCATTAAACTACAGCCCACTTCCTCTTTCAAAAAATATATGTCTAGGAATCACTGATTGCATCTTAGTTACTAAAAGACGTACGTACTTCTGTCTTCTAGTGTTAAGTGGGAAGTTCTTTGGTATGTTCTAGTAAGCAGGGTGTGTAAGGATCTTGATCGTCCAAAACTGTAGAATTCCCCGGATTTCTAAAGAAGTAAATTTACCAACTGTGGCAAAAAAGTGAAACATGTGATCCAGTTAACGCGCAAAGCACATCGTAATTAGCCTAAACCGGAACAATGTAGTTTTTTTTGTTTGCTAGACAAAAGAAATGTTTTGCAAGATCTTTGTTTTCTACTGTGTGAATGATGTAATGCGATGATGTTAACTTAGGGTCAGGAACCTTAAGCCCTCACACAGTGCACCATGGACCTCCTGGTACCAGCATGCTGTTCATGTCGCAGGTGAGCCGATTCTAGTTCGCTAACTGTCAGCAACCCCTGTGCTCTGCTTGGAATGCACCAGGCAAACCTGGCGGGAACCATAAAATCAGCGGCGCCAAGAACAAGGGGACACTAATGGGGGTTACACACAATGGGTTTTTTTTTTGTTTGTTTTAGAGGCAATGCTGAACTGCAAAGAAGCACCGTCACAATCTTTGATGCTTTACCGAGTGAACAGACACATGCTTCTGCTAAATCTGAGCACATCAGGGATGGAGAAGGGCTGGGAAAATTAACAGAAAGATCAAAAGGCAGAAGTAAGTTCCCAGAATAATGTGCACATGTTGGCTGGCAGTAATGTTGCTATGTCATGGAAACAGAGCTGATTCTGCTAACAGTGCATGTTCTGGGAGGTCATTAGGACTGCCGCGTGGTTGGGAACACTGTACGAAGGTAATGGGGGATCCTTTAACATTGTCATCCTCGCTAGGTCTGCGTGCCGTGGAACAGGGATATTTATTTAAATTTTGCAGTCTTCATTTTTTTGTTTGTTTTGTATTTTACCTAAAATTTGCCAATATTACAAAAAAAATTAATTATTTCCACTCGAAGATACAAATTTCTGTCTCGGCAGATGAATACATTGACTGGAAGGAGAACAGTAGCCAGTCCACTTTCTGGGGGTTCTTGCTGGGTGGGTCAGTGAGCCAGTCCCTTAATGTGTACTGGGTTTCTGGGTCATGGCCATGCAGAATGTGAGGTTCAGCCCACCTGGAAATCGAGAGCAGATGCCTCTTGAAACCACACTTGAGACAGTAAATAAGAAGCAGCACTACATCTAGGTAGCTAACGACATGAGCTATCAGTGGCACTGTTCCCCAGTGCTACTCCATCTGTACGCCGCATCAATAGGGCTTCCAGCTCTCACGCATCTGCCATGACACTCACACTTTCAGAGTCTCACGCTCATGTAAGAAATCTTACGACAAATCTATATTATTCCATTATAAACATAAAATCAACTACATAAAAGATTTGGGGTAGTTTGCAAACCATACAGACAAGGTTATACAGCTCTTACATACATGTAAATGCGTGTACAGACTTGTCTTGAATTTCAAATCTCACTCCAACATACAGCGGACCGAAGTTGGCATCCCTGCATCAGTGCGATTACAGATTTGATCTTGTCCTCGTCTCCCCAGGTCATCCCTAAAAACAATGCCATTCGTTTTAATTTTCAGTTTTTACAAAAACATGGATTCCTTAGGATTCCTTGTTAATAATTCAACTAGGAATCTGTGCTGGCATACCATCAGTTTAGTTAAAAATGTGCTGCACGTTTGCATATGATGCTTTTCAAATGACATACCTGTCTCTGGCCAGCTGCTTGGTGCTCACACAAGCCGAGCGGTTTGTGCGGAGGTGTTGGGGGGGGGGGGGGGGGGGGGGGGGAAATGAGTAGGTGGGTTGGTAGGTGGTGAGATTATGGTGCAGTACGAGTCACCCGCAAGGAAAAGCCACTGCAGGTGATGAATTAATTGATAAGCTAGAAGATGGCTGACGGCTTTTTAAAACTTTGAAAGCATCGTTCTTGCCGTCGTTATCAATGTGCGTCAAATTAAAATGTCATGATATTTCTTACGTGTCATGCCACACACTCCGCAACAGGTACAATGACATTCAGCGTTAGACACAAGGCTTTGTATTAAATAATAATAAATAAATATAAATAAATAAAAATATAGCATTCAAACGTTCAAAATAATAATAAGAAATCAAAATAAATCACAGAAAATTCTTTGGGATTGCTCTGGGTGTGATATCTTAGGCCTAGTCACGGGACCCCAAGCCCTTCCGGGCTATTCTGCTATTCCTGCAGAGACTACAGTTAACACCGACCTTAGTAGATGCGTGAGTAATTAACTTAAATAAGCACCAAAGAATACAGACTGATTTGTGCTGTGTGTGTACTTTCCCAGTTTGTCACACAAAACAATACAACGCAGAGACCTAAAACAAACAATACACCTGAGATTTGGCTCCATACCTCCACATTCAGACTGCAGGAGACTGGTGACCATTGTGACGTCACTGTCCCATCACCCATTATAGTAGAGATTCAATAACTAGGGATGGAAGACAGATTTCTGGACATGGCCAGCAACTACAAGCAGCAGATTTAGCAGAGGGGCTGGACTACTGAAGTGCAGTGACTACAAATGGTGCATTCTAGGTATATCCGGAACACATGGCTGCATGTTGTTGTAATCATTTATGATTTAACAGATATCTAGAACACATTTCTGAAATATGATAAACTCTTTTTATCTGTATGCATAACCCTATCTGAAATATTAGGCCCATGTACAGAGATCTCGTAAATGTTGCATATATGCTAAGTATATAAGAACTTACAACTATAGGCTTACTGGTTGCATACACTATATGGCCAAAAGTAATGGGACATCCCTCCAAATCATTGAAATCAGGTGTTCCAACCACTTCCATAGCCGCAGGTGTGAAACTCATTGAATGAGTTTCCATGGCTGAGCAGCTGCATCCAAGTCGTACATCACCAACTGCAATGCAAAGCGTCGGATGCAGTGGTGTAAAGCACACTGCCACTGGACTCTAGAGCAGTGGAGACGTGTTCTCTGGAGTGATCGAGTGAATCACGCTTCTCTCTCTGGCAATCTGATAGACGACTCTAACTGCGTTGTGCCAAGTGTAAAGTTTGCTGCAAGGGGGATTATGGTGTGGGGGTGTTTTTCAGGGGTTGGCCCAGGCCCCTTAGTTCCAGTGAAAGGGACTCTTAATGCTGCAGCATTCTAAGCCATTTTGGACAATTTCATGTTCCCAACGTCGTGGGAACAGTTTGGTGACGGCCCCTTGCTGTTCCAACAGGACTGCACACCAGTGCACAAAGCAAGGTCCATGCAGACATGGATGAGCGGGTCTGGTGTGGAGGACCTTGACTGGCCTGCACAGACCCCTAACCTCAACCCGACAGAACACCTTTGGGATGAATTAGAGCAGAGAGGCCTTCTCGTCCAACATCAGTGCCTGACGTCACAAATGCACTTCTGGAAGAATGGTCAAAAATTCCCATAAACACACCTTATATACAGCCTTCCCAGAATAGTTGAAGCTGTTATAGCTGCAGAAGGTGGGCCAACTCCATATTAAAGCCTATGTATTATGAATGGAATGTCATTAACGTTCATGTGTGTAAAGGCAGGTGTCCCAATACTTTTGGCAATATAATGTATAACGTAGGCGATTGACCCACCCACCCCCCCCAAAAAACAATTAAGTCCTGTTGATGAAATGTACTTTCTTTACCTGAAATCCACGACCAGTTGCGCAACATGTAGGCTAATTAACATAAGCTACATACTTAATTTCATGTTAATTGAGTATCAGACATCCTACCTCATCTTGGAAATTCCAAGAGTCTCCTGCACATTGCCAGCAGCTCCCTGACACCTACGAAAGACGCGCAACGTCGCGGAAATCTGTAATTCCACTAGTCAGCAGCGGTAAAATTAGCCAGCGAGAAGTAAGGCCACAGCCCCCGCCCCATCCTGTAGGCGAATGTTACCATCATTCCGATATTTACCCCGTAAAATTTGCCTAGCCAGCACCACTGGGCTGTGTGTTCATTTGCCTCCCTGAAGTCAATATGCTTGCGGTGGACAGTTCGGAGTAACCCTATCACCTGCAGATCTGTCTGTCAAACCGAAAAGGTGGATAATAACTGTTAATTTCACTGCATTTGATAAAATATACGTTGCATTTTCATTACTGCTTGAAACATTTGGGGAAGATGGTGGCACAGGAGGCAGTGCTATCGTTTGGCAACTGGAGGGTTGCAGGTTCGAGCCCTGGTTCCTTCTGACCCCATCAAAGTGTCCTTGAGAAAGACACTGAACCCCAAATTGCTCCCGGTGAGCTGGTTGGCACCTTGCATGGCAGCCTCCGCCACTGGTGTGTGAATGGATGGGTGAATGTGAGGCATGAAATGTAAAGTGCTTTGAGTACTTGTAGGAGTAGAAAAGCGCTATATAAATGCAGTCCATTTACCATAGTAGGTTGATTTACCTACGGCATACTGTGGATGGCAATTTCGGGATTTCATCCCCCACAGTGTATGCTCCACGTCACAGCAAAGGTTATGATGGAAATCAGGCAACAGGTTCCTCGTTTTCTGCCACTAGACAAACTGCCTGCAAAGTCCTGCTGAAATACTGGGATCTGCTGCACACTAATGGTACCTCTGTCATCATCCACTCTGAGATACGAGTCTGAAAAGTCTGTGTGAAATTTAGCAGGGTGGCCAACTTTGGACAGTTGGCTGGCATGAGATTCAGTTTGCGACAAGTCTGCATACGCGTGTGCACACGCATTTACATATATGTAACAGTTTTATCACCTTGAAAATAGTCCGTAGGGTTTGCTAACTACTCCGACGCTCTTGATTTAGCTATTTTAAGTGTATAATGGAATAATATAGATTTTCCGTAACATTTCTTGTGTGACAGTCTGAAAATGTTTCACACCAGATGCGTGAGAGTTGATACCCCTCCTTAGCACCCCTTTTTAGTTCTCTGTATATTTTTACATTCTTGATAATTAGAGTGAACATGCAAGTTCACATTAATAGTCAACTGACATTTGGGGGGTTGATTGCCTGTATAAAAGGATTTTGCTGCATTACCTACCGTCCTGTCTCCATAACCCTGCTCAGGGGAGACCACCCTGTCTCCATAACCCTGCTCAGGGGAGACCGCCGTGTCTCCATAACCCTGCTCAGGGGAGACCGCTGTAACAGGGAAACACACTAGGGCTGAAGGTTACAAGACAGGGAGGGGGGAAGCAGGATGACCAGTGCCACCTGCTGGTCAAATGTGAACTCAACATGTAGAACAGGGTCGGGCAGGTTCCAACCCTGACACTGACTCTCCACTTTTAATCGGGAACAAGATCTCTCTTTCACTTCAAACCCAGACTTCTGGACCAACACCTGCAAAAACACATTTCAAATAGGTACAAATATGAATATTCAGCTTATACAATACAAGGTCATTCATAGGGTTCACCTAACCAGTAGTAAGCTGGTCAGAATGTGACTGGTGCAGTCTGGTATACGCCCACAATGCCCTCTTAAGGTACCTGCCTTCTGGCTTTCTGCACCCATTAATCTTTATTTGTGACGAAATCATTGACTCATTGCCACTTTTCCTGGGCTGCCTCGTCCCTCTGTCACGGGTCCTCTGTCTGCTAGGGGACGCTACAGCATCCAGTCTAATAAGGAATCCACCAGACTTCCTCTCTCAGCTCTGGCTGTCACAAAAAAAAAAAAAAAAAAAACATTCTTCCGAACTGAAAAACAAACAAAAAAGTAAACGTCTTACATTGGAAAAACCTCCTACTTGATTTTTTTCAGCTTGGAAAGTTTTCCTACCTCAAATAAAACCAAACCCCCAGTCTATAACCGCACATAGGGCCCTCATTTATATATACAGTCTCACATTATTCAGTCTGATTCTACTTGGTTTATATTATATACTTATTTATTGTTTATATTATATATTTACATTATATCACCGAAAAGAAAGGTTTAGTTACCATCACTCATTTATCCCCGACCCCACAAGGTCCCCACAATGTAATATATGTATGACCCGTGTGTGTCTTTCCTTCTCTTATAGAATAAAAAAATATAATAGAAGACAAACAGACAATAAAACAACGAGTAGAGCTCGCAATGGCAATCCCGAGAATTTCAAATAGCACTTGACTGGCATCATTGGAAAGCATAACGCATCGCGCACGATCCTTCGGGAAAACAATGGCTGTGAGTCGCCCAGGGTACAGCTTTAATCATTCCGCAACTGAGCCGTCGGGAGGGTGAAGCCATTTTGTGCTGAAGCTTTAAAATAACGGCAGGGAGAAATCGAGACAGACACTGGCGCTTCCTTCCTGTGCTCACAGGCCCTATCGCGTTTCCTTCATCTCTCACCAGTAATGAAAATCCAGCAGCCTTTGCAAACGCGCCCTTTTAGGCTGCTGTAACTTACCATCTGTCCATGCTATAATAGCTATCCGAATATTGACCAAACGTGTTTAAACTCAACGTGTAGTTTATGTGTAGCTGTCGTTTTTGCAGTGGTATTAACCACTCAGACGCACACTCTTAACAGTGTTAGCAGTCTATAGCACGAAGCCCATCGACCCTTTCCTGCGGACTCTGAGCCATAGCAGCGGCCAGGAGTAGAGGAGGTTGGACGCTGGCCAGATGGCTCTTTATCACTCGTTTTATGCGGACCTTAAGTGTCAGGGGTAAAGCCATTATTCTATCTCCTGCTTTCCGTAAACCAGTCACCCCCCCAAACGTGTAATTATGTAGATATAAATAATAACCCAAGAACAGGGAAGCAGTTTTTAAGCTTTAAGATGCAAGAGTAGTGAAGATGACAAGAGTTCTGCGTGCATTCACCATATGAGCTGTTCGGGAATTTCTTTGCTAAGTACGATTATTTATCATCGAAAATAGCAAAAAAAAATAGATGCACTAGCGTTTGGAATTATTGGGATGCAGGCTAACTATAACTATAGGCAGCAGTACTGATGGTTTAAAAAATGACACCGTAAAGGAACATGAATGAAACATATATAAAAACTAATAAATGGTTTATTTTGGGGAATGGGGAGCACCATTGTGCCGACACCTAATGTAACGAGCAACTGCTGATCTGTCAACAAATCCTGCTGCTTCAACTCCAGTATACGAGTAGCGCAAGCTCACAATATACATTAATCTAAAATCCTTCAATGCAGATGCTTTATTTCCATTTATTTCCCCAACCCCAACTGTATTAGC
Organism: Brienomyrus brachyistius; assembly: GCF_023856365.1. NCBI lineage: Eukaryota > Metazoa > Chordata > Actinopteri > Osteoglossiformes > Mormyridae > Brienomyrus > Brienomyrus brachyistius. Next base: position 5,576,367 of record NC_064553.1, read on the forward strand.
CCGCTTTATTCTTTGATAAATAGTTATTTCACATTTTGTTGCTCAGATAAAGATGTATTTTACGTTATACGTGGTCTACAGATAGCCTGTTTAGATTAGGGTCAAAGTCTTCCGGTAGAGATCTAGGGATCTATCACTTTCTGATTTTTTTTTTCAAAACCAATGTGTAAATTTACTATTTGCTTTTGTTAGTTTGTTTCGGTTTCTAACAAATGATTCATGACCGCAAGCATTTCCCTCACAAGCTGCAAATACTATTTTTACAGCTTCCCCTATTTTTCTTTCCATGTAATTGGCTAGTTGCTAATCTGTACTGTATGTTACACAGAGGATTAACACAATGCGAGTACTCAGAACTGGGTGTAAGTTGGGTGTGCTGCTAAATGACAGCCTAGTAGTGGCATCAGGCTGCAGGCGGTAGTTGGAAGCTTCTTTGAAAAATCTTCCCACACGCGAATCGGCGCGGATTCCGCCCGGATCGCGTGTGTTCCACGCGTAATAAAAGGGAACCAGCGCTTCGCAATGCCGGGCAGCAACCAACCAAAAGTCGACGTCGCTGTGGCAGGAAGCGAGATCGAGGCGAGGGAGCTGGGGGAGGGGGTCGGGGTGCTGGGGAGCAGAGCCGCCTGTCAGCCGCACAGTAAGACCTCTACGAGCCGAAGCGATATCGCTGCGCCGGTCTGCAAGCCCGCTGCCGCCACACAATAGTGGGAGCGACGTGAACACGGGTTTTCGCATTTCGGTCAAGCAAAAGCGGCTATTTTATTTTATCTTTCACCTCTGTGGTGTATTTATTTCATAACCGATTTTAGGTCTTAATATTTTGCCGAGTAGCTTATATTTTTTTTGTTAATTGTACAGACGGGATGGAGTTCTGGAGGCAGTGCGCCTTGTGGCTCATTGACTGCAAGGTGCTGCCGCCGAACCACCGGGTTACATGGGAGACAGCGCAGGTTTTCGACCTAGCGCAGACGCTCCGCGATGGAGTCCTGCTGTGCCAACTCCTCAACAACCTGAAAGCCCACTCCATCAACCTAAAGGAGATCAATCTGAGACCGCAGATGTCACAGGTAAGGACCTTGCTGACTGTGCCAGACGGCAGCTGTGAAATGATCAGATGGGCTACATCACCGGCTCGCCGTTTTAACCTTAGGCGCTTTATAATATAAGCTTATTTATCCCAATATATTACATATAGGAAAGTATAATTATTTATCATACCGAAAAGTACCGTTATCTGAGGTCAAGCAAACCCTTCCCTCCGTAGGTACTGGCAAAGCATGTCACCTTTCTCCGCGTTATAAGTACAATTAGAGCGTATTATCGTCATGCCATAATATGTTCTCTATGGCCAGCCATGCGTAATGCAATTACACAACAACCCTACTCTGTACTTTGTTTTACCGTAGTCTGTATATACTTTATTACTATATAAAATAGCTTTCAGTCAACGCTTGTTTTGAAACATTACAGCTTTGTTTAAATAGCAGTGCAGCCATATATTGTATCTATTTATTACATCTATTGTAGACCCTATATTTAAATGTATCGTAATGTGTAGTAATGTGATAGCCGTGTTGTTACTTTTAAACTACATAGGCCTATGAAGATCCCAATAATGTAAATAATTGCAACTGACAAAACATTACTGTGGATGCTTTGTTAAATTTATCATGCACATTCAGAACCAAGCAGCACTTTTTACATATTGAAGGAAAACGCCATTCAGGGATTAAATTACTGCGATAGCTTTGCACATACAACACATTCGGCTGTAAAGAGTCGAAAGTTCTGTGGAACGTTTCCTGTAGAGCATGCTGTAGGATATCAGGAGTGATCTGGGTGGCTGTAATGGTTTGGCCGAGAACAGGAACACAGACCACCCCAGGTTTTATATTAGATTCTACGGTACGTAGTAATTTTCGATAAAACGCAAACGGACACATCGCACGGAAGCCGAATTTTGCGTGACAGACCATTGACATCCTTTAACAAACGTCTAGTTTGTTTTGAAATGTATAAAAAAATGAAAAATACCTATTATGTAAATGTGGTTTCTTTAAGTGTAACTCTGCATATTTACTATTCTGACACGCAAATCAATGTTTTTTACATTGTCTGCTTTGGTGTACTAATCCATTGATCAAATTGTTGTCTATGCCAGTTGATTTACGGCGCACTTATTTTATATGAACTAATAAAAAGTCAAAAAAGCACCATAAACCATATAAATATATAATATTTATAAATATAAAATTAAATACACCTTTATGAATCTATCTTTTTATAATATACGTTACACTGTTAGCCTGCTTGTTTTCAATATTGTGTAATAGTTACATTTAGTTGCCTAATTATACAATAAATGAAATGGCTTGGAAGTTTTTAAAATAAATTTTAATTACCATCATTATTATTTGAAATTATAGTTTCAGATGAAGAATTCCCGAGTTATAGTGTATATCGTATATAGTACATAGGGTATATACTATATTAGATGATGTTATTAGCTATATAAATGTCATGTTCATAAAACAAATAAGTAAATGTCAAGAAGTGAAACTGCAATTTTGTAATGGATGATACATTAATTTGGCATTTATTTGGAATTTATATCCGATATTTTTTTGTACGGACCCTACAGAAGGTTTGCCCCCCAGTAACAACAAAATAACAAAAAGCTTTAGAGGTAGAAAACAGCTGTGCTGTCTGGACTAGTGAGGGGTATTAGCTTCCAGGCTACACTGGCTGAGCCGCGGACGAAGGCTTGGAGTGTGTCTCTGAGAAGCTGGAGGAATCATCTGCTGTCTCGCTCAACCAATGCAAACAAAGTTTGTCTTCCAAGATGTGCAACGTGAAATGGCAAAGCAGGCCATATGCGAGAGCAGCAGGCGAGAGCGCTCGCTCTCCCAGAGTAGGGAGGCATCTCTTTGGGGTCTCTCGTGGTTCTATGAGGCTCTCACTCTAGCTGATAAGTCTCCTATCACGTGTGCCAAATGTATGAACAGGGATTCTGGATCCTTACGAGTGCCTTCCAGCTGACAGTGGTTTACTGCTCTCGCCTGCTGCCATCAGATCCGCTTCCCAGTGACTTGTGGCGCACTCCGGGGGAAAGGGGGAGGCCCACCCAGGCTTGCTGGCTTTAGGATTTTAAGACTTACAGAGATGTTGCACCTGTCAGGCCAGCAGAAATTTGCGATCATCTCAGGACAGGCATCATTTGATTTTTGTCTTGCGTTGTGTGTTTGTCAGGTCGGCTGCCTGTTTCGTGCATTTAGCCAATCGCTACTGTGCTTTATAACTCATTTATTTCCAACTCATTTATTTGTGTTCTTCTAGGCCCTACCAGAGTGGATTGTCAGTTTCCGAGTAATCTGGAGAAACCTCTGTCCGTCCACACATTAAGATGAACATAACACCACAGTCTGAGATCGAGCGTCACATTTATAGACATACTGTAATTATGACTTGCTCCGCTGATGGTACTCAGAACTGGTCCTAAGATTTCTCATGCTCTGAGCTGGGTAGCAGTTTTGTCAGAATCGCTGCATGTCAGATTTCAGATCTCTCTTCACCTGAAAAATGAAAGCGAAACTGAATGATGAAAAAGCAAAGACATGCTTTCAGTGATGAAAGTGTTCTGCTACGGCGCATCAGAAAATAATAGTGAATAACAGTGAATACGCATTTCCTCCGTTGATTAGTGAGAATGACCAGAAATGAACTAGAATGCCTCACAGCATTACACACACATTCTTGCATCATCCTGATGAAAAATCGCAACACATTGCTAAAGCAGACGCCAAACAATGCAATAAAAAAACATTGTATATCTAAAGGTCACCGAGATGCTTTACATGTGATGTATGGATTTATTGAAAATCATATTTTAGTAACATGTGAATTTGATTTAAGTCAAAGTCAATTAGCTGAAATATTTTGATCTTTTATCTCATTTGAAGATTCTTGCACCCCCTGTATACCTCAGCAAGTCATGATAGATTTTAAGCACGCAGACTGAGGCATAATGACTACGAGCAATTTGATTTTGATAATCTCGATTTTGTCTTAGTTGGTGAGCTTTGAGTTAATTTGGCTGCAAATGAAAATTGATTGTACCGATTGATTTGTGCAAAGGGTGTAACATCTGAGATTGAGAATTTATTCGTGGATTAATATAAGTTCCCTGGTACAGAATTGCCTGCTTATCTTATGTCACATTCAGTGCTGTGAGATGGTTTTGCAGGAAAGAGAAAAGGTGTGTATGATGTGTCTGTGTGCATGTCTGTGTTTTAATGCTCTTTCCTAATATCTACCCAGGTGTACCGTTTACAACTTCTTGCATCCTTCTTTTACCGTTTCTAACCCTAAAAAATATGTGTCTCATATACAGCATTGCATGTAGGCTTAAATCACACCAGAGTGTTGCTGTAACTTTAAAGTATGTCATTCTTTTGTCTAATACAACTTATCAAAAAGTTTCAGGGTGATCCGTGATAACAGCACCAAGAATAGCAAGAGCACCCACGCGTTTTCTCTGCGAATGAAAATGCAGTGATACGTTCGTTGAGCTTAATCAGTGTCTGGATGACCGTGAAAGTCAGTGAGTTACTCTCTAGTCACCCCAGCGAAGATGAGTTTGGTCTGGAGGTTTGCTGTGGAAGCCCAGACGTAATTAACTGTGCCCCGATAAGACCAGCGAGAGCTTGCCAAGGGCAGAGGGGCGTCCTTCACTCCAAACGTGCTCTTCTAGTGAAGTGTCCCTGAGCGTTTTGAGACTCAAACGAGTATTTACAAAGCAGGCACTCACCTTTTGAAAAGATGGATCATGCGAGTCAAACCGCTCATTGCCCGTCTTCTTTGTGGTGCTTCGAACGGATGGTGCTCAGAACCATTTAGACTCAAGTGTCTGCAGGATGGAAAATAGTGTTTATTGGTCTCCGGGCCATTAAACTAACAGACAAGCAGGTGACCAGGCTCTACGTTTCTGCTGTGGCCACCCGACGTTGGAATACTGAAAGAGAAGGCTTTGTTGATTTTTGAATTACTGAAACGTGGTTCAGAATGATGGCGAGATAAAAATGTCACGGATTGTGCTCCAGTCTCCAATTTAAGTGGCACAACAGCCGTTAGGAAATGGTGATGTGGTGTAATGGGGAATTTGTTGACAGTTAACACATGTGCCTTGGTGTATTCCCCTTTATATTCCGTATTTTTGGCGGGGGGTATTCCACTGGGGGTATTCCACTTGGGATATCCCCCTCCAAATTCCGTATTTTTGGCTGGGCGGCAGTAAATATCGAGGGGGGGGGTGTTCAAAGTCCTAATTGTACTACCTGCCTACATGCCTGATTGGTAGGTGGGGGTGGGGTGTTGTTTTCGTGCAGGGCTACATGCTTGGTGCATGTGTTCGTGAGCATGCAAACACACGTACAGACACTCGCCGATCACGCATCTATAGCTTTGTGGGGACTCTCCGTTCATTTCTACGGACATAACCTGAATCCCAACTATGATGACGCCCATAACCCCTAACCAGCCCTAACCTTACCCATAAGTAACCAAACAAACACACAATTTTATTGATTGCAGTAACAGATTTTTATAAAACTGCGTTTCCACCTTGTCAGGATCAAAAAAATGTCCCCACGAGGTCAACATAACAGGTTTTTATGTCATTGTGGGGTCGAGGGGCGTCATTAGAGGTTTTTGCCCCCCCCCCCCCAAAAAATGTATTTTAACTCCTCTAAATAAATATGCATGAATAGCTTTTTATTATATATATATTGAGTTCAGTACTTACTGTAATCAATCCAGACATAATGCTGCTTTAGCAAGTTCACATTGCCAGCCATGTTTAGGGCCTGGGGGATGGGGTTGCACTAAACCAGTATTTCAGTTGGTTACCAAAAACTGTAGCTTTAGTATTTGGCAGTGAGCGGGATTTCTGCAGAGAAGTGTGAATGGAGAAGGGTTATATTGAGACGGCGTTTTAGCCAAAGCGGGAAATTTATGAAGCTTTACAAAACTTGATAATCTGAAAAAGAAAACTATACTTTTAAGTAACTAATACAATGACGTTATACTAAATACATTTGGCAAAACAGACCAATAACAGGAGCTTCTCACGTTATGTCTAAAATATCCTTTGAAAAATGACTATGAAAAATAGCCCAAATTATATCGAAATAAACCATTATAAGTCATTATAATCTTTTATGTGTACAAGACTGAAAGGGTGTGTTTACTAATTTCAGCAGCTAAATGAATGGAATGTTTTATACCTCTCTAAATGTTTTTTCATTCAAAAAGAACTGAGGTTATAGCCTATCCGGAACCCACACACATCTAAATAAATAAATACATTTAAAAACATTTCCATTAAGTATTAAACCCCAACGATCACACATTTTCCGCGATGAATTTTGCTGTTGAATTTTACCTCAGACAACCTCCCGCCTTTTTCACCGAATTTAAAAGCGAATCTCGTGGGCTGTCGTTTGAGGTGCGTGTTTTCGTTGCTGTAAAGGTTGATTGTGTGTTCCTTTGTCATTGAAAATTAGAAAAAGAATCCATTAATATTTACCTAATAACCCTCTGCAAAATATGTCAACTATGTTTAGCTTGTATTTATTCAGGGGGCTGAACCTCCCCTAATTTTCCTAAATCCTAGAATCGCCAGTGGTGTGGTCATTTTGTTGGCCAGAGTGCTTAATTTCTAGGTGTTCATGAAATCATGGTTAACATGATCAATTTCACCTGCAGTGACTCATAATTTAATACTTCTGGTAAAATGATACAGTGGCCCACATTGAAATTTCACGCTAGCTGGAGAGCGGTTTTCAGTAGCAGTTTATGTAGCTTAATAGGAAATAGCTTGAGAGATATTTTTGATAAATAAGACGATTTATTTCATGAGATGTTTACAGTTTATGCTAGCCCTGTAACCACTTTCAATATCGACAGCGATTGTTTTACACAGATTACTATTTACACGAATGACACTGCCCATAATTTAGCTGTTCCAGTTAGGCTGGACAGAAGGGTATTTCTTGAGATAAAACAAACAATCTCGTATTTTGATTTGCACAAGCATATATAGCATTGAATTTTGATACTTCTACTTTCCACTTATTGCGAGCTCCTGTTGTGGCTCTACAGGTGAATCAAGTTCATTGATGAACGTTCGTCACGTTCACCATATATAAACAGTATATTTTCATTTATAGATGTTCACTAAGCATTCCATTGCTTAACAACAATACAATATTTGCAGTTTATGAAATATAAAACGTGGTAAAAACCTATGGTGTGTAAAAACTTATATATATATATATATATATATATATATATATAGGTTGGTATACACATATATAAATATGGCAGCATGTGAGATGAGGCAAATACTATTACTGAGAAAGTGGTCAAAATGCAATGCAAGTACAGAGTTTCCTTTGCAGTTTGCAAACATGCAGCTATCCATTATACACATTTGCTAGTCTGTGCAACGTCACCAGTGATGCTCCTGTGTAGTTTGCAACTATTGGGTTCTTTAATCTTTAATAGAGCCCTAATTTTAAGCCACAATGTAGTATATTGATATAAAGGGTATTTTGTCATCCTATATGCTATTTTGGAAATATATCGCTATGCCGTGAAAATTCAATATACCGCCCAGCCTTACCTGAGGCTAAAAATTGCAGAAAGCAGTTGATCCCCCTAGGGGAGATCGGTAGATCGGCTTGTTTTAGGATGAATGTCTTTATTAAAAAATACATTTGAAATAAAATAGAAGACAGTGTCCATAGTGCCCCTCTCCTCCCCTCCGATGACCCTGAAAACCACAGGTGTATTTAAGGAAGTTTAATAACCTTTTCCTCATCTTCGTTGTGTTTGTTCGTTAAATGAATCACACAAATTACTAAAGAGCCATGGACATGTGGAGAAAATTCTGCACAAGATGTTACCTCAGTTGCAGGAATTGCAATCGCAGCAAGTTAAGTTGATGTTTATTCTGTTTGTTTGCAGTCTTAATAAATTGGATCATCAAGGTTTATGGAGAGTCCATCCAGCCATAGTTCATCCTTGTACTGTTTTGTGGGGTCCCGAGCCTACAGGCGCAGGGAAGGGAACGTCCTGGGATGGGACACCAACCTGTCATAGAAACTCTACACGCATGGAGTCACGGCAGAGACTCGAACTCTGGTCCCAGAGTAGTGCCGTAGTAGTGCGAACCACTGCACTATCATGCTGGCTCAGTTGCATGCTGGTTTACCAAAATCAGATTTTTTCAGAAACAGTCAAATAAAGTACTTATTTCAATAAGAAATGGTACTTTCTGATTTTATTCCCACTACATGCATTTGCCTTAGATGAATGTTGTGATTTGTCATCTAGAACACGCCGGAATGTGTGCATAATGCAGTGGGGCATTCTGGGTAGTTTCTTGTCATCATCCCTAATTAATGGAGGTTTTGTATCAAGATATTCATGGCATCTTACACGCCAGCAAAAAGAGAGGATATTCTGAGGGTAGCAGCGATGCACAATAGCGTCCTCATTGTTAACATTAACTAAGATATTTTACTGCATGTTAATATATTCTGGGCGTAGTTTAAAATGTGGATTGTGCAAAGTTTTGGTTTCATGGAGGATGCACTGTGCTCTTGTGCCCTTCGCTGCCTGGGAAACTGCACCCCCCACCATTACCCTGTTCAGGAAAAGTCGGGTGCTGGATTCTTTGAGATTTTTTTGAAGCTGCAACATTTGCTGAGCCTCTGGTTCTGTGTTTCAAAATCCAGGGTTTTAATTTGTATACTTGCAGCAAAACAAGCCGCTGTGAACATACTGAATAATTTAAGCACCAAACCTTTTAAGCAGTCTAGGTTTCTGACTCTTCTTTGTAAATAGGGGACAGGTGCCATTGAAAATATGAAATATTTATAACTCGTTCTTCTTGTCTAAGCCTCTACCTGGAAGCCTCTGAAATTCATGCCTTATTAGAAGGTTGACACGTTTTGAGACTTTTACATTCACAGGATGGAAAAAGCATCAAATGGATGCGATTGGATTAGGGCTGGGAGATATATATCGATTTTTTTTGTCTTATATTTGATGAACTTTTTGACAGACAAATTGGCTTGATGATGTATGGTTATATCGATTTATTTACTGTTAATTTGGACAGCAGGAACAGATCAGGCAGTGCCAGGAAAAGTAATGCGACGTACGCGTGCTTAAAAATGCTGCACATGCACAGACAGGCAAGGTACAAATCAGGCAGGTGGTGCGCATTGGGACCAGGTATTGACAGTCAGCAAAGCGCTACCCACCCATGTCAGAACGAGGCCAGTGAAAGAATAATGCAGGACAAAGGGATAGTAATATTGTGCAAAGCGCAACACACGTACTATAAAGAATAATGAGTGCAAGAAAAGGAAAATGTAAAGAAAAAAGAACTATTATAGAATTCAAAAGATTTGGCAAAGAAAATATCTCTCAACACATCATTTTTCCATCCATCCATCCATCCATCCATTTTCCAACCCGCTTGTCCTTCTGAGTCGCGGGGGGTCCAGAGCCAATCCCGGAAGTTACGGGCATGAGGCAGGGAACAACCTAGGATGGGGGGCCAGTCCATCGCAGGGCAACACATCATTTCTGTTTTCGATATATACATGCTTTTGTTTGTGGTACATATATCTGTTTGCAGAGTTATGTGGCTGTGATTTCAGCTCATTTGACATACATTTAACTTTCAAACAACCTGGTTGTTAAATACTTGAAATACTTTTTTCTTATATTTCCGTTTTTTCCCCCTTTTACGTCCCATCTGGGGCTCCATTTGTATTTAGTCAATTTGTAATTCTATTTTCTTTTCGTTCATGTGAAACCGTTCAGCAGAGGAACACAACAGCACTAAAGAAACGTTATTCGTTGTCCTTTTTTGACCTGAGCAATCTGATTGTTAAATAGGCACTTGGATTTTTAGTCAATTTGTATTTTTTCTAAGAAGAGTTTATTTTCTTGGCGTCTTATGATGTCCAAGAGAGATGCACTTTTTATGTGCTCCAGTTGGGAAACACTGGTGTGAAGAAATAGAATCATATTCGATTCTGACCTTCTGTTGTACCTTTTGAAAATTTTCATAATATCATTATACACATAATCGATAAAGTGACCTAAAATATCGAGGTATTGTCTTTCAGCGGTATCGCCCAGCTGTACATTGGATGCCGGAGAGCGTCCTGATTATTGGGGTCAGCAGTCAATCTGCAGCTGTGTCCTGTTTGTTAAACAGCGCTCTTGACTCAAATCGGCAGGGTACGCTGGCTTAAGGTGATAAAGTTTTTATTGAAAGTGCAACCCAAGCCACGGGCAGAGTGCAACTTCTTGAGAACGGGCAAGATGGTTGCTCACTGATAAGGTCCTGCAGACCATTACAGGATAAACGAATTTGTCTACCATGCCTAACGATTGTTATTGTTTAGTATTAAACGATTCTAAGTATTGTTATTGCTTGCAGCGATTCTATGGCTGTAGAAAACGGGTCTCCAATTTTTTTCACTTTTGTTATTACCATACTGTGTCCTGGTGAATCATGGTTTAAAAGTATTTTAGGACAGGCTGGAGGCTGACCATGGCGCTGTAGGGGACAAGTGGCCATGCAAGAGGGATGGATGGATGTAAACATTGATTTATTTCTTCCATTTCACTTGTTGTGAGAACATTAAAGTGCTCTGGCCAATGAGATATTCCACTTGGCTAGGAGTGTCAAAATGGCTTCTTCCATGTCCGTTCGGGTATCTGAATGCTGTTGATTTGCAAGCCATTGTTTGTAACCGTCTTAAACATCCACCGGGCAATCTGAATAATTAAAAACTAGTAAATAAGAAATAATAGCCTCTTCTGGTTTAGGGCATTGCGTCCACTCGGTTAGCTTGCTGTGCTGAACTCGCATTGTTCTTGCCTGAACTGATCAGCCGTTCCGGCGAGGTTACCTTCCGCCTGTGGTTCTTTGTAGGCTGTGTTGATGCCTTACGGAGTTTCAAGGCGTTAATGTCAAGGCTCTTTAAGTGTCGGAACAAGTGTGATCACCTAAGGTTCCCACATCGCTGTGGTTTGCATTTGAATATTTATTTTAGTGATAGGTTGTGGTCTGAATTTTTGCATATCTGGTGGCGAAATGTGAACAATATTCAGTAAGTATATGAAATTAAGTGCATGAATATGAGTAAAGCAGTAATAATAATAACGTAGTAATAATATATTTAATTCGTATGCTTTGCCAGTGGCTGCCTATTGGTATTCATATATTAACACTATTCTCGATCAGTAGCATTTCAAGATTGAAAACAATTGATGTAAATGATATGACAAAGTAAAATGGTTTTTTTGAATACAAAATACTATTGAAAAAATCCTAAATAAGTGAAAATATAATATGCTCTGTGTCTATAGCTGGAATGTATTCTGTGTGTATTACATTCGAATGAGATGCGTTTGAAGTTCGCATCTTCTGAATTTTCGCTATGGCTTTTTCAGTTCCTCTGTTTGAAGAACATCAGAACATTCTTGTCTGCCTGCTGCGAAATATTCTCCATGAAGAAGAGCGAGCTCTTCGAAGCCTTTGACCTGTTCGATGTGCGGGATTTTGGAAAGGTACGTCATCCGTCTATCACACCACGCCTGACATTTCCTCCGGTCTCTTTCAGCGACTTTTTTTCTCTCTCGATGTTTGGGTATTTTTCATAAAATTTCCTGAATGATCAGTTCCTGCAGGGTTCACTTACCAGGGGCAGGTCTATCTGCTGCGTTGGCTAGAATAGCTTTGTGCCCAGATAAGTGGCTCTTTTTGTACTCTGAATTAAAGACGTTTTCATATCTTTTTTAACAGGTGAGTTATTTTAAGGCTAGTGTGCCATCTCACATTCGGAATTGTTCATTTACCGACGTGAGACCTTGACATCAGACGAGTTTTAATCGACATTTCACGCAATTAAGTATTTATTGCAAGGGGAAGTTCGGGCTGCCCCCCCATGCGAGGTGTGACCTCTGACTTGCCGTAGCTATAGGCTGCAGGTGTCCTGTTGCCGAGAAATGAGGTGGCAGACTGCATGCCGTCGCCCTGCAAACGACTCCACTGACATTTTTGATGGATAACTGCTGATGGATAAACATGCTGAACAGCACAGGTCCATCTGGCGCTATTTACCCGAAAAAATCTCACCGGCAATTCCTCATGTGCCTTATGGGTAACAACCGAATGGACATTAAGCACTGAGCTATGTAGCTAAGACTTAGCTTGTGGTTCATTAATACATATGTACAGTAATGGGAAAATACTATATTATTTGTGCCCCATCAAGTAAAGTGTTACTGAATCCTTTTATTTGCCAAGTATAAAAAGTACAAGGAATTTGTTTGGTTCAGGTGGTGAATTAAACATACAGAACAGGACAGAAGTACGATAAATGAGTAAAGTAGAGGGAGACAAAGAAATAAATGTGTGCAAATAATAAATGAACATGTGGATTTATAAATAAAGATGAGAAAAGCAGATGTAGGGCACAGGTTTTATGGTGTGTGTAAATAATCTTACAAAGCTGATAGGAGTGTGGCATCCATACAGTGGGTGATTTAATACGGCAAGGCCCCTCACTTAGGAGGAATACGGCTTTCATGCCATGGTTTTCGCGTATTACATTTGTTGTGTTGGTGTTCCTTGACGTACCGCTCGTCTTTAAAGCTGCAGCTGACTCCTGCATTTGTGATTATCTGTAAAGACGGTCGTTGTGTCTCCTCTTGCTGTATTCATGTCCATAAATAGTCTGCATAAAAATAGCGATTCGTTAGAATTAATAGAGATGTTAGTACAGTGGCGGGCTCTTTAAAACACCGCTGCTTGGAGTGACTTGTAATGATTCCTCGCGGCGGGATCCACACGTCACGACGAGGCGGAAAAACGGCGGAATGCCGGCAAGGACAGCGAGGTTTTTTTTTTTGCGTAATTTTCAGTATTTCCCCTGTAATCTCTGCAAAACAACAGCAGTCTATGTTTGTCTCTCTTTGCTGCTCTTGTTACATCAATCTGCATTTCTGTAGGATACTGTAGTAATATTTCAGAGTGAAACTGGACAAAATTAGGTTCATGTCGGCCGGGTGCAGATATTCTAGATCCGACTTAACTCTTTGGCAAGCATGCATGTTAACCTTAAATCGGAAAGCTGGAAATTCCTCAATCTCTTCTTTTTTTAGCTGAGCAACTATACAGTTCAGATACATCGGAAAACGAGAAACGCTACGTTGGTGCTTGAAGGCTGGAGGAATGGATGAGACAAAATGAAAATGAGATTTGACAGATTCCCCTCTTAACCCCCCCCCCCCCCCGTCGCTGCGAAAAAACCAACAATAGCAAAGGACGGTTTAGCTTCCGTGGGCAGCAGCGGAAAAGCATCGTTGCCCTTCCCAGCCCTCCTCAGCCACAGCCGCCATGTGAAATTGTGGTATGGCAGGGCAGCCAATCATATGACATCTGTGAAGCTCACAGTGCATGCTGGGAAGGGTGGTAAAGCTCGAGGTGGTGTTGAACTTTGTGCAACGTTGTGTTGGGGCCTTTTCCGCCAATAAACACCTTTAGATTCATTTGTCAGAATAATGTGTTAGGGAGATAATAATGTGCAGTGTATGGTTCAGTAGGTTAATGGCTCTGTGCCCACATCCAGAAGGTTTTGGGTCTGAACCTCATGGTCAGCAGAGTAATTATATCACTATTGGTCCCTTGAGCAAGGCCCACAACCACATCTCCTCCAGGGATGCCGGCTGGCCCTGCGTTCTGACCGCAAACTTTTCTCGCTTCTGTGTCGCTTTGATCAAAGCTAAATAAGTAAAAGTCAGTGCGTTTTCCACAGACAAATACCCAACCATACGCTGCCCTGCGCTACCACGAATTTGTCTGCATCCGAAGCATTTGGTGTTTCAGCAGAAACGGATGTGGCCTTTTTGACCAGTAGGTTTCTGGTTCAAGTCTCAGGGCTGTTCGTACGGAGTCCCTGAGTGTGACCTGTCCCGTCACACGCGTCTGCTCGCTCTCTGAAGTGTCGCATCTAACTAGGCCGAGTGCATCGGCCTGAGAAAAAGGCGCCTGAAATTCAGCCCCCACTTTGATGCTAAACCTCAACGCCTTGGCCTGAAGCGAGGGGGGTGTTTTTGCTAGGTGAAGATCATAGTCGGGGCGACCGCCCACCAGGTCTGTAGCTCTGATCTGAGCTGCCTACGCTAAAAATAAGAGGCTGGTTTGTGATTGGTGTGATTGGACCTTAGTGTGGACCACCACCGCATCCCCCTCGCTTTGCAGCCTCCGTGTCTGTCCGTCCGATTGGACAGCATCGGGTGCGATTTTGCATTTCCCACAGATGACCCTCCATGGCCGTCACACTTCGCATAGAGGTACATCATGTATGTATCTTTGTGTAGCACGGACCTGTTATCTCACGGCACCAAAGTCAGTCTCTAAATCGCCCGGCAGTGGACTGGCGTCCAGGCCCAGGTCTCCCCTGCTTTGAAGGAAAATGAGGATAATACACACACGTGACATCTGGATCTGACATACAGGGGGCGCTGTTTCCATTCCACTTTTAAAAGTTTAGGATAATTCCCTTGTACTGTCGCATGCCTGCGCGTCCTGAAAAGATGCATGCATAGGTGATTTTAGGATTTTTTTTTAAGGTGGTGAGGTACAAAAGGGCTCATCATTTTTCCAGAGAAGCCAACTGTATCATTAGCCAAGCATGATATATATCAGGAATCAGAAGGGAGGGGGAACTCTGTGGGCCAATCAGCTTTCAGCTTTATCAGCCAGTGCCCCTGTAGCTCCGTCCCGGAACACAGCCCTGGACACATAACTGAGACGTTCCCAGAAACACAGGCCAAGCCATTTCCAAACATTTCACACGCTTCCCTTTCTCTGGACAAGTACGCTTTCAGAGGAACAAGTCATTTTCCAACTAAGTGTATGGGAAGCATTTCATAACGCACCCCCATGTGATTCCCGTCACTCTGTTTCAATATCATTTGCCTACTTTTTCCATTTGTCCGATATATAAGAAATATATTGTGGTGGTTGTGCTGTTTTCAGCTCTGGCTGGCGAGAGGCTTTAGCGTTCAGCTTATAAAAAAAGTCTTGGATTTTTTTTGTCTGTTTCATGACGTTGCTGCTACTGCAGAAGTTTCCTGTGAATGACACCAGGTGTCCGCGTGTCACTGTTATGTAAAATATGCGTCTTTTCAGAATTCTTATCTCTTTAGACTTTAAAGATTAGCAAGGTATGGAGGTCAGGAAGGCGATTCCCAGTATGAGCTGTCCTGGTGTGATCCTGCAATTAAAAAGTAAATCAGGAATAAATAATTGAAAGTAATAGCTGCCGCACTTCTTGTCAACTTAAGTTGTGATACAACCCATTTACTTACTTCGTTACCGGAAAGACTCCTTAGATGATATCTAAGCATCTTCAGAGCGGAAGCCATAGAAGTAGATATATTAAGTAACAAGCCCACCTGTAGGACTGAGAAGTGAAAACTGCTGTACAGGAAGCTGCAAATGCACGAGAAGATACGCGCGCCTGCAAGGGATCCACGGTGTTCCGACCGGCAGGCTCTGCAGAGAGCGACGAGAAGGGATCCAGCCGGAACATTCTGTTGCTGATTTAGAATTCTCGTAGTTCTCGTCAATTAAAGAAAAGGGGTTTGGTTTGATTAGTCGCTCGATTCGGTAATTTTAAAGGCACAGGTCTGATTCACTGCCATGTCACTGATCTGTCAGGACAGCAGTTGGATCAAGGCATCACCAAAGCAGCTTGCATTTGTGTGGTTATGGGTCTGTAATGCTTGAAAATATGTAAGGAGGGTTATGTTGGACCCATAAAGTTGTGGGTGCTGATTTTAGGTTGAATACGGCTGTCGAAATCCCACCATGGCCCGTGGCATTTGGGCGGGGATCATTGCTTAAAGGGCCATCAGCTCGTGGCATTATCCTGGCTCGGCTGTTGAACCCTTGAGCAGGGCTATTATGCCACAGCTAAGATGCTTCAGGAGAAATCTCTTGCGCATTGCAGTACAAACAGGTAGGGCCAACTATACGGTGTTGGCTTGATGTCACACTTTCAAACCAACGAGAAACAGGGGCTTAAAGACGTTTGTTTAGCGGGTGCTAAAGTTTCGTTGGCCCTAGTGCCTCCGAAACAACATCACGCCGTTCCATATTGCCACTTCAATTCCTCAGTTGGTCCCCCTTCTGATCCATGAGGTCGATTCATTAGCCGCCGCTCCCCCTACTGGCTGCAATTCTTTGACGCGAAGGTGTACAGCGATTGTGTGTGTAATGCCGTTAAACCATATAAACCTGCTGTAGTGTATATAAAAGAGCAGCATTTCAAAAAGGTGCATGAATAAGAAACAGTCTTTTGGGGAATAACTGATGTAGGAATCTTGTGAAACACATTTTTAAAAATTAGACTGTATGATAAACTCGGTTAAAACTTCCTGCATTTAGTTGTGTGAGCTTATATAATATAGATACAGAGATGTAGCGATTTGACCTCAGTGGTTACGCTTCGTAAATGTCAGTGACCTCGCGAAGGCAGAAATGATTAATAATCTCACTTCGGGTTTTTTTTTTTCTGTTTTACGTGGCCATTCGGACCTCAGCTCGTCTTCCAGGTCCTTTTCCGGAAGCAGATGGGCACCTTCTCTTCCGTCACCCCAGCCTTATCTGTTTACCCCTTTTCTGTTTACCCATCATGTTCTGCTGCAAAAATAATCTTTCTTCCAGATTTCTCAGGTCAGTGTGAAATAGCAGTGATGGCGCATTAAAAGGCACCGATGACATGGGCTGGTAAAGCCTGCCGAGGGAACGTTAGCGGCCGCCGCTACCATACAGGCCGGTAGTGGGTCGATGCTAAATACTCTAGTTACATGCTGTCTTCCACAAAAGCAGACACTTCTCAGACAAGATGCGTGTACTTCACACTGTAGTCCCATATATAAGATACGATAAAATGAACTTTATCGAACCCAGAGGGAGATTTTGATGCTTATGGCAGTGCGTGTCGACAAACAAACGAGAAATGCAAAGACACAGTGAAGACGAGTGTGAAAAAACGTATAGAGTACACAAAGTGATCGTCCTGGTATAAGAATATTAAGGAAATAATTTAAGAGCAGTTGTGTGTCCACGTCTCCCAGTGCAGCCTGGGATACGCCGGGGTTTCCCTGATCATACTATGGGAACCTTCAGATGTGAGTGTAACTAACCCCCCCCCCCAATGGTCGGGGGCAAGCATCTGAAATACAACTGCAGGTGCCTGGATGTGGGAGACGCAGCTGGAACACGTGTCGCTGTGGTGCATGCGAGAGCTTCCTGTCACACAGCGCTGGTTCAGGACCCACTTCCTCCCTGAGCGGGCAGCAGGGCGCCTCACGAAATGCACGAGAACGGCGACGCTGAAATCTCAGCTGGCATCGCGCAGAGTTACTGCTGTGCGTGTCGACTCTGACATGCCATGTAGTAGGTACTCGGCACACGTGGATGCCGCCACCTGGCTTTCGTTTAAAGCGAATCGGTGTTGGAGGACAGCGGTTACATCATCGCCGACTCAAATCGTCCTCAAACGTGACCGATGGGAGGCTGTTCAACTCTGTCCTCTGGTTAAAGACTGGTATGGTTTGCGGAAAGTACTGAGGGAAATCCATACCACTGAGAGTCACTTATGAAGTGTGGTGGTCATAATGAGTGTCGTAGGGGGAGGGGGCACTGTGGTACTTGGGAAGGAAGTTTCGGAATCCCGGCCTCCCACCCAAACAGGTGCACAGTCATTTTTATTGTATCTTTTCAGGTTATGGACACACTGTCAAAACTGTCGCACTCAGCAGTTGCACAGCAGACTGGAATCAGGTATGCTTTGGGGATGGGGGGGCGGGGGGGGGGGCCTCAGGGAAAACAGCATATTCGCAAACATGGTAGTCAAGATGATGGACGACAGTATAACTGGTAACACTGGTTTTTAGCTAATTTGTATTGAAACGTGGCGTGTTGCCTAGCTCTGTGGGATAGGACCCCATGCCATTGATCAGAAGGTCACTAGTTCAAATCCTATGGTCAGCAAAGTGGCTCCATTGGCCCTTAACTCCCAGTTGCATCAGGGACTGTCTAACCCTGGTTACTGAATTGCTTGTGATTTTGTCGAGTGTCTAATAAAAATAAATGCAAAAGTTTAACTGTCGTTGTATTTTTGTCCCCCCCCCCCCCCAACAGGCCTTTCCCAACAGAGGAGGGTTTAGAGGACGAAGATGAGTACAGTCACCTGGGCGATATGATGGAGTATGTACGCCGCCGTCCTCTTCCAGGTGTAAGAACAGTCAGTAAGCGACGTGGAGCAGAATGAGCGTCGATTTTCGGCGTGTCTATCAGCCGTCCAGAGACTGACGTGCCTCAGTGAACCTAAAAGGGAGTCAGAGTGACCAGTTCCTGGCCGGAGCGGTCTGATTGGGAAGCTGGTGGTGTGTCACGCCGCCTGACTGACCAGCGCACCTGTCTCAGGCCTTACTGTAGCCCCTTACTAAAAGAGCCGTGAGTAGGAAGCAGATTAGGCCGTAGCAGCTGCGTCCGAACGGCCCAGGTGTGCGTCACTCATATGGGGCGGATCGTCACCAGGAGGCAGGCTGCCGGCTCGGGCAGGGTAGCCGGCTTCTGCTGCTGGATGCGATTAAAATGCAGAAATGTGAGTACAGGTGCACTGGAGATCTTCTCTTCAGCTGTCGCATCTTGCTCTTCGTAGCTTCGGGGTGTGTGGGGGGGGTGGGGGTGTCCCAGCACAGGGTCAGGCAACGTATGGCCCCCCAGGAGCTGGGGGTTAGGGGCCTTGTTCAGGGGCCCATGGACATGTGACTGTTCTGCCGACACACGCACACACAGACACGCACACAGACACACACACACAGGCCTGTACTCATACCTTTGTAGTGACCATCCATTCATTTCTATGGGCAAAACCCTAATCCTAACAATGACAACTTTAATTCCTACCCAGCCCTAACCTTAACTATAAGTTACAAAACAAAACACATGACTTTAGAGGTTTTTGATTGCAAAAAAATGGTCCCCACAACATCAAAATACCAGGTTTTTATCACATTGTGGGGACATTTGGTCCCGCCAATGTAATATATACATAGCACATACACGCACACACACAAACACACAAATATACAACAACATTCACACACAAGTTCACAGCTTCCCCTAGCCCTCAAACGCCTTCGTGCTGGCCGACACTCTAGCGAGATGATCATCGCAGCGCAACGTGCATAAACAAACGTGCTGAATAGCAGTTGGCTTTGCCGCACGAGTTGACAGCTGAATAGCTGAGGGGTATTTTAATCATGTCTTTATTTTCATGAACTGAATCATTACCACAGTCGTTCTTGTTAGAACGCTGAACAGCTCACAACACATGAACAGGAAAACGTATTTCACTCCATTTAAATAACACATCATCACGCTTTAATAAAAACAGTCAATGATCTTTCATTAATGCATATGGTGATTTAGGTTGTGGTGTGATTAAAATGTGTGGCTTGCTGGGTTATGACTCTGTGATCAGAAGATCATTGGTTCAAATCCCATGGTCAGCAGAGTGATTTCACTATTGTGCCCTTGAGTAAGAACCTTAAGCCCAATCGGTTCGGGGGACTGGTTAGCCCTCCTTTCTCTGATGCATATCACTTTCAAAAAGGGTTGTACTAAGTAAGATAAACATGAATTGGTCACCTTCGTAAGCTGGCCTGCTGTGAATACGACCCGGCAGCGACTGACGAACGACAAGACAGATCGTTGATTGCGATGCCGCTCTTGTATCACAGCGAGAACGGCGTGGAGGACGAGGAGGAGCTGTACGACTGCGTGTACAGCGAGGACGAAGCGGGCGAGGTCTACGAGGACCTGATGAAAGCGGAGGCGCTGCCCCCGACGGTACGTAGACGCCCTGGCTTTTCAAGTCGCACTTTCCAAGTGCGAACCTGCTCACTTGATCTGATTCCACTAAAGATCAAAAAACAAACGGGGATCAGGAAGTGACGCGTGTGGGAGAGGAATCGTCAGCTCGAGGTATTCCGTAAGCGTCGTTTGTGTCCCTTGATCCTCGGACGGTGGCTGTCATTCGCGCTCAGACGACCTAGATGGTGTTTTATGTTTCATTTGGGAACCTGCAGAAACAAGCCGAGACCGACATCAGGAGCTGCTGTCTAATTGAGATCAAGCAGACAGAAGAAAAGTACACTGACACTTTGGAGTCCATCGAAAGAGTAAGCCCCCTCAGACTAGAAATTTGAGTTTATGTCCAGAAGGTTTTGGGTTTGATTCCCGCAGCTGGCAGAGTAATCACAGCAATGCTGAGCCTTTAGGCACGATCCTTAACCCCCGAGGTGCCAGCTTCATGCCGGCCTCGTGCTCTGTCTGTTTCAGTGTATGTGTCTAATGGAGAGCATCATGTGGTGAATGAAAACTGCCCAGTTTCCCCTACAGCGATCAGTAAGGAACCTCTGTCTCTGATATTTGTCGTGTTTGATACCTTTCTCCTATCTACAGTACTTCATGATCCCTCTCAAGAAGTTTGTTACCGCAGTGGAGATCGAGAAGGTGTTTATCAACATTCCGGTAAGTAAAGGCTCAGACCAGAGCTATTCAAATCACGGTCCTCTAGGCCTGAGCAGTGCTGGTTTTCCAGCCTTGCTTTAGCTGTGAGCCAGGTTTGAAGTCTCTGTGGCCAATCAGAATCAGTAATTATTAAACTAACTACCTGGGAGAACTGAAAACAAAGCCTGGATTTGGGATCGAGTCGAAGAGCCTTAAGCACTACAGTGACCCTTTCTGAAGAGCGAGTGAAATTCCAGGAAATCTTTATCTCTAAAAAAGCTATAGCAGGTTTTTTTCAAGCCGCCGAAACGCATTGTAAGGCTGTTCCCAGCTGTCATCCGCTTTTAAAGAGATTCACGTGGACCATGCAAGTAAAGGAGCTGCTTGCTGAAGGCCCTGACATGACATATATATTTTTTGTCACAAAGGACTTGGTCAAAGTGCACAAGAACCTTTTGAAGGACATCCAAGACTCTATCCTCAACAAGAACGCACAGAACCTTCACCAGATCTTCGTCAGCTACAAAGAGAAGTACACAGCATATCTTGGAATTAAAATGGTTTTCTTTTTTTATATATACTTTGAAATGAACTTTAATTGCTAATTCACTCTGTCAATCCCGCTCTATAGACTCCTCATTTACGGTGTGTACTGCAGCCAAGTAGAGACGGCCATCGCCATTCTGGATTGTATCTGCAAAGAGAAGGAGGATGTACGACTGAAGCTGGAGGTAAGAATCTCAAGCCATGTGTTACATTATCATGTGTTGCGTGCATTGTGTGAAAAGCCAAGGTTTTGTCCTCTGTTTATCCACTAAGACCGCAAGCTGTGCTGGCGAAAGTGAGCCAACATCGCCCTCTTGTGTTTGTTATTATCATTGCTGCTCAGAGACGCAGCTCATTTGGCTCAGCTTGTTTAATGTACGATGTATAAAATAAGCTTAGCTTGCACTCTTAAACTCAAGGACATATGCTCAGGATGAATGCTGTGCTTAGCTTGGGGCCTGGTATTTTTACATTCCCCTGTGGGTATACAACCTGATTATGAACTGCATAACTAGCATTTTTTAATGTATTTGTTACTTTTTTGAGTGTATACAGCCCTCAGAAAGCGAATGCTCTCCTCTGGACAGTCAGTCATTTACTGGCAGTGTTTCACCTCCCAGCTCTGAGTGACTTTAATGGGATTTGTCGTAGGAATGTTCAAAGAGGGCAAACAACGGAAAGTTCACACTAAGAGACCTCCTCGTCGTCCCCATGCAGCGAGTGCTGAAATACCATCTGCTTTTACAGGTGAGCGACAGAAGCGGGGGGGGGGGTTACCGTAAAGGGGGCGCAGATGGGGCCCTAAACACATTTGGAACATAAGTAGATTGATCTGGGTTAGGGGCTGAAAATGCTGTGCTTTCCGGGTGAGCTCACAGAACACTGCCTGGGTCTCCTTCAGGCTGTCCCAGGAAGCACCGGAACACACACACACACACACACACACACACACACACACACACACACACACACACACACACATGTTGGTGTACCTATCTAAATGGGGACCGTCCATTAATTTCTATGGGAAAAACCCTAATCCCAATCAGGACACCCTTAACCTCTACCCGGTCCTAACCTTAACCATAAGTAACCAATCAAAATACAAGACTTTTGGCATTTTTATTTTTTTGATTGCATTCACAGATTTTTTTATAAAACTGAGGTGAAATGAGGTGAAAGATTTCAGGTCTTACAAAACTTTGGGGACAAAGGACCAAATTGTGATCTATGCCAACCCACACACACACACACACACACATACATACAGGTCCAGTGGCAAATTTATGTTTACTTCAGTTATCTACTATATAAATATATATATATATGCAAAGTGACTTGGGGCTTCGGTTTATGTGTCCTCCCTGGGATTTGAACCCATGACCTTTGCAATAGCTATTACAGTGCTCTACTGGAAGTATAGGAGCTGTCTTCAGAGTAGAGTAAGCAAACCCCTGCAAATACAGTGAGAAGATACAGTTTGCAATATTAGAAACCTGATAATAATAATTATGTTAATGATGCTTTTATTGATCCCCATGGGGAAATTCTCTTTTCACCCACCCCGTCTTGCGCTCCATGACACATTTATAGGTGAGAGGAAGCTTGGCAGTGAAGGGCAGCTCCCTGCAGTGGCGCCCATGGAGCTGGGGGTTAAGGGCCTCGCTCAGGGCCACGGACATGTGGCTGTTCTGCTGAAGCTGGGCTTAAACCAGCAACCTTCTGATCACAGGACCAGAGGCTTAGCCTGCTGAGCCACATGCATAAGACCATAGTCCTGTGCTGCATTAAATATAACACACAGATTAAATCGCGTGTATATGTATGTGTGCAGTACCTCCCTCCTCATTGGGAGGTACAAGTGTATAGTTCAATGACAAATACTTCCACTAGGGGGCAGTAAAGTCCATTTTTTTTTACATTCACTGCGGCTTTGCAGATAAAAATGTTACCTGAACTGCTTGTGTTGCTACCTGGTAGCCGAGGTCAACTTCACAGGCTGCGATTTTGCTAAGTTTCCCCGTCCCAGTGACACGTAACATCATTCACTGGCTGGAATTTGTAACGGTGCTGGGCACAGTGCTTGATCATCACCGCTAAAGTTCATGGGGGGTGTTCCTGGCCCACGTGTCCATGTGGGCCCACTGGCCTGGTGGGGAGGGGGAGGTCGAGCCCGCACTGGTATCTGGGTCTGCTGAAGCTGGAGGAGCTGAATGCTCTTGTGTTTTTGTCACTGCATGTCCCAGTGTGTCCACTCTGTGGATTTCCTGTAGACCAGTGTATCTGTTTGTGTGTTTAACTGTGTGTGTGTGTGTGTGTGTGTGTTTATGTGTGTCACTGCCGACAGGCGGCCTTGAGCAACATCTCCGCATCTCGGCCTCTGTGGGGGTGGGGGAGGCAGTGAGCAGCACCTGGTGAGCTCAGTCTGTCAGGGCTGATAACTGCACCCAGAAGTGCCCGCCACTCTCAGCCCTCCCAACCCCCCAATCAGTGTAAGCTGATTCCCAGGGGCCCGGCCTCGCTCACTCGCTTGTGCAGGATTAGCGGCTGCTACCTGAGGCCTGTGTGCATGGTGGGCCTGGGTGCAGATAGCGCTGAAACCTCCTGAGTGTATCAGCGGGGAATCGGCTCAACTCCCCCTACACCGGGAGGTCCTACATGCTTCTCGGGTCTTTCACACACACACACAACTAAACAATATATATGTAAATAAATCTATACATGTGTGTGTATGTGTGTGTATACGAATATTGTCACTGTTGGATGAAATCACGCATGTCCACTTTGCCGATTATGACTTTTTCCTCCTCTGCCTGCTGATAGGGTTATGGGTTCAAGTTACTACCTGGCTACATGTCAGGCTGCGAGGAGGAGGAGAGTGGGGGTGAACATGCGGGGGCATCTTCCTCGTCGCTGCAGCCGGTTGCATATGAGTGTTAACCGGGACGCTTCCTCGCTAGTCTCCATTTCATCGGGTTGACGTACAGGACCGGCTTCCAGCTGTGTGATTTTACAGCCGTTAGATTCCGTGCTGAACTCTGTAATTACCCATCTTTGTTAATTTGTCCTACTAGCTTAGTTTGATTTTATAAATGCCATGTGGTAAAGGGGAGAAAGTGGATAGGGTTGCGGTGGGGGGGGGGGGGGGGCAGAAATATATGCACACTCAGTAATTAAAGCAGATTTCGCACTCGCCGATTTGCCTCAGCGCGAAGTCGCACGCCGGCTGCCCCCTCCCTGCCTTTGTTATGACAGACAGTGTCGGCGCGTTAGCCTGACGCGCTGGCTGCTAATTAGCTGCCGCTAATGGAACGGGGGAGCGTCGCCGACCGTGGGCCTGCCTCACCCTGCTCTTCTGATGAAACAGGAGCTGGTGAAGCACACGCCTGACACGACCAACAAGAACAATCTGCGGTTGGCCCTCGACGCCATGAAGGTAAGCGTCATGGCCGCAATCTTGCTACGCTCGCTACATTTCATTGTCTCTCAGAAGGACTGCGCTTTTATCAGGCAGGCAAGGTTCCCACCTGAATGGAAAGATGAAAAAAAGAGAGGAGAAACAATTTTGTTTGCTGCTGGCATTCCCGTTCTCCGTGCTGTAGCGGTACCATTTGTCCTCACAGCGAGGGCGACCAGATAATCCATGTCAACGAGGACACTGTGAGCTACTTCAGGTTTCGCAACTTACTGAAAGGCTCCTGCGCTCGGCTAAATAGTTCAGGTTCTCTTGTGCTCTGACTTGTTTGTTTCCGTGACTGAATGACTCATCCAGCTGTTTCACAGTAGTGACACATGCATGATTAAAGGAGACTGACCAATCGGCACGCAGCAAGAGCTCGGTGCTTAAGTGAGATTTAGGTTCTTTTAATTGAAATTAAATCTTATCCTAGCTCAAGGTATTCTGGATTTCCTGGTCACTCACTTTACATATTCGAGGGCCCCTGAATCTGCCAGGGTATCCATGCCGTACTGTGGCCCTATAAGCGCTGCTCGGTGCGTCAAGGCCAAACGAGCAAGCGATCAGCCGGATAACCGGATGGCACCGAAGGCCTTGCCGCGTGCTGTTGTCTCAGTTGTAAGTCTTTTAAAAAATCACGGAGAAGATGTGATTTTGCTGTTGAGTGGCACTAAGCAGAGCCTTAAACTTTCCTAATTGAAGCAAATCAGTTGGAGAGGAAACAGCGAATTATGCAGATGAGTATGATGACTCAATTTGGCATGATTATCCACTTAACTTTGATTGGGGGGTGTCAGGCTAATGCAGTTAGCTTCCGCTCAGAGCCTGAGCACTAAGAGGATAATAATCATGCCCTTCTGAGTGCTGATTGGCTCATCTTTCCTGAGGGGAATAAGTGCCACTTGTAGGAGTCATCTCCATCACTAAATGTGTCACCCAATGATCTCTCTATCTAGATCACACATAGACATATCTAAATGTGTCCAAGGTGCGTACTTAAGGTGATGTTTGTATCTTTGTATGATCTGTAAATGTGAAATCTTTGACATCCATAATTTGTGATGGTTCTTCTTCAAAACTTAGCATATTTTTCCCTATATCTTATTGGAACATTTCGGGTTCTAATGTTTCAAAGTATGAGGGTAGGGTTCTTCTTAGACGGGAGCAGGCACAGTCTTCTTAACCCATGGCGCCACCTTCTGGTCTACAGGAGACTTAAAAACTGGCTAATATTAACGTCATTAAAGTTAGCAGCTGCTATTGTCCAAAGCGACGTGCAACTGAGGCAAATAGCACATTGCAAACTTACTTGCTGTCATGGAGTCAACTAGGCGTAAGTGCAGCTAGGCTGAGCTTCCAATGAATGCCGAGGTGCAGATGTAGATAGTACTGGAGCAAGATACAGTACAACTTCCACCAATGCAAGAACCAAGACTATTTAAAGACCAGAAGTGCAACGTTAAATGCATTCAGGAAACGCAAGGAGGCATCAGGCTAGTAGAGAAACACTGCAAACAGGATAACTGGGTCGTGCTCCCAAATGGGACAGACACAGAATGTGACACTCTTATTTCCTGGGGGGGGGCAGGACCTGGCACAGTATGTCAACGAGGTGAAAAGGGACAATGAGACCTTGAGAGAGATCGACCAGTATCAGAACTCTATAGAGAACCTGGTAAGTGTCTTCATGCCGAAGTAAGTAAGTTTATGCAGAAGAACCGCTGTGATGTTCCAGTGGAGCATCATCTTAAATAATCCTCACGGATTATTTTTTTCATTATTGAGTTTCATAGTAATGAGCATTTCAGATTTTTGTAGATTGTTTATTTTACATTTTGCTGCAAATCCTTAGCTTTGGACAACGTTTGCCTTCGTCCCTCCATACAGACAAATTTCTCTGTTTCGTATTTTAGTTTGTATTTTAGGAGAAGGTAATTAGAAGATAATTCCTGCTTTCAAGGCAGGTCCCATGTTAAGCAAGGGAACAAAATGATTGGGCAATAGGGATTACCGAAAAAAAATATATATATCTATATATGTGTGTGTGTGTGTGTGTGTGTGTGTGTGTGTGTGTGTGTGTGTTTATTATTCCAAATCGGCCAAGGTCTCTTTAACAACACAAAATCAAAATCGGAGGCATTGAAAATTGTAGCACAGCAAACCCAAACACTACATATCCTATTAAACAGCGGTATTTTGTCCTTCCGTATGGCCTCCCGGGTGACCCTGCTTAAATCGTAAGGAAGCAATTAGTCCAGGCAGGGCCAGCTGGACTTGCTCAATTTGAGTTACCTGTAGGCCCAGAGCTAGTGATCAATTACCGGCGAGACAGCCTCTTCTCCAGCTTACAAAACATAAACAGAAATAAACAAGTATGCTGTAAAAGTAATTACGCAAAACAAAAGGGAGGGAAAAATATGAAAACAAGCAAGAAAACAGATGGACGTATGTGTAGTGTCATGTTGCAATATCACTTATTTATCTTGGCACAGAATCAACCCCTGAGGAATTTCGGACGACCCAAAGGTGATGGGGAGGTGCGGGTGGCCACAGTCGACAAACGCGCAAAGCAGGACAGGTGACATTGCTGTGCAGTGCTCCAGTAACACACCTGTCCCCATCGCACACACAGCGGAAAACCTGGAATCTCTGCCAAGTCCCGGTGGGGGAGGGGGAAGGCGGAGATATCTTATGCACTTTCTGTCTCCATAGGCATATCTTTCTGTTCGACGTCGCGGTGATCATCTGCAAGAGGCGGGGTGACAACTACGAAATGAAAGAGGTGATCGACCTCAACCACTTCAAAATTACCAACAACCCAACGACAGACAAGGAAAACAGGAAGGTCAGCGAATGGCAGAAGGGTGCCCCCTGCAGGCGGCTCCTCCCTCGCACCCTCACATTTATTATGTTGTCAGTCCGTCTATCGTATCCACTTTCCATCCATCTTTGAAGCCGTGGTCACATAAATCAGCAGTGCAGGAGATCTTAAAGCACTTCCAGTCCATTAACAATAAAACCGCAAACAAAAAGTGATTCACAAAACATACTTGAAAAGAAAAGTCCTTGAAGTATACAAATGATGAAATTGTTTTTTTCCACACCGTAGCCTAACCAGCATTTATCTTCTCACGCATCAGCCCTTTATAGTGACATAGATATTGCATTCACGTCCGTAAACAATAGCATATAATAATAAAACTTATGCAAGACATAAACACAGTTAAATGGCATGTATATGTGTGTGTGTGTGTGTGTGTGTTCTATATGCATTGTGTAGAATTCATAAATATTACAAAATCCCCTATGACAAAAATCGCTCGTTTCAATTTGATAGCTGCCACAAAGTTCAACATAAACAAACAAAAAAATACAATTCGGAGACCCTGCAGTGAAGATTAAGTTACATAATAGTAGGTAGTTTAATGGCCTTTACTGAAATTTTTTTTTCCCTCTACATGCCTCAGTTAGAGTTTCCTGAGTCCGAGGCCAAATTTTAAATAGCAGCTTTTCCAAAGAACTCTGCACCATTTTCCAAGCCGGCCAACACGGATCCTTGATAGACCGCTGTTCCGTAGAGGAAATTAGTTTCTTTCTGGCGTTCCCATCCGTGCTGGAACCCTGGCCGCAAAGGTGCTTTTGAGAGACTTGTTCAGGACACGCTGGTCCAGGAAGGAGACCACGGCTAATCGCACCGCCCAGCCCGCCGCCACCTCCCCATCCCTACTATCACGTCTCAGATTTTCTGAGATCCAACTGCTTTCCCGTCTGCCTTTCCCGACCATCGGAGACGGTGGGTGGTCGCCGAGCCTGGAAGAAGTGCCTGGACCTGACCGTAAACTGACTCATTAGTGGGGTCCACTGCAGTAAACGGAAATCCCTCCAACATCGTACGTTAAGAGGCGTCCTCACACGCTTGCTCTGCCCCAGCGGCGTGTGGAGACAAGATTAGGATCATATTCCCTCGGCGTTCCCGTTTGTGAGTCTGAACACGTCCCAGCATTAGGGGCTGAATTAGCCAAAGACTGGGAAACTGTTCAAGAGACTGGATTTAAGAAGCTGGACCGGTAACCAAGAAACTACAGGTTTCTGTTGCATTAAAGGCCCTACTGTTAGATTTGCAGATACGTCTTATGTCTTTTTTCCCCAAAAATTTCCTTAAGTTCGCCTCTCTCAGAATCTCAAAGTGACTGAATCTCAAAGTAACACTTTTTGAGGATCCTTCTATTGGTTTCACAAAGATCTTGATGAGGAAACAGTGACATTATTATTTCTGTTATTTCTGTTAGTCTACTCAGACTTCTCTTCATGAGAGGAACCAGAGATTTAATATCTTAAAATGGATAAAAAGAGAGATAAACTGGAACTGAAGAGAAAATTTCCAAAACTGACACATTTTCTAGAAAATTTCTGATGACTGGGTGAGTTTTGGAAATTGAAGGGAAATTCTTTGTTGAATCACGAGTACCGAGTGAGTTTTGACTCTCAGTACTGCCCTAACCCTAATCCTAACCCCAATCCTAATCCTAACCCCAACCTAACCTAAACCGTAACCTCTCTCTCTCTCTCCTCACACCGCAGTGGTCATACGGCTTCTACCTCACGCACAACCAGGGTCAGACCGGCTTTGAGTTCTTCTTCAAAACCAAGGAGATGAAGAAGAAGTGGCTGGAGCAGTTCGGCATGGCCATGTAAGTAACGCCACCCCCCCCCCCCCCCCCCCGGGCCCGTTTTTCAGGTCTGACCCACAGGTGGGGCTGCACACATCAGTACCTGTTCCGGTCGCGCTGGGCTGGGTCCTAGTTTTGCTGCAGAGAGCAGAACGTTTTCCCTCACCTGGGTAAATCCCTGCCTTCATTTATTTATTGCAGTTACTTGAGGGGTGCTGCAGTTTAGTAAGGCATTTTCTGATATTAAATAGCAATTATTTAGTCATTAAGTAATTAAACAGGCAGGGCAGTTACTTTGCAAGTTTGCTGAATGTATCAGTTTGGAGAAACTCTGGAAATTTCAGTCATTTGTGGCTTGATGTCCCAAATTTTGGTGTTTGGACTGAGAGATCGAAAATAAAGACAGACAAAGCCCGGGGATGTGAGCAAGGACTCAGAGATCTGCAGATGGCTCCGTTTTGACTCGGGGTCCCACGGGGGTGTTGTGGAGGAGCCGTGAACGCCTGCTGTTTTCCTGCCGTCTCTCACCTTCCCATCCTGCTCAGAAACGTGACGATCGCGACGGAACTTTCCCGCCGACGTGGATCGGCGTTTGACGCGGGAGAGCCTGTTTGTTTGGCTTTGCTTAGGGCTGGCTGGTGCTAGGGGGTGTTTGCATACTTCATTAGCCAAGGAGAAGGAGCCTTGTAAGATGGTTCCCTGTCAACCGTCCATCTCCAGGTCCAACATCCGGCCAGAGGACGCCACCAGTAACGCGCACGATTTCCGGATGCACACTTTTGAGAGAGCCACGTCCTGCAGCTCCTGTCAAATGCTGCTCAGGTGAGTCTCAAGCGTGGTAAGAATTCTAAATCAATGTCTTCTAAATGTTTTTGCCTGGAAGCTTCTCAGAGTTGTTTGCTAAGAAGAAAAAAAAAACGTGCTTCAGCACTTGGGAGAAGCCTGCAGGCTATTTAATTAGGTTGGTGAAAAAAGGCGTAGAAAATACTCTCACCTTGGGACCGTCAGTAAGCGACAGGCGATGGCGGGGGGAGGGGGGGGCAGCTCCAGTGTGGAAGTCAGAATCACATGACCTCCATGTCTACTGTGGGGTTCCTCTGCAGGGGGATCTTCAACCAGGGATACCTGTGTCCCAAATGTGGGGCAGGGGCCCACAAAGAGTGCCTGGGGAGGCTGGCTGGCTGCGGAAAGAGGGGCCAAGGTAAGCGTCTGCACCTCAGCCGCCATCACTGCCCCGCCGCGGACCTCATGGCATTCAGAAATCACTGTGAGCTTAACTCTGTGGGCAGTCAGTAGCTGCCGAGCACATGTGGGGTGGGGGCGAGATGCCCAGGGTGAGGGGGGAGAGGTTATTTTAAACATCTAGTATTAGGCAGTAAATATTTATTACTTGCATGACACTAATATTAGTGATTAAATATGAATTACATGCAGGACACGTAATGCGGGTGTCTCTTGAGTTGGCAGGAGGGAAGAGTGGATTTTGGGAAGGTATTGGGGAGTCAAACAAATCCAGGGACAGGATTTGAACCCACAGCCATGGAGGTGTGAAGCAATAGCACCTCTAGCTATATAAATAACATAATATATAAATAAACACGTGTCGTGTGGGAGGAGGCGTGTGGCTGTGCGGGGGTACGATATTGTGCTTAAGATCAGAAGGTCGCTGGTTCAAATCCCAGGACTGGTCAAGCGATAATCCCTGTCGGGCCCGTGAGCAAGGCCCTTAATCTTGCTTTCTCAAAAATGTTTATCACTTTGCTAAAAAGCATCTGCTAAATAAATAAAATGTCAGTGTTTATGGTGTCATGGAGCCGGCAGTGTCCTATTTCTGCGTGCGTGTCTTTAGTCGCTCACAGCGGCCATGCTCGTATATCGCTGCGGCCCGCCCCGCCTCCGGCGCAAGCCTCACACGCTTTCTCTCCGCGGGGAGCCGTCGGCCACTACATGCCGCCGTAGCCGCGTGAGCTTGGCTGCTGGGCACGGTGCCAGCAGCGAGGCAGGCCCTCCGCGGATGCCAAGGGGGAGGCGGAGAGGCGCTGAGCAGGTCCGTCCCGGGGAGGGCAGGACGACACAGGCGAGCAGCAGCTCTGCTCCTGCCAGACGTGCTCTTCTCAGTCGGCTGCACCTCTGCTCTTCTGACCCATGCCTGTTATTCAACCTATTTCAGATTTCGGATCCCATAAAGTCCAGGTAAGAAACACGCCACTACTCAGTAATATAAGAAATATACTTCAGCTATGCTAATCGGGCAGCCCTGATTGGGGGAGAAGGGGGGCGTAACTCGGGTCCTTAGTAACAAATAATAACAAGCGATTTGTTTGATGGAAATTTGAGCAAATGACGTTGTTGCTTTCCGACTCCCTTTAAAAGTTTTGCAGCTTTCAGTGAGGATTAACAATGCATTTTGCACTTAATGCACCTATTCAGCTTATCACAAAGGGTAATATATTTATTGAGATTTTGTCAGAAGACTTTCAGGACGTGTACTGAAGGCAACATTATTAATTTCTTCTTCTCTGTCTCGTGGCGCATGTAACTCCAGGCCACTGTGTGTATCTGTGTTAGCAAAGAAATATATCCTTTAATGATTTGTAATGTGTTTCTATTAGGCTGCAGTCCTGAGGGTATGAATCAGCTGCATGTGATGTACAGGGACTTAGCTGCTTGATGAATGAAGGGCAATTCATTAACTGCAATTGTGGATTGAGTAAATGATATTTGCGTTTTTTTTTTTTTTTTAATCCTGCAGAGGGGGACCGGTAGACGATCCGGAGACCCGGGTCAGTACCCGCCGAATGTGATCCTGCATCGACAGGCATATTAAGGGCTATTTATTTATTAACTGCTTGTTTAAATTTTTTTTACCCTTCCCGACCCCTTAAAATAGAAAAGCATAAACAGCCGTGGGGGGGGCTTAAATTACAGGAGTCACCCACCCTCTCATTTTCCGGGCCCCTGTCGAGGCACAGCTGACAATCCGCGGGTGCTCCGAGCTGCCTTTGTGCGTTTACCGAATTTGCTGGGGGGGCGAGGGGGGGGGCTCTGCCTGCAGTGCCTCACTGCGAATCGGACTGGAGGAGGACGGCCGTGTGGTTTAGCCCCGCCCCCTTTTAAAAACAATAGCGTCTGGTTCCAAAGTTTGGATGCAGAATGCCGTAGGCTACTTTCATCGAAAGAACGCGGTACTTTGCAGACGGTCCCTGCATGCAGAACCTGTTTCACTGCGGCAGCCTTTCCTGACCTCTCTGAGATACCTGAGAGGATGGGTTAAAGAATTCCTAATCATAGATTTGCATCGGCAGCGCCGGTGGCAATCTGGCGCACGTCCCTTTATGAGCTGATGATGTCGAGGGCTTTCATCTTCCAGTGTAACTCTTTACGACACCGTTATCTATGAAAATCTACACAAGGACAATTGATTTAAAACCCACTGTACGGCATGCCGTAACTTCCTATAGCTTTTATAAAAGGTTTTCTTTTCTCTTTTTTTTAAGCTGGGGTTTATTTACGAGGATTCTTGCTGTCGTATTTCACAGGGGAAATCACATGCTAGCGAGCGAAGCGCACCTAATAGAGCGATAACATCCTCACGTAGAGCCAGACGGCCACGCGGCCCCAATCCAGACGGAGTCAGCAGTTTTTGATGATGCACTTGCACACCCTTGCACGCAGATGTTACGGACACACACCCATTACCTGACTGACCCGTTTCATGTCCATCTGAGAGTGTTTTTTAATATTCGCCACATTCTCCTTAAACTCTGCCCTCCTTTAAATGAGGCTCTAAGTGATTAGCGCAGGTTGTGATGAGAGCAAGTCGCTTTTGGGCTGACTTACGCAAACACACAGTCAGAAATGCGGGCGGACTGGTTCAATTTGCCTCGTGATGGCTAAATTCATCATCTCTTCTGACTACCAGTTTCCCGCCATACCGGTTCTGCGGAATGATGCTGAGTGTTTACTTCTCTAGGTGTTTACCTCTCCTCCGATTGTTTACTACTTCTCAGTGCAGATTGCGTGACTGCGGAAAAGTACAGTGCTGTGAAGAGAAAAGTCCCCCATTTTAAATATGTATTATCACAAACATTTGCATAATTCCGGTCAGGCGTAGCTCCGATCGACTGGCACGTTATGCATTGGGAACTAAAATTTCCTGCTAATAACCGACAGCAAATATCACGTGTCAGGTAATCAAAAGGCTCTCTTAAGGACACGGAGGATGAGAGAGAAGAAAGTAACAGTTACGGTGGGATATGAACTGAACTTCACCTCTGCATGAGTCTCTCATACCCACCAAAATGGAAGGACGCTGCCTCTGTCCGTTCCTACATGATTTAAAAATCCTAAAGATCTTTATTTTTCCTCAGTTACACTTTTATTGTCATTGGAAGTTTTGTAAAATGACCAGCAAAAGCAAATTGCGAAATATTTCTGCTGCTAGTCGGAGGAGTGTTTTGGCCAGAACACATTTTCCAGGGTCACCTGCACTAGTTATTTTACATTTCCTTGATTCTCATATCGTGCTTTTTTATTTGCATTAAGCTGATTAATAAAAATCTTTCATAGTGATACCAGCTGTTAACACCAGACGTTTCCAGAACCTTCTCGAAACGTGAAGCCCTGTTGAGGCCCATGAAGGTGCTGCTCATGGCCTAGCAGAGGGGAGGGGGCAACGCTGACACACGGATTAGCTAGTGTTGGCTAGTCGTACATTAGCGAATAATGCTAACGCCCGTCGATGTCTCGCAGGTTTGCCAAAGATGCTTGTTACCCATGAGTACCACGGCGTCCCAAGTCCCTTGTGCGGCCCTCCGTTAAACATCCAGATCGGCGACATCGTGGAGCTTCTCTGTGCTGATATTCACAGCTCCTGGTGGCAGGTGAGGACCACTGACACCCTGACCACTGACACCCTGACCACTGACACCCTGACCACTGACACCCTGACCACTGACACCCTCTACCATTTAATGCGGCGCTAACGGAATTATCATTCCAGGATGATTCCCTGGTTTTTTTTTGTTTCTTTTTTTGGAATCGAGGAGGCCTGTGTCCACACGCCCTTTGAATAAACATTTTATTGGGGCAAAATGAAATTAAACTTGGCAGATTCCCAGTGGAAGACACAATTATGGAGTCAGCTTGGGGGTGATTCTGGCCTCTTGTGATCCAATCGCACCATCATGATTTTTGGAGATGGTATCTTTGAAATAATGATGTCATTCACATCTTTAATTTGATGCATAGCTTAATTTGGTGGAGCATTTAATTTAATGTTAAAAAAATGGCACGGCGCTTGTGTCCGACTCATCCGTTCCGCACCAGATGACGAAGTACCGGCGCTCCGTATGTTAATCCCGCTCAAAGCCCAGAGACGACTCCCGCTGTCCTGCTTCCAGCAAAGTGCAATCAATCTCTCTTATTTGATTTCATCTTTTGGCTGCCTTCTGTTTATGTTAACAGGGCATTATGTTCAATGCCTGTTGTGTCCGTGGTAGTAGCACACAGTATGTCTGAGAGCGCTGGCCGAATGGTGTTAAGGTAAATGCCTGGTGGACATTTGTGGGTTGGAATTAGGTTACGAGGGACGGACATTTTCCACTTAGTTGTGCTTAAGGAAGGAACATTAAGACTGCCAGGTCAAGTATAAAAATTCTGACCAGTGTGTATATTTGTGTTAGCAATAAAATCAGGGGAATTGGTTACTTTTCACGTGTCTTCATGACAATGCCACAGGGACTATGCCTGCACGAAGGGATAGGAAATTTCTTGGCAGTTTTTCATACAAATTTCCCTGTCTCCCTTTCTTAATTGAGACGCGTAACTGGTCATGGAAATAGTGCAAACAGGTTATTTTATAGACTCCCTGTCCTAAGTGTGATTGTTTTTTTATGCGCTCCTTCAAAGTAAAGGTCTGCTTTTTACGTGGTTGAAATTCAAAGGGCTGATCTATTTCACTAAAATGTAATTAGGTTGGATTCCCCCCCCCCCAAAAATGATTTCTGTCAGCCCAAACAGGAGGCTACTGTACTGCTCGGTTGTTAAACATTATTCATGAGTTTAATCCGAGGCTACTTGTTTTGATAGTTTTCAAATCCATCCGGTGGCTGGACATGAACGACATTGTGGATGTCATTGAAGTTTCACTCAGGTAGGGGCGCAAGACTAAATGTGATGTCATTTTTTGGTGTTTTCAGGGTAAGATACTGAGGACGGGAGAAAGTGGCTTTTTCCCAAGTAAGAACGTGAAGCCTTGTCCATGCGTAAGTACACACCGGAATTTGTCATGGCAGTCTCTGTGGAACTGATGTAGTGTATCAGTGAACACTGTGTGTGTTAACAAAAACACCAGTATTGATAGCCAGCAAGGAACCATGGCAACAGTAAACACTGTCAACAATGTCTAAGGTCGTGGGTGGCAAACCAAACTGCTATCTCCATGAAATTGTCGTAATGGATGCTGAATAAATAGCCTTCGTTAATGTTTTGTTTTTGTTCATAATGGTGCCTGTCTCCTTTTTCACGATGCAGGTCCCAAAACCGGTTGATTACTCTGCACAGCTCTGGTGAGTTTGTAGAGTAGCACCGTATTTGAGGTTATTTGACCTCATGGTTACTTCAACAGGAACACCGTACTGAAACATTTATTTGTTGATGGTTCGGGATGCGTTCTTTGCTCCACAGCACACAGCTGTAATTCAGATTTGAAGCACATTTGACTCCCTTAACGTAGTCTGGCTTGGTGTTGTGAAGATCCATCTCCTAAATGTGGCAAATGGTGTCTTATGCGTGGGTTAGGTTTGCAGGGGCGATGGAGAGACCCCAGGCTGAGGCAGAACTGATTGACAGGGGAAACAGCACGTACCTCGTGAGACATAGGAGCAAGGAGCAAAACGAGTATGCTATAAGCATCAAGTAAGTCCAACCGTTAATCAAGGAGGATCTCTTGAAAGATTTTCCTTTCATGTGTAGGAATTCAGCTCTTTTTGGCAAAGGCAATGCATTATCATTTAATGCCCCACGTCACTTGTCAACCACCTATGAGATACTCTGGTTCCTCTGGGTTCCTTTAGTGTTTGAGATCCTGCTTTGGTTACATGTGTCATGTTACCTGAGTCGATCACAGCCCACGCCCCCTGAATAGAGACGGGGCTCTTGAGGGTGAAAAGCCTGGTATCGAGAAGGGACCGAGTTCTCCTTGGGTCAAAAACAGACGTCTTAATTACTGTTAGTGTTGATGTGGCTTTGACTGGGGGTTTCAGTGTATTATTCTTCAATGCTGCATAATCCCTGAGAAACTCTTAATAACTTCCATGCTCCCAAACCATTTATCCTGTACAAGGACGCAGTGGCCTGGAACCTGCCCCAGGAAGGGCATGGAGCAGGGCACCCCCTGGATGGACTGCCAGCCTTTTGCAGGCCACACACATGATCACAATTTACTGATGCCGATTCACTTAACTGGAGAAATCCACAGTACCCAGAGGAAACCCAGACTCTAGTCACATGTAGACCCTGGGGCAGGAATGATGTCCTCGACCCTTATGGTGCAAGGTCCCAGTTCTGCCCCCTGAGCTAACTTGCCACCCATACCATTCAGATACAACCCTAGAACAAATACAGTCCAGTTAGGAATATATGCAGGAATAGACGTTTTTAATAGTATCTATTACACTTAACAGTAAAGCTTAACTTGTAGTCGTGCTTTGGGAGCGTGTGGCTAACCGTAACGATGTGTCCTGTAAACCCACGTGGGGTTTGGGGTGTCCTCATCAGCAAAACAAACTTCTAGAGCACTCCGCTCATTATTCATTGACTCCCCCCACAGATACAACAATGATGTGAAGCACATCAAGATCCTGAACAAGGACGGCTCGTTCTGCATCACGGAGAACAAGAAGTTCAAAAGCATATTAGTAAGTGAGCGTTTTATGTTCTGCCCGACCTGCTCTGCATGCTATCAAGACATGCCTGTCATAGCATAGGGGTTGGACCTGAACTCTCCTTATAAAATGCTACTACTAGGAGCTCATCGAGTACTACAAGCATCAATCCCTGAAGGAAGGCTTCCGGAGCCTCGACACCACGCTTCAGTTTCCATACCGGGAGCCGGAGAATAACATGAAGCTCGGAAGCCAGCGGCCCGGGAGCCGTGGTGAGTGTCACCCAGTGATGTCATCGCTTCCTGTGTCTAGAACATCAGTTCAATCCTACATCCCTACTCCGCTTGCTTCTGTCGCTCTTTCCTGCTTTTGTCATGCTATTGTCCCACTTCTGTTAGTGCAGATTCCCCAATCTGGTCCTCGGGGACTCACAGTTGTCACATGTTTTTGCTTCCTCTGAGCTCCCTACCAGACACTACACATTTTTGCTCCCTCCCAGCTTCCTCTAGGGAGCAAAACTGTGGACGGTCTGTGCAGGTCCCTGAAGACCAGAATGGGAAACATTCATTTTCCAAATGTCACGCTTCATTTTTCAAAACCAATCAATATACCCATAGCTCAATTATATATGTATTTAATAGTGTACGCTACCCTAACATATTTTTTATGCCGTGGATGGTGTAAGATATACTAAAATATTCTAGCATTGCTACAATTACAAATCAGGAACTTCTTACAAACGAATAGGCACAGTGATGTGATAGAAGGTTCCAGAGAAACGCATGTGAGGCTCACTGAGGAGAGGAAAGGGTTAAAGGCAATAAGTGTTCCATCGCTGTAGCTCCAGTCAAATGCTCTCCAGAGCTGGTTTGAGAGTTTATGATGTCCAGGTGAGATTACTCTGCGGTGCCACAGGTCACTGTGCGGGAAATGCGACGTGCCACCAGACTGGGCCCACAGTCCCACTGGAACAGCGAAATGCTGGCCTCATTTTGAAAAAGCCAGATTTCATTTTGCCTGTCTTAGGCAAACAAACAGGTGGGAAGATGGTAAATGAGGAAAACCCAAGAGGAACATGGGTTTTACGTGTTCAGTAGTGTTCCTTTCGGGTTACCACGCTGCTCCAGCCACCCCTCCCCCCCCTGCTTTTCAGGCTTGCGGGCTAATCTGTGTTTTCTCTTCTCTATGAGGAAACCATACATGTACTGGTTAGTAATGTGGGTCAGCTGAGAGGAAGTGGTGGGTCCTCTTAAATGCTCTCAGTTTTATGTAGTCGAGGTTCATTCAGGCGTGAGAGAGAGCAGGACGCACTTCTCTAGGACAGCAGTATGAAAGCCAATGTAATCTTGAATTTGCATGTATTTCAGATCTGAAGAGGTCAGACACTTTTTTTCCATACAGTAAAATGTGTGTAAAGATTATGCAGAATACTTTTAGCGGAAAGAAATATACACATAAAACATAAAAACATAAAATTCAAGGCATTCAATGATTATTTTATATTGTTAATATTTGAATAGTTATTTTGGATTATGTCTCATTTTTTAGCAAAATTTCTTTAGAAAAAGTAGGATCTTCTTGATGGATAATATACATTGACATAAACGGATAGGACAGGAGTTTATTTTGGGAGGTTGTGTGTCCTTGTAAGTACCTCTGTGTCACCTCTGCCGGAGACTTCCTGTAAGCCGTTTACATGTTTAGCGTAAGGAAGCACTTTGGCATTTATATAAACCTGTTCTCTCTGTCAGAGCTGAGCTAGTGTTTGGGAATAAATTTTCACTTGCAGTCGGGTAGCAGCCTGACGGAATGAAGCATGTGTGTGCGCCGTGAAAAGCCTGGCGGATTTTCTGCTGAGAAATGTTAAAAAAAGGGAAAAAAGTGAGGGTCGGTTATGAAATGGTGTTTAATCTGGGAAAAGATGGGCAAAGGCGCAGCAGAGGATGTAAAAATAAATTCTTAATTAGAGGTCTGGCTGCCTTCCGCGTCTGACGCCACCGGGCCAGTGCATGTTTCCTGTAGTCGCACTTAGCAGAGCTGTTAAGGAGCGACAGCCACCGACCTCCTTGTTTAGTGCCTCTGTATTTTGTGTAGTGCATTCTGGGACAGATTGTGGGACACATTGAAAGCTGTGGTTTATGCCTCATGTGCTGCCTTGTAAATGCCGTTAACAGACATGGTAGGTAATGTGGAGAAGGAGCAGTGTGGTTTACATACAGAGACTCAGAACATGTGAAATGTAATTAATTGAAAAAAAAAGGTCTAAGCGGCTGGTACATCCAAAACCCACTGGTTCTGGTCCAGTGGCCATATGCTCAAGTCCAGGGCCGGTTCTAGCCAATGTGGCGCCCGAGGTGAGCATAACTGCCGGCGCCCCCCTGTCTGAGGCACTGTGAAATCGACTGGCATGTTGGCACCCCCTCAGAAGATGGTACCTATGCCTTGACCAGCCCTCACTCAATTAATGACTTGACTGAGCTTTCAATAAAGTGAATCACATGAGACCTGGACTCCGAATCAGTAATATAAAACGTTATACCCATCCCTCTGCCCGCATCGTCATGTGTTGTTGCTCTTGTTGCATCAGTTGCTGTGTTACCAGTTTCTGGTGGTGAGACCCTCCCATTAACATTTTGTTTTTCTTCCTGATATTCTGCACCCTCCTCCCACAATCCCAAGATCCTTTGCTCTGTGGGCTGTCTTTAGTTCCTCCTGCTGACTCCAGCTTTGTTCTCTCTTCATCTGCTCCATTCTGGTCAGGTACAGGTACCGGTTTCTGTTCCTCTCCACCCCTCCCCCCCCCCCCCCCCCCCCCGAATCCAGGCCCCGGATCACAGGCTTCTTTGAAAGCCCCTCCCCCCTCGCCATATCTTGCCAGGCCACTCTGCCCGATTGCGCATGTCAAAGCAATCTCCGTGCAAGGCGATCTCACGGCGCCATATGCAGTCAATGAATGGATAGGTAAAGAGGAGCGGGCTGGGCGGGGTCGAGTCGGGTCGCGTTCCCGGTCATCGGAGCGCATACCTCTCCACCTCCCACATGGGAACCCAATGTATTCTTCCTGTGATCAAGTCAGTGCCCAAGCCCGGCATCAGATAGGAACCAATAAGAACCTACAAATGTTCGGCGGGGTTCATCCCGAAGCTCACACGATGAGCCCACACCTTGCTTTTTCCACAGCAGGCAAACATCTGAGGGTTATCCATCAGAGGCTTCTGTGCTTACTGTCGCTGACTTATTAGCCGACAGAAACCCACACATAAAACATTCATTTAGTAAAAGTCGCACTGTAAATCACAAAGACCATCTGCTTTTTCCTGGTAGATTCTGAAGATTTATAGGACTTGCGCTCTTAGTTGATTGTAAGGCTTCTAGTCCTCTGTCTTGTGCCCTCGTTTAGGCTCCAAGTGGTTAGCGAAAATGGGGGGGTGAGTAGAATAGGTGGTAGCAGACGTTCCCAGGTACCGCTTGACGCATCGTGAAAGACCTTTGCATGGAGATTGTTTGAGTACACATTGGGTTTTATCCGTTGTCTTTGTGTGTGTGCTGGAGAAAAAGATCTGGAGATCCTGTTAATGAATTATTCTGGTGCCGCTGTCCTATTCCAGTGCTGAATCCAAGGGTGATGGGCATAGCCATCGCCAGATATGACTACAGCGCCAGGGATATGCGGGAGCTGTCGCTGATGGAAGGTGACGTGGTGAAGATCTACAACAAGTTGGGCGCCAATGGCTGGTGGAAGGGCGAGGTGAACAGCAGGGTAAGTGTCGAGGGAGCCCAAAGAACCGTGGACTGCCAACGTAAAGATGTGTCCAGGGTTATGGGACCAACGCTTAGACTGACAGACCTACATCAGGCATCTGTTGGCCTTTTGCCTTTAACCCTCTGGGGTCTGGGGGTAGGGAGCACACTGACTGGGGCATGGTCACATGGTTCATTCAGTATCTTAACCTTAATTCATGGCAAGTAAATTATTTCTTATATATTTGTTGTGGCATTAAACTCATCTTAACCTTAGTGTACTTTGTAAATATGTCAGATTTATGTGAAGCTTGTAACTTGACATCAAAGTACAGACATTGCAAAATGCAGTTTGGAACACTTGTAGAAACATTATAAAAGGTACATAGTAAGCAATGGTGGCAGTTTGTTTTGATCCCAGACATCTGATCGCCAAAGTCTTGGCTACATGACGATGACTAAATGCAGATATTTAGAATGCGAATAGCGATCTTCAGGTGAGGGCACTACACACCCCCGATGCAGGTAAAACAAAGAAAGGTGACATGGTTTACTTTTCCGCCTATTTAACCTAATTTTGAAAACTTTAATACTTCCGACTGGACGTTTTAAGAAGACAGATTACGGATTTAATCAGCGTTTTTTTTTTCTTCATGTTTCTACAATAAGATTTCAGCGAGTTATGAACTGAAACACACGAGAAAGATACGCGGCATTGTCGACGACGCCGTCGACCCCAGAGGGTTAATTGCATGTCCGGGGACACGGTGAGGGCATGATGCTTATCATTGTGTTTGATTTGCAGATTGGCTGGTTTCCATCCACCTACGTGGAGGAGGAGTGACCAGGCTTGATGGGATGGGAACGGATTTGGGACAGGGTGCTGAACACATTACCTACCATGCCTCTGAGAAGAAGAGTAGCTGCAGGCAGTAAGGCCCTGCCCAAAAGCTCCACCAATGACTGCCTTCTGCCAGTCCGATGCATGCTGGGAATGTTTGGATGGCATACTCAGCTGCTTGGAGGCCCATAGTTCAGCATGGGTTCTTCCAGTTCCAGTGGAACTTCGATGCCTGTCCCCTGGAGAGACTACCGTATCCGAATCCCTTCCTTCCCACTCTCAGTGACACCTCCTCCCCACCCCCTCCCTCCCCAACAGACACGACTCTGATTGTGAGGCGAGAGAGAGAGAGAGAAGGCTTAGACTGTTACAGCCCATTTCACCTCAAAAACAAAACAAAGTTTTCACAAGCACTTGGCCACAGGACAATTTTGTCTTATTTATTTTGAATGAACAAGTAGGAAGAAAAAGGACACGACACTCAAATCATCCAGTTATAAAAAAGGGTAAAGAACATAGAGATGGTCATGCTCTATATCAGGATGAGCAATATTGAGAACTTGACAGTAGCATCATCTATAATCGGTCAGTTAACTACAGGATACAGAAGACAGCACTTATGTTGTTCATTATAATGTTTTTTTTATTGGATATTGATTGTATACAGGTAGGTCTATTCATCAACCAAAAGTAAAAATAATAATAAATGGCCACTGGTTGATGTAATCCAAGAGGCATATTTTAAAATGTTAAAAGCAACCAGAATTGCTGCAAACTGCTTGAAATGCCCCTTGTCATCAAATGATTAGGCTAGTTTTACAAAGCAAACGAATCGTTTTATTCTTATTCGAAATAACCGATGACGTGTAATAACTTACTTCCTATTGGTCGTCAGTTTTTAACACATCTGAAAACTGCAGAAATTGTCGGCGTCACCGAATAAGAGAATGACAGGTCACAGCAATGCGACATCGTCAGACTTGATATGCAAGCCTTCGTAGAAATACGCTCGTCCGATTCTGAACGTGTAGATTTTTTTGTGCAAAGAAAAACGGACTTGGTTTGAAACAGCCTTTACTCCGCTCACTACCTCTGTGCCCAACCTACCCATGCACCCTACTTATCTCACTTCTGACTGATGACTGTGCTGCCCCCCCCAGCTCAGGGGGCTAGTGGGTTGTGGCTTCTTTCCAGGCCCATCCCCCTACTTCAGGTAAGACCCTCCACCAGGGAAACCGCTGGTAGGTTAAACCCCGGGTGGGAGTTTGAGATCCAATATAAGACGACGACTGTCAATTGCGTGTCTCTCCCTCGGTAAACTGAGATGATTTTCTGTCGCGTGCCCATCTGCGATCACTCTAAAAACACTTTGCTAGTCGTCTCAATCTGCTTCCCTGATTGGCACAGGGTGTCAGAGATGTGGGTGGCTGTAACGCTTAGCGAGCTGTTGACACAGAACGAAACAGGCGCTGCACTGACATCCTCGTACGGCGGCGGTGTGGTTTTCTAACGTCGCCGTTTGCAGGGCACAGTGCCTGGAGCATAGAAATAATTAGGGCTTTCTGTTTGAGAGGAATCCCATTTGAGGTCATAGCAGTCTCCCCCTTATCCCATAAAGAGCAGGATTATGTTGCAAAATGCTTGTTGTAGATGGAATATTTACAGATTATCTCAGTTAAACGAGCCAAGCGGATTAAATGTACTAGATTTAAAAAGCACCAAAAAAACAAGACATTGTTTACAGTGAAATATGCATTTAATGTTGTTCTTATCCTTTTACTGTGTACAAGTAGAGAGTGTTGGTTTTGTTTCTTCAAACTGTTGTTTTTTTTTGTTGACAACTTTGTACCACTGATGCAGGAATTTAACTTGTACTGTCACTCATGTGATTAATCCAAAAACCGTACAGGACTCCCAGCTACTGAATTTTACTGAGAACTACACATGAGACGTAAATGGGGTCCTGAGGCACTTTGAAACATATGTGATGATACCTGTTTTACTTTGATATTTGTGTTTTTATGCATAATGTGACAGATGTACATACCCTGTACATAGTCCTAGTTCTTTTTTTTACGTTGAATAAATGTTTTGATGAATTATTAATGGCATGAAAGGTTGATTTTTAGTTGTGCATGAAGAACTGAGCCCAGAACAACATGATGCAGGTCACCTGACATGAGAGAGAATCATGGAGAAAACACCAGAAAGTAATATTTGGGTCCTGCATCTCAAAGTTTACTGTATAAGACAGGCATGTATGTTTGTATGTATGGATGGATGGATGGATGGATGGATGGATGGATGGGTGGGTGGATGGGTGGGTGGATTGATAAAGAAATAAATAT
Organism: Brienomyrus brachyistius; assembly: GCF_023856365.1. Classification (NCBI taxonomy): domain Eukaryota; kingdom Metazoa; phylum Chordata; class Actinopteri; order Osteoglossiformes; family Mormyridae; genus Brienomyrus; species Brienomyrus brachyistius. Next base: position 5,620,545 of record NC_064553.1, read on the forward strand.
ACATTTGGCTAAGCATTAAATTAGTTATTGCCCTATGGGGCTAAATCAAAGCCTTTGTAGAAAATAAAATAAAGATCTCCAGAATTTATCCGATTTGTGATTCAAATGGTGAGTCAGTCCTCACATACTGTTTAAACAGACTGGCATTAATGCACTTTGGAAAACAGTTTGGAAATTGTGCTGTTTGTTCCTGGAATGCAACCCGGTTCAATCCAGCACGATCCAAGAGTTAGAGTTTAGTTCGCAAATCTTCTTAATTGTCATGAATGCCAGCAGTTATGTTTTTAATCATCTTGAAATCCAAAATATTGTGCTTCTCGCTGGTTCTGGTGCCAGTAGATCTGGTTTCTCGTTTAGAAGAGAGGGTGGCACCTTCCACTATTACTGAAGTCGCAGTTCAGCACAGTGACCACTAGATGCCAGTAGGAAAGTTTGAGCGGCACGTCTGCGCCAGTTGCGTTTCCTGCCAGCGGATCTCGGAGGGCGTCGTGCCCAACCTACTCAACGAAGAGTAGAATTAACTTACACAGCCTCAAAAATGATCTTGGCTGGTAATGTTCTAATGCCTTTGGTGGATGCCCATCTGGTCGGCGTCTAAGAATAATAAATATTTCAGTCCACTCTGTGAAGACATAGAGACAGATTGTAAAATCTTTCCATTAGAGGAAGACGCCAAAAGGCACCACGTTAGCGTCAGATAGCTAGACTTCGTTAGCACCTCCAATTAGAGGTGTCTTTCTCTGCTTTTTCCCCTCCCTCTCTTTTTTGATAATTATCCCCAGTGGGTAATCTCTCTCTCTTTTTTTCCCTCTTCTTGTTCTTCTTATAGGTCACTGCTCAGTCTGTGTGTATCCTAAGCAGTTTTTTTTTGGTTTCGGCTCACAGAAGGGGGCGCCGTCGTGGGGGAGAGATTAACTGCAGATCTTGGCTTGCGAGCGTTCCCAGCTCCGGGAGGAAGAGACGTAACACTCTGGATTTCTCCAGCTTTCCTCCAGTAATCCGTTTGCACCCCTCCCCAGAGGGGACAAACCCTGTGGGTTTTACCTAATGCCACAGAGAAAGGTAGCATAGACACCCCCCTCCCCCCACCTCACTAAGTGATGTCCTTAGTCCCCACCCACAATTTTTTTTCTCCCTTGCAAATTTTCTCACTCCAGACCGCGATTCTGCGCTGCTTGTTCGTCGACGAGAGCGAAAACACCTTTCGAGTTGCTGTAATTAATTCAACAGGAACAATACAGTAAGTTCCCATGAACAATGACGGGCAGATCTGATAGGAAACCCCACCCGCTCCACCCTCGACGTGTTTGTTTTGATGGCGACGTTTTTGATGTCGGCGTTTGGAAAATTTTGCGCAGAATTTGAAACAGGCTGCGAACTTTGAATAGGTTTCGTGAGATTCCGCCATTGTCTGAAAATACCACTGGCTGTCTACTCGAGCTCAAGTGGGGGATGAGGTAACCCCCAACTGCCTTTACTTGCAAAAACCTCGTTTGGGTGATTTAAGAGCAATAAGGCTCTCATATTTAAGAACAGACAGGAGACACAGAGGTTAAAAAAACACCTTGTCCGTTTACTGGTAGTACTCAGTACCATTTGTACAATTTTGTCAGCACTAACAAGCAATTAGGCACATGCATATTAAAGCTGTAATTATGTACAAATCCACAGAAGAACAGAAGGAATTTCATGGTCCTGTGTGATGCTGGAAAAGGGGGTTATCAGTAAGCCAGAAATGTTTGTGTGCTTAACCTGGAGCATTAGCATGAAAACAGAAGGACACAGAGGTCTTCAGTGTAGCTTCACAATCCCTCTGCTTCCCTGCAAATCTTTGCTTTGTGCTGCAATTACACAGACGGGCCACAAGAAAAAAACAGGCCTTGTTTTCAGGAAGTGGTGCCTAGAGTTTTGAGAGAATAAAAAGCCCACACCAGATTTAGCAAAACAATCAGTGGGTTATCTAGTCGCTGCTCGTAAAAGTCCGGGATGAGTCTCTTCGTATTCTTGAGCATTTATTTAACTTAACTGCTGGTTTACCCAGAATGTATATGTGTGAACTGGGAGCTGTAAGAGCTGTTTGTTTTACCAAAGATGATGGAAGTTGTCTGTAATCTGTAGGTACAGCAGCTGGTTTCTGCTATACCTGTTTTTGGCGAGCCGTGAGTCGGCTCCTGTTCACGTACAGTATAACAGGTAAATACCAGGGAAGCTTCTGGAAGGGTTTCGCCTCAGGCATCGGACTCCAGAGCTAACACTGTTAATCCCCAGTGGCTTCAGAACCCTGGGAACAGTGGGGGATTTTATCGGAGAAAACTCAAGTCGCAGTAGCTGCGCTCCAGCCAGGTGCTAAGGGTTATGTCACTCTTCGCTAATGCTAACGGTATAGCGGGGCCTCCCTCTCCAGCCAAGCTAATTGCCTCAGGAGTGGTTGGCAGCTCTCTCCTGCAGGCCCCTTTAATAGACAACCATCTGCAGTCACGGCTCAGGACCCATCGACCTTGCTGGCCCTTGGGGCACCTGACTGTAAATCGGGAATTCGGCTGTTCCGCCAGAGAACCCAAACAGCGCCCGCTTGTCTCCTGTTTTCATCACTCTGCTGGATGGATTAGGTAACTGCAAAACTGCTAATGAATAAGCCATCGCGTGCCATGTGCCTTTCACTCTTAATTTTTCTGCGTTTTGGCTGTTTTCGCTGCCTTTCGCTTACATTCAGTAACCTTTTGCCGTTTTCTCTGTTGAAATTCAAGTTAAGTTCAGCAGCATGGCAGTGCCCAGAGATGTTTTGTTACCCCTCCAGATCCTGAGCCCCCCTCCCTCACTGGTCTCTTGTTGTCTGTGTCCCTCCCCGTCGTACGTGGGCAACGCCCACACTTCAAGCCTCACGCCACCTGGCCACACCACCAGCCTACAGCTCACCTGGGTTTTCCGTATCAGTGATCGGAGGGTAGCGTCGTTTTACAGGTCGCTGCTGGTTCATCAACACTGGCCCCCTTGGCTGCCTTCCCAGGAACACCATCTGCGGGTGGACTAGGGGGGCGGGGCATCACTCAGAGCCCCCCTGCCCCCCTGCGGAGCCAATTCACTGAACCGCCTCTGAATGCTTGGTAATGCCCCGCCTCGGATGCTGTCAGCGGCAGCCTCCTTTGGCCAGATATCAAGGGATGCATCACGACCACACTGGCCAGGTGCAACCGTGCGTGTGTGTGCGTGTGTGTGCGTGTGTGTGCGTGTCTTTCAGGCGGAACTCATCATGTGGTAACCAATGGCAGCAACGGAATCCCTGGCAGATTATCACACATCAGGGGGCCTTTAAAGGGGCAAGATTCCAGAATTTGACCCTTGGGTTCTCACTATTAAATTTTCCAAGGGGGGGGGGGGGTCCCGATGATAAGAACAAATCACCAAATGGTCTTAGAAAAACGATAATTCTGGCGGGCTTAGTCATAAAAGGAGAGGGGCTGCAAATAGGACCTAGAACACTTATGGTGAGAATGCCCACTGTGAAAAGGGTTAAATCTTCATGGCCAGGTTAGGGGCATCAGAACCCGAAGGTCAAAGGTCATACATTTGCCATACTTCATCTGGACAGAAAGAGAAATGCATCAAAAATAGAGTAGTAAATATTTATGCAGCTACGGCACGTGGCTGTCTAAGTGCGCCGATGCCTTTATCCCCAGGTCTCAGACTTCCGTGGCTCCGTGCCCAGAAGCGGAGATGAGGCCATTACCCGCAGCGCTGTGACTGCCACAGGAGTAGCAGGGGCCGGCGGCATCCCGCGATACGCCGGAGATAAGGAGGAGACGGTGTTTACAAACATGGCGGGCCTCGCTCTGTGCCGCGCCGCGGCCGGCTTCAGTCCAGGTTTGTTTGTGTCGGTAAGAGACTCGTCCACCTCTCTCGCCGAAGCCTGTCTCCTCTCTGCATCTCCGAATAGCACGTAAATACTTATTCCAGCTTCTGCAGACTACAGCTGCACTTTAATATATGCCCACTGATGTGGGGTGATGCGATGCGGCTGGGATTGAGAGTAAGGGTGGGTGTTTTTCGGCTGTGTTTGTTTTTGCCCTAACAGGAAGCCTAGAGGAATCTCTGCTGTAATTTTCCAGTGGATGAAAACGGGTTTTTGGCTGGTTAGTCCGCCCTGTTCTGCTCACTGGTAGACATATGGGTCTGGGGGGAAAATGATGGATCTGCTGCACCGGGATCTTCAGTAGCAGATGTATGTGTAACATTTCAGGAGATTAATATTCAGGGAGGTGATGGACAGGCCATGGAAGGGCTTTGGGCCGCCTCTGGCCTCCCCCGCCACCAGATAGAGGGCTTCACCCCAGCCCAAAACTCGTGCTGCAGAAAGACGAAGGCAGACTCCCCCTCTCCTCCCCCCTCCCCCTGCTCCTCATGTGTCTTTACGGCGGTGAGGTATAAAACAAAACAAAAACCTACAGCGACTGTGTTTCTCTGTCAGGGATGCCTGGCGGGGACTCGATGGTGGACGTTCCCGTGGTGCCAATCGATTAATGACAGGAAAAGGGGCCAATCAGCTGAGGCTAGCGCTCCTGTGACCCCGCCCCTGTGACCGCATGCCACATGTCAGCCTGGCAATAATTAAGGAAAGTGGAGATGAGCAATCGTCTTTCCTTCCCGGTGTCACAGTGACAGCACTGTATACAACATCAGCTTGCAGTACCTTTGACAGTCTGATACTTGACCCCCCCCCCGCTGATCTACACAGCCACCTGGCGGTGATTGACCCTGTCAGGGTGAGCGGGCAGCGTGGAGTCTGGTTACGCTGTGACAGCCGGCGTGCCCGACGCGTTGCCACGCTAACGAAATCGGTGGTGCCCGCTTAATCGGAATTTCCGGCCGCCGGAGTGACCTTGTCCACAGCCCAAGAATGTCTCCCGGGGTGGGGGTGGGGGGACATGATCTCCACCCAGAGGGGCGACAAATGTAATAAAAGACAGCTGGTGACCATTCATTAAGCTGAGGACTCTGAGGACCTGATGTACAGATGAGGTGAATGAATTTGCCTCTAACATTGATGATGTTGATTGTTTATCTATCTATCTATCTATCTATCTATCTATCTATCTATCTATCTATCTATCTATCTATCTATCTATCTATCTATCTATCTATCTATCTATCTATCTGTCTGTCTGTCTGTCTGTCTGTCTGTCTCCCCACTAACAGCTCCAGTTTGCTAATTTTGCTGTGAATCAGAGGCGGGATTTACTATTGCAGTGGTTGATTGGTGAATCACTATCGATTGGCAGACCTTCTGAACCAATAGCAGGATCTCCAACCACTCAACTAGCTGACAGGCCGGCAGATTCTCCTCAGCATGCACGTTTTTCCACAAAAACATCAAAAACATGTTCTAAATACCCCTCCCGCCATTCCCAGTCAAAATCTAACAACCTCTAGAGGGGTAACGGACTTTTAATCAATTCCTTGCCTCATCTGTATGCGTGGACCAAGCTTTAGTCTCAAACCCGAACTCGCAGAAAAGGTCATATGCAAATGAGATACATAATATCTAATTAGGAAGTGCCCCCAGCTTGGGTGTAGAAGGTGCTTTTTCTCTGAGAACTGCCTTCCCTCCCCTGTGTGGTGAGTCAGGTTGATGACTTTGATCTCCGGCAGCTTGTGATGCTGGGGCCGCACGGGGTTGTGCAGGGCGTCCAGACGGAAACCATGACACCCCCACAAATGACAAATGAGAGGCCTGTGGGGGGCTGCAAATGGGGCGTGGCTGCTAGCGACCAATCAGCAGGCAAAGGAGGCAGAACCAACCTCCTCAGCAGGGCCCTAAGGAGATTCCCACCTCCTGATCCCCTGATGGTGCTTATTCCTTATTAAATATCACCCCCAGGGTTTTTTTCCATCCTGCCGTCTCCCAGGCCTCCTACACCTTCCAGACTTCACCTCGCCCCCCCACAAAACCAGCCCTGACCTGAAATTCCTAGTGTAACAGTGAATTTCCCAAATATCCTACTGGAGGAGGTCCGGTGAAGGTTGTTGAAGGTACAGAAAAAGGAGGTGGCTATCTCAGGTAATGATGTGGTCACATGGTCTGTTCGTGGGTTAGAACGCTGAGGTTGTGATCAGAAGGTCACCTGTTCAAATCCCACCTGCTTTCTGAACTGTAAGTCACTTTGGATTAAAGCTTCTACTAAAAATGTAAAATGTTTTATTTTATGGTGATGCTATCAGGCTTAACAGTCACATGATCAGATCCGCCAGGATCCACGGCAGCTCTGCTAATGCGAAAGCACACGCTAACGTTCGCAGTCTGTCCCGTCGTAACGGCCTTCCGTGAGCGGCTGAACTTTGCGTTTCCTGACGCCGAGAACAACCTAATCACTCCGTCTGCTCGTCTCCAAGGGGGGAGCCGAAGGCACGGAAAAAAGTCACCTCCCAGCAGCTATCGATTTATTTTTGGAGAACGCTCTTAATTAAGTGCTCCTGTCGTAATTTAGGCTGCAAACCTCATTATTCCTTCAGTGTGAAAGCCATGTGCAAACCCAAGGCCGTCATGCAGGTCTTACTAAAATATATATGAGATAGTAAGCAGGTTGGTAGAGACCTCCTGTGTTTATCTGTCTAAACGTTGAACAAAGTCTTCATTCCTTCCCGGATTATTATTTAAACTTAGTTTGGCTTAATCTGTGTAAGGCTGGCAATGTGTATGTTGGGAGATGTGCCTGTCACTCCCAACCAGCTGAAATAGACTTCGTTGAATAAGGGGAATCGTCAAAGGGTAGAGAATTATACTCCTGAGGTATCCCCCCCCGGCCAACTGCCCGCACCAGCGAATCAAGGAAAGGCATTGTGAGCGGTTGCCGGTGTGTTTACTAAAATATTCCCATTAGACATGGGAAACCATGGCATGTGCGATTGCATTTCCCTTAATAAGAGACTAACGATGCCAGGAAGCAAACGAGAGCCCCAGCGCCAAGGATATCCATTTGTTCCCGAGTACAAAGACGTGGAATGGTCTGGAACGTTCTATAGCGACTGCTCGCGGAGTTTTCAGCGCGTGGCCTGGCTTCCATGGCGCTTGGCATGCGAAATGCTCTTAATTTCCAGGCAGGAGGGGGAGTGGGGGGGGAGAGGAGGGGGAGGAGGGGGGGGCAAAGAGAGGGCAGAGATTTTCCAAGATCTTTGAGTTTATTCGTATTAGCCCTAGGGCCTGAAGATATATGAACATTTAGAAACGAGTAAAAAAAAAAAGACGTTGAAGGAATGAAGCAGAATTCACTGGCAAAAAATAAAATAGAATGCTGTTTATATCTTTGTCCTGTAGGGGGCACTGCCGAGACCTGCGTTGGGTGTGACACACTTATGGGCCTCGGTAGCTGCTGTTTGCATTTGTTGCATGTCCTCTGTTGTACGAGGGACACTGAGGATGCCTCCAGTGCTGAGAGTAGCAGAAATAAATAACTTCTGTGGTCTAAAAAGGTCTAATAATACCATCCGCCAACACCGGAGTCCTTCACATGGAAAGGTAGCAGGCTCCATGGCTGCTGTGACCTGACATTTCCCCCCTCCCATCCCACGATTCACTGCAAACAAAGACTCCGCCCACTTGCCACATATGTCATCCAATAACATGAGGTGGGGGGGGCAGCACCAAGACACAAACAGAAGTTCATTTTATATTATTGGTGTTTAGACCCAGACAGCAGGACGGGGCCGACCCCTAACTCTGCATCACCCTGGGACATGTAGGCCGCCCGTCTTACAGTTCCTTACCACGTAGATTAAATTCCTTGATCATACTTTCTCTGAACATCATTGTTCTAAGCATTGTTCTAACCACTAGGAATCTGTAGCTTACTGTCCATTGATTTTCTGTAACTATGCTCTCGCTACGTCATGTTTGCTCTTTATTTTAAGTCCAGTATAATCTGTGCATAATCCTTTGAATCACTTCAAGCCTCTGTTTTTGTATAGGGCCTTGTTAAAGCCTTGCACCCCCCTCCCTCAGTCCCCCAAGAATGACCAGGGCGAATCGTCCATCTTTCTAGCCACCACAGGCGGAGGAGGCCTCTACCTCGTCATGGTTACGTAATCGATGCGCGATCTACCGTCCAAATTCCAATGTCAAAGTCACCCTTAAGTGTCGGTCACTGCAAGGGGTTTGTTTTGCGGGAGGGGGGGCGGTCCTGAGAAGGCTAGGTGTCATCCTCGTTGGCCTTCTGCTGAGTGTGGAATCTGGTGCCATGGCGACCGTGGAACGTGAGGCAAAAGGGTTCCTGATTGGTCACTCACCTCAGGTTAGCGAAAAGGTTACGAAAAACCCACTAGTGCAGTTCTTCAGTCTGCACGACCACAATGACACGAGCAGCAGAACAGCCACTACGCCAGAGCGGAAAGCTAAAAGCACGGCCAAACGTCAGGGTTTTTGGCGGTGTGACATCATCAAGGGGTGTGTCACACTCAGAAGCCTGCGGAGCTGAGGAACGACATTTTGGGATCAAGAACTATTGTTATTCAGCCAATTTGAAGGGAAGAATGACAATACGTACGTGGAATGTGAAGAGAACAACAGAATAAAGACATAATTAAAATAAGATCAAATAAGATAATAGAAACATCAGTTGCCAAAGTACATAACCTAAATCCATCCATCCAAAGCCAAGGGGATGCCCACGTAACAGATGGCCATTTCCGGAGGGTGGGACTTGACTGCGTGTCGGCCTGGGGGGGGGTTGCCAACCAGGATGCTGAGGTGTTTTGCCGCGTGGTGGGTGCAGCAATACGCTGTATTAATGCATTCTCCCCAACCTGACCTGATCCATCCATCCATCTTTTAACCACTCAGACACTGCAGGATTATGAGGCAGTAAAAACTTAAACTGTTGTAGAAACTCTAACTTTCTTCAAATAAAAACTAGCTAAACGAATGGACTGGTGTTTTCATGCATGGAGACTTTTCTAAAGATCCCATCTCACCTGCGAAACGGACCCTTTAGCAGCCCCTGCTGTTCGGGCACTGCCCCGCACACCTGTCAGAAACAGAAAGTCGGAGTGTCGCGTTATTCCTGACTCCACACCTAATTAAGCAGAATAATTAAATCTCTTCAAACTTCACACTATGTTGCGTTCATAAAATGACGTGGTTTACCTGAGAATAAAAAAAAAAAAAAATCATAATATTTAAAAAAATTAAGGCGAATAGGATCTGTAGCGGGTAGCAAGCTGACAGGCAAATATTTTCATGTATTTATTTTAATTTTATTTATTTAAGGCTTTCGTTAAAAGTGTGGAATGTCAAGAAAGCACATTTCCCCGCGTGTAGGGTGACCAGACAATCCATGTCAGGAGGACACATTGAACTTGGATAGGATTTTTAAAATACCATTTTAATTAAAAGAACTTGGATCTCAGTTAAGCGCCGAGTTCGTGCTGCGTGCTGATTGGTCAATCTTCTATAATCATGCATATGCCAGTAATGTTAATGCGTAACAGCTGGATGAGTTTTTCAATCAAAGCAGTCAAAGCACATGAAGAAGTGAGCTGTTTAGCTAAGCACAGGTGCCTTTCAGTTTTAAAGTAGTTTGTAAAACCTGGAGTAGCTTGAAGTGTCCTTCCCGACATTATCTGGTCAGCCTAGTAGCGGGGAAAATACAACACAAACACTCAAATTATACAACACCGCTACTAAAATTACGAATAAACTTTTCATTATAAAATGTGTGTGTGTGTGTGATAAAAGTACACTTAAGTGTAAACTGCAATTTTTTTTTTCGCAGTGAAGTCGACTACTAATCTTCAGCACAGACTAATAACCTTCAGCACGGGGTCAATTAAATGGCGTTAAAATTCTCTATTTGGGGAATTTGACAGAATCACTGGCACAATGGTTGTCTCGTTAGACAGGTGTCTGCTGTTGGCTAATTGAGGAAGTCATAAAAGGTCTTGAAGTTCTCTCAAACATTCACGCCTGCCTTGCAGTTTATGCTGAAGTAGGTGCTGAATGTGAAGAGTTTTAAAAAGATTTGGCTCAGCATGATGTGTGTAGCTTAGGTCTTTAGGGCAGTGTTTTGGAACAGGGTCCTCAGGGACCCCCAGACAGACCACATTTTTGCTTCCTCCCAGTTTCCTGCCAGACAGTCCACATTTTTGCTTCCTCCCAGTTTCCTGCCAGACAGTCCACATTTTTGCTTCCTCCCAGTTTCCTGCCAGACAGTCCACATTTTTGTTCCTTACTGGGAGCTAGAAATGAGCAAAAATGCAGAATGTCTGAGAACCACGTTGGGCATAAGAGGAGGTTTTGAAAAACAGAAGAGTGATACTACGGATGCACAGAAATTACTGTGGATGTTGTTGGAATCAAAACCTCCCCTAGTTTTAGGTGGAATCTCATCATTCTTCTCAAAAATGGTGGGGAATGTAGAAATAAATCAACAGGAGATATAGATTTTAGATATAAATGTGAGGAGTTTTCTCTGTGTGGAGAAAATGGAAAGCAACAACAGGCATAAATTAAAAACGGCTGCAATGAATTCCAGGCCAAACCTTTTAGAAGGTCACGCTTGAGTTAAGCTCAGTGTGTTACTAAATTCACTGCACCAAAAAAAAAATGACATGGTTTTCAAGAATTAATGCATTTCAGCACTTTCGTTTTCTTGAAGTCGCTGGGGTGACGATGAAGTATGTTTTATTTTAATTAAAAATTACTTCAGCATATTCAGCCTTATATCTTCATATAAAATATTGTCTATCCTTCATATCAACTGAATTATTTGATATCTAAACTATTTTTGGTGATGCTACTCACAGCAAAATACATTCGAAATATAAATGTATTTTAAATGATAAGACTGTATGACCCAAGCAATACGAAATACTGCTTATCATTCACCGGAGCTTTTAGTCTAAAAGCCCTCTTAGGTACAGCGGATAAAGGCACCTGGGACATTTTGTTTGGATAAAATAAAAATTCACAAGGTTTGTAGTGTGAGCTTCCTCACTATATTGTGGGGGTTTTAATCTGCGGGTCTTTGTTTGTTTGTTTGCTTTTGTTTATTTCAGTCCTTTTTCTCCCAGGCATTTTCTGTGATCTTGTGCAGATGTAGGGGGGCCTATAGAGCACCGTTTCAGAGTCCTAGAACCGCTGGAAGCAGACGCTTACCCTTAATTGTTCGCAAGAGAGAAGCTGCATCACCTCAAAGTAAAGACCCGCCCAAGCAGAATAAGTGGTCGGAAGGTGGATGAATGGCTGGAATTTATAAAAATATGCATCTAGGACTGTGAACATCGCAGACGACCAAAAGTTCGCCAAAGTCTAGAAGCGACTGGATTTTGGTGGCGACTAAATCTGCAGCTGACATGAGTAGACAAAATATGGGGAAAAACCCTTTGTCTCGGGCCTATTTATGGATGTACTTTTTTGGCGTACTGTGCCAATTAGTCTAAAACATTTATCATGCGATACATTAATCACCCAGTCGTGAATGTATTATAAAACAGGATGCCAGAGGCTGACTAATCGTTTAATGCAAAATGCATGTCCGTATTAAAGTGAACGGCTTCACATCCTCAACGGGCGAATGTGCCAGGCTTTCTGGGCGGGGCCCCCCTGTCTGTGGGCAGTGGCGGGAGATCAAGTCGTCCTGATGTGACATCACTACCCACTAGTTATAGGAAATACCAAAAAGTCTCACCCCCCCCACCTGAAATTTAAGTTAAATCAGAATGAAATGTTTTGCTCCCTATCCACCCCCCACCCCCCCCCCTCCAGAGTCAGCATTTTGAATTTGTCTTGTTATGGATGAATGGTCAGCCAGCTGACAGGGCCTATTATATAAACTTCTAGAACCTCTCAGGGAGACATCGATAGCTGTTAATATTTAATTAGCCTTCTTCCCCCACTACACCCCACCCCCCTAGAAATCTATTTCAATGAATCGAATTGAGCTGAAGATAAATAGCAGAAAAGCACCATTGATGCTCATTGTGGCTTCGAACGGCTCTATCTCTCAGTTTCGTCTCCATCCGCATGTATACTGACTTTTGTATCCAATATTTTAAGGTCAATAGTGATTTGTCTTAAATGGGGTTGAAGTTACAACAGAAAAATAATGTAGCTTTTGTTATCAGTTACTTTTACTTTTTTAAACAGCGTGGGGGACTTGGAACTGTGGAAAATCCCAAACTAAGGCTTAATGGAATCAGATTGAAAGTCAAGGATTGAAAAGAATATTATCAGGATATACCTTAGAACATCTACAGTACATCTACAGTACATCTACAGTACATTTTCCCTGTGGATGCGGATGTTGTGTGCTATTTTTTTTGCCTGATTTTTACTCTGTGAATGATGCGACCAAAAATAGGAAAAATTTTAACATTCCCCAGCTAAACATTGATAATTGTTATACAGTATATATTATATATATATATATATATATCTTAAAATGTCGATATTTTAAATGTTCATATGTTATGTTGTATCATAAAATATTCATTATATTTCTTATAAATACTTGTGCTAAGGACATATATTTACTTACGATTTGTCAATGTTTTAGTGAAAATCAAAGCACAATTATGGCAATAAATACAAACACAAAGCCGATTCTCCCTCTTTTATTCATGTACATTTTCCACTGTTAAAGCAGCAAGAAAACAATTAGGATGTCCTTTGGTGGAGTCTTATTACACTTCAGTATATATGTAAACTGATATTCTTTGATGCCAGCACGTTGCCAATAAAAAGGAATTCCACAAGATCAAATCGAAACAAAAATAAAACTTCTCTTCTTGACTCTCTCGCCATTTTTGATTAGATATATAACAAGTCGCTTTATTACACGGTCGGCAATAATACAAATAAAAAAGCTATGTATATCTCTCTCTTTTTTTGCATCATCATGAAAATATTTTTGTACAAAAATTAAATACACTTATGGCTCTAGAACAACTTTTTTTTTTTTTTTCCATCCAAGGTGAGAACATACGTTGCTACAGACTGTGATGTTTCTAAAGATATACCAGGACATGAGAGGGCTGATGAAGAGGGGGCGGGGCTGTCGTTACACGCGTGTCACTAACATTGGACGAAAAATCTGTCAATCAACGGGGGCTACGGAGAAACATTCACAAAAGCACAGGAAAGAAGGAGGTGTGATGTGGAGAGACGTGCTGGGTCGGCCCAAGTTGCCTCCGCTGATTTTCCTTATATCCACAATGCACTGACAGCAAAGAACACTTCTTCGAAACTTTTTTTTTTTTTCTTTTAAATCTTTAATCTTGAATTTTATTCTTGACTTATGTTTCATTTATGCTTATTTTACGCATCAGTCCAGGCAGGTTTCAGGCTCCCGACCGGCGCTGTAGTGATCTGGCCCCTGGGTGTCCTTGGTACAGTGTGACTTTGCGACTCCGAACCACAACCGCCACGGCCTGGGCTCCAAGACTAGTATCCCATGATGCTTTAGTTAGTCGACTTCCAGCAGCCAAATGGGCTTTATTTTTTCACAGCAAATGCTTAGTAGCGAGTTTCAATGGGTCTTGTGTGCAATTGTAAATTTCATCGTAAATTCTCTAAAAGGGTTGTTCGCATTCTTTCCGGGACGTTCCTTGTGTCCCGCCCATGACGTCATTCCTATTGTCCGTTTTTTTTTTTTTTCCCCTTGCGTCCTTGTCGGCGCGTTCCTGATCCAGCTCAGAGTTCCGCGGCAAGGCGGGCTCTTGGGAGGAGGGCGCAGACTAGGAGGGCCAATGAGAGCAGGGGTCCCGGGCAGCGGCAGCCAATGGGAGCGGCGTGCCCGGAAATGGAGCCCTCGCCACAGCCGCCCGGCTCACCTTCGCACCGCGGCTTCTCGCACAGCAGGCCGCTGAAGCCTGCCGGGCACTGGCAGCGCAGGTTGCCGTGGCAAATGCCGCCGTTCTGGCAACGGAGCATCATGTTGTCGCACACTCGGGCTGGCATGGGAGTGGGGGGTGCAGGGAATGGGGGGGTGAGATAGGGAAGGAGAGGAGAGTGTCTGAGCTGAACCTTGGGATCAAAGACCTTAAAAACATTTCAGGGAAAACCACAATGTGTCGTCAGGTGTTTTTAAACCATTAAAGAGTCCTTACACCACAAAACATTCCAAGCGTTTGACTAGACAGACGTTTAGTGACTAAAACGCTTTTCATTCACCTGTGTTCACTGCACACTTCCCACAAAAGGTATCAGATTAGCAGCTTTAAGCTGTCAGCTTCAATAGGGAGTCGAATAAACCACAAGACAAGCCAGGAGAACATAAAATACAGTATTTTGGCTTTAAAATGGAAACGCGAATGTCACTGCAGACTGTGACCACACATCGGTGACTCATTAGTGCTGTTTTGAAACAGATTGTGCATTACACTATTCCCCATGCGATACGGACATCATAAACAGCGAATGCACCAAAGCCTTTACCCTGAGAATTGGTAATTATCAGACTGTCCTTTGTGTGAGTTTACTGACAAGGCTGCGAACGGCAGGAGGAATCCCGTCTGTCCCAGATGACATGCACACGGTGCTGGAGGAAAGGAAGCGAAAATAGTAGCTGGACGTGTTTGAGGATGCAGTAGTATGTTCTTACAGTATTTGTCAGATATGCATAAGCAGTCTGATCCTTCGAAAAAGTACGGTAACTGTGTCACTCTGTATAAGGATTGTCTAGCTCTGTCTGGGCCTGTAGATCTTAGAGGATACGTTCTAATTAATATCCACCAGAAGTGCTGATTAATAATACAATTAATTACTGTTACAAAGGCAGTTAAGAGCTGAGGTTGAACTGAACCAGCATACCCGGCTCACCTCAGGATTGTGCCTGATATATATGCTATATAACGGCCATCATATTACTAATCCTAACCACGTTTCCTACTGTAAGTTCTTGGGTGACCAGCAGACAGATACGAACCCCCCCTGAGAAATGGACCACTTTTCTCATGACTAGGCAAAATGGTGCCTCTCCTCCGGATGAACTTCCGAAACGTTCTAGAGATATTTTAGCCAGGAGTGTTTTTCTGTCAGTATTTGATCGCTATGGCTTCAGTTAATTCACATGTGACAGTGGTCTGTTAGACCATCTATCAATTTCATTAATCACCTGAATGTATCGCAGCTTTCAGAAACCACTCATGATAATATTTCATATTCTCCAGCCACATGAGATGTGCTGAACCCACCATGATGTTCAGCCAATGAACAGTTTCTCCTCCTGGTTACTGAGCTATTAAAAACGTCAACGTCGAGCTCAGAAAGAGCGAAGCATGTCAAGCAGACGCTCAGGACTTCCGCGGTGAAAACGTAACCGATTCCCGTAACGCAAGGTCTCCTAAGATGCGCTAAATGCAAACACGGTATGTGTGCTAATGCGGAGAGCCGGTGTGGTTAGGGTTGACTTTGCCGCATAGTTCTCATGGACCGTTGTTTATGATGGTGACCGTACACAGACCTTGCTGTGCTATTTCTGGGACTCCGTGGGGATTTGGGGGGGAGAAAAAGGAAGGAAAAATAAAAAGAAAACAAAAAATGCTCAGTGATGAAATGAATTAGCAAAAGAAGCAGAGAGGGAGGCTGAGTGGGCTGTCAAGCGTTGCTCCTCCTGAGGATATCAGAGTCAATTCCGCTTCCCTCGTGAGTAATCACTCCATAAAGAGCGGCTCTCGGAGTGCAGTCCACTTCTCCTCCTATTCCTGCTCCCTGTGAAAGTTCCCTCTTTAAGAGAGCAAACTCCAGCTGCCTTTGCCGCATGTTAGGTTAGAATGTGTATGTCACCCTCTGATTTCCTGCTGTCTCTATTAATCTCCTCTGTCAGGGTTAGTCTGTCCATCAGAACATCATCACCTTGTGTGACTGTTTAGGATGTGATGTTACGTAGCACTTCTGGTCCTTCGGTAGGTTTATTTGGTTCTTGCTTTTGTTCCAAATTGTTCTGTAGCTCCAGCTCAAATATTGCTTACAGTTGTACCTGGGCGTTCATTGTTAGCTCAGCTAGCTGCACTTAAGACTCTCTGACAGAATGCATGAGTGCAATGTGCTGTTTGCGTCGCTTGAAGGTCGATAAACAAGGCTGGCCAACCCACTATGTGAAAGGCTAGCGCGCCATCTTCTGAGAGCGCATTGACATAGCGAGCAATTTTATTTTATGTCTATGCTCCTTACACTGTTGGGGGGGCGTATTGATGGTGAAGCTGACCAAGGCCTTCACATGAGCTTCAGCCAGCCAGACGCTACCCAGCAGGCCCTGTGTACATGGCGGACATTGGTGCTCAGGTACCGGACTGTACTCGGTGTGCTGCTGTACGCGTCCAGCCTGCGTGTTCGGGGTTCCAGGGGCCACACCTCAGGGGTCTTTTCAGAGACCTACTTCAAAGCCAGCAAACCACATGGTCCAGCTCCCTCATAAATATCATGACTGAGCTCTTTCATTTAAATGAACTGCTTACATTCCCTTTAATTCTTCAGTTGTGTTACATAATATAATAATGATTAAAGATCGTTAGAACGGTTCCTCTGTCCTTTAAGGGTTATGCCCCTTAAAATTAATAATACAGCTTCGTTTTTAATTAACTTCCGACTTATTTAGTGGCCTTAGGCTCCTGTATGGACTGATTAGGATTTCAGAAAATTCACTTTAAATGAATTAATATTGTTTTCTTATGACTGATCACATAAAAGCGAAGTATTAGCACAAATGCATGTTACAAATGTGGAATTCTTTCGTTCTGCAAAAGCTGCATAAAATTTATAGTCCTGTGCTGTGTGATTTCAGATTTGCAATGTGTTCAGATATAATCTCAATTTAGGCTAATTAATAATTAAGCCTCATTAAGATCCCAGCTGGACTAAAGGCCAGCGGACGATATGCAGGGGGCACCAGACATATAATGTCTGAGTTGCGTATCTTCAGAGGCCACTCAGAAGTATTTCCTGGGGTGTAGACAGCGGGGAAAACCACAGGAAATGAGTCGATCCAGCAAAAGGCATCGCGCTGGGCTGACAGGACCTGATTGGTCAGGACCCTGCATCCAATCGACAATGAGTTTGAGACAGAAGACATTGTGATAGAGACTCTGACAGATGCTGCTGTCCGTCGTGACCCCGTTTTAGGTGTTGCGTATCGTCATGGAGACTAACTCCCTACTTTCCTATCTGACTAGCAATGGCAAAGGTGGTGGTACCAGAGTCGGAGTGGATTTAGTGTTTTTGGTTCTCAGTCAATAGGGTTGTCCGTCTCCACGAGATTTGGTCAATATTAGCAATATCGACAACAACCGTTTATTTACAGCTGCTGGGTGCAACAGGGCACATCACAGCATCTCAGCCACTCGGCAACTTACCCTTCATAACCGCCATCCCCCCCCCACGGCCCCCGCAACCCAACCAAGAAATAAAATCCCCACGTATAACGTTGCGCTTTCAGAAAACATCGCGCAATTAGCAGCTTCACAATAGCATTAAGTCTCCGTCGACTGAATACAGTAGGAGAGAGCCAACATCGATCTGGCGTCCGCCAGTTATGGGCCATTTAAATGCCCCGGACACAAACAAACAACCAAACGGGGGCCTGGATATGAAAATGGAACCTGCGGGATGTTTAAGTTCTTCTTAATTGTATAAATAAACCCAATTACTCAGAGAAGCGCAGCCCCAGGGGACTCTGTAATTACGGAACTGTATGATGGGCAAATGCAAGGGCATAGCTTGCGGTGTCCCTGCCCCTTACACAAAGACATAATATGATTTATGCTTGGCAAAATGCTTAAAAACAAATAGATGTCATATACAATAATTTCATTATTGTTAGTACCATTTGAAACTGTCTGTGTACATTGAAAATATGTACAAATAAATGGTAATGATATTTTATTAGATTAGATAAACATGGTTAGCTTGGGTTCTGCTGACTGCTCCTTAGATAGATAGATAGATAGATAGATAGATAGATAGATAGATAAGGGAAATTATGGATTATAAAATAAATGTAATGTCATGCGGTCACTTGAAATTACGTTACCTATCCCTGACACAATGAATGCCACGATCCCCAAAAGTCCAGCGACAGCAATGGCATTTCGGAGAAGAGATGCAGGCCTAAAACGAGCCATTTATCCTCCTGACTCCCAAATCAGCTATCCCTGCATATGTAAACAGACCGGGCGATGAAAAATGATTGCGGGATTTATTGCGTTTACCTTATTTGTCGGGAACAATATTTGAGGAGGCACGCAAAGAAAATGATTATTTGACGTGCGATTTCGAGTTTTAATTGCATATTTCAATCTGCATACAGATGAAATCCCCCCGCTCCATATCATCGTCGGAGGTACAGAAGTCTATGCAATACTTCCCTTTTTTCCTCTGCCGGCATGCGCGACGCGATGGGAAACCGGGCTTAAAAAATCTGGCGCAGCGAGAGGTGTCACTTAGCAAAACAAACGCGATCCATAAAAACGCGGCTTTCGGTGATGCATGGCTCCCCCTGATCGATGAGCCTCTCGCAAGCTGTACTTTGACATTTCATTAACAGCTGCCGTCGGTGTGAACGCGCCTTTTCTTGGTGCGCGTGTTTTTCCTCCTCTGCGACAGCATTTTAAAATTAAAGCGCACCTTTGCACTTCTGATTGTTGTTTGCATCATATAAATTCCAACGCTATTCGTTGCATTTCTGTATCTATTACAGTCTAGTAATATTTTTATTTATATGTTTTATATATTTATATATGTGTGTGTGTGTGATTTTGAAATAGCTTTTATATATTTTTAAGCACCCCGGGGGGAAGTAACATGGGATCATGCTGTTTTCGCCTCTTTCCCGGCTCATGGTGCTCCGCGCACCTGTTCCGCGGCCGCGCCGCCGCTCCTATCGATTCAGGTCGCCCGCCCCGCGCCTATTTACCTTTAATAACTCGCCATAAACACGCCAGTCTGAGCGACAGGCGCTCACTGGAGGTAAAAGCCGCCTTTGTCTCGCAGCCCCTCACTGCGGCCGCCTTGCCTCGGGCCTCTTTTCAAACCCCACGCGGCGTTTTCCTTTCAGGTCGGGCCAAATGCACTGGGTAGGGGGGGGGGCAGGGGTGGTCAGCCCTGCCGGGTCGCTTCAGGTTTTGGCTTAGTTGAAGCCAACTGGGTGTATTTTTTTTATTAAATATTTTTATGCATCAGAGGATGGGGGCGCTGAGTTTAAAAACAGTTGAGGGATAATTATGTGGGTCCCCTCTATGGCTGTCTCCCCCCCCCACCTTCCGTCTGAACTAGCTCAGTTTGGGGCCACACCAGCAATGACTAGGCTTTCTATGATTCACAACCGTCTTGAAATACTAGGCGAGACAGGACCCATCAGAGCCGCGACGTTTCTCCTGTAATGAAGACATGGGTATGGTGTGATGTGGAGCGCCTCCTGCTGGACACCGCGTGTGCTCCTGAGATCCGCCCTAACCCTGCGACGATTAGCTTAACCTCCGTTTCCTGGCTCCCTCTCCTCCTCCTTCACTGATGTATTATATGGGTAAATTCTTGAGTGTCCCAATCTAGGCAAAGTAAACTAATTAGCCTGATTTTTAAATAATTCTACTCTCACCGTGCACCAGAAACCAACGGTGCGCTGCAGGGCGCTCGCTAAATAGGACAGCATTCGGTGTGCCTCGACTTTGGTGAGCTGTGGAATACATTATTGTCCTTTGAATTGCGAATCCCCCCCCCCCACACACACACACACACTGGGAGGGTCATCTAGCTTTGAGTATCATAAACATGGAGGAGGGGGAGGAGGACAGAGTACAAGGGGGATAAAGTAAGTGGACTCAGGGCTGCGTTAAGCAGTAGAATGGCAGGGTTTGGGAAGGAGGTGATGTGTATCCCTGGGGGTTAGGACTCCCATAATCGTTAGGTTGTTGGTTTAAATCCTGCTGTTGGCAGAGTGATGACATAGTTGGGCCCCTGAAAAAGGCCCTTAACTCTCTGTTACTCCAGAGAGTGTTTGACCCTGCGTACTCAGCAGTGCATTACTTCTGACAAAAGCATCTGCCAGATAAATATAATGCAGTGTAAGTAGGCATCTCTGTGATAGGAGGTCTGGCACGTTTCTGGTTGGCGGGGGGGGGAAGGCGGCAGGGTCACGCCCACGGCGCAGGCGTCTACTCACATTTACAGCCACCGCTCCACAAGTATCCGGGCAGACACTCCTGACACTTAGCGCCCGTCGCTCCTGCTTTACATTTACAAAATCCGGTGCTGTTACAGTGATCCCCGTCGGAGCCAAAGGGATTACAATTGCACTCTGCAGGAACAAGACACACGCACAAACACGCGCGTGCACGCATGCACACGCACGCATGCACGCACACACACACACACACACACACACACACACACGCAGCAGATCCTCATTTATCACCTTCACAGCTCCTGTTACTGTTATTAATGCTATTAAAGGAAATCTTCTGAATTCACAGAAACCCTGTTTTTTTTATTCTTGGCTGACTTGAAAAAAAAAGCATTTCTTTTTAAAAAAAAGTGAAGCTTTAAAGTGATGAGAATGTTCTTCGGGATGCTAGGAGTGAGATTAGCCTACGATGGATGGGAAACACATGGCAGAAATGTAAACGTTCTCCATTCTTGTTAACTGGAATCAAGCGGCCATGTTCCTGGCATGCGAGACACCGGTAAACCATAGTAACCAAATGTAATTTTAATCTGAACCTTAATAATAGTATGAGGCGCCATGTCCTTTTTATACACTGGCATTTAAAAATAGCCGCCCACGGGTGCATTTTATTTTCAAGAGGAAGCGAGCAATATTTTATGAATAAACTACAGTCGTAAATTTCTGGGATCTCTTAGCTAATATTGATGATGATAAAAACTCTTCAGAATTATGCCTGAGCGGTGGATGGATTCAGAATTCATTCTAATGGTTGCTGACAATGATGAACGATGCTGGTAACCAATCCGAGGGGTACTCTTAGGTTATTTAGATCATTTATATGAAATCGGTCACGAAAACCGATGCTCCTTTCAGCCTGCCCATTGATTCAGCCCATGGTGTTAATGCTTGCTATTCTTTTCTGTTTTAAATTGTTTTGTGCAGTGTGCTAAGGGGGTGGAGCTTCGAGGATGCTAAAAGTGCCCTCATGCCCCGCCTCTTTCTCTCTCCATGCATTTGATTGGTGAAGACAAGGCTCCGCCTCCACACATTCTGTGTTTATTCATGAATGGGAGTGAATAAGTCTGTTGTATGATTCTCCAGGATAAACTGAACTGTGCGCATGTGATCGAATCATTTCTCTCCGGCGCCCACTTGTATTTTCAAACACTAATCCAGACTATGCTCATTAAAGCCTATGTTAGCATTTCTGCCACCTTCTGTGTAATATACCTTTGGTCATTAACTGTAAGACTTTAGTATTATGGCTGAGGATGGGATTAGCAGTCTGGACACCTCGTTTACACTGGGTTACCAAGTTTGGAAACCTACCATTTTGCTGCCACATGTTCAACAAACATTGAAATGGACTTTGTCTCATTTAAAAAAAAAAAATTAAAAAATGCATGGAAAGTGAAACATGTTAATTACAGTTAACTTTGATCTGCAAAAATTTTTTAAAACGTGTTATTAAAGATTGCCCAGCAAAATTAGTTTAGCTGAAGACATTCATAGTGATAATTATAATGCCAAGATTAATTTTACACCACTCGCATCAATATTTGCATAAATGAATGAATAATGAGAATTTGGACAGAAAAATGTGCTAACTGCTCCATGAAAATGTAAGCGGGTGTGATGCTGGAAACCTTTTAGAGTAACACCTCCCTTCAGATAAAACCCGCCCCAAAAATAAAATCTGAATTTTGATTGGATGCTGTCAGATGTCAGTCACATTTCCGTCATGCTCCTCTTAGCAAGCATCTGCAGCATTTCAATGGCCTCGCTGGGATGAGAGCCTTGGTGTGTCCCCCCCCCCCCCCACCAAAGACTGAATTTCCCCTTGACAGAGAAAACAAACTGCCAGATATCTCTCTCCGGGTGACTTGCACTAGCTGACCCCGCCCTCCTGCTGTTGCTTGGCAACGAGGTGATGCCAATTCACCAAAGAGCGCTAGTAATTTAAACACCTCCAGGTGTTCGGACACGCCTGAGATACCCCCTTATCTTCCCATTCCTAACTCCTAATGGCCAGTTGCCGGGAGATCCTACCATTATTGTCACATTACTGTACACAGGGCCGGTCAATCCTATAGGTGACAGTCAGCCACCTTGGGTGACACATCAGGTTGGCTCGGTACTGACTGCACAATTAAGCTGATATAAACTACACAATTTAAAGTTTAATATTCTTACATCGAAACCCCGTTTACTTTCATTTGTTTGTTTTTTTGACATCTGTCTGGCTCTTACACCTCAACCATCCTCCACTTGCCTTATCTGGTCTGAGGCATGGGGGGGTTGGGGCTGTTAAAGTCCAAAATGTCTCCTAATGGGGAGTTTAGATATGTACTGTAAATTATACATAAATACATTTGTAGATCTGTGACTATAAGGCGTGTCGATTTCTTTTGTCATGTCATTTCTGTGAGGGGTGCTGATGCAGATGTACATATTTATTTAATTTTTTTACTTAATTTACTTTATTTTTCACTTTTTGCTTTTTTTTTTTATTTCGCTGGGGACGGAATGAAAATCACACACGGCCGATGTGCTTTGTGAAGTGAAAAAGGCAAAAGAAATGAAGAAAAACGTCAGAAATGGGCAATGGGGCATGAATGACTGATGGACACGAGAGTCAGTGTCGATCGCAGTGGCGAAACTGACCTACGCAAACATTCTCATCGTGCAGCTGTGCCGAGGCGTTTCTGTAGTAGCCGAGCTTGCACAACTGGCAGTGGTGCCCCCTAGTGCTGTGCTTACAGCTCACGCAAATGACTGTGTTTAGCAGCTCGATGTAACTGCACCGGTTGGAGTGGCCGTTGCATTCGCAGCCTTGCAAAGAAGAACAGACAGGCAGGTGGGATGTACAGTGTGCGAGGCAGAGGGGCGCAGTGCATGCGCAGCTGCAGTGGAGGCGCGTGGGGAGGGGTATGATGGGAGACTGCGTGAGCGGGCGGCACTGCGCTTCTGCAACATGACGATGGATGGAGCAAAAGCGATGTCAGACGACACAAAATGGGAACTACAACTATGCAGCATTTAACCGTGGCAGACATGACAGATTCATGGGAAATTCACTTGCAGGTTTCATCATGTATCACTGAATTTGATTGTAGGAGCTAGAACTTCTGTTAAAAAAAAAAGAAGAAGCTAAAATTAAACATCCGGTAGTGTATGAAAAGAATTTAAAGCCCAAACAGGTATATATTTTGGACACACTAACTGCAATATTGTGCTTTCTGTCTTTTCTAATTTGGAGTGTGTTTATTAAGAGCTCCCTCTACAGGTTGGAGTCTGCAATACACAAGAAAAATATCTCCGCACCGCAACAATGTAAAGTATCAAGCTAGGGGAGAGCACTCCCACGCAGATTCAGATTCTTTTCAGTCATTAGGGGTGGGGGAGGGTCGATCTTCAGTTAAGCATCTGTGATACTGACGACGCACACCTCACCCGAAACGTATAGGACACCCGACCGGCAGACGTCAAGTCACAATGTCAGAAGAATCTATCTTCTAGTAATGCCGTCTGTTACTGAGCATGCTAAGGTTTTACGGAAGAGGATAAAAATAGCGTTTAGCACCGCACCTGGTGAAAATCACACAGATCATAGATCATGATGAGGTCTCACCTGATCGACCTTTTAAACAAACAGCTGCCGAATTTGAAACGACCTTAAGATTTCACATATTAAGGTGTATTTAACCACTCTGCTCCTGGCAGAAAACCAAAGGCAGGTCGTCGAACCCTGATCCACCTATCAGATGCACCGGCAGCCCGACGTGTATCGCAGCATAAGATTTAATGTTAAAACCCACTGACTGTCATGCTGTCCTTGTCTGGCTAATGTACACCTCACTCCTAACACTTATTTTAAAAATTGTTTCACGGAAAGAAAACGGAACAAACTGTGAAAAATCAACCTGGTTGTAAATGTACTGCATATTTACATTTTCATGGGAATACAATAAATTCAGAAAATGTACATTTAAGACTGAATTTCACTATGTAGAACAGTAAACTTTATTTATAATGCATAATACTTTAATACCACTCCTGAAATGAGAAATGTTTATGCTACTATATATAAATACCAGACAAATACTAACAAAGTATTAATAAATTAGCTTTCAAAAACAGCAGAAATTGAAGTATTCAGGCAGGAAACACAGCTTGCAGGGCAGGAACTCTGGCCATGAGGAAGGTTAGGGTTAGGGCTGCGGCAGCTGGTACGGTCATGTGATGTCAGAGCCGAGGCATCATGTGACACGGCGAAGGCAGACGGAATCCGGAATCTAACCTCTCGTACCTTCAACTTTTTAAAGCAACTTGCCAAACTAATAAAGAAAGAAATAAGCTGACTGCGTGATAAGAGCAGCAAAGGTGCACATGTGCCGACCATATGTGGGAGGTAAGACCTGATCCTCGGAGCACAAGGTCTTAGACTGCCACCCTGCTGGGGGTCTTATGAAGCATCAGGCTGCGAGGCTCCAGTATGGGGGGAAAAAAACACGTGTATGCTGGGGAACAGAACTCTCCTCGCGTCCACGTTTGCCGTCACGTCGCATGTTTCATTTCGACCCTCGCAAAGAAACGGTGCCGTTTAAAGATACACTCCTAACTACCGGGTGTCGCGGGATGCGGTTCGGTTCCCCCCCCGCCCTGCGCGATCCCTCTCGTGTTGCCTTCTCCCCCATTTTTGTTAGTGTGTGTCCCCCGCTGGCGTGATTAAGACACTCTGGGCTGACAGCGAGTGGCCCAGTGAAGAATGAGGCCCAGTCACTGTGCTGTCGTCTGGCCGTGAACGACTCTCCCCCGGTCGCACTGCCCCACAGCCCCTCCGCGTGAAGCCTAGGGGGGATCGCATGCACCAGCTCAGCTGCCACCCCCTCTGGAAGACTCTGATGCCAGCAGTTTTGGGCTCCCATGCCAGCTGAGAGTTGCTGCTTAAGGGTTTTTTATTTTTTTTAACCCTCATAACAAGAAGTGAAGACATGCAGGCCAACTGCCAGATTGGGCTGCACTGCATGAATGCAACGTATTGGACCTGAGATTTAGTTTTCTCATTTTAACCAAAGCATCTCCTTGTCTAGCCTCCACCTGAAAGACTGACAACAAAACCGTCCAATAAGAAGCTGGCTAACTAAATATAGAGGGGACTCCTCAAACGTCATTCGTCGACATGTTCATCATCGGCAGCCCAGATCCTGAAGAACACTCGTGCTTACTAAGCCAGTGGCATGAACTACAGAGGAACCACTGACCCATTGCAGTGTTACATGTCTTTGTTGACACAACCAAATAAATTGTCATGAATTAGTGTCTCCTCCACCTGGTTCACGGTGGCCCATAGACAGTGCATGTTTTTGCTCCCTTCCAGCTCGCTGCCAGACAGTTCACATTTTTGCTGGGAGGTAGCAAAAACGTTGACTGACTGTGGGTCCCTGAGGACCAGATTGGGAGACACTGACCTAAATGGTTCTAATTCTATCATAATGCTGGTCTCCTTAATTATTATTATATAATTGTTACTGGTCTCATAATCATCTTACTCTAGTTGCAGAGCCTACCTTGGTTTCGGTTTGCCACCCCTAGAGATGACACATTCAGGTGAACTGCATGGAATCGGAAGAGATTGTGGGTTATTCAGAGCACAGAGGCTGACTGGGGGCGGGGTGGGCGGGGCAGGCTGGGATAGACACAGACATCTACACACATTCCTGGCTCGGCGGGGGGGGGGGGTCAGAATGCTCTCGCACATACATGTATGACTTGCAAGCCTAACAAAGACGAGCAACGTGGCCGAGGACCAGGAACGTGACGCATTGTATGTAACCAGGGTCCGTATCTTTATTTATTTCTGTGACCGACTCCTGTCGTCGGCGATTCTGGAGATGGCTACTTTCACCCAGGGGGGGGTCAGAACAAGCAGTTAGCTTAATTTTCTCATCATCGTTGATGATTATATGAGGTATCGGCTTGCAGGCCGTCGCTATGTGGCGTCACCTCATAATTACATACAATTTCTGCATTTCCGTGATGGAAATAGCGGGTGGTGGAGGCTGGGAATGGGGGGGGGGATCTCGGCGTTGTTGTTGGGCAAAGACGGCAGCGGGGGAACTTCAAAAACCCTCGCCCGCCCCCCCACTGCAAAAAGCAAACAAACAGGCAGAAGTACTAAATATTATTATCTGGTGTCTGCATGCTGCTCAGTGACCTGGGATTTTTATCTGAACAAAGAAGAATCTGAATAATTCTTCACAAGAGCATTAACGTGTAGGATGGCTGAATCGCTGTGGTATAAATTCTGACAGCAACCTATAGTGTGCGTGCGTGTGTATTGTGACAATATTCGAGCAACACTTGCTCTCTTCTTGACAGCCTCAGTGAAGTAAATTCTGTTTGAATAAACTGTGAAGAGTGTTTTAAAGATGTTTCCTGTGTAGTGTTTTTTAAAGGGTTTTAATCGCTGCCATTGTCGCATGATGTTACATAAGAATCACAGCCCTTAATGGGAACCTCTGTCTCTCGTTTTTATATTCAACAGCGGCTAAATTTAAATACGTCGGGAAGAGAAAAGACACGTCTTCGACACGTACAGGCTGCAGTCAAATGAAATGAGATTTAACTGGAGGCTTACAAGAAGATGTCTTTGTTTTGTAAGAACGTGTCATCTGAGCGCTGTTTATCCAACGCGATACCTGTACAGCCAACAGCGGCTTCGAGAGCCGCTGTTAATGAAGGCAACCTTAGCTCTGATAAACGTTAGCGGTCTTCTTCCACTAATTATTTTGCAAAGTACAAGCGAAGGAGAAGGGGCAGATTTTAATCACTTAATCAATAGCTCTCCAGTGGCGCAAGGAAACCTTGCAGTAAAAGATTTGCTTTCATCTGGTTTCGTTTATGGCTGGGCAACTTTGGGCATGAAATATATATCAAAATTCACTAGGAAAAAAAAAAGTGAATCAGTACTCACTTTTACAATATGAAAAGGTTAAATTATTTTCTGGAATAGTCTATTCAGGGTTATGAGACGTAACTTTGTTTCCTTTTTCTGAAATTGGCTCAGTCTGCTGTTCGGCACGTACAGGAGGAGATGTGGTGTGTCCCCCCCCACCCCCCAAACTGCCTTTTGGATTTGAGTCTGGAGGCGGAGGATTGATGCTGAAGTTGGCATCTGACTGTACCCCTGACCACGTGTCTTTTCCGTTCACACGAAATTCCAGCCCGGCACGGAGACTCCCCATTAAGGATGAAGATGTGATCATGGAGGACAAAGGATGATGTGACCGGCTAAGCGTGGTGGGGGGATGGGGGAGGGCAGTCTTTCGTCTTTGAGGGAGGGGCATGCAGAGCAGGGGGCGGAGCCGTGCAGCTCATGCTCGGGACGGAACGGCAGCAGAAAGGCCCATTCATGGAAATGCTCATTTCTGACACCTGGACTCAAGGCTTTTCCCACAATCCACCAGGAAGCAAAATGGCCGACTTGGCTCGCACTCAGTCTGGTTAGCAGTCGTCTTACTCTTTTGCCTGAATGATTGTCTAAATCCGTGTTTCTCAACCCGGTCTAAACAGTCCGTACTTCTGCTCCCTTCCAGCTCCCAACACAGCAGTATCAGGTATTTTGTGTTCTTGATTTAGCAGGGAGCTGGGAGAGAGCAAAAACGTGGACTGTCTGGGTGGGTCCCCAAGGAACAGATTGAGAAACATTGGTGTATATTATTGGGCTGGACCTAATTAATCAGGTATTGCATTAAAAATGGAGTAGCTTTGGGACAGTGGGCAGACCTCTATTTAATGCTCAGATGTCGTAATTGGTGGGTGAGGTTTTCCCACAGTCCCTGCAGATGATGCGTGAAATCGTTCAGCTGACCAGAAGCACCCCAGAGGTGAGGATTGTCAGACGATGACCGGCTATCAACTACCAGTCGAGCTGGGAATAATCTTTGAGGAGTTTTAAATGCCTCTCAGATGCCTCTAACACTGCGGCCGCTGCTTGTCGGTAGCTGTAGTTGTGCCTCTGTGTACCAAGGCAGTCGGGGCTCAGGAGAATCATATCGCCATTGACTGAGGCCCTTTTAAGTGCCCGTGACCTTTTGCTGCCGCTTATCATTTCCAGGTCATTTCAATTAGTCGGCGTGGGATAAGGAGATACAGCAGAAATGAACATTTCATGCCAGGTGGCCGAAGCACAGGGGGCTCATCTACTACGTTCGTATCGGGAATTCTTGTTTTTACTTACTAACAGGACCAAGGTTATTGGGAATACCTGGAAAGAAAGAGACAAAACACATTAAAAGACAGTCATGAACCGCTGCTTTCAGGAAGGAATACATACACACTGAAAATCGCATGTTTACCTGTGGTATAGAAGATAAAAATAGATTCTGAATTATCTTTGGTCTCCATTGCCTTCGATACAGATGATTACAACGAATGACGCAGCCCTGAGCATTTCCTGCAGGTGCTCTTCGATGTGAGCACTAAAGATTTGTCATCGGATGTAACAGTGTACCCAAACTCTCGCATCATAACACCCTCCAAACACCAAAGGCATGCGGAGAGATTTACGCATAAGATCCGGGACCCTCCCTGAATCCCCAGGAAGAACAGATGACGCCATGTGCCAAAATGGGCACCAAGCCGCGAGTGGAATCTGCCCAGGTGCGACGGGTCCAGGGTCGTCCTCTCTAGCAGCCCAGAGAAGGTTCATCACTATCGCTGCACCAGGGAGGCAGGCTATGCTCCAGTCTTCAGTTGATCCAGCCGTTTTAATGTTCAATGATGCAAGCAAATGCATCGAGAAACAGTTAAATGCTGTACAACTACTACTATCATCTGGGCATCCGCAGCTTCACAGAGGCTTAAGTCCCTCCTACTCCATTGACAGTACATAAACGTTTGACATTTCCTGTCTGGATGAGGTCAGTCCTCATAATGTGGTCAGTACCAAGGTCAACATGAAGAATAAGAAAAAAATCTGGAATAATAAGTCTGGCATATTTCAGAGCTTCGGTGTGTTTCCTTCCAAAACAAACCCTCCTTGTAGATATAAACTGGTATTTCTAGTAGAACTTATTCATTTGTGGTGACATGGATGCGTCTCGTCCAGAATGACAGGAATCACACAAATTGGCGGCAGTAAATTGAGGATATGGCCTGACTTCTCGCCGTGATCTTTCTTGTCTGTCGAATTCCGGCCTGGCCGCCCTGCTCTGGCCCCCTGGTGCTTTCAGGCTCCCCGCCCAGCAACAATCCCCCCCGACCGAACAGACGACTGACAGCGAGATCAATCTGGGGCCGGATCGCCTCTTAAGATGTCTGAGCTGTGTCAGAAAAATATTTTTGGTCATCCGTCCTGCCCTGTTGTGACACGGTGTTGTGACACGGTGTGACAGGCTCTGGGAGATATTATAAGGGCACTTTCGTCTTAACTGGGAGGAATCCTCCAGCGTTGTGCTTTGGAATCCCTCCCTGAGCCTCTACGCGTGCAACGTCCATCGCACTCAGTGTCCATGGGCGTTTAACTCTATTTTCCCAAATCTAAACATGCGGTTGGTTGAAATGCTCTAATTAGGTCACCCAGTTAGGACTCCATTCAGGCTCTGGACTCAAACCCTGTACTGAATACGCAGTTATGGAAGATGGATGATAAACACAATCCATTTGCTACACACATTTATTATCCGATTTATTGCCCCCCCTCCCCCAACATGACAGCCCCCACCCCAGCTGTAACACAATCCTGTACAGCATATAAAACAGATTATAGCACACTATGAATACCTATATCAGATTATGTCCATTACACGGACTCCTGCGTAATTTATATCACGGGGTGCATGACATAGCATTTTCTTATGAACTTGGCATTTACATTTATCTTATAATCCTTAATTTTCCTAATTTATACATCCATCCATTGTCTGTCTTTGCTTATTAACACATGAGTAATTTCACTATTCTGGAGGCCTAAATTTGGGCTGGATGAAATCCTATTGGATGGTCAGCCCACCAATCGGTGCAGCCCGCCATGTAAATCTCGTAAACAGTCCACTTAAGCCCAGGCTTCACCAGCTGGGTGTCAGTCAAGCTCGTCAAACGCTGCAGCTGTCGCATGACGCGGCCCATCAGCTTGCCTTTCTGCCCGGGGCTCAGATAACGTTTTGCTTCTGCGGCAATTATCCTGGACGTCCCCCAGGCGGGCGGTGATCTCAAACCCACCTGTGTGGAGTCGCATCCTCCAGTGCTGCCCGAGAAAAGGATGAAGAAACCTATCTGGTGAATTTCCGCGCCGGGGAGAGGTAGTGATTAGGCCACCGCCCCCCCCCCCCTTTAAGCCATCCATCATCCGATTTGTGACAAAGGGGGTGTCAAGTGCTGGCAGCAGAGAGCTAGGGGATCAGAGAGCCTTTGTGGTGTCACTGCATCACCGGGGGAACTGAAGTCGTTTTGGTAACAGGGCCCTGCGCTTGTGTGTGTGTGTGTGTGTGTGTGTGTGTGTGTGAACGCCCACACGTTTAAGAGGCAGGCTCGTGATTAAGACATTATGATGGCTGCAAGATAATGTACTGGAGAATTTTCCGGAACATCAAGTAAAGACTGAGAGCAACAGCCCATGTGTCTAAATAGATCCATCCATCTTTTTACTGCTTATCTTGACACTCTGGGCATGATGTGTGCGGGAGTACCGCTGTGAAATGTCGGGCACCGCCAAAGCATATCATATCGGGGCCCTTAACCCAGTACGATCCAATTATGGCCCCTGTTTACGCTCCCCTCCGCTTTCTGCACCCTTGCATAGATGCTACGATCTGGGTTGGCATATTACCGCATTTTGGCGTTCGGAGACCTTGGCGGCATGTCAAGGGGGCCGTAGGAGTGGCCCGTGTACAACTGTACCCCCACTCCGGACCGGAGCGCCATGCACTCATGGTGAGGGAGGGGGAATGGGTGAGGCAGACCTAATCACTACACCTGGGCTTATGGCTCCTTTTACAAGCTCTCCAGATGCTCGTAAAACAGGGACTGAGATCAACACCCTCTTAAAAGAAAGAAGACGACTGTGCTGGAAAACAAAGCTCATTAACTGGTCCGGAGCACTGAGTAAGGTCTTCGGAGGGAAGTACATAAACATGCCAGTGACACTCCATTACACAGGCGTGATAACAGCCTTCCTCTGATACAGAGAGGCTGTGGTTGCCCCTATCTAACTCTCACTGCCGACGACAATGGGAACGATAATCCCGGTTCATCAGACTTTTTTATTTTGATTGATATGTCGCTGCTAATTTTCGCGACAGAGCCCTGTAAAACCAAGAGGGCGGAGATCCGTCTTTATTTTCAGCAGTGGGATCACGCCGCTGGGATGAATAACGATGTCGTGCTGCGGTAAGGCACCTGGCAGCTGGGACCGTGTGTACTAATTAAAAAATGTTTTTTTGTGAATCGAAACTGCCGGTGATGTCCATGATTTTTACCTGTCAGCACATGCCCCGCCCTGATCCCCCCCCCCCCCACCCCAGCTCATCTCAAATTTAACATATGACTCAAACTCTCAAATCCTTCTTCTCAGTTCTGAGACATTTCTGTTCGCCTTTTGTTCCGATGCTTTTTCATCCGAAGCGACTTCGCCGGCTGTATAAATGGGTAAAAAAAAAACCTGCTTAGAGGTCTAATAGCAGCCCCCGCCTTCGGACATCAGGAATTAGCCCCCTTTCGTCTTTCTCATTACCCACAATGCCCTATCGTTTCCCAGTCAAATCAGGAAATGGGCTTCAATCCACCTTCAATCTAGCTACTTGCTGACATGTTACGATCCCCGCAAAAGTTCTGCCGGTTTCAAGTTTTCGACTAACTTCATGAAAGACATTTCGATCTGACAGCTTCCACTGACGCTGTACTTTTCCTTTTGGATCAAGAGGAACGGATCGTTTATGAGGAATAGATCATCTCATCAAGCCGATAACATCATATAAGGCCGCTAACCTACTGATATAGGCGCAGAATCCTGCAGTCAGGAATTCGGGCTTTGACCCCATGTGGAGCACTCGTTCAGACCCCACGGCAGACAGGAAGCAATTCTGAAGGGCCTCCTATTTTGGATCTACTAATCCACCCCACTCCACCCACCCAGACAGGCCTCCATCCTTGCAGTAGTGACTTTTTCAACATCCTGCTGGATAAACCTACGGTAAGGCGAAAATGCATTTTAACACAGTACACCTAACCTAACAAACATCATAGCCTAGCCTAACTTAACCATGCTTAGAACACTTACATTAGCCTACAGTCGGGCAAAATCACCAACACAAAGCCTATTTTATAATAGTGTTTTTTGAATAATCATACCCGTTGTGAAGTCGAAATATCGTAACATGGACCATCGTAATCCGTGAAGTGTATGTACACAAGGGCAATTGATGCAATAAATATAATTAATTCAGTCTGAGATTTTAAAAAAAGCCCTTGAAATGCATCGGCTAGTTCTACAAACTGAAAAAGCGGCGGGCCGTTTACCGCGGTAAACCTACACAGCGGTTTGATTAAAAGCGTCTTGTACTCACATGGCTGGTACACATATGCACAGAAGAGCCGGACTATAATTTTGTACCACGGTGATTTATTACACTTTTCTCAGGTGACTACATAACAGATGACCATAAAGGGCTATTAAACAGTAATCCAATTCATATTTCAAGCTAATTTGTCTTCATAGGAGCGCCATATGTTTAATATCTTGGCGGCGAGGGCCGCATGAGGGTGGTCGTGATTTGTTTTTAAAATTACAGATCATGTTTGGGATACCTCCAGACTGCCAGCTCCAGGAAGGGGTTACCATCGCCGCCTCTCGCGGCCATATTGCATTATACATTTCTTTCCGACAAGTCATAATATTGCACTTTTATGCGCTTAGCCTGATCTTCATAACTCCGGAGCAGATGCGTCCCGCAGTTGGATTTTAATAACGGGCTGTCAATCCCAGTTCTAACCTCTGCCGTGTCATTACTGCGATATTCATAAAACGCCTTTGCTCAGAGGGATAATATATCTATCTAGTTATAAAGATATAGAGATAAAGGGATATAGATAGTCTTCTTTTTCTGAGAGTTTGTGTTGACACTAAAAGGTCTGCTGAAACCCATTCCAGTTCAACTCTGTGAGACACTGCAGCAAAGCTGCTAAATAAATAAATATTCCTGGATGAAAGTGGCAGTTTCCCTGTGAACGTGGCACATTTCTCCTCCTCGCTTTTCACTTCATCTCTGGCCCAGACCCGTGAAGTGTCGCGCCGGCCTTGCCGCGGTAGCATATGGCGCGGATGTATCGGCGGAGGCTTCGCTCCTGAGCACGCTCGGCATTCTGGGAGCTCCTGTGCCCGTCTCCTGCCATCTGGATGGAGCCGGGTGCCGGCGCGTCGGCCCCCGAGCTGGAATTACGGGCTGCATTAGATTCAAAAAGGCAATGAGCCCCCCTGCCTGGATCCAGGGATTTGACAGATGTGGCCAGATCTCCATCAAGATTAGGACGGGGATAAAAGAAGATGGCGTGCGGATCCTCGGAAGGACATGAGACGCGGAGGCCAATCAGTGGCAGGGCTGGCTGCCTGGACAGAATCTGCTCACCGCAGAACACCGGCCCATCCATTTCCTAATTACACTCACTTAATAATTCAGAGGTTAATATATTCATAAACATTCACAGACAGTGAGACTACCCACAATGCTTTGAGGTGGAGCGTAATGCTTCGCAAATACCGGCTAAACCAATGTCTACGGATCTTTGGAAACCAGAACTTCTAAGCCTGACTTGATCCACACATACTGATGGCGTGTTGTTCGCGAGCTTTGTCTTGCCTTGTTTACTTTTATCCGTTTATAATTTTGCCAAGAAATTAATAGTGGTATGAAATTATGAAGCGGGAGTATGCAAATTAGGTTGTTAATGCATTTACTGGGTCATCAAAATATTTCTGCACTAGTTTCTGGCCCGCAGACACATGTAAGCCAATAAACCGATGTTATTTTCTTGATCATTTCAGCCAAAACGGCCTAAAATTCCACCCATATATACAGCTGGGTGTTCCGACAGGGCGGCTCAGGTTAATTACCCCACGCAGAGGTTCAGCAACGCCCCTACCCGCAGCTTCCCTGAGACCTCACCGCCGTAACACCTGCCACGTTACGCTTGCAGCACAGGTGCGGGAGGCCCATCTGCCTTAAACTAAGTCTAAATCCACCCCCCCCCCCCCCTTGTGCATATTAGGGCCTGAGTAATGCGTCGAGGACTTTAAACACGCCGCTCACGACCGGCTCTACGCACTAATCATAGTTAACGCTCCTCGACACGAAGGTCTCAGTCTCGCTAAGCTTTTTGACAGGTGCATGCTGATAATTCGAAATCCCTGGCAAGGCATGTTGATATATCAGCGTCTAACACCCGGCCGGAGATGGAAATTCCTTTATTCCTGCACAAATCGGTCCAGCATCTTAACATGCCTACGATTTAATAATATTATTTGATCATATTATTTATTTATTTATTTTTTTGCATTAGCGCCAACCCACCCCTGAGATGAGTCAGTCGCCATGGCAGCGGTTTGGGGCGAAGGGGGAGGGGCCTGTACTCACAGATATTGGCCGTCCCCTTGGGGATGGGCAGGTAGGAGCCCCCGTTCCAGGTGCGGCCCTGGTAGTTCTTTTTACACCTGCCGCAGTCGGGGCCGGTGGTGTTGTGCTCACACTCGCACGTCAGCTTGTGTTCGTTGAAGACGCAGCTGTTGGCGTGAAGGTTGCACTTGCACCTGTCGGGGAGGAAATGAGGCGGGAGGGAATCAGCGCTCATGAATTATCGACCGCGAGGAGCGACTGCATGGAGCAAGACACCATCTTCCTGTATTTTATGTATATATATATAAATATATATATGCTCATGTATGGGGTGGCCAATCATGCAGGGGCATGGCTACGAGATCGTCTGCCCCCCCAAGGATCGCCACCCACCACCTTCGGTAGGTGCACCTTGCAACCTAAGTTATGCTCCAGGGCCCCCAAGACCCTATACTAGGTGAAAGGTAATATAAAATACACATATACAGTACCAGTCAAACCAGTCAGACACGCCTACCCATAGCAAGGTTTATTTGTAGTATTCTCTACATTTTACAATAATCATAAAGATTTCAAAAACATAAAATAACATATATGGAATTATATACTAACCAAAACTGTATTAAGCAAAAACATAATCATTTTTCGGGGGTGGGACTCAGAAGGTTGCTGGTTCAAATATCTGGGTCGCCAGAGCGATGCCACGATTGGGCCCTTGTGCAAGACCCTTAACCCCAGTTGCTCCAGTGACCAGCTGACCCTACTGTCTCCCCTACGCCATTTTCCATGGGGTGGCCTCCTGGGATGCTTTTACTGTATAGCTGTCCTGAAGGAGGCCCCACATATATGCTGAGCTCTCATTGGCTGCTTTTCCTTCACTTTCTGGTGAAACTCCTCCCAAAACCATTTCCGTTGTGTTTAGGTCAGGTGGTCAGGTCATGTGATGCGACACTGTCACCCTTATTTGTAGGTGCCTTAGCGTGTCCAAACTTTTAACAGTCAGAGGGACCAGCACTTTACAAAGGCCCTTGAATATATAAAATAATGTAATGTAAAGGGGGGGGGGTGTCCTGTCTCCATGTTCTCCCCCATAGCACTGCAGCTTTCTGCCAGTCTCCAAAATCATGAGTGTAGCTGAACTGGTTTCTCTGTTGCCCAGAGTGTGAGACTGTGATGTGTGAATGTGCCCTGTGATGGACTGGCATCCCACCCTGGGTGTCCCCCTTCATTCTCCATCATTTGAGTCCTTTAATAGGCTCCAGGGATCAGCAGGATCCTGCCCTGGGGAAGTAGTTATGGGAGATGGATATGTGTGTGTGTGTGTGTGTGTGTGTGTGTGTGTGTGTGTGTATGTGTATATATATATATATATAATATATGGATATAAACGACGCATAATGTCTCTGCTTGACTTTCTCTGTAGCTTTGCTGTTATTAAGTCCCCTAAAAGAGAATTAATTCACAATTGCCCCAGTGGAAAAACGTAATTGCAATAAAGTAACAATTGAGGCTGAGAATGAAAATGAAAGGGCCCCAGTAACGCTGCCAGAAAGAAAAAGGGCGAGAGATAAAAGTCACCAGACCACCAGAGAGTGCTTTTATTCAGAGATCCTACTGAGGAAACCGCCGGGACG
Source organism: Brienomyrus brachyistius (assembly GCF_023856365.1). Lineage (NCBI taxonomy): Eukaryota > Metazoa > Chordata > Actinopteri > Osteoglossiformes > Mormyridae > Brienomyrus > Brienomyrus brachyistius. Next base: position 5,656,932 of record NC_064553.1, read on the forward strand.
CATGACTGTTCCAGCAGGGGCTTTTATTGTGATAAATCATTGACAGTCCTATTAATAACTCTTCCCCAATCAACTGCTGCATTATTTAAACGACATAAAATGCAATTGAGAGATACGTTTCACATTTTACAGACACAGTGAGGGTACAGACCAGGAATATCAAAAATACAGCCAGTCACATAGGGATACGCTTCACGTGCGGGGTTATTTCGAAAGATATCCATAGCAGAAGTCTTCTTTTGCGCTTACGGAGTGAGACGCGTTGCCTTCCACACCTTTAACTTCGAAACATTGAATTTGGGCATTGATTTTGAAGGAGAAAGGTTACGATCGGATTACTTACAGACTAGGCGAGATGTGGAGGCAGCGGGGCGATCCGCCTTTCCTGACACGTCTCCTCCGCACATGTCCCTTCGGTTAATTTACTGCAAGGCGCAGGAAATCTTCAGCCACACCGTACACGGTCAACATTGGATGGAGATATTACGGAAACCGCTGGAAATATATTAATTTTAATTGACTCGCTGCCCTTTTCCACATTCCTCTCGATTATTAATAATTTAAAGTTTGGGATGGGAGGAAAACAATATTCTTGAACATCAGCTGAATAAATGAAGATATTTTAATACTGTACAAAATGTCACTGGATGGCATTTATTAACATTTAATTTTCATGATATTCTTTTTTAGATATTATAGGTTTGCGATCCAATCATAAAATCGTATGGACTGACGCTAAACAATGCTATTGAAAATCTCTCAAATTGGTAAATGACTTCTATAATCTCTGCTTCTTGATGATGCTTCGATTTTAATTGATTTGGCCGTAAAGACTAGATTACTATGTAAAACACTTGCGTCCTTAAGCTCAGAACAAATCAGTTGTTTGCAGGGAAGACGGAGACGACGCGACAAATTACTCCAAACACTAAATTTTTTGTGCCCCTTTTGATCTTTAAATCTGAGGAAACGGCTGTTATTCATTAGCTCGTTTTATTTTTTAGGCTAAGTTTTATCAGGGTTCTGAGCAGAACCTCCATCCAGTTCAGCTAGAGGACACAGGTGTGGCTTACAGTAAGGGACTTTCATTCCGATTTTTTTATTTATTTATTTTGTTTTACTTGGCAAGAAAAGTTTCTCTACCTATGCCGAGGAAAGAAAAATAAGACAAAAAGCACAAAGAAGCACTTTTAACTCTGGGGAATCGCTAGTCTCCTTTTTTCTTTTTTTCCCCTCTTTGCGTTGAAGCGGTAGCAAGTCTGAGCCTGTCAGAGCAGAGTTCCCGTCTCATTCAATATGACACCTGAACTTAGCTTCATTTGAAATGTTCTGAACGTGTTAGGCTGAGAGCATGATTCAGGAAGGGGGGACGAGGGGAAGGCGCCGGCTTCACTCTGCTGTGGATTTATAACATTTTCTCTGCAGGGGAAGAACTTACTTGGGCTGTATTTTAATGTTTCCTCTGTGACAAGCTGCACGAGGCTGGAATTTATTCCCCCATAGCGCTCTTAGGGTCGTCCTTAAGCGTTTTTTTTGAATGCGGCTAAGATCCGTTCGCCATTATTCAAAACTGCCCGCAAAACCTCAGTTAAAACGGTTCTTTAAATGGGGAATAAAATATGCAGCGAGGCACAGGTCAGGAAGACCTTCAGACTGGTAAAGACAAGGCGGACTGATTTGACATTCCCAGCAACTACAACTATAGCTACATGTTACTGGGCTGGTGAAATGGACATTCAGGCTTGGAGACAATTTGGGGAAAATTTGATGGCTCTGTAGGGTAATGCCATTCTTTTCCCTTAAATGGTTCTACATTTAGCACCAGTTTCATGTTTATGTGAAATAATTGGCTTATTGCATAGGCTACATAGCAACAGAGACAATATTTGTCTAAACTGATCCATCCATCTATCCATCCATCCATCTTCTACAACTACATATCCAGTGCAGGCTCGATACGCATCTAGATTTCCTATTTAAATGGTTTTCCATGGTCGTACCTGAATTTTTCACAAAACCTGTTTGATTGATCACTGGGCAACGCGATCACATTTTTAAACAGTCTTCCTTTTTAATCACATTTGGCATTTTAATGCTTGGCTGATAATGGAACGATGATTTGCTCGAAATGAGCGCCCCAGAAATTCGCCAGTTAACCCAGCCCCACCGGCTAGACAAGCCCAAACGTTGACACGAAAAGATAGCCGCACTTGACTGAATATTACCCAGAATCATAGCGATGCTGTAAAACATCGCTCATCTGTCAAAATAGGGCAGCAGACAGACCTAAATGGGGGGAACTAATAGATTGAGTGTGGCCTCTGATTGAGCCAAGCAAGTAGAAATTAATTTCAATTACATAAGCAGGTGTTATTGTAATCAAGTTCGTTAATAAAGCGGGTTGGGTTTTCTGTAAGTAAATGGCCTGTGTCAGCATTTAGCATATCTCATTGCTAATTGAAAGAAAAGCATGAGCACTGACTCAAGTTAGTCAAGCGGCATGTAAATCCAATTACAAAACTAAATGTCAATAATGCTTGGCAGGCCACTGATTGGTTTAGCGGTTAGCAGGCCGTGAAAATGGAACTAAAAAGAGCAGCTACTGTATGTGTCCATCCTGTTTACATTCCACCCTAAATTATGGTATAGCCACGTCTTGGGTGGACCTCGAGCCTCCCCCGGCCGTCCTCAGCGTGATAAATGGGCAGGCCGTCACCGTGACGACAGCTCGGTAGCAAAGCATTAGCGGAATGGCCGTTCAGCGCTATCGAGATCAAGTCCTGGTGCCGTTTTCATTTCTGACTTGCATTTGGTCACAGAATGCGACTGGACACAGCCTGTTTGGCTCATTAAGACTTCTGCATGGTGAGGGTATGCAGTTGGTAGGATTAGAAATCAACAAAGAGCTAGTGGAGTAAAAATTAAAAATTACCTGTTAGCTAACGTGTTAGTCAAAATGCTTAATTACGCATCTGTTTCGTTTAACTGCATATCCAGCAGAGAGCTTCTGAGGGCCTCGAGTCTATTACAGGAAGCACAGGATACAAGAGGAGAATAGAATGCCAGTCCCCAGATGTTTAATTATACTTAAGATATTCTTAGCATATTAGCATGATGTTAGCACAGTGATGATTCTGAAGAGACAGAAGCACAACGTAAGCCACACACGTGCAATAACTCTACTTTAAATGGATAAATTCACGTCTGGCACTTTTTCCTCTCAGATTTAAATGGTAATTCACCAAAATCATGTTCAGACGCTGTAAAGCCTTGGCCAGGCGCCTTACTGGCGAGGCCTGCGATGAACTTATTTCTTTATTCATATCAGTGACATCCGGAGATTTTATCAGGCTTTCGGCTCCACAAGACACCTGAGCCGGCGTGCGGTTTCCAATTCTGGGGGACGATCCGTAAGGGTGACTTGTCATTCAGAGCGCGCCGGCTCTCCAGCCTCGACCCGGGACATAAAAATTCAATCACAGATTCTGTCTTCACTGCTAATTTCACAGCGCGATTCAATAAGAATCAACGTATGAAGTCAGAACCGCCTTACTGACTCTAATCCCCTCAAAGGAGGACATGTCTGATACCTTTGTGGGGGACGGCGTTTCTTTTTTATTCGTTTGTTTGTTTTCTTCTTCGGACTCGGAGAAGGCAGCAGCACGCCTGTCTGAGCTGTATGCAAGATTGATCAGGCTGGAGGGAGGGGGAGTGGAACAGAGGGAGTGAGGTGAATGTAGAATGATGAGGCCTGAGAACGCGCTGGGTTTGCAGGAAGCCGCTCCCATTCAGCGGGTCGTTATCTGTTGTCGAAAGGAGGAGGTTCCCCTGCTTATCGGGGGGATAAAGACCCCAGACGACTGACAGTCAAGACCTCAGAGGTCTCAGAAGCGTTAAGGCTGGTTCATACTTCTCCGTACCAGCGCAACACTCACACATCTACTCGGAGTGACATGGAAACGTTCATAGTTCTCTGGTCAAGCCAAGTACTTTGCACATAAGCGCAACACATTGTATTTATATTTCTATTAATAATATTAATAATAATATTAATTATTAATCTGATATTCCCTGCACACAAACAGTAGTGAGGTTTGTGTCTGTTTCTCTGTTTTCCAAATTCAGAGAGTCGACTCGCAGGGTCGTCAACTTTAGTCAGCTGGAGACAAGCCTGCACACGGATTTACATGTATATAAGTTTTATTACCTTTTGTAAATAGTCTGTAGGGTTTCCAAACTACCCCAACGCTCGTCGAAAGCATCCATGTTGGTGTTTAAATTGGACCCTAGCGACTCGTTCGTGCGCAGTGTGCCCAGAGCTGCGCGTAGTCCGCTGTGCAGACACAAGAGTGCAGCAGGCATTTGTCCGTGGAGGCAAACACGTCTTATAATGTGGAGAAGTATGAACCAGCCTTGAGCGTGACGTACCCTCCATCTTAACTGTTTAGCCTGTTTACAAACAGGTGGAAAAAAAAGTTTTTCCAGAGGGAACGACAATGGGGGTTATTATGTCGAGATAAAGCAGATTAATCAAGTATAGCAGGTATTTAAGTGATGAACAAACAGTCCTGATTTTCATCATTTGTGAAGCATGGCAGGGGGCGGCCAGACGCCTGTTGCCTGTGTATTTTCAAAACCACTGACACACCCCCTCCAAGGTCTTCGCCCCAGTGCTAGTCTGCTGGACCGTAATTATCTACTGGCCGCATCCTACACGGCGACTGTTGGACACAAATCCCCTGAATCCCACCTTCTGAGTCAACCTTCACAGCGCACTCACGGCCCTCTCTCGCATTCAACGCGGCCCTTCATAACGCCCCTACTGAATGCTAAAAACTTAAAGCTTTCGCGATTTTTGGTTCAATTTTAAAATTCACCTGAGTATGGTGTTACACAGCTTACCAAAATAATTTAACACAATAGTAAAATCAGTCCCACTGAATGTTTATAATTTAACATTAAATAAATTTAGCTTCTTAAACCACCAGAAAATATGGTACACGTTGTGATTTAATTCCTCCTGCTGGCTTTCTCCACAGTGATCGAACAAAATCTGAATTTTTGCAGCCCTGGAACAGATCATCGGTATCCAAGGCCTGTATCTGTATCGTCAGAGGTGCTTATTACTGAGAATTTGTGTCGATTGCAGAGCACGGCGTGATAATAGGCGTCTAACGTCCCCGCTGAAGCAGAAACGTCACGGTAACATGACTGAGAATTACTAGTGTCATTGCATAAACAGCCACAGGCTGGCGGCTGTGTATTCTCTGAGCAGCATAAGAGATAATCATCTAATCTGATCTCCACTAAGCCGGAAAGGTCAGGGCTCAGCCTGTGACGTGAGATTGATGCTTAAAGCTTAGCACTGTCACTGACATCGTTATCCGAAAAAAATAATACACACTTTTCACTGCAACCATCCTATAAAAGGTTACGGAAATGTATGGACAGGGGACTAAATGAGGAAAAAGGTTGGATTTATGGTGCATGTGCAACTTGGCTGCTCATTGGCTGGCAAGGATTGGCTTTCATTAACACAGGGATGGTGCGTTTTTGTGCACACAGTGACGTTATTGCAGCCGTGTTAAACCTCACAAATAAGTCAGGGCAGATCATGCCTGCTGTCGCATTCATATATTCATGCATTTTTTGGAGGGTAGGAAAAAACAGTTTATTTTTGGAGCTACAGGATACATTTATATTCCTGATTATTATTTCGCCTCTGGGATAGTTTATATGTATGTATCTCCACTCCCTCATTTATTATTTACAGATCCGAGCCGCTGATGAGGGCTAATTAAACGACGGAGGAGGGATGCGATTGGCAGCCAGCACGTCCACCTGTGATGAGCGTCTGCTGGACCAGCTGGGAGTAGCCCCGCCCCCTTCAGCTGCCTCATATCAATGATGTTGCCGCAGATCCTGCAGGTTCCACCTTCACACTATCTGGGCTCGGCCGGTCATACTCTACGGCCGCCGGTCAACAGGGTGGGAATTTGTTAAGTCCATGTTGGGCAGATATGTTAGTGAGGCAGATTTTCATGGGCTGTCAACTTGCTATAACCACGCCCCTGTTGGGGGGGGGGGGGGGGGGGGCGTATAGCCTAATGTTTCTTTAGGTGATTATTTTTGGGGGTAAACGGGGGAGGGGGACAGCCAAAACAGAGGTGATCCTCCTTATCCGGGCATCCAGTAACGTGGAGGCACAGTTCAGCTTAATTCAGCCCCCTATCCCTTTCTGATAAACAGTTAAAAACTTTTTCGACCGTGGGCAAATAAACCTGTTTTCTCATTTTGACACTTGTTGAGCTGTTTCCATATTAAATCTTGCCTTCGGGACAAATGGCATCAAAGATTGAAAATTCCGATGCCATCTTCCATCTCGGCGGGGTAACACTCCCCGTACATCTGTTCCCGTTGAAATTGATTCCTCATGACATTCTCCCGCTCGTGGGATTTGGGGATCGATGTCGGCAGGGGGGGCGGCTGGGGGGGCCTCACAGAGCCAAGCGAGCCATCGGCAGGGTTAACAGACCTGCTCGGCAGATACGGCGCCAGGCTCATTTATCATCTATTTGTCATTCACACCTTAACAGACGGCTACTGAGAGGTCCCGCCCCCTGGCCGTGATTGGTGAGCCCATGGAGGAGAACTTGTGAAAATGGATAGGGTAAGATGATGGAGTTCTTTGGGATGGGAGGGGTTGGTGATTATGAATGAATTTGAAGGCCTTATGGTTCAACAGAGAAGGGATGGAACTCCACCCAGCAAGGCTGAAAACAGGGATGGAAAATCGGCAATAACACCCCCCCCCCCCCCCCACACACACACCGCTGTGGGTCTCTGAAAGTATGGCGTGCAAAGCCTCGCACCATCACCACACTCCGCCAGCATGACCTCTGACGCGGAACAGACACCCGTTCCGGACGTGCTCTGGCAGGAGACTCGGAATTCCGGCGGGAACGTCGCACAGGGTAAGGCTCGGCCTTCCTCAACCTTGAGCTTCTGCGCCTCAGCTCCGCCCCCAGCGGCTGTGCCGCGGGTTTTCGCGCGTTAAATTGTCCCGCGGAGGTGACGACGGGAAGTACCGTCCGTGGATAATGAGAGCGCGGGATGATGAATTGGATGTCAGAGTCGATTGTGCTCCTAAAGCCGACGCCGAGGCTCCGAGACGAGCTTTAATTGTAAGGTGCAGTTTCCCTTGCTGGAGACGAGGCCTCAGCGTCTTGGTGATAATGCACAACCGTCGCTGAGCAGAGGTCATAGGGAGCCTTAAGGAAACACAAATACCAGCTAAAAGTCAGTTTTGTTTCATTCTCTTTTCATTTAGTCTAGAATGGAAACTGAATTGTTTCTTCAGGAGAAAAAAATTATAGATGCCATGATCTTGCATAATAATCCCCCCCCATCTGTTTTCTGACCACTTTTTCCAGTACAGGGTGGACATGCAGCCTATCCCAAGCAGCACAGGACGGGGGGGGGGGCAACTGGGACGGGATATCAGTCCGTAGCTGGGTTTCCGTAAAAATGTACGAGTAAAATATGCAAAATTTTTAACTGCAACCTTCGCCAGGAGAATCATGAAGGTGGTCAGATGAATGTAAGGATATTGGAAGGCTGAATGTCATGTATGTACATTTGGGTGTATGTCAGATGGTAATGACATAATACCGGTATGTACCCATAATCCCATCCTTTACAGGGTGTATGTCAGATGGTAATGACATAATACCGGTATGTACCCATAATCCCATCCTTTTTAGGGTGTATGTATCTTGGAGATATGGTGAGGGACATGACACAGGAGTCACAGGATCCCCCATAATGCATCGCGCATCTTAATACAGCCCCAGGCCGAGACAGGACCCGGTAGCCTGTGACCATTTCTGCCACACAAGCGAGCTACTGGTCCCCCTTCAGTCCGAAGACCCCAAATGTTTATTTCATTTCATTTCTCGTAGCAAACTTCCGGCTGGGAAATGGAATTGGATTCCGGAAAGGCCTTATGGGAGCCGACGGAAATTCCTTATTTTTCAAATTTCTTATACAGCGGCGTTTGCTAAACGGCGATGTGACGTATCAGCAAGGGGATCGCTGAGCAGCTGCAGTGCAGCCTGCTATTGAGGTGCGGTCAATTCACCTGATTGGGTTCACTGCCATTATAGGAACGAAAAGTTTTACGCCTCGCCTTTAAAATATGCCGTTTGCATAAATATTTATTTGTCAGCCAAATTAGCCACATGCTGGTCAAGATCAACACTCGCATTGAAAGGGCCAGGGGTACAGATACAATATGTTATTGTGGAAGGGAGAATTAGAGATTCTGCCATTTTACATTCCAGACTGTGACAAACTGGAGATACAAATGGAAATAAACCATCTTTCTAGTTCTTATGTTCGTTTAAACTTTTACTGTATGTTTTAGTCACTGTGACACTCGTATGAATAGAATAAGAAGTTGATGGATGGATGGATGGATGGATGGAAGGAAATCAGAAAAAAAGAAGTTATAGCAGCGATTAAGAGGTTGGTTGAATCTAAAGAGGATAACAGCCATCTGGACTTATTGGTGTTTTTCCTTTTTTACATTTTCTTGCTTATTTTGTTTACAGTTCAGTCATTAAAGCTTGTCTGAACAAATTGGCTGCCAGTGTGTCATGAGGGAGGTGGGGAGTCCCTGGACTTTGGCCATTGGTTTGAGGAGCAGTACACCAGAACTGTCCCTAGGAGGCGCTGGCGGAGCAGCCAGCCAAGTCATCCTGGCCAGTGTGTGATACAGCTCCCCTATGGACCGGCGCCAGGGACGCGGCGTGTGCGTGACCCAGTGTCTTGGCTGAAGCAGTCACCCCCTGTGATGTGGGGCCTTCGCTGAGCTTCTCCTGAACGCCGCCATCCGCAAGCGCTACGCTCAGAACCCACGTCCGATAATCCAATCTCACATTCTACCTGCTCCGGTCCATTACAGATAACTAACCGGTGTTATTTGACCAGTGGTAACTGATTGCCTCCTGGAATGAGCGAGTTCAACAGAAAGTCTTCAGTGTGTAATTCTTGGTAGTTCCTGAGGGGCAGCCCAGCAGTCAGACACTCTGGGGGGGGCGGAGGAGTTGGGCTGCTTGTCGAAGGAGCTCATCTCCTTGCTTCCTTAATTACGTGCCATTGATCGTATTACGCGACAAAAGGAAAGTGACGAGCAATCAGGTCGTCCGGTAGTAATTAGGAAGAAATGTGTGGATTCCTGACTTTTCCATGACTGACATGATGTGCTGACACCACAGGGGCTGGACGGCATGATCCCCCCCCCACCCACCCCCGTTTTCAGACCGAACCTCAGCATTTACTCCATTCCAGCATTTTCCGTGACGTGGTGCATCTAGTCAGAATATAGCGACGAGCGACACAAAGAAAGAATGAGGGGTTTCGCTCGGCTTTTTTGGCCTGTGAATGGTTTGTTTGTTTGCTTTTTCCGCATCTGTATTCCTTCTCCTTTTCGGTGACCTACTTCGTCACCTGAAACACGGCAGCGGCACTTGCAGGCGAGCCCGGTTTGAGAAAACCGTGGGATCCACTCCGCACCAGAAAGGATACAGAAGTCTGTCAGATTACGGCAGATATCCCCCCCTGTGGAAAAGCGCTAGTTCAGCGTTGTGCCAAATTGCATATTTTCAGGGGATGTGAATCTTCTCCTGGCCAATGCGTCGGCATGTTCCGTACAGGCACGGAGACTCTGAGCGACTCAGTCATGGTAACTCTGCTAGTACTAGCAGAGCCTGCCTGTCATTGGAAGTTGTTGGCAGATGACCTCTTTGGCTGCTGAAAAGGCTCAGTAACTGGAAATTCAAACTGGTATAGTATCTCTTATACTGGCTTTTCTCAATGAGGGGATCTCTTATGTTGTGGGGCCCTTTTCAGGGGGGGTTACAGAATGTTATTTTCACAGAACCTTCAACCCCCCCCCATCCCAATTGCCAATTTTTTTTCTTTTGTCTTCTGCCCCCCACCCCTCCCCGGTCAACATCTTTTTTGGGTCACGACTTAATGACCAGGGAAGAATATGGGCCCTGTACCTCAACAAAGAAAACACTCTACTAACAATGCAAAAGTCATGGGTTCAAAACCCAGGGAGTATGTAAGCTGTAATCCGTCCCTGGACCCAGTCTCACTCTAGTTAATAGCCCCTCTAATTGCTGCTACTCCACTATCACAGCCTCCGCAGTGCCTGTGTGACTCAGCAGGTTAGGGCTCCGTGCCTGAGATCGGAACCCTGGGGTCAGCGATAGCCCAAAAGTGAAATATCTCTGATCAAGGCCCCTTAAACCCAACTGCACCAGGAACTAGCTGATCCTACCTTCTCAAGTGCATGTTGCTTTGGATAAAAGCTAAATTGATAAATCTAGTCTAAGTCGCCTCGGATAAACGAGTAAAGGTAAGCTGACTGAGAACAACTGTCTAGCAATAAAAAAGATACAGGCGTTAGGATATGAATAGAATGCTGTAATCTTCAACGAATTGTTAGTTTTTGACGCGAGCATGTGACGGTTCATGATCTTTATTTGACCTATGCTAGGGTAAAGTTCCTTTACCACAGTTTCTTTACCACAACTTTTCTGCGATCCGCGGTGATCTCACACCTTGCGGTTGTGGGTTCAAGTCCAGATTGCCAAAATGCACAGGCTTACCCAGGCTGCATCCCAGGGGCCTCCGCTAAAACGAACCTTCCCAACACCCCTGCGGCTGTCGGAGGCTTCTTGGTTCATGTGCCTCTGCCTCAGTCACATGTGAGCGCTGTGCCCTGTCTTCGTGGGATGCCTCCCAGTGTCCCATTTTTCTCCCAGAGTCCAAAGACTGTCCTCATTGCTTGCCCTTGTTGTGCAAATGTGAGCCCTGCAAAGTACCGGCGTCCTGTCTGGAGTGTGCGAGCCCAGTGCCCTCCGCTCCCCCTGCCAGGCTCCAGGCTCACCTCGACACCGCATGAGCGCTTTGGGAAACAGACGGACGTTTCGGCTGTCGAGCTTAAAGTGATAGGACCCCCTAAACCTTGGCACCCCTGCTCCAATTCATCTTTAGAAACACTTTTCAGGCAGCCCAGTGACACTAACATGTTGCAGTCCTCAGCACGCCTGAGGAATCAAGCTCTGCTCAGCTCAATTTTCCATTCCTCACTGAGCAACAGAAGTAATAAAATTACTCCCCGATTTTTTTTTTTTTTTGTTCACAAAGCATTGTAACATTGCCGGTTTCATTTGGAAAACAGCAGCTCTGTGGTAGAATTGTTAACAAGCACACGAATGGGACTTTGGGGAAAATATCTTTGAAAGGGATGTACGTCTGTAGACACCCAGAATCATCCTTAGGTACATTCAGTCAAAGTACGGCCATAAAGAATTTGAACAATCCTCCACAAAGCCTTACAAATAGCCAACATTCAACCATCCTATTACATAATGCATAAAACTACTGGTCAGATTTAAATAAACAAATGGTTTTAAAGAATCCCTTTAATCTGACGTGTAAAAAAAAAAAGATATAACGGATAATCTCCCAGTTTATCCCCGTTTAATAATCTGTCCCCAGTGTCCGCTGTAGTGAAATCTGCAAACGCTTCTAATCACTAACATCGGTCGCACTCTGATTAAGGACAGCTGTAATTGCTGTAAATCCACCATCGCACCCTACTGCATTTTAATCGGGCGGGGGAGCGCGCTCGCCCGTGCGCGTCGCCGCCAACTACGCCGCGCTCGTGTACGCGTCTGCCAGCGCCGATTTCATTACTCCGTGAAACAACGCGTTTATGATGCATACGAGCGTGCACAGTGGATCTCAGTCACACTAACACCATTTTATTAAGCAGTTTAAGCCAAGCAACGGAATCCTACTGACTCAGATTTTCTTTTTCTTTAAACCCCTCAGGATATTACCGGGGCACGGCAGCCGCTCCATAAAGGATGATATTCTCGCCGCCCCCCCGCCCCCTCATCGCCTTAGACAGTCACACATCAGGCTCTAATTAGACACGAGTGTCGTGCCCTGGTGAATTTGCTCCTGCCTTTTATATCTCCCATTACCTAACCAGCTGCAGAACGACTCTGTCTCCAAATTAAGTGAGACGGCTGAGAAGTGTCTTAATCAAGGGGAGCGCAGCGCCGACGGAGCGCTTCTCTGATTCATTAGCCTGCATCTAGCTCCTAACTAAAAGCTTAAAACGGGGTGAAACTCAAACCACTGGATTTCAAGCTCATTATGAAAAAAAGTTCAGATTGATTAAAATCGCTTAAATACTACAGTTTCACTCGCAACTTTAAGATGGACACTCGCAGACACGCAAACACACACTCACGGCTATGAATTACACAAATACGGCCAGCTACTGTATACTTTCCTAAACGATTTACATGAGGGACGCAAAAGCACAATCTCCCATTTTCTCTAGCGCTCTCTCTTTCTTTCTCACCCACAGAGAAATCGATTTCAGATTGTATTCAATCGAGTACAACGGCACAGGAAAACTGCATGTATTCACATCAGTTTAACCGCCGGTCCTGCGAGAAATATTTGTGTACTGTGAGAATAAGCTTGCGTTAATAAAAAAGCTTACGTGAATAATACGCTTACGTTAATAAAAAGCTTATGTTAAAGAATTACTGATATTCCACATTGAACCCCAAACTGGATAAACGCTCGAAACATAGGAGCATTATTATCATATTTGCTTTTATTACAATAGTGGCTGATATTGTTATTTTTAAATAGCAGATATATAAGACTGCTGATAGTAGGTCCTTCAGTCACAAGGCTCTTAGCCAATGTAATGGGCTTCCTCCATATGTGAGGGATGCTCCTCCATCCAGACTGAAGACATTAGCCTAGCCTAGCATAAACAAGGCAGCTGGTGGAACTGTCCTGTCATCCGCGTATCTCCACCCATGCTGACCTGCTGGGTCATTCTCCTCTCCACATGTCCAGATGCCCTATACCTGGGGCATACACCAGCTGAGCTCATGTCGTGGCAGGCCGCAGTAGAAGACTGAAGACTGGCCTGCAGATGGCCGAAGAGAGGGCTGATCTACAGATGGCGTGATGGCCCAGAGACGGCATGACGCGCGTGGGAGACATGCAACTTTCACACCTGTTCATTGTTAGCGTTGCCTGGGGGGCCTTGGGCACTTAGACGACCTCAGTTCCACCGGAGCAGTGTTTCTCAAACCGGTCCTTGGGGACCCCCCCCCCCCCAGACAGACCACATTTTTGCATCCTCCCAGCCAGTCGAGAACACAAGGTGTGCTGGGAGCTGGGAGGGAGCAAAAATGTGGACTGGCTGGCGTCCCTGAGGACCGAGTCGAGAAACACTGACCTTGAGGTTCATTCTTCTATGTCAAAATATGGAGGTTTGTTTCCTTTCCTGTTTCAAATGATCGCCTTTGATTCTTACATATCAAATGGACTCTTGTTTCTTCTACAATCTTATCCTTTGGCTTTTGTTTTTGCACAATATTGTCACCCTAAAATGTTGTATGTCAGTAGGTGACTCTCATGTCAGTAGGTGACTCTCATGTCAGTAGGTGACTCTCTTGTTTGATTCATTGATATGGGCTTTGGAGCAACCATGTTGGGAAAGACATTATATGCATGAAACATAAATCTGTGACTGATGATTTCGTAACATGGAAAGGACTGTTAAGACAGATCTTCACATTACGGCTTACCTTCCTTGGACTTTGATGTCAGATATTGCATAAAAGTATCTGGACAAGTTGTTCTCATCCACCATAGTGGTTCCAGTGGCTGGCCTGAGTAGTTTTATTCTGAGGTCTGTGATGGTAAAGAAGTCCCTCAGGTTCTTTGTGGTGTCCAGCTGGCCGTAGAGAGAGGCCATGTTGTGTAGTCGTGGCCCAGCGAACAGGGCAAAGCGGTCCTTGATCTCGAAGCGCACCGTCTTGTCGTACTTCCACACGTAGCCCCTAGAGTAGTCCTCTGTGCAGATGATGTTGAGCATCGTCTGCTGGGTGAGCTCGTGCACCGTTTTGGGCTCCATGGTGAATGCGTCCAGGCAGTCCGTGGCGTAGAACTGGTATGGTTGCCACGTCCTCCCATAGTCCAGAGACTTCTCCAGTACCATCTGCTCGGGGCGACCCGACTCAAAGGTGATGACGATGTCATCCGTCAGCTCGATGGTCTTGTTCCACGACAGGGTGATGTTCGCTTGCAGTGGTTTTGGGTATTTCTTCCAAGACGTCGACTGCCAGAAGGTCGTGGGGTTTCGACCCTCGAAGTCGAACATCAGGCCGGGCGGGTGGGCCAGCTCTGTGGTGCTGGCGTCGCATTCGTTATTGCACATGTAAGGGTTCTCCTGCAAAGCAAAAAAAAAAGAGGAGGCGCACTTAATGAGTAACCGGCAATTAAACTCAAGAGCTATACATTTAATTTAGCTTGGATACAGAGAACAGATTCCATGTATGGGATTGTTTTGAGATAGAGGAACGGAAACTGGAAATGTCATTGTCATTGCCGGCTGGCACTGTCGGCCATCTTGGTGACAGCAAAGGAATCCCGATGAGATGGGGGAGTGTTATAAAATGTCGCAGTCAACATGCATTTTTTATAGACACGTTCCTGTGGAGGACTGTTTAGGTAGCGTAGAGCTAGACCTCGGGAAGAACTACGGCCTGTCTGTCAGTCTGTTAATCTCTACCTGGAAATAAATGGAAAAAAAAAAACATGGAACTAGGGACCTTCCTTCACATTAACGGGGGGAGATAAAGCAATCTAACTGCTGACTACGGGCCTTGATGGACAAGAAGGACCGTCAAGGTGGGTGTTGCTCCGGAAGCCGGCAGATGCCGTCCGGATCTCTCGTCTTACCTTCTCGCCCGCCGCATCTCTGCGCCCAACTCTGCGAACGCAAACGCGCCTGCATGCTTTCGTCAACATTACTCCGGCAAAAATAACCCGACGCAGCCTCAGCTCTGAGTCACGGCGTGAATCCTGGGAGGCGACAGACTTGGGAAAGATTCAGCTTCTTTCTTTTCCTCGTGGGGGGCGGGGAGGCTACAGCTGTATTGTCCTCTGTGCTCCATTTAATTCCCTGCCTGTAAACTCCCCCCCCCAAGACACATGTACAGCTTGCCGCCAACCGTTAAAGCCCATCGTATAACGGTCTCCCGAGGTCTATCGCGGTGCCTCCTGTCTTATTAGCATCAGGACACACCCTATTTAATGTTTTTTTCCCACAAGGCACTGGGGCCGTTTCATTAGGACGGGGAGGTCCAGCGGGCCGATTAGGTAGGAGGTCAGCGTCTCCTCGAGGCCCTCGAAACGGGGGGTAGGAGAAGGCGGGGGGGGGAGTTCTCTCTCGTAATGGCGAGGTGAAAATGAAACCCAGCAATGTTAGCCCTTTAGCCTCCTGATGTCTGTTGAGGCACATTACTCTTCCTGCTTCCCAATCCCCTGCCGTCTATTCAGACTCGTGTGTGTGTGTGTGTGTGTGTGTGTGTGTGTTTTTCCGGGGGAACAGAAGGGCTCGTCTGCAAGAGTAAATTTTCACTTAAGTCCGGCTTTCGCTCGATGTCACTGCTAGATGCCAGAGGGTCCGCGGTACTCCGACAGACAAAATGAGACGGGGGGAGGGGTGGGAGGGGGGGTGAATTTGTGGCGGCTGCACTTAATGAAAAGAAAAACACCTCCGTCTCGCTCGCTCTCAGAGGGGAAGAGAAAAGCCAAAGTGGGTTCTAGGCTCCATTTTACCTGTCAGGACTGAACAAAAGGAAGTAGGGGAAGTCATTACCCAACCGATGACCCTCCCTCTGGAGAGATAATTGCAGGATAATTTTACAAAGTCGGGTCTGGCTCAGCTTTCTGGAGTCAAAAACGGGGGAGAAAAGTCTCAATAGACGTTTAACAGATTGGTTATACAGGGTCACCTGACCAGGCAAAGTTTTTAATCAGTCAAAGACGGCCTTCCTTATCGATTCGTCCGGCCAGGGACAAGCTATTTCTAATGCAGAGGGGACCTTTGCGGAGACAATGCCACGCGGAGGGGCAGTGTCTTTCATTATCGTCTCCTGTACGGCTTATTTAACAGAAATGCGGCCTTATGAAGATCAATACCGTCTGCAGACCCCCGCTGGGAAAGACTCTGGCCTCTGAAAGGCGGAAACAAAGGCCGAATTTCTGCTTTTTCGATGCGGTTTTTCGACTCCGCTCGTTAACCTGCCGGGGGGACGGACCGTCTAGTATCGTCTCAGTTCTGGCCCGTCTGGGGTTGTGGGACTTTGCTCGATTAATCTGACGGACATAGGCGAGGGGAACGGACACACCCAGAAGCTTAAACACGCCACCCGAGGCGATCTATAATGAAGTCGTCTCCTTCAACAAAGGTTAATCCAATATTGTGTGTCTTTGGTTAAAGACAAAGAAACCAGAATATTCCCTATAAAATACTGCAAATCTTTGCAGGTGGCTCTTTCCTAGCCTGACAAAGAAGGTCATATAGCCTCACATTACTTATCCCACATCCGACGGTATGTGTCCCTAACGGGTACCTGAACTGCGATGCCGTTTAACACCACTTAAACAACACATCTGCATACGTGACCGTGAGGTTTAGGGCCCCCTGTAGACCACAAATGGTAACTACAACAAATATTAAATAAAAAGTCAATTGAATAAACACACTTCTGAAGCCGCCATGACTGCTGCTAACCTTTGTCCGCGCTGCCTGTGTTTCTGCTGATAATGATGCTTTTTAATGGGGCTCTTTGTAGTTGGTTACAATATGAACTTGAAAATGCACAAAATTACCAACACCTCCATAGCGCAAGTAAAAAAATATGAGCGACAGTTATACAGCCCTGATCCAGACGGCGTGGGGGTTGAGTGGGTAACGCTGCAGCCTCACACCCCCAGGACTGGCCAACTGAATCCATATGTGGAGCTTGCATGTTCTCTCTGTGTCAATTGGGCTTCCTCCAGGTATTTTGCTTTCCAGTCCAAAGACATGCGGTTAGGCTAATTGGTGTCTTTAAATTGCCAATAACGAGTGTGAGTGTCCTGCGATGGACTGGCATCCCATCCAGGGTGTCCCCTCTGTTGGCTAGGATGTGTGGTTGGAAGAGAAAGGGATGGATAGCTGGTCCAAACAGACCATAAGGTCAGTGTGACACTCCTCACGCCCAGCGAAAATCTAAAAATGATTATGTGATTGCCAAGGGAGGATGCGACGGGGGGGGGATTCGGGGGGCAAAGATATATTTCCTGCAAAAATTTGGGCCGACATATGGGAGGGGCAGGTCAATCACCTGCTTTCACATCAGCTATCTTTCTACCTTGTGATCTAAATTTCATGTTGCCGCCACTAAACTGCACAATTTGGCTTTATTTTCCAATAAAATCAGTTTAAATTTGTCTTGTACAGTAACACTTTAGAGTTTGGGTGTATTTTTCTTTACTTTTATCATGCAAGTACCGAGGTCGGAACAGATGTAGTCTATTCAGTATAGATCTCGCTGGAGAAAAATGTTACGATTTGTCTATAAATCACGTTGTGGGCTATCAGCGAAGGAATCACTCCTGAGAGTGACACAGTTTAGCTATTTGATTAATGCGCTTTATTTAACGTCTTATTTTTCAGGGTGCGACGGAAGGCTTGTGTAGTTTTTCCATTTGTCCGCTCGCCAACATCCACCGACGTTTGTCGCCATTTTTCTGGGTGAGTCTTTATCCCCGCCGATGCTGGAATGCGATAAGTCGTCGCCTGTTTGGATGGCAGGTGCTCACGGGGGGGTGCAGGGAACGCGGTGAAAAGCACAGTCTCCACCATTAGGTCAGGGTTAATCCCATAATTCTTGCTCCAGCAAGGCCCCCGTCTACCAGAAACATCTCCCAAGTGGAAGCCTTGGAGAAGGACTCGGGCTGTCGCCAGTTTCAATCACTGGTCTTTGCTCATTCAACACCGCCACCAGAGGATTTACCTCCCCTGCTCCCTACCCCCCCATGTCAGATAATGCCCTTTGACCCCCACTGCCCCGCACCCCCCCTCCCCCAGCTGTCAGTCGAGCCATAGGGATTTGAGCTCCCAGCGGCAAAGATGCCCAAGCAAGTCCAGCTAAGGGCCACAGCCGATTTCTTCGGAAATTGGCGAGGGGGCACGGAGCGGGATTCCAGGGACGATGCTTCTGCCTGCAACCCCCCCCCCCCTCCACCTGCCCACCACCCCGACCTTAGTTACCGTGGCAATATTGAACCATATCGCCGGCTTGATGTGCCTGAAATAGAGATGGCTTAAAGGTGAGCCGGAGAAATGCAGCAGAGCGCAGGCAGCTCAGCAGAAATTCAATAGTCCTTTAATGACACTTATGTATGAAAGTGTTTTACTGCAGTGCCCGTCGCCACGCTGACCTCAAGAGTTACGACGGGGGGGGCATGTGAGACCCCCGCCACCATCGCCATGGAGAGGGCCGGGTGATTTGTTGGACAGTCGGAGCCTTTGGAACCGGCCAGGGATACGGGGATCCTCAGTCACGTAAACATAAAACTTATTAACGATATTATGCGGCTCTTAAAAGGCATACGAGAGCCCTGCTGGGATGGCTGGAGGTGCGGCTAACGGCAAGGCCACGGCACGATTCCAGTTACAACACATTAGACACAACATAATAGGACCACTGGCACGCACATTATACTAAAATGGCTGTAGGGTTACGCCGGACACTAAATACACGCTGTCCTTTCCTGTACTCTGTCCCTTCTTGATTACAGGAGCAGGACGCTTCTTAGTGCATGTCCCTGGATCAGAGGGATGAAATTCCTCCGTTTCATATAGAATTATATAAAACCCCAAACAATCAATCCAGTAAAAAAATAAGTGCACGTTTGTCAGCATTATAAGATCTGCTAATTATTTTTTATAACCTAGTGGGATAAAACAGCCCCTTTCTGTCAGGTGTTTCTTATATTACACCAGAACACCTACAAAACATCATCTTACAAATGTATGGATCAGAAGCCTTAACATACTCATCAACGAAGATAACACCAACCCGGCCCCCCCGCTGAGGGTAAGTTTGGATAAACAGAAATGGGGGGAAGGTGCCTGTCTCTATGTCACCTTGATGATCCAGAGCATTTAATGATAACTAGAAGTAGGCACTTGATATTTGAGGTCATCCTTTCAGACTCATTATTTTCTGTGAAACTCAAAAACAACAACGGTGGGGGGGGGGGGGGGGGGGGGCTTCAGTTTGTGTTAGTTATTCTGCAAGCATGATAAAAAAAAAAACTGTAATTATACAGGTTATTGCCCTACCTGTTATTGTATCCTTCTAGTTGGATTCCCTGCCATTTCCTCATCTATTACCTGTCCTCTGCTTTAATAAAATGACTGCATAAACATTGAATGATCATATATAAATCACCGCTTTTCCATGCATAGCTTGTTTATTTTCTGTCTGGGATCCTATTTAGTTTTCTCGTCATAACGAAGTAACCTGGAGTGTCTGTCACCATACAGACACTTTTGTCATTGCCTCGATGTTTACAGATGACAATCGTCCACGGACAGTCCGCAGCTGACTGAATGACAACACGCATGGCATGCTGGGGGGGGAGGGGGGGAAGAGAGAACGCACGACAAAGGTGGCGATCCAGCACACAGAAAGGCAGCGGAGTACTGCAGCCAAACGGTTATCGCATTGCATGCACGGCCATCCGCGATGGGTCCGGGAATGCGACGGGGGAAATCTGTCCCCCGGGTGACGGTACTGTGAAGTCAAAATGCGCTCAAAATGCGCTTTAAGAAGAGGCATAAAAAGCTGGGTTATCGCCTTTTTCCAGGATACCCCCGGATATCCACGTCGCCGTGGATTTCACATTACGCCGGGGCCGGCGACGGGTGTCTCTTTCTGCCCTGACGCAGATTTGTCAGAGCTGTGGAGGCTGGGTGGGCTGGTGTGAGGGTTTTGCAGAGGTGAGTGAAATTCAGATGATAACTTTTTCGGTAATTTGATACGGGCAAAGCATCTAGACGCCCTCTCCCTCACCTGGACGGAATATAATAATAGAGGTCCTGACTGTCTGCCAAACAGACGGACCTCAGTCACCTTGAATGGAGCTGAAACTCAACCCAGTGTGGGTGGGTCACTAGGTCAGGGAGGCTACTAGTTATGAGGAGGTAATGCTTATCTATCACCTCCCATATCAGGAATAAGGGATGCCAGTCCATCACGAAGCACACACTCACACCGGTAGCATTAGCAGGATGCCTTACCATGAGGATTTGGGTATCCTGGGTGGGCAATGGTATTTAATTGGAAGATGGAGGGTCGGGGGGGTCCTCTGATGGGCAGTCAACCCATGCTGTGAAAGTGCAACAAGCTGCATAGACATAGGATGGGTGGTGGTGGTGGTGATGGGGCGGGTGGGTGGGTGCGTGTCCTCCAACCTTATGCACAGTGAGAGCTACGTCTACAAAGGAGAATCCTGGGATGCCAAGTAAAATACAAGCAAGTGATGGAAGTTTTTTTGGGTGGAGGGTGGTATCATATTTTCTCTCTTATTGGGGGTCCCTGAGCTCATATGTGGATCCTATGCCGATTCTATTAAATTACCAATGATTGGTTAAATTTATTCTATCTTTATTGGGAGGGCAGATGATGCTTTGGCACTGCCCACACCCTGTCCACCCATAGCCACGCCTCCTAGCCACATATGGCCACGCCGCTAGACACTTATAGCCACGCCCCCTAGCCACATACGGCCACGCCGCTAAACACTTATAGCCGCGCCCCTGGTCACACACAATCACACCTGTCTAACAGCATGTTTTTCACTATGGGAGGAAGTACGGGGAAAACACAATGCTATGGGTGGGAACTGAACCCAGAACACAGTGTCACATTACCATCACCATGCAAAACACTAAGAAGCTCTGCCATATTTCATGCTGTACAGTGCTGTTCCCCCCACCAACATTAACATTTCAGGTGAATGAGCTGAACGAGCAGGTCCGCATTTCAGCAAATTCAAATTACATTTCTATCAAACAGTTCACGCACTATGTCGGCAGAATGCAAATTCTGCATTTAATGTTTCCGTTAAACCAGATTTTCTTTTTACTTGAATTAAATTGTCCTAGGGTTGTTAAGGAATAAACTTTTATCCTGCAAAAGAGAATGCTAAATTTACGAGTAATATTAGTAATACGTTTTTGCTGAAAGGCTGTATTGACCGTAATACAAATTGAATGACACACCTGGGAATCTGGCCAGCGACCTGATCTACATCTGAACATTAATTAAGGGGGGAAGGAAAGAGAAAACTTTTTAAATTAACAATTAACTGACTCCATTATTTATCATACGCATGTCTGTCCAGTTGGGGCAGATTTAGCACCGTTTAATTATCTCGGGGGGGCTCTGACTGACAGACGCGCCATCGGAAATCAATCAAGGCCTCCGCAATTTGAGTTTTAGTTTATTGTTGTTTGTTGGCGCACCGAGGCGTCTTGAGCTGCAAATTCCAAGATGTTTTAATTAATCCAACTTCCAAAAGTAACAGCAATAAATCAGTTAAAATATGCCCAAACAAACAGATAAATAAGATTCGAGCGAAGCAACAGGAAAATAATCACTAATTTTAGAGTCGTAGTCAACCATTGCAAGTGAAAATTGAAACGTCCCCCTTCTCCGAAAATGCGAAGTGTACCCCGGCCAGCGTACCACTGCATCCCTGACAGGGGTCCACCGCGCCGGTTCCGCGGGGGATTGAAGCCGGAGTCTGGCATGTAAGTGACAGGCAGATCAGGGCGAAGAAAGCCGCCCCCGTCCCACCCCCACTCTGGGAGACTCTCCGAGCGAGGGCACAGACTCGCCTTACGCGCTTATCTCGGAGAAAAAGAAGAATGAAAAATAATAATAAAAAAGCAAACCTTCAATCTCCATGCGCGTCGCTCAAGGGCATTTTGACACAGGGCTGGGACTCATGGCATTGTTGCATCTCTTTTCTTCCCATGAGGCAGGAAAAAAACCTATTTCGCAGTCGAAGAAACGCTCCGTTTCTCTCTCTGTATAAATTTAATCCGAGTAGGAAAAATAGCGTACGGTAGGGCTCATAAAGATGATTTAATGGACACCGTTAAGCGGAGCAGTTCGTCGTTTATAGCCCGTAAAAAGTAAACCGGATTTATAGCCAAACATGTATGTTGCACAAAAACGGCTAATAAATTGAGGATATTTTCCCACCAGAGACCTTAAACATTGCATTTGGTAATCCTAGTGTAATCCAAGAGCACTCGCGACGTTCCCCACGAACCCATCTTAAAAATCTTAATCGGTGACAAGGAACTTTTTAATCTGCTCGACTCCACTCCACAAAAATAAAAGATAACTGAAGTGGCCCGACTTGGACGACCCGGTGAGATTTGCGTAATTAAGCGACTGTAAATCTTAAAAACTTTAAACACCAGAAAAAAAACCTTTGATTTGCCGGTAGGGCGCCCGGTTCTCCGAAGGCACTTTGGAGACAAATTAGCACAGGAGAGCCGGTCGTGTTAAATGTGAGCAAGTCTGTCACGAAGCTTTTATCCAGGTTTTTTTTTTTTAATGTCTTTATACTGTTTTTAATTGCACAATTCCCCCCTATGTGTGCCTATATATACATACGGTAACATTTTCGTCTGATTCCACGATAACTTATAGTGTAATCACAATAACACAGTATTTCAGGAGTTTGGCGAGAATCTGATCTTAAGAATGTCACCACTCGCACAATACCCTTTAAAAATCAATTAGATGAATTCCTGCCGCGGCATATGAATATCCGAGGATTACAAAAGAATGCATATAAGTTACGAAGAGTTAAACACTGAAATTCCGTATGCAGAAATTTAAGTATAAAGAAAGAACCAGTGATAGGGAATGAAGAAGTCAATCAGTCCGGTATTTAACCAAGCAGTGATGTCTAGACATGTAAATACACAGATCTATGTAGGATAAAACCAGACTCGGGACATTTTTAAATGATAATGAGTCACTCATCAAAATCCATTTAGCCCCCTACAGGCCTGCACTGAACTTGAACTTGTCTTTGTGGGCAAAGGCCACATGGGCAAAGCACCAGTCAGCCCAACATCCAATTAAGCAGAACTCCTTTTAATCCAGTGAAAAACTGGACAGGGTGGCAGGGGGGCGGAAGGGGGCCGTCCACAACCCACACACATCATTGGAGGCACTGGGATCCTGCCGTATGCTGAAAACGATGCTCGGCTGATTTAAAAAACGTTGACCGCTGATTCACCCAATAGTCACGCATAAAGGTCGGCCATCTTGTGAGCCCAGGGACGAGAGGATCTCCGAAATCGAGCAGCACGTCGCTGGAGGGTGGCCCTCGCGCTGACGGGGCGCCGAGGTCTCCGTCTGATTGCTCTGTGGCCGAAATGTTTGCGTCTGCAGACACTCTGGGGATATTAACCTTGCGGAGGGCTCTGTCTAGTCATTTTACCTGCTTGCAGTGTGACGCTTCAAGTAAACAGTCTCTGTAGCAGGGTCAGATATTTGACTGTGTTTTGCTGTAATTTTTATGCAGACAGTCTATGGTGGATAAGCAGTATGGATGGATGGAGCGATTTTAGTGAAACTGCTCATAAAAAATAGAATCATTGAAGGAAAACATTCATAAAAACAATGCGAACAACAGGCTATTACAACACAAGGACACACCAAGAGGCTGCTTAGATCCACATCTCCCTGTCATCACATGTTGCACTTCCCCGGGGAATCGATTTCCTCCCATCCTTGTCTGTTTCACCCTGTTCTGACTACCCACACTTCCGTTTCTGCTCTTTGGTTTATTGTCAAATGATTCTCCCTCCCTTTCCTTCCGCTTTTATCTTTCTTCAGTCCATTTCGTCACAATTTTTCATTAATCCAGCAGGTGGAACTTGTTCTGTTTATTTCTTTGTCCCTTTGGTTACGTATTTATTTTTTTCTGTGGTTCATCACTGACGGCTGGATAGAGATCGATGAGCCCAGACAGAGGGGACACAGAACGGTGGATTTCATGTCGTCCCCCCCACTTGACAACGGCACACCTGTCGTTCCTGCCCATCCCCCACTCCCCACGTTAACCACCACCCCCCACCCCTCCAACACCAAACCCTCCACAGTGCTCTAGATGAGCACAGCGGTCTACAATAAAAAACCTACAGACATGCAAAGGGTGGGGGGGGAGGTGCATTGGAGGGGGGTGACATTCAAACTCCCTGACAGGGTTGTGATGCAGCACCCAGACCCCAGTGGCACCCCACCCCCTTCCACACCCACCATGCCAGGAACTCACACTTGATTGCTTTGACGTATGGGAACAAGCCGCAATATTCTCTAGCCCCCGGTAGTGGGGGGGGGGGCGAATAAACAGAATGACTATGGTGACTAAGCAGTAGGCGATGTTGTGAGCTGTGAGACATGTTTATGTAATTATGCAGGCTGGGATTTCATATATGCCATTCACATAAAGAGCAGAGATGTGCAGATATGTCATAAAAACACATCAAATTTACAGTCTGTGATGCATGTTATTCATAATGTACTCCAGCAACGAAATGGATATATAGATTGTACCAGAAAAAAAAAATACATAGATCTGCATATATAAAATTCTGACGTCTGAAATCGCGTGTGTGTGTGTATGTATACACATGGGCGTTGGTGGAGCATCGATATCTTGGCATATTCAGGGGGCCCAGCACTTGACAGAGGGGGGGGGGGCCTTTGAAAGCATAAAATTAAATGCAAAATTGGGTGGGGGGTGACATTTTATCAGGGTATATACAGTACATACTCTCGTTACACCCCTGTGTGTGTGTGTGTGTGTGTGTGTGTGTGTGTATATATATATATATATATATATATATATATATATATATATATATATATATAATATATACTGAGAATAGTAAACTACTGTATGGGAACCTGCCTTGCATTCGCCTGACAGAATGTGGCTGCTTTGCAATAATACACTAAATGACTCTCTGCCCACAGCAACAGATGGGCTTCTGTTCCAGGTCAAGAAAAATTAATAAAATACACGTCATATGGAGCCAGAAGTTTTGCAGGCCTCTCCTTCCTCAGCCTTCGCACGGAGCGCGTGCAGTGATCCCACCTCGGTGAGCATTTAGGAGCCGATTCGGGGCTCTTTACCCTCCGTAGTTCCGCCCAGAAGCTGTTCCTTCTTCCGCTTTAGCGTCTGCTACGGTGCGCACTTGACACACAGCAAAAAGGGGGGGGGGGGGGTGACCTCATTGCTCCATATCGACTCTGTCTGAATGGAATGTCAATGGTGTTCTGGAGATCAATTATTCATCTTTAGCTCGGGACAGTGTAAGACCATCAGAACCATTAACGGTGTGAGGTATCATTTAGGCTACAGGCTTCGTGTGTTTGGCAGACAGAGATGTACATTCTGCACATTTATCCATGAATTAGCTGGCCAAGACTTAATAATAAAATCTGTATAGTATTACTGAAGAGAAAAGGAGCCTCTATTTCCACAATTTTTGGGGGTTGCTTTGGCCCAGCCAAGCTGACTCCGAGATCAGTGCTGCCTAAGTTGACTAAGGCTTTGGAGATGGGCTGCAAGCAGGATGGTTGTTTGTGGACGGGGAGTGCTGACGCTCGCTACTTCCCAGCAGACTCTGCGGCTCCCAGACAGAAGCCGGCCTTGGCAGAGTCATGGGCCGGGATTGCCAAGCTGGTGGCGCTTGGTTTATTTATTTATTTTTTCGATGGAAACGTGAATGCGGGCAGCGGAGCCGCTTGTAATTAGAGGAGCGGTCTAACGATGCCATGTTTAATGGGTATGCCGCTGTTTAACACGTAATCAGACGGCTGAAATCGGAATACTTGACTTCAATTTGCTTGTACCTTCTGAGGCTATGAGAAACTGGCTTCCACAGGAAAACAACTGTGATTATCTTATAATCTTGTTTTTATATTAAATTTAACGGCCCTTTGTAGCACTGCCACACACGACGTCATTCATATAGTGGATTCTCAGTATAATTATCGGCTTAGGCTAAGAGTCATCAGTTTTCGAAAAAAAAAAAAAACCTGAAACAAATCCGTGCAATCATCCTCCTAAAAGAGAAAGTGTTAAAACGTTAAGCCTGCAATTGTGCCGAGTTAAAGGCACAATATAAACTAACTACGGTGTTATTTAGTTGACGGCATAATAATACATAACAAAGCAGTTTGCTGAGAGCAAGCAAAAAGCCTTCTTTTAAATCTAAATCCAATTACCATTAGGGACTGATAGGGGATATAAAAGTACTCGCTGAATGTTTTATGTACAGCTTAATTAGTTTCATTATGTGCGACTGGAAACATCACCCACGGTAAATCGTAGCTCGTAATCTTTTCCCCGGTTACGCAAATGAATGCGAAGAATGCCCAAGACCCACGCGTTATTTAGGCTAGGCAGAGGGCAAAGAGAACCTTAATAACGGACCAAATGTAACGAGAAATACTGTCTCTTAATTAGCACGAGTACGTTGTTTATTGTAAGTCCAGGCAGGTGATATATGTGCAACCCGAGCGCTGTTTAAAACAGGGAGCAAATGTGCAAAAAACAATGATCAAAATTGGGGGGGGGGGAGTCCGTCCGTCCGTCCATCCATCCATCCATCTACCACAAAACCGATTAACGGGTACAGGGTCATGGTGGACCCTGGAGCCTGTGCCAGAAAACACAGGACACGAGACAGGGGAACACCCTTGAAGGGATTCCAGTTTAATCAGCATTACAAATCAGAAATATATTTTTAAACTTGGCCAGACAGCAGCATATTTTTTGGCAGGCTTATATTTTTATGTAGGCTAGCTGATGGACGTCTTGGACAGTCAATACAAGGAAAGTTCACGACAAACTCACACGTAAATAACAGGAAGCTCTGAGGTAGTAAGGAAATGCTTTTCATTTCGTGGTGACCGAGATTATCACGCTGCACCACCGCAGAGCTGGTAAAATGCATACTAAAAAACACATTAGCGAATCTAATCCGAAGCAGTCCCACTGAGATCTGGCCTAGGGACAGCTGGATCGCCAGCGCCGGGCTACCGAAGCACTGCAAAATAAGGCAACAGGCCATCTGATCGTCGGCAACGCCGCGCCGATCCTGCGCTTGTTTATCCTCCTAGAAAGTAGGAAAACTGCGAAGATCTAACCAGATCTACTCATCTGTCCAGATATTACTGTATTTAAAGTCTGGTTTACATTAGGGACACGTTCCCCGAACAGCCAGAGACACCCGGGGGTATTCGGTAGGACAACGCGCACCCGACGCGCAGTCAGACTGCATCTGCGATAACTGTGCGGACGTGCGTGCGTCGTTTCCTACCCCCTCCAACCCGCATAGAAAGCCAAGCACGCTGTGCTGAGTGTATCGGGTGGGGTGCGGGGGGATCTACGTAAACTGATAATACACATAATAAAAAGTGTTGCTCAGGTATTTAGGAATTCTCAGATACGTGCAATAAAACATTTGCTATTCCGCGTTGTATAAATGCCCGTTTGGGACAATTCTAAGGGTGCTAAATAAACGCACAATAAAACGCTATGAATATTTTATAAGCAAACACGCATCCAGACAGATTGGGGATTAAACGGGAAGTTATAACCGTTCTGTTTTTTTTTTTTTCCTCGAGACTGTCACGTTTAGTTATGAACTACAAGGATGCATTTTTCTTTCTTTTTTTTGTTTCCCGATGCTCGACTCCCTCAAACAGTGGCAGTCCCTGTCCTCGTTATAAAGCTTCTGTGTTGATACTCGAGGGGAATCTGAAAGGACAACTTGCAGCTGCGTCGCGGGCACGGGGGATAAAATGCATCTAGGTGTTTTTGGCTCTCGGTGTCCCGTTCCTTCACTAAAGACGAGGCTTTAATCACGCAGGTCACGCCTGACCTCCTCCTGCACCCCCCCCCCTCCCCCTCGCCCAGGTGCATGATGGGTAGACCTGAGACCCCCGAACTCGCCAGATGCACTGTCACTGAGATACTTAGCTGCTCCGGTCTCGTTGGCGTCTGTCAGTGGCCCCTGTCTGCTCAGAAACAGGCTGCAGAGAGAGGCTGTGACCCGTACTGGTGCCCTGTCACCTCTCGGTGCCCCCTTTGACGGAACGGGGAGTCCAGGCTCTCCGGGATGTCGAGGATGTGCTTTTGGTAACGTACCAGCAATATAGCGAACCAGAAAATGCATGCCTAGGGTTTCAGCAATGCATAAAGTTTGCTGTACAAAATACATTTCATATATCTATCTTTATACGTACATATACCCAGGAGCTACTCATAAGGATACCAAATACGCCAAATCTCACCTTATCTTACAGCGAAATTTGCTGTCACGCTCTGTCCACGCTCTAAAACCACTATCCACATGTATATATTACAACAGATACGACATCATGACAGATGTAACTATCCACAGCACAATTTATTGGCTAGTAGACGTTAGCTGTTATGCTGGGGCTTCTGGGAATTCTAATGGCGATTAACAGAGTCGCTCTGCAGCTGCCACTCAGACCCACAACTTGTTTATTTAAAGGATTCAGAATTAAAGATTCAGCATCTGCCTACCGTTAAATTACGACGCAGCAGGTCACTGTCTAGGGGCGGGGCCTACGTTAGCATTGCCGTGCTTGCTGCCATGATGATGTGAGATGATGCTGCTTCCGTAATTAAATACTGGGAGGGGAGTAAGAGTGCTGGAGATGCAATGCTGCAACCTTCACGTAAGGCTCTGTCAGAAGACACCCTTAATCTCCAAGATCGGCTATTACTACATGATACCCTATCATCATAGAAAGTTTGATGTAGAAGAAGCGACAAGCATGACAAGGACTGTCCTAGAGATGTTCTCTCTGTTAAAAATCATAAAATGACACCATTGAATTCTGATGTATCCTACATGGATAGGCATCCTGAGCAGGGTGAATGGATGGATGGATGGACGAATAGATATAAATAGATTGCGTAGCAAGGCAGTTGCCATGGAATTAATACTGGGGGGGGGGGGGGGGGGACCAAGGCTGTACTTGTAATATATATTGGGAGGGAACATTGTGAGCATGTGTCCCCCCAATATGCATTATAACTATGGCAGATAGATTGATTGTTTGATTGATTCCGATTGGCTTAAATTAAAATCAATGTGCACCAGTCGGCTTCCTACAAAATGTTTGCCAGCACTAAATCCCAGCAGCACCAACAAGTGTCCCGGATCTGGGGGTGCCCCTCCCTCAGTCAGACCCATGCACTCATCCTGCCTCCAGTTCGGTTGAAACCACTGAAGATCATCACACTGCATCGTATCACTGAATCACCGCTTATTTCATTATGGATTCATGCCCCAACTTGCAGGCTCTTTATTATGCTTTTTGTCCAGAAGCAGCAGTTAGAACCTTGCTAGCAGGATTGTATTTAACAATTTGATACCTAGACTATGTAATGTAAAATGAGAAGACACATGGGCTAGGTGAAATAAAAAAAAAAGAGAGGATGAAAGGAGAAAATTGTAGGCACAGTACGGACTACACAAAACAGGACGCTGCTGCACTCAGAAACGACAATAAGCACGATTTTATTCCGGGCATGTTTGCGGGATTACGAGCTTCCCTGCATGAAATCCGCTCCCCTTTTATGAATATAATATACGTTATTCATATCGCTCTCTAGGCAGTCGCTTGGAAACGTTTGGTCCCCATCTTTTATTCCGAAAAGCACGTCCCTGGCCTTTGACCTCGTATACTACGACAGAAATAGTTTGGAAACAGCGCAATGTGCTAGGGAATATAGCCCGGTCACACGGGCCATGTTAAACCCCATATGGGCGAGGAAGGAGGGGCTGACCGGGTGGGTGTAGCGATCGATAACGCGGACCTTTTTCTTCGTATTTGAGCCCAGCCTGTCAACCCCCTTGAAGACCCGCTGTTGTGACGTTTTCCCGAAAGCGTCAAAGGCTAGAGCGACACCGGCTGGGGAAGCGCTGCTGTCTGCTGACTCCCGGCAGAAAAGAGAGGAGGAACGCGATCTAAGGTATCGGTCTTACCATCCCCGATAGGTGAAACAGGAAATCCAAGTGTGTGGGACACTGCCATTCCTGCACGCCTTGCAGACGTGATCCGAACCCAATACCTTACTGTGGCAGCATGATCCTCAAACAAAAACTAAGGAATGAATAAATAAGACATTAATCGGTAATTTATATTACAATTTGTTTCGTCACCAGTTGGGAAAAATGTAATTTTGGTTAACCTATAATACGAGATAATGGACCTGTGTATTTAAAAAGGAAAACGAAATCCCTAAAATCGTGGTCAAAGAAAACGTCAGATATAACGTCACTCATTCCTAGCAACAATACAGCACAATTCTTTAAAACTACTCAGAATTGCAAACTTCTATTAACGTTTTTTTCCCCTTCATAATTTACGACCAAGATAATTCTGCTGTAATGCTTGTCAATATTATGGCAATTTCTAGAGAGGCTTAGGCGGCGCGCTTATCTGTTTCCCGAATAAGCTCCCCTAGTACCACATGGTGCCTTTGCTCTCGGCTTTAGCTTTCATCCATTCTCCGGGAGCAGAGCAAAGTTCAAAAGAATTACAATAATCTACAGACTTATAGCTCACAGACAGCAGCATTAAGAGGCGTTTGTACTCCGGCTCCTTGGCAGTTTTGCAACGGAGTCTTCAGATTTGGAGAGCGGGTCTATTCTGTTATAATGCTGGCTCTAAAGAAATGAACTCCACTCCAAACGTCTCAAGATTAACAGCTGAGAGCTGGAAAGACTTCCCGTGTCACTAGGGCCATCTCCGTATTGCCGTCACCCGCTAACAAGGTAATTCTGTCCAGCAGGGTATCATTCATCATTCTCACGAATTACAGTATACAGATGTTTACCCGAGGAGCGATTGAAATCAGACAAGTACCAGTCAAGTGCCTCCGGATCGGTGATGACAAAATGGTAGGTAAATGATCTCAAAATAAGCACCGAAACGGGAGATGACAAGACCCTCCATCTTCTTGATTGCCGTTTCTTAAAATCTGATTTCCGTGTCATGCGGAATAACCTATGTTGATGATGAATTATAGAAATAAAATCATATTTTCGACGGTGGGCTGTTTGTGACGATTCGACGGCGTATATATAACCTCATTTTAAAATTATGTCTCTTTAAAGAAATAACTTCATTTACATCCTCAAAGCTATGGAAATGATCGAGTTAAAGCAAATAATAACCTCATCTGTCTTGACGTTAATACGCGGCGGGGCTGTTCAGTAATTTAAAAAATTCTCTATCCAAGCCAGTAAGAGTCGAACTAGAAGCTAACGGGAAATTCCCGTACAGGACTATGGTTGGCATTATTACACCAAAGCCAAGTCAAATTAAACACTCATTGAGAGTAAGTAAGAGCCAGCTGAATAATGAAAGGCGCGGACTCTGCTTTAATATAGGAAACCCTCGGTTTATTTGACCAAAATATAGTAATTTGTACAACAGTAATGGAAAGCTCAGTATTTTATAACATTTTTGTTATGGATTAATGTTTATCGTGTATTTCTTATATTGTTTTACTGACTTTTCCCACTGACTTAAATATGCCATTGAAAGATGTATGCATTTAATCAGCCAGGTTCTCTTTTTGTAATCATTACTTAGTACCTAAGATGCTAAAAATGTGTCCTTAGGGTACGAATGACTGAAAACTCGACTTTAATCTACAAAAACATTTTTATTCCTCAACCCGGCTCCAGGTGTACAGATTCTGACATCACTTCCTGCCAGGCCGGCCACAAGACCAGGATGAACCTGGCTTCCAGCGCTTTAACAAATTCCAGCATCCTCAGAGGGCATCTAAGCTTACGACTAAAAGTCTAAAAACCGGTCTCAAGGAAGGAAGTCAAGTAATCAATGGCTGAAAATCAGACGTGCCGCACCGACACCTTCAATCCCGACACGTCGGATCTTGTCGCGTTTTGGTGGATTCCGTAACCCCGCCCCTTTTCCAGACCCCACCGTCTGCTCTGTGGGCGATCTCCGCAACGGCTAACGAGCAAACCAGCCCTGCAATCACGATAGCTCTCCTTTATTAGACTAGCCAAGAAGAAACTAAAATTCTGAAAGCCCCAGTGTTGCATAGATTGCGACAGAGCTCCAGTAGGGGGTCAAAGCGTGATCGCTGCAAGGGAGGATGTACCCATTTGGGTGATGAATCCTCCCCTTACCCCCACCCTGCCCAAGAATAACCTAGCAACCATCCCACTGATTTTTCCACAGGAGCACAGTTTTTGCAAGAGGGGGCACCGATACGCTCGCTTCCCCGGTTCCTCCCAAGCCTGACTGCGGCTCCTGTAGCCCACTTATCCTGTCCCGGGAGGCACCTCCCGGCCCGTGCTGTCCTACGTTATCTCGCTCGGCTCTTCTGCTGATGCTGGCAACGGGTGTCAACGAGCTAGAATCTCCCCTTAAAGAGCACAGACTTCCTACTTTAAAATGCCTCGCCTTATAATGGAATTGTATAAACACACAGGTTTGTTTTATTTTTCTGATGGTCTAGCTTTGCTCTGCATTATTGAACTGACAGGAGCGTATATGTCTATCTATCTATCCGTCTGGCTGTAATCAAAACGTGTGATGTGAAAGTTCAAGTGTTTTGCATAACTTTAGCTAAATGATTTGTCATCAGGAAGATGGTATTTTACATCGTTTTACACAGAAGGCCCGGTCCAACCAACCCGGAACCAGCCCGCTCCGTTGCACAGAGATTGCAACACGCAGTTTCAGAGACTGTTAAGCTGTGTCAGAAATGATTATAACACTGTTACGGGGGGGACGACGACGACATGGTTCCACACCAGTGTCTCCTGAGAATCGGCAGCGTTTCTGTTCCGTACTCCGTCCCAAACAATGCTTGGCCCTTGCTGACAGCCCAAAACCAGAGGGTCTAGGAAGCGAACGCAACTGGGCTTTTCGTCCTAATGAGCAAAAATGCGACGAGAGTCACGCTAATTTGTCATCGAGTTAATTACACAGAAGGCTTAAGGGAAAAAAACAGAGCTGCCCATTAAATGGGGAATGCGAGGTAACTCCAGCGAACGCTAATTAAAATATTATTAAAATTGCAATGATATTGCGCGCACGTATCTCTGCAACAGCTTCATATGCATACAAAATCCAAAAGGCTACATCACTGCAATAAATAAATGAAATTAATGGTGAATTTTTAGTTCTGTAGTTCTAGGACATGTTCGGGGGGGGGGGGGTTGGGGGGGGGGGGGGGGGTTGTCTCGATTTTTATTGCCTGCTCCACCTTCCTAATTAACGTGCTCTAAAAAGAAAATGAACCACAAAAAATGCATATTATGCAACGAGTGTATAATCTTAACATTATTTAAGGCTAAAACTAAATGTTGTTTTTTGGCGCCGGTCTACATGCTTTCGGACCGCCTCTCTTAGCGCCACAGCTAAAAATAATGAGAAGGTTAATTCCCTGTTGCAGAAAACCTGTTCTAGTCATTTTATTCTGGGCTGTTTTTGTGTTTTCAGGACATCGCATCTACACCTTTATGGGAGCGGCAGAAGTGAGCCGCATGGTCAATGGAGGGTTATGAAAAAAACATGGCGAATTTTTAAGTTAATAAATGGAGGTGCTGTGGTTTTTGAATGGGCTTTTTGCTTTTTTTGGTAGCGTTCTCTCTATTCTATCTGGAAAAAGAGGAAGCAAAGACGGAAAACTGGGAGGAGAGAAATATGAAAGGACGGTTGCATAATCTCGGAGTATTCATCTGTGTTGACTGAAACACAAGGTATTGGAAGACACTTTGCTTTGGCGATCCCCAACGGGTATGAATACACATCTTTCTCTCAGACTCTCTATTCCACCACCCTTCTTGGTTGGGGAAGCAGACATGAATGACACAGCATCTTACAGAAGCTAAAACAGGGATTGTCTTTAAGCTCCCGAACCCGCAAACTCCCCAGTCGACTCCACACTACGCTACGTGCACAGTTTTCCAACTGTACTTTTTTAAAAGTTGCCGAGTGACCATGAACATACAGAATTATTCATATGCACGGGGCTGCGGTTGCGTTGGACTTCTCCCTTTTCAAGTCTGACTATAATGGCCAGAAATGTTATTAAATCACAACCAATCAATGAGTGTGTGGATGAATTGTACTTCTATGCATGATAATCGGGAGAGTGCCAAGGGAACAGTCCACATGATTCCTGACAAAAACCACCCAGACATCTGTTCATCTCGCCTTCATATTAACTAATAATTTTATTTGTCCTGTTATGTCCGTCTGTCCATCCACCCATCCATCCACCCATCCATCCATCCATCCATCCATCCATCCATCCATCCTTCCATCCATACATCCATCTGTCTTCCTGCCACTCATCCAGCCCTACATTACAAGGGTCCCTCGACCCCAGGCACAGTGCACGGGGCAGGACAGACCCTGGCATGGGCTGTTATGTTTAAAAAACTTAAATAATTTCTAAATAACCTTATGTGAAATTCTGAAAACATCTCATATTAAAGACAGAGTTATTGTCTTGATAAAAGTAAATTTTACCTCAGATTCATTCTTGTCATGGAAACATAAATTTTGAATAATCAAATGGCAGTGTATTATTTAGTATATTTAATTATTAATAATAAAAATTAACATAATAATCTGAATGACCGTACAGCGCACAGGCTTTGCTATGAGCACCTTATCTCCACATACCTGGAAGATTAGATCTCATTCTCATCTGAGCTGTCAATACAAACACTCAGTGTACGAATGCCATTGTTCACAGGAAGTCCAGGGAATTGTCCGTGTTTGATCTCCTGTTCTGATAGCATCGGTATTGATTCAAAGTTGCCAAGGTACTGCACGGGTCAGATGAAGCGCAGCGTCGTGTTTTTGAGATGCTCGCCAGTGGAAGTTAGACGGTACGCATGATGTGCGGGTATCTTCTGCTTTTGCATCACGGGTTTGACCTGGGTGCAGAGAACCTCCGGCCAAGAGGTGTTGGACTCTAGGAACCATATTGTCCTTTTAGGAGTTATTCCTACTGAATTTCCTGCACCATCACAGCCTTCCTGCATTTTCTCGATCTTCTGCAGTTCTTGTGATGGATGATCGAGAGGTACAATAGCTTATAACAAGAGAAGTGGGCACCTACTTCCTGCCACCATGTACCATGTGATCACAGTCTTCTTTGTTATTGGTCACCCTAGGATACCTGCCTTGAACATTCTGGTGGGAACACAGCAGATCAGCATGAGTTTGCAGTGGTTATAATGTAGAGAATGTGTGGTAAGAGGTCGTTAATTGTTGCCAGAAGTGTAAATATTGGATGGATGGTGATCTCAAGCTCCAAACCCTCATTAGTTAAAAATCACTTCCTGTCAAAGGGTCACTGGTTGTCAGTGAAGGTGTTCACTGGTATGCACACTGGTGACTGCTTTTTGGGTGTTTTTGTTGGCTTGGACTCTTCGGTTCTCCTGGACATAATCACTGTCATTTTACCGCGAGTGCCAACAGAACAACTGCCCCAATGTAGCCACTGGAACATAGGTTAAGCACTATTGCAATATTGCCACTATCTGTAAACGCAGATAGTTCTGAATAAACCGTTTTTCGCTTGTTTTAAAATGTAAACACGCTTTATCACAGCCAGACGGACTGAGGTCTGGAACTGGGAAAAAATTCGAGACCTATTTGAACAGCCGTGTTTGAACTGGATCTATGAAAAGCAATATTTTTCATTCAGTCGGTGGAACAGGTTGTTTCAGAAGGTAGGAGCTACTTCCGGAGACCAAATTCTCAGTAGCCCGATAAGCAGATTTTGTTGTTAAGTGGCTCCTTCATGAAAAACAGAACCCTTAAACCACTTGCCAACTCATGCTAGATTGCAATATTTCCGCTGAATAGCGGGCCTCGCTTGGGAAGCCTATGGCGGTGGGCTCCTTCTGCCAGAGCGTGCTTGGTCATGAGGTCCATGTGCAAGCCTCGTGCCCGTTGAACCCTCCTTAAAATACCAGGCCCCACGGTGGGCCGTAATTGCCAGTTCCTCCGACTCCGTGCCCTATAATTACTCAGGCAACTGCGGCAGATGACAAATTGGGGGGAGAATCTAATATCGCAGAGGTCGCGGCGCTGGCGTTAACGTTTCTGGGGCTCACGCCACTGGGGCCGGCGCTGGGGGGGTGGACTGCCTGCCAAAGGTTGATTGCAAACAGAGGTTGTGCATTTTTAATTTAATTCTCAAGCAAAAGCTACCAAGCGTGAATGCAGCTCATATTTATGCAACTAGACCTTTAAATTCCAGATAAGCTGACCTGATACAATATACACACAATAACAGGCCTACTGTAGTAATACATCACTAAGGCAGCGGTCACACTGCCAGTCACATCGTTCAATTCCGATTTTTTGCTCAGATCGGATTTGTCTATCTTGACGGTTCACATACATAACTACAAGTGACCTGTATCTGACTGCAATTTGAACGCATCGGTCCTCCGCAACGTCACGCATGTGCACATTGATACGTTTTTACACGGGTCAACTGCGTCACCAACAACAAAAAACGTCATATCTGTGGGACGACTCATGGCATTAAAAATGGAGGCGTTAGTAGCTCACGCATGGATGACAAACATAAGCAGGTCGAAAAGGAGAAAAAAAGGCAGGTGGCTGTTTCTGTTATCACAGTCATTGCTGGAACTGCTGCACCAAGAGATGTGTGGGTACGAGCCTCCCGGCGCAGGCTGATGATGTCAGCGCATGCGTATAAGCAAAAAGCCACATGAATTCCGATCTGAGCGTTCACATTCAGGTCGCATGGCCGCGAATCGGATACGTATCCGATTTAGTACCACATATGAAAGTGACACAAATCCGATTTGAAAAGATCAGATTTGCGTGTCCACACAGCCCTGAAAAGATCACATCTGTGTCACATTAAGGCAAAAAATCCGATTTGAGTCAGTTCAGTATGGCAGTGTGAATGTAGCCTAATAACTTTACATTATAATAAATAAATGCCACAAAAAAGGGAAGATAAAGGAATATTACGTGGCTTTTTTGTTCAAATTCATGCAGGCTATTTTATCTTGTGTGCCACTATTTGGTAAAAGTTCAAAATGCTGTTATAGGAATTATAGGAATGAAAGATAGATTCTTTCAAACAAAAAATGTGTTAGTGAGAAACTCCCCAATGGAGGCCACTCATTGGTTGCCCAAAAACCAATCACGGGAATGAGACGGAGACCCAGCACTAAATGCCATTCCTGAATCCACTAGTTGCAGTGGTCATATTCTAAACAACAAAATAACATTTCAATTTGCTTCAGAAAATGTGCTGTTCATGCACTGACAGCCCCAGCAGTAAAACAGTATGTAAATACAAATTACTGCATAATAACAAGCTCGGAACACTGACTATAAAAATGGCTTTTGCTACGGTTTACAAGAAAGCCTGCATATATTATCTCCCTGGCAGCCAATCAGAGTCTGCATTGAGCAGAACAACCTGTTGCCCATGGCGGATACGCTAAGCAGCTGCATTTGGTCCTGTTAGGGCGACTGTGGTATAACACATGACACCCATTTCGTAC
The DNA here is from genome assembly GCF_023856365.1 of Brienomyrus brachyistius. Classification (NCBI taxonomy): domain Eukaryota; kingdom Metazoa; phylum Chordata; class Actinopteri; order Osteoglossiformes; family Mormyridae; genus Brienomyrus; species Brienomyrus brachyistius. The sequence continues at coordinate 5,694,598 of NC_064553.1, forward strand.
CCAACTTGGCGGAGACGGAAATCGGTTTTCCCCCTTAATAAATGGGGGGGGGGGGGGGGGCTCTGCACTGCTGAACGGAAAAGATGGAACATGACACCCTCCAGGATTCACACAGTAGGTCTGCTTCCGGAAACGCCCGTTATTCCCTCCTCAGCCGGAGGATTTTATCAGACAGCGATGGCATTTTCAAAGTGCTTTTGAGATTAGAATAAATTACCCGTTGAGTAAAGCATATCAATCCTTAACAAACTCTATGGTATCCCTTTCAGCTCCAAAGCGCTCAGATTACTGGGAGCCCTGTCACTGATGGTAGCTTCATCTCAGTTTATAGTGTCCTGACAGCTACTAACCAGCTGAAATTTGCAACTATTTCTTTTTCAACCTCTCATCCAAAAGATTTCTTGAACATTTTAAAGCACCTTCAGTGGGAGAGAACCTTCCTCAGAACAGTCGTGGAAGAGAGAAAAACTCATCTTCACTGTTGCTTAATAACGTGAAAACGGGTGATTATTATAATAATTATTATTATTATTTAATTTACACGGTCTCAGTACAATGGTGACTTCTCGCCGTAGTGCATGCTTGACATCAAAGCTCTTTGAAAAACACCACATAACAGCGTTACATGCTTATTATGGGATGTTGCCTGCAAATTACCACAAATGTGGTACCCTAGGAGGTGGTGCTGATGGATCTCCACGTGTGCCCTTCCAGGAAAATCTATACTTAATAAGGACTCAGAATTAATCAGCACCACATTTTTACTTTTTTTTTCCCGGGGAAAAGCAGAGGCCTTTAAAGAAAAACAATATTCTATTCAGAGTGGAATATCAACACAGAAAATGAGTCCAGCGGGTGGTAAAATGTTTGTATACTTAACAAATAAAAAATCATGGGCGAGTCGTACGGTTTTACGGACAGCGGGAGTCAAACAGGCACTTGGCATGCGTCAGTAGAGGTGACTCAGTGTGTGCATGTGTGTGTGTGTGTGTGCTACCGCTGAACAGACGTGGCTCAGGGTTGGATGGAGCCCGACGGCGTGTGACCAGAAGGGGGCGCCGAAGCACCAAAACTCACCAGCGCGCAGTACGTCTCGGGCGGGTCTCCGCACGTGATGTTGGGTGGGTCGACAGTCACCTTGACGTACTTGGTCATGTCGGTGGCCTCCGGCTGGCATGCCATGTAATCCCAGCTCAGGCCGTCTTCCGTGTAGACCTGCGACTTGCACACGTCGTAGTGGCCCCACGCTGATGGGTAGTGCTGCATGGCGTGACCCACGCCCGCCCACACGGCCTGCAGGGCCAGCAGCACGGCTGCGCACATGGCAGCCGCCTTCCCGCGTTTCCTGTCCGGTGGCTCAGTGGGCGTGTCGTTGGGGGGGGGGGGGGGGGTCGCCAGTCAAGTGGACAGACACGAGCGGAGGAAGCGAATTTTATACAATCCAGCTGGTGTTGAGGGGAGATCCCTGCAGCCACGCCTGCATGCCAGCTTCCCAGTAAGGCTCCCAACAGCCCACCAGTAGGGGGCGAACTCCTACGGCAGCCGGAGGTGGGTCCTTGAGGGACTCCGAACGCGCTGTCGGTGAATAAACCGCGGCTTCAGGTTTGTTGGCGGTCGGTCATCGTTCTTCCGCCCCCGCCTGCCTTCTGCAACGAAAGGAAATGGAAGCGAAAAATAAATAAATAAGCAAACATCTTGCGCTGAGATCGTCTTCGACGGCGACGGAAAATTAGCAGGCGGCGAGATCGCGGAAGGTCTTTCGCTTGCGTGTCAGGGCGGTGTTCTGTGTACGTCTGGTCCCCATCAGGGGAAAAACTTACGCCACCCCCCACCCCCCCCCACCCCACACCCCTATTTGTTTCCTGAGCCATCAGAACGAAAGGAAAAAAGAATGACAGCTAGCTCCATCTTTTCATCACTGCAGCAGCGAACACAAGCTGAGCCATCCCACAGAATATGAATTTTTTAAATATCAAGGCTTGTTTTCTTTTCAAACATCCCAACAGACAGAGGGTCAGTCCAAATACACCATGGCAGTCTATTACATGTCAAGACAGACAAATAGCAGGTTCATGAATATTAAATAGGCAGTTTTGTCTATTCTTTTTTTCTCACCCCCTATTTAACTCCGAATTACAAATGTGACTTTGGTATATTTGCATATTAATCTCTGCACATTTGCATAACTTGTCTGTGTTTATTGAAAACAAAACACAATAATACAAAACATGTTCCTTTCTTGTATCATTAGCTGGAAGGCGAACAGACCTACAAGAAGCTTCAGATGTAAAAATGAAAGGGATGGGGGGGAACTATCAACATTTATAAAAACAGTCTAAATATATATATATATATGCACCCATCTTCCATAACCTCCAATCCGGTGCAGGGTCACCATAATCACAAAGCCTGGATGCTTGAACATAGAGGCACAGGGTGACCCTCGATGGGATGCCAGGCCTTTCTACAGCAAAATCGATGGGGCAACTTACAGACACCAATTCACCCTGCGGCATGTTTTGAGATTAAAGATGGAAACCACTGCAGGCACAGGAAGAAGGCGCACAAATCTATGCCCACAGAGCCAGGAATCGAACCCGCAGCCCTGGAGGCGTGAGGTCAGAACAGTACACACTGCGCCACTCTATTCTCCCAAACAGGCATATTTCACACTGGGTTCTGATACCGGAATCGTCCCAGAACGAGAGCGGTCATCTCCGCGACACGCCCGGCACCTTCCCGCGGTATCGCTTCCACGGCTACGTTCCAAGGGGCCTCGCACCGCTTCGCGGAGCCCTTGCGTCACCTCCCCAGCTGGCCCCCTTGCTGGGAAATTTCCGGCGCTCCACTTTTTGCCGGCGCGCGCCGTTCCGAGCGAATCCCGTGGCAGGATCTGTTTATTTTAAAGCCCCCGTTCCTTTCCGTCCCCCAAAGGCCGCGGATGTTTCTGCATGCCCTGCCGACCCCTCACTCTGCTCTGTCCTCTCTCCTTTCTGACCCACCCACCCGCTTCTAAGTGTGTCACCTGACCGGCCGTTCCGCAGGGGGACGCGTCGGGGGGAGATCGGTTCCAACAGGGGCCCACCCACCCACCCTGCTTAAGGTAAATAATGAACGCTGCGTTAGAATAATGGCCACAAAAGAGGTCAAGTGTTTTTTTTTCCTTTCTCACTTGTTACTACATACCTCCTTTTACCCACCGTGCTTATTTATAAACGCCTGAATGCTGCACGTGAAGTTAAGCCCTTATCCTGCGGCTACAACCGGAAGAAGCTCTCGGCTTCTCAGAAGACTTACGCTGCCTCCCCAGCCCAAACACGGGTATCCTATGTAATCCCAGCACACAATGCCAGCTGATCGACAGACCAGGAGTCTGTACGCCCTCCCCCCCACAACCGCAGCGCCCACCCCCTTCCCACTAACAAGCTGTAATGGAAGGAATACATATATTTCGTCGTCATTTATTTTTCTGCTGGGCTAATTTGCATAGATTCACATAATTTGACTGATCTGGAGCTAAATTCAGAAGAAGCCTGTTTTAGTTTAAGTTTAGTTTTAGTTTATTTCAATATGTGATTGGACAACAGAAGCCTACAGAAGGCCATCACAATGTAGGATAATGTATGTTTATTAGTAGGAATATTGGGGAAAATTCATGTAACTAATCTATAACAGAGATATCGCAGCTTTTAACGTTTTTTTTTTTTTTTTTAAAAAAAAGCTTAAAACCCTCATATTTTCCTTGTACATAATTATTCTAAAATGTGTTCCGTTTCTTGGACGGCCTCCATCCATCCATCCATATTCAAACCACTTCTGGTTATAAGTTTCACTGCCTTGGACAACATCGATCAGAATAATAATTATACAATCGACCCTTCCATGTTGGGGGGGTTAGGGGCCTGGGCTCCGCATAATCTGGAAAAACTGCATACATTTTTTTGGCCCCCTTAGCGAGCAAAGCAAAAAGATGCAAGAAACACGAAGCAGAAAGATCACTGCGAGATCACTGCGAGATATCATGAGAGAGGCTACCGTAAACCCGCTTGGCATTCTTCATATCGGCACTCCACATATTTTTTATGAATTTATGAGTTACTAAACTTCTCGCGTGTCGTCTGCTGGCCTTCGCATTACTCCCGAAACCTCCCATTTAACTTCTTATGCCGACCCTATAAAAAAAATCAAAACCGCGGTGGGGAAAGTCGTGATGCAGAAAGGTCAACGGTAATTTAAATATGTATCCATCCCAAAAACAGCACTCTTAAGCTTCGCCGAGCTGATGACACCGCTATTATTGTGGAAAATGGAGATTTTAAAATGAAAGTGAAAGAACTGGGTGAAAATTGGGACTAGAGCCCAATGTGAAGAAAATAAAGGTTAGGACCCGAACGCTGGCAAATAATATTAGCGTTGATGAGTGAGGTTGCAGGAGACTTTTGGTTCTTTGGAGAAATAATCAACAACAAAGGCTCGAGATGTCAGGAAGGATGCAGTGGACTGGCAGTGCTGTAGGGAAGGGTCTGGAAAGAAAGATCTTCATAAGTTCTGACCTAAACAGAAGAGCAATGTTCGGAACTCAGTATCTCCTGACTCTTACTGGCTGTGAGAGATGGACGGTGAAGAATCTTGACAGGAGTGGCACCAACGCCTGGAATTTAGTGCTGGCAAAGACTGTATACGGTACGGTGTAGAACGGTATGGACCACGAGGCCAACAAACAAGCGGATTCTTGGTTAAATCGATCAGACTGAAGCTGCCTGCTTTTTTGGTGGGGGAGATATTATGGGAGGCCCAGAACATGGAAAAGGACCGTAACGCTCTGAAAACTTCAACATAAAAGAGGAAGATGATCAGCAACAAGACAGATGGACCCAGTCATCACAGCAATAAATATTCCTTGGCAATGCCATCAAAATGAACAGAAGCCAGAAAGTTCTGGAGAAACGCTTTCTATGTGGTCACTATTACTCAACGAGGCAACAAATAATAATAGTTAAACCAGTAGATAAGATTTTAATCACAAGTTACCGAAGTTGTGTAGCACTTGGTGGCCTGTAAAGTTACTGCAGAGGTAAACGCCGCCCATATGGGATTGACTAACCTGGGTCTGCAGTGTAATTAATACCCTGTGGTTACCTACATCGTGCTGTAGCCTATTATCCCGTTAATTTGCAGACACCTTCTCTAATTCTCAAAAGCTGAGGGATGATATCTGTAGCTGGGGGGTAACAGCTCCAAGGTGGGAGGCACGGTGGATAAGCTTTCAACAAGTTAGAATTGGTGGTTATTCTGGGAAAAGTAAGTCAGTACCAGAGCATAAAGTACACGGAAGGAAAATGTCGAGCTCTATAATTATAATTTCTTTTCAGGTGTTAACCATTATCATATGTTTCCTATATTAAATTAATATGCAGGTTTATTTATTTAAAGGACATCCAGTTTTGAAACCCACGTTCAGTCCAAAATGGAGGTCAGTGAAAACCACACAGGTACCACAAGGCTTGTTCATATACTGAAAAACGACTTCCAGGTAATTTTAGCACCGTTTCAACATTATCATACTGGTGGCACTAACTAACTGCGTGGCAAACTGAGTTTTATGTGAGTCCAACTCCCATTTTTTGGGGCAAACTCATATTTTTCATCATTGCTTTGTCTCAGATTTCCAAATATATATTAACAGATGCAGCGGGGCATTAATGGGAGGATAAAAAACTCATCCTAGGATAAAAATCGGGTTTCTGTGTGGGGTGCGTCCATTCATTAGCTTCTGGGTTTGAGACACAAAAGGTAAAATAAGTAAGAAAGTGTGCACGTGCACACACAGACACACGTGCACACACAGACACACGTGCACGCACGGACACATGTGCACGCACGGACACACGTGCACAGACGGGCACACGTGCACAGACGGACACACATGCACACACGGACACACGTGCACACACGGACACACGTGCACACACTCGCAGGGGCGGGCTGCCGCCTCTGGCCTGAGACCCCGCTGTAATACGCGTGGTGGCTCGTTTCACAGGCGTCCGCGTCCTTGTCCGCCTCGCCCCAGCCCGAGGTCGCCACCTTCTGAACCTCCAGCCTGCTGGCCATAAAGTAACCAGATAATAAGCAGTGGACGGATGGCTCTGAAGCTCCGAGGATCCCAAACGGCTCCTTCGGTCCTGCCGCTACGGCTATTTCGGGGACATCTGGTGGCCTGCGAGGTCCCCGCGGTGTGCGTGAGGCTTTATCTCTTGGTAAGATCCCATCTGCTTGAAGCTGAGATGACGTGAACTGTGTGCCCTACTGGCGCTGGACCTCGGTTTCGGGGCTCGAGTGGGAAACGTTAAACCCAGATATGACGTCTGCGCACGTGTGCGTATGCCTGTGTGCTCCTGACATCACCCATCCCCAGGACGCCCAAAGAAGCAAGACATACGCAAAAGCCCCTCCCTCAACCCCTGCCACCCCCCAATCAGCTCCCAAAGGGATACCCACAGCATTTCCCTGCTTCTTAATCAGCCAATCCGTCAGACACACTACTGATCCCTACACACCCCAAAAAAACACAGTGTCATCTCTTGTTTAGTGCATCCCCCCCGAACTGAGGGGTACCACGTACGGCTCTCCCCCAGCCGTGTTTTAGTTTTCATTACTTCTCTCCTCCAAAGCAATAAAACAGAAAATCAATGTGAGCGAGTTGTCATGGCAAAAGGAGAAAAAAAAATGGATTTTTAATGTATTTCAGTGGAAAGCTTCCGGATTCACATTTTTCAACCCTTAATGGAATTCAAGACATCCGTGACTAGGAGAGAGGTCAGAAAGCTCTCCAACTGAAACTTAAAATATTTAAAGTTTAAAAAAACTACATGGAGATGTAACTCTAACAACCTACGACACTGAAGGATGATGTAAAACGGACACAGAGGGTCTGGTAGCTGCACCGATAGATGCCGATGGCCGGAGATGGTCTGGCTGCCGTTCCGTAATCCGATATGATTCACGACGTCGCCTAACTTTATAGACGCAACATTAACATAAATTATGCCGGTTGGGGCTCGGACGGGTCCGCTTCGGAGCGGCCAGACAGGAACAGGGAGCAGACGATAATGGAGAGTTAGGATAATGGGTGGGGCAGCGGAGATCACAGGCCCTGGCTCGCTGTCATGTTTACAATTCCGATAAGACCTCTCCAGCCATTATTCTGCACTTGGATTTCATTATCGCGGTGGAGAGCTTGCGTAGCCTGCGCCGCATGCTAACGAGGGTTTGCGCCTCTTCGCTTGCCCTTAGATTCGTTGACTCGGGGTCACCGGCGGCAGGGCTGTCTCGATACAAATTTGTTGATCCCACCAGGGCCCTGGCCTCACCCCTAACATTCAGCGTATTAGCATTAGCTTGACGCTAGTGAGGCCCTGCATTTCCGCTCGTAAACCTTCGCAGGCAAAGTAATGATGGGATCACACACGTTAGTCATAGACATATCACTAACAACATATCAATTTTTATTTTCATGAATGATGATTATAGTTGAAACGCAGCATCATTGCATTTCTGTGATAAGGAACGATGTCATATTTCTGAATAACAGTGACGCATTATCCAAAAAAAATTTTTTCTTCCGCAAGCCCTGTGGGGTCAGAGTGGAGATGCTGTCGCCGGAGTGATGGTATCGCCGGGGCGACGGTATCGCCGGGGGCGACGGTATTGCAAAGCATCAGTGGTCAAGTGGAGCAAACAAAATGTAGCGGAAAAAATGTGTGCGTGTCGCTAACAAAAAGGACCACCTCGTCTAAACTCCGTTTCCGGAACAGCAGTGGGGGGTGGGAGGGGGCGTTTAGGCTTCGACGATAACATCGGACAGCCAACATAGCTTTCTGGAAATTTCCGTCACGACAGGCTTCCCGCTGAGGTACGCTCTGCTTTTCGAAAAGCCTCCCTGGCTGAAATGGCGCACGTCTCCATCCCAGCTCCGTACCCCGGCGGAGACGATATATTTTCATATTCGCAGTCTTGCACCATGACCGGACAGCATCACAGACATGGCTTTCATGTTTTACCCGCTGAGGTGGTGTGAGGCCTTGTTACAGATTGTGTGAAAACCCATTAATGTTTTACACAACCTCCGTCACCTGTGAGAGCCTGTAGATGATATCCCACCCTCCCCCCGTTTCTGAAACCTCTCCTTATCATCCTCTGGGTATCCCCCCCCCCAAAAAAAAAAAAAAAACGAGGCACAGACAATTCAAATCAGCAATTAAGGCCCCCGGAAAACAGCCTTAAATAAATAAATGGTTTACAGCCCATTTATTTAATCCGTGTAAACAGCTAATATAACCTGAAATAAAACATCGCGAGCTAAGCAGCTCCCTGACCTTCCTTCTCCCCACTGATGCCCATGGGTAGCATGTTGCCTGACAGCTAATGGATGACAGACCAGATAATCAGGACCTTTTGCATATAAGGATGCTTGGGACTGCACAGCAACACCATGACAGTTTAAACTTTGCCACCAAACTTCCCAGTGGACGTGTACTGCGACCGCGCTCCTCATTTAACAAACCGCACGACCTGCCCGAGGATGCAGAAGCTATAATATAACAGTCAAGCCAAAAATCCGACCTTCCATCAGAAACAATTTTTTTAAACAAACTGGTTCCAAATGATCTGTTAGTATTTGTTCAATTAACTCCGCAGCCAGCATTCTTACAACTACTCTTACAAGTCGTCTTAATGGTTTTTTCCCAGTGCCTTCTGCATATCCACATACACAGTTATATTTTTGGATTATTTGATTAATTCGCAGAATTCTCTGTATTGAGGCATTATATGGCGTATTTTCTTGGGCACTGGGCATATCTATCTAGTAGCCTGTATCCCAACAAATATGTGTTTGATTGCAGTATCATCCATGGCTGACCGAGACGCAGGGCGCTTCAGGCAGTCATGTCATCGCGCACGGCAGCGTGCGGCGCAGACGCCCAGCGGCGCGGCTCGGACCGCTTTCTGCTCACAGCCGCCGGGAAGCGCCGCTTTGTAGGCTAAGGCAGTGCCTGCGGTTCATTTCGGCCAGTGCCGGGTCGGGGGTAGTGCGGCACCTGCCTCCCGAGCTCTCAAAGCAAACGTACGGCAAGGAGGGGAAAGGACTCCTCCTATTTACTATCGTCGGCTTTACCTCTGTCTGTACATATGCAGTGCACGAGAAAACACTTCACAATATTATGAAAACGGCTCTTGCAGTACAAAATAATGTGTCCAAATCACCGATAGTTAAGGGTATATTTATTTTAAAAATATATTGATAAAAAACACATTCCGTAAAATTTAAGAATTAAATATTCAACTGATATAATAGCTAACTTTAAACTTTACAACAGCGTAGCAATATAATTTGTCAGTCTTTCAAATATATGCAGGCCCTTCACAGTTTGTGTGAATTTAACCTAAAAAGATTGAAAACACAAAAGTGAAATACAACACAAAAGTGAAGCCAAATCCCACACAAGCCTAGATAAAACTTATAGTGTTTTGGTAGTTTAAGTACTTTTAAATTTAACGAGTGTTGATACAACACGGAGATCACGTGTTGCATGGAGTGAAAGGGACTGCAGAGGAATCAAATAAGCAATTAAAAAAACAAGGCGCTTCATTTCTCGGACGGGGGAATATCTTTCGTATACTTGCTGGTTCATTAAGTAACTCAGTGAAATTTCTCTTGAATATTAAGCTCACCACAATGGGAGCGCCTTAACTAAGCTAAGGCTGGGAATTATACGATTTTGGATATGCCGGACCTACGTGCCGCTAGGAGTCCATTACTAATCGCCTTTCAGAAAATACTGCACACATGCCTGACTGCGCGATCAAAACCGAGATTAGGTTCTTAATAAACCGTGATGACCCACCAGAGGGCGATAGGTAATTCTGCAATGAATACTGATTTGTCCAACCTATTACACATTAACAAGGTTACTGTCTCCTAATACGATAAGAATTAGCTGGAAAAATATAATAGTCGCATAGGCTTCTAAAGAAACGTGCAAGTAGTATGTCAGGACCGCTGTAGCCTACTTGCGGTCGCTTTAAACTCACCCCGACTCCAGTAACACAAAAAACACCAGCAGAATTTGAGAGCGTGAAAATATGCTATATTACATCCGGCCCAGCAGCAAAACAATTATTAATTGTATACTCCAGCAAATGATATACAGATAATCTATTATAATGTATGCATTAAAACGATGCCTAATTGATTTCGGGTGTAAAGCAATGTCTGAACGGCGGATCGGACACAGATATTTTCAGTGGAAGAAATACTTACAATTTAAGACTCCTTGAGAAATTTGCCGTTACGGTGACACAGTCTTAATGAGTGTTCAACAAGTTCGGGAATGGCTTCTGCATTGGGTTTAAGATGGTAATCTTAATTTGATGAGCCCGGGGGCAGAGTTGCAGAAAAAAAGTTGATGATGCGGGAGTTTTAATGAGCTGACTAAATGGACAGATTTACAAGCTTTTCGATGCGCGTCAGTCCCAAACGAATCGGCGCCTGTTTCAGCATGCAAAACGGACAAAAAAAATTAGTGATCACCGGCTTGACAGCTGGGTCAGCGAGAAAGCCAGCAGAAAGTATAGAAAATGGCAGAACTCCTGACACAAAATGCGACTGAAACCTCACACCTCTCCAAACGCTCTACTGTTAGTACAACGCAGATTCCTGACAACTTTTACGTCCCGTTTCTCTCTGTCGATTTATTTATATTTTTTCAGGCAACAGTGTAAAAGTCACTCTCCGTGTCCAAGTATTCGGCCCAAGTCAGCGAAAATATCATTATTTCTGAGGGTCTCTATAAACTCTTGTCAGACATTGAAAGCGAACCCTGGATCCGAAAGCGTCCTCTACGGTGCTCGGGACCACCGATAAGCAGACGCTCCTTCACTCCGTGCCCGGCGAAAATTATCTGACAGATCATGCATCTGGAAAGCCCATTTCTTAGGCAGACATTGTACAAATGATCTTCTTTATTTTACTTGATCAGCGCATCATCTTCAATTCTGCCACGTTTTACGTGTTGGTATTTTTCCCCCGGAACCCAAACTTGCAATGGAAATGCAACAATAGTGAGAAAAATTGGAAATTCCGTTAGCCCCACCTAACACTCTTGGTGGGATGTAGGAGATAAGCAATCTTCTCCAAATGCGACCTAATATCGGCACTGTGAGCTGTCTCCTACCCCAACACTTGCGCTCTCCGCTGGGTCCTAAAGAGCACCTACACGTGAGTTACAAATTACCGGTAGCTGGCAGCATTATATCAATCTCTCCAGTAATCTGGCGCATTGTTTTAAACACATACCTCTGTGTTCTGACCAACGTTGCTATTTAGTCATCAAACAGCAAACCGATGCGCCGTTTAATGCCGGCACAAGTTAAAGACGTTAACATAATGTACGGCTATTAAGATCCAAAGATTCGTTAACACCTCTATGAACGGAACTATTGTAGGCAAATTTCATGTTTGCATTGTGTCACAATTATATCCAAGTCGTTATAATTAATGTGTTACTGGCAAAAAAAATCCCATCTTCTACAACACGTAGTGGGGTTCAAAATAATCTGTTATAATTTACACCTGAGTCTACTTCTCCACACTGTGAATAAGTGTAAGTCGCATACGCTCACCCAAGAATTGCCAGATGTCACTTAAACGGTGATATAGTTACATCAGCCGTACGCTGCTTCTATATGTTATTAAACTTGCGATGTATATGTGCTTTTTCTAAGGATATCATTTAATACCCCACAATTAGAGTAAGCAATGATGCCACAGACGTGACAGATTATAAAAAATCTGGTTCTTGGGTTATTTTTGTTCAACCACATATTTACTAGCTATGTTAATGGCTATCTTATGTTATGGTAGACTAGCTGCGATGAAATGTCTGTGGTTTGTACGTTCCCCGAAACAGATGCGAAAATCAGGAATAAAAACAAACTTTCCGCTTTCCGTGTATATAAATTCCTAAAAAAATACAATAAAAGTAAGCCCATTGGGTTAATATAATGCGATCAATCGACATAGACATTAGAATCGATAGACGGGTGTCTTGAAAATCATGAATACACTATATATACATATTGTTAACATTCAGTAAAACAATAAATAATTTCAAAACATAAATACTGATCGTAATTTACAGTAGGCCAATATTTAAAATGTGGAAAGGCACAGTGTCAGTCGAATGGGTTTCATTTAGTTAAACTGAATATCAGTCTAGAATCAAAGTTTTGCAAACTAATAAAAACGACTGCAGTTCCAGTCAAACAGTGAGAAAGTTCTCCACGATTCAGTTGCTCTGCGGTCACCCTCTACTCCGAGAAGTTATAAGATGCACGCAAGCCCGCTGCTGCGTCACCTTATGCCTACATTTTTAATAAACCTGAACAAAAAAAAAAACAAATATCCCAGAAAAAGATGACAAGAATGACTGCGCAGTGCATCGAGAATAGCTCGATTGTTCTGCAAAAGCATCCTTCAATCTCTGTCGTCATGCTGATGATGAGCATTAACGACCACGATAATGATGATGTTGGTCATCATCATCGTCATTAATCCTAGGTTTAATATAGAGGCACCATTGCTTCAGTCACGTCGCGATCCGAATGCTGCAGACCCCTGAAGCACAATCTATACCGTGCAACAAATTAACATACATTATTCGTATCATAAAACCCCCTTACCCACCCCGAACCTAGATATTGCGATACTAGATCTTGACTAAATCATACACACATACCAAAAAAGAAAAGAAAAAAAAACAACACATGTAATTATAGCTTCATTTCCGCTTTTCGTTGTTCTAAATTTTAATTTTTTTTCCCAGACAAAGAATGCATATAACTAAAAAATATAATTTGCTACCTTACCTTTTTTCCCCAACTTTTTTTCCCCGGTAAAACTGAAAGGTAACTTTTGACTACACGACTAGTGCGTCTTCGGCGCGAATGTACGAATCTGGTGGGTGCCAGGTACAGAGACGAGCTCCGGAGCAACTTCTGTCCTCGGCTTCGTCGCCGTGGACTCCTCCTCACTTCTGGCAGTGGTGTAGCACAGCAAACAAAAGCAACGGGCGCGTGGCGCATGCAAGCTCTTTGATTTCAATATAATATTCTCACTCGGAGATGGCATGATGGATCTTGGTCTGCGTCCTGAATTACCAATGCATTATGAATATGAGCACCCGCAGACGCATGCTATTCATTCAGACATGCCCATGAGTGTAACGAGCGCTCCAGATCCCAGCTACGTGCCTCCCCAGCCCGTCACTTTGTTTAGTTGCCTGCGTCATATTCCTAAATATCTTGTGATTACGAGATATCCATCACCACTGGAGGTGCTGAATCCAAGGGCCTTGTTTGTTCTAATAACAACTTACCAACATTTTAAATAATAAAAGTAGTATCGCACTGATGCCGGTTCCATGAAAAAAAATCACTTGCAAGACTGGGATTTTCACAGTAAAAGTCTGAAATTCGCGTAAAGGTGCGACAAGGAATGATTGTTCAAGATGTACCTGGTCGAAAAACAGTTTAAAGAGGAACTACTCGTCCTCAGTGTCCCAGGCAAACTGAGAAGCTCAAGACCTGACGACTTGTAGTATGATTGCGCGACGTGGTGACACATTTAACAGCTGCACGCCTTGTTTGTTCCTGCATGTTTGTAACCAGGCGATTCGTGCCCTAACTGGATCCACCTCACGTGACGTTTCTTGTACATGCTGTCTAAGGATGGTGAGATAATGTACGGCGTTTGCCCTTTCCTCGCAACACGACGCATTTAACGTTTAGGCAAGGTATCTAAGAGGCTGTCCCTGTTTTAGCAAACAAGACGACGCCAGCTAAAAGCGCCCTGCTCTTGGCACGCAGTCAAGAAACCAAAATTTAATTAGATCTGGATTTATCTCGACTTACGCCTCGAAGCGGACAAGATTATATTGTCGCTTAACGACACCCTGTTTATTTATTTCTTTGTTTCAGAAGGTCGTCCGAATCTTATGAATACACAGCTGAAGAACTTATATTTAAAAACGACAACAAATCGTAGGCTATTTGGCCAAGCGATCTCTAGATGCAGGCAGGCGAAACACTGGAAGATGGACGTCTGTCTGTGGGTTTCATCCTTAAATGCTAATGAAATTGACAATGAAGCTGTCAATGAACACAACGGCAAAGAGAAGGTTGAGAGTTAAAAGCAACTTATGAGACCGGACTGATTGTTATTAAACTAATATAAGAAAAATGTGGTAAAACTTTATTTTAGGGGGCACAAGTAACTTGGTATCTCAGTTACTACTCAAGCGTAAATCATGAACAAATATATTATCTTCATGAAATACATGAACCGTTGATTGATTAATGATGAACAAGCATGGGATCATTGCGTAACTAATATGGATCAGTGTATAACTAACGTGGATCAGTACGTAACTAACACATAGTGTCTGGTTAATTAATACATTAAGTAAGTGTGTACTACACAAACTGTTACTTACAAACTGATGTCATGTTTGTTAATCATTAATGAATTGTGACACATCTTTCATCCAGAGCAGTTACAATATTTGTTACTATATCTGTTAATTCGGTAAACCCTTTATGAACAGCTAAGGAATTCTCATTTATTGTTTCGAGAATCATGTCACATCTTTCACCTTAAATAGGGACTATATTTGTTCATGATTTGTACTTCAGTAGAAATTGGGTTAATACTAAGTGTTTCTTCCTCTTCAAGTAAAGTGTTACGGAAAATGTCCAAAGAGGAATCGGCTCGGACTCGTCATGAGTGACATCCATGCCTTTTGGCTCTGTTCTCTAAGGGGATTCCTGGCTCCTGTGCTTCCACGTTCATCGCAACCCTGTACTGGATCATCAGGCGCGAGATGGATAAAATCTGACATGCTCTATGTTACTAAGCAGACCACTTGTGATTGAACACAATAATAATGTTAATTAAAAAAAACACGATGACGGAATCCATCCGTGCGGCAGTTGGAGGGTTTTAGATTTCAAGGTAAAAAGCGCGAGCGGAAAAAAACATGTTCTGTTAGCTTGCGATGACCTTGATCGGTTTTGACTTCGGTATTTCAATTTAAAGTCTGGCAGCCAGAATTGAAAACCTGCAATGGTGCATTTTGCTAAGCAAACATGGAAAATATTCCTGAACTGCACCACATATGCCACTTTCACCTCTGAAAACCCACAGTGTCACCTTTTAAATGTCTCTTTTCACCTACAGCAACACATTCATCTGCACTCTATTAGGTTCCAAAATGGCAGCACTTTTTACTGACAATTATGTAGGCGAGTCATTTGTTACTTGTCAGATTTTGGTCTTATTTACGGCAAGTTTACTTATCGCTGATTAATGATTTGGGAGGACTAACTGGGTTTGAGCATCACTGCCTCACGTTATTCCAGTTAAGTTCATTTGATCTGTCAATACTGCTTACTGCATTCAAACAGCAGTACTGTCTCAAAGGTGATCAATATTTTATACGGGGAAAAAAATGATCAACACCAGGGCTCTGCGGAGATGTACAGGAAATCACCAGTATTGTAATCCACTTTAGCCAACTCAATGCAAAATATATTACATGGGGACCCCAGGCCTTAAGGCTTAGTCGTTCATGTGATCACGTTTGGTGGGAGTATTGTGGTCCTTGGTTTGTGGTTGAAAAGTCTACCGCCTTAAACACGTTTATGAAAGAGTTAAGTCGATGGATTTCCGCGGTTACAGCTTCCAGCTGTGAAGTTTACAAGCTAGCTGGATATTTAGGACATTAAGCATACTATACAGAATCTGTCCTGGAACGATTTGGGATTTGCTTTTAGGCAACAGAGACTGTCCTAGTTTACCGGCTACATTGAACTTCGGTGTCTCCTTAATGCAGCCTCTCATCTTAAAATCAAGCTTGTGGTTAACAACAGGTGCAATACAAGGAAGGTTTACATTCGCTGTAGCGTATGAGGATTTTGGTGAGGTATAACAGCGAAATTAGATTTCTGTCCAGTTTGTGTCCAGTCATTTTAATGATCTAAGCCGTCATTTGAGATTGTGATATTAAACAGATCGAACTATGTGCAAGCAAGAGTTTGCACTAAAACAGACTGTCTGTGATTAAAAAGACGAAAAATACAATAGGAGTGACGTTCCTTTGTATAGCACATTTTCATGTTGTTGTTTTTTTTGTCGTCTGTATAATGATTTGCGTGTGATAGCTAGATTCGATATCTTTCTGTGGTTTTAAACAAAAGTAAGTCCCACTTGCCAAACAGAGATGTCTTCGCTTGACTGGCTCACAGGTTGGAGGAATTCCATGCACTGAGCGGCACTGAGATCGTCTTCATTCTTTTTCGAACTTCAGATCCTAGGCTGGTTTATGGGGTGTGTGTGTGGGGCCAGGGGGCTCCGCCCTACAAACGCTGGTCAGCCCTAGTGTGTGTCTTTGCACTGTGGGAGGACGCCGAGATACGCAAAACGCGCAAAACGCCAACGCTGGAGGTCTGGGCAACGTGGGTACTTACTAAGCTACTGAGGTCAAGGTAAGAGAGAATACCTATTGAATGGGGACATTTACTGCAAGCCCCTGTTATCAAATCGCACCACCACCTCTCTCAAGTTGCACCTCCAGGATTAAAATTCACCTCCAGACCCCGTTTCCTTTCTCTCTGACTGAATATTGTATGAGTTGCAACAGAAACACGGCAGAATTGATTCCGCAGGCAATTACTATGCAACGCGAGGAATTATTCCCATTTAAAGTTCTTAAGCTAGTTTCTGTTTACTTCAAACACGGTTCAAGCTAAAATGCCCAAACGGCTATTAGTTGAAAATTTTACTATAGGGTAAATATCTCTGAAAAGTGATTTCAGTGGATATAGGTCAGTTCTCGCTTGTAGCTAATATTATGCCTGACATTTGTACCCTGTCTTGGATTTGCTACCTTTGACAGTAGCCACACAACCCAGCTAAACTCTGGCATGCACTCATGGCAAAGTATTTCGTTTTTTGATCAAGCTCTTTGTTGCTTAAAAAGCTGTTCTTTGTTGCGTTGAAATGTTTCATTTTTAGCCCTGAAACCTTTAAGGGGTAGGACCTTCATAAATTCACTATGTACCTGCCTATTGGAACCTTTAAATGGCATATATAAATTGTTATACGCCGACTGCATCGGCTTTTAAATGCTTCATGACTGTAGTGATGATAGTGTCTTTAATGATAATAGCGCTCGTTCTGTCAGTGTCTTAATGTAAGCAACAGTCTTAAGAAAGCTCGTAGGAGTTTTACTTACGCAGAACAGTTCTGAGGGCAGAATGAAAAATGATTGGTTCAGGGAGATAACCAATCAGATTGTAGAGGAGGTGGGTCCAGGCAACTAGAAGAAGTGGGACCAAGACATCTGATTGGTTGGTCACTCCTCCCCTAGTTGCGTTAACCCACCTCTCTACAATCTGATTGGTTATTTCTCTGAACCAATCATTTTTCTTTCTGCCCTCAGAACATTTTTATGTAAGCTAAATTCCCATGAGCCTGCAGCAATGGTATACTTTTTATAACAGTTTCTGAAACAGGGTAGTGATACTTACACCCTATCTACAGACTATTGGTATCTCCCAATTAGGCACAGCTAGCCTGTTGTTTGACAAATGAGGGGTTAATGACAAAAGTCTGCCAGTTGTGTTACTTGAGGGAATAGATGCTCATATGATTATTTTCTGGTCTTAGGGGTGTGACTTTTATGTAGCACTCTGTGCAACAATGTAAATTAGTGATTAACATTTGAAGAAAATAAATAAATCAAAGGCCACAAGGCTGTTTTTCAGTTCCTCTAATGAACCAAGCTTCTCGAATGACCTTTGATATCACAAATATCCAATGATGAAAATCCACAGACATTATGGCAATGAACAAGGTGGCTTTTCTTTGTTTTTGACTGGCATATTTACACGCGCGCTGGGAAAGCTTTTCTAATTTCCATGGGCGCCGATGTTGTGTTTGTATTGGGACATAACTGCTTGTCAGGGAGTGTTTGATACACACGACAGTATCCAGGGGTGACAGCATGTTGTTGGAAAGGTCAGTTTGGAAGGAGCCACCGACCTGCCGCTGAACGATAGTGTGTCATGGCACGCTGTAGTTGTCCAGGGGCTATTTATGGAAGTGCATTTCCGATTCAGGTTACAGCGTGACATGTTCCTGTTTTTCACGCGGTGGGCTGCGATCCGTTTCTGAATTCGGCTGTTTAGGATCTGCAGTGTAACTGAAGGACTTCCTCTCACCTCGCACTCTTCGAAGAGATCGCGTCGTGGCCAGAAAGTGCCATGTAGGTGTTTCCTTAGGATGGATGCCTGATCTACTGTGAAAATTTAACCACAATTCCCTTCCCATGTTTTCCTTTTGTGTCTTCATTATCTCCCCCACGGTTCCTCAGCAACAAGGAACAGAGCAGAAATATTGGGGGTATTCGTCTTCCTTCGAGCGAATTGAATAAGAGAGGCAGACAGGATTTTATTATCATTTTTTTCTTTCAAATCTTCCAGAAAGACGACAGTTCTGGGTAGAGAGTTCTGGGTGTTTCAAGACCTTGCATGGACAGGGATGGACTTTAAACCGTGAGAGCGCACTCTCAGGTCAAGCAGCAATTTTTGGACCTGATGTACTCCAAGTCTACCGGCTTTACACCACGTGTGGAATTCCATCAAGAGAAAGCATGTGGATATGTAATTAAAAATGAATAATTTGTATTCAGAGACAAAAGAGATACAAAAATACTTTTCCCCCCCCATTTGATTTTTAAGAGGATTGTATCTTATGAGGGTGTCATCATTCTATATTGATATCATACTGATATTGTGCTAATTTTATGGTATATTAATGTATATGAGTGATGTCATTTCTGTAAATGCAGTCTGTTTTACCAGTCTCATTCCTCCCGTAGATGTCCCTACCGATGCGAGGTGCTGGTGGGATGTTTACCTCTCAATGCAAAGTTGTGGAGGGGGGGGGATTTGCAAGTGAACACAGCTGTCAAACAAACAGAGATAAATGCATAAAGCTGCCTCTGGCATAGCCTGGAAGCCAATTGGTCTCATGCAGGGCTTTGGCGGTAATGGGCGATTTGTATGCAGTGGACCCGGCCCGCGTTCAGTGCGGCACATCCGAAATGAGACCCGCTAATGCGGAGCCCAAACTCGCATGTTTAGGCAAAATGCACTCAAACATAGGCTTCTCCTCCACTGACTAAAACGGCCGCCCTTAATTTCATTGTTTGTCCATTCGTTTTTGTGGTCTTGTCATTTTTTTTTTACTTTTTTTCTCGCTTGGGTGAAACGTGCATCAGAAATGTCAATAGATGAAGAGGGGACCGGATTCACACACACACACACTCACAAACCCACATGTATGTTAGTTGGAATCTCACAGTTTTTGATGTAATTTAATGAACTGGTTAGCAGTTTCTGGTTAATTGGAGAAGTGAAATAGTGGTTATCATTGATGGTGTCAATCATGCAGCAGAATGTTTAAGAGGATTCATTAGGTATGTATGGGAGCTACAGCACCACTCAAGTGAACAAGTGGAATTTTAAATGGATGGATGGGTGATTGATGGATGGTGGATGGATGGATGGATGAATGGATGGATGGCAGGCACTATTTACAGTCTGTTTGTCCTTCCTTTGCAACAACATTCAAGCAAATGAACGATGGCGGCCGTAAGGTACCAGGATTCCTCAGAATGCTCCTTGCATTTCTCCATTTGGTTCCCGCGTTACTTATCTTTGCCTTTTCATCTCGCAGCACTGGTTCACAGTGCATAGATTACATTTCTCACATTTCCTTTCCTTCACGACGGTGCAGAGGGTAGCACAGCCAGACCAGCGTTCTGCTTTTTTGATTCCTGTCCCAAGAGTCCGCGGACAGCTTCAAAGTGAAGACCACCTGCCATATCTTTCATCATTCCTGACATCTCACCCGCAGAACCCACAGCTGCACTAATGTGGGCACAAAGTTCCTTTAAAAATAGTGATGAAAAATCTCTCTTTTAGTACATCAGGTATTTTCTCGTGGGTAACTGGCCAACTGAACAATGGTTTTGTCTTGTTGTGGACTAGAAAATGACTTTTCCGTCATTGGTTTCCGCAACAAAATAACAAAAAATTCTATAAGAACTATGGAGGGGCCCTGTTCAGAAACTGTAAATTCAACTTGAAATTCCCATCCTGTGACAGGACAGGAATTATGATACCGTCCTGCGCAAAATATTGACGCTTCTTAGTAGAAAATGAAGACGTGCACTAATATAAGAAGGCAAGTAACCAGCTCTGGTCACTATAGTTATACCAGTATTCATGGGTGCAAATTATGGGGGGTTTGGGGGGTCAATTCAACCCCCCAGGACCCTTTAAATGGGTGTAGACCTCAATCCCTGCTCCGTATTCCCTTGTATTTTTTTTGTGAAGCATAGTGAAGATTCTCCTTAACTTGGGTCTGTCTAGCTATTGATAAATCTTTGTATCAATATGCAAGCTGCATATGGTATATAAATAGATCATATAACTAAATGTCAATCAAACAGAACCTTAGTAAGCAGGTCGCTACACTTTGCTGAGAGGTTAGGTCTTGCTGCTGTAATCTGCTCTTTTTCCCTGAGCTCAGTACGGAGCAAGTGGTGGCACTCCTGCCTTTATCGCCGTGAAGTGTCTCCCTTTGGCTTCTCAGCATCCCACGGTTTTGGGTCGTGGATGTGAAGGTGTCAGCAATTCATAATCATCGTTCGAGGTGTTGGAGACATTGGGCTTCAAAGCCGCCGTGGCCACCAAAGTGTTAAACGCAGTCCTTCCTATTGGCCAGGTACCGACGGCCAATCAGCACAGAGACATGAGAGGTAGCTTGCTTTCTGTTCATTTTAAATCAAGGCGAAATTTCAGGGCGTCGGCCATGTCTGTCACTGAGCTGGATCTCGATTGGTCCCCTGACAGACCTTCTCCTTTCGAGGCCCTTGTCCCATTCCAGCTCCTTTCTCAAAGCGATCACGATAAACATGCCGTCTTCCAGTAGCCGAGGATGTGTCCAATAGACGTCTGAGAGGACAACGCCAATCAGAGACCTCTCAGTGAAAAAATGTCTCCCGCTGTCTGGTGAGGAGACAACTGCAGAAGCACCAAGCGGAGGTCACCTTCGGTACGACTCGTACGAGTAAAAGCCGGCAAGATGATTCCGGTGCTGTGATGGAGAGAATTAAACGAATGTCGCAAAAGTAAATAATAAATGAATCCTGGACGGGATTGGATGGGCGACACGGGAGAAGACGCAATGTTCTCGCTCCTCTTTCCGAAGGGCGGCCGCGGGATGGGCGCTGGAACGCTATCTCGGTATTCAGCTAGCACTTCTTTGTGAAATAATGCAGCTTCCCAGGAAGAATCCATTAGCAGAGCCGCTCGATACTCACACATTAAAATAGATATTAGAAATATTATATCCAGAATATCATCCCCTCCACTTGGACATTTGAAAAGATATTGCCTATTTGTTAGTTGACTGATGACATTCAGCAATATCATAGCATTTTGACATTTAAATGTTGGTTCTAGTTATTAAAAAGGAAGAAGCCGTTATTGCAGTACGCCTGAGAGGTAGGCGAGGTAGAAATGCGTGGAGTTATGTTTGGGACCATATGATGGCAATATAAAATTATTATTATTATTATTATTATTATTATTATTATTATGACATCTAAATTAAGATGCTTGGAATACAGCGTTTTAGGTTCTGTACAGAATGTGATAAATGTAGTTAATCACATAAATGAAATTCACAAACTCAAATGAAAGATGATAAATCAAAAAATGCCATATTGTCCCTGAACGGTTACGCCGTATAGAGCAAACTTTAGTAGGTTGGCTGTATCAGGTTTAATCAGATTCTGACCCTAAAACATCTTCTTGATTACTGCTAGAGATTTTTGGCCTGTTTCTGTTGAACAGATCTAAAATTCATGACGTCATGAACGTGCAATGCCATTTTTTTTTTACCCTGGAAAAGATTTCTCCGGGAAATTTGTCACATGGTTAGTAATTTGCTCTTAAAATGTGGCCCACTCTTTTCCTGTCCCCGTAGCAGTCATTTCTGATACTAGTACCCCATTGTTCCGGAGGTGAGGTCTTTTGTAGTAGAACAGCAAGTTAAGTCCAGCTACCTCCTTCCAGATGAACAATTTACTGAAAAAATGTGCTGGAGAAACTCTGCTTGCGGATCCGCCTCTTTTATGCTGTGTTACGGCACCTGGCTGAGACTTCAACACCTTATCATTTAATTTGTACTGTTCCATTTTTAACACTTTACTGTTACTCTGGTAATATATTGTACTCAGCAATTCAAAACAACAGGAAGTGGCTTTCCGTTTAACAAAATGCTGAGCATAAGTACTGTAATTTAATTTGACCGGCTGCTCTTGTCTCTATTACAGTGCGTTTCTTTGAGTGACTTTAATTCTTGACAGAGTTGTAAGTGATTCTGGTATCCTGACTCTCGGATGCGTCAAGAAAGCGACGTCATATTATACACAGATAGGATCGTTCTTCCCCCGTTATATATGAGATATCCGCAGCTGCTGGTTTTCAAATAGTGGGTCGCGTCGCTTGAGTCTGTTCCGCAGCTGAAGCCGCGTCTGTCTGTCACCTTCGGCCCCCGGGACTCCTCTCACAAAGCAGAAATGTCACCTGCAGAAGCCCAGGGCCCCACGAATCCCGATTTCATCAACACAGACGGATGGTGATGTCAGTCACCAAAGCATAGGCGTCTCGCAAGCAGGAGGGGTCGGGGGGGGCAGGCGGGCGAGGCTCATTTTTATTGTTCTAACGGATCGCCGTGGCAACGGTACTCTGCACCCTTTCCTGTTCCAGTTTCCTTTTCGGTCTTTGTCTAATACTGTCAGTTTTAATTGTGGGCTCATGATGTTGCATTTTTTTTGCGTATTTAAGTATTTAAGAATTTAAGAAGGCGGTTGGAGTCAGTGTTGATCAGCATAATCATGGGTTGTGGAGCCGGGCTGAAGGGGGGGGGAGCGGCAGACGTTTGGAGCGTCATAAATAATGCAGCGATGAACAATCACGCAAAAAAAGAGGCCTGCAAATATGATTTTTAGGCGAGGCTAATGATATTGGTTACTCGCTGAGTTTTGCGATTTGAAATCTGCCAGTGAACTGTGTTTAGGCTATATTTCACGTTACGTCACTGGTAGCGTTACCCTAACGTCGTCGCAATATGCACAGCGAGGCACAAAACAGGTGAGCAGGCTTTGGCAATTAAGAAAAAAAAAATGGCAGGAAGTTATATGTGGAGTTTTTCAAAAGCAGACGGACAAGTGGACATCATGTTATTCAGATGTGGTCGACGAGCATGATCCAGGTAAATCAGGCACCAATGGAGATCTGCAGTAGGCGGGATGAAAGCCGGCTGTAAACGTCTGATTGACAGCGATCCTCACCAATACAGACATGGAAACTGCTGCCCCCTTTGGTTGAAGTATTGCTGTGTTTCTTGCTCCTCCAGCTGAATCCCACAAACACATACGCTTTACACGGCCAGGACTACTAGCGACAGGAAGAAGAATGTGCTGGGGGGTTTAGGCTCAATGCTGCAATGCCCATTAACCACCATGGTAATTATAACCCTTTCCCAGAAGGTCTGCATATGATATCTGCTTTAGATCAATGACATTACAGAAGAATTAGATTAAATTACTAAGTACAACAAAATGACAGCCAAGAAAGATGAAGAAGGGAGCAGAGGGCCTGTCAAAAATTCATTGTCTGATATATTTACCCCGGTATCATGTAACACCGAGTTCCTGTGGTCAGAGGCATTAACTGAGACGCGTGCATGTTCTGTAGATTCAGTCCATTTAAACACGAGTCAATAATTATGGTCGTAGCTGTTTGGTACTGACACCATCTCTGGTGACCACAGAGCAGAGAAGGGCTAGGCGAATCACACATGAGTTTATTGTGCGTGAAAAAAATGAAGTGGCACTTTTATTATCATCATTACGGTAAATCATCCAACTTATTTGTGACTATAAAGCTCAGTCGGGCTTTAAGAATACGTGATTAATTTTAGGCTCACAGCTTAATAATGAGGTAATCTCTCTTTTTTTTTTAGCAGACATCCAGGTAGATCAGTCTAAATACTATGAAAATGATTCCTTTTGGTAATTGAATTTAAATCACCTATTTCCCCCCCTTTCTCATCATAATCCAGATGCATTGAGGTTTTACTTTTAATTCAGAGCTGGTTTCATAATAAGCCGCAGTCGACACCTGGGTTCATGTATCGATGCCCCTTTGAAAGACAAGGTGGGTATAACGACTTGACTGCAGGTCATGTGACCGGCGTTGATTAGTCGCATCTCACAGTTGCCGCGTGTATAAAGTAGTGCATACCACTTTGTCTCGGCCCAGTAACCTGGATATGCATTTGACATCAGGCACGAGCAGTGCGGTCTGCTCCCCTGAGTCCGTCCCCTGGGCCTTCTCGCATTTGTGGACTCTTCCGAAACCCAGCTGGTTCTTTGATGTTACCAGTGGGGATGTGCTAGCTCCACCTCCACCCTTTCCCCCAAAAGACACACTCATGTAAATAGATCTGTTCCTCGCTGCCAAGCCTCCTCTGCTCACCACTCAGATGGGATACATTCCCTCAGCCCCCCATGTAAAGCCATCATCACCTCACGCGTATCCGATTGCATATTAATAGATGTGATGAAGAAGTTGTTGAATAGTGCCGTCTATATTTCGTACAGTATTTCTTGGCTGACCTCTGCTCTGGTCCTTTGCTGAGCCAGGGGAGGTACAGAGACTCACAGTGTCTATAAGGGTTGCCCCTTGGTCAGTGACCGTTGTGCGTCAGCCGCACGCCAGGGTCTGATTCAGAGAAAACCCACAGGAGGCGCTGTCCTGGCTAGCTGTCAGGGGTCCACACCAGTACGAAAAGTGCCAGTCCTTCTGTCTTTAAATCGCAAGATGCTGGAGCGGAAAGTTCACAGCTCAAGCCGGTACCTGGTGCAGAGGACAAGCTTTGTTGACTGTCTGGTTAATCAGAGAGATGGTGTGTGGCTCAGTAGGTTGGATCCCCTGTGATCAGAATGTTGCTAGTTCAAATCCCACAGCCAGCAGTGGAGCCACATTGCTGTTGGGTCCTTGAGCAATGTCCTTAAGCTCTTGTAAAGAAGAGGAGTCAGGTGATGTCAACTTGTTTAAATGGCAAATAAAAGCTTTATTTCTGAATTAAAAAAGGGCATCAACTTAAGTCATCAGGAACCTATATCAGCAGGCAGGCATGGGGCGGAAGGTAATATTGACCTTGCCATGATAATAGTTCTCATAGAAAAGAAGCAAGTAAGATGTGTGTGGGAGACACAGGCCACATTGTCATATGTTGGTGGATAAAATCATATTTACATTAAATCCATATACTTTGCACACTCACATTTGAGAGGTTTTTATGTATGCGGGGAACTCCATGCCTAAACAAAAGCACAGGATGTTTCTGTTCTTTGTTGGGCGTTTGAGTATACAAAACCAACAGTGTGCAAGCCGGTCTCACCCAGTTCAAAGTCAACTTTATTGTCAGTTTGCACGCACACAACAAAACATGGCAGTAGGCTGGCACTCCTAGTGCAAGAGTTAGCAAATAATAGTGTTGAAAAAGTGTAAAGGAACAAATAACCATTACTCTACTCTAATAGTGCAACAATTAGTGTCCTGAGCAAAGTACATACAAAAGGTCATGTAAGCACACTTACCTACGCACACACACACACACACACACACACAGACCAGACACACACGCACAGACACACAGGTTTGTAATTATATCTTTGTGGGGACTCTCCATTCATTTCTATGGGGAAAACTTTAACAGGACGACCTTAACCCCTACTCAGCCCTAACCTTAACCATAAGTCCATCCATCCATCCATCCATCCATTTTCTGAAACCGCTTATCCTACTCAGGGTCGTGGGGGGGCTCAGAGCCTGTCCTAGAGGTTATGGGCGCAAGGCAGGTAACAACCCAGGATGGGGAACCAACCCATTGCTGTGCGGAGTCACACACTCACACACTCACTCACTCACTCACTCACTCACGCCATTCACACCTATAGGCAATTTGGTAAAACCCCAATCGGCCGCATGTTTTTGGACCATGGGGAGAAAGCGACATATTTAACCATAAGTAACCAATCAAAATACAGTAAAACCTTGGATTGCAAGTAACTTCATTGGCAAGTTTTTGCAAGATGAGCAAAAAATTTGTAATAAATTTTAACTTGATAAACGAGCGAGGTCTTGCAATACGAGTATTACGTACTGTATACGCTTTGTCTGCCGAATGTCATGTAATCACAACTGACCAATGGTTCATCTGTCTCTCTCTCGCTGTGGGATTGTGGGTAATCGTCTCCCATGCTTGGTCTCAGTCGGTGTGCCTCATATAGTCAAATTTTACTAGAAAAGCACCACCCGAATAAGGGTGTAGTAGTGCAAGCGATGAATCTGTTTAACAACAATGCCATGTCCACATTTCTGTGAAATCGAAAAGGAGGCAAAGCGGCTGTCATTGGACAGGTTCCTTGATAAAGATGCACAAAAAGCAAGATTCCAGTGAGCCAACAGATAGCAGTGATTCCATTAGTTACACTGAAAGTCATCCTACAAAATAGCCCTCCTCTTCTCTCTCTCTCTCTCGTCTCCCTCACACCATCCAAGATTCTTTTCACAAGTAAAGTGCATGTTAATTTGTTTTATGTATTTTTACTTTATATTTTGTATTAATCATTTTTATATGAATTTTTTTGGGTTGTGGAATGAATCATCTGAGTTTCCATTACTTCTAATGGGAAAATTCGCTTTGATATACGAGCACGTTTCCAGAACGAATTATGCTCGCAATCCGAGGTTTTACTGTACGAGGCTTTTGCCATTTTTAGTTTTTTTCATTACATTCACAGACCTAGAAAATGGTCCCCACAATTTGAAGTATACCTGGACCACACACACACATCAAATATATCCTATATGTCTGTGTGCCAGTGCGCGCTGTGGAGGAGGGGCTGCGCAGATTACCGTTATGGGGGAGAATAGGGGCTTCAGAGAGCGTGTCAACAAGGAGCCGGCAAAGAAGGCACCGTAAACAGCCGGCGGGTTCATCGCGGGAGGCGCGAATAGAGCCTAGAAATCCCAGCCGTCCCGGCGGCTCCGCATTTGCATTTAAAAAGTAGCTGAATCAATACGACGTCTCAGTTTCTTCCCCTTGAATGCCCCCCCCCCCCCCCATTCCCCATTCCCCAACCCGCCCCCCCCAGTTCTGGAAAATTTGAACACGCGTGAGTCTTCGGGACAGATGATGGACAAATGTGTTCTGCTAGCTTTTTCAAATTCCACACGCCGCATATTTGTTTTTGAGAAATATAAGTTATGGAATTGCCATCATTATATACATATATATATATATGTATATAGATATATATATATCTTCCCTATTCCCCGAAGCTGATATCAGGATTTGCTCTTTTGTCTCTCAATAAATCCCTAGCATATTTCTGGCTTAGACGATGCCCTCTTGCCGTTACAGATCCGGGTCTTCCTAAGGTGGACAGGGACGTCCTCTCATTCTTGAAGACACTCATCCGGCCTAATTAAGCTCATTTTCCATGCAGAGCTTCTAGTAAACTTAATGTTTTCTCCTGTTTGATCCTATATGACAAAACAACCTGCAAAGTCTTCACTAATTAGGCTGCCAGTAAAGTGTAACGCAAACACTGCACTTGCTGTTTAAATGTGGAGCTTACTGGCAAGTCAATAAAGCGATAAATGACAATTAGGATACATGGAGTTGTTATTTTTAGTAGCTTTTTAATCTATTCGATAAATATGTAATGTTATACATTAAAAAGATGTGTATCTAGAATACGTGGCAAATATTGACATCTTATTGTTATTTTATATCAGGTATATCTGATGACTTTTTGTCCAAAAACAGCAAATACTACACAGGATAATTGCAGTAGCTTTTTAAAAATATCTGTAATTTTCCTGTAAAACCAACCTTGAGGCCCAGCAAGGTGAAATCAATAGCTCTGTGCCTACAAAGGTACGTTTTTAAGTTCAGAATTGTCCCTCCCAAGTACGTTGGGACTCACGGGGGTGGGGGGCTGCATGCAGCTTCTGATGTGTCAGTCAGTGCAGAGGGAGGCAGGTCCAATCGCAATGGCACCATCACGCTTGAGTATGTCCGATGGTGCCTATTTTCAATTCCGGCAGAAAAAAACAATAATAAAAAAAGCGATATGGCTGAAGCCAACGGAGAAGACGACTGATTAAAATTCAAGATTAAATCTTCCATAAGTAGGGAATATGAAGGAGAGAGCGCTCAATCATTGCGCTGGGTTTAATTTTCCGAGACCGTCTCTCTCCCCAACACACCCCCGCCCCACACGGTCGTACCTGATCTGCGTTACCTGGCTGCCATTTCCATCAATTAAGGCGGCTGCTCCCGCGCAGCACATTTACACAAGATCAGGCCGCATGCAAATGAAGCGGCGTCGCAGATAATGAAACGCGAGACACCGTGTGGGGACTGAGGACGGGGCCATATCTGGGCGGGCAGGGGCACGAATTTCCCTAAAGTGCAATAAAACGGCATCGGAATAGACCTGCGGTAGGAGCACGCCGATTCGTCAGCGACTGGGACGGCGAGCCGGATCACGTGACATGGGGATGCGGAAACGAATGGTGCGCGTATTAAAATGTGGAACGGCTGAAATTTGAGAGCACAGGGAAGAGCCTCCCGTAAAATGAAACGATACGCGATGGAATGGGGACGTGCTTATGATCAATTACAATGTAGTACCGCCATTATTGGTCAGAAATAGGACAGTCACCAAACTCAATGGCTGTTGCAGGGGGGATAATCCATTGTTGTCCTGGAATTAGCCACATCTGTTGGCGTGCAGAGCAAGCAGCAGCAAGATATATTATTTCTCAATCTTTGGCACACTTATATTAAAATATTACTGAAAAAATGGGGAGAAATAAAATCACATTTCTGTCGCCTCATTAAAAAACATCAGAAATTGCAGGTCTTGTCCAGGGTGAAGTGGTAGACCCTGTTCGGTGCTCTCTTTAACATTTCCCATTTCCGAGGCATGCCCTAACATCTCTCGATCAGTGTCAACCACTTATCGGCCGCTTTGGGTGTCAAGGAGGATGGCGACTGAGAGGTTTCACAATAAAAGCCCCTCCCAGAGCAGACGTGGCCAATCCTAAGAGTTACGAGGCGCTGATGTCATGCTTCTGCCACGGGATTGGTCCATAGCCTGAGCCATAGCAGCGGCTGTCGGCTCTTCTGTAATTCCGATGCATAAAGAGGTGCTTTGCTCTCGGCCACACCGGCCTGTGTGCCTGACAAGACGTGACCCCCGGTGTAACGATCCACCCACCACCCCCTTAGATCCGTCAGGAAGCAAAGCCGGGACATATGGCAGACTTCCCACCGGCCAGAGATCGCTCCGCGTTGGCGTGGCACTTAATTGGTAGCTGCACACATAACTGCGCATCTGATCGTGCAAACCGACCGACCCGCGGCCGCCCACTGCCGTTATTCAATTAAGAAGTTATAGGTAACTTCATAAAAATGGATTGATTGCCACAGTGGAAAATGTGCTTTGAATTTTTTTGCTCCTAGCTAAGGTGTAGCTGAAGGATAGATTTATGGGGCAAGGAAAACAGTGCAGTCAGACAGAAATGTACGTGATTTCTTTGTGCACGACTTTGTGTACGACTTGTCCCATTACACCAAAAATTCCGTGTCAGCTAAACTAACAGGCAACATCCAGCACTTACAGACAAAGTGATCAGGATGACAGTATTTATGTACGTATTCACGATCCTCTTAAATGAGTTTCGCGTGTTGACTTGCACCTGCACTTTCTTCAGACAACAATACTCACTAGTCACCAAAAAAACCCCAAAAAAACAGGAATCGGTATTCAGGTGCTGATGTGTCAGTGCGCTGTCCTTTTCAAAGAGCATCCGTCGAGATCTGCTCCCTGCTGGTATTTCATTTTGGGGCGCGGCCGACGGAAATCATATGACGACACGGATCTCGCATTTCTCACGTTTCTCCGACGGCTGTGAAAAACAAACACAGGCATTTATCTGCGTCTCCGTCGGAAGACGGGCGCAGGTGTGACGGTCCTTTCCACGGGTGTATCCAAAACGTCGGACACACCTTTTCAGAAAATAAAGTGCTCGCGTACATCGCCTGACACACACACACACACACGCACAAACTCTCGATCGCACCCATCACACCCTATTCAATCCACCCCCCCCCCCCCTCCGGCTTCTGCTTGAGGTCACCTTACTCAGCACAAAGAATCTGCAATCCAGGGAAAAGAACTACTGGATCTCCTGCAGTTCCCGGTTAGTGGGGAGAAATTGCATTATTTATTATGAGGAGGCCAGCATCTTGGCAATGGGCTGTGGAAGTCACAGAGAGCCTTCTCTCCGGAGGGCCGGACCATCGCTGGGGAATGTTCCGTACATTCTGTTACTCCCCGTGACACTCTTCTTTAGCACACTTAAAGAAAAGGAACGCCTGCACTTGATTATATAGGTTGTTTTTCACGCCATCTCCCTTTTCCTGGCACGTATCGTCTGTTTAAGCTGCACTCAGCTCCTGGACTCTTGGAACGAGAAGCGGATACGATGCGACACAACGTCGATTGTTGTTTCTGTGTTGACGGTTCCCATCTCTTTCCCTCTGTGACCCCCCCCCCCCCCCCCATCTCCCCGGTGTTAACGACTCATTCCTCATCGCCCTCGTTAGCCTGGACCGAAATGATAGTGCTCTCAGATTTCCTCTGAAAACTGGCGTCTTCAATGGAAAAACGATCCGGCTGTAAGCTCTGCGTTTTTAACCCGGGTTGCTCTAAGGCAAGATACAAGTGCTTTAAAAGCAAACAAAGCCAGGTGTTATTGTATATATCCATTTTCTAACTGGCTGCTTCTCCATTATAAGGTCGCAGCGGTGGCCTGGAATCCATCCCAGGAAGCACATACAGTACAGCACTGGATGCCAGTCTGTTGTAGGGAGCACATGGTCACAATGTAGAGAGTTAGAGATTCCAAATCACGAATCTGAACGGTTTTTTGGACTGCAGGAAGAAACCAGAGTTCCGAGATGAAACACGGAATGTGGGGAGAACCTGCAGACACCACGCACACTCCACGCCGAGGCAGCATTCCAAGCCCCCGCCGCTGGAGGGGTGCGGAAGCAGCGCCTCCCGCTGAGTCATGCTTCTCTTTACCCTGTTGCAGTTTTTCAATACATGCCAATGAGTTTCTCTATATTTATTCCGGTTTTGAGCATGACACCTCACATATACAGCTGATCAGCTGAGCTGCCTGGCTGCTGTCTCGCCATCGCACAAACAGGGGCTACAATAAATCCAAGGAAGACCCAACTTCCTGCGCGGATGTGGAATCCACAGCATCCCGAGTCGTTTCTTAGTGACATCTGGGCGTTAAATAGCAGATGGGCTCTTGAACGCTGTGTCTGGCAACGGCCTGGAAATTCCAAAAAAAGTGTTTTTTTGTAAAATTATATTCTGTGGGAATTTTTTATTGTCTTTTTTTTTAATAAAGCACAAGATTATGTATTTATTATTTATCTGTCTTGAATCGGAGGCGAGCGGTCTGTGGGGTTGGTCTGCCGTCAGATCCCCATTTCCTTAGATATGCAAGGCATGTACTGGGCTTCCTGAAAATCTTTTAAATATTAAAGGATCTCACCTGCACTTTTCCCCCCTCTCTTCTCAATAATGCAAGACGGTCACAAATTCCCATCCATCTGCTTCCCGAATCCTCTCCTGCCATTGCTATTCACGAGTACGTTTATTCCCGGATCGGATTTACAAGCTGTTTCAATGAGTTGTGACTTATTTTAATAAAATTTAACATTTTATGCTTAAATGTAATGAATTGCTATTATAAAAAATTATAGTGACATAGTCGTAGGGGCATATACAGGGGCGGGGCCACAGGGCCACTGGTCCCAGCTAAGAGCTGATTGGCTCCTGGAGTGCCCCTATCGCTGTCACTCACAGAGTCAAAACATATCATTGGCTAATGATAAGGTTGGACCCTCAGTATGAGGTACGGCCCACACCTTAAAAAATCCTAAAAACACCCTTGGTTACAGTTCAGTATCAGACTTGATTGTGGTCAAACCAGAGTCGAAAAGCCAAAGAGCTCGTCTGAACACTACAAAATTAGTTTCCTTAACAAAGCATCAATACGAAGAACACTTTTATTAATTCTACCCGGGGATATTCAGCACCTCTGATCCATGTCTCAAAGGTTCCTGCGGTTACAATGACAGACCTGTGGGCCGTCCCCTGCAGCCTCTCGACCCGCGTTGGGCGAATCTAATAAATCCCCGCTGTGAAAGGTATTTCGAAATGTGAGAGATCAATGAGTACTTTTAATAAGCCGAACCATGACGCGTTTAGCATTATGAAAGGAGATTTACAAAAAGGAGGACACACATTGATTGCTGAAGATATTCAATTTAAAGATAACAGGGCGAATAGCTACCTGGTGAAATAGGTATTATAGTTTATTATAAGAATAAAATTTTAATTTACAAATATTGCCGGGTTTTCGTGCTCTTCTCTGTGTGCATGTGGTGAATCCCTAATAACTGCCATAGTGTCTCTATACAGGGGGGTCATGGAACCCTGATCTTCATTCTTTGTGACTTCATGATAAAAGGACACTCAGTAATACCATACTTCCATATTTTAAGATTTATGAATTTAACATTTGACTGATACATTGAGGCATACTAGATGGGGATGGGTAGGCGCTTTACACAACTGACCTATGAAATTATCTATCTATCTATCTATCTATCTATCTATCTATCTATCTATCTATCTATCTATCTATCTGTCTGTCTGTCTGTCTGTCTGTCTGTCTGTCTGTCTGTCTGTCTGTCTGTCTGTCTGCCTGCCTGCCTGCCTGCCTGCCTGCCTGCCTGCCTGTCTGTCTGTCTGTCTGGACATTGCAGAATACCGCTTTCAAAAAACAATAAAAACTGCACACACATGATTCTTCAGACCTCTGCCAGGACCATATTGTATGTTTATTCCAAAACTTCATATTTAATTCAATAAATCCATACAACCAGAATAAGAAACATCATAGCAAGAAGCTATGCAAACGGATGGCTGAGCTTCTGAACCTCCTAGTCAATGTGTCTTTGGTACATCGCTGGAATGTGGCCCAGAAGCCGGCGAAGAAATTTAGCCCCCACGAACTCAAACGAGTAACCGAGTAGTAGCGAGTTTTGGGTTTCAGGTCTTCACTGGATGTCTTCTCTGCTATTTTATTTAAGGTTTGCATTAACAATGTCAGCGTTTCGTAACATGCTCATATTTTTTTTCAGAAGTGACCAGGTGAGGGACAACATCTTCATCTACATTGCTGTTTGAAGAATTATTCAATGAGAATAGCTGATGTGTTTTTCTTTTACTGCTTAAAGCGTGTTCATTTAAGGGTTCAGCATCGATTTAAGGTCTAGCAGGCGTGAAAGGATAAATAATTCATGTTTGTCTGTGAAGCTACAGAGGAGGTTGGTTCTCACAGAAGAAGTACGGCTTGAAACACTCAGGGTGTGATGTTGGATATCGCCTTTTAATTCATGTTATTTTATGTTATTATTCCTTTAACATTTTATCCCCACAAAAAAAAAAACACCTCATTCGGTGATGAGAAAATTGAGACATAATTTATGTTTCGTAAATGATTTCCTTTCCAAAACTGACAATCTTGCTGCAAACTGCAAATCAATGAATATTGCATCCCGAGGGTCACCCGACTTGTCCAATGAGATACTGCCTTTGCTCTCAGTCAGCCAATGAAATGTTGCCTTTGCACACAATCAGCCAACTGGATGCTGCCCAGGCAAGCTGCCAGCCAATTGTATGCCTCTGGAGAGAGACTCATATTTGGTGCCGGTTCTGTGGGCGGCTCCATACTAATTGTTCATTTGTCTGCCGTTGACAGTCTTCGTGCCCAGAGGGTCTGTCGCCTCACTCAGCGCTTCTCTCTGGGTCGGCCCTCTCAGGATAGATGACTGACGGAGTAGCGGGACATCTGACAGGGGAGGGGCAGCTTTCGCCGGCCTACACAGCTCCACGAGCGCTTACGACGTTTTCCGCAAATGAGACATCAATTCCATCCCCTGTCACTGAGAGCTCTCGGCATGGAGGGGGAGGGGGGGGGGGGGCTTTTTGGGAGAGCTCCAATAGTGATGTCACCGTTACATAACTGGCAACAGCATAGCACCAAAGACAAAAAGGATTATCATTGTTTGCATTCCCTGTTTGTTTCCTGTCTTGGTAGTTTTCACGTCTCACAAAATGGAGTAAGATGAAGATGCTTCTCTGGACCTGAAGCAGATGTGGAATCTATTAAATTATTGCAAGTCAAAGCCCAGTAGGTGCCAAGGCAACATTCACCATCAGCGCCCCCTATCTGAGACAAAGTGAAATTGGCTTCTGCCCCTTCACAAGACGGTGCCCTAGACGGCTGCCTATGTTTCGTAATGGGTTTACTGGCGCTGAATCGAATGCGTAGACCAGCAACAACCTGGATACTCGTCAAGGTCTAAAATCATGTGTTGGATGTTCCCTGAATTAAAGTCAGGAAGAAGACTCCAGAAAGAAGGAGAGATTAAACCCACACCATCAGCAGACAGCAGTGTAGTGGTCTGGGTCAGAGCGAGTGCAGCATAACCTCCAGGGAGAGACTGTTTTTGGTCAGGATTCACCTGCATTTTATAAAAATCAAAACCAAGATTTGCCCGTATTTATAAATTTAATACAAGATTCAGTGCACAGAAATTAAAAATTGTCTCCACAGTCTGCCCATCCGTCGATTCATCCGTTGTAACGCCTTCATGCAATCTTTTCCCTGAAACTCTAATTTTTACTAGAGAGGATGTAACCTTCAGTTAAAAGAAAGTGTCCTCTACCAGCCACCCTAATGGAAGAACCGGAGGCCCAGCGACAGCAGAGCGCCACAAACACGCGTCCAGAGGAGCTCACCCCCTGCTTTTCCCGCTCCAGTCAAGGTGACTGATTTATTTCTCCATTAGAGTGACCTTTGCCAGAGATGCTTTGGCTGTAACGATTTCCTGTCCCTTTCGCTCAGGCACGGGACCTAGCAGAGGAGCATTCAGCCTCTCCCCCATCCCCGAACGTAAACGTGAGCTGAGCTGTAAAGGGACTCGTGAAACTTCAAGCGATGCAGCAACTACAGGGCTTGCGTGCACCATTCCCCATCCCTTTGATGTCCTTCACCGAAATATCTGCTCTCACACATTCCGCGCTTTGCTTTCCCTCTCACAACACACAAAGGATCTATCGCTGAGATATTGTTCCTTCCTTGTGCTGGTCGTGTTTTATCACGGGGCGCCGCGGTTGTTAGATTTGGCTTCACGGGGGCCGTAGACCGGACCGATTTCGCTTAATCCAGTTCCCTCGCTCAATCCGTCCAACTGGAGGATATTTAAATAGTTTGTGTACTGCCTGGAAATACTGACACGAAATGCAATATTTCTGCATCGAAGGGTCAAAAAAATAAAAAATGGAATGCGAGAATGGTGGAGTTTGTTAAGTAATTACCACCCAGACACCAACGCCCCTGCTTCAGTCTTTGGGAAACCCCATGCCGTAAGGAACACCTGGAAATCCCGCATTATCTTGGAGAGCATCATGTTGAGTATATACCACTATCTGCAGATGCATGCCAGCTAGCTAACGCTTCATCAGTGCGAAAAACAAACGCAAACAAACGACCAAAACGGCTTGACGGGTTTTATGTGCCATAAGGGGGTTAATTTTCCTTTAAATGAGCATCTGGAGTACGTGAAAACTGAAAGGAAACACGTCCGAGTTATTCTCGTAAGATACAGCCCCTTCTCTAGAATGTAAGGAGACATGGGGGGAGGGATGAAGGGGTACTGACCCGCCACGTTTGAACTGCCGCGGGAAGCCAGGTCACGTACCCGAAATTCAGAGTGTGGCACTTTGTTGCATTTAACTAGGCTTAAATACCTGAGCAGCTAACACGTAGTTTATGCCAACACGTCTGAGGAGGCGGTATTTTGGTGTTTAACGTACAGGTCCCGTACTGAAATGACTTCGTTCCACTTGCTTAGGCATTGTGTCTGCCTCAAAGCTGCAAGCAGCCTCCGTCTGAATGGGGATCTCATCATCACAATAGAGCTGACTGACTTGGCCCCAAGCAACAGACGGCTTCATTTCCGTAGCTAAGTAGAGAGCCCCTTACATCTAGGGTCTTGATTTGAGGGGGGACATGCATGAAAACACGCCCAGACCCCCCCCCCCAGAACTAACAAATACATTGTGGGTCTATTCTCCAGCTCTGTGCCGCCCTGATAGCAAACAGAATTAAATACAGTAGCTGCATCAAATCTCCCCCCCTCCTGAAGTGGGCGCCCTGAATAATGTTAAACCACAGGCGCCGTGGGCGGCATCGTATTTACTGGAGGATCCTGCCTCCTTTGAAGTGGTTCTTCTACTTTTATCAAAAGACCTTCAAGGATTCAAAATTCAAAAGCTTTATCGTTATTTGTACAAGTACAAAGACATACTTACTTGTGTACCCCCTGCAGGTCTAAACAACATAAAATGATGAAGAACAGTAGATTGGAAATAAAATGCACGCAATATGCACAAAATATACAGTAAACGATAACATAGAAGCAGGACAGCAAGGTGCCGAGGTTAAAGTTGCAGTGGTTAATAACCGACAGTGCCGATTGGAATCATTCTGTGGCTGATCAGTTTTACATTCTTATTATCGCTGGCAAGTGGCTCTTCTGGAGGTTTTCAGAGTATAAGACACTGTAATTCAGTTTTTGTGCTCTCTGGATTATTTTGCTAAGGTGGACTTCTTTCCGTCTTACATACAGAAAGTCCCTCTA
This sequence comes from Brienomyrus brachyistius, assembly GCF_023856365.1. Lineage (NCBI taxonomy): Eukaryota > Metazoa > Chordata > Actinopteri > Osteoglossiformes > Mormyridae > Brienomyrus > Brienomyrus brachyistius. Next base: position 5,731,736 of record NC_064553.1, read on the forward strand.
AGACTGGCTGTCGTCAGCTTGGTAATAGATTCGTGCAATGCTGGATTGGGGAGGTGAAGATAACCTTTTTTTTTGTTCTCAAAAGGACAATGGTGTCAAGGACTACAGAGCAGAGGAACTGTGGTCAGGGAACGTGGCGGACAGGGAGCAGATCTTTGGGCCCTGTGTCAGCACTGTGGGTCTTTTTTAAGACCTTCAGTGTATTTATAGGGGGAAGGGAAAGGGGTTTAATCGGGCATGGCTGTGATTGGCTGGGCTTTGTCACCTGACTTGACCCCGCCCAGAATTCCCTGTCATTAGCAGATTACAGATGAATCTTTCAGTAGCTTTTATTCACTAATGTAAAGCCTGATCTAGACCTGTATATTGATACGTGGGCTGAGCGCTATAAGTTAAGGAAGAGCGATGCTCCCTGTGGTTTGTGCATTAACAGCACTTTGCCGATATCAAAAGACACTTAGTATCGCGTCCTTTTATTGAGCGCAGAGGGAATATTAACAGGGTTAATCTATACATATTGTAGGACTATCATCAGACTCTGCTCCCGACTGAGCCTGAGGAGGGAAAGGGAGGGGAACCGGGGTGGGGGTGGGCAGGGGGACGGCGCAGACAGCGGTCGGCTGATGAAAAGCCCCCCGTCAGTGACAGGCATGCTCTTCTAGGAAGGTCCCACTGGAAAACGTGGGACAAGCTGAAGACTGACAGGCTGATGGAGGTTCTGGGTTTTCGGTGGCAGAGAGATGACACTCTCCGTCTCTCTGGCAAAAAAGGGACACTATTGTGCTTTCATACTGCATAAGCCTTTTTTCTGTAAGTTTTTAGTACAGACGTGCAGGAGGGTATGACGTGGATGTTTTTTTTTTTTTTAACTAACTGATGTATTAGGATAAAGTTATATAAATGAAAGGTCGATCAGCGGCCTGCAAAATCTCACACTGTATTAAAATCTGATTTTAAAAAGTGGAATTTATATGTGATATCACATAAAATATTCTAATGACGCCCTGTTGACTGAAGATCCACCATTGGTGGATCGACGCTGCTCAGACACCGAATATCTATCCATTGATAAATAAGTATTTCGTCCAGCAAGAAAGGCAGAAGGAATCAAACCATAGGGCACGTGTCTGTGAGCGGCTTGCCAGCCTTGAAGGGGGGGGCACAGGCCGAGAATCGGCTGTTTGGGGCCCCATTTAGGGGCATAATCGGTGTAAAAAAAGAAAAAGGTGTGTGAAGAATCAGTTCCTGCCTCCTCGGATCCAGAGAGCATGTACACGGATCATTTAACTCGGAACAAAGTTGGATGAGGGCTTTGGGCCACCCCCACCTTGCACAGAATTTAGATGCATGGGAAAGGCGTGGCCAGCCCTCTCGCTGTCTCTTAGTCAAAACTAATAAAGCGACACAGATTTGTAAACAAAAATTGGTTACGAATGGATGCCCCACGAGTGAACTGCTAATGGAATCATTTGTTATCCTGGTAGTGTGTTGTGCTCAGCAGCGCCTCCCGCAGGATTGATTTGGAAAAGGTCTCAAGTACAGGGCCTCCACCCTGATCCTGCCAGCTCTGGCCAGACCGAAGCCGGTCTACATTCCCAAAGGCTTTAGCTACCCACTGTCCCTCAGCACCCTGTTTGAATATCAGAGACCATTTGGCGTCTGAAGTATCTCAGAGGTGCTCCGGACGGAGCAGCAGAGCCGGCTTTGAAGGTGCGGCGCCTCCACGGGATTGTGCAAGACATGAAAAACAAAAGAAATGTTCTTTATCAAAGGCGGCCATGAAAGACTGCCCATTTTGTTCATTGCCTTACCCAAAACTGCAAAAAAACACCCCAAAAAAACACTCTTCCTTGAATAAAACGATTTAGTTGTGGGACACTTTTGTATCCAAATCATTTTCACAGTTTCCTCCATTCTCTCTCTCTCTCTCTCTCACACACACACAGACACACACACACACAGGTTTGTATATCTGTGGGGACGCCCCATTCATTTCTATGGGGAAACTCTAATCTAGGGTTAGGCAATCTCATCCAGAAATATGTGTATATGCGGATTTTCGCTGCAGCTCCCTAATTAGATTACTGGTTTGAGGACTGATTGGCTGAAGAGTCCGCACACCTGGGTTCGAGCAGCCAACCTAAAGGTTATCCCCAAAACCTGCACACACACCGGCCCTTTCCCATCCCTGCTCTAATCCCATCACGATGACCTTAACCCCTGCTCAGCCCTAACCTTAACCATAAATAACCAAACGAAATACAAGACTTCTGCCATTTTAATTTTTTTGATTACGTCCACAGATTTTTGTGGGAACCTCAAAAATGGTCCCTACAATGTCAAAATAACAGGGTTTTTTACATTGTGGGGAACATTTGTTACCCACAACGTCATATAAACATTATCCACACATACATACACACACACACCCAAACACACCAGCACGTGCTTTTACAAAATCTTTCCATCTTCCTTCTTTTTCACAGGGGTCTAGAAACAGCTCTTATGCCTCCGCACTTCAGCTTTGCTCAGTCTCATGGGGATTCTTTAAATCTTATGAGGTTCTGGGGCCTACTTTATATGGGAGCACACACTAACCTCTTTAGCTTACCCCCCTTATACCTGCTTAGGACACCACTGAGTTATTTTTCGCAAGCCTTCAGGGACACAGACATCTTCATTGCCACCCGGAAGCATCGCGGGTAATTCGCATAAATGCAGGACACCTTCGAGGAGTGCCCTTTAAGATAATGGTTGGATCGCTGTTGCAGAAAGCAATGGGGTATTCTCTTGGGAAAAGCTGTATTGCTTTTTTTTTGTACCTTAATGGCAGTGTGAGATCTACATTTTCCAACGAAAGAATTGGAAGAATTGATTTGGCGAAACTGTGAAATCAAATCAAATTAAATCAAATGAAAATTTATTTATGGAGCCCCATTTTAACAAGAGTTTGATCATTAAAAGAATCTGAGACAAAACGAAATTAGAACAAAAACAACAAACAGACAAACAAGTAAGACAAATAGGAATTAGAACAAAAGCACAATAATAGCTGTTGGAAAACAAACAAATAAATACTGTGATGACAAATAAATTAAACCATGAAATGTAAACATGAGCCAAAAGTCTGGACTCAGAGCTACTTTACGATTTTACTCACCAGTACGTTTTACCATACATTCCCTGTCATGCCCAGTGCCGCCCCCCCCCCCCCAGATCTTTGTCTGTGCGTGGAGCCGGGCCGTGCGTGACGGTGCCGAGTCTGAAACAGGACATATTTTGTTTTAGCTTGACAGAGTGTTCCACCTGGATTGTAATGCATGACAGGGAGGCATTTTTCACCGAAGCTACAGTGAGGGAAAGGAAACAAGCCTTATCTGCAGAGACGGCGGGGTTGTGTAGCCCAGCGAGCACGCCTGCGCTATCGCAATGCAGATAGCAGCAATCTCCCAACAGTCGGCGTTTATTTCCAAGGTCTGCTGCCTGTGACAACTTCGTTTGTTAGTGCGGACTGGGAAATCGAGTCCTCGCTTCAGTTATTACATTGATTTTTGAAAGGTGGTGAGGAATGAACTTCTGAGAGTTTAAGTTTGTTGGCGGGAAAAGGAATCCCACCTTTTTCCCTGTGATGCCTGATCCAGAGACAAAATGACAATGAATCATGAGATAAACGCACTTGTTTTATGCGAAACGAGTGTATTTCAGTGCATTGTGGTATTTTTATGGGCATAGAATGTTTGACACAGCACAATTTTTGCATTTGGCAAATGAGTCTGGGAGTTCTGGAACCCATTCCTCGGTTCTCCTTGAGGTCCAGAACCGTGCGGCTAGGTAAATGGGTATCTCCAAGCTGTCCATGCTGTGTGCGTGCACTGTGTGTCTTCCCTGAGCTTCCAGTGATAGGTGATCCTATACTGTAAGAATGGTATGAAAGGTGGATGAATGGGTGGGTGTAGTCTATAGCATTGCTAAAAACAGGATCAGCTCATTTTGAACATTTAACCTTGTCACGAAGGGTATCGACAGAATAATTATCATCGAGCAACGGAAATGCCTGGTATAGATTTCCGTGTCAAGTTTTTCTCATTGTCGTTCACATTATCCTCTCTTCATCTTCTGGTGAGGATATTAAAATGTCCGTCTTATGATATTCCCCGTAAATCCTGTAGGGAAATTACCAGAGCCTCAGTCTCCTCTTTTCCTGCCCGACCCCCCCAGCCTTTCCGACAGGAGATTTCGACAGGCCGGCTTTCTCTTCCATTCATCTCAAAGCCAGGTATCCGTAAGTCCGTGTCACCTGAATTCCGATGGCACTGACTGACGGAGACGGGGAGCGTTTCAATTCCCCCCGCCGGGCCGTGATGAGCTTTCCTATTTTGGCCCCTCCCGTTCCCTTCCTCTCCGCCGGGGACCCGAGGAAAGAGACGAGCGCGAGGCAAAGATAAATCTCGCGCTCATCCCCTGGGTTTCTGATTCGACCGCTTGCCGGCGCGCGCTTTACCTCTCTGAACGACTCCACGGCTAGAAGGCATCCGACTGCTGGAAATCGCACCATTAGCTCTATTGACTGTTGGCATACATTAATTTCGTGTGGATAAATGAAAAGCGTAAAAGTCACAGGGAGAGAGAACTCAGCAGAGGGATCTTCAGAAGGTGCACAGAGCTTGTTAAGCCTCTTACCCTGGACTGTTCTTGAGAGAATATGCGTGTCGCCTCTGGGTTTCGGCTGCTCTGCCACACATTCTGGGCTGATTTCATGTTGCCAAATGCATCCTTGGGGATTTCCCACCCCGTCTTGGCCCCTGGATTCAGAAATCATTATGCCTTTTGTCTGGATTTCTTTGCACCTATCAGAACAGAGTCATTTCGCACTTTTCTACTTCAAATAGGTGCCGGGCACAAGGGGCGATAAAATGAGCGATTCCCCCGAATCTGAACTGTGCACAGTGTTTGCCGCAAGAGCGACGTGTATTCGTGCCCAATGTGAGTCAAGGGGGGCAAAGGCTACTCAACAGTTTGCTGAGGTGGCCTTGGTGAGGCCTGGATGAGCCTCGCAGATTCATTTATGTTCTCTTGACACTGCAGTCCAGCATCAGTGCAATTACGTTACGATTACATATTTACATGTACATTCCAAATATGTTTTGCAATTACAATTTCAATTATAAAGTAACAGAGGAGGGGTCAACGAGTGCTGAGGTGCATAGTGCATAAAAGTCTCCAGCGCTCTGTTAACTATGATTATGATTGTTGATTATGGTGTGGGGGTGTTTTTCAGGGGTTGGGCTAGGCCCCATAGTTCCAGTGAAAGGAAACTCTCATAGCCCCTGCATACCAAGACATTCAAGATTCAAGATATTTTGGATAATTCTACGCTTCCAACCTTGTGGAAACAGTTTGGGGAAGGAAGGTCCTTTTCTGCTCCAGCGTGACTGTGCCCCAGTGCACAAAGCAAGGTCCATGAAGACATGGTTGAGTGAGTTTGGTGTGGAAGAACTTGACTGGCCCGCACAGAGCCCAGACCTCAACGCCATCGAACACCTTTGGGATGAACTAGAACGGAGACTGTGAGTCAGGTTTTCACGGCCAACATCAGTGCCTGACCTCAGAAATGCTCTTCTGGATGAACGGGCAAAAATTTCCACAGACACACTCCAAAATCTTGTGGAAAGTCGTCCCCGGAGAGTGGCAACTGTTATACCTGCAAAGGTGTGTGTGTGTGTGTGTGTGTGTGGGGGGGGGGGGGGGGCAACTCCATATTGATGCCTATGGATTTAAAATGTCAAAAATGTTTCTGTAGGTCTTCTGGCCGGATGTCAGTGCCGTTGACCTTAAGAGGTCTGTTTATCTATTACTGTCAGACATATTAGCAGTGAAATTTAGAATGACAAATAGATCCATTTGGTGCAGAGATTAGAAAAACAAGAGTTATCATGGGGGAAAACGAGGATGGAGTGAAGTGCTTCTCAAAAGCAGACAGAAAATAAACGATTCTGTTGCCATCTTAACCCCCTAAAGGAGCCATATAAGCAGTTGACCCTATTCATTGGACCCCAAGCTTCAGTCTAACCTTTATATATATATATATATATATATATATATATATATATATATATATATATATGCGTCCCAAAGGAGAGCAGGATGGGATATGTGACAAGAAGCATTCGAATGTACCTGTGCAAATGGCATACGAGGCATAATTTCAAATGTCTTATACACAGTTACAGTAACCTGTTTAAACAGTTATTATTTTTATTGCAGTAATTTCAATAATGTCCGTCTTATGATATTCCCCCTAAATCTAGTGTGATTAATATTATTCAAGTAACTGTGACCAGCATATACTCGCAGATTAGTAGCATCTCGTAAATCAGACCACGAACGTCGGCAGACACAGCTAAGAGCGAGATGTGAACCTTGGTTTTTGAGTCCATCAGTGAGATGTTTCCCAGTGGAATTAGAAGCATACGTGTGTAGAATGACACAGACGCGAGGCTGGAAACGCCCGCTCAGCATCACTCCGCTGCTGCCATGAATATTCATCGTCAGTTTACGAGAAGGCTGTCCCTCCCACGCGCTGGCTGCTATCATTTTATCCTCAGGACGGGGCCTTTGTTTCCTGGAAATTATTAGTGATTTTTTTTATTATTAACTCAATGTACATACAGTGTATGTTTTATGATGTAGTGTCATGGGTGGAGAAAAATGCAGAGCAAGTATTGTCAGGGTCGCTTTTCTCTTTAGAAGATATGGCATTAATAGTATTGTTTATAATACTCTGGTTTCTCCTTAGAGTCACAGTGTTACTGTGAACCAAAGCGTGGCCTCAACTACTGATCAGATCAGCTGTGACTCTTCAGCGTTGCATTAATAGTATTGTTTGTAATACTCTGGTTTCTCCTTAGAGTATATACCAGTGTTACTGTGAACCAAAGCGTGGCCTCAGCTACTGATCAGATCAGCTGTGACTCCTCAGGGTTGCGGGAGGAATCCCTGCTGCTTTCCCAGAAGCTCTGTCTCCAATAGGCACAACATAAGGTGTGGGATAATTTAGGCGGAGCGACCGCTTGGAATGAGGACCGGGGCAACAGAGCATGACTTAGCATGGTATTACATCGGGGGGGAGCGGGGGGGGGGGTGGGGGGTTGTTCACATTGGCAACCTGCTAACTCTCTCCGCACTTGGGGGGGGGTACTTACAACTGTGAAGATGCTTAATGGCCCATGTTCTAATATGAGCTGAATACTTCGATCAAGTTGTTTCTTTGCCTATACTATCCATCCATCCATCCATCCATCCATCCACTTTCCTATCCTACTGCCTTGGAAAGTTTTCTAACTCAATATTCTTCCCTGCGACAGCTGTATGAATAGATGGACAAGCATTAACTTAAACTGGAGTTTTCCAGCATCCCAATGTTTACTCGTCTCCATCATTCCGCTCTGTTTTTCCTGGGTTCAAGACATTATGCAAGCAGCTTGCAGGCTGCAGCTGCATGAGAAGGTCACCGCCTGCCCATGGACTTTCCCAACACACAGCGTCACCTGCGGAACGTAAAAATCCCTCCACCCCCCGCCCCCTTTTTATAAGATTGCGGCCAGAGAGCATCCAACCCCTGAAAATAGCACTGGGCATGAAGTTGCTAACGCCTCAGCCTGTGAGGGGCAGATATAGTCCTCATGAAACGCTAGAACCTTCCACCATGTCCACCACGGCTGAGGAAGTCCGGCAGAAGACGGCGTGGTGAGTTATTCACATGGGCGCGGCTTTAAGTTTGGGGTAGAGCAGACCCCAGGCTGAAAGGTCATCGCTCCATTGCCCTAGAGGGTCCCTGTTGCTTTGCGTATGTAAAACTAGGGCACCCCCCACGGAAGTCCTTCCCTAACCTCCCATTATCCGAATCCCGTGTATAAGAGGAACTCACTGCTATTTCTATGTGCGTGTATGTTCTGGAAACTTCCGGTTTCCAGTTTGTATCACTGTGAGTTTTCAAATGACTATCATTCTGGGTACCAGCTGTTTTTAATGGAATATCTACATAGGTGTACAGAGGCCCATTATCCGCAACAATTAGCCCTGTGTTGCAGTGGAATGCTGTGGTTGCTAATGCAAGTTTATCATTTTAAAAGCTTAATTGATCATTAGAAAACCCTTTTGCAATTATGGTAGCGCAGATAAAAATGGCTGCGATGATTAAAGAAGGAACAAAACTGACCTTATTTGGACTAGTTGAGTGTCTGGGGCATCAGCGAATGTGGGTTCGATTAATAACTCAAAATGGTCAGAAACAAAGAACTTTCTGAAACTTGTCAGTCTGTTCCTGTTCTGAGAAATGAAGGCTATTCCATGCGAGAAGTTGCCAGGAAACTGAAGCTCTCGTGCAGTGCTGCGTACTGCTCCCTTCACAGAGCAGCACAAACTGGCTCTAACCACAACAGAAAGAGGAGAGGGAGGCCCTGGTGCACAACTGAGCGAGAGGATAAATATATTAGAGTGTGTAGTCTGAGAAACAGACGCCTCATTGGTCTTCAACTGGCAGCTTCATTAAATAGTACCTGCAAAGGACCAGCCTCAACGTCAACAGTGAAGATGCAACTCCAGGATGCTGGCCTTCAAGGCAGGATTGCAAAGAAGAGCTGTATCTCAGAATGGTCAATAAAAAGAAAATGATGAGATGGGAAAATGAACAGACACTGGACCGAGGGAGACTGGAAAAAGTGCTATGGATAGACAAATCTAAGTTTGAGGCGTTCAGATCACAAAGCAGAACATTTCTGAGATACAGATCAAATGAAAAGACTCTGGAGGAGTGCTTGACGACATCTGTCTAGCCTGGTGGAGGCAATGTGATGGTGTGGGACTGCTTCGGTGGTGGTGAAGTGGGAGATTTGTACAGGGTGAAAGGGATCTTGAAGAAGGAAGGCTATCACTTCATTTTGCAACGCCATTCCATACCCTATTGGAGGGTGGATAATTTGAACCAATTTTATCCTACAACAGGAGAAACGGTATGCAAGAAGTGCCCATCAAGCCAATCCAACTTGTGGGAGATGCTTCAGGAAGCATGGGGTGATATCTCACCAGATTACCTCAACAAACTCACAGCTATAATGGCCAGGTTTTACAAGGCGGTAATTGCTGTAGATGGAGGACTTTTTTTTTTTTCCTGTATTTTCTATTCAAACTCATTTCACGTACGTTTTCATAGAAAACAAGGACATTTCTAAGTGACCTCAAAGTTCTGGACAGTAGTGCATAAGGATGTGCAGGAAGAATGAGAATATCTGTGTTTGTTTCATGATGTATTATGATTTTTTCGTTGGGGTGCATCTAGCTTACAGTTCAGTGAAGCTGGCTCTATGCCCGCGATCAGAAGGTCACTGGTTCAAATCCTCTGCTTCAGAGTGATTTACCCATCAGGCCCTTCAACAAGGCCGTTTAACCCCAGGTGCTCTAGGGACTGGCTGACTGTATGCCATTTTGGATGAAAGCATCTGCTAAACAACTGTAAGAATTACACATAAGATTACAAGACTAAATAGTGTAAGTCGACTCTCGCGGTTCGCCTGAACCTGTAACACTTATACAGACTTGGAAAGACTTTTTTCCCTCATAAAAAAACCATGAGGTCTCAGAGAGAGGTGAGACATGGCATATCAGGGCGCAGTGGATTGCTTTTTGTTCCTGGGAAAAAGTGTGAAATAATCCATTTGTCAATACTGCCCTTGCATTTGTTTACACTAGAAAGAAACTTCTTTTTCACTTTAACTGATTGTTAAGGTCCAGTGCCCCTTTCTTCTTGCATTTTTAACATCTTATACTTTTTTTCCAGGAAGATAATTTAAACGTCAAGAGTAGGGCCAACTTTTAAACTTTAAAGATCTAAGCAATAAGGACATAGTCATTTAAAAAAATTATTTCTGTCACTGGGACACATGCTCACCGCATGCATTGTCAGGTTCCAGACGGAGGCTTTTAACGGCGCCATAAATAGCGGGAAATATTGCACGCGGTGTTAGAGACGCATGGGGGGTAAGGCCACGCCCCTTCGTTCCCCACAGGTGGCTGAACCTGACTGTAAGCTCATTAGCTAGATCGTGGACAGGTGTGGCCAATCAGCCTCTTCGGAGGGGGCTTTAAGGAGATGACAAGGGCGGGGGCCATCTGAGTAGAGATTTTCAAAAGGTTTTCCCCTCTCAATCCAGAAGAAACCAGTGGTTTGATTATAATCACCAATCGATACATGATAAGGATGCACGTCTGGTGTCGGTACCTTTATGTTATACGTACCTTCACATTCATGTGCATTTTTAACTTGTCTGTGTATGGTGAACATGTAGGCTGGAATAAATCGCCTGAGCATAATGTATAATCCCTGGACAGTATGTTCATAAGGTGATAATTAATTAAAACAGTTAGCTAATTAATTAAATAATCTAAGGAATTAATTACAGATCATCATAGCCCAGCAATGAGGGCTCTTGAAAAATCATCAGGGAATTATTCTAGGGTAATCAAAAACAAGTTCTGCTATACCCATTAAAAACCCTGTAATCATCTTGCTGCTTTTCTGGAAGTTTCTCAAACGTGTTGACGATGATGTATTTCTACATCAGTAGCTTCCCTAGTTTTACCAGCATGTATTTTTTTTCATACCATGGCTAATGAATCATTAATGAACAGCAGCATTTGGATGTACATCCCATGTCTCGCAGCTATGAAATTCTCCGACATACGAATGTTTCCTGGCGCCACGCTGAAGGAATTCGAATCATTTCCACCGAGAGCGTTACTTGGAGACCTCGTGTGATGCATTTCCTGTTGACTTGACGTATAGCGCTAAACGACCCACGAGTCACCGGAAAAACCTTGGAATCGCTGCGGGCGAGAGGCACACTTCATGCATTAACACAGCAGAGAGCCCCGCCGTTATTAACTCGGCGAGCCAGGAGGGATAATGTCATCAACCAAAGACGTAACTCAATGCAGCAGTATGTCAATGTCCAGTTAAGCCCTGGATAACAATCTGTGTCGCCCGGCTGTACCTGGCACTGCGTCGTACAGCTGAGTTCTCCTTAAGCGCACGGCTTAGGTAATTCATCTTAGGCACTTGGAAACACCCTACTGCAATCACTGGCCGATGAATACATAAAAAATCGAATAAAGACAGGGCTGAGTCACCTGTAGTCTGTGTTTTTTTCATCGTTTTAATACCAAAGAGCTAATTCTATCCATGTACCAAAGCGGTGGATTAGTTACACTCCGAAATGTATGACAAAATGCAGATGGTACATGCCATCCTTTCATCCACGCATCCAGGACAGGGTCATGGTCATCCAGTGGGCATACAGTGTCTGGAGTCACCCTGGATGGGATCTCACTGCAGTGCAGGAATGCACACGCTCTCACATTAAGGGCAATTTGTAGACGCTGATTCGGATGAGCTACGTGTCTCTGAGCCGTGGGTGGAATCCCACACGTAAGGTGCAGATACATACAGATCATTCGTTGATACACCTGGCATGTGTCATGGTTCATAATGTGTAGGTAGGGGATGCTTTAGTGTGGCTGCTTTTCAGAAAAACGTGTCGCAAAAGATTGGACGAGTTCAGCCCCCCCCCCCCCCCCCCCCACACCCCGTTCCTGCCTCCCCTTTGTGATTATTATACACAGAACACTGATCCGAGTCTTTGGGGGGGCGAGGGTAATCTGGGTCAGGTCAGCTTCTCTCCCAATGAAATGTTAAAAATGTCATGCACGGAATTATGTTTCTCCTGAATTTTTTTCCCCTCCGCTTATATAACTACTTGTGTTTTGCATAAGACCGGCTCTTTTCGACTTGGGATCAGGGGCGGATTAACTTAGCTGGGGGGCCTAAACTGGAATCAGCATGAACACTTAGGTGTTGCCCGACCGCTGTGTTCTTCCCGAGGCGGGCTGGGGTTCTAATGTTTGCCAGAGGCCCTGGGCTATAACCTAGAAGAACCTAGTAGCATGCATTAGTTCACCCCAGTTTGGGATTAACTAAAAAAAATATATAAAAAAAACAGAAAACAGTATTTTTTTATTTTATCTCAGATCTAAACATTAATCAATAGAAATTAATTCTGCGTTATTGAGCATTGGAGAGAAGTCTCTCAGGCAAATTAATATTATATCTCACAGCGTCGGAAAGGAAAGATGTCTGCAGTCGTTAATTTGTTATTTATGTGCGCTAAGAAATAAAAGACCTCACTGAGAATTGCAACCTGAGGCTCAGCGCTAATATTAGAATGCTTTCACAGTGGGAGCATTAGTTGTTATTTACACGACTCGCGGACGGGGCAGAACCATCGTGACCCGGCTGTATGCGTCAGATCTGGTCGCGGCTGATGCTAAATCAGCTCCCGGGCCTAACAGGGCTATCCGTCGTCTGCGAGCTTTGGAACCGAGTGTTCGGGCCTTCGTGCTGGAAGAGAAGGTGGTCATTATGCTCCATGCACACTGTTTGAATTCATTAGCATTGATGTAACATACTTTCAAGGTAAATAGCATATTATTGTGGTGGGTACATTAAACATAAAATTAAAAAAAAAAAAAAAACGAAATCGTTATGTAATTGAAACGTGGAGTCTGAATTCATAATTAAGGGATATTTTGAGACTAAGTATGATACTCGGAAAGCGATGTTACTGTGATATGAATTATGCATGCAAGTGATTAAATCTCAAACGCAGTACAGTTAGGTTCCCTTTTTGCTATTTTTTTTGTATTTTAATTATAAAGACAATAAACAGATATGGACTGCATTTCAGGTCTGTCCAGCCGGTCATTTCGTTGTCTTCTGTTCTGTTGAAAATTCATATTTATTTCGGCTGACGGGGGACACGTCATTGTCGGGGGAGGGGGTAGTCACACTTCAGCGGTTTGAGTAGGGCTTTCATCGGTATTCAGGTGAAATATTAAAGAGGACGCAGATCCGCAGCGACGCTCTGTTAACCGTTGTCTCCGCGAACACGGGCTCGCCGGAGTGAGTGCAGAACCGGCGGACGGGCTGGCTGCGCGGGAAGGCGGCTTGGGAGAGGCGAACCCTCTCGGACTCCCGGGAAACCGTGACTGGTTCTCGAATCGGAGCTGGCAAGCAGGAGGAGTGTGAGCAAATCTTATTGACATCCTCTGGTGTCTTGGAACAGGATGGGTCTGTCAGGGATGCAGCGAGGGCTTTCTCAGCACTCCCTCTTAAGTTTTTTTTTTCTCGCCAAAGTCAGCGGATTCGATGGCTCAGTGGGTAGCACTGGTGCACACACCTGCACGTTTGGGAGCCTAAATCCCCCCCCCCTGCTTTTTGTGTGACTGGTTTGTATGCTTTTCTAGTGTTTCCTTGTGTAGTCCAAAGACATGAAATTAGTTTAATTAATGTTTCTAAATTGCCAGTCGGGTGTGCATGAACTGTGAAGGATTGGCAGCCCTGAAGGATAAACCCCTACCTTGTGCCCCGAGGTTTCCAGGCTCATCTCCAGGTTCCCCTGTGACCGTGGACTGGATGAGTGCTTGAAAGATGAATGGACAGATTTTTGTTTCCCCTATTTGATTTCATTCTGGTTTTGGCAGCTGCAAAGTACAGCCTTGCAGACAGAGCGGGTATAACTGCCTATAACTTTGTGTTTTTCTATGCTGTGTTGCATCAACAGAAGACTCCAGAAGTGAACCTCACTTTCCAGGAAGTCCTCCATTCCAGAGTCTGGCAGACGACGTGGCGAGACACAAGGGCCCAGACTTACAGATATTTTTCCAGGGCATGCAGAGCGCTTGAGCTGTTCATGGCTGCTTCAGGAACATTCCACAGGAGGGCCTGTGATTCTCTGAGGACCTGGTTCAAAAACAACTACAGATTATTAGTCAAGTTAAGCATCTCCTGTGGACCTGTGATAGCCCATAAATACCATATCTCATCTGTCAGACTCCTTCACCCAGTTCTCCTATTCCTGGCCCACAGGGCTTTTGCGACATAGGAGAATCATTTTAAATCAGTTTTAAATCAATAAAACTATTAATGCAGTCATATCAATATCTGAAAATAGACATCATTGTTCATTCTGTTTCAAATGTTTTACCTGACTGATATTTTTCAAGCTGTTACAAAGTTACCAGCTACCCATTACAATTAATATACTTTTAAAAGTTTAATGCCATATTCTGTTTCTTAAGTGAAATTTGTGAGGTTACACCAAGGAACACAGGTCTGCATGTTAATTCCTGGAATCTCACTCAGATACAGCCATTCTTCAGAGGCAATGAGGATTAAAGCAGGAAATTAGGAAAATGTCTCTCTGCATCAAATGGGTTTTGCACTAATTGTTCTCCTCCCAGAATGAAGCTGCGTTCTGGGGCCAGTCGTTTGTTTCCAGACGCCGTTCCAAAGATTTGTGTAAACAACAGGCAAGCCCAACAATTTTCCTGGTTCTGTTTGTTGGTGTTGGTCATCCATCCATCCATCCATCCATCCAAACTCCACACACATGGAGTGGAGTAGGATTTGAATCCTCAATTTTATTTATGTTTGTTTGATTGTTTACCTTTATTTTGCTTATTTATTTTACTTGATTTATTCCATCCTTCTGTAATTTCAATGACCTGTATGTTAGTTGTTTATCTGGCTTTGGTTGTATTTTAATCTCATACGTGGAGCACTTTCCGCTGCATTCCATGTATTAAAAAGTGCTATATAAATAAAGATGATTATTATTATTATTATATTATGTGAGCCCCAGTGCTACCCTCTTAAATTAATATTTAATTTTCATTAGTTTAATTAAATTTGATTAAATAATAAAATTTTAATAATGATCAACCAAGGCGTCATAATGTTTGATTATCATGATTGTCTAATAAAATAGATTAGGACAATTAAACAGGAGACCCCCTCTGTAGTTTAACTGGTCATACTGATGACTGCTAGCAATGACCAATCAGGTAAAAGGTAAATGACCAATCAGGTAAAAGGTAAACGACCAATCAGGTAAAAGGTAAATGGCCAATCAGCCACTCTGACTGGCTGCTTGCTCCCTATGCAACAATGCAAATGTGTGTGTGCGTGTTCTGGTCGCATATGCTGTGCCACACATCTTCTGCCCGGCAAGAAATCCAGTCTTTTTGGCATCATTCCTGCCCATCTTCCATCTGCCAACTCTCTCGGGTCCCGCAGGTGGCCGGCGAGGGCCTGCTGTTATCTTGCTGTACCTCTAATGAAGTTTGGGATGCACTTAGAATTCCACCGGCGGGATGTCCGAGACTTTGTGTCTGAGTCGGAATGCTGGATGGACCAAATCCATTCTAAAGGGCTTCGCAGAATCCTCTGGGTGTCCAGTTTGGAGGTGACAAAGTATTATGGGATAGCGTCAAGGTGGGTGTGGTTACTGTAGCAGTGTGATTACTTTCACTCTGACATTGCACCAAAGTTTTTCAAGTGAATAATGACTTTTATTTATTTAATATAACTGAATTTTTTATACTATAACAAATATGGTTAACGAACCTACTTAACTAATGGGCTCAGTTCATAAATATCAACTAATGAGCTCTGTAAAAAAAATCCACTTGCGAGATAAAAAAAAAAAAAACACTTTTGTTGCCAACTTTTAATTGCTTTCCCACAATCTAATGGAAATGCTGAAGTGGTTTTGGAAAACAGTTCTTAAATAGTTTTTATCGTCGTCATAATTAGTCTACTCTTATAACCCACAAGCCTGCTGAATAATTTGCTGCTTAATTGTTAGGATAATCGGCAGTGGCCTATTTCAACACCGCGTGTGTATCATCATTACTTGTACATAAATCTAGCCTTAGATAGGAGCACGTACAGGGGGCGGGGCCAAAGGGGCACCGGCCCCAGCTGAAAGCTGATTGGCTCCCAGAGTTCCCCTCCCTATCACTCACCAAATCAAAACATATCATTGGCTAATGATAAGCTTGGCCCTTCTGTATGCATTATGGCCCCTTCTTATCCTCCCCGCCTTGATAAATCCTAGAATGTTTAGCACAGTTTTGAATTTATTTCTAACGTTACTGTGATTTTATTTGCTTCTGTGGTGCAGGATGTAGCTGCTAAGCCTTCCCCCTGCTTGTAATGGGTGTTTTAATGGCAAGGAAATGAGCTTTTGTTTAAGCGCTAACAATGACGCAGTGGAAGGGGACAGCTCGCCGGCGAGCGCATGGGCGATGTTGCGGAGTGGACAGCAGGCGCGTGACGTCTTTTCACTCTGGGGCTGTCCACCCGCCGCCCCCCTGCCCACTCCCCATCACGCCAGCCTGCGGACTAACGGAGCGTGCCTACTTGTTGACACCAGCCTTGTCTTGATGACCCCCCCCCCCCCCCCACTGCCCTTGAGTTACCGGTATGTGGAGACGTGCCGCACCGGCTCCCCCAGGAAGCCTCAGCTCACGTGAAATCAATTAACATCTCTGCAGCCCAATATGGGAGGGAAAAGATTATCTATCCATCCATCTTGTCTGCATTCATCCGCGGTAAAGTCACAGGGGGGCTGGAGTTTACCCCAAGGCAGCATACGGCAGCAGACCGGGCTACTGCCTGCACGGGACGTCTAGAAGATTATCGTAAGAACCAAATTCACGCAAAACAATTTTGTTCGTATTTTCATGTCTTGCCATTTGTATTTCTTTACATTTTGATTCATTCGATTTAGTGACTTTTCCTAAAGGGCCGTTTCTTCGGTTTGTTTCGTATTGATGGTTCACTGGCTGCCATCAGTTACTGCACATTTCCTGCAGTGTTTAGGTAAGATTAGACTTTAGATTAATAAGCTTTTTAGACACAAAAGAAATGATAATAACAAAGAATACTAGATTAAACAAAAGCACAGTAAAATACACACTGATAATAAATAGTAATGAAGAAACAGTAATAGAATGTTATGGGATATTCTATATATAACAGCAGCCTACATATAATCATCATCATCATCATTATTGTTATTGTTATTAATATTTGCAAATATATTAACAAGTATTCCACTCATTGCTAAGTTTAAAGTGAAGATGCATGATATTTTTTTATGGAACCACACAGGGAAGCAAAATACTCTTTATTACAGCAGCCATATTATCATATGCATGATGTTAGCCAGATATTACTGTATACTCTGCTCTGACATTTGTGGGCAAGAAGGAATTATTTTGTGAGCTAAGTAACACCTAAGGGGTAATTGGTGACATTTTTCCAGAATTTATTATACTTTTTCGGTTTAATTAAACATCTAAAACTTCTGGAATCTCTTTCAGACTGTACCGTTTTCTGGGCTGGAAGGGAGTGTCATTATTTTAAATGACATTTTGATATACAGTCTTTTAGAGGTAAAAAAGTGGCTATCGTATAAGCAGATTTAAGGAGTAGGGGACATATATGGGGCCTAAATGAAAAAAAATCTGATGATTGGGATTTGAGGACAGCTCGGGTTCAGCCACATGAATGGCTCATATTGTGTCTGTCTGTATCTCGGGCGAAATTCAATTCTGGGTGCATAATGACTGCGGGATTATTAATTTTGTCACTGTCTCCAGCCCCCCCCCCCCATTTTAAATGCATGGACGTTCTGTCTGGCCTTGAATGCAATCCGAGTCAGACTGGGGGGGAGGGCTGTCTTTCCTCTCTGCCTTTGCGGGGAAAGCCGATTCATCGCCGGCACGTAAGCGTACAGAGCAGAGCAGGCCGATCTTTAATGCCCGTGCCCCCCCCAGGTGTACCTTTGTCATACTGATTGCCCCACCACACTTTATATGCACTGGAAGATGGATAGATGGAGATAATGATTGCACCACGCAATTGCTTTTATGTACCATACACAGGTATAATATTCAGTCAGAATTATATTATGCTGTACCAAGTGCTGTTATTTTTACTCCCTATGCCTGGTTGGACCATAGACTCAGTGGACGGGGCTATTACTTTCCCTTCATATGTCTGATTGGATCATGAATTCAGAGTGGGCGGGGTTGTTCCTTTCTCTTCATGTGTCTGATTGGATCATGAATTCAGTAGTGGGCGGGTTTGTTCCTTTCTCGTCATATGTCTGATTGGATCATGAATTCAGAGTGGGCGGGGTTGTTCCTTTCTCGTCACATGTCTGATTGCATCATGAATTCAGAGTGGGCGGGGTTGTTCCTTTCTCTTCATG
The DNA here is from genome assembly GCF_023856365.1 of Brienomyrus brachyistius. Taxonomy (NCBI): domain Eukaryota; kingdom Metazoa; phylum Chordata; class Actinopteri; order Osteoglossiformes; family Mormyridae; genus Brienomyrus; species Brienomyrus brachyistius. The sequence continues at coordinate 5,749,909 of NC_064553.1, forward strand.
TGTCTGATTGGATCATGAATTCAGAGTGGGCGGGGTTGTTCCTTTCTCTTCGCATGTCTGATTGGATCATTAACTTAGAGAGGACAGAGCAATACCTTTCTCTCCCTTTTTCTGTCTTCTGAAGTCAAAGTGAAGCAAAGGACCTTGAAGCCAGGCAGTATTTAAGAACAATTCTTCTTTGCAGTCATCATATAATGAGCTAATTAGGCTGAAGTTGTAGCACAAGAATTAAATTTCTTGACTCATTTAAGTTTCACTTTCTTTAAATTGGTGTTAATATCATTCTGTATGAAAATAAACAAATAAAAATACAAACACTCTATCGTTTAAATACTGTATTTAAGAGACTTAGACAAGTTATTTATATAATATGTACACATTGAATAAATGGTATACAGCCTCGCGTTAATGTCTCTTCACATTAAAATTGCTAAGCACGTTGAAAGGATGATGAATAAAAATGCACAGGACAATTCTGTTAAGCCCAGAGCTAACAGAAAATATAACATCACGTTTTATTCTGCAAGAGAGAGTAATCCGTTACTTTCAGAACAATTCATGTATTTGAATGGAACTTAGCTTTTGATATTTACATTTGGTACTTGTATCCAAACCATGGAATGGTCCTTTAACAATGGCTGACATTAGTCCATATAGAGATTAAAAAGATTAATTAAGCTAATTAACGAGATACTTTAATAAAATCGCTGGATAAAACACAACTTCACCACAAAGCTCTGTAAATCTCATTCTGATTCCGTAGCGCATTATGAAATTTTTTTTTTGGTCCAACATCTTCGCCTGAACGTAATGAATGCAAATAACATACAGTACCACAAATATGTCCACCCCCCTGGAAAGATATAGAGAAGTATTTAGCTGCTCCCAAGGTCTGCTGGAACGGAAGCCGCACTATCTAAGGGCAAGAAGAAAACAGCAAAATCGAGGGACCTTTTATCACTTGTATTTGAATCGTAGGAACAAACTCAAGGGTTTGAGCGCCTACAAGCCTGATCAGCTTTGACGTAAGATGAAGATGTGGGTGGTGCTTTATGGTCCTGCTCATCTTGGCAGATGCTCAGACAGACCGTTTCTCTTGGTCTTCTTCTTTGTGACTCTGACATTAATCTTCTGGACCTGGCTGCTAAAGCAGGCCTACAAGTATTCAATAAATTCCGGGTTCTGGCTCTGAATAACCCGCGGAGACAGTGTTCTGTACGTTTCCACGGTTTAGCGTCATGCCCCAGATCGCCGCCGAGCAGCGGCACAGAAAACACTGACCCAAACGCGGCGTCTCGACAGAGGGTGATGGATCGCGAGGCTTTCGGCCGCAGAGAAACCAGAAGAGCTTCCGGATGGAGATGATGTCCCGAAACATAGACCATTCTTCATGTGACCGTCCCTTTAGCCTCTGATGCTGCTGTAATTCAGACTTACATCACATAAGCACACAAATCCTGCACGAGTCCCCGGAGATTTACTCCACAGCTGCCTGAATTCCATCCATCCATCTGTCCGTGCATTCTCACACCACAAACTGTGGAACTCCAGACCATTTGAGAGCTACATATTCACTGCCCCTTTAAAAATACATTGTGAAGTGTTTGATCAGGGGGATAGTCCACAAAGCAGGATTTCTTCATTAGCAGGATGTCTTAAGCCAAATGTAAGGACTGTCCAAAAAGCATGTTACATACCGTCTTCCTATTGGCCAGTTTTCACATTTGGTTTAAGTTATACAGCATGCTGGGAAATCCTCCTTTGTGGACTAGCACTAAGATGAACTTTTCTAGATTTTAACATTTTGTCCTTCTTTTCTATTTCTTTGGTTTTTATTGTACATGTTTAATGCTTGTTTTTCTTTCATTTACCGTAAGGCATCTAGCTATGTTGTGCAATAAGTTTATTATAAAGATGAAGAAGATATAATTGATGATATTATTATTATTATTATTATAGAATCACAGCTGTTTTGCCATAGTATAAATGAAGCAGGGATCGCAGTAGATTTGGAATGCGAGTCTGATTTTGGTAGATGACGGATGAAGGATTTAGTCTGGGAAATTTGTCTGCGTCTAATAGGTACTTCTCAGGGTATCCATGGCGACACATACGTCCACCTTCTGTCTGTTCTTTTTAATGAGATGTTTCTGCGCTTAAGTGTCGATACCCACCTGGACTGATAGTTCTCTTTCCTTTAAACCCTTTAGTGACTCTTTGGTTCTTCATATGTCTGAATCCGGTTTGCCATCCCCAGCCTTGAGCCCTGCGATTCCTTGGACGGGATTCCGGCTCACCGACCGTAACCCTGCTCTGGATAAGCCATGACGGGAAAATGAACATTTAGTTCGATTTAACGATAGACTTTGTGTTCCTCTTCTTCAGCATGTAGCCAAAATCAGACAGGTGTAACGCTATAAGCGGCGTAAGAGAGGAGCCTCATTCTTTAGTGTGAGTTTCCTGCCGAAGCAATTTGTATTTAGTGTTTCGTGAAAAGCGAGATGACTGGTGACAGTCTCCAAATGAGAAGTGCCATGGGGCCTTTGCTGCATTGCCGAGGCGCACAGAGCCGTCTGTGCGTCTGCCCGTCTTTAAAGGAAGTCAAAACAAACAGGACCTCTCCCGGGATGAGGAACAGGGCCCAGAGAAAGCCGCCTTTTCCTTTTTTTTTGGTGTGTAGCGGACCACCAAACCGAATCGACAGGAGGTCAGAGACGGGGGTGCAGAGCAGCTTTTTATTCAAATGCAAGATTTTAGAAAAGTTTATTTTTTTTCTTCCTCTGGCTTTTCACAGATCTTGGCTTCCTGGTTGCTGTGCAGGGATTAATAAACAATTCATGCCTCTACGGTGATTTTAGAGACACTAGTAACTAAATGCATTTTATTATTTGCGACATGCCATTAATGTTCACATAACTAAATATTCATTTAAATTACCTTAATGAATCACATCATTATATGGACAATATAGTCAGATAAAAACTTCTATAGCACATTTATTATTATTATTATTATTATTATTATTTATAAAAAAACATTAAAAATACTGCTTTAATATTGTGATTTTTAAGATAGATAGATAGATAGATAGATAGATAGATAGATAGATAGATAGATAATGTGATAAAGTGTAATGGTAGAATTTACAGCAATAGCAGTATGCAACACAGTGTGTGAATCTGTATTCCAATGCAAAGCTGGCACGGACGGCAGGCCGGACTGTTTACCAGCGTGTGGTCCGCTGAAGCCTAGGTGGAGTTTCTCCCCCATCACATCTTTCAGACTGGAATTCCAATCGGAATTCACGGCGCGGCCGGATCACTTTCTCCCCTTTCAACCCAAAAATCCCCTCGTTTTGAAACGTTGGCATTCTGACAGTGTGACAAATCGCAGGAGCAAATGCTAAATAGCGCTATGGACAGGTGATGGATAGTCTCATAAGTCTGGCAGGACGGCCTAAGTGAGATACTAATTGGCTCTGTGGAACTGCTTCTAGTCAATAAATTCAGCTTGGGTTTTTTCCCCGCCCTTTAATGTGAGCGGGAGTGTGTGCATTTATGGGATGGTACCTGTGTCAGGGTTCGCATGTGGATAATAACATGTTCTCCGGTCCTCCTTAAATGTCCTGCATGTAAATCGCTCCTCACTTGAGTCACATGACGTTTGCATAAACAGAGGCATCGAGGCTCTGTGCATGGAAGAAGACAACGGTTTGGAACAAAACGCAGTGAAGGTAAACAGGATGTCTGTTGGCGAGTAAATATTATTTGAGGGGTCTGATATCCAAAGTCTTTTTTTTCGTCACTATTTTAAATCGTCACTCTGCGGTTGTTCAACTACTAGTCTACTAGTTTTCAAATCCTTTTGGATAGAGAGAACAATACTGGTCCTCCAGGCCAGCAGGTGGTGATAGAGCTCATATCGGAAGCATATATATATATATATATATATATATATAGCTATGGACAACAAGGCTGGTACAAAACCAGGCACCCTCTGCAAGATTTATTAGGCAAAATCAGATGGGTGAGACTACTCTTGCTGTTAGTCACTGATTGGGTTAACCAACATTCCTCGTTGGTTCCCACTGGTTTAGAGCACATAATTGTCTCACCCACTTCTCCCATCACTGGCTATAAACAAAACAGACAGCATGCATAAAATATACATATTAGACGAGTCAGTCAAGCAAGAAGAAGAAAGAGGACAGGAAGGTCAGAAATCTTCACAGAAAGATGAAAACAAATCTCTATCATTATAAATCAGGTCTAAAACAGTCTAAAACTATGTCAGTTTTAAGCCTGACTGCGTTTTCTTTTCGCAGATGTTGCTAAATGTTTTGGCCACAATGCAAAAAAACAAGGCCCCATTTTACCTTGCCGTATAGATTAGCGCATTAGCCTCTCGGTGCAGCCGAATGCGCACCTCCGCGTTCTGCTCTCCCCGACTTCGCTCTGAGGACTTAATGATGTCAGGACCCGGACGGCCCACGTTCCTCGCGCTGGAATTCAATATCAGCAGCTCCCGTGCGCTTTGCAAGCGCCCGGCCTTCTAGGCAGGGCCTTGCTCTCACTCCACATCGCCAGCATATTGTTTTTTTTTTCCAGCTAAATAAATAATACTTGCCACAGAAATCTCTGCCAAATAAACGCTCCTGTCAACCCGGTTCCCCTCCATCCAGTTATTTCACTTTCTAGTTTCCTGTTTTTTCTTTAGCATCATAGCGAGTTTAGCATCATAGCGGGTTTAGCATCATAGCGCGTTTAGCATCATAGCGGGTTTAGCATCATAGCGAGTTTAGCATCATAGCGCGTTTAGCATCATAGCGAGTTTAGCATCATAGCGCGTTTAGCATCATAGCGGGTTTAGCATCATAGCGGGTTTAGCATCATAGCGCGTTTAGCATCATAGCGGGTTTAGCATCATAGCGAGTTTAGCATCATAGCGCGTTTAGCATCATAGCGGGTTTAGCATCATAGCGAGTTTAGCATCATAGCGCGTTTAGCATCATAGCGGGTTTAGCATCATAGCGGGTTTAGTTCACGTTCTCTCTGGGGATGGGATTGAAGATTCTAGATCCCACAGCTCTCCGTAGGAAGGAATTTAGTAACACAGACCTCACGGCAAAACTAGCTCAGCTATATCATGGTTGGCCGACTCTGACACTGCAAAGATGAAAGATGAAAATTTTGCATGACCTTTTTTTAACCCCTATTTCTTACCTCGGAGTAAGCAGCCCCCCCGCCCGCCCCAGCACTAATAGTTAGAGACTTAGACTTTTGATTCTTACAAGCCTTGGATCACTACAAGAAAACACAGTAGCGTGGATCTCAATAGACCAGATTCTGTGCGAGCTTATCCCAGTGGCACCTTACCCTGGTACAGGCATCTCACTTTCTCTTTTCAGTTTTTCCACACTCTTCTTATATACACTCTTTCTGGCAGCGCTGTATATTGCTGCCATATATTTCTGAACACGGCCGCCGGCATCGTGCGTAATAAGGAGACACTGCAACCGACGAAATATTTGAAGTTGATGGAAGCTTTGTGTCCTTTTAGAGGCGTCTTTTAAAAAATCCGGCATGGCAGGAGTTGGTGTGCCAGTGGCAGACAGGCATCTCGGAAAGCTGCTGGCAGGGCGCCAATCCGTCTGGGAGACGGCAGGGGCATGTCTTTGGGCTCGGGGCCTAACGTGACGGTGGTCGCCGGGGGATACGATCGCACCGTCAGGTTCGCTGTCAGTGGGCTGCTGTCCGGAGCATCGCCGCACCTGATTCTGCGCGTCCCGACCAAATCTCCCCAAAGCCGTTTACAAGCTGTGCCGAAAAACTGCCGTAACCCGTCCTCCTTATTTTTACTGCAGCTCTTCATAAACGTAACAGCTCCATTTCAATAATATTTCCTCCCTTTATGTTCCATTTACCTTCTGCCGTAAGGAGATCCTTATCTTGACAAGACAGACTTATAGAAGGTCACCCCAACAACAACAACCCCCCCCCGCCCCCCAAGTGGTTAACCCCTCTGTTGATTACCGTCAGAGCACATTCAAAACGCTTAGCGATGATGACGAGGAAACAATGAGGCACATAAGAACAATCAGGAAATATTTCAGAGCGGTTGGGTCTCAGCGGGGCGTGTGAGTCACTGCATGAGCCTTTTGGCCGTAGAGGAAATGTGCAGTGAACGGAAAGTAAAATAAAATCAAATAAAATAATAAAAGATCGATTTTTTTTTATCCCGCTCATAAACAGCTGTCAGCTGGAGGAATCCAAAAACCGTCAAAAGGCCTAATTCCTGGCGCCGTTTAACGTCTGTCCATGCTGACGTGCCACTGAAATACTGTAGCGGGCAGGAAATTTCCTAGAATACATCAGATTCTGAAGTTTAATTTTGTTAAAGTCCGGGCACATTACCTGCTCTCTTTATTCCCGTCATTTAAGGCGACCGGCGCGGGTGGCGAGTCAGAAATGCACATTGATAAAGGCAGCTGGCCTTTGGAGATTTCCCAGGAGGGAGACCGCAGACAGGAAGCGAAAGTGCGCCTGGCGGCAGGTGAATTCACAGGGCTGCCCCCCCCCCCCACACCCCAAATGGCAGCATGCTGGCTAGGATTCCTCCATTATCTGTCAGACCTCTTGCACACCAGGGCACCCGGAAACATCCGCCGGAACGTTCCACGTGCTGACACATTTACCTCGCGATCGTTTCTGTCTCCCTTGGGAGCCTGCAGGTGCTGATAAAGGAGGCTGGATTTTGGGGGGTCCGGAGTCAGATTAACAATGTCGAAAATATGCGCTGTGACACAAGTGAGGAGTTGGTTCACTATCAATCTTTAATATGTTTCAGTCTGAATAAAAATATTCCGTCGGAAAATCTGCACGTATTTTAGCTAGCTTAACTAAAACATATCTCAGCTTAGAAAAATAGCTGCGGTTATGTGTAAGGAACACAAACGTTCTTTATGAATAAAGTCAACCCAAGGACATAGGCCTTTTTCGCCTGTTTATTGTGGATACTTTATCCTCAAAACTTCACATAATTGAGTGGCTATAGAGTCTCTGACAGGAGCAGATGGAGATCCCTGCGGTCTGTACGAAACGCGGTGCAGCTCACCTTACGTCTCTCAAAAAAAAAAAACTGAAGTCAACACAATTGAATGTGCTGCTCTACACAATGTCACCTACATACACCGCTTCTGCATGACCAGCTTCTACCAAAACAACCACCGGTAGGTCAACCTACAGCTCTCAGTTCGACCCAGTGGATGAATCCTGTAGATTCCGCACAAGCATTTTTGAAAGCAAATTGAAACGGAACAGAATTGAAAATTGCTGTTTGGGGCACCACAGCTTAACAATCATCACCAGTATCCCAATCCAATAAAAAAGAGGGATCTTGGTGCACTTTAGTCTTGATCTGGGCACTAATCTCAGACACGCCTGTTAGGGATGAAACCTTTTATGACATCATTCACTATCTTGCATGGTTAGGATTTTATTTTATAATTTATTAAATTTTTTTTTCAAAGGGCAGGGAGTGACTAAGCTTTGGTTTATTAAAAAAAGGTGGATCAACTTCTTGATTTGAGTGCAGCTTTGTAGCCTGGCGCTGATGTAACACACGCGCTTGCAGAGCCTCGCCGCTCCACGCGAATTCGAAATGTCGTAATAGGGAAGATGACACACCATGACGTGTTTAGCATGGAAGGAAGCTTCACGTAGCCACAATGAAAAAGAGAAAACCACAAGTTCAATTGATAGCCTCAAAGCACCTTTGTGTAGATGCCACACATGGCAGAGAATATGTGGAAAATATGTACGATTTTAAATGCAAGAAAAAATCCAAATCTTTTAGCCATTGCTGGTACCTCCAGCCCCTTCCAGGGGAAGTGAGGCAGACATGAGAAAATGGCAACCACAAGAATTCTGCAGGCACGTAGCCAACTAGCAAAATAACGGGCTTGAACCTACCTCTGCCCCTCAGTAATCGAAATCTACGTAAAGGGAGCCGCCTTCCCCATTCAGCAAAATCTATGGTGGTCCGTCCCCCCCCAGCTGGCAAAATCTACAGGGGGGCCTATCAGAAGGTCTACAGGACACCCCGGTGAAATTTATTTCTGGCTGCAGGCCTGCAACCCTGCGACGTGTTTCAGAGATTTATTCCAACTCTCCCCATCTTAAAAGTCCACTGCTTCGGAGTCCCGGGTTCTGATTTTTCTTCGCCTTCATATCAACCTTCGAGGAATCCCTTAAAAAAAGGACTGGGGTTTTTGAAGGCATCTTGTGTAGGTTCTGCGGAACGTGTCCGCAGTGACGTCCCTTCCAGCATCGTTACATTCTAGCACAAGCCACAGTTAAATATTTTCATTGGATCATAGAGAGATTGAGATTTGTCGGCTTTGTGGGCCTGGATAAAAGACCTAAAATGCACTGGAGGGTTTAATGTCAGAACAAACCCGCTGTTAATTGTGTGACATGGCAGGGATATGTTTGTCATTTGCCCCATCGCCTCACGAAGGCTCCTTCTTCAGTCACGCCATCCCGTTGGGGCCAAGACTCACGCCGTTCGCCTCTTGCCAGCAGTTACACTCACACACAAGCATCCCCATTATTGTAGTGCTACCAAGTTTAATGAATAGGTTGGTGGTTCATTTCTATCTCGATACCAGTGACACCGGCTTTTGTTAAGGCACTAAAAAAGCATGCCTTGAATCATTCTAAACAGGTAGCTGAGGACACCATTCATTTGTTTTGGTCACCAGGTGGGGGACGGTGATGTGTTAGGGGGTGTCTGAGACAAACAGTGCAGCAAAGGGGTCATTTGCACTGCGGGTGCCAGTGCAATTCATCCTAATCTGTGCTGCAAAGTGACAGCTGTCAGTTGCCCCACCCCATTTTCCGGTGCCCATCAATCTGTGGGGGGCCACACAGGCCGAGAGCGAAGCCACTCCTCGTGTCTTGATCCAGATTGACGTCTCTCTCTTCCACTGGAAGACAGTGACGGCACTCTCCCGCTTATCGCGCAGACCGGGGGGAGAAGAAGGGAACTCATTAATTTCACGTCAGGCCCCGAGATCGCAAGATGACTGTCGAAGACAGAATCTATATGCAGGGGAAACGGAGGAGCGTGGTGAGAGACATGGGAGGATACCTTCGAGGGGCTTCACTACAGTGAAGAACGACGTGACCTGCGACGTGCCAATTGGCTAACGATGGGACGAGGGAGAAGATCGTCAGATTAGAGGAACTCGCCGCCCACATGGTGATATAAAAAGGGACGATTCAGAATGGCAGGCAGAGGGAAATAATTGTTTACAAAATATAATGAATCTCTGGATCTAAAACATGGAAGAAAATTTATGCGTATTTTGACAGTGAATATGAGTGTGTGCACTTACATTTACACTTCAACATTCCTTTTGTTTTCAATTGATAAAGTATATTGAGAAACTAAGAATTAAAAAAGCTAGAATTTAGATGGTATAAACGAAGCACAGTACATTCAGTGATTAAATGTTTCTGTCCAGCTGTTGTTTATATGATGTAGCAGTATTTATTTTGTGTGCTTTATGGAGTGATTTAACACCCCTTCTATTTCAATATAAAAACCCTCTGTGGTTACTCAGAGTGACTGATGACTGATTGGTTTATGTAGGAGAAATGTTTTTTTAAATTGTGATTGATTTCTTTTTACTGGCAGGTATGATAATGGTCCTGACAATGGTGTTTGGTGTTTTCAGTGTAATTGTTTGTTACAGGGATAGAGTCGTGGTCTGTACCACCTTCCCCTGCTCTTTGTGTCTCTTCCCCATTTGGCCTACAGGTATTGCTGGTCATCCTGCTTCCCCCCCCCGTCTCTTAGCTCTTTAGCCTTCCGTGTTTTTCCACGCTCACCCGGACCCCTGCATAGCTTATGGCTAGAGTGGGTGACTTATCTGCCGACACCTTGGCGGTTGTGGGTCTGAAGCTGGCCTTTGGCCTGCCTCGCCATTCGCTTGTTTTTGAGTTTTACTTTATCCGTAGCTTTCGTTTTGTCCCTTGGATCCTTTATGCTTTACCCTTGTTAGTGTTTTGGTTTATTCTGCCTGTGTCTTCTTCTGTTATGAGTTCTTTGGCTCTTGGTTATTCCTAGTGTTAGTTTTCAGTGTTTCATAGTGTTCAGAGTTTGTTGACGTTCCCTCGCTCTGCGATTAGTTAATTGTAATCCACTCCACCTGTCTCTAGTCAATCTGTATTCCCTTTGAGTTGATTACAAGTTACACCTGTCCTATGTTTGCCCTGATTGTGAGTACTTAAGCGCCTGCTCTCACTCATTTTGTTAGTTGGTCGTTGTTGTGAATGTTCTGTTCCCTGTGTTTTTGCTTAGTTTCTTAGTCGTGCTTTATTTCATGGCTTTAGTTCATTCGGGTCCATTTGTATCTTCACCCTCTTCCCTCCTGCGCCATGACGTGCCGTAACAGATGGAGCATTTTCACAATTGCTTAATTTAATTTGAATGCATGTTTTAACGAAATGTGTGAAATATGAAAATCAAGGTAAATTCGGCGGTCAAACACTTCCTGAAAAGAAGTATAAATGGAAAAAATAAATAAACTATTGATCTGTATGCCGACCCCATCTGCTGGACTTGTTCAACGTGCACAGAATTATTAGCGATAGCTCGTGTCTGGGTCAGCTTGAACAAATGCGGCAGTGATGTCATTTCTTTCATATGGAAATGGTTCGGATTTAAAACTTTTGACGGTGAACCAGCCTTTATGAAGTGTTAAATTTCTAGAAATGCGATCACAGCTAAAAGTGCCAGCATGAAAAAAATGTATTCCACCAGAGATGGGAGGAAGCTGTGAAAGCAGGAGCTGAAACCACGAGGAAAGAAAAATCTAAATCGTGAATTTGAGGAAAATATCGAAATGCGATTTATTTATTTAATTGCCGTAATGCTCAACGATAGTTTTGTGCATATATTGACAGGCTGGAGTAGGAAACTTATAGGATTTAATTTGTAGTACACATCCCCTTAGTCAGAAATAAATTTTGTGGGGGGGTTCCCTCTGTAGATTTAGCCCAACCGGAGGAGGGGGGGTGAATAAATCAAATACTGAGGTTGAGAGAGGTTCAAACTTTACTACCTGGCTATGTGCCTAATCCGTAAAAAAATTTGGTGGTGGAGATTCATGCTTGTTGTTTCATTATGTATCTCGCACCAGGCAGTACTCTATGGAAATGATGGATTAAAAGTCACATGTAGGCAGAGGTTAGCTTCCAGTTTAAGCAGGTTAACCCTGTAGTAGGTGGCATCAGCGTGATGGATAAATAGCTTTTAACAGAAGTGATTCAGCTATGTTAGATTTTATTGTCATTCAACCTGTGAAATAGGTTTAAACTCGATGAACCAGGGCAACGTAAGAACCCAAAGTTCAAAACATCTTAGATAACTGGATCGGTGAGCGTACAAATGCTCCAGTCAGTTCACAGGCAAGATCCAACAACTCGCTCCAGATCTGTGTCATAACTGGGAGTATTTTACTGGAAGTATCGTATTAATGAATGTTCACATACTGAACAACAGCAGTACCTGGTATTGTGGTATTAAGATATAGGCTCTTCTGAAAATGAAAAGTCAATTAAAATATTCCTACAATATATTGTAAACACAATATATTTAGTTTTTAAAGATCTTCCTACCTTTTCTCTTGTTTGGGGGGAGTCTGTCAAGGACCATTAGAACAAAGCAAAAAATAGGTTCCTTGGCATTACCGTTGTGTTGGGAAGCGATCCGGATGTGACATCTTTATTTCAGGAGGTCCCTGGAAGCCCGCTGAAATTTGCATGCAGGATAATCCCTCACCCTCACGAATATATAGCCGACTAAGGCATTAATCACTATATACTTGATGAAAGAACTCAGCAGACCATATTTAATAGACTAAAAAAAGGTGCTTGTGAGCAAATGGCACAACTTGTTCTAGGAGATGGAGTGCAGAGATGGAAATGGAAACTTCTCACTTTGGAAGAACTCCACAGAATTTGAAAATATGCCCATTCTTACCTAAGGCCTTTCTAGTAATATTAATTCAGTTTCAGTAACTCATTATGCAGTAAATGTAGAAAAGACTAATACTGCTCTACTACCATTTTTGTTGTGTAGAAACCTGAATTATCCATCCGTCCATCTATCTTCCAGCTGATTACCCTGCTCAGGGTCCCAGAGGGGCATGGAACCTGTTCTATGCAGCACCAGGTTGGGGTAAATCCTGGATGGGATGCCAGTCCATTGTATGGCAAATTCGTGCACGGAGAATCTTCATCACAGAGACTGGGAGAAAATGCACGATTCTCAAATATGCATTCATGTTTTACAACATGTGTTTAAAAGTCTACAAATGAAAACATAATTAAAAAAATGTGGAATATAGGATGGACCACGATGTGTGCAGAATTAAGCTGGTTAGGGTCTGCAGAAGACAAAGGCATAGACTTGAGTGTGGATGGTAGGGACATGTCCTTACCAGTAATGCGGGAGTATGGTGTGTGTTTAGGGAGTAAAGGAGGTTCGGGACTGATCTGGTCCTTACCAGTATTGAAACCAAACCTACGTTCTTGGCAGAAGCTCCAAACCTGACCTGAAATTCATCTCTGAGTAGGGCAAAGGCCCCCCACCATAAGCCCAAAGCCATAGAGACGTTTGGGCAGCTTATGAGAGTATGTCCTTCTGTGAACTTGAATCTTTCAGATTGCCGTGTCGCTGGAACCCCCCCCCCCCACCCCACACACACACACAGCCGAAGCAATTTCATGGTGGGTGGGGGGGCATGAAAACGAACCCCGCAAGATGTTAAAAAGCCGGTTCGTGTTAGGCTCAAAGCTGTGATTTCTGCAGAAGGTCCGGCAGCTAAACTTAAGGACGTATAAGGACAGGTGCGGGTGAAAACCCTAACCTCTCCATGATCCCACACCCTCCCGGCGTTTGTGATTCTGCCCCCCACTCCGATCGCCAAATAATATCACTATATCACATGGCTGCAAGTATATCTAATTTGTATAAAATCAGGCTACAAAATTGTTTTGCTGTTAGAGTGATGAGCCGGTTTAAAACTATATTTAATATTCGAACAACTCTCACTATATAACTAAAAGGAAGCTGTTACACACTGGTGTTTAAGTGCTTCTCAGATGATTTCCGGTTTATTTATAGCTACTTGATAAATATGTGGGTTTTATGCGTATTTATATTTCTGTCAGCTTTTGTGTCTCTGCATGATTTCACTATTTGGGGAACATCTCCGCGATACTTAATCACCGCTTCCGCTGCTTCTGTAAGTGGGTCACCGCATACACCTTGTACGTCACTTTGGATTACGGTGTCTGAGAAGCGGGTTATCGTTGCCATTATCTGGCTTCTCTGAAATATTTTTCGTTGATCTGCTGGTGTTGGACGAGCTATACATCGCCACCAGCGTCACTGACAGTTGCATACATAACACTTTGTGTTTGCTAATTAAGGAAATCATTAATTGAGATTATCTAATGGCTGCTAAATAGTTTATATTGCCAATTAATTACTTGTTCGTGCATTAATTTGGCAAGCAGTTTGGTAATTACAGATTTAGCCGTGGCGCTAATCTATGTGGCCATCCGTCGCCGGTTGCTAGGGGCTGTTGGGGGACAAAGCGGTGGATCATGTCACGTTGTTCCTGCCTCAAAGGGTCGTCCTCCCCTTCTGCAGGATCCTGCCATTTGCAATTAAACATGGACGCAGTGACAGGGGTTTGGGGACATCTCAACATCTCAACATCCATCAACATCTGGCTAATTATGGATGAGAGTCAGGACAGAATGGTATTCATTTTTTTTTTTCAACCATGAGTAGTAGTTTGATCCATGAGATCTGCAATCACTTTTATAATTGTATTATAGCATTTAAGAGTATTTCTTGCAGATAGCCATTTTTAGTCATTAATATTTTGTTTATATGATTCATTCAATTTCTTAGACGTGTCCCAGTTCCATCTTGTCATATTTTGACCACGGTATGCAGCAGTCGATAAAACAGCTTATAAATGAATGGATGATTTGTGCTGACTTGTATTGATGAGCTCAGAAAAGGATCCAACTTCTCTCATATGTTTCAGCCTTTCCATCGATTATGATGTAAAACCCAGTTTTCATAACATGTCAGGCTGCTTACTATGGCCCTTAACCTGCAGAATATATGATTACTCTGCTCCACTGTCAAATGGTATCGATTGAGCAGACATTTGTCTAGGTGTAATGTGGTATGTCGTCGTATCTTTGGCCTTGGACCTTTTGACCTTGAGCCCAAACATCCAAGGTCAACTGTGACTTCCCTCTCTTTCTGTTAACACAAGTGTTAACATGAGATCCACTCCCACGTCTCACATTTGCAGTGAGGTCGGGTTGGGCGAACACACCTTGGCACGCAGAAGTATTTACATTATTGTTGGAAAAAATGTTAGACAACTTTACATACCAAGATATCTGTTATAATATATATATCAAACAATATGCAATAATATTTACCAAAAAATATATATATATATTACGAGTCATAAAATGCCAACATTCTTATCTGCATTATCAAGGACTTGATAACATGCAGAGTTGTATTTATTAATGATCCTAATTATTATTATGGTAAATTTTGTTGTCTCTATTCCCATATTTACATTTCAAGTCAATCAAATTCGTCATGCTTAATAAAGACAACGGCTCGGCCCCATTGGGATGAAAGTGGTTGCATTTGATTTGCTGGCGTCTAGCCGCTCCGTACCAATTATCTTCTGCAAATAGACTAAATGGAATAAATGGGATAGACATTTAACTCGGGGCTTTCTCTGCACCTCACCAATCTCTTCTGCTGATGAGTTTAATTCGGCTACCAAATGCTGCAGTTTGTCATGCGGGATGTCTTACACAAAATATACCAGTTTGGTGTCTTTGAGAACCAAAACGCTGGGATACAATGAGCCATGTGTTTGTTCAGCTTGAATTAAAAAGCTCACTCTGCGTTTATTCATTAGCGAAATTCAGTAGGGCTGAGATTTCAGAGGCTATGCATTATGCATTAATGGAAAATCTTGTTTGTCGTTATACTGACGCTGTGATGATGGTGTTTTCGGGTTTCATAATTGTGTGCAATAAAATCACGTTTTTGAAATCAGATTATTTACGTTGCTTTGGCTTGTGCTCAACTATTGATCACTACAAACAAACAACATTCCTAGAAGACTGATCTGAAAACACTTGGTGATTATTCATGGTTTGGATTTGACTGCAGCTTGCATGGAATCATGGGAAACGAGTCCTCTGGTGATGTGACAGAAGTGAGGACATCTATGGGGTCACGACGTACCGTAACTGACAGCTTGTCACCGACTAAAGTATCATTAATGGAGTCCAAATCCTTCACGGGCTTATCGTCTTTCATTTACGTCAAACAGCCGTGACATTTAGATTTTTGTTTCGGCGTGACTTCTGCTGTGACCACCTGTAGGCAAGGCGAGGGTCACCTCCGTAATGTCTTTTAGCTAAAATTAAACACTTTCAAGCCTATTAACTCTAATAAGCCACAAAACAGTGCAAAGATACATTAAATTACAACATTACAAACAGCGCTGTATGCATAAACTGAACCTGTGACCTGGGAAATAGTCTTTTTGCTCGCTTGGGGGAAGCATTGATATAATCGTTTCTGGAGTAATAAGACCATAACAGACCTGAGTACAAATGTATGTTAATGAATTAACTCTGTAATCATTGAGATTGCGGCTAATTATGCATGCGCATTGCCGGGTCGTCTGCAAAGGAGCCGTTTTTTTTTACGCACCGCAGAGGGAGCGACTTTGGAATGTTTAATTTTATTATGGCTAACATCACAGTTGGCTGGGATGAGCCTTGGTAAGCCATTGCAGCTGGGATCTGTGCCTGGTCAGTCACTGCCTGGTTTAACTCACTGGCAGCCAATAAATAATCACTGGGAAGAGGTTTGCTCCAATAGCTGTTTGAAATGTATGATAGCCCCGCCCACTGTGGCTCTCAGACATCTAATGAGTATATCCAGTAAATTCGTCCATTAAAATTTTAGAAAATGTTTTGATTTAATGTTCCCCATATGTTTTATGAATAATTTATTAAAATATTTTAATCTAATCAGTTGATATTTATGAATGTTTTAAGGAGGCATCTACAAGACGCTATTTTGCAATGATAATTCATCATTCGTGCAAAGACAAATATTTCTTCATGAACTTTGATCCAAGCTAAATAAGAGAAGGGTTGTGTTTTTTGTAACTTTTCAGACATGTCTTTTGACTGAGCCCATCTGAGTTGTGGGCAAGGGCGATTTAGGGAACCTAGTTTGTACATATTACTACAATCCGGGTCTTTAGCGAACAATAGCGACAAGGACATGACTTTTCCCAGATATACAATGATGCCTAGTCTAATTTTTATCTTCAAATAAGTGAATTGCTGGATCACATTGGAAACATACTGGTGAGCTTTTCAGCAAAAGCCACATCTTTGACAAAGATCTCTGACACCTAATGTCAGACTGATATGCCCCTGTCACCCTGTTTGCTCACCCCAAACTCAATTCCCCCTCACTGGTGACTGTCTAGTTTTTCATACTGCTGGCTGTTCTTGCTGAATAAATGCTGGTCTGGTCGAGCAGCGAGGTCCCTCTCAGCAGCCTCTGACCCTTGCTACGACCATTATGGATCTACAAACATCCAGCTGGCAGCTGGAATTGCTGTGGACGAGACAATTGATTTAGGAATCTATATAAAATATTTCAGGCAGACACAACAGTCAAAATTGCTTCTGTTTAGATGCTAATGTTTTGTAGTGAGTGTCAGAGAACAGCCTCTTCGGCTGTCTGTCCAGTGGTTCTCAAACTGGAAAACAAGCAGGGCAGTGGGTCCCGAGTTTGAGAACCATTCAGCGTGTTGTGGGGTGATTCTAGAATTTTTTAAAATAGGGCATATTTCATATTGAACTGGAAACCTTATCATTAGCCAATGATATGATTTGATTTTGTGAGTGATGGGAGAGGCACTCCAGCGGCCAAAGAGCTGGGGCCAAAGACCCAGTGGCCCCGCCCCTGTATACGCCCACAAGCTTGTTCCGTCTCCTAGGGAACATTACTCACTCCCTACATGACGCTGCGATTTGACCACCCACTTTGGCTGCATAATGATGGAAACAGGAGCCCTCAACATGTGCAGAGAGAGGGGGAGAGAGAGAAAACCTCTGTCCTCTTTGTTCATTTTTCTGCTTTCGTTCAGCAAGCGGGATTGTAAACACGGCGCTGCCCTCTTTCTCCAGTGTGACTGAACAACCCCCCCACAGTTTGCTCATCCTGAATGAGCTTCTTTTTAAAGTTCCATTAGGGATGATGCTCCATGTCTCCTGATAGGAAAGCGAAGGAGAGACAAAGGCTGAACGTGCTTCTCCAGATGCTGAAATGCACTGATGAGGCTCGAGTCAGGATCAGCCTGATCTCGTACTGTCACATGCCCCCAGATCCCGGGTACCGAGCGTGACGGGAGGGCCTAGGGCCGCCCCACACTTCCTGAACTCAAGACACTGCGCCTGCCAGTTGCCGCAGAGAACTTTCCGGGTGCAGACGACCCTTTCCTGCAGAAACGCCCCTTTAGTGACTAGTTCCGCCTTCTCAGCTGCAAGACGCAGACTGGCCATCAGCGGCCTACCTGCAAAGCTACGTGCAAGGTTATTTATAAGCCATGCTATTTAATTTTTTAAAATAATTCTGGAGCACACAGGCTACCACCAATGACAAAAGTTAAGTCGAAATGCCAACATAGGAACATTAAGCACGTCAATGGAAATTAAATAGAACTTTGTCAGTATTATTTATTGCAAAAACATATTGAGACTCAGTCCCTAAAAACACATTTTTAAACACACACACACACACACACACACACACACACACACACACACATATATATATATTTATATCACATTATATATATATATAATGTACAATGTATATTTCTGTATAATAACTGGGGTACATATTCAGTGTTTAGCTGGTTATTCAAACATTAATAATCATGAAAACTTAATACAATAATAACACATACTATTAATTTTTGGTATTTATTATAGAAATAACATACTATAATACTGGTATAATTTAGCAAAAACAAATGTATACAATCAGGTACACCTGACTTCAATGTTGTCATTTTTAACTGACATCTGAGAAAACAGAAAAGAGCGAGATCATAAAGACGTTGTCATCATCGCCGCCGCCGCTCTGCGCTGAGCGAAAAGGACGGCTTTGTTTGCATTATGCATCTTTCCCCAGTGACCCGCGTGCAGTTACAGCCATTTCTCGTTTTGATTTAGCTGTGTCTCCAAGGTGCAGGCCCGACAATTAAAATTTCATGGGCTGTGAAAAAACCCCTTTCAGCATCTGGTGACGGCAGCTACACTCCCATGAAAGTTAACAAAGCGACGGACTTGCAAAAAAATAAAAATAAAAAATAGGAAGACGTCCGTGAAACAGGATGTATTTTTCGCAAAGCGTGTGCACTGCCGACCGACCCTACCGCTGGCCATCCTCTGTGAAAGGAGAGGTGGGACATCCTGCCCCTGGAAGGTCATTCTGCACCTGGTGAGGTTGGCCTGAATCACTCTAGTGGGTGTATTGGATTGTTACATATATACTAAATGACTGAGTAATATAATCCGTAACCTAAAATATAATTATATCAGGGTGGCACATTGGCACGGTGGTCAGCATCATTGCCTCATACCTCTGGGTTTGAGTCCCCTCTGGCTTCATGTGTGGGGAGTTTGCGTGTTCTCCCCATGTTGTCATGGGATTTCCTCTGGTTTCCCTCCGCAGTCGAAAAACACGCTAAGGTAAATTGTGGTTGCCAAATTGCCTGTAGGTACGAATGGTGGGTGTGAAGGTGAGTGTGCCCTGTGATGGGTTGGTGCCCCATCCCTGGTTATTCTCTGCCTTCGTAAAACTTGCACAACACCCTAAGTCTACAGAATTCTTCTTGAAAACTGAATTTTCTTTTCAGTTAAGGAACAGCTAGAAACCAAGGTGAGCGTATCTGAGATACTTACCAAAAACCACAAAAATGTTATATATCTGGAAATGTTTCAATTTCAAATTCATTACACCAAACATACATACTAAATGATTACAAAGGGATTCATTTCCTCAACTTTTTAGCATTTTTTGCCCTCACAATGTTTATAACATATTTCAAAAGAAAGTATGTATTTCATGATTTACACTGCACAGATTGTTACAAGAGGTCAGCTAATAACCTGAACCAGTATATTCCTATTTAACTACTCCACGTATAAATGTAATGCACAGGTCTATTACTCGTGCTTTTACATTAACACAATGCGGCAATAGCCTTGGGTCAGTAATTTCGGTTTGTTTTTTCGTAATAAAAAAAAAATGCCCTTGTGTTTAGCATCATCACACCCATGTGTCACACTGTTTTATGCTAAGAAATATATACTGATTACTTTGTTTGCTTATTCCAGGTCATGGAACATTGGTCCATAATGACATTTGCATTTTTTTTTCTTCCGCTGTCTAATTAGCCGTCAGTGTTTCTGAAAGGTCTGAAAAGAGACGTTGGATGATGCTGATGAAAGCTGACAATCTGTACGCTGGTGTTCATTTCAGACGTTCTTAAAGCTGCCTGTGGTTGACTGACAGATCAGACACTGAAGTAGCAGCCAAACGGATCCATTCTGCTTGGTCAGCTTTGTACCCTGATATGTATTTTCTTCTCGTCCTGAACACCGGACGGACTTAGGAAATGATAAGTGATAATAACATAAGACATTTACAAATGAGAGGAGGCCATTTAGCCCATGAAGCTCGTTTGGGGAGAACTGAACTAATAGCTCAGAGTTTTTAAAATCTTATCTAGCTCTGATTTAAAGGAACCCAGGGTTTTCGCCTGCGCTACACTAGCAGGAAGACTATTCCATACTCTAACTACATGCTGTGTAAAGAAGTGCTTCCTCAAATTCATTTTAAAATGTTCTCCCACTAATTTCTACTTATGGCCACGAGTTCTAGTATTTAAGCTAATATTGAAATAGCCATTTGGCTGAACAGCATCCAGACCTGTTAGAATCTTATATACCTGGATCATGTCCCCCCTTAGTCTCCTTTTGTTGTGATCGCTGGTCGGCGACGAGGCAGGATGTGGGGAAGGACAAGGCTGGCAGGCGAGGATGCAGGATATGAGGTTTTATTAGGGGAAACGCAGGGCAGACGGCGATGAACTAACATCAATGACAGGATCTGCGGAAAACGGACTCAGACGCGAACTAAATACACAGAACACAGCAGGCGGATGGAAAACAGCTGGGCACAATCAGGGAAGCACACGTGGTGGATCGGGGGGGGCGTGGCACACACGAGGGCTGGACACGCAGGTCGTGACACCTTTGCTTGAGGCTAAACAGATTCAGCTCAGCTAACCTCTCCTCACAAGACATTCCTCTATGACCAGGAATCAGTCTTGTAGCCCTACTGTATGTTGCACCTTTTCCAAGGCAGCAATGTCCTTCTTAAGGTATGGTGACCAAACCTGCACACAATATTCTAGGTGGGGTCTTACCAAGGAATTATATAATCGTAGCATCTCTTCCCTGGACTTAAACTCCACGCACCTTGAGATGTAACCCAACATCCTTTTGGCCTTTTTTATTGCTTCCCCACACTGGCGAGAGTGGGACATGGAAGCATCAACATACACACTGAGGTCTTTCTCATAATCAGCTACCTTTATTTCAGTGGAACCCATAAAATATCTGCACTTTATATTTCTGCTCCCTGCATGGAGTACCTTACATTTATCTATGTTAAGTTTAATCTGCCAGGTATCAGCTCAGTTGCTAATTAAATCCAGATCACGTTGTAGCCTCCCCATTGCTAGATCAGTATCTGCTACACCACCCACCATGGTGTCATCTGAAAATTTAACCAATTTACTGTATGTATTGGTGTCAATATCATTAATGTAAATTAGGAACGGTAGTGGTCCTAAAATTGAACCCTGCGGTACCCCACTATGAACGCAGACCCACTGAGACATTGTGCCTCTAATAACTACTCACTGCTTCCTGTCTGTTAACCAGTTTTCGATCCAAGCTACTACAGTTACTAAAATCCCTGCAACTTTGAGCTTAAGCAACAGCCGTTTGTGGTGGACAACATCTAAGGCCTTCTGGAAATCTAAGTAGATCACATCGTAGGCCTTTTTGTGCTCATTTTCTCTTGTAGCTTCCTCAAAGAACTCAAGTAAATTCGTTAAACAGGATCTACTTTCCTAAATCCATCTTGGCTATCCCTCAGAATGTTATTTACGTCCAAGTAATCTACCATTTTCACTTGGATTATAACTTCCATTATTTTTCCAGTAATACTAGTTAAACTGATTGCCCTATAGTTTGCTGGATTACTTCTATCCCCTTTTTTGAATACGGGCGTTATATTAGCATGCTTCCAGTCAGAAGGTACCACACCAGCAGATAACGATTTCTTATTATTAAAGTTATTAAAGTTGGCTAATAATATCCCTCATCTCTTTTAAAACTATAGGTAAGATGCCATCAGGGCCCTGTGATTTTTCTTTTTTTTTGTGTGTGTGCTGCTAGAATATGGTCTTCAAATCATACAGGTGCCTGTTTAGGGTCTTAGCGTCTAAACACCTTTATATAGTTTTTGTTTTCTCTGTATTTGTTAGTGTCACTGCCGTCTCTGTTCCAACCACTCATTGATCCTCGGGCAGATCACAGGGTGGCCTCGCCATGGGTGGCGTACACAGTATTTTACATGTGTGCATGTACTTGACTGTCTAATGCTTCCAGTTCCGTTTGGATCTCTGACTGCTTCCGAGGTATAAATGGCTTTGGTGCACGGATCCCCGCGGTGAGGAGTGTCGGCGTAAGATGCCAGGTGGCTCCCAGTCTTATTGCGTCATGTTCATTCGTTTTGTCAGTTTCCTTGGCAAGTACTTTTCCCCCAATACTCCTGTCAGCGTCATTATTAGAGTGCGATTCTGAGCTGACTGACAGCGAACTTTCCAGGTGAATTAAGAAAAAAAAAATAACGATAAGGCGTGAGCGGGAGATCATTAGTGAGACACACATGATCAGGCAAAGGCTGGGGATTGCAGGTCAGGCCAGGTTAAGGACCAGATCCATGACCCATAAGAGCTTCTTTTAGCCAGAATACCAAAGCTAGCGTATTACAATGTCACACTAGACCACCTACAGCTTATATCGACAGGACCCAGATCCTGTATTCACGCTGTAAAGTAATTCACAAACATAATATTAGTGACTCTGCAATGCTACAGTATAGAATACATAGTACAGTGCATATTTGCATAAAAACTTAATAAGGTCTGATCTGTGAATGTTTGTTTTTTTATCCATCCATCCATAAATCCATCCATCCATCCATCTATCACTTATCTAATAGGGTCAGGGGCGCCGCTAAGGGGGGGAAAGTTGGGACAATTCTAAGGGCCCACGCCCTTTAGGGGCCCCCAGAGATCTGAATGGGTGTGGTAGGGGGGCCCAACCTCATATTTTGTCATAGGGCCCAAAATTGCTAGCGGCGCCCCTGAATAGGGTCACAATTGAAAAATGTTTTTATGAAGAAATTAAAATCCTTCTATACGTTGAGTAGTATTTCCGTTGTGTACAATTATGGGCATATATTTCATTTTAACAATTCATCAATGGAGGTGCGTCCAAACATGCTGCACAGCTATTAACGCACATGTTGAAATTTTGTCTGGAGTCTCTCTGTTTGTTTTTGGTGTTTGCATGGAGGATCGTCGCTAAGCAGGGCACCATTTTTTGTTTCTGCAGCTCCAGTAGGAGCCCCCCCCCCCCCCCCCCCCCACACACACACACTTTCCAGTAATCTGGTTTATTAGAGAGCAACTGGAATATGATGTATGTTCAATCCCACTGAAATTAGTTTGAGGAAGGATGAAAAAGATTATTTCTTCTGGCAACAATAACCTCGTACATCTGAGACATAGGGAGGGGAAAAGGGGGTTTCGAATCACAAAGATATTCGGTGTGTGGTTTAAAACAACAAAGCAGAATAATGTAGAATAAATCCAATGTAGCCTAATACAAATGTTTAAATGCCATTACTGTACTTAGAAAATGCAAGCTGCCACATATCGTATTAATGAAAAGGTTGTAGTTTTGGTGAAAAATGCTCCCAAATCTTGTAAAAATGTACTGTCACCCCCAAACTACTCAAACCAAAACTGGGAAAAGCAGAATTTTCACTATCAATGTGAAATTAAATGTGCTTGTGGGTATGTGCTAGCTTGGCATTAGCGACTGCTCCGGGGCAAAGCTGACTGTTCGTGGTCGGGATTTTAAGATTTATTTTTCTGTTTAACGCAGAGATACGCCGGATATAAAGTAGTTCAGTTAAAGAATGAGGGCTTCTCGCGTGGCAGCCTTCTTCATGGTTAATTAATGCTGATTAAAGTGACATTTTAGCGCGCTTACATCTGTTCACATCAGAGGCTGGGATTAGCGAAAAAGATTTTCCAGGCCTCTGAATAAGAAAGACTTCCAGTAATCTCATGCTCTCTGGGGAGGAGTGTGTGTATTTTGGAGGGGGGTGGGTGGGGGGGGGGATGCGTCCTTCTAACATTTTCTGCTCCCCAGTCAAAGCTGATACAAAGATGATTCTGGCAAGAACATCACGGCAAAGAGGCGACTCTCCAAACTGGCCGGGATGTCATCCATTTCGTGCGCAGGATGGATCGACGGAGGTGTCCTGCTCAGGTGTGTGCGGCCGTTCCCGTTCCTCTGCGGCGAGCTTCATCCCGATTACTCATAAAGAGGATTTTAATAACCTGCCCCTGCTAACAGCCAGTGTCCCATTGACTAACGGCTTCTGCTAACGCCACTGGAGGCTCCGCCCACGGCTTGACCAGAAGTCGCGGGTAACAGCGGTGTGCTCGCTACTGCCACCAGAGCTTCTGCCCTATGGTGCATGACGCAGCCATCCATGAGACGCTAAACAATGACTCACAAGCAGGGGGATTTAATTGCCAGGACGCCGGATTAATTGAAATTTTAAAAAGTAGCGTTATTTTGGAATTGACCCCCCGGGAAGTGATTCGGCTTGAAACGTGAGTCATTCGCTGATGCCGTTCATGGAAAAACGTTTGTGTGACGCGTGCGTCGGCACCATCACATAAGAAACAGATTGATTACCGAGCAAGATGCTTTCGTCAAAGTAAAGGCGGCAGATCTTGGGGTTTTGTTTGAAGAGGGAAATCTGGTCAGATGAAATTTCTTGGCCGTGCATTCAGAGGCAGGCCTCCCACCACTGGGAATCTGGCAGGTTCATGCACTGGGAAGACAGGATCACGATTCTTTTTTTTAAAAAAATATTAAAACGCCCATGTAAAGTACAAATTTGTGAGTTTCGCCTGCCTGCGGGCCATCAGGTTTATTAAACTGTTAAATTAATTGCACTGGAAAAGCTGCACTAAACCAACAACGTGTGATTATTCATTTCTCTAATTAAGTTTGATGTCAGCCGAACGACGTATAACCAAGCTATGTACTTAAGGGGAAATTTGGCTATATCCCTTGCATAATGCCTGCTAATTTGTATTATTTTCCTTATTATACAGGAGTCCCCAAAGGCATGAAAGTACTTGCATATTTATGATGGACAACCACACACACACACACACACAGGTTTGTAATTATATCTTTGTGGGGACTCTCCATGCATTTCTTTGGGGAAAAATCTGATCACAATATGATGACCTAAACCCTTACCCAGCCTTAACCATAAGCAACATAAGACAATACGTGACTTTTGGCATTTTTACTCTTGATTGCAGTCGCAGGTCTTTGTGGGGACTCAAAAAATGGTCCCCACAACATAAAAAAAAATCAGGTTTTTATTACATTGTGGGGGACATTTGGTGGATGGTAGATTAATGGATGGCAGATTAATTCATGCATACACACTTTTTGGTTAAAACAATATTTTAAGCATACTTTTATGATATTAAACTAAAGCTTGTGCGGAGAGAGGGACCGGTGGCCAGTGACAGCCCATGGACGAGCGACACACTATGTTAATCCGCTGCCATTTGGCAGCAGAGGTGGAAAGTTCTGGTCCAGAGAGTAAAAGTTCAGACCAAGGATTTGTTTCAACCAACCGACTGAGTCCTCTGTGACTGTGACTCTTTATACTCAACTGGTTGGTTGAAACAAATCCTTGGTCTGGTTTTGTACTTTCTGGATCTAAGCTTTCCACCTCTGCTTGCCAGTTCTCCTCTGCCTCCCTTACTGCATGTGCCGCAGCCTGACCCTCGTTGCCGTGCTGCTTGCATGGTTGCCTGACTTCGTTTTCTGGTGTCGCCCATCGAATGAA
This sequence comes from Brienomyrus brachyistius, assembly GCF_023856365.1. Classification (NCBI taxonomy): domain Eukaryota; kingdom Metazoa; phylum Chordata; class Actinopteri; order Osteoglossiformes; family Mormyridae; genus Brienomyrus; species Brienomyrus brachyistius. The sequence continues at coordinate 5,775,388 of NC_064553.1, forward strand.
ACTGCCCCGGGGAGAAGTGAAGGACCCTCAGTTAGGGAGTCGCACAATAAGGGCAATTTAGCGACACCGATGTGCCTTAAATGCGCATCTTCGGTTCCGTCGGAGGACAATCGCTGCAGGAGCATCAGGAGAATGTTTAAGAGCCACACGCGCAGAGCCAAGGCCAGAATCGAACCCGCAGCCCTGGTAATGTGAGGCTGCAAGCCACCCGTAGATCTTCCATACGATCTGCTTCAGGTTTTCTTAGATGCTACAGAGGTAACGTGAGGCTGTCGCAAGTCATAATCGAAAATAAACAAATAAATAAAAATAAAAAAGGAAAAATCGAATGCGTCCATCAATGGGAAAATATCATATGTGGATTACAGAAACAAATCTATTATTCCCCGGATGACAACACTCTACGTATATTTCTAAACTGGAAACATTATGATTGACTAATGGTAAATGGTTTTTCCTAAATGGTCCGTACCCTTCTGACACTAATATAATCTATAATATTTTTTTTTTCCCAGAAAAAAAGGGAAAATAGAAATTCTGCTTCTTGTAACTGTCAGTTAAGTTAAATTGTCTGGAGGAAAGTCTAGCATTTTATTTATAGTCACGTTCATTCAGGTGGCACTGAAAAAAATAAAAACGCGAATAGAATTGTGACAGGAAGTGCGAGGGTCGCCGTCCCGTGCTGTGACGCCCCGACTGTGACGCCCCGACTGTGCTGCGCGCCCAGCTACACGCTGACTGTGTTCTTTGCTCGTGGCAGATACTTTCCTTCACTTTTTGTCCCTCCCAGCACTCCAGCTGTGTACCACTTTGCCATGATTTTGTTGTCCTTCAGGGTCTCTCCCTCCCCCGTGCCCTCCTGTCCGTGTTCGGGGGGGCGACGACACGCTCCCAGCTGCGTTCTTTTGTAGGCTTTTGCACTCCTGTAATTGGGGACGGCTGGGCGCCGCCAGGGGGACGGCGTCCGGTCTGATTGGTGAATGTATTCACATGGTGCTCAAAGAGGAGATCTGAAAGGAGACTTTATTAGGGGATTTACGGGGATTTAGTGAACTGGGGGAGGGAAAGGCAACACTAACAAATTTGGCTTCATCAAAGGGAATATTCACAGGGGTAAAAACACTGGGGAGGGTGAAATCAGGGAAAATACGATGAACGAATGCACCTGAATGAAGGTACTGGTCACATGACTTCACCACTGCTCCGCCCCTGCGCTTACAGCTGGCGTTCAGCATGAAGGCTCTAACACCAGGCAGCGAGTGGCCCAGTAGGCCAAGCCTCCCTGCCTGGAAGGTCGCCAGTTCAAGCCCAGCTTCAGCAGAACAGCCACATGCCCGTGGCCCCTTAAGCAAGGCCCTTAACCCCCAGCTCAATGGGCGCCACTGCAGGTAGCTCATACTCTCACCTACATATGTGTCATGGAGAGCAAGATGGGGCTGGCAAAAAGAGAATTTCCCCATGGGGATCAATAAAGTGTTCTTGTTATCAGCCTCCCCACCTACAATATTTTAGGGTGAGGAGTATAAGAGGGGCCATGATTCATGATTAGCCAATGATATATTTTGAATCTGTGAATGACAGGGGAGGGGCATTCCAGGAGCCAATCAGCTTTCAGCTGGGACTAGCGCCTCCCACTCTAAGCACGTCTCATAGGTGAACCTATTTATCTGGGGCCAAAGTAACCCGATGATGCTGCTGCTAGCATCGCATAAGCTCTGTATTATAGCCGCAGTGACCTGCTGCTTTTTCCTAGATGGGGGGAGGATCCACGTGATGTCATGTTACTCGCACGAGCGTGACATTTAGAGAGCTTCCACATTTATGCACGTGATTTACTGGGGCAAACCAACCGTAGTGGCTCTATTTGTTGCTCACAACATCTCTTATTATTAATAACACAATTTTGTGGGAATGGGGGGCAGGCTGACTGGGAGACCCGCAGCTTGGCAAACTCTTTGCCCTGGGGTGGATGAGCTGGGTTGGAAAGCACGAGTTTTTGGGTGCGGGGGTGCACCTGGAGTTTGTTTTAATTCCCGCATATGAAATGCGCTGCGCCTGTTTCATTAGATAAAGCCAGAATTCCATGCTTGCAGGGCTGGTGTAACTTTTTATGATTAAAAAGAATAATGAAACAAGGAAAACAGTCATAAACAAGTGGAGATTACAAATGTGTTTATGTAAACAGAGGCACCTCAGCAGATTACGTCTTCCTGGAAAAAAAAAGAAAAAATGCCGTTTATTTGGTTTTTTCCCTCCCCTCCTTTGAATGGCTGTGAGGTATTTTTAACACACTGCACACAGAGTGTAGGAATTGTTTTTTTTTTTTTTTGAACTCCTATTGATGGCAGAACAGCGTTTTCGTGCAGAACTTCAGAGAAGCAGCAGGGCAGTATATACATATTATAACGAAAGCGCGATACATTTAAAATATCTGTAAATCGTGAAAGATGGCTGGTCTGCAGAAGAATACGGTTTGTAGAAGTTTATGTTTAACTCACGTGACGATCAGAGGCGATAACCCACCCCTACGCCCCCCGGTGCCCCCTGCTGGGATTTCCCCCGCAGTAGTTGTCTCCGGAGTGCCGCGCTTTCGCTCCGATGTCATACGTGATACGCGTCGGATTCCATTCATTTACTAGATTTCCGACAATTACGTCGCCTGTAATTGTGACAGCGTACGCGTCGCGCTGCCGTGAAGCTTGGGATCTAAATGACAGCGTGGACCATCTTGGAAGCACGTTACCACATTTAGGATCGTGGTGGAAGGCGAGTCGATTTAAGGTTCCTGTGTGATCGACGTTCAGAAGAAACCTGATAAGCCCCCCTCCTCACCCCCCACCCCCATACCAGTCTTGGAATCTGCTACTGATGTAGTGATATGGTCAGGGCACAACTCAAGGTCCCAGCACATCAGTTTCAGCCCCCCCTGATATAACCTACCTTTGTAAATGGGAGGGGGGGGGGGGGGCTTGTTTCCTTTCAAGGGGTATCAAGGAAGCATGCAGAGATGCGGCTGGGAGGAGGGGGGTGGAGACGATGAGTCAGGGTCTCCAGGAGATTCTTGCTTTGGCAAAGTTGGATTTTTTTCGCTCTGTTTGGTGATTACCATTTTTGCTAAGGTTACTCCCTGCTTGCTTTAATAAATTCTTCTTTAATAACCTTTTTTATTAATGAGATTTCAGGGACGACATTCATCCATTTTTCCAAGGGTCACGGTGAGTTGGGAGCCTGACCCAGGGAGTGCAGGCCACAAGGCAGGGGACACCCTTACCAGGTGTCTGGGACTGCTGGGATTTCTCACGGAAGTATTTAATATATTCCGGACATTCGATTTTTATTCCTTAGAAGTAGATATGGACATTCCCACAGTTCGCCAACTGGTGACCTTGTGCCGTTTGGAGAACATGTGAACTTTCTTTATAAGCGAGATCTGCCCACCCACTGGGGTGAGGCGGCGAATGGCGAGCTGGGGGAGGGGCATATCCAGGAGTGTCTGTACGCAGTGTCTGTACGCAGTGTCTGTACGCAGTGTCTGTATGCAGCTTTAAACTAAGCACAGCGCCATCGATCCCAGCCTGCTCCCAAAACAAACACCTCTGCAGTAAATAAGACGTGACGAGGCCCCCCCTCAGCCCTTCCTCCCCCCGCTGTCCTGATTGTTTTTCCTAGATATTTCACATCCCAGTACATTAAGCCAGTAGCCCGTCAGCACAAATGCCAAGACAACACATGCTATTTTTGGACGCGTTTCCCAACACGAATTATTCTGGTTTGGCTGGATACCTTCTACTCAGGGTACTGGACCATATGACTGTATTTATGTAAGAAACCGCTGCAAAGTCAGGTCTCTTTTAGCATGGCAGGACCATGCATTGTTCCTTGAAACAATGCTGAACAGCGTTATACAAAAACAACGATTCCATCCAGCCGTCTTTGAAAAGCATATCCAGTACTGCGTCATAAACCTACCCTTACAAGGTTCTTAGAAGAGTATTTGCCATTTTAGCACTGTACAAATTATTTTTTCCTTTTATGTAACTATTCCACGTTGACCATAGCAAAACCACCAAGGATCTGTTTCCAAGGTGACTTCATAGTAATACAACAGAATGTCTTTATTGTCATTGTCCAGATAGCAAAATTCAATCTTCGCATATCTCATTTTGCACTACTGTGAGACACACACAAGCGAATGTACAGTACAGATGAGACCGAGCGTGGGTCAGCCTTTTTTCTCGCACTTCTAGAGCAGCTTTTGGAGGTTAAGGATCTCGCTCAAGGCCCCAGCAGAGATATGACTACTTTGCCAGCCACAGGACTGAGTTAGGGCGAGTCTGTCTGGAAGACACTAAAAACACCGCCCGCCTGCCTGAACTGCACTCCTCCTATCAGGGATGTGTGCAGGGGCGGGGCTGAAAGCTGACTGGCTCCTGGAAAGCCCCCTCCACGTCACTCACCAATTCACAACGTATCATTGGCTAATGATGACGTTAGCCTCTCTGTACAAATTATGGCCCAAACCACAAAAAACTCCTAGATTCACCCCTGTTTCCCACACCTTTGCCATCATGCCTCTCCACTCCTTTGGTAGTAGATGGCCCGCGATTGAGTGCATCCTGATTTGTCCACCGCGGCACATGACATGGTGCTTTACTTGTTTCAGCTGTGCCTTCGTTACACCCTTAGCTGGATCCTTTACTGCTGAGCTGTGGTCCTCCTTGAGCTCAAGAGACAATAATGGCCTGGGTAGTTCCGATGTTCACTGCTTTCGAGCTGCGCCAATGACGATTTTACCAGATTGGTCAGGTTTGTTGGTGCGAAACCTCGCTAATGGGAGATCGCTAATCGTGAATGGCTTAGCTATTAGCATCCATGTCCCCAGGAAGCACATAGGAACCAGGGGCGATTCTAGGATTTTTTTTTAAATGGGAGGCATACAAGGGGCCGTAATTCATTAAGATGGATCGACTTTATCACTACTCAGTAATTACCCAATGATAAACCAACCGGTGAGCGACAGAGTGCACTCAGAGGCCAATCAGCTTTCAGCTGGGGCCCTGTAACCCCGCCCCTGGGAGGAGCATGACTGAATTCCTCACATTGTAACAATAACTTAAGCAAAAAAAGATCTTGGAGGAGGGAGTGTCTAAGTGTGTCTCAGGTTCGTTTCAGGATAAGAAGTAACTTCAGAAGGTTCTCTGTGAGCAGAGACATGGTGCAGCCTGTCTGGAGGATTGTGGCCTTTTTATAAAATCTGTACGGAGGCCGCTAGACCCAGGCAGCCAAGTACGAATCCCCATGGGTCTACATTCCCCCATGTGAGCGAGGCCTGAGCCGCTGGCTCCAGCGCGGAGAAACCGCTTTTAAAAGCCGCTGCGTAAAAACGAGTGTATGAAAAAGGTGCAGGGGAGCCGGCGTCCGTGGGCGCAGGGCTGTCTGGCTAATTGCCTCTGAGCGGCGGGATCCCTTTTGATCAATCTGTTTTTCTCCCCCACTCCCGGAAAATGTCCTCCGTGTTTTTTTCCCCCAAGACACGTCCAGACCGAATCCCACCTACGGTATTCGGTCCGCTAGCCTGTTGAGGTCTCTGACGTTTTGAAAAGGCACAAATTGGATTAAATCAATTTTGGAGGGTGGACGGCTGGTGTGAAATTTTATGTTAAATGATGTGAGGAAATTTTAATGTGGTCAAGGCGTTAGCGTGTTCGACAAATGTATTTCTTTTCTCATTATATAGGGAAGGTGGTGCTCGGTTTAATCAACGTTAATAATTAGGGACATATACGTTATAGTTCATTTGAAAAAAATGTGTCCGTCTGCTATGTCCTTAAAGGGATGTCCAATTTAAAGGCCTTAAAGGGATGTCCAATTTAAAGGCCTTAAAGGGATGTCCAATTTAAAGGCCTTAAAGGGATGTCTGTCTGATTTAAAGGCCTTAAAGGGATGTCTGATTCAAATATTGGATGATGAGTAGAGTTTTCCTTCACTATACGTAGCTCAGCTAGCCAACAGAATGGTTGGAACGCAGGCTGACTGTAGGACAGAGCCTAAGTTTTCAGAAAGATAGCTTATTTTTGCATCCGGCTGCAAATATTTCGACTCCTGTATCCACGGCAGAATGACGACCATTTTACACGCCTGACAGAGCCTCGGACGAGGAAACCACGAGTCGCGGCATCGGCTACTCCTCTGAAGGTACTCGGGGGAGCATCTTTTATTAGCGGACACTTACATCCAGCTCCAGCGATCTGGACATGCGGTAACGGGATGAAGAGGCACCAGGAACGGCGAGAGAGCTCAGCTGTCTTTAATCAGGCCCAGGAAAATCCAGTGGCAGCATCTGCAGTGTGTCCGTCAGGAGGCCGGAGACGGATGCCTGCGGTCAGGTCAGGCGCACAAAGCACTGCGGCTAGCAATTACGGCCGCCAAAGCCGGCCTGGAACTCCTGGCTAAGACGCAGACCTCCTCAGTCCCGTGGTCGGTGCCCTGGGAGCAGGCAGGGTCCTTTGTGTCAGCTCAATTTTTATTACTGTGCAGAACTCGACTAGGAACGGGCTGAAAGCCTTGTTGTTTTGGTGAACATGCAAGGCATCCATTTTAGTAAAAAAAAAAATTTTTTTGGGAGATCCATTTTTGTCATGGTGAGCCTGGAGTCATAGGCATCGCAGGGCATGGAGTGGGGGACACACCGGATGGAACGCCAGTTTATCGCAGGGCACACACATGCAGGCAATTTAGAGTTGCCAATCCACCTAGACACATGGGTTTTTTTTTCTGCGATTTATTATTTTTAGATTTCAGGATTTCAGGGGTAATCAGCAAGCCTGCCCAGCATGGGGAGGACATGCAAACTCCACACACCCAAATGCAGGGATAAGGATTCAAACCAACCTCGGGGGAAATGAAATATCCCACTGAGCCACTATGCTCCCATGTTTATCTAGCTGAATCTAAATTAACTAAAACCTTCATATACTGAAAAACATGCCTTGGCTCTAAGCTATGGAAAAAAATGCATAGACATAGCATCAGAAGTCAAAATCATTTCTAGTTTCCGTGTTTGCGAATTCTTTAAGGCTGGTTTGAGCACCCCGACAGTACAATGTAATTTTATTCGCTACTGCAGTGAGCATGTGGTTTTTTCATTGGTGCAACCTCAGTACATGCTAATCGAGGTATGGAAACAATAGCAGCAGCAGATCTGGCCATAAATCGGCATGTTTGCGAGTGTTAACAGCTGCAGCAGTTAAGTTTTGTTTGAATAGTATGATGGGGGCTGGGGGAGGGTGGGGGTCAAACAGAATGTTTAATGTTACCGGGAATTTAATTTAACTGACCTGTGTTTGTGGAGTCTGTCCTCTTTGTGTCGACTTTCGCGACCCAGTTATTATATTTTGCTTTTAGCACCGTCATCTCAGACCTCGGGGGTTGTGGGTTCGAATCCACCTCTGTTGCATGTCTGGTGTCACATGGAGTGGCTCTGCTGTTCTTCCACTTTGGTGCTTGTAAAATGCCGATAGATGATCTGGCATCCTGCACCCCAGCCTTGTGCCCTGTGCTGCCTGGGATAGACTCCAGCAACCCCACACCCCCACCCCCCACCCCCTGACCAGGTTAATCAGTCAGACGTTGAATGGAAAAGGGAAAAATATTAGAACTCTGGATTACTATCATTTTCCTGGATTCTCCCACAATGTTTCCCATAAAGTTCTCGCTGTGCAATGATTTCTCATGAGGTCTAAGTGTTGTTTGTACCAGTTCAAGAAACCCTCAGCATTATTTTGCCCGAATGACTATCTTTCATTTTTTTAATAAATGAAACACTCTAGGGGGCGGCATGGTGGTGCAGTGGTTAGCACTGTCGCCTCACACCTCTGGGACCCGCGTGCATGTCTCCGCCTAGGTCACATGTGTGTGGAGTTCGCATGTTCTCCTCATGTCATTGTGGGGTTTCCTCCGGGTACTCCGGTTTCCCCCCACAGTCCAAAGACATGCTGAGGCTAATTGGAGTTGCTAAATTGCCCATAGGAGTGCATGTGTGAGTGAATGGTGTGTGAGTGTGCCCTGCGATGGGCTGGCCCCCCATCCTGGGTTGTTCCCTGCCTCGTGCCCATTGCTTCCAGGATAGGCTCCAGACCCAGTAGGATAAGCGGTTTGGAAAATGGATGGATGGATGGATAAAATACAGTATTTTTATCATTAAAAAGGAAGAAATTTACCTCCACGGATGTTACCTGCCAAGTTACCTGCTAAAAATACCCACCGTCCTCATTTGCCTTAATGTACGTTTATTGTTATTTTTATTTTTGCCGCCTCCTAAGCGGGTCCTAGACAGACAGTTTTATTCCAAGTCGTCCAGGAGCGCAGAGGAGCAGTGCGCTTGCGGAGAGCGCCAAGGTGCAGCTCACGGACACTGAAGTAGTGGTCGCCCAGGGAAACGCCGTGGTATTTGAGAGATGGGAGGTTTCGATGACAATAGCGGCAGAGTAAATCTGACTCCACTCAGCTACGACAAGAGAACTGCTTCTGGAATGGAAATGCTATTGTTATACTGACCACAATGCTGAATTGTCAATCTTAATCTTTTATCTGTACCTCTCCTTTGACCACTTCAGATAAAAAATAAATCTGTCAAAAGCTGCTGTCACACCTTCTTATGGTAGAATGAAGTGTGTCTGGCTTGTAACAAAATAAACGCTGTTAACTGGTCGAGTACAATTCTGCTGTATACAAATTAGAAGAAAATACGCCGATCCCAAACTGGGAACAGCACAAGAAAGGCAGTGCCTTCCTACTCCAGTTAACTGCAGTAATTGGTTCTCATAAGACAAATTTGCTTTTACTCTGCCGACTTAATGAAATCAAGCCGCAACATTTATTTTGAAAATCAGATTCACAATGGTCCAAATGTCACCAGCTGAAATTCCTTCATTGGATTTAAGCAAACACCAGAGGGACTGGACGACCCGTTCTATGAATTGATTGACGTGGCTATATTACAACGGCTCTACCGGCCACACCGTACAATTATCCACCTCAAACATCAGGCCGTATCTGATTTATATGGGGATGGCAGGGGCCCTTAATGTATGCATAGGAGGGAGGGCGGTAAATGATAGCCTGGCCGTGTCTTTCATTAGCGGACCTTCCCCAGAGTGATTGAGTCCTGCGGGTGCCTGTGGCGTAAGACTGAAATACAGATCTGAGGGGTGGAGAATGTAGGTAGTCGATTTAAAAGTTGATTTATGAAATGGAAGGTGTGGGGGGGGGGAGCAGACGAAAAGAATAGCGAAAGGGGGAAAAGAAAGATGTTTGGGAATCTGCGCCCGCTGTTGAGAGGTCTTTGGTGACGATATGGTGCTTTCTACAGCTTCAGCATTAAAATCATGCTTTTCAACTCTTCTTATAATCATATCAGGAAGTCAGCAAGAAGGAGAGCAGACTATTTCTCGAAAGAGTTGGGCTGGCAGCCCGATGTCCTGACAAAAATTGCCCGCTGTGGCCCTATCAAAACTGGCCTCCTAATCATCCCTTATATCTAATTGGTGGATTGATTCCTACCCCTTTACCACCTTAGCTACAGTGTGGTGAGTGTACTGCCACAGAATGGCTGCTGTCGCATTATCCAGGTGGGGGCTACGCAGTGGTGGTGGTTGAAGCGGCTCCCCACTTGTTCTGTAAAAGCGCTTTAGGTGCCTTGAAAAGCGCCATATAACTGCAAATTTCATTCAGCCATTCATACTATGGCTGTGGTATTTTTAACCGGCGGAGTAAAGAGAAAAGACAAGGCAGAAATATGGTATTTGTTTCTTAATCTTCCTGATTCTGTGCCGGATGTGTCGGTACAATTAAACACACGTTAACAGGCACCGGAGCGACCCAAAACTGCCTCTGAGCAGATGCTGCAAATCCGTAACAGGACAGTGGCCCACAAATCATCCAAAAGGAGCTGGGGAGGGGGGGCGAGGTGAGACGACCCAGTAACAGGACACTCCGCTCTCCGTGGTGCTGAATTCAGATGCGCCTCATGTCTAAGCTTAATGCGTCCCGCTGATTTACAATCGCGACGTCTCTCCGCCCAGTGCCAACGAAGTAACATCCGACACAGCACCTGCATTACCCTGACGCCATTCTCGCTCTGCCTCTCAGAAAAATAAAACAAAAAACCTTGAATTTCCAAATGTTTACTTCCAGGCCTTCTGATTAGGCTACTCTGATTGGAAATGCGACAATTCGTGTCACTGACACACTTACAGCCGCCGTCTCCGTCCTTCTCCCGAATGATGGTGACAAACAAAAAAAAATAAAGGAAAATAGCGAGAGGGAATGCCAAAGGGACGAGTGGGTCTGGCATCCGGAGATTCCTTTGGTGTTTAGTCGGAGTAAACAGAATGTAAATTTCTCCCGAGCAACATGAGCCCAATCGGTGTGGCTCCGTAGCGCCGGTCGCTCGGTGTGCATATGGGTTTCAGTTTTAATTTGGCAGCCGTGAATGTGAAATCACTTGTTGTAGCTACGTTTTTATTTTTTTCATAATCTCTCCAGGGTGCTTGTCCTGAGGATCCACAGTTTATAATTAAAAAGAGGTGTGGGTAGCCTACATTTCTGGCATGATTTATCGAACTCCCCTAATGATACAGAGTCCACGTCCGCCTGTGAGACTCTATGGATCAAGGTAGCTTGAAACCTAAACAACGTAACAAAACAAAACAAATGTTAAAAACAAAAAATTAAAATACAAGAGCACCAGGCAGGTGACAACACTAAAACGTGATCCCGGCTTACCTAGATACAAAGCACTTCTGCAGTCACCATCTGGATCCTTCTAAATAATTCTAAAATTCGGCATTTTACCACTGACCTCATTTTATCGTCAAATTAATAACTGGTTTCAGTCCTTGATCTTCGAAATACCCATATTTCTGCCAAGTTCTGTTGTAATAATAACAACTTGCCAATAAAATTTGTCAGACTTGTCTGTTTCCCCAGTTAACAAACGTGTGCAATAAACATTTCTTCGTAGTTGTGCAGATTTACAGTCTCCCTCTTTTAGCATACATCCTCAACACTGTAGGCCACTATTTGTCTTATTTTTTTAGGTAGCAGTACACTGCTTCTCAAGCTACAACTTTTGTTAAGTGCTCATTGTCTACCAATGGAATAGAAATATTATTAATTCATTGCTGGTTTCCGTGAGATAATTGTTATTTATTTAGGTTATGGAAAGACGAAAGGGTAATAACGAGAAGCCTCAGATCGCCCGCGGTTTCATGATCCGCCGGCTATGAGCCTTTCCCTCTGAATCAGCCAGTACGTCCGGCCGTACGTGGGCCTTGATGCAGGGCTTGGACTTGAATGCAGCTGATCGATAGAGGTAATTTGCTATGTTTTCTTTTTTTTTGGCTGGCAAATGCGATGAAGGTGCCGGAAGAGGCTAAAGAATAAAATGAAATTAAAAAAAAACAGGCTTTAACATAATTGGGACTTATTGTGCGAGAAAAATAAACTAGTAGAACAAACTATTTTTAAGAAATATAATATCCAACCATTTTCCAAACCGCTTATCCTACTGGGTCACGGGGGGTCCGGAGCCTATCCCGGAAGCAATGGGCACGAGGCAGGGAACAACCCAGGATGGGGGGCCAGCCCATCGCAGGGCACACTCACACACCATTCACTCACACATGCACAACTATGGGCAATTTAGCAACTCCAATTAGCCTCAGCATGTTTTTGGACAGTGGGGGGAAACCGGAGTACCCGGAGGAAACCCCACGACGACATGGGGAGAACATGCAAACTCCACACACATGTGACCCAGGTGGAGACTCGAACCCGGGTCCCAGAGGTGTGAGGCAACAGTGCTAACCACTGCACCACCATGCCGCCCCCCATGCCAGATCAGTATCATGAAATGCTCAGGTTTCTGACTGCAGCCCAAATACATGCTGATAATTAAACAGGCATCGCTAACCTGTTCGTAGTGTGTGATTCAGTGATTGGACAGGTCTGTCATCCAGGGCGACCCCGCCTCACTCCCTGTGATTGGGTGGGGTGAAACTCTTTTGGATTGGTAGGTGAAAGACAGGCCAATGAGGTTATTGTCCCTGTACTGGGATTAACTGCGGGTGTTTATTGTGGACATAAATAAGCACACAGGTGCGAGCTGTGGGCTAATTATTTCCAAAAAATAGGTGAAGGAGCAGGTAGCCCCCCAGAGCCTTAACACATTAACCTACCCAGTCACATATTAACTCCGCTGCCCCCCTACATCATACCTACAAAGCAGTATGTAGCATCGTAATGTGAGAAGATACCCCCAAGTGCAGTCCCCAACCTGTATTAAATCATGTAGTCAAAAAAGGGGGTAATTATGCACAACACAGTGTCTATGCACAGGGGAACACTTATATGTCTAATATAGGGTTGCCAGCTCTGGCGTGACACTCAGGCTTTCTGAGTCTCAGGCTCACGCAAGAAATCTTACGACAAATCTATATTATTCCATTATAAACCTAGAATTAACTACATCAAAGGCGTTGGGGGGAGGGCTGGCAAACCCTACGGAGTTTTTCCAAGGTAATGAAACTGCGACGTGCATGTACGTGTGTGAAGACTTGTCTCCATTTTAAAATCTCACTCCAGCAAGCTGACCAAATTTGGCCACCCTGATAAAAAAAATACCATAGAGTAATAGGCAGCATACATTGAGTAAAAGGACAAAATGGTAAGTGTGTTGGGAAACGGAAGTGTAAATATAGTAAAATGGCATGAAAAATGACAGAATATCAATCGTTTGTCCATGTACGCTTCCACTACGGCACCCTCTGTGGCGCCCCCCTCAGAATGCGCGAAAAATTACATTTTGTGTGTAGCATTAGCACTCGTGGTACCGCGCCCCTCCGGAGCCGCGGAAATAAGCGCGCTGAGCCCTTTGCCCCCTCGCCCTGTGTGAAAGCAGCCCTGCTGCCGTTTCTCAGCGGGTTCATTAATAAGGGTTTAAAGTCACGCAGAGACCTCGCGCGATTGCCGCGGACAATAATAGCGACCTACACGGAGCTGCCTGAAACGCATTAACGGTAGGCTGATGCTGGGCTGCTGGCAATTAGCAGAAGAAAACATACTTAGAAACCTGTAGCTTTAGTACGGGGCTTTTAAAATGGGGTTAAATCACTTTCTCCATCGATAGAGTTAAGGACTGAGAAGACAAATAAAAGTTAGTTTTACAATGATCATTTACAAATTAGATCATACTCTGTGACTATATGCCCTGCACTGGACTGGCATCCCGTCTATTGTGTCCCCTTGCTGGTGGCCAGTGCATTCTGAAATAGGTTCCATGTAACGCTGTACTGGAAGCACTTACGAAGGATGGACAGTTGGGTTGATGTATTTAAAATAGTTTTGAATGCATAAATGCCAGTATACTGTAAAGTCTTCTTTTGCATTTATTTCACATTCGAACTTTACTGGAGTATGGAAAAACCAAGCATTTATAGATTGTAATGTTTAAATATCAACATCATTAATAGGGTCATGTTATCACTGTGTTACTCCTTTAAGACAATCGTGGTGTTGTTCATACTCGGTAGTTTGCTGGGAAAATGAGCATTTAATGACGCAGTGAAATGAGCGCAGAATCCTCGAGAGCGGAACCTGCGGCTCGGCTCCTGCTCCCTCTTACGACTTCATGCTAATGGGGGAAAGTGACAGGCTGCTGACTCGCGGCCTTTCAGCGCGGCGCCTGTGCTGAGCCCCTGAAAATCGGCCTTAGCCCTCCACCCCCCTCCTCCTCCTGTACACCGTCGATTCCCACAGTTTTCCAAACACATGCTCGACGAGCTTGGAGTAGCAGACTATGTCGATGAGTGAATTGTAGAACGACATTAAAGTGCATACAGTTTATATAAGGATCTGTAAGGACGGATGGCAGTTCCTGAGGTTCTAAAGCAGCTCTGTAGCTTATTACAGCAAGGTTTACTCGGGGTTAGAAAGAATGGTTACATAAATAATTGGGCAGCTAATGTCATACATACCAATTTGTGAAATGCAATAATTAGCCTGCGAATCATATTGCATCGATTAATTAACTAATTAATGAATCAATTAATCAAACGATTCATTGTTTTTTTTTTGTCTACTTATCGTTTTATTTATATCCTGTTATAATTTTTGTTTGTTTCGTTGACAGTTGGCTTTGGTTAGATTATCATATCTAAGAATACAATGGGCACTGAAACTGCAAAATCCCCGGCACACTGGCTGGAGATCAAGTTTATTGTTGTCCGGGAGAGTAATATACATACACGCGCACACGCGCACCCACGCGCACACACACACAATATGTCGCTGTCACGTTTGTACAGGAGAGAGCGACGGTTTAGCCGCATGCTGGCCGAAGTGCAGTTGGTATTTAAATTCATCCGTCCGCAGTAGCCACCGCTGCCCCGCGTGTGTCAGCAGAGTGATGGGGCTCGCGTGGCTGGCCGAGGATTCCCTTGATCTTATCAGGTAGCACTGTTTGTTTCTGGGATGCATGGCGACACCTTCCCAGCAGCCCCCCCCCCGGCTACACGTTACGAGTGACTGCTCATTGGGGTGGAGTCAGCTTCATTTAGCCGCGTTTCCTCAACCGAACCAGCAACCCCACAAGAGAAATGATTTTTTTTCCCCACCCGAGGTTTTGGAATGAAAAAGCTGTTTATTTGAAATATAATCTCCTTTATGAAACAGCAAATATCCCATCTGTCTTTGTTCACTATTTCACGAGAGTAACTCCATTCTAACCTTCTATTATGAATTCTGTTTACTTTTACCCTGTACACATGGATTCTGTACATCGCATTTGCCGATTCGCCCAACAGCAAGGCTGAAGGATCTGAATGGTTGTCGCTTTCTAATCATTTAGGTGATCATTTAGCTCAGCGGAGAAGCTGCCTTGCATCTCGAGGCACGTGGTTGATTCCGAATCTGCGCGTGTGGAGTTCTGCTCCTGTCCGCCTTGGTGTGTGTGTCTGTAGTGACAGTCGGCAGTTGTATCCAGGTTGTCCCTCACCTCCATTCTAGAACCTTCCACCTCCTGCCTCTTGTCCACCACAACCTTGCACTAACTAGGAATAATTTCCCAGTTTTGCATCCTTGCTCTGTGACACATGACAACATGCGTGATGCCCATTATCATTGTTCATAGATGGTAGTTCTGTGCTTCCATTTATTTCCTTATTCAGACCATGCACAGCCCCCCCCCCCCCCCCCCCCCCCACACACACACACACACACACACACAAACTCACCCCACATCCATCAAAGGCCGCCTTGCTCGCTTATGGTGAGCCGACGTCTAGGCCGAGATTTGCATAGTTTTAAATTGTAAATAATATAATTAAACAGTGTTGCTTAATTCGGGGCATTCGATAAAAGAGAGAGAGGGAGAGTGCCTGGCTGCCATACATATCCGGCTTTCCGGCCAAGAAATTCATCATCTGACGGCCCGGTGTGCAAGGCGACGCCCAGCTGTGACTGCTGGAAGCTGTGCGCACTTTTCGCTGCCGAGTACAACACTTCGGATTCGGACATTTGGCCTCGATCACCATAAAATAAAACTCTTTCTGCTGCGAACTTTCTTGCCTTCTCGCTAATCTATGTATTATTAGAACTCTAGACATACCTACCAGCCCAGTGTGTGACTTTATTTAACATAAAAACTGCATTTTCAGTCAGTGCAAGCCATGTAGCTCACCAATAAAGTGTAAGATTCCAGACTCTTTATCTTCCTTTTCTATGTCAGTACATGGGAATTCTTATTCTCACTCTCCAGTCAGTAACATATAATATCCAACAGGATTAAGGGTGGTTTGTACTTGTGCGTAGAATCTGTGCAGGTTGCTGTATAGCCGTGGACCCTAGGCTGTAGTCTGTTACCATGTTGGGCTACGGTGTAGGGTATACAGCTATGTGTCTACCCAGGGCATAGATTCTTCACAGAAGTATAAGTCAGACATCGAACAACACAAAACCAAACAGAGGCACTTGTAAAACTGTGATGTAAACATAAACCTTGGTACTGTGGTCACATGTGCTGATTGAGAGCACTGCAGGCATCCTCTGCACTGTTTATCAGAGTAGAGAAGTTATGTCCTGGAGAAGGACCATCTCCTGCACCTTCTCCGCCCACGCCTCTCTCCAAACCCGCTCCTCCTACTCCCTTTGCTCCAACAACCCAAGCTGCACTCACTCGGTGGAGTCCATGTCCATCTCACGGATGTCTGTATGCTTCCTTTTTCATGGCAGTTGAACTCGCAGTGAATTCGAGGAACGATTTCCTGCTCTGTTCGCACTTGGGGGCTAAATCAGAAATTCCCCGGACTTTGTACGAGGAAGCTAGGAGGGTAAAAGCCGTTGAACGTCTGGTAAACTGACATTCATGAAGTTGTGGCGTAATCACACTGTAATGCTACGATGCTACTTTTAATGAACGTTGTGTTGTGTCTCATATCGAAACTCCCCGTATGTAGTGTATCTTCTTTTCCCTTCCTCCTTTGGGCAGAGCGAAACCCGCCTTCCGCCCCTGTGGATGCCACCTTTTAAAAGGCCAGCCTGATTCCGTTGGGTCACCGCCGGTGACATCTCAGCACACTCTATCAATGGCGGTGCAGTAGCACATTAATCTGGGGGAATTCGCTTGACCCTCACCGTGTTGAGCAAACACCTCAGCTGTCTGTTCCGACTGCATCTTTCCATACTCTTTTCAACCATTTACCAGTAACTGAGAGAGACAAATGTAATATCCACTTATATACATAATTAACGACGGAACCCAAGCTACTTCTCAAGCCTTTGTTTGCTCATAGCTTTTGCTTTTGAAGCCTAAAGCTCTTTGGTGCTGTGTGCATTTCAGCTGCTTTGGCTGCGCCGGCTGCTTCAGCTGTGTCGGCTGCATTGGTGGCTTCGGCTGCGTCGGCTGCTTTGGCTGCGTCAGCTGCGCCGGCTGCTTTGGCTGCGTGCATTTCACAGCTGATGCAGCTAAGGTAGCCGAAGCAGCTGGCGCAGCCAACGCAGCCCTAATACCATGCTCATTGCGAGTTTTTTGCAAGACAAGAGTCGTGTCTGTCTTTATCGTCATTGTTCGACATCGAATAGTGATTGACCCACACCTAAAGATGTCTCCTTAAGCGGTGGATGTAAATGAGAAGCCAAGCAGTGGTTGATCTTCTCAGTCACAGAGAATGTTCTGGAATTGACTGGGGGCCCTGGGGGTGGCAGTAGGGACGAGGTTGGAGCTTACTCATCAGCACCTCAAGGAAGGTGTGTGATGCAAAGGGTCAATTTGAGGAGCACGACAAATGGATGCTTTAATATACAGTGATGAAAATCAAGCCTTAGGGTAAATAAGAGTGTGAGAGAGTTTTGCTTTGCCAAGTGAAGTTAATACAAGATTTTATTAACATATATACACTATATGTATATGTAAATACTATATGTATTGGGACATACCTCTTAGTCATTCAGACCCATTGCCGCAGGTGTATAAAATCAAGCACCCAGCCATGCAGTCGGATTTACAGTACAAACACTTGTGAAAGAATGGGTTGTGGGATTGCTGCCCTGTACCTGGTTGTTCTCGAAGAACTCCAGTATGAAGGCGATAGCATTCTGGGTATCTTTATAACCCAAGCTTGCTCTCAAATGTCTCTTTATTAGAAAGATGTGCAATGACTGCACTATGATATATTTTTCCATCCCTGCGGCATTTGTCTTTTTCGTGCTATTCCTATTATCTATTTACCCCTCAGACTTTTCGCTGTCTGTCATGTCAGGCATTAATTTAGCGGATACCAGTTCAGCTGCTTCAGCTGCGTCGACTGCGTGCATTTCTGCTGCTTAGGCTGCTTCAGCTGCATCAGCTGCTTTGGCTGCGTGCATTTCAGCTGCTTTGGCTGCGTTGGCTGCTTCAGCTGCGTCGTTTGCTTCGGCTGCGTGCATTTCAGCTGCGTCGTTTGCTTCAGCTGTGTGCATTTCAGCTGCGTCAGTCATAGGATGCAATAAGTCAGTGAAATTTCCTCCCTGCTAGATATTCTACAGTCAACGGTTCGTGGTATTGGTATTATTTCAAAATGGAAGCATTTAGGGACAACAAACTCATGAAGGCCTCATGAAGTAACAGAGTGCTGAGTCGCATAGTGTGTAAAAGTCTCCAGCGCTCAGTTGTCTCAATGACTGCAGAGTTCCAAACTTCCCCTGGCATTAACCCCAGTACAAAACCTTGTGGGATATTGGGACACCTGGCCATTACACACACAGGAACTTTTATGTATGTATTTATTGACATTGCGTCGTGCACTGGGGTACATGCTAGAAGAAAAGTGCCTTATACTGTAGTGTATGGAGACATACATACACAGATCTATATAGTGTATGGACACATACATACACAGATCTATATAGTGTATGGAGACATACACAGATCTATATAGTGTATGGAGACATACTTACACAGATCTATATAGTGTATGGATACATACATACACTAATCTATATAGCATATGTATATATATATATATATGCATACACAAATCTGAATGTAGTGATTTGCTGTCAAAATTAAATCACAATTAAGAATGTTTCATCAATTAATCAAACATTCCAATATTTAGGACACAGACTTTATAAATAGGTATGGATTCTAATTCCACGACGGTCTTTCCTGATCTCGGGTAATATCCGGCTGTATTACTATGGCCATTTGAAGATCAGATCTGTTAGCAGCAGGTTGGGAGAAAGTAGACCCCCCCCCCCCCCTTCCACCATTTTTACAGCAGTGTGTCTTCAGTGAACATTCACTGCACGTCTGAGTAACAAATGCATTCTCTGAGCTAAAGTGTGCTGTCAACCTTCAGTTTATATTGTGCAGCAATACACACATTCACAAGGTCTGCTGGTTCTATCTGGAGACCAAACGTACCCCACGATTCGCTCTCTAGAAAGATTTTGTCATGGTTTAGTTTACTGCAGCCCTTAAACACCTATATCCTACGCCATAAAAACAGCTCGACATTCTCAGATGTACGGCTTCATTCAATATATAATTTTTATCATTAGGAGAATATTTTAAGTATATTTTTTGACAGTATGTTGAATGAGGCAGACTTTTTATGTCACCTTCAGTTATGAAGGTTAAAACACCACACACACACAACACACACACACACACACACACACTGACAGGTTTGTAATTATATCTTTGTGGGGACTCTCCATTCATTTCTATTAGGAAATCTCTAATCCCAACGTGACGATCTTAACCCCTACCCACCCCTAACCTTAACCATAAGCAACTAAACTAAATATGGAGACTTTTGCCATTTTTAGTCTTTGATTGCATTCAATCAATGTAACCTGAAAAATGGTCCCCACAATGTCAAAATGGGCAGGTTTTTATTACATTGTAGGGAATGTTCCCCACAATGTAATATAAACATAATTCACACACACACACACACACACACACACGTACACACACACCATGAAAATTCACAGGCTCCCGATGTGTATAATCAGCAGCCATGACTTGAAACGTCTGCCCACCAGTGCTTTCCTTTAAGGTGGTTGGGGTCCCTCGGGACCCCTTTGCGGCAGTATTTGTGGTACAAAGCAGAAGGCGGTAAGAGACTGCAGTAATTGAAAATGGAGCCGGTTCAAACATAGATCTCTTGGGCTTCCCGCAGACAACAAAGTCATCAGACAGCATCTCTCACACTGGATGTGGTTTACGGGGACACGGGTACTGTGGCGTGTCCCTAAGACCGCCGGGATCCCTTCAGGGTTCCTGCAGAAGCGTTTCCAGCAATTATTTCTTGACCGCATCCATCCCTTCATCAATAAAACGATAAAAATACAGGGAATCCTTTACACTCTGTTTCCACTTCGCATGTCTCGTGTTACATCTTGTTGGGGGGACTAGAACACCACGTATGGAAGCCAGCGAGAAAAGAAAGGGAACAGATATACTCACATTCACGTGTGACAGTCTCCAAATGATGGAGGTCTTTAAATCTGCTCTGTGCAACCAGTGAAACGTAATTGGAGAACATGAACGTAACCCAACAAGAACAATTCTGTTTTCGTGTCAGCTGGCACTTTTGTGCTAAACGACATTCCCGTGAGGCGTAAATGCAACTAGGCTGTGCTTTCAGTGAGCGCTCAGGTGCAAGTGTAAGTAGCTTTGCTATCAGCAGCTACACGACATTTTCTAAGTGCAAGACCCTGAAAAGATTATTACTCAATGACCTGAAAGTGTAACATTAAGCAGATTCAAGGAAAATATAGTAGTATCAGGCTAGTAGAGGAGTTCCTGGCATTTCCTGAAGGTGGAGTGGGAATCTGATGGCTGGATATGTTTTGGCAGCTCGTTCCACCATCGGGGAACCACCCATCCCACCTCGACTACTCACCAACAGCATTACCCAAGACGGATAGGAGTGTCTCCCCTCCGCTGATACTTAGCCGAAGTATGATATACGATTCTAATGTCCCCAAAACTAGCAGAATGGTGGCATTGGCTTGTGGGAGTTTTATTTACTCAAAATTGTCCTGAGGGCAGAACGAAAAGTGATTTGTTCAAAGAGATAACCAATTGCTTTGTAGAGAAGGTGGGCCCAACCAATCAGATGCCTTGGTTCCACCTCTTCCAATTGTTTGAACTGACCTCCTCTATAATCTGATTGGTTGTCTCTCTGAACCAATCATTTTTCATTCTGCCCTCAGAACATTTTTGTGTGAGTAAAACTCCCACGGGAGTGGCATTGTGGGGCAAACCACCAGGGACCAGCTACGGTAGGATCAAACAATGGCAAAAGGAACCGGTGACAAAATATCAGGGATACACAACATGAAGGGTAATATTAGTGCTTCTTAACTGTGAGTCTAGGTGATGCTTTTGGTTTGGTCAGCTGGGAGGCATTGCAGTTTGTGGTCTGGACGGCCACATTCATTGGAATGGAAAGTCGAGTTTTTCGGTTTCTCCTGCACACTTTCATCGATCACATGCACTAATGTTTCACGGCACTGTGAAAATGTATTAGCCCCTTGCCTGATTTTTTTTTTTTGAATCTCTTCACATTTTTCATGTGGGGTTATAGAACTATGCTGAGGGATTCTGAGAAGGAAAATGCCGCCAGAGGTTAGTGGTTATTTTCTTTCTTAGCTTATTTCCTTTTTCTTCAGAGTCCAATGCAGGGTAATTTACCTTCAGCTGCAAAACAGTTATTGCCCCTGTACTTAATTCAACACAAGTAAAACGATGAATTATGGTCAGCTTGTTTGAATACAGCGGTAAACAATCGAGCTAGCCCAGTGTAATACGACCTGGTACAATATAAACTTACAGCCCTTACAACCAGAAAAGACTTCTCCGGAAATCCGAGACGTTGATTCCTTTCAGCAACGGAAAGAGCTACAAAATCCATTTCTATGGCGCTGGGACACCAATTTTAAGGACAGCAGTGTGTCTTCTCCTGCGTAGCTTTCCTGCCTAAGTCTCTCCAAGGGAAATGCACAAAACCTTAGAAGAAGACAAAGGAAGATACAGACCCCTCTCACCTTAGCTGAGGTTGGTGTTCATGAGTCTGCTATCATGGAACCAGGGTAAAAACAACAGGGTATGTGGCAAAGTAATGAGAGAGACTTTACTGCGACTTGAATTGTGCACCAGACTGTTTGTCTCAAGTTCGTCAATAATCACATGTACGTCCTTCAGGAATTCTGGAACAACATAGACTGGCGAGTCACTGACACGTGCTGCCTCATTTCAGGAGGGAAGATATGGAATTTGGAAGCAGGTACGTTCATGCTTGTCATGTAGCTTAGAGGTGTTAGTGTAGTGGGCGGGCAAGGAATCATGTTTCCTGGATGTTGTCAGGGCATTTGACTGCATCAGTACCTGATCTTCATTCTGCTAGAGAATTTTACAGGACAGCAAGGGAATCTGACAATGCAGCGTGTTTTTAGCCTGAACAACAAGGCTAGAAGCATGAGACACATCTATATGATGGAAGATAGTTCCCTGGAAACATGAGAATTTTTTCTTAATGAATTTTAATGAGAGAATAGAGAGCTAGCAGTGTACAGTCCTGTAAATATAAGGCTGTTTCTAAGAAATTTTAATGAGAGAACATGGAACCTGGGGAACATAGAGTCTTCCCCAGCAAAGCCTGCATCTAAGTAGCTGAAGAATCAGAAAGTTAAAGTTTTGAACGGCTGTAGTCAAGGTGCGAACCTAAACCCCATCGAGACGTTCTGGCAAGACTTGAAACAAGCAGATTATGCTCATAACCCAGGCGGAAATGTCAGGGAGTTGGAGCAGTTCAGCCTGGAAGAATCGGGCCAAAATTCATCCACTGCACCCTGAGAGACAAATCAATAGCCCCTGAGAGCATGTGGCTGGTGTCATCTCTGCTGAAGCTGAAATAGCCGCTTACTGAATGAGTATAACATATTTACCGTGGTAAATTACCGTGCCTTCCATTTATTCTTCAGTAATATCTATATTTTGATTTAACGTTTATCTATATTTAAACCATTGTTTATAAAATATTTAGATAACCAGAAAATTAGACATAGGACAAATATTTTTGGTTTTGTTCGTGCACTTAATAATAATTCTTAAATTATTTTTTTATTTTTTATCTCTGCCCTGGAGCAAGGGCCTAAACTGGTTTGAAACTCGTGCCCGACAGAAATGCTGCATCTCTGTTGAACACTTCAGCAAGGTCCTTAACCTCCTGGAATGTTCCAGTGGTGCTTGATCGATGGCTGACCCTCTGCTCAGACCCCAGGCTTTGCTCTTCTTCAGTATGTGTGCATACATCTTAGAAAAGGAGAACATGGAATATGCAAAAAATATATATACACATTCCCATGTACTTGTACAGTACTAGTGCAAATAAAAATTTCATTTCATTCAAACACATTGTTTTCACTGACCACAGAAGTAAACCCTGCAGCCTGTATGTAAAAACCACCGGAAAACTTCATGATCCATAATTCAAACATCATGGAAAGGTACCGTAACCGACCTGCACTTATTTACGCGTCATGTAAGAAATGAAAAGGGAAAACATTCCTGTATCTCAAATCTGAAATATCGAGCGCGTACTTTGCTAATTAGTAAATGGCTTGGGTAGGGTCATCACATCGCAAAATTGGAGGTTTCAGCTCTCTGCACGGATGTTGTTTAGAGTCACACATGCCAGGCACGGAGCTTAAAACGCTTCAGACAAATAGCAGATCGATACAAAAGGTGGACAGATGTACGACACCTTATTTCCCACAGTGGTGACAAGCAAGACCAGTGCAGTTGTTATTGATTTGGCCAAGGAGACTTTCATCAGATACTTGTTAATATTTATATGTTTTTTTCCTGCTAATGACCAAAATATCCCAACAGCTCTGCATTTACTTAGTTCCTCTAAACTCCAACAAAGTGACACCTGTGATCTAGCTAACCGGACAAATGGCGGCGATTTGCTATTTTAACGATGCAATAAAGAAAAGAGGAATAAATGTGGAAATCGGTTCCATAATTTTAGACAAAAAAACATTTGGGAAAAATAGCTTTGGTAAGTGCACCTGGCAGGCTTCTGTCTTATACAAAATAGCTCAGAAAACACAGCGGGTGACCAAGCTTAAGGCACAAGGAGAGAAATTTGTGTGCATAATACATGTATGATAATATTCATCCCTAACCAATATTCATATTTATTAACCTCAATCACCGATGTGCCGCGGTTTTTCTCTGTATACATATTTTTTTATATATGAAAAAACAGTATGGCAGTAATATTCTTTTTCTCAGCAGGGTTGCACATTGTTTTTATAAGCTTCTCTGTAACTCTGTGATTGACAGCATCTACACCTTAACACAAACAGGACCCCAAAAGGGGATATATTAGCATAAATAACAGGGCTTATTTGACAATTTAGCAGCTGTGCTCTGCAGGGGCTGTTCTGGAGCGTCAGCCTGATAGATCTAGTGCAATCAGTGAAGTGCCCGATACCAGACTTTCCCTGGCACACCTTTAGGGGGCGGTATGTACCCCTAACTTCATGAGCTTATAATATTCCTGGGGTGTATGTGTTTTTTTTCCCCTCATTTAAATTTTTTCCCTGTCAAGCATACAGCAAGGAGGGCATCAATCTAAATTATAGCTACAGACAACTTTTATATAACTCTGCATAGGACAAGTAGGTATAAATCAGGGATCTCCAGTTTCGGTCTTTCAGAGCTGCTGTTCAGTAGGTTTTCTCTCCTACCTGGCTTCCAGTGAGCCACACCTGTTCTCAGGTATATACCAGGTAAATGCTACTCCTTCTGTGTTTTCTGGTATAGGTTCACTGTTACCCTGTACTGTATAAATACGGATGGATATTTGGTCTCTTACATAGTCCTGTGTGGCTGGTTACCTCTGTTATCTCCCCCCAGTATCACCGTGTTTGTTTGTTTGCTTGCTAGTCTCCCTTCCGGAGTGCCCCAGTACCCAGTGGATGTCAGCTGCAAGGGAGCTTATTCGCAAATACCGGCCCTTTCTGAATGCAAGTGACCATTTGTTGTGCGTGTTCTACTTTTTCTGACATCCCATAAATAAAGTAACCTCTATAATTCAGGCATTGTTAGGGACAACTCTACAATACAAATGAATGTCTTTATTACTGTTTTTATAACGTCCATTAGGGTCAAAACATCATTCAGTTTCCAGTCATTATGTCGGACAAGGTGTAAGAATCAGGAGTTGTGGTATGTGACCGTGACAGTGATTGGGTAGTTTTCAAACAGACGGAAATGCACGTTGTGTGTGCTGACCTGTATGCATCTATGAGCGGGTTCTCCTGCGTGTGTCAGTGCGCGGGTTCTCCAGCGTGAGTGTATGCGCGGGTTCTCCAGCGTGGTTGTATGTGCGGGTTCTCCTGCGTGAGTTTATTAATGGGTTCTCCTGCGTGAGTCTTTGCACAGCTTCTCCTGCGTGAGTTTATCCACGGGTTCTCCTGCGTGAGTCTTTGCACGGCTTCTCCTGCGTGAGTGCATGCATGGGTTCTCCTGCGTGTGTCAATGTGCGGGTTCTCCTGCGTGAGTCTTTGCACGGATTGTCCTGCGAATGTCTATGCTTGTGCTTCCAGGTGACAGAACAGGATAGAGCCCAGATCAAAGTACCTATTATAATTCCTTGTAACTCTACTAGAACATCATGCTTTCATGATTTCTAAAACATCCCACTTCTCCCACTGACAGGTTCCTTTTTTGAGATGCTTTTTAATTCATGGGTCCCATAACAGCTGTCAGTCACAGTGACACTGATACCAGCTCTCTCTCTCTCTGGGTCCTGTGCGGCTGTGAGGTTGGGGGGGGGGGGGGGGCAAATTGCTTATGTCTAAAGGTGAATCGCAGTTTAACCTTGAAATTGAATTCACGGTTCAGAAAAGGATTTGCCGTAACGCGACTTCAACTCCCTAGTTTGTATGTGTGAATAAAATACAGTTTTTTTTATTATTTTTCGCAACAGGCCGTAATTCTTTTTCGGGAGGGTTATGCAGTGTAGCTGAATTGCTCATAATGGTTCACGGTAGCGCTTTTTAAATTTGATTTCAAAATCAAGATCACTTGTATCGCTCATCTGTGACAGTGGCCCATTCTGCATTCAGACATCAATCAAGGGAAGGAACCTCATCAAACATGGCTACTGCCTTGCTGGGATTGTAACCTCGTTCAAGCATAGAGTTTTTTTGTATAAAGGAGGCCATGCTCTTTAGGATTAGGCGTCTACAGTTTTTTTTTTGAAAAGATGGGCTTTCATATATAGAGTGCATGTTGCTGATAAGGCTAGTTTGGATTAAGAGGGGCCACATGTACAGAATTCCTTATTTATTCTGTAGGCTGTAAAGCTAGAAATAAATTCATTACGTTAACTTATTAAAAACTTGACTTAGACCCTCTGTATAGAAGTCAAAAATCCAGGATTCACTGGTTAAAAAGAAAAATACAATATAGCCACCCCGGAGCTGAGCACAAACGTTGTTTTTTCGGGAAATCCGTCAGTAGCGTTATTTTGAAGCGTCTGCGCGAGTTTGTGTATTTTTCCTGTTAAAATTAGGCTGGAAATTCATCACGACTTAAGTGGCATTGATGCACGGCGCAATTTCCCAGCCGAAGAGGGATTGGTCAAAGTCGGCGGAGAAGCCACAGGCTCCTCCGCACCACCCGCGAGTCTCTGGCATCTCCGGCGGGACAGCGGCGGCAGGTGTGGCGACTTTAGTGGATGGAGCGTCCGGACAAGACGGATGCGTCGTCGCCGTGATGGCTGACACGTTATAGGCGTGAGGGATCGGTGATTCATGGGACGGCGGCACTCTGGCACAAAGCGAGGAAACTTCATTCCGTGGCGCTCAGAGTGCAGCGGTGATATTATATCCTTGATCATTATTCCAGGTGCATATTGAGCTGCATGGCAATGGGGCACCAAGGCTATTTCTCAGTGTGACAAGCGAAAGCAGGAGAAACTGGGAATTAAAGGGGAATAAAAAACACTAAAACTCTAAAACTCCAAACGGAAACCTTTAAACGCAATATAGCAATGTGATAGATGATTAGGCTACCTGAAAGTGGAAATGTTTTAAAGAAAACAAGCCATGTTGTCAAGGTGACTTTCTAGACTGTGTTTATTTTTCATGTGCATAAATTTAACATCCGACCAATTCTGCTACTTTTATAACGAGCTTAAAATGTTCCTTAACACATTAATGAGAATCTTGCTCAGAACAGTACTGCTGGCTAATGTCAGGCATTGTTGTGATGCAATGTGAGACCAACCAGGATCGCTCACTTTTACAATATATTAACATATCCATGCTACAGATGTTAGGGGTATAATTGCGATTATGGATTCCCGTTTAAAACTGAACTCTCTGGGGTGTTCCCTGTTCTCTCTCTGTCTTACATACACACATGCACACGATCTAAAAGGTCTGTAATTTCCAGTCGATGACACTGGAATTGCAGCGACCTGGAGCTGCTACTCTGTGCAGGACACGCATCGAAAACGGTCGGGAAGGGGCCCAGAGGTGCCAGATTAATTTATTAGGTTTGAACTGGAAACTGCTGATTTTAAAAAAGAAAACCGCGATGACTTAATGAGCAGTTTAACAAACACTAATCGCCATGTCTCCTCAGGGTCATAGAGGCGGGATGCATACTGAACATAAATGTCCTCGTTCTTTATGTAGCACCGTCTGGTAAATATAAGATCACCCATCTCCCCTTTTCCTTTGCTGCTTTTTTGATTGTTGTTTTTTTTCTGCTCACATGGTTCTGGAAATATTTATATGCGGCACACAAATTGTCCCCTAAACCAAAGTCATTGCATGTGCGATCTTTTGCCTTTTCATATACAAGTGCTGTTTTGTCCGTGTGCATGTTCTCCTTATGTGTGTGTGTGTGTGTGTGTGTGGGGGGGGGGGGGGTTCTTTAGCTGCTCTGGATTCTACTTCCAGTCCAATAAATTTGCCCTGTGATAGACTGGCATCTGGGATATGCTCTGGACCCATGCGACCCTGCATAGGACAAGCAGGAAGGCAGGAATAGAAATGGATGGATGGATGGATGGATGGATGGATGGATGGAGGGTAACCCTTCACCCACTTTTAAATTTAACTGAGGCTTGGCCCTGATTAACAATGCCGACATATACAGGTACCTGAATTTTCTGCCATAGTCGTTACAGAAACATCCAAAAAACTCTCTCTGAATATGCATATGGACACACTTTCCATACCCGGCCTTGCTCCTGCAAACCTTCTGAGACAGTCACTTCATCTTGAAGAAGTTTGCTGCCCCAATGATCCCTTCGAAAATAAAAAGAGAAAAAATAAAAAAGTGACTCACTTTTCCCTCATCACTTCCAATGAAGTGAAACCCAATTCGGAGCAGAAATTGGCAGAATAAGCCAAACCGTAGCATAAACACCGCGGAGCTCGACTATCGCCAAGGCAGCCCTCCGGTTCGCCGGCCTCCACATCTGCGGACGCCAATCAATTTCCGAAGCGAGGCAGCCTATCGACACCGACATTGATTTCCTGATATATGTGCCTGCCTCCTGTTGGCTGCTACCAATGGAAACATCATTTTACTTTGTGCAAGATCATACAAAAATATACGTCCTGGTGGCTGACTGTTTGGTTCGTTATAGAATTGCTAGTGTTACAAGATACGCCGTCAATTTTACACAGGGGAAAGCACTCAACACAAAAATACGTCTGAAATTTTCTCATTTGCTTACTACAAACATGGTTACTGCCTCTACAATATTTTGTCGTTACTTAATGGAGCGCAGTGATTCTGAGCACGGATGGCTCATTATTTCGCCGTGATGGAACAAATTTACCGTGAGTCCGCCTCAGTTTAAGCGCCGCCTGCACGCTGCCGTCTGAAAAGCGAAGGCCGCGACAGGGAACACAAAGTCTGCCTATGACTGAAATATGTTTTGCCTTCCAAAGATCTCCCTGCAGACCGCGAACAGATGGCGGGAAATCTGTACGGTGGAGCAGAAGCGGCGTTCGGTTAGTGGTGCCGAAACCGCGGCTCTGGGGTCCCAATCGGACCCTGCGGAACGATGGCTCGGGTCGTGACACTGATTACCTTGCACAGCTGAACTGCCTTCAACGCTGAGCTTGGAAGAAAATCAAACATTTCAATTTTGTTCACACTGCCCCGTGATTATTATCGCAATCCCGGTTATTGTATAAATAATAGATTATTCGTTTTGCTTATAAACTGAATTGAGGTGGCTGATCAACTGACCCACACACTGCTGACCAGGATAAGCAGCTGGGAGAAGGATGACATCGTCTCCAGGCCGTCCCCAGACTCATTGTTGATCTGTACGATATTAGTCGTTATGGACAACAGCTGGGTGGATGGAGGCAGGGGCGTAGGAAGTGGAGGGTGGAGAGGGATGTGTATCCCTCCACCAGTATTAAAATTGGATTCATTCATTAGCCCCAATAAATAGATATTTCTATTTAAATTGTGTTTCCCGCAATATCAAACTTTCCTATGCTTTTCAATGGATGGATGGATGGTGTTTCCCTGCCATGTGGCCTGTGTTTTCTGGTGTAGGCTCACTGTTACCCTGTATTGTGTAAATATGGATGAAAGGATATTTGGCCTCTAATGTCCCTTTCATAGTTCCGTGTGATTGGTTACCTCTGTCATCTCATCCCAGTTTGTTTGCTAGTCTCCCTGTCAGGGAGGCCAGGATATCACTGGCTCCGTGCTTCCCCAGTTTGTTAGCGCCACGCGTCTCGCGGGTGTGATTGAAGCTGTGACAGAGCCCAGCTAGTGGGGATTATGCAGCAGCGTGGCGGCCGCTGGGGGTGAGACGGGGAGCCCGACCGGCCAGGCAAACCGCGGGGAGACTTAACAGGGTCCCCACCAGGATACACAGAGCGTCAGTCGATAGGGGATCTCAATGCAATTTCTGTGTATCTTAATCCAGGTTAACCGCTGGTTCTCTATGTCTGCACGTCAATCACCATCCTCCCTAGAGGAAGATAGATTTCCAAAATGTAACTTATGCCTTAACACAGAACACACAATAATTTACCGGCAAGGCTAAAAATGAGCTGCCTAAGTTTTGCGCTTCCTCAGCCAGGCCTGGGCTTCATCAATATTTCAAGCGGGGCTCAAAGTAATGTGTCATGTTCCGGGGGGGGGGGCAAAATTTTTTAATCCCTAACGTTCGGACCAATGAGGCGACCGAGAAAAACGGCACATTCCGGGGAGAGATTCTGAATGGAGCTGACCTTGCATTCCTACCTGCCGCTGCAGGCCAATCAAAGTGCGGCATCATTTGCTGACGGCCGGTCCCACTGACACTATTTCTGGTAAAGGATAAAATCTGCAGTTCAGTCTATAAAGCACTTGCAACATCATTTTACCTGCCTAGTTTTTTGGTTTCGACTGGATTTTGAGCTTAACTGTCATTCACTGAAAATGCACGTATAATGTAGGTTAGGCCCAGATATTAATGACAAACAGGCTTATTTCATCACTGATATTGTTTTTAATGCTGAACTCAGTAAAAACTCAGACACTCGAAAACCAGTCCTTTCCCCTTTTAAACAGTACAGGGTGGCAGTAAAAATACTTGCCCATATATATGTCTCTTTTTTTATTTTTGACTGTGAATAGTCAAAAAAATGTGTATATGTGCGGTTTTGTATCACTCATGCTATAAACGCTAAGTATTTAAGTACATTAAGGGGTATAATACAACTACAAATAGTCTGAAAATGTGTTTATAAGTACAATTTGATCCGACTCTTGCTATAAACTTTGAATTTTTAACTGGTAAAAAATATGAATGATTCTATTGGACTGTACTGGGTTGTTGCCCAGTCCTGGGTTGTTCACACGCTTGTGCCATATAGTGTGTAACACCTCATTGTCTTGTCTGAGTATGACCATAATCACAAATTGTTTACATATTGCTAACAGTGTAAGTGCTTATTCATAGCATTACACAGCTCAGCAGAGGCCTTTATAAACAAGCTTGTAGCCAGTTCAGTTTGAGGTCAGACCACCCGGGCGAAAATGAAAACTGTGATATATGAAATGTAGCTACAGCATTTGAAGCTAGAAAGATGGGACCGCATGACATTTATTATTTATTCATATTTTTCCCATGAGGCAGAGCCTCATGTAGAGCGGACCCACCTGTCTGAGTGGCTCCCGGCTGAAACCGCGACGAGGACATCCGCCGACGAGGTGGAAAATTCCAGACCCGGCGACCTCCAGGAAAATAATTTAGGCGGCGTGTGAAATGACCCACCTGAGGTGCTTTAAATGCGGGTGGGGCAGCAGAGGTCAGCAGAGGGTATCGATTAGCGCCGGGCTCTGACTCACAGCGGCTCAGGCAGCTGCTTTGACTCAGTCCTCAAAGAGACGCCTGTGTTTTGCTCATTGTGAGGCAGCCCAGCTGACATCAAATAAGGACGGAGCCAAAAGAATCCTTCCTGTTTTCCTCCTTTGTCTTCATGAGGCATGTCTGTGAACCTCTGACTGCCTCCATCGATATTCACAAAGCTGGTTGCAGGGCGGGATGAGGGGACACCTGAAAATTTGTACCGAATGCCCCCCCCCAAACCATTTGCAAAACCATTCTGCATGCTTACACACTCATGCCCCCTGCCCCCCCCAGTGACTGGGCCCTTGAAAAATTCTACTGAGTGCCCGGCTCATTCTCCAAACTAAAGCTACCATTATCCATGCTCACACACTCATGCACCCCCCCCCCCCCACCCGCAGTGGTTGGGCCTCTGAAAATTTCTACCAATTCTACTATCGTAGCTCATGCCCCCCTCCCCCGCCAAGTGTCTGGGCCTCCTTAATCCCCCCTTATGAGTGCCCCAGGCTGCCTGTATATCTGAATCCCTCCCTTTGTTTACCCAGAATTTTCACCATCCATCCATCCACCCATCCATCCATTTCCCATCCCCTTATCTAGTAGAGGTTGGACCTGGACCCTATATCGGACAGCAATGGGCACGAGGCAGAACTCCCTGGACAGGATCCCAGTCCATTTGCAAATTCTACTAGGAGCCTATCTACCACCCATCTGTCCATGCATCTCCTATAATCGCTTATCCAGCAAAGAGTCGTGGCGATTCTGGACACGAGGCAGGGGAACACCCCAGAAAGCGGGCCAGGTCACCACGGGATGCACACTCACACATATAATCACATGGATGCCGCCGTGCAGAAACAAGCACTACAGCTTGTGTGTAAATACCGAGAGTAAATGGCCCAGAATTACTTACCGTGAAAAGCACAGATCTGTAGAACAAAAATCTTTTTTCTTTTGTGAAGTTAACGTGAGGCTAAACCACTGCTGGGTTCTCTGTATGTTTTCTTACAAAATAGCTGAGGGGCTGTTGGGAGTTTTTTGTTTCTGAAGACAACCTGTGGATGGAAAAGGAGGGAAAGCATTTGTGCCAGATGACGAATGAGATGTAAATGTTTTAGCTGGGTGTTAAATGAGTGATGGATGAAGATGACGATCGTCCTGGGTATTGATGAAAGACCCACTCAGCTCTTAAGCAATCACTTTACCTTTGCACCCCTAAAGTGGATGTGTCACTGTTTTCATTTCCTGTGTCCTTGTCGTGCTTGATCCTGGGAAACTGTTCTTTAGCAAACACAAGGCAGGGTAACCACAGGAAACCAGTGAAGCGTTAATCTGATATAGATTAAGATTAAATAATAATCCCAGTGGGAAATTTTAAGCAAAAACTGCTGGAATTTTCTGATGCAGTGCACGTTTCCGATTTACACAAAGAAACCTGTCGTGATGTCATTTGTAGAGTACGAATGCGGAATTCGTAAAAAATTTGGATCTATTTATTTTTGTATTGGGTTATGTTTTTTTGCTAGTGGGAGAATGTAGTGCTTTGTGTGGGCAATAATCCGGAAGGCCTATCTTCAGTGGGGAAGAGCACATGCCGATCGTCATGGAGACGATGACCCAGTAACAGCGTGGCGTGCACAGCAGAGGCCGCCGATACGTGCCCCCGCCCTTGGCTGGCGGGAAGAGACTTGCCCACACATGCTGAAGCCCTGTTTCTCCCTTCCGAGTCCCTAATAACGGGGATGTGGGACATGCAGGTACATGGACATGGGGGAGGGGCCTCCACATGACGCGGCGCGATTCCCGTGTGAGATGACTGCACGCGTCGGCTACGAACATAGCCAGGCTGAGCCATGGCGTCGGTGGAGAGCGGCTCGACGCCTCTTATTCCTGGGGCTGCGATCTTGCAAGATGCACCGGCGTATTCACAGTTTAGATATGGAGAGATTTCCATGGTAACCGTGGTTAAATGGATATCATGCACTGATAGGTTGGGAGCACGTCCCTGACTTTCTGTCTAACAGATAGAGCTAATGTGCTGACCTTTTGGGTGGTCTGTGTACGTTACATTTTATTTTTTAACATTTTTGGAGAGAAACCAGGGTCAGACAATCCTTGAAATAATTGGTGTTGAGGGCCTTGCTCAAAGTCCTGCGGAAATGACTCTGGGATTTGAACCAGCAACCTTCTGATGACAGGCGCAACTGATGGATGCAACAGATGTGTCTTTGATATTTGAGATGGGACAAGAACGACGCCCGGGGATTTTTACCATCCTCTGTGCTTCTGTTCCTCAGTATTGGAGCTGGTCTTCGGCAATGGAAGACGACATAATACAGGTATAAGAGAACACAAGTACGGTCAAGTACGCACGTTGACAATCACCCATTGTGTATCCCATAATGCACTGGTGTGTGGGCATCCGACAATACATTGGCATCCCATCCAGGATGTCCAGCCTTGTGCCCTCTGCTTTCTTAGATAAGTTTCAGGTTCACCTTGAACCTCTGCTGATCAAGCCTGATGGAAAACGATCGATATATTACTTGTATGTCTTGGTAATACAGGTCAGTTGAATCATGCGTTCCGTCCATTCATGTCTTTTATACTAAGTGACAACACATGCTGTTTAAATCATTCATGTCCCACAACTGAAGACAGGTGTTTGTTTCTTTTCCAGTAACTAACCCACCGAAAGGGTTAAATACAACAACAGTTTGACCACATCTCCTTCGGGGCGAATCAGCAAGCTCCTTAACGCCCTGAAGGGGTGGCGGGAGGATGGTGGGCAGTCACCGCTCTCCTCTCTATGGATGTGTGTATGCCTTTAAAAAAAAGTGAACAGGACAAAAAAAAAAAACGCATTCTAATATACCTGCTCTCATACTTGTACAAAAGGCAAATAAAGCTTTATTGCAAGTTATCGTGAGTTTCGAGCAGAGACACCCTTAAAGCGGTTTGGGATGTGAGGGAGGGGGGGGGGGGCTCTGAGAGTCGCACTAGCCGGGGGCATTTCCCATCCTGCCTTGAAGAAAAGCATCGCGGTGACAACTAGAGGGTGCCACCTACTGAGAGTAACTTTGTATGCCTGACATCACTTTCCACATACCACTCTAGACTGTTATAATATCTATACTGCAAAGAATTTTCCAGCATTCCTCTTATTTAAAATTCTACCAATCAGGGCTTTGCTGTATATTTAGGTGTGCTTCATCACAAAGGGCATAAGTATAAATTTGACTTTGGAATGACCTTGCCTTAAATCGGGCACTTTAGGACAGATCGGTTCCCCCCCCCCCCCCCCCCCCCCCGACAGAGAGGGCTGAATGAGGGGGCGGTCAGAGCCGTTATTGCGGTCGCTGTCGATACTCAATCAACGAACGGCCACCGGTGGACAGCGTTTTTTTCTGCCTCTCGGATTAGAGTCGATAATGATGTCAGGCTTCATATAAAGACCCTTCATGCTAAAAACTCTCCAGCCTTATCACACCACGAGTGAAGACGAGGACTTCATTTTTATAACCGTGCCTGTGTTTCATTTACGCCGTTAATTCGTAAATGAAGACCCAGATGAGAGGCCGTTGTCTATCTATTTGTTTTCTAGCCGCTTATCGGCACAGGCTGGGGGGGCTAGACCCTATGCCAGTCAGTACAGGACAAGAGACTGGGGGCCCTTCAGGACAAGATGACAGTGCATCCCCAGACACATACATTGTCATAAAAACACTTATAATTATCTACCCATTTCCTGTAATTGTTAGTCCTATTCAGGGCCGTGGGGGTTGGGGGAGGGTGGGTATGGGGTGTGTATAGCCTATAGATGCAATGCAGGGTACTACCCAGGGTGGGGCGATCACCCATCACAGGGCTACTCACACACCATTCATACACAGAAGCACACCTATGGACAATTTGGTGACTTTAGTCAACCTCGGCTTTTGGACTTAAATAACCAGAGAGAAATGCAAACTCCACACACATGGAGTCATGGTGGTGACTCGAACTCAGGTCCCAGAGCTGTGAGATGACGATGCTAACCACTGTATCACCGTGCCTCCCCTAGCTCATATTTAATGTATATGAGAGACCTTGATTTGTGTTTAATTTGTATTTTCTGGTGGCGGAAAAAGATACGCAGAGTAAAATTATCATTGCATAGTGTGACTGGCTGCATATTGTGCATATTATCTTGTTTCACAGTAGAGAAGCTGACTTACCTGTCCTTGGACTGTAGGAGGAAACCAGAGAACTTGGAGGAAACGCTCACAGCTCAGGGGAGCAAACACACTCCTTCATGTTCAGTTGTAATCGCCTCTTGCTACGGAACGAAGAGACGATTGTGTCTAGACTAATTTCCAAATTGCAGTCAATATTTGGGCTCTTTGCTGGGTGCTGTGGTTCTTTCATTTCACTGTGGGATTACCCAACTGCCCTTTGCTTCGCTTGGCCGCTTTGATTCTTCAAAATCAATAAACGCCTTTGATTCATGGGAAAGTATCTGATTACTGAGAGTGGCGCAGGTCAGACCCCGTTCCGTAAGGAGGGCCAGGTAATTATTCCTCAACTGCCAACAGTGAGAGTTGTACCTTGGAAACAACTCGGATGCCATCAATGCGATCTGTTTCCACCCACTGAACACATGAATTTAAAGCCATTACGTCTCGAACTGTAAAAGATAACGCAAACCAAAATGCTAATGCTGACAAAGCAGAGTCTGATTTTTATTTTTCTGAAAAAAAAAACGTATACAAGTGATTTTAAATATTCTTAGGTCTTTCTGAGTGTAAAATGACAAAAAGTACGTTTTGAATAGCGATACCGTTACTCTCTCTACTCATCAACAGTATCTCCTGCTTCTGGAAATTACATATATACATATATCTGTACATTTACCATTGTTTATGCAAAACATGCCTGTCAACATGAACTCAATGTAACAAAACTTATACAGATCGGTCAGGTTAAAATATCCTAAAAATGTTTGGTAAACAATTTGTTAAAGGAGACAAAACAAAAACAAGGTTATTTTGTATCCTACAGCATTTGTTGTTTTTGGTTTTAATACATTTGTGTGGATGTTTGCTTGAAAGCCGCAAACACTAAAAGCGAAACAGAAACAGACTCACCCCTCACTGCTTTTGATGTAAACATAATTATTTTAACATTTTTAATTTACTTTTCGTGCCTCTTTCCCAGGCTGACATCACTGAGCCCCAGGAGCCCTGAGTGGGCTGGCTCGTATGATGTCATCTGGAATGGCAGTGAGCCGTAACCCTGGAGACCATACTGTCCTCACGGGTCGACCGTCCGTGCGGCTGGGGCAGTGGAACACAGTACCGCAAGCTATTCTCAGGAGACACGTGCGACTGGGCATTTAGCTACTCGACTGATAAGCTCTGAAATATGCATGAGCTCGGATCTGCACATGATTTAGTCGTCGGATTAATGGCATTGTCCGTGAAGATCTTTTATATCAGTATAAAGGGCTTCAGACTCTAGGAAATATTGATCGATAAAACTGAGAAGCAAAAATATGGGGGGAAAAATGGCCAGAAATCAAATCAGAAATGTACCCGTCCATTCACCCATTTTCTATCCTGCACATCCAGTAGGGCATCACGGCAAACCAGGAAACACTGGCTGGTGGCAGTGGCAAGGAATCAGTCCATTGCAGACCATACACACACAAAGCATATTCTCATCTTGTTACATGTTACCGATTCATCACAATAGCGCTGGTGTAGCAAATTTATGGTGATACTACAAATAAATTAAGAAGAGCATTTTCTGCTTAAGTAAAGAAATAGATATATTGTTGTTTGGGGTCCTGACTAAGTCACATCAGAGGCCATGATGGCAAAATGCACAAATCCTACAGCTCAGTGTGCATGGCCTTAAACAGACTCGTTAACCAGACAATTGATTGAGTCATGAGTTGCCCCAAACCAATGCTTTATTATTTTTATTTTTCATGATAGAAGGTTCTGGAAAAAAAAAAAAAAACAGGATTAAGGAATGTTGTGCAGTGGGGCTCAGAGCGTCATAATTGACGGCGTGTCTTAACGAGCCGGGGGGCAAAATGTGCCGGCGTCCCACCCCCCCCCGGCGATAATCTTCTACTTTCGTGACAGCTGGTGCATCCAAGCATGCTCTCCGTTTAGTGCATTGGTACTCCTATCAGTCCATGGCACTCTTATCGAGAGCCGTGTTCAGAGGGCATGAACAAAGATAGCATCCAGGGCAAACAGGAGATATGCGACGCGTTGCATATCCTGCGAGAAATGTTTGCCAGCTAAGAAGACATGCGGCACATTAGAAATGACAGCATGTCAAGTAAGGAGGGAAACCAACACAAAGGGGTTACAGTATAAATCTTCAAAAGAAGTGTGATATTATGTAAAAAGCATAAAAATATAATAGAATTAGGAAAATGTTTGCAGAAAGCATATAAAGATTGGCTAAATTATATGGGAAAACAATGCAATTGAGAGTCAGTACTGAAACTGAAAAAGATCCATTTTCCATAATTGCTTCTCCAGTTCCTGGTCGTGGTGAGTCTGGCGGCTGTATCACAAAGCACTGGGCACACAGACAAAGCGGCATTTAGACTCACCATTTTACTTACGTGCATGTTTTTGGATGCTGGGAGAACTTCTGTGCACCTGGAGGAAAACCACACCCATGGAGGGAACATGCGGACTCGGCACGCAAAGAGCCAGAGGAGAGATTTGAACCCATGACCCTGCGGAGTTGCTGGTAGGATACAGACGGCTAAACCGCTGTGCTGTACCCTGAAGAGGATCCATACATGCGATCCATACAGCCATTTACAGGGGCTGGGGTCTATCTCAGATAGCATAGGGCAGCAGAACAGCCAGCGTGGGATGCTAGTCCCACAGGAAAAGATGTTTAATTTGCAAGAGCAAGAGCCAAATCAAAACCGCTTCTTCCCCTTCATTTTGGATATATGTTACTACCCTGTGTCCTCCTCGGTGCTCCATAACCAGACAGAGGTTCTTTGGCTAACCTGTTAGTTCTGGAAAGGCTAATTAAGTAAAGGCCTATAGGAAAAAATGTGTCACATGACCCTTAATACTGCATTTGGCTATTATTATTATTAGCAGTTTAGTACATTCATCCGTTTAGGGAAAACTCATTTTTACACCAAACCTCATCGGATGCAGCTGCTACCTGCAGCACTGCACCACTGTCAGGCTGGATAGCCTGCATTTAAATGCTAAGCGAGGGGAAATCGATACACCGCACACAGCAATCCTCTCCACGCAAATTCAGATGTCCTCTATTATCCAACACACCGTCGTCTGGATTTGAAAGAGCAAAGCTCTTTTATTGCAACTTCGTGCCACAAATCCCAAAATCAACAAAATAAAAAAGTGTGCGGATTACAGTATTTGTGAAACGCTGCGATACAGTTTAAAAATCATTTTTAAAAGCTTTCTACAACAGCATTATAACCATTTTTAAAAGCCTGTTACAAATTCTTCTGTTTATACATGATTTGTTTTGTTTTCGATGAACGAAACCTCATACTAGCACTGGAAAAGGGTTTTCAGGAGGTCTGACATGGAAGCACTATATACACTATAAATCGAACTCTGCAATTCAGGTGATCTCTCCACAATGTTAGCTGAAACATAATAGTCAGGATTTTGAAGAAAAAAGTAGCGTGAAGGCAAATTCAGATCATTGCCATTTCTTTCATTGTGATTTTATACTTCAAATTCTGAAATGAGCAAGATATGGAAAGTGTGCAGAATGACATTAGCAGAAAATAGCTGTAAAAATAATTAAGAATCAGAACATCAGCTATCTGTTATCTACCGGTTTTATACACAAATGCTTATCCAGTGCAGCAGGGGTGGGGAACCCGATCCATGGAGGGCCAATGTGGGTGCGGGTTTTTGCGTTGACCTCTCACCCAGCCAATAACAGGACTGGAGTTGAGAACCTCTGCTTTATTATTGGCTGATTGAGAGGTCATCCAAAAAACCCGAACCCACAGTGCTTCTCCATGGATCAGGTTCACCACCCCTGCTGTACAGGATCATGGCATGAAATCCAGACATCACAAACACGATTAAACAAATTCTGTTACCGTATAATTTTATTTGTCTAATTTAGCTAAATTCTCAGATATCAAATGCGCTTGTAAACAAATCATGTTTCCAATTTAAACCTAATGATTATGACCTCACAATCATCAGTAACCGGGGATTTCCTCTCGCTGATCACGTGGGAATCACTGTGTAGCGCTTAATCTGTTTGATTGTATTCCCCTTAACGGAAACCCCTCAACAGTAAGGACTCCATTCAATAAAGGAAAACCACCTTAAAATGCCTTAAAATTATTGCAGGCCTTCCTGTTTTGTGCAGCTCGGATTCCTTTCTGCCATTAATGTCACAGCTGATTGGTTGCCGGCTATTTTGTCTAATTGCAGGGTGGCGTGTTTCATGCCCCTTAATTATAATTAGATTATTGCTTCGCTGGCAAAGCTTTCTGTACAGGGGAGACCTATCAGATTTATCTGTGAAACGCGTACACATCATAAACTTCATGGGCCATTGTTTCCCTGCCATAATCTCTACGTATCTGTAATTATTTACAATGTATTTTTAAGAATCAATGACAGGGAAATCATTTGGTCAGCTATATATCTCCTTGGCGGTTAATTCCTGTGACTGGGAACCATCGTTATTGAAGCTATAGTATAATGTGCCATTTAACTCTAGTTTTTGGTCGTTTACTTGGCAGGCCTCTGGGGAACTTTGCTGACCTTATTGTCAGCAAAACATGATGGAAGTCCAACGAACCCAAAGAAGGACCTTGACTCGTACATTAGATTATACAGTGTCAGCTGTAAATTATACATCTATATGAAACAAAGATAGTACAACATAATACAACACAGCAGCTAATGATGTTCTATTGTCTGCAGAGAAATGACATTTAGAATTCAATTATCCTCAGGCATTAATAAAATATATATAATTAAAAACAGCAAATGAGGAGGTGGTTCTGTATAAAAGCTATGGAAAATGTATTTCAATATTATTTTTGTGCAGATTTATTTATTTTCCCTAGAAATGCTGGCATCTGTTGTTTAATAACACGCTACGCAAAATTTCTGAAATTCCAGTCTTTATTTATCAGACTCTGCTTGCATTTGTAGCATTACCAGAAATGAAAGAGAAAAAAAAACACACATTACTCAGTAGCATTTACATTTTTCAACTGTTTTTAAGCAGAGGAACCTCGTATCGGTTGGGGGACATAAGGCCTGCTACCTTAAGTGCAAGGCACTTGCTGCATTTTTGAAAGGCCTTGTATGTATTCATGATTTGTTGCTGTCCTCTGGGAACAACCTTTCAGAAGTCCTGATTACAAGGCGAGATGCTCTGCATATTAACAGAATGGTACCCTGGGGAATTTCATCTGCCCAGATACCGAAACGCAGAAAGAATTGCAGGCGGAGAAGAGGCTTGAAACGGAGTGATTGCCCTCTGGTAAGCGGAAGGGGAAACACCCAAAACTGGTCACAGAGACTTCGAGAATTAAACTTGCATGATCTTCACATGTAACCTTCATTTACACTTGCTTATGTTTTTTGCAGGTTCCATTGCATACAGCGGTAAATAGCACGGTAACCATTGTAAGAAACCCCCATGACTGCTTGTGACCCTTTAGATCTTGCCTGAAACTTCAGGCTATTTATACCTGGCCCATTTGAATCCATCATCGGTCCAGAAGAACAGTACTTTTAAAGTTCTTCTACCTCGTACTCCTGTTCTAACCAACACACAGTCCCCTGAACCTCTTCCAGGCTTGATCCTAAACCACCAAGTCTTGAGATGGAAGACATTGTTCCCACACCAATGGCATCTATTTACTATGAGGTAATAAGTTGGATCGTGTACCTACTGGTTCTCCTGCCCTGGGACCTGCTACCTGCAAACCCGTCAGCTTTCATTAGTAGGTGTACCTCAAAGCCCAGTCCTTAGCCCATCATTATTCCCTTGTGTGAGATTCCTGAAGTTCCCTTGGATTCCTTGAATTCATGAACGCTTTTAACAGTTTGTAACACTTACCTGTAAAGTATACAAAACTTTGCATATGCCCCTACTTCTCTACGGATGCCTCTGAGCATATAAGATAATGTTATGAAAATGCAAATAAATAAATAAATAAATGGATACATTGATATGATTTAAGAGGTTTTTACTCACTATTTTTGCACTGGTACTAGTTATATAAGAACATTAACCTACCTTATTTCAATATTAAACTTTGGTGAATGAACTTATACAGCAGTTACGCTAACTAACCCCTAACGGCGACGCTGTTAACATGCAAAACACGGCCCAGGCAAAGCGGATCAGGAATCGGCTCGCTGATGAGAGGGTCAGCAGCTACTGAGCTGCACTTTTGACTTCATTATCTATAAAGGTGGCCTTTGCAGACTCTCGCAGGGCACCTCCCAGATAACCCGCAATATCATTGGCCGTCTTATCAGCATATTACATTGAACCTACACTGGCCTCAGAGGAATCGATGTCCCCTCTTGTCTGTCTGCTGTCTCCCCGCGTGCATCAATTTATTGGAATCATCTCACTTTCCTCCTTGTTTCCCCCCGGATGCTATATCAAGGGAAAAGCGATAATTGCAAGATGAGAATATTTCCAACACACTGTGCTTAATATGTGGTACACCTTCAATGCTACTTCCATGGAGAAACAAGAAACTGCACCACCATTTATTGCAGAAGGATGGAGAATTGTCACCATAACCGGCAGTAACCTGTCTATGAATATTAATTTGGGAATTTGCATTAAGCTGATAGGGCAAATAAGCAGCATGCACACCTTACATATGTGAACTGTGATTTATCGAGACTATTTTCACTGGCTTCAGGAATGCAGAAGGTGACAAGAACACGCATAAAATTCCTAAAAACGACAGCAGAGCCCCAAGACATAAAGCGCCATTGTACTTGAAATAAATTATTCCTGATGAAGACATCTTGGGGGTAGCCCACGGATTCACAAGGAAGCCCAAGGAGGAGCTCTGGAGCAGAGGGGATATCGCAGCAAGAAGGGAAAAGTGAATCAAACAATGCTCAGTGGTCCCACCTAAGGAAGAGGAAGAAGATTGCAGGTATTAGTTCATTCATCACCCACCTCTCTGGAAAGCAGATATAGTAGATAATCTATCCCTCTCAGTTTTCTGCAGTATTCTCTCCATCTTTGTCAACCAATGCTCCCGAGATTCCCAGCGAAAATGATACATCAGGTTCCAGTTTGTATGGAGCAAGTGCTCAATGAGTCGAAAGGAAGGTAAACAGTTGAGCTGGAAACCACGTTCAGGTTCAGTGTAGGAGCGCAGCATACAAACGGAGGTGTGATCACTTACGGTGTCGGCTTCTGCCATCCGGATGGTCACCAAGTTTGGAAAATCAACCAATCAAAGTATGTAAAGCAGGATTAAATTAAAGATTAAGCATCGAGTTCAGGGTGTCTTCTGGTTTATGTCATTTGCTTTCTGCATTGGAGAAGCCGTTATGGATGGATGGAAGGTTGAATGGAGTTTGACTGAAGCATGTTACTGACTGGATTAGCAACTTAAGTCATCCACAGACACTTAGCTGCAGTCCGCTTATGAATTGCATGTTCTTGCTTAAAAACGAACTTAATATTCTCATGGGAATCTTACAGCATGACTCCACCACCCAACACCTTCCTGAACACCAAGTGAATTCACTTCTCACTTCTTCATTGGTTGATCCGCATCCATCCATTTAAGCAGGGTAGCTTCCTGTGAATAACTGCCATTAGGTAACTAATATAACAACAACAATTCCACTGTATTAGTACTTTAGGCATCGGGTTTTGTACAATTTAATGGAAAAAAAGTATCTTTAAATGTGTAATCTGTTGTGAATGCTTTTGATTACGTCGATTTCAATTGCCATCTCTCCCTCTTCAGCGTCCAAAATTCAACAGTTGACACCCATGTTATTTACATGGCTGATGTATCGTTTCTGAAAAAAACCAAGATGGCGGCTCAGATTGATAGCAGCGGGTTTTGAATTTGACATTTTTTTCCCCCCCATCAGCAAGGCAGTATTTCTGCAGTCTTTGTGTTTCTTGTCACGAGTTTGGCTTTTTGACAGACACAAACTTCAGGCAAAATTCAAATGTTGTGCCAAAGATGCCGGGCGCGGCTTGTCTGAAACCAAAAGGAAACAACCTAATAGCTATCGCTTCATTTCAACATTTTACCGAGAGCCTCTGTTCACAGGAAAAACTACATCAGAGTGACGGTACAACTTATTTATTTATCATTTCTGCTCCCAATGCCAAACCTCAAAGGGTAACAAAGTATGTTTATATTTTATGACTTTGAGTTTATTATAAATTGAAGCTTCGGAATGTGAAATATGCATGCTTTTGTCAGAAAACTATTACCTCAAATGCAGACCTCTCTCAAGAAATGCTTACTTGAAGTTTTCAAAACCTTCATTCTAGAGGAGAGTAAAGGAAGAGAAATATTTAATACAGATTGTGATAATATGGTACCATGCTGTGGCAACACAATTAAGGTTTTTCAAGGAATCGCAGCATGCTTCTGAGAACTAAATACCAATCAGTAACACCATTACATCAAGATTTCTGGATCACAGTGCTGCTTATTTGAAAGAAGGTATTATCAACAAGAGAGCTGAACCAAGCCGAGTCAAAATATGATTCCTTTTAACTGCAAGTACTATTGTAGGAAAATGTATCCTCATCCATATCTCACAAGAAAATCACATTTGCGAGAGTTGTTGGGGGTCAGCTGGCTTGATTTTTATTTGTGTATTTCTTTAGAAACCTTTGAATGCTTTTCCACAGCAACACTAATGTGTAAGTTAATGCAACACAGCTTGCGCTGATTAAACCAATCACCATTAAAGCAGAAATATGGTCAACTGGGAGGTATTTCATGATTTGCTTCTTTTCGTGCAGTGTGTTTGAGTGCAGTGCAGTGCAGTGCAGTGCA
The DNA here is from genome assembly GCF_023856365.1 of Brienomyrus brachyistius. Lineage (NCBI taxonomy): Eukaryota > Metazoa > Chordata > Actinopteri > Osteoglossiformes > Mormyridae > Brienomyrus > Brienomyrus brachyistius. Next base: position 5,819,395 of record NC_064553.1, read on the forward strand.
ATGCAGTGCAGTGCAGTGCAGTGCAGTGCAGTGCAGTAAAGAACTGGATATGGTGTTTAGTTTGTTTAGATTTTAGTTGTTGTAAAGGTGCTGATTTAGATTGATTTTCTTAAAGGGACCTTGATAATTCTGTTGGTTTAGTTGCCTCTTTCAGATGTTTACTCCCCAGGGGCACTGTCCACTCCATGTAGTGGACCTAGACCAGGGATGTAGGAATTGGGGAGTGTACCCCCCCCCCCCCCAAAAAAAAAAAAAAAAAAAAAAAAAACTTGCCCCCAACCCCCCTCATATACATTGTAGTATCACTTTATGTTATAAAAGGGTAATCGCAGTCAACCAGATGTTATACATTTTGCCCAATTTTGTATAATGGTACAACAGACTGCACTGCTAAACGTAGTAATCCGAAAACATTAATTGAGCATTTGGAGGCAGACTCACGGTCACCTCCTATTTGTTATATTTTCGGGTAATTTCAATTTGATTGATTCCCCATGTGCCCATAGTTTTTTAGTACAATTTGTTACGGTACTTTTTTTTTATCTAATCATATCTTTGGAGGGCCGATGGCCGCTTGATCGAAATGCAATGCAGATATCAGCTGTATTAACAGGTTAAGTGCTGCGAATTACCTGGCCAGTCTCCAAGGCGGTTTGCGCACGTTTGATATGCAGAGTGTCGGCTGCGATGAGCCGAGCGAGGAAGAAACCAGAGACCAGAGTGAAAGCGGCTCTCTGGCTAGCTTCGCTTCCTGCCGCCTACTCTGCGTTGCCAGTTTAAGCCCCGCGTTTGGTGCGGGATCGGAATGGTAATAATTGGAATCGTAATCGGCATGAATGGCTGAAGTGTGAAATTGGGTGCGATGTACGTCGTTCCGGATTAGGGTGTTTGCAAAGAAAAAAGAAATTATTCTCATACCGTCCAAGTCCGCTATCAAAGACCCGCAAGTAGAAAACACGACAGTGAATATGCGGGCTAAGCCTCGCTGATGCTGGGATGCCGCTTTACTGTAATTTGGGAGCTAAAATGTCGTTTTCTTTGTGGGGTCGTTTATCTCACATTTAGTTCAATTGCATTCTAGTGTCTCCTGCGGTACATGTTTGTTTTCTTTATTAATTTATATGGCAACATTCATTAGCAGGTGTAAACTTTATTATTAGTATTATTATAAAAACTTAAAAAGCAAGAGATTTTCGCCTCCGCGGCATGTATTAAAAGTTGACTTTTATATTTAGTCAGGATAGCCATTAGTATCCTGATAATCCTGTATATTTCAAAGAGACCATCTGCATTTGCAGTTTTATTTCTTCTGTCGTGGGCAATAAGAGATCGCAGCATCGCTAAAAATAGCACTGATGGCGCGCGTTTGTCACAGGGTTAATGAGTTAAATATGGTTTTCCTGGTTCTCTGTATATTAATGATATTAATCTTACTTTTTATATTGTTGCAATACATTTAGATCCGGCAAACTCAGACGCAGATGGGAGAGAATGGCCCCAGTAAAATATTGCGGTAGTTACTGAATAAGCAACCTCTTTTGCAGGAGAATCATTTAGGTTATTATTATTGTCACATAACTAACATGCAGCTTGCAAATGGCCAACCAATGGATTAGGTCAATGCAGATGCACAATTTGTTACAAAAAATGATTACCAAATAAACATAAGTTTTGAAATTATATTCAGATATTGTTTCTATATTGTAAACATGAAATGAGTTTAGGCCTACATGTATTACAACGCCGAGGCATTTAAAGAGTAATATCGTATGCATAATATTAATAATTCTCAATGATTCTTCGTCAGTTAGAAAATTAGCAACTATAGCTTAAAAGGGCGTTTGTATTCTTCAAATGCAGGCGCCTCACACGCCTGTTTCATTAAGGGCTGAACGTTAGTAATTACATAAGAGTACAGGAAGGTAATTAAATTAACTACGCTATGTCATATGAAGGCACAAATTGCGGACTCCTCTGCGATGATTGTCAGTGGGTAATAGGAGTGATTAACGCAGCGAAAACAAACAAAGTCAGGCAAGCGAAAATGTTGACACGCTCTCCACGTGAAGCAGTGACGAACCTTATATGAGAGCCACCATAATTTGGGCAAATTTCATTTTGATCGTTGATACCAAACCTATAGTGCTAACAGCGATGATGGCATTTGTTATTATATTACTATGGAAATAAGAAGGGGGTGCGGGGGGCGGCGACAGCCATCTGTGACTTTGTTTGTGTCCCTGGCAGCTGCAGTTCATGGTTCAGAGAATTCCTGAATTATAACAATGGAAACAAAAGACTGACTGCAGTTGGCTTCGACCTTCTTTGATCTTTAAATTTAAAAGTATAAAAATGCACATCTCAGTTTCTGCCAGTTGTCCTGCCGCAGCGGGAGGATTATAAGAGAATCAAATCGGAAAATCCCGTCGCTCCTTTTAAATTCTCATTGATTCTTTCTGAAAGATGAATGTATTATTTATTGTTTGCGTCTTCGCTTGACTGATGCGGGTTGAATTGCTGTAGATAATTATGTAGGGGATCAAGAGCAAGACCACCGTTTGCATCCTTATTTCACTTAGGCTCGTCTTCCGATTCTTTAACTCCTCGTAATTAAAGTGTCGTCCTCCGTCGGCCGGAGTAGCGAAACCATGACGTGCTGGATTACTTGTACGCTCACTGTTATAAATTTGTGTGTGTATTACGTGTGAGACCTATATAGGTGGAGGAGTCAGCAAATTTATTATAAGTGCCTGTCCAGATGCACACGGCTAAATATTTGGCGCTAGGAGACCGATGATAAATGTCCGTTCAGCTTTGCCCCTCCCCCCGTATAAAAATGCACTTCTTGCCATCAGACTAAATCGAGGCAAAATGCCTGCAAAACCTACAGATCAGACATTCGTTATCTGCTACTTTCCTGGTAACTGGGCCAGTGCGGTATTTAAACACATTACAGCACTTCTAGCTATTTTTCACACGTCTAGTAGTCTTTGTATAATGATCACACTTTATAATCTCTGCAAGTCAATCATTTTTATTATAATACTATAATTTAGGCCTATATGACGCTGCGTGGTTAACAACCTGATCACAGCTTTGTGAAATTCTGGAAATAGTCTGTTATAAATGGCTTGAGTAGGGGCTGGCTTGGATGTAAACCTCTTTGTAATGCTGGTTTTTTTATATTGCTTGCAATATCAATAATGCATGGGTTGTTTTGTTGCCTCATAGCTTTTAAAGCTGTTTTGTTTGATGGGGAGGGGGTGCCTTCGGGATTGCTGAGGGGCCGGTTACATTTCGGTCTAATTAGTTTATCTGAAAACATTTTGTAATTTTTGATGAGGGTGTAGAGACAAAAGCACCTAAAACTGAGCCCTGAGACATTATTTACCAGACTCTGCCGCTTTGCCTTCTCTGGGACATCTCATTGGCTCATTTCGTTAGTCCGTGTGGGAGATTGATGGCAAACCCAGCCAATCCGAATCAATCCCAGTGAGGGGGGGCGGGATTCTGTGAGCCGCTAATGTGGCACCAGCGTGGTGTGTTCGGGGTTTGAGTGTTGATTCAGGTTGACATTTTCTAAACCACCACCTCCGACCCTCCCCGTGAAATGTCATTTCCAAGAAATTCCCATTGCGATTGTTTCACAGAATATTCTGTACAACTTTATTGCTGTTGCATTTTTGTTAAAGTAACGCCACAGAAAGAGACTTTTGTTTATATCTGTACGTCATTTATATATGAAGAAGGCTTTTCACTGTCCATTGTGATTAAAAGCAAGTACTTTTATGGGAAATTCTTTCAACATATATGACATTTAGAATTATAATGACAAAGTGTATATTTACACTGCTTACCTCGCGACACTGACCATAATACGAGGTAGAGGATGGATGGATGGATGGATGGATGGAAGAATCAGCATTATTTATATTGTTATTCAATTCATACATTCAACCGACACAAAAAGTCTAGTGTCTATACTTCTTCAAAACATCAAAGTGCAGTTTAAACTTATCTAGTCAGACTGGAAAGCATCAGATATGTAGCCATTCTAGTTTCTATGGATACAGTGACACATGAGGAGGGGGGGAAAACCATCACACCTATCTGATACGATTATCATTCTCATAGGAAATGGTAAAGTTACAAAGGACAGCCTTTACACGTCTCGCTGCACTTTCATATTCGCGCTTACGAATTTGCGTCAAGAACCGGATTTTTCGATTTGTGTTTTTTTTTTTTTCGCCTATTGCCATATTTGTGCATGGCAAGGGCTAAATCAGCTCATTGTTTGAACACTACAGTACCTTCCAGATGATGCTGATCTGGGCCACGGATCTACATTTTGAAGATGCACGTTCGCTGTATCATTGAAGCAAAGGCTGACTCATAAACAAAATTTATCTGAGAATATTTGCATAATAGTCCGCACTTAGTCACAGAATTGGCTTCTCAATTGCTGTTTGCACACTTGCTGAGATCACAATGAGTGGGGGGAGTTTATGAAAATGCTAAGTTGTAGATAAATTTGAAATATATAATTATGGGTGGTGCAGTAGTTCAGTGGGTGACACTGGTACCTTGCACCACCAGGATAGTGGGTTTGAATCCCACCTCCATTGTCTAGGTGGGTGGCTTATACACGTATTACATTTTGGGGACATTTGATCCCCACAATGTGATAAAGACCTGTTACAATTTTTCAGTTCCCACAAGGGGAAACTCAATTTTATAAAACTATGTGAGCGCAATTAAAAAAATCTAAAAATATCCTGCGTTTCATTTGGTTTACTTATGTTTATGGTTAGGGCTGGGTTGGGGTTAAGGTTGCCATTGTTGGGATTAGGGGTTTTCCAGTAGAGATGATTGGATGGTCACCACAAAGATATGAATACAAACGTGTGTGTTTGCGTGCGTGCGTCTGAAGTTCGTGTGTTCCTTTTGTGTCATGTGGCTTTTCTCCAGGTACTCTGGTTTACTTCTGCAGTCCAAAGGGTAACTGGCTGCTCTGAAATTGCCTCTAAAGTGTGCAAGTGCCTCGTGACAGACTGGCACCCGGTCTGGGACGCTCTCCCCCCCATGCCTAATGCTGCCTGGGATACGCTCCAGGTGACCCTGAACAGGATGGGTGGTTAGAAGATAGATAAATAATTTGTACTACTTGCTGTGAGATGCAGATGAGAAGAAAGAGTAGAGATGGATGACATCTGATTTGATGTTTGAGGGAGATGTTCTAGCTGGGACTGCTGTCGTACGTTTTGATCAAGGCTCTCATCATAAATTTTACTTCTTGACTCTGCATTTCGTAGAATGCGAATGCATCGTCTTCTGTATGTGCTATTCAGGCCCAGGTGACGTCAAGGAACGGAACTTGTCACCTGACGCGGATCGTCCTCTGGAACTTCCTCTGTCTCACTCGGTCATCTGATCATTTTGCGGTTCTGTCTTTTGGCCACGGAATGATCTCTGCCATGCGCTGCAGCTGGATTCAGTTGAACGAAAAAACAAAAAAATCTAAACAAAATAAATATTTAATCCGTTTGGAGACCTGAAGTCCGACGTCCCAGGGGCACAGTGATGCTTGTCAGTCTGAGGACGGACACCCAGAAGGGGCATCTGAGCACACAGTGCATTGATCAATGGAGATATCATCCTGATGTCCAAGCCAACCATAGGCCATCCCATAAATCTATTAAAGCATCAGTCATCCATTGATACACATGCATTCTGAGAATCCGGTAGAGACATATTTTCTGTATGTTTTTAATAAGTTATTCCCCTCCCCCAATATTTTTATTTTATAAAGACATTGTTTAGCCAGTAAGATCCATATTAAAAAGGTTAAGTGAAAAGGTGGATTTTTTTTTTTGTATCCATTATATAATTAATAATGTTTAATCTCCAGGTTGACACACTGATCAACTTTGAGTGGAAACAAAATGTAATTAGCGGATGTAAATTGCACTTGTTTGAATTTTTAGCGGCTGAAATTGAGCACTTGACAGAGGCATAATTATCAGTTCGCTCTTAATGAAATCATAATCATCTGTCTTTGAATTAAACGGTAAGGGCATTTGTGATTTCCTCTCAGAACAATGATACAAACCAGCTGAAAATATCGCTACGTCCTACAAACGAACGCAGCTTTCACCAAATCACAGAATTAAGTTGCATGTGGTCATTGTACCTTTTCCCTAAATGTTTGTGTCATGCTATAATTGGGAACAATACTAATAATAATTTCAAAATAACACTGTCCACTTGGAATTGGTTAGAGCAATTGGCAGTCATCTAGAATCTGATGATGTCACCGTCCATTAAGATCATTTTCTGTTAAGAAATTGATCACTACTCTACCTTTTACGCCTGTGTGCCCCAGAGGACCCTGACCTGATGACTTGCATGTCACATATTCCTTTTCAGCAAACCATTGATTTTTCTTTTGTTTCGAGTGGTGATTGCAGAGTCAAGAGAAGAAGATGCTGTAAATTAATTTGCCTGGTTAAAACCACCCTGTTGTATAACAAGTTGCCAATCTTGTATGGTTTGTTTTACGGGAAATCGAGACCTAAATTATGGAGGTGCAGAGATGTGACCCGTACAAGAGACGAGAAGACGTCTTACATGTGTAATGCGTCTATCTGGGTGTCATTATTCAAGGAAGGAGGTGGGGGGGCAGATTGGGAAGGGGGGGGGGCAGATTGGGAAGGGGGGGGGCAGGGTTAAAGCTGCCTCTCTCTCTGTGAGCTTCCCAAGTCCTGCTGCAGGAATTCTTTGTGGCAGTAGCTTCATGAGAAAATCTGAGAATTTTGCCTGTGGTGACACCTGCTGGCATCTTCATCCTGCAAAAATAAAACCTTTATGATGCAAGAAGAGCAAAACCTATTAAGCTGAACCGCAGAGCAGATTTGAGAATAAATATTATGGCATATAAATGTATCTTTAGGAATGTGTTACTTGGGCTATAAATCGGGCTCCGAACAAAAGAACCAGCAGGGTTGATATCAGTCTGGTCAGACAGAGGTTAGGGTTATAGGGATGGGGAAATAGGGCTATGAATGGTCATAGGTTATAAACAGGAGGAGTTAGGCCCCGCTGGTCCTTATTTCCATAACATCGGTTTGGTGGCCAATTGAGGCAACTATGCTGTTGAATATTACCCTACCTGTTTGCCCCTATACTCCCCCGTCCCCCTCCACCCCTCATAGCCGAATACCGGACTGATCATAAAGAGAAACACCTCTACAATAAAGGCAGAAATTTCGAATGAGGCCGTTTACGAGACATCATGCGATAACTGCAATTTTCTCGTTCTGAACAATGTAATATTCACTGCCACTGCATATAGAGCCTTAAAGCTGTGTGCCACTGTGATTTTCACATTTCTAATGAATCTCCGTTGTTCAGATGACATTTAATGCTTCATGACAGTATGGAGACCATCTCCACTATCTCCCAGTGCCAGCATCTGTGAGCCCGCGGCCTTCGACGAGCAGCACACAATGTGTTTGCCGGTCACGCCACTGTAGGTATTAACAGCTTGCAGACAGCTGGTGGCCATCTTGATTTTTTTTTTTGGTGTTTTCAGTTTTTTTCTCCTCTGCACTTTCCTGCTCTCCCGTTACACTCTTTGGCTCAGTGTGTCCATATGCCAGCGATGCTTAGCGGCAGGCTCTGGCCAAATTCATCCTGGCAGCCGGCGGAGGTATTTTCTGTCGCGTCAATGCAGCTGCAAAACAGGAAATGATTCTACCTTGTGTTCCCCCTTGGTCTGGAATAGGCAGCTCACGTCATGTTGGTGCAATAAAGGAGAATGTTTTCCTTTGCTCCAGTGGGTGATGATGTCCTGCACTTTTAGGCCAAGTTCTAGATGTTTTCCTTAATAGCCAAATACAGCTGAAAATAAGGGATAGTCAATGCTGATTTAAAAAAAAATATGTCATAACCATTGAGATTATCTGTGAGTGTCACACATCTTGATGTTTTCGGTGTAGGACCACATCTTTGGTCGTATCGGAGTACTATGTGTCCAACCGTCAGCTTGTTGGCAAGCCAATATTTTTGTTCCACCCGTGGCACCTGGGCTCAAAAAATCCACAACCGTCTTAAACCTCCTGCAGATCCAATTTACCGCCCTTAAGCGTTCGTATATCGAGTGTCTTTCAAAATCAATGTGACTCAGTCATGTACTGCCTTCATCCTTGACTATGCTGACTACTGTGGTTAGTTTGATTTAAACATTAATAGCATAAAAGATCTTATTTAGTTTGTGTGTAGTTTTTATTCATTGTAAACAATACCATCTACTCAAAAGTAATTGTCAGACAATGGTGATACACTCTCACCTTTCATACTCATAAGAGCATATTTCCAGAATTGTATACATACTGGTGTATAACCATCAATTAAAAACCAGTTTTGAGAGTTGTTTTTTGTTTTTACACATATGTTTCATGTGTCAAAGATAAGATTTGGTTTCATTTGAGGGAATAATTCCACTTAAACTGCAATTTCTGGTTCTTGTATGTTTCACTTGATTTCCGCAGTTGTCGATGTACAGGACTGCTCACTGGTTTGGCATCATTTCTGGCACAGTTTTCCTTTGATTAAAACATCCTGGTTCTGTTCAGCACTGCAGGGGTAGAAAGACCTAAATCAGGGGGGCTTTAGGTATGCTTCTTATCAGCAACATGACTGGATGAGCTTTGGGCGAAAACAGTTTGCATCAAATAAGATGAGTAAGAGTGTTTTCCATGAACTCAGGGCTATTTTTGTTTAGCTGTTATGAAATTAGGACTATATGTGTAACTACTGTATATTAGGAATATGCAATATGAATTAAAATGCATATGAAAAATTGTACTGTGCTGACATTAGCAATGGCATGTCTAACAAAAATGCTGTCCAACATTGTCTCGAAAGGCAGTTCGACAGAAATTGAGATAACAGCTCACAGATAATGGCTGTTCTTTTCTAGGCCACTAATGATAGTAACACAATTTGTTAGCAACTGTGATGATCTCACCTTATTCGGGTTGCAAACAATGCTTTCTGCGCGACTTCGCCTCCCCCGTAAGGTGAAGAATTAGTCCAGTTGAAAGCGATAATCCGTCACACTGACAACGCGAAGATCTGAAAATTGCTCCCTCATTCATATTATTTAAAAATCAATATGATGGATGCAGAACGGCCAGAGATATTTATTGCAGCAGGTCCACACCATTCAATGCAATCAATGGTTCACGTCTTTGCTCATAATGAGCATTTCATTTGTTTAAACCAGGGGGGGGACACCTGCCTGAGGTCAGAGTTGAAGTAACAAATGTTTCTGGTAATTTTTTATTTTTTTTTATCTGCCTCTCGGGGGGGATGGGGTGCATGGTGGTGCAGTGGTTAGCACTGTTGCCTCACACCTCTGGGACCCGGGTTCGAGTCTCCGCCTGGGTCACATGTGTGCGGAGTTTGCATGTTCTCCCCATTATCGCCGTGGGGTTTCCTCCGGGTACTCCAGTTTCCCCCCACAGTCCAAAATCATGCTGAGGCTAATTGGACTTGCTAAACTGCCCGTAGGAGTGCATGTGTGAGTGAATGGTGTGTGAGTGTGCCCTGCGATGGGCTGGCCCCCCATCCTGGGTTGTTCCCTGCCTTGTGCCCATTGATTCCGGGATAGGCTCCGGACCCCCCGCGACCCGGTAGGATAAGCGGTTTGGAAAATGGATGGATGGATGGATGGATGGGTATCTGCCTCTCATCTGAGACTTCTTCACCTCTTCTGAAACTACATCATTTCTTAAATGGTTGTAAGGTTCGTCTGGCAAGTGCTTACTTGTTAAAGATCTTTGCTTTTATAGTGCATTTCCATATACTTAATTCTATATACCAATATTGTAACAAAACAGTTTCTTCAGTTTCTGAACTGTTGCCATTTGTGTGTGCATGTCTGTACTTACAGACTGGCCTCGAGATTGACAGATGGAAAAAATGTATCTCTTATAGAGCTGTCAATGCTATCTTTAAATTTATTTAAGGTATTTGTTGGAGGTACCTGAACTGATTGGGCAGGAAATGAAAATTAATCAGCATCGCTTCATCTTTTTTGATTTGTTACGTACATTAATAGGGTCAAGTAAAGAAAGTTCTGTTTTAGAGCACAAGACGTGACATTTAGATTAAACATGCGATGTACTTCATTAAAATGATTTATTAAAATGAGTCAGGTAGAAAATGATTCTGTTCAGCCCTCCTTATTAGTGTTATTTTAAGAAATAAATTGAATTAACTGACACATTAGTCTTCTCTGCCTGCAACAGCGACGCACAACAGGTAAGTCACCCAATATTCAAAACCTGAGAGTAAAAATTGTATGCGCAGCCCAACTTGGAAAAAAAACTGCTTTTTGTTCTAAGGCGTACAAGAACGCCTTAACCATGTCAATTCTGGAATGGCATGTCATCCAGCAGACTTGAAACATGTTTTGTCAATTCAGTTCCACCAGTGAACTCGTAATGATCGCATCAACTCCTGAATTGACTGCACTTCGCCGTAAAGCTTACCGTAACTCTGAAGATGTTTGTTTGCGCGTGCGGCTGTTCGTTTTGTTTTTTTTGTTTTGTTTTTTTTCACCTTGCCCGTACGTAGCACCCAGCGTCAGTATCCGTCTGGCTCCTTAGCTCTCTTAGCCCAGAGATGACACATTAACTACGAGTTCAGGTAGACGGCTGGAATGATAAAATCTATCCAGGCCATTAAGATCTGTTTGCTGCTTCGGAGCTTGCTAGAGACATTTTACACCGGTGAGGGCTTGTTATTGAACCGATATTGATCTCTGGAGAAGGGAAGTCCCGCAGGAATACATGATGCATGGATCAGCCTTCCCCATGGTGATCCCTCCGGATAACAATTGGGCCAGCCCAATCCAGTGTGTTTGTAGGGCATTATGTAACTGAAAAGCTGTTCCAAATGGATACATTCTGCTTGTGGTTTCATTTGCTTGCAGTATATTTTTTAAGTTGATACATTATGAGTAGCATAAAATTTTAATTCTCTCGTTCGGCTGTTACTTAGCGCTCATTATAACGTTAAAGATGTTAAACAGATTTTGGGGTGGTATAGGGATCCTGTTTATCAGGGGTAGAGCTAACGCAATGTAACGCGATGATTCCAGGTCATCCACTCCATCCACGAACAAGCATTCTCTAATTACATGTCGATCGATTAATTAATCAGCTTTGGTACTCAAAATAGCTCACATGAGATGTGTGATAAGATCCTGAAACTGCATAATTCCCTTTTCCTTTGAACTCTCTCTATTCCCTTTATATTCAGTTTTGTACTGTGCGGATGAATACTGCCACCTGCCCCTGATTTGAGGACATCATGCTTGTCACCATCTTCACACAGTTTATGGAGAATGACTCACCAGCACAACCAAACACACCTATGCAGATCCACAGGGAAATGCCCGATACCCTTCAGTATTCTCCATCCTTATCCTGTGACCTCTTGAACGCCCCTAGCTGGACTTTTCATTGAAAGCATCAAAGCCCTTCATCTTACGGCAAAAATAGAATTGCTAATGTTATTCTATAAGCTACTGTTGGTTCTCTAAATTTATCGTTCATTTTGCACACTCTCATCTCGCGGCTTTGATGAACGGCTGCATAAAACTGTTACGAGGCTTTGCTCAAGAAAGAACAAAGTGTAGCGCACCTAGCTAGTCGTTTCTGCAGGTTTGCGGCAAAACAAATACACATAATTTAAAAGGCAGCTGCTAGCATAAATACGCTAAATGCTTGACACGGCCTTAAAATAAGCAGTTTATCTGTATGACATTTGTGCTTTTTTTATTATAATTTTGTTCTTTGTCCCGAATTGACTGTAGAACCTGATGAGAAATTCTGAACAATTTGGCGCCTTGTGGTTTATCATAAAATGTCATTGAATCTAGGGGATCATCTCAAAAGTTTGCGGTTTGCCTTAAAATGGTTAATAATTCCCTACATTATGCTAGATTAGAGAAATTACAAAGCATTTTGCATGATTTTAAGATAAGCATTATCAGCTACTTGTATGCTCCTGTTTTAAGCTGTTTATTTTCCAAAAGATTTGCATGGTGTCAATATATGGGGAACAAAGTTAGGGAGCTGATTGGGGGAGAAGCCCCCTGGGGTGACGACAGTGGTCTACGTTCAGCTGAGGAGTCCTTGGCGACGCCCTTTCATTAGATAGCGAGTCGTCCACACTGGCACTGAAGACCATTTCATTTTACTGACATTGTTACAACAGTGCTATCTTTACTCTCAGTTTGAGGCTGCTAGGAATTTGCCAGCATAATCCTTCAAAGACCACTAGAGCTATAATCTTACTTCTTGAGTAGCTTGCCCCCTGACCTCAAGAATCCGTAGATTTTGGGGGTACCTGGTAACGCATGCAGAAAATGAGAAGGGTGGGATAGTTTTCAAAGCTTCCCCTCAAGGTGAACTCGGGACCCAGATATGGGGTCAGAGGATTGGACAGAGTCGAGGGAAGATGAAGTCTTCTCTATGATTACACATTTCTTTTTTACTTTTTAACAGCTTAAAGTATAATAGGCTGATGGATTTTTTTCTTATCTCTTTGTTATGGTCATAAACTTTGTTATACTTTTTTTTCTTGTTTTGCGTGTAAGTTTTGCCAAAAAGCCCGGAGTCGTGGAATAGTGTGAGGACAGACAGTGCTACTCCATATCCAGATATCGCCATTGACAGCAGTGACCAGGGGCTGCCTGTAGGGGGCAGCACACTTGCAAACTCATATATTATTGGCAGTGAAATTGATGAATTGATGCATCCTTCTGAGTCCAGCTGGTGGTCCCATTGCTGCCATCTTTCCTGGGGGCTGACCAAGGGTTGGTCCAGTTGTTGTTGACTCCTAGTTTGAGAGAACCTTGTATACAATGGACATTGGACACCTAGCCTTACAGATATTCTAACAACTGTATGGTTGACTGATGCATTTGATGCCTATATTCTGTGGATGTAGTCTAACTAGCAGGCTTTCCGGTCAGTCGTACTTTCTGTAGAATCTATTATACATTTTCTGAAGCCCCTTACCTCATAATGAGAGCTACGTTAGCGGCCCATCGCCGAGGTGTTAGGACCAAGCTGCTCAGCTTTCACTCCAGTGCAGCAGACGAATGATCTCCACTCCACATTCCTGCCTTGGATGTGACACCCACTCTGTGCATAAATGCACGAGAACCCAACAAATGGGAAACATTGGTTCCGTTTTAGCCCAAATTGCTAGCCGCACGACACATTCACAGCACGATTTCGGACCATTCCAGCTTTATAGCGTGCGGGTTGGTTCTGTGTGGCCAGTCGCGGTTTCCACGGTGACGTTTCTCTGTTTACTGTAACCACCAGGTGTGTGGCTTGACATGTGCGTGAGCTACGTTAACGTGGTTGGAGTTTCATTTGGGGGCATATTAACCCATTCCATATGTATTATAATTCAGGCAGCTGAAGGGTCAATATGCCGACCTGGAGCCTTTTATATTTTGAGGGTTGAGAGTTCCGAGGTGAGAATACATCTGGGGATCCCGTTATTTCCTCAGGCTGCCTCATTACACATGCTGGAAGGAACAAGGCTCTCTGCCAATCTTAATTGGTTTGGCTCTAATAACGGGCCATGTTCTGCTGGTTATGTACTTTACCATCATAAGAGATCATCTCTAATTAAAGCGCCATGACAGGTTATTAAATTTATTTCAGGTTAGAATCCCTCACGGGTTATTAATGTAACAAAAATATACAAACACACATCTGTGAGTCTGTGCTTGAATAATGTAACGGTTATATTGTACAAAATCAAGAAATCTCACAAGTTACAAATTAAGCGCACGAAAACACAGAGAATATGAGGCATTTCCTGCATGTGAATTTCTCCCAGTATTAATAAAGTTGAGCTAATTTAATCTATTAAATTATACGTGTAAGTAGGACCACTGTAAGGGCTGCATTCACTGAAGGTATCCTAATCACCACTGTCCTTCTGAGCTCTTATTTTTTTCGCTTGTGGCTTTTCCTGTTACTTTCCACAACTGCTGGTCGTTTTCCATGAGCTTCACTCATTGACAATGTATTTGACCACATAAGCACCATTCGATTGGATGTTTGTTCATCACATGATTCTCTGTGAACTGAAGGCAGGCCGGTGTATGTTTCTGCATGGCAGCGATAATCAGGCGGCGTTCAGATCCGCTTAGCTCAGGTCTCCTAGCTGTCCTGATGCTTAATCGAAGTGCATCTTCTGGCCCAGTCTGCGTGTGGTACAGTATGTGTCCAGTTACAAGCACATGATTGGCTATTTGGAGGAGGAGGAGACTGCACCCATTTATAAAGCAGGCGTGCTTATTAAACTGGCCACTGGGGGAGTACATACCGTATTCTCTCATTCTCACATCGCAGTGGGTAGAGATTGACTCATTTTTTTCCCGTGTGTTGGAGAATTCACCTGACTGATAATTTGAGATGAAATGATGACGTGACCCTTTCAAGGTATTTTAACATCCCGCTTTGTCATCACGCTCCACTCTTTAATGAAACACTCTCTCCTGAAACATGAAAGGCATTTCTGCCATGAGCCGAACAAATAATTGATTGAAAATGTCCTTGAGGAAGTGTGATCAACACACTCCCTGCTTACCAATTACTGCAGCCACGGTGAGCAGAAATTCTGAGCGAACTGCATCATTCTCTGCTCCTCCGTTTCAAGCATCTCTTCAGATTCCCGATCGGCAGCGCAAATACTAAGTTCATGTTTTTCTTTCTAATTGATCTCCTGTTACATCTTTATTCGCCATCTGGGTTGTTGGCACCCACAGGATGCCAGAGGATGTACACAATTGCACACTAACGTGACATAAAAATGCCCGCCTGTCAGACAGTATTGATTTTTGGCTTCAGCTTAATCTAAATTTTCTCCCAGTGGCTCATCCTACAGGTCCGTGATGGCTGAACTATCCAGTGTCGTTTGGAATGAGTGCGGGAATCTCCCAGCTTTGAAATGAAAACGAAATGCAGGAAAAACTAATCTTCCCTGTTATATCGGAAGGATGGGCATTGGGGTAAAGTTACTCTGACCTTCGTCTAAGATGCGATAAAAACCATCTTAAGATTTCTGCAGGGGGAAAGAGGTCACTGCAGTTTATGAGCTCCCTGGACTGATCGTTGCATTATTTCTCTAATGGATTGATAGAAATATACTTTGAAATGCTTAGAAATGGTTTTCATGGAGCTCACTGCAGTAGGTATGACATGGTATGAAAAATTGTGCCTTCAAATATATATGGCGTTATTTTCAATAAGTAATGTTTTTATTTTTTGACAGCTTACCTTGAAATAGCTTCATAAATGAATAAAAATAATATTGTTTTAAAAAGAAGTTAATTTGATTAATTTAAGATGCAAATTATCACGCCAAGACATTGAAAGGAGGCAAGAGCAGGCATAGGGAGGACATAAAGGGTTTAATTAACAAAACCAAAACAGGACAAAATAAAGCAGGCTGCAAGGAGTCAAAGAGGAAGGCTGGCGCAGGGCAAGGATGGCTGACCATGGGGGGGGGCAGACAATAAGATGTTAATGACAGGACTGGGGAGTACAGGACTGGGAAGCATTTCTATACACGACTGATGAGGGAGCGAACAACAGGCAACTGGAGTGATTAACACAAGGGCAACAATGTGAGGTTAGAAAACGAGCAACAGGTGTGGCTCATTAAGGCCAGACTAGGGAGAGAATGAGAGGGGCAGGAAGGCAGGGCATGACACAGATTTATTGCTAACTCGGATAATCGATTATCCGTTGTTATTTTTTTACTCTTTCATATAGCTGAATGATGTTTCATAAACTCTAGAAATCAGTCACTGTCACAAACATTATAATGCATAGGCAGAGGATGCAAGACTCACGAAACAAACTGATAAACAAGGTTAAAATTAATTATTTTACAATACCATGGGTGTGTTTAAAGCATGTATCTCCTGCCGAATGGCCTTCCCATCATGCAGTATGTCATTCAGCGATTCCGTGAATGTTTCCTATTGTACAGGGGGGAGAGGGGTTAAAAATGTGACAAATAATCAGATTGGTCTGTGATGGGGGGCCATAATCTCTAGCGACACCTCTCTTACTTTGCATGCTGGACTTTATTCATCTTAAATAGATTATTAACCCATCTTCAGTAGTACAGCTCTCTTGTTTGTCACCCCAACTGTCCTCTACAAATAAAGTAGTTTGAGGTTCACCTTACCTTAGGATACTGGATTTTAGACAATGATCTGTATGTCATTATACTTACTGGTTAGATAATGTCACTTGGGATAAGGACTCACGGTTCCGTTGGGGCGTGGAGTCGTCTTTGCTTTAGGGAACTTCTTAAAATGTCCCTTTACAACCGCAGCATCCCTCCCAGGGATGCATCGCACATTGTATTTCAAGGTGACTACACAATTTTCCTGTACTGAAGTACAAAGCGATATTTACCCAGTGTCTTATGACAGCTTGGCTGCCTGCGTCCACTATACTTTAACGTCACTTTATTAATTCCCATATAGCAAAATCTGTCGACTCAAGGTCACTAAACAGGGGCTCGGGAGTCACCTGTCCCCCTCCCTCCTCTGACTGAAGCGTTGCCTCGCATTTAAGGTGAAGCGGATCATTTTAAGGGAGGTGTAAAAGTGTAGTGAAGTACCTTGAAAACGGAGGAAGGGGTGATGTCATGATGACTGAGCTTGTGAGAGTATCTGTAAATTACTGGTATGTATATGTGAATGTGGGAGGTGTGCTGGCGCAGTGGTTGGCGGGTTTGGTTCCGGGTCCTTTCTGTGTGGAGTTTGCACGCCCCCCCCATGTTCACGTGGGTTTTCACCAGGGGCTCCGGCTTCCTCCCTCAGTCCAAAAGTGTGCAGGATAGATTGATTGGTGAGTCTAAATTGGCCCTGTAGTTGTGTGAGTGAGTGTGTGTGCCCTGCAGTGTGTTGGCGACTGCCCAGGGTTGGTTCCCACCTGCGCCTGGTGTTCTTGGGATAGGCTCCGATCCCCCCCCCCCCCCCCCCCCCCGCGACTCCAGTGGGAATTAAGCCGTTTCAGAAAATGGATGGATAGATATGTAAATGTGTCAAACCATTTCTGAGCCCTAAATATTTTGTAGAAACAAATGTGTTAATCCGGAATCTTTGCTGAGTCCTTTGCTGAGTCTCGTCACCACTGGAAAACAGAGACTCCCAGACTAAAGTGATCCTCATCCAGAAACTGAATGTACATTTATGTGTCTATTCATTATATATGCGTCCATATTTCTCACTGTTTATGCGGTACAGACTCTTGTGGGGGTCTTGTGCCAGGAAGCACAGGGCACCATGCCAGTCCACCACAGGGCACACACACAATCGCACACGACAGCCAATTTAGAGGTATCACTTAGCAAGACCACCTCACTTTGGACAGCAGACGGAGCCTGGAGTACTGAGTGGAGACCCATTGAATCATGGGAAGAATATGTGATCTCCTCACGAACTCAGGGCAGGACCCAAATCGCCCATTTCCTGGCAGTGTGATGCAACATCGCTACCTGGTTCTTGGTATCTGAAATTTCAGTTATGAAAATGGCCTGCACATGTGCAAGAGCCGTGATCCTGACTGATTTTGAAGAGTCATCAAAACAAAGAGGTGTAACTTATCAGGCAAGGTGACTGGGCAGCCTGAACAAAGACCCGATTCCCATCACTGACGGCACCAATAAGTCTCTTTCCACGACTCCGGGACCTGACACAGCTAACAGGTAACACAGCTGCAAGCCCCATTTTGCATGCAGACAATTCCAGCAGGCATGGGAATCCTCAGTTCTCCTATTTCTGTATCCATTTGCCTGTATCTCCTCGACAACCTATATTATTTGCCGTGCAGTTGTTGGGGGGGGGGGGGGGGCAGCAATGCAGTATATGTTACTGCTGCCCCTCCATTACCGTGCATCAAAGCGCCTAAGGGCAGGCAGTCCGTCACAACCCACATATTGTAATTCGCCAAATGATATCCTTTCATCACGGTTTAAATAGGACCTTCAACCTACCAATTTAAACATGAAGTCCAAGTACTTGAGATGAAATGAGCGATCATTTTAAGGACCCGCGCTTTATTATTATGATGCAAATTAGCGCCTTTTTTTCCCCCTTCCGTTTTAATTCCCCGTGAATTTTGCAGATTCACTTTTGGAAAAGCACAGATGCCGGTTCCCGCTGCTTTATTACTCTAAATCCAAAAGGTGCAGAAATAACCCCGAAACTCATTAAAAATGAACATGCTGATCGCTCTGAAGCTGACTGGCTTCAAAGCCCCACCGTCAGGGGGCCGTGGAGAATGGGCCCAATTCCTCCGTGTCCCTCCGTGTTCTGTCTCTTTAGCAAAAAAGTCAGGTCACCTCTTCCACGGCTGGGGTGGTGGTCACCCGGGCTACAGGGGCATCTGCACTGTGGCCACCTCTCTGTTCCTGTCGCCGTCCCTGGCCCGTGTCTGAAGAAACGCCGTCTGTTCGGAGGCGAATGTCACCACGAAGGCGAGGTGACCGGACCAACAGGCGACTCTTTCCGCATCCAAAAACGAGGAGGTGCCGAGGCGTACCCCTCACCGCTCCGCTCCTACCGTCGAGTCATACTTCCGCACCGAGTGCCAAGAACCCTCACAGGTAGAACCTCCGACTTCGTCCTGGAGGCCGCGGGCGATTCTGCCCTGAGTGACGACCTGCTGCTCTTCAGCTTGAAGCTCACGTATCGCCACCCAGGTACCCCATGCTTCGAGATCCGGCAGATGTTGTATAAGCACGATGCTGACTGTGCACAGAAAAGATATTTTGCAACCAATACTTGTTTACAAACAGTTTACAAACCATGAACCGCCATGACCTCCGTGAAAAAAATCCCTTTCACACTATTGAGCAAATACAAGTACATCCTTCCATATATCAACCACTCAATCCTTTTTTTCATACTCGTTTGTCCTGTGCAGGGTCATGGGGGTATAGAGCATATCCCAGAAGCTACAGGTGCCAAGACAGGGAATAACCCAGGATGGGGGGGCCATCCCATTGCACTATATAAAGCACAATTACAAGGAAATAAGCATTAGATTTGACTCGCATGCTAGATTTTAAAACGTATGCGACGACTCCAAATTCTTGACAAATTCCGTGCAAGTTCTAATAAACCAATCTATTAACACCTATGTATGTTCGTCAAGTAATGAGAAGATGTACATTTTTGTGGATAGCATAAGAGTCCATTCTATAACATGGGCGTTTTACTGAAGACAAGCGACTTGATCAAAAAATGAGCCCTTGAATCGGGACAAGAAGGTTGCCGGTGGCTTCCTGCTCCATCAGCGTACCGTGGGAGACTTACACTGAATGAGCGAGGAGAGAGAGTTAGCTACTCCGCCCCCGTCGCCATGGCGCCTCCCAGGACAGTTGGTGCCCGGGTGGTCGAGATCCGCCGCAGGATGACGATGTCGTCATTGGGTTCTGTTCCATGGGCCCAAATTAAATAATCGTACAGCTAAACAAGGCAATCATCTGTTTAACATCTGCTGCAGAATAAGGGCCTGGCCATTAACAGCGTTTGTGTATTATCAGGAGAGAAGCCCCTTCCTCCACTAAACTCCAGCTAAAATGTGGAAAAAAATTATAAAAACACCCTGACAATAACAGCCGAATGCGTTAAGTGGCTCTATCTTGGACAGAAATCTATTTCGTAGATGTGACATTCAAGGGAACCTTGAAACAGCTCTGTGCTACAATGTCTTACATTGTGTAACTTTGCCAGTTGATCTTGCCTGTTGATTTAAAGAAAGCTTTTCTACTCGACCCAAATAAAGATGCTTTTTTTCCCTTTCATTCATTGCTCTTTTATTTAAAAATCGTCGTGTCGTCTGTTCCCCATTTCATTCCTCTAAATCCTTTTGCTTGAAGGAATCTGTTGTACCTTTAACACTCTATGATTCGATTTCTTAGAATCCCACTTCTGCCACACTGGAGGAACCTGAAACCTGAGCCAACATCAGCTTATCAACTCTTTCGCATTGATGGTGCTTGGTGAAGGGGGCCGAGGGGGGGGCACAGGTGAAGTCAGAAACGTAAGAGTATCCTTTCTTGTCTTGTTGTAACTGCTGTAGTCGTCATATTGATTTTAAGGCACTTGCCAGAGTGATTAGAGGTGTTCTGATGATTGAGAAGACAGGTGTAGCCAAAGTTCAAGGCCAGTTGCCGTGTTGAGTCAATGTAATCTCTTTGCATTGATCCAGGCTGTGTGGAAGGTTGCCACATCAAAAAACTGAAGTGCTCCCTGGCTCTGTGGGATAGTCTACCTAGCATCATTATAAGGCTTGCAGGAACATTAAGATCCAACTCCAAACCCATGCAGAACCTCTCGGTACGATCTCTAGGAATCCAGCTCACGTGTACTCCTAATAGCATCAAAATCACCCGCAAGTAATGTACAGATATGTAGCTTACAGTCTTTAGGAAGAAGGACAAAACAAACGATAACAACAAATGGAATAAAATCCAAAATCAATTAAATTTAAATGATGTGAGCAGTATCAGTTAATATATGTGATTGGGTGTGATCAATACCATTAAATCCTTCCTTAGATGGATATGAAGCATGACCTGACAACCAGATGTATGGTATGGATGCTTTATGCATGATGATTATTGGAATTGACATGTTACTATGACTGTCTGGCTGCTTTTATGCTCTTAGAGGTTTAAACGGTTAATCGATGTGAAAAACGGCAGACTGGGTAAGTAATCTGTTCTGTTCCAAACCTCTTTTTTTTCCCAGCAAGAATCATTTCTCAGTAGCATTTTCCTTCTAAAATAGCCTCTGACTAAGTAGATCATTGAATATTTCAGCAGAAACAGACATGATGACGTGTAGGGGTCATATTTTTCGTGTCGTGATGTTCTAGGATGTGAAATGATGGGCAATGTTAAAGGAGTCAAACAACTCCTCTCTATATTTAGAATGATATATCACTATCTACAGTTAAAAAGTTTTCTGTGCTGCTAGAGAAGTTCTTCATTCTGCTGAATTAGGAATGTCACATACGATGTGGTGCAGTGATTCCGTTTGACGCGACTCAAATGTCTTTCTGCTGCTTCATCTTCGAGTTTGAATTCTTTGACACGTGCGCTTGTGCGTACATGCACGGAATTGATAGGGTCGCCGTAACGTTGTGTCACTGATCGAGGTGGGTCTGTGGGTGTTGTTCAGGGCCAAGTTCATGCTTTCTGAGGTCCAGACAGCCAGACTGCCAGACAGTCCACATCTTATACTGGGAGCTGGGAGGGAGCAAAAACGTGGACAGTCTGGGAGTCCCCAGGGATTGGTTTGAGAAACGCTGTGCTTGCAATTATTGGATATTTAGTGTCGTGACTGTTTGTGGCCAACAGGGAGCCCCCAAACTATGAATGGCCCACATAAGTGCATAGTTAGCACAATAAATAATCAAGTAAGTATGCAAGTAACTTTATTTCATGAAGGGCTGTACAAAACCAAAATGCAGAAAAAAAACTAAAACGTATAAAACTTTTTAAAAATAACCAACACATAACAAAACACTATTTCATGGGATTCGGCTCACATTTCACCAAAAGCCTGAGAAATAAGGTAAGTTTTAAGCTGCCCTTTACAACCTTCAACAAAATCTGCAAGACGCAACGATGGAGGAAGATCATTCCATAACCTTGGGGCGTAAACCTGGGGAGGTGACCTGAAATGCCCGATCACCACGTGTTTTAAGTCGTCTTCGTGGAACAACAATGAGACCTTGATCAAAGGACCTTAGACCACAACCAGCGAATAGGGAGGTATCAGGTCTGTCATGTCCTGCAGGGCCTGACTATGTAAAGCTCTAAATGTAAGGACCAATATCTTGAACCTGATTCTAGAAGCCAATGATGAGAATATAAAATAGGTGTGAAATGAGACATAGCCTCACACCTCCTGGCTTGTGGGGTTTTATCCTTTGCGATATATGTATGTCCCCCCCCCTCTCAAAATAAGCGGTTAGTTTAACTAGTGACTCAAAATTTCCCATTAGTATGTGACTATGTGCGAATGTCCAATTCTCGTCCAAAGTGTCTGCTGCCCTCTGGCCTATCATGACCTTATGAAGGACATGTGCTATTGAAGATGGATGGATGGATGAACAAGAGACCCACATGACTCTGTCAGGACATCTAATGGCCTTGTGAAGTTCAATTTTAGGTGTTGAACTTTGCCTAGAAGGAAATATGTCCCATCTGAATATTCAGATATGAGGTCTATGATGAGACCGAACACAATGCTTATTGTTCTGTCGTACTCTGCTGCTGCTACCCAAAGATTAACCCGCTGAGTGATGCCGCCTGAACGGGATGGTTAGCGGTTACTTTCAGCACCGTTGAGTTTCTCTTTCCCTGCATCCCTTGCAAAATTTACATCGGCCAGATGGATATTTACAAGACGGCGCCGTTTTCCTCTTCCTGCCCCTCTTAGAACCGCGGTAGCTGCCCTCGAGTTCGGATGATGCCTCACTTCAGTACCTATTAATCAGAACATCGCGACAGCCCGACGGACCGGAGAGAAGCCGCTGGCGTTTATTCGTTTATCCCGTTGCCCACGTCCACAGCCCCCAAGGGGGGAACAGTAAAGCAACACACCAAAAAAAATAAATAAATAGACCAGCGCTTCCCCAGGGGAGACTGTAGGAATGTCAGGAGCCAGAGGGTGCTACTCTGCATATATTAAAGCATGTCTTTGACGGGGAAGCGTGACACACCATCGGAGCAGATCGGCACGGGGAACGGAGCACTACACTGGCTTTTCATTAAAATGTGCCACCACACCCCCGAGCGTCACCGCGGTAACCATATGGGCGCCATGCTGCGTCTCATTATACTGCATGAATCAAATTAATTTTCAAAAAAGTAAAGCCAGAAGCCTTCTGCACTGGCATATTGATAATCAGATCACAATCTTGTGGTCAGAGAAGAAAAGGCTGGTTGGCTGGTCTCTGGTTGTTGTTTTTTCAAAATATTATTATGCTTTTTTTATGCTGTTCCAGGTGCTGAAGCTGAAAGTTGCTTTGTGACTCGGAGCGAACTCAGTGAGTGAAGACCTGGGCGGGGGAAAGTCAGATCAAGGATCTGGTGGGGGGTGGGGGGTCGTGCCCGAAGGCCAGCAAAGACGCTATACCTGTCCTGGGCGGGGCCAAAGTGGTTATGAAAACAGGACTGGCTGGTACAGGACTGGGAGGATGAGAGGGGAGAGGAAAAGAGAGAAGAGGAGGAGAAATGAGATGAGACAGAAAAGCAGAGAGATTGAAGAGGAGAGGATTTGGAGAGGAGAGGAGAGGACAACGGAAAAGAGAAGAAATGCGAGAGACAATTTGAGAGAAGAGGAAGATGAGAGGAGAGGAGAGGAAAACGGAAAAGAGAAGAAATGCGAGAGAATTTGAGAGAAGAGGAAAATGAGAGAAGGAGAGGATGAGAGGAGAGGAGAGCAGAGAAGAGAGGACTGGAGAGGAATTGGGGAGAGAGGGAAGCTGAGGAAAAGGAATAAGAGGAGAAGAGTACAGAGAAGACAGGATTGTAGAGTAGAGCAAAGCTGAATAGAGGAGGGGAAAACAGAAAGGAGGAGAATAATAGAGAATAGCAGAGAAGACATGATTGGAAAGCAAATGAGAGGAGGGCAGAGAATAGGATTTGAGACGAGAAGAGAAAAATCCAGAAACAAGGAGGGCAAGGGGAGAAACGGCGAGGGGGGACTGACAGCCTCTCTGACTGAGTTTGCCTTCAGGGTTTATCCAGGAGGCAAACACCAAGCCTTCCTGTACAGCACTGCCACTCAGAGTGAGTAGCACACGAGAGAACGCGAACAAACATATGCGCTGGGTTCACGACGGAAGTGAGGAGTGTGAACGCTGCTCTCTCACAGGGCTGCTCTCTCACCGGGCTGCTCTCTCACAGGGCTGCTCTCTCACCGGGCTGCTCTCTCACAGGGCTGCTCTCTCACCGGGCTGCTCTCTCACAGGGCTGCTCCCTCACAGGGCTGCTCTCTCACAGGGCTGCTCTCTCACCGGGCTGCTCCCTCACCGGGCTGCTCTCTCACCGGGCTGCTCTCTCACAGGGCTGCTCTCTCACAGGGCTGCTCCCACACATGGCTGCTCTCATACCATTACTCTTGCACCCGACTACTCCCTAGCAGCACTGCTTCCTCACAAAGCTGCTCCCTCGCATCGTTGCTCCCTCACACGGCCGCTCCTATGCACGGCTGCTCTCTTATACCTTTACTCCTGCACATGGCTGCTCCCTCGCATCGTTACTCCCTCATACGGCCGCTCCTTTGCACGGCTGCTCTCTTATACCGTTACTCCTGCACATGGCTGCTCCCTCGCATCGTTACTCCCTCATACGGCCGCTCCTTTGCACGGCTGCTCTCTTATACGTTACTCCTGCACATGGCTGCTCCCTCGCAGCGCTGCTCCCTCACACGGCCGCTCCCGCACTTGCCTCCTCCCTCCTGACATGCCCTCCTGCTTAACGTGGAAATGCTGCGACAAGCTGCTTGTTGCCAATATGCAGGTAGCCTGTGGCCATCTTTGCCTGGTTTCTTCTTCTCTAGTATGAACAGTGAGTACATGCCCAGAAGCTACTCCTATTTTCGTTTACCTGGTTAAATATAACAATATCAATGCCTAGGTTGCTGCCAAATAAAGGTGTTAAACTGGAACTGAAGCATCTTCACCAGGGGCAGTTTTAGGGTTTGATGCTGACGGGGAGCCAGTGAATCCACGAGATGTTTGTCAATTCCCTGATGGACACATAGAACATCTGATTATGCTCTACCAATAGGAAACTACTGTGTAATATCACTCAAGTCGTCTAGCACCATCTATGGTCATGGCGATAAAAGCAGATAATTGGTTTTAATTTTTGATGTCACTGGGCTGTGCTGTCCACTTATAAATAAAAAATAAATAACGAATAAAAAACATAATACAGAGATATAAAAATGTATAGATACAAATATATTAAAAATATATAATTTAAAAATCAATAAATAAAAACTGACACCCTGGGTGGCCTGTGTGTATGTCCCATCTCCAAATTAATAGACTAAGAAGTAATTTACACAAATATCTCAATGTGACCAATGTCATTACAGGACACAACTCCCACTGAATTAAACATTTTTGTCATTTAATGTTTATGGAAATTCAGATAAAATAAAAACCCTATTTGTGACTTTATAAGTTGTGTAATATATTATTGTGTTTATATATAAATTTAATTTATATGCAATTTATGTTTGTTATATATAATAAATTGCATTCATTAATGTAAAGACAAATGTTTGGGTCTATAGCATATATATATATATATATATATATATATATATATATATATATATATATATATATATATATATATATATATATATATTAATTTTTTTTCTGCAACAAAGGTCATTTTTAACTTGGTTATACAGAACAAACCCAGTGGTCAGTAAAAAAGCTTCACTGTCTTGCTCTGTTTATAAATGCACAGAAAACCTATTTGCTGGCTGCCAAGTGCCGACAGCAGTCAGTCAAGGTGACGACCACAACAGAAATTATAATGCTGCTAATTGGAAGGAGGAAATTGCGGGCTGGGCAGTACAGTACACGATACACACTGAACACGTCGCCATTCGGACGGAGGGTTAATCAGCTTCTCCTGAATGGAAAATACGAGTGGCTGAGTGACACTCAAGAACACATTTGGACGGAGCAGATCTGAGTCCATCTAGAACCGCTACTTGTTGCAGGTTTTCATTAAAAAAAAAAGGAGAAATGGATCTTTGTTACTTTACTTGCATTTTGATTGGCTGACTTCTCCAAGGCTGAATGTTAAATTGAAATCATCTCCTGGACAAATACAGGGTTGAAACAGAACAAATGAAATACCAATCGGATATAACTGGCTTGGGCCCTTTTTGGTGCCGATGTTTCCTTTTTCTGTTAAGGTCGGTGTTGTGATGACCTCATCGTTTCCTGCTCTGTTTATCCCTCACCTATAAATCTGCGGTCTGCTGCCAGGATCTCACGTAGCGAGGATCTGCTTGCCATCACCACTAAAGGTGATCTCCCAATCTGCTCAACCGTACAATAGTTTAAAAAGACTTTATCCGTTAGGCCGATCTTACGCAAGTGTGTCAGCATGCACAGCGATGGTGGAACCTTCGTAGAATCCGCGTCGATT
The DNA here is from genome assembly GCF_023856365.1 of Brienomyrus brachyistius. Classification (NCBI taxonomy): domain Eukaryota; kingdom Metazoa; phylum Chordata; class Actinopteri; order Osteoglossiformes; family Mormyridae; genus Brienomyrus; species Brienomyrus brachyistius. The sequence goes on from NC_064553.1 coordinate 5,845,717, forward strand.
CAAACACAGACGCTTCTGTCCGTCCTGCCAATGGAGGACATTCGTCTGAACACAGTCTGCATTTCCCACGAATCCGAGTGGCCCAGTTATTAGCAAACATGTTCTGTGAAGGATTATTTTAGGGTTATTGGATTAAGGGTTGCGCTGCACTTGCACCATGTGGTGAAGCACCTGAAGTCCATCCTTCAAGGTTTCGTATCTTCAGTGTCGCGGTGGACAAGCAAACACAAGGGGGGGGAGACTGGTCCATCTCTATCTATCTATCTATCTATCTATCTATCTATCTATCTATCTATCTATCTATCTATCTGTCTGTCTGTCTGTCTGTCTGTCTGTCTGTCTGTCTGTCTGTCTGTCTGTCTGTCTGTCTGTCTGTCTGTCTGTCTGTCTGTCTGTCTGTCTGTCTGTCTGTCTGTCTGTCTGTCTGTCTGTCTGTCTGTCTGTCCGTCCGTCCGTCCGTCCATCCATCCATCTGTCCATCCATCTGTGTGTCTGTCTGTCTATTCATCCATCTGTCCATCCATCTGTGTGTCTGTTTGTCTAAGTGTTTCCCTCTTCGGAGACATTTTGATGTGCCAAAGTGTATTCCGCACAACGCACTTGCATTAGAGGTACGGGTTATACGTCCATGCGCAGTGCGGTCAAGTACTGGTTAAGATTTTCTCTGGGGAGGTGGCAATAAGGGGCGAGAGATCTGCTGTCACTGTTTGATTTCATTACACGGTTCATCTGGTCCAGTTACAGGACAGATGATGAAGGGGGGGACGGTGAATGTACGTCTTTGGGTTCATGCTAAGTCGCAGCTGCGTCACCTCACCTTGTCCATGTCAGCTATCTAGGACACTCCACCGACCCCCCCGGAGGAAAGGGCAGAGATGAATAAATAAATAAACAAACAATTCGCCTGTCTGGCCTGAGAGAATCATTCTCACCCCTCATGCATATAAATGGGCGGCAGTTACTGGCACGTGCCGTCGATATGCTCTGGGACGTTCCTTCAAACCTCTCTGAGACCATCTGACTGGTTTTGCAGCATTGCCTTGGCATTACTTGAAACCAGTAACACCGACACAATGAAAACATACTGACTTTAGAACCAAAGCAGTTTGTTAAAATGAATTTATTGGCTAAAAAAAACTCCATCTGTCTCCCACGTTTTCTGAAAGGTGGTCGATTTTCCCTCATAAACAGGGGTGATATTTTTTTTTAGGTGGAAGTCTAACTCATGCATAGGGCCCAACTTTTTCCTTAGCCAATGACAGGTTTTGAATTGGCGAGTGACAGGGGAGTGGGCCAATCAGCTTTTAGTTGGGGCTGGTGCTCCTGTGGCTCTACCCCTATGTATGTCCCTCCTCACACAAGAGACCAATCGAAAAAGCCCACAATGGTTTTGACATCTACTATACCTAGAGGGCCGACAGTGTGGTCCTAATGCTTTGTGTTGCTTTGAGCAATCATTTATTATTGAAATGTTCCAGAGGGTTCTCCTGTCCAGGTCGAAGGGGGAGAAGACACTTTTACTGTCATTTTATTAATCTTCATTTTTCTCAACCGTTAACGTTAGTTTAGTTTCAGTTCTTCCTGGTGGGTAAAATGGAAAATACAATGGCACCTTTCGTCTTTCCTGGTATAGACTACAGGCACATTTCATCCAGTACTCATGCATAGGAGCGCACTGTAGTCTGAGACAGTATCGTTACTGTCCATGGAGGCCGAGACGCCAGGGAGCTTGTGGTTAAGGACAGAGAATTGTTCGCTGGAGGGGGGCTGCTTCTTAGAAATCCCAGAAGATGCACGGTGATTCCCTGGAGGTGACCTGGATTCCCCAGTATAATATCCTTAAGTGGGTGAAGCTGACATTGTAGATAGAACTGAAAAAAAAAATCATCATCTCACTGCTGTACCCCAGATAGAAACCAGTACATCAGTGGAGGATCGGTGCACATTAAGGGCCAGTGTTTCCCTAAATATGTACGAGATTACATCCGTAGCGGCTTGGATTGCTGAGGACTCTCCCCTTGACCAAATCCCTGGAGCATCACCGATGCCGACCTCTTGAAAATGGTAATTTAACGCGGACCTGTTCGATAATAAAAAAGTTTTAGCTTAGAAGATGCGGAGATGGTCCGACCTAATGCGGATTGTGTGATCAGTCTCTACGACTGCCTTGCTGCTAGCTTAAAGTGATCTGATCCATTAAAGCATGTTTGATTCTAATATGTTTGAAGTAGATTCTAAAAAGGATTTTTTTTTATAAACTGTGTTATGAAAGCTTCTTGGAACATGACACCAAAAGTTATTATGGCACAAACAGCAGATGAGAAGGTTATTCGGTCAAAAGCTTTGGAATTTAATAACCACAAGAAGATCTCTGCCTGGTTTTTGCTTGCATATTCCGGCTCTGTATCCCAGAGGCCTCCCAGATTGCTAATCCATTTCCCGCTGCACACGGTGTATAGTATGTCTTCATCTGCATTCCAGAGGGACAGTCCGCGACTCTAACACAGAAATCACTTAAACACCAGGAGGGAGGCATCCTTCTTGGCGTGATGTTCCTGGGGAATGCCTGAAATTGTCACTACAGTGTCACCTAACAGACATGATCGGAATCTGCTTCGAGGGCGCCAGCCATTTTGAAATCACACTCTGTGATACAGCTGAACATTCCATTCATCATGTTGCCCTAGAGTCCAACAGCAGTCACCCTTTTGAGGCTTCTGTCATGGGGCCAGTGGCTTAACCGTAGCCTAATCAGGCCAGGTAGCAGAAGGAGGAGAGTCTGACTTGTATGTCCGTAGCGTTACGCCTCGCTGGCGCCCCCTACAGTCTGATAACAGCTGTCCTCCTTTTAGTGACTCATCTGAAAGCTCCAGGGACCAGTCAGGGACCTGCTCCCAGTGGTAGGGAGATAATGACGGCACCCATTAATCTGATTTAGATCAGCAGTTTTGCCAGTTTTTTTCCAACCCCCCCACCAGTGTTCCAGCTGCTGCTTGCAGCCGTGTGAACAGCAAGTGCCGGGGGCCTGTTCAAACCAAATCTGTGGGTTTTAGATAAAACTGACGATAAGCAAACAGACAAGCGAGTGACCATCGGCTTGCAGTATCCACGGTGAGAATGGACGCCTTTGTCATTCCCGGAAAAAATTAAGATTTATCACTACAGGTTTTCATCAAGCATCAGAACCTTAATAAAATTGATATTAAGAAAGTAAGTGCTTGATGGCAAACTGAGAAATTGACAAAATTCATGAAATCTGGAAATGTTTGTTCAGCTGTGATGCACTCACATCCCGTCCAGGGTGTCCCCTGCCTCATGCCCAGTGCATTCTGGGATAAGCTCCAGGCTCACCATGACACTGAACTAGATAAGCGGTTATGGAAGATGGATGGACAGTTGGATGGGCGTTTATTCAGTCTTCCGGACACTTCTGTAGAGATGAATGACTCTTCGCAGCCCATCGATTCGTAGTTGTTTCTCCGGGGCTTGGTGCAAAGTGAGCCACCATGTTAGAAACGGCTGACGAGGAGTGTTCCTGCCTGACCCCCCATGACCTCAGCGCCTATGAGAGACAGTCACATTTTACTGGCGTCTCTCTTATTTTAGTAAACGCTTGGGCAGGCGACACAGTTCACAGTATCAGGATGGTCTATTTATAATCCCCGTCTTCACAATATGCTTAATTGATTATATAACTGTTTTTAGACGTGAGTGGCGTTCCATGTAGGGTTCACTCCAGCCTTGCACCTGCTGGGGCCAGGCCCACCTGAAGACTGACCAGTGAGTAGTGGATGGATGGATGGATGGATGGATGGATGGATGGATGGATGGAAGAATGGTTGGTTGGATGAAAGGACAGATGTATTGATGTTTTGAGAAATTTACCTCAACTTCCTTTTGGTTTCTATATTTCATACAAACTCAAAGCAATTTTTTAACCTTGTAAAAGCCTTTGGAATCCATCACACACACACACATACAGGCTTGCAAGGATATCTTTGTGGGGAGTCTCCATTCATTTCTAGGGGGAAAACTCTCTAATCCCAATGACCTTAAGCCCCACTCAGCCCAAAGTGTAAGTATATGTAACCAAACAAAACACAAGACTTTTAATTTTTTAATTACATTCACAAATCTTTGTGGGGACCCGAAAAATGGTCCCAACAATGTCAAAAAAAAACATTTGCTCCCCACGATGTAATATAAACATGATCAGCACACACACACACTCTGTCTCTCTCTCACACACACACACACGCACAGACACACACACATGGCGTCTCTCATGGTACCATGACTGTATTGTCCCTGCCCCCCCAGACAATTGCGATAGCCTTATTCCAAAGCGTAATCTGACAGACAGTGCCGGGGTCGTGACTGGCAGAGATAAGCGAGTGAATCCCGACTGCCACCCTGCCCCACCCCCATGGCTGGAGCACGGGGGCTGTATCTACGTGGTGCACGCGTGCAGAGGGTTAAGAGCAAAGCGGCGAGCCGACCGTCGCCACGCTTTGAGTGTCACTCCGCTACAGAGGGGCCTCGCAGGGCGGATCGGCGTGCTTCATTACCCCACTTTAATGCTCGTGGATTAATTTGCCCATGAAGTGATTATGACCTCACAATTGGCCAACTAGGAGCTCATAATAACATTCCCCGAGTCTGTTTGCATTAAGTGTGAGAGCTTTGATGGGCTCCGGTTTAAGAACCATGTAATATGAGGAAAACATTCTAGCAGTGAGCCCGCTAATTCACTCACTCAGGCTACTTAATGCATTAAATGAACCTCAGCTGAACAAATGTGTTTCTTTTCTTTTTCTTTAATTTTTTTTTCACCCACATCTCAATTACAGTGCAGGCGCCCTGAATTTTCTAGAATTTGTGGCATTTCCACAAGCGTCTTACAAAGAGTGGCTCTGCAGAGTGAACTGATGGTCAGATCTATTTTTACCCATCACTGGCACATGCAATATACCAAAGCCTCTCTTGTAGTCTTTCTTGCATGTGCCTTTTTTGTTCTATAATTTCTGATATAATACCTTGAATCAATGGTTGCTTCCCCCCCCCTGACATTTACATGGAGAGAGAGATCCTCGTGTTTCATCCGGTAGCAAATGGCGGCGTGTGTCTAGGCTAGGATGCTGTGGTCCTGATCAGAAAGCCTCTGGTTCAAACCCCAGGGTCGACGCAGTGATTTTCCCCGTCGGGCCCCTAAACGAGGCCCTTAACCCCAGCTGCTCCAGGTCATGATCCTGGGTCTGATACTAAATAAGTAGAAATTAAATGCTGATATGACTCCTTTTAAACGGATCCTCCAGTTTAACCACAAGCTTGTCAACTACAGTGTCTGCATCTGAGGAAAGGGGCAAAATGACTGACTGGCTGAATGGAAAAGTTTATTAAACTTGAATGCGGTCTGATCATGTGAATCCTACACTTTAAACATTTAAATATATCCGAGAAGCTGAATCGGTGTCAGAATGGGATCCTGTGGCCTAGTATGGAACCTCTGTTTGTCCTCAAAGACAAATCAGATCTAAAGGGTTTCTCTTCTGGTCGTCATCTTTTTTTTTTAAAAGGTTGCATTTTGTGCTCAGCGACTCCCAAAATAGAGTGGAAAAAATGCACGGCAGAAGGCATTAGTGACAGACACAGAGGTGGCTTCTTGACACCGAACATACGGAATGAAGCCAAATGGTTTATTGACGTCTTTCTTTCTTTGCCGTTATCACATTCCGGGTTTCTCCTCTCCGCTTCGTCACTTGGCTCGTCCACTGGACCCTACGGGCCCCTGTCGAGCCTGTGAGCGCTGACTAAACCGAGCGCATTAAACGATTAAGGCGGAACCAGCGGGCAGGAGCGATGACACTCGCAAGTGCCCCGCCCCAATTGGCGAGAGGCGGGCGCAGGGGTGCGGGAACATCGGGGGGGCAGGACAGGGCGGCAGTGACACACGGATCGCACTGTGCGGTGAGTCTCTCTTTCATGTAGTCAAATGAAAAATTAGAAAATCTCCTCACATCTCTTACTCACTGGTATCTAAGGTATGAGTAAAGGGCTGGACTTCTCAGTAGAGCAGAAAACAAAGAAAAACTTGTCATTGTCTTTAAGCATTTAATTAAAAGATCTTAATGAAATCTTTTTATTGCTAAGTATATAGAGCAGATGGATGCACTAATTAGTGCTAATTTGTTGCATGCAAAAAAAATGCGTACATGATACATCTGAGACTACTAAAAAGTCCTGTATAGTTACGCAAAAATATTAAACAATTACGCTGGATAGTCATCAATATATTCAGAAATATGACCAATAAGTCTGCACAACGTCCCTGACCATATACACGAACACAGAAGACAATGCTCTATTGACCATACTCGTGACCACTTAAAGCTGTCTCCTGAGAGTGTGACCAATCAGGTTACCTGTCTTCTGGGAGTGTGACCAATCAAATGTCTGTCTCCTGGGAGCGTGTCTAATCAAGTGTCTGTCTTCTGGGAGCGTGTCTAATCAGTCGCCTGTCTCCTGGGAGAGTGACCAATCGGAAATCCACCGAATCGCTGTTGTAAAAGAAGTTCTGAGCAAAAGGCACTACAACTGAGACTTGAGGGGTACAGTATCTTTAATATTTACAGATTATCAGCTATAGTAACAGATCAGTTTAAGGCTCAGTTATCACTGATGGGGAGCTAGTGATATCTACAGCAGCACTTAATGGCAAGGAGGAGTTCGGTCTTCCTCTATGTAGGTAGGAGTGTCAGGAGATACCAAGAAACACAAAACGTTCTTCTGCAGCACAGGGTGCCTCTGCCTGTGCTTTAAGTCCCCTGTTGCTTCTCTGTTACAGAAACCTTTGCTGTCACAGAGAAGCCCCCTTTTTCAATAGCACTCTGTAGCTCTAAGCACGTGATTTTGAAATACAAACCTCAAGCTTTGCGGGAAAACCATGCAAATTCTGCTCTACTTTACACCTTTGACTATTGTGACTGGAATATTTGTTTCAACACTGCCCTCCAGTGGAGGGAATTCAGACAGATAGCAAACCAGGCCCTGAATTGTCTTTCAGTGACATTTCAGGTGTGCAAAACGATGCAGTGACAGTTTTCGAAGAAAGAATCCGATCTTCAGAGAAAACGTCGATTGAACTGAACATAATATACTTTTCTGTGTGTGTTTACATACTTTTGCTTCAAGGCTGTGAAAATACTGATTCACACTTTCATTGTACTTCACAATACATATACTGTCTTATTTATTAAAATATAACAAAAAATAAGATAGATTGTGTTGAAATGCATACATTCTTTATGCATTTAGCAAGTTTTATAATGTGGAAACGTGTGTTGATTCCAGTGCGATTTTGTCCAGAAGAAGTCAGCAAAGTCAACAAAGTTTATTGAATCCCATGTCTGATATTTATGTGGAATTGTCTACAAACGGTTTAATAAAACAGAATGCAGAATAGATCGCTAGCGGTGGCCGAAGAACATTTATTTAATCCTGACACAAATTCACAAGTAACTATTTGAATGAATGAATGAATGAATGAATGAATGAATGAATGACTACGATGACTGTAAATGCACATTTTGAATGAAACCGACGTTTCTTAGTTTGTGCATAGTTCAGGTGCAGTGGCATCCTGTTTGTGACGCAGAGTGTTATGAAATATACAGCAGAACCGGGACGCAAGTGTCAGGAAGCATAAGCGAAAGCGACAGGGCTACAACCTGAACTCGCTCTGCTGACATGCGTGCATCTAATTGGGGATTACAGCCCGCACAGGTATTCGGGACCAGGGGGACGGAGGGCGAGTAAATCATTTAGCAGGTGCAGCCTGACCCGCTAGGTCTCCGTTCCCCGAAAAACCCGCGGGAAGCCATCAGACGGCAGCACAAACGTCAGCCAACTCTGCCCACAGCATCTCTATCCCGAGCGGCACCATTTTTTTTACATTTTTTTTTATATCTTGCTCGGCCACGTTGCTCTTTCTTTTGGAGGGAAAAAAGGATGTTTTATTGTTTCTCTGGTTTTCATCAAGGCCGTGTTGCCATGACGACAAAGTGGAATGTCATGCTGAATTTCACCTTTGCTGTCTCACCTCATATGGCACTCCCTCACCAAGCGGGAGGGGGGGGGGGGCACTGGGGGGGCTCCTCCGGTGCGGATGCCATGTGTTTGACCTTGGAAACTCTTGGGGCCCCACCCAAGGGGGGTGGCGTGGGACGGACGCTTCTGTAAATCTGGTCTGTCAGGAATCCCGCATGTCTGATACATGTTGACACCCACCTCGTGGATGGAAGGGATGAAGATGCTCAGATGCTCCAAACACCGTGTCAATACCCTTCATCATGTCTCAGATCCCACACAAACAGAGGGAGGCCATGCAAACTCCACGCACACAGACCGGGAGGGGATTCTAACTCCCCAACGCTGGAGGTGTAAGGCTACAGCGCCACCTGCTGGGCCGCCCAGTTTTTACTGTACAATTTTAAATAGCCTGCCATTAATCTAGATTCACGTGCACTTATTGTGGAAAAACACATTCGCTGAAGATGCACAGAGGCAATTTATTCAGAGGGAAGGTTAGATGCAGTCAGAAATGGCAGCGAATGGTAAATGGAATAGGAAGTGGGGATTAAAGGGGGGTCATTGGGCAGTGGTGAGGGGGCAGCCCATGGGGGCCAACTAACATGGGGCCGGGGGGGGGCGTCAGTCCCGCAGACAATGCCCTTCCATCACGCTTGCCGGCCGCATCGCTCACACTGACGGATGAGTTTGGATAAGCAGGATGCTGGAGGCCATCGATCAGAGGTGCACCTGTACTACGCTCCTACGTCCCGACAAGCATTCGCCGCTGATTTCCAGCAGGATGCGGCTAACTGGTTTGTACACATGGATATTTCAGTGGTGTTTCCAGGATACCATTATGGGGGGGGGGGGGGCTTGACAAAGTCAGGTGGATAGCAGAGTCGGCTGAGGGGTGGGGGGCAACGATTCTATTAAATTATTGAGACCACGGATGATTGGTTTAAAATCACTGTGATGGATCTCCTGACAATTCAGCCTGGGCATCTTCCTCTAGGGGGCAGCACGGAGGGCCCTTGAGGGAGCCGACTGGACAGCCTCAGGTTTACAGATTCATCCATCCATCCATCCATCACCTGCCATTATCTCCGCCTGAGATTAGCACACAGGCATTGCTAACAGAGAGGCCCAAATCAGTCGTGCTAACGGCAGGAATCCATATTTCACATGACTAACATGAGAAACATGGAGTTAGTGCATTCCTGTCCATCTTGATGGGGGGGCACAGATCACGTTCTAATTCATTAAGCCAGACAGCCCCCACAGATCAGCCACATCCTGTACGCTAACGCCAAGTGGACCCTTCTGACAGGTCATTACGGCACTTCGTACCGCGACAGCCAGACTGGGGGGCGGAGGGGGGGGGGGGCAGCTACAGCAGAATAATAGCCTGATCGCCCTTGCCTCCCTCCCCCTGGCTGAAAAGCCCGGGACGGATAAGAAGCCCTGGTCCTCGTCCGACGTGTCAGGAGTTCCGCTGATAAAGGACCTGAGCCCCCAGCCAGGTCTGCAGACCTGCCAGCCTGAATACAAACATCTCCCCCCAAGTGCACGCGCAGTTCAGGGCCCCCACCGCTTGCTTTTTTCTCTTTATTTCTGTCTCTCTGGTAACATTCACGATCGGGCTAGAATTGCCAGGAAATTGAGTCTGTCGCGTAGGATTCGAGCGTGCGTGTGTGGTTACGTATATATTACATTGTGGGGACCAAATGACACCAGTGTGATGAAAAGTTGTTCTTTTTTCATCTTGTAGGGACATATTTCCAGTACCAACAAGGGGAAATCTGTGTCTGCAATCAAAAAAACTAAAAATGAAGAAACTCTATTTCGTTTGGTTATTTGTGGTTATGGTTAGGGCTGGGTAGGGGTTAAGGGTGTGAAAGATATGAGTACAGGTCTGTGCGTGTGCCACTTGGGATTAAGCGATTATGCTGCGGAGTGGATGGATGGAAAACCACTGTCATGGCCCGGTTGTCCTGATCCGCCCGTGTGCCACGCCCTCTCGTCTCTGTGTGTGTGCTCCGCAATAGTATCCCATACAAGGTATTTCCCATAAATCGTTGGCCATAAATTATTTTAATAACAGTAGAAAATGTGTACAAACCATGGGCGTGCGTGATTTGGTGTCGTTTTGAATACCGTTTTTGCAGTTTAATATCATCTTACATATATTCGCTCCCCATTTACGCGCCTCAATGCGGCGATGCCTATTGCGAGTATCGTGCGCTTGTTCCGTCGTGATCATCAATCCGTCGGTGGACGCTGTCTCTGCGTGCGGGAGCGGCTGTGACGCAGGCGGGCGCAGATGGAGCGGCGTGCGGCGCTTCCGAAGGGCGGCGGCGGAGCAGCAGCGTGAGCGGCCGGCAAGACGCAAGGACTCGTGACGGGTCGATAGAGCGCGTCGGCGTCCTTATTAAAAATTGACTGGGTCCGATGGCGGGTCGCAGTCCGCCAGCCAAAGAAAACGACGACGCGAAGCAGATATCGATCCGGACTCCTGTTTAAACAGGCGTTTCAAATGGAGCCGTTTATTTATTCACAGCGCAAGCAAAACAAAATTCGACTTTGTGTGCCTCAGACATTTAGTGTAAAACTTTCTTTAATGTGATTTGAATTGATCTTGATGTGCTTCACAAGCCCATTTTAACTCACCTCTTGTATACATTCAAAGATTATTAGTTTGGAAATATTAGTACTGTTTTCCCAATGATTACTTAATTTATAACTGTTTTAAATCATAATATATGATGATCCTTCTGTTCAAGCACCAATGAAGATGAAAATATAGTTTCTAAACGCGAAATGTCGGATTCTAGACATTGGATGTTGGCCTAATTATTTTCTATCTCCTGTGGTGTGTGGGGGGGTGACTTGGACCACACCATGACAGCACAGTGGATAAGTAGACTGATGCGTAGCGGATCCTGCCAGCGTGATGACGTGCAGGTATATTACGTATTTTAACATCTTCCCGAGACTGATTTAGTTTTGAACTCTCCTTGGGAAAGAGGTGTGAATCTGCGCATCTGTAGTGGTGATGGATGAAGTCGTGTGATTTAATCCCCTTTGCCATTTTCAGTCAGCAGACCTGACCAGCTAGCTTTCCAGTACTTCGTCTGTTTCGTTTTCCTCTGAAATGAAAAATAAAGTGAAATATTATGCATCAGTGTAAGAAAAAGGGTAATAGTTCAGCAACACTCGGAAGGAATGATTTAATAGTCATTCTCAAACTTATGAATCTTCCAGAAAATAAAAAGTTACAATGAAATAGTGTTTGATTTCCTGTGTAGAACAATTGACATTATGTTGAGTTTTAATGTATATTAAAATTGCATAAATTGTTGCTCTTATTTAGTGACATTTTAACCAGTTTTTCCAAATATGTAACCAAAAATCCCATTACTGTAACATTTTTAATATCATTTAATAACACAAAACTAGGTAAAATGTTTTTAAATCTTTCAAGTTTATCGCATGTCACTCACAATAAACAATTTGTATAAGATGCATATTTTTTTCTGAATTATGAAATGGTAATATAATAAAACTGATTATCTACCGCAAAGGCTAAATCCACAGTTGTATGATTTGAGTCCGTCTTCAGACTAACGAGATCATAAGAAGGACCCGATGTCATGTGGGAAAGTGTGACAAGTGGCTGCCCTCTTCCTTGGTGAGCTTTTGCCTCACACATCCAAGGTCACAAATTTAAATCCAGGATTATCTCCGGTTGCATGATTTCCCTTCCCCCAAGTCTGTGCAGGGCCATTGGCAGGTGTGCCAGCTCGACCCCCCCCCCCCCCTTTACTCCCCTTACACGCTTCATGTGAGCTGCCTTTAAATTGCCTGTCAGCACCCCCGTGAACCCAACATGCTGTCTGGGGTGCCCCTGCCACACAGAGCAGGCTGACCGTCACTGGACATGCGGATGTCAAAGGTTACCCGTTAATGACGGATTGAGAGTTTCCGTTTTTTAAATACTATGGTAAAGGACAAGAGGGGTGTTTCATTCGTGGGCCACTGTGGCGTAGCATCAGACATTTTTTTACATTCCAGATTCCGGAAACCATGATGTTCCCTCCTTCCCGACGTATGGATCAGAAACCTGTCATGTGATCCGCTTCTGCAGCAGGTCCATCATGGGAGTCAAATCCTGGGACTTGAAAGCTAGATTGGGCATCAACAATTTCAACTGATACTTTTTATATTGATGGGAAAAGAATTGTTTAAAGGTTTGTTATTAGTGCAGAATTTTATAGGACCAAACTAGCCAATCAGAATTGAGATTAAAAAAAAACACATTGGCTCCTCCTTCTTGGAGGAGCATATACTCATGGCTCCTCCTTCTATGAGCATATACTCAGCAACATTCACATGGGCTGGTCTAAGGGCTGAGTAATTCATATTATTCCTCTATACTTAAATTTTTGATAGGCCAATTAAATAAAAAAATATATAATTTTTTTTCTCCCATTTAACTGATTTGTTGAGTAATAGTTCTAGTTTTTTTTCGGGGAACGGTTTTGGAATAGAAGTTTTTTTTGGTCTTTTTTTTTTTGGCCCTATGAACACGCCAGAATCCTCTCACACACCCCCCCTTAATGAAAAGTGAAGCTGCACTCCCAAGCTTCACAAATGACATCTATGTTCACATTTATTGCCTTTATGTAATAATTCATCCATTGCAGTCAGTGTTCATTTATTAATTTTGGTTCTCCTATAACCATTGTTTTACTTGTATTAAAGGTATGGAGCATTTTGTCTCCTTGGCGGGGTGGGGGGCACACAGGTCCCGTGACGGACACGGCCCCACATGCTTCCTCTTAATTAGATTCATTTTCAGAGGCCTAACAGCTTTCTAACTTTGATAGGAAAACTCAAGGTCATTTTCATAAAAAACTGCTTTCATCACTCTTCATAGTTAATTTTTCTTAATTGCTCTTTATTTAAGGATGACAGTGAAATTAAACTAGAAAGAGGATGGGATCAGGTGAGTCTTACAAATATTACCGTTATCACGCGAGAACGCAGTCGGGATTTAATCGATTTAGACGATTACCTGTTAGCTCAGGGCTGGTGACGTTCTGTACCGGATGGCTTACTTACAGACCGGATCTCCCGGCTCGTGTACGAAGATGGGGACTCGTCATTTTCCCCTCCGCAGAATTCAGTCGCCAGCAAAAGCTTATTGAAATTTAATGTTTACATGCCTGTCTTTGGAGTCTGAAGATCAGGGGAGAAAATGAACTTTAAAAACTCTTATACAAAAGTCAACCACATCGTTTTAATAATACACTGTCCTACCGTTGATGGCGATTTTATTATATTCTCTACTTAATTAAAAGAGAAAAAAAAATGTATTATAACTTCTGTAATTAGATGGGGGTGCCATTATACCGACTCTGTAGAGATAGATCCAATAAAAACCTGCTTAGCTTCATTATGCTCTTGGTATTTAAATTGGATGGGCTATTCTAACCAATTCAGTACGATTTAGAGTTGATGTCTGGCCCATTAAGATTATTGATGACACAGATATTTTATATTCCCTCCCATCAAATGTCGGTATCACTATGACGATGGTCAGACTTCGTTGGGATCATGAGCTCCACCGTATTAATTTTTTTTTCTTCTTAAATCTCGACAGCTCAGATGGTCACATTGGCGAAGGCCTATTCGTGAAACATTTGTGCTGAACACCCGTGGTGGGTCTATCGGAAAGGCAGGCCGTCAGAGCTTAGATCCAATCTTCATCATTTCCGTTGTATTGAACTGTCTACGAATCGAGGGTATCAAGCGTCTAAGGCAGAGCGTGTTGTTTTCAGACTTTTTCATCTATGTTCTGAGCTCTTGATGAAACTAGAAGGCATTTCAGGCCATACGGGATTCTGCTGATGTAGATGTGGACTTGTGTGTTACTATTAGCTATTCAAAGAGTGGCAGATGCCAGTCTATCATGCACGCAGCTACAGTACTTGTATGCATGCACTGTTAGATCCCGATATCTCCCTGACCTGCATGTGTTCAAAGAGCAGCTTAAGTCCCCTGGGAAATCCACTCGGATATGGGGGGAACATGTAAACTCCATGCTGGATATGTTTTTATACATATTTGAAGAGCCTGCTGGTCTGCGCCCGACCCGACCGCCTGAAAGATTCCTCTCCGCAGCCGGTAGCTCAGGATGCAGGGAGCAGCTTTGGTTCGGGGCTGCCTTTCATGTCCGTGACCCTGATCACGTGTCGTCTCACGAGGGGAGAAGAATCGAGGGAGGGGGGAGCTGACAAGAAGCAGAGCCTGCATGCTCACGAAGGGGGCAGCGGGGGGTCGTGGCGAGGCGGACCCAGGAAAACCGGTGGACGTCTGCTTGACACAGCTGAGTGTGGAGATGCAGCCCGTGTCCCAAAACTCAGCTGACTTACAGGGCGACTTCACACATCCAGGAAACTTCCACGGTCGCATATTTCTGCAGTATCAGCAGCGGAGGTAGTGTGTGGGGGGGGGGGAGAGGTAAAAATAAATTAAATAAGTTTTACTTCTGGCATGGTGATGGCAGAGCCAGTATTAGAATAAATGATCTCGCTCCGAGTCGGTACTTTAATCAGGAATGTCATTCACTCCGGCTCCCTCGTAAAACAGCGCGGATGTGGTCACATTAAATATTAAACGCGGGGCCATGACGCCTTAAAATGACCACGCGTGTAGGCGATGGCGCGTCACGGGAAGATGGAAGGGGGAACGAATGACAGGAGATTGTTTAAATTACACCTTCCAAATTCATGCTCCCCCATGTATTTCTGTCAGCCATCCTCTTATTAAAAAAGGTTCAGGCGGCTGCTTTTCGTCTGAGTCCGGGGAGGCAGGGCTGCTTAAATCTGAGATTTCAGTTGCATCCAGGTGAGCTGGATCCTCCTTTGATTTCCGAGAGAAAACCCTTCACCCATGTTTCCTCAGTCTGAATGTTGTGGACGTGAACAACACGTACATCACGTTTAGCCATTAGACACTTCAGAACGTAGCGTCATCCAGTCCCTGGGGCACTAGGGGATTTTGGGTCGTATCCAAGGGTCCAGTGGTCAAGGGTATAGAAGTTTGATACAGGGGGGGGGGACCCCAACTTAATAAATTAAAGGCAAAGATCTATTTATTTGGGGGGGCGCTGAATGAAGCCAAGATAATTTTTGAGAAGTATAAACGTCGCCCCCAGTTCCCACACCCTTGCCAACAGTGTAGTCACCTTGCCCAACCGTGTAGTTACCATGCCAACGGTGTAGTTACCATGCCAACAGTGTAGTCACCATGCCAAGCACAGGATATGAACCAATGACCTTCTGATAAGACATGGTGTCCTAACCCCATAAGCCGCACACCGCCCCAGATGCAAGTACTGGGCTGCAGTTTATATCTCTCCATCTTTCTTAACCGCTACCTAATAATATTCCATACATCCATTTTTGGTACCTGCTTGTCCTATTCAGGGTCGAGGAGGGTTTGGAGCCTATCCTGGAGGCTGTGGGCACGAGGTGGGAAACAACCCAGGTCGGGGAGCGAACCCATCACAGGGCACACTCACACACCAGTCACTCACACAAGCTCCTATCCCATACATATTCCTATCCCAGAATGCACTGGTACACTCTGGAAGCAGTGGCAGGCTATTGCAGTGCACACACACTGTGGGTAGACTTAGGCGTGCCAAATTACCGAACCGGATGTTTTTCCATTGGAAGAAACCAGCACAATCAAACATAAAACCCCTGAGGTATAACGTAACTGTGCCACTCTATCAGCACAATTTGTTTTATATCAAATTGAAACCAGCCATTGAAAAAGAATTCCTGTATGATATATTCTCTCCTTGGTATAATTGGTAGCACAGGGTGAGTAAGTTTAGCATACAAGCTATCAGGCTGCAAATTGACCATTTTTTGTGGGAGTAAATTTGTTTTTCTTTTAATTTAGTTTGAGGGTCACATTCATAGTTTAGAGTCGGCGTGGATGGCAATGAAAGGGTACTTCTTCCATGTTGCTGATCCTGAAGTTGGCCTTTCCATCGCTGCCCACATAGACTTGCTTGCCGGTGCATCTGCCTGCCTCCTTCTGGCCAGAGATGACGTCACAGTAGGTGCCTCCAGCCAAACCCGTGTTCAGAGTCACGTCCAGAATCCTATCAGCCGTCAGGTCACTCATTAGGGGATCGCGATCAACATCCAGTTAGCCAATCAGAACAAGAGTTTTCACCTTTTCTTAAATAATTGACCTCCGATGGAAAACAGACCACAGCTATAGACCCCCCACAACTAATGTGTGACTCCCTCGAACACATTTTTTCTCTTGGGGAGGTCTATTTTTTGCTCCCCATTGAAAACGCTTACCACTAGAAGACCACCGACAGGACCGGACATTCCCTTAATCACATAGGCGCGTAGACTCACCAGTCGTCGTTGTTGAAGACGATGAAGCCGCGGTTACCGCGACCGAAAGCAACCTGGTTGTTGCCATTATCCCACCAGTTAGAAAGCGGCTGTCCGCTGACAACGTTACGGAAGATGACCATGTTCCTGACAGCGAAGCACAGAATGTTAGGAGAGCGTCCGATGCGGGTTTTCGGGACACGTCGGGAGACGCTCACCTGATTTGCCGCCAGCGATGCTCACACACCCAGTTGTCTCCGCAGGTTGTGTCGGGGTTAATGGGAACGGGCTTGGTGGTGCCGTCGGGGTAACTGGGAGGGCCCATCCCGTCATTCTTATCCTGAAAGACAACAAGCCCAGATTCGGTGAAGGAACCTTCTGGAAAACAGGCGCATATGGGTTGTGATGCGAGATGGATCACCTTGCCGTTCTCGAAGTAGCGGTCCCAGCGGAAACTAGACATGACCCTTGTCAGTCCATAGGGGTGGGCCAGCATAAACCCCACGGCCATCTTGTACATTCTGTGGAGGACAGGGCGCACATTTCACTGCATACTTCCACAATTCCTCTTTATCGCTCTTTTCTTTCCTCCCTGATGGAATGACCAGGGCTGCACAGCATACCTGGGGTCCCAGAACGTCAAAACGGACGAGCCACCAGCCCCGTGGCCTCTCTGATTGTCGTGGTTGTCCACAAACACCAGAGATCTATCGTTGGGCATGAATCCCCAGCCTTCTCCCCAGTTCCTGAAATAACCAGCAGAAAGACCCCCCCCCTCTCATCTCACCTTCTCACCATTGAACACAAAGACAGCCATAATCACCAAAGTGTCTGCAGTTATTCACAACTAAAATCTGATAGGTTGCTAATGCTGCAAAGCTGGACTCATTAACAGCAAATATATTTGTCCTCAGGTGTTTGTGCTACATTTAATTTCATTCTTGTATGCCTGTATATGCAATGAAGTAATTTTCTAACAAAATTAAGTTTCATATTCTGCTTATTTAGTATTTGAAGGAAAGGCAATTTGAAGATGTTCTTTGTCATAATAAATACGCGCATACTTTTGCTATTGTGATAGGTTGGCACCCCCACTCTGGGTTATTCCCTGCCCCACCCCCCATAGTTTCCGGGATAGGCTCCGGACCCCCCACGACCCTGAATAATGTGAAATGAAAGTGATTAATTGTCATTGCTGACACACTGCAGCTTACAGGGCACAACAACGAAATGCGTTCTCTGCCTTTATCCAAAATGTGACATCATGACATAACTGTAGGCAGGTAATTCAGCACCCGGGAAGCAGTGCTAGGGGGGTACTTTGCTGTTTGGGGATTTGAACCAACAACCTTCCGATTGCAAGCACACTTCCCTAAGGATTAGACCACCACTGCCAAGCAGGCGCAGGAAATGGATGAATGGATGTTTTTGCTAATACTCGTTGATGCATATCTTACTTCAGGTACGCCATTTTCTCTCCATTCCATTTGCGGATGACCGTCCCGAGCTTGGCACTGTATTTGAACTCGGTGACACGCCCCAAGCCAAAGTATTCGCTCGATTTGATTGGTTCCCCGCCGAGGTCGATGACCTGGAGAGCAAAAGCAAATCAGGGAGCGCGGCAGAGGATTGAACACTATTTGGAACGCTCACTCTGAATGGTCATGGCTACCTCTTGGTATATGAGGGGTCTGGCGTTGCTGGGAAACCACTGGCCATTGAGGTTGCGAAGCCGACCGAAGACGGCCTGCAAGTCGCCGGGCCACATGTGCTTGCAGGCATCCACTCGGAAGCCCGCTATGCCGATGTCGATCAAGTGGTTCATGTACTCGGCTACTTTCTCCCTGACGTAGTCCTTCTCCATGGCTAGGTCCAAGAGCCCAACCAGGCGACAGTCTCGCACCTTTTGGGAGTCGAATGAGCAAGTATGAATGTACAGTAGAAGTCGTTCAAGTCAATCTTTCTCAACCCAGTCGTCGGGGAACCCCGGAAGCCCACGTCTTTGCTCCCTGGTTAACGTGGCATATCAGACCGCGTGAGTTTACCCAGTAAAACTGAGCATGGCAGATGCTCAAAGTCATGACGATGAGGATGAAGCCCCCCCCTTCCCACTCACTCCTCACGACTGCTTATCCTGATTGACTGATGGTCGACGATGACAATCATGGTGATGATAGTTGCACGGATCTTTGTTTTTTTGTCAAACACAAGTAACGTAAAGCCTACATGCGATAGGGTGGCCATATTTTGCTTTGCAAAAA
This sequence comes from Brienomyrus brachyistius, assembly GCF_023856365.1. Lineage (NCBI taxonomy): Eukaryota > Metazoa > Chordata > Actinopteri > Osteoglossiformes > Mormyridae > Brienomyrus > Brienomyrus brachyistius. The sequence goes on from NC_064553.1 coordinate 5,864,474, forward strand.
GAAGGGGATGCAAAGCAATGCAACTATGCACACAGGAAGCATTTTGACTTTAGAAAGTAAAATGTCAACATAAAACAAAGCAAAATAAAATTTTCAGGCATTTTTAGGTTCCAAAAAAGCCTGAGACAAATAGGAGATATGCTCACTCTAATTCGTGCAGGACAATCGACAACGGCCAAGCCTTGCCTGATAGATATCATTGTAGTTCTGGATATCTCCGTTGCTCGTTCTGCATTTGCCGTCATTAAAGTCCCACGACGAGTACGGCACCTCTGGGAAATCCTCCTTGTGGGCGTTGAAGTACGAGCCGCAGGCCGAGTGCCTGCCCTCTCCGCCCCCGGCACCGCACATGTGATTGATGACCACGTCGGCATAGATGTTCACCTGCGAGGGCCAGCGTGCGATCGGCGTGCCGGAAAAGCAACGGTTGGCTCACCGTCCACTCGCGCAAGAGCCATGCAAACCTCACGCTAATAGCATTTAGCTAAAAAATGCTTGTTCATGCACGTTAAATATTAACACGCACTAAATAAAAAGACATCGGTACATTAAATGCCACTCAATTTGCAATGTGCATGTTTCTGCTTTGAATCTTATTCTCAATATTAAAGATGTCAGCTTTATAACCCTCAGATGAATCGAATTATGGAAACTATTTTTTTCCAAAGGGCAAAGAGGTTTGCTGACAGAGCAAGGTTAAAGACTAAAAAAGCAGGCCACACATATTCAAGTAAAATAGGCACACTGCGTATGCTGGTGTTTATGAGAGAGTTTGAAAATGATCTAGGGACTCATATTACAAGCATTTCAGGGACTCTTTACCCCAACGTTGTTGCACCGTTGCAGCATGTCCCTCAGCTCCGCCTCTGTCCCAGAACGGGAGCACAAGTTATAGCTGATTGGCTGATATCGCTGATACCAGGCTCGCCAGGGATGGTCAAGGACTATGTTTTCACTGGGAGGGGAGATCTGGCAAAGCACAGCAGTCACCATAGACGCATTCATTTGTCTCAAATAAAGTAACATTTTAAATAACATGGTGTCCATACAGGTACATTAACATTTTACTAAAGTGTTCTTTGTTGTTGATTTTCCAACACTAAAATCTTGCCAGCGTAAAACGGCAATGAAATAAAATGAAAACTGAATATGAGAAATTAATAAGTATAATAAATTTGTGGAATATGGTAGGTTAATTTCAACGAGTGTACAAGGCAAAGAGCGCAATAGTGGAAAATTTGAATAATTTATGTATTAATTAGATTATATTACATAAAACGAAGTAATTAAGTATTAAGTGAGTAAAGTAAAACCTGGCGCCTCATTAAACAGCTGGAGAGTTTAATCAGTTAGTTGTCAAAACTTCTGGCGCCCGTAGAAAGAGACCCACCTGCACCCCCCCGAAGCCATTGGGGGCCAGATAGCGCTCACACTCCAGCGCTATGTCCTCCCAGCGCCACTCGAACAGGTGCACGATGGCCGTGCGGCCGTCCTTGAAATGCGGGTCGTACTGAGCCGCGCTCAGCCCGAAGATCGCTGCCAGAACCAGGAGCTTCATCCTCACCTGTCGAATGGATGGAGACCAGGTGAGACGTGGCTGCGAGCGCCGTCTCCTTTTATGCGCAAACCGGCTGGCAGGCCCACACAGGGGACCCAAAAGAAACCGTCCATATGGACCGTACCCTGCTGATAAAAACTTTTTATCGGTGCTACGCTAACAAGTGCAACAAACAGGTGGAAATACACCGTTAATTCTCATCGACTGTTTATAAATCCCATGTCTTTAATATGCAGTATTTTTGTTGCCCCTTTTTATACACCTTTGTGTAATATGAAAAACTAAAAAAAAAAAGAAAATGGCTCAACATTCTACAACCTTTTCTCATATGTATATTATTCATAACACCTAGGCCCATGTTTATCTGTTTTTTAGATCTGCATAGGCCTAATTTATAGACCTATTGCAGCTTATATTATTTTTACATGCAAGCATTGTACTGTTTGGTATTCATATTTATACACCGCCGACTTCCTTACGGGGTATTTCTGTGTAAGGCGACGTACTGACATACGGAGAAATATTTATGAGAATAACAGACTTAGTATGTACCTGCATTTCAGAAGGACGGCTCGCGTCCCACAACCGGAGTCTGCAGGGTTTTCCGCAGTTTTTAGGTCTTCTGAACTGCCTACAAGCTCGCCTTTGCGACTGCCTGTCAAACGGGGCGGCAGCTCCGCTGATTCGCTGTGACAGGGGGACCGGCGGGCGAGCTGGCTCTGCCAGCGAACCAGAGTTAAAAAAAAAAAAGCCCCGTCACTGCTCCGGGAGGAGCAGCCCCGCTTCTCCCCGCTTTACCGGGTGTAGCTGCGGGACGGGCACATTGCCCGGTTTTTCGCCCGCACTGCGTGCTGTTTGTCGCCTGCTGCCCTGCTCTTCCACGCTGTAAGCAGGCAATATTCCGCTGTGAGACGGGCGCTGCCCTGTTTATCGCTGTTAGTTTGACATTTAACTTCAGTTTATTTTGAGTCGCTTTTTGAAATATATAGCCCTCCGTAGTTAGTTTTTAATGTCGGCCTATTTCGGAGTGCAAATTCATCCCTTGACATATAAAATAACGCTGCCTTGTAACCAGCCTAAGTTTTTTGATCTTGTAAGTATACTGGACTTCTACATTTCTGTAAAATTAACAAAATCGTTAATGTCAGTTGTTGCTGGGCGTTATGTCTTCGTGTAACGTTTGTCCAGTTGCTGAATGTCACAGTGCGTTACCTGCAATGTTTTTAAGTCTTAGCAGCATATAAACATATATTGAAGGCCTTCTTTTAAAAGCATAAATATTTACTATGCAACAGTCACTTTAAATACATTTGTTAATAAAGAACACTAATGAACATTGAAAATGGTACTTCTGTATTGCTGCCAATATCTTTTTAATCCCTCCAGAAGTAGTCCTTGAAACTGAAAGGCGTGTATGTTGACTTAACCCTGAGGTGCGCAGACTGCGTGCCGGTGGAGACAGTAACCGTCCAAGTTCTAATCGCAAATGAATATTTCGACTCCTGCTCAAACTAATGAATTCCCTAATGGCGCTAATTAAGCATTCACAGTCTGTATGGGCTGTGGTTATTGACTGTGGGAAAACAAGTAATGGCGTGTGGCCCTTGGAATTTGGCCCCCAATTTTACTAAACGTGACATCGGCTAGAATAGTAATTAATGTTCTGATTTTAGTATTGGAGTCTGATACAAACTCAAAATGCGAAACAGTAAGTAAAATAAGCCTCGCAAACTACCTTCCTGTACTGTATTTTAAGTAGTTGAATTCGAAGTCGCTGCAATATCACGAAGGACTGAAATGCATAGACTTTTCTATTAGGCTAACTGTTTTGTCTAAGAGTAATGGCATTATCTCCAAATTAATCATTACACTGCTGTTTATTTGAGATGGCAGAGCGCCCAAATTATTGCAGACGGCCTTCAGCCGATGGTTAGGTTCGAGACAAGCTTGTATGCGTCATGTATATAACAAACGACATTTTAATCCAGGAAATGAAAATTCCGTTCTCGCTTTTTCCATTTTTTCAGTCAATTAGCAGCAGAGCAAAAAATATCTACAGAGCAGCAGCTGAAAAGCTCATTCATGCTGCATCTTCCAATCCATCAGGCTCCGAGAAGCTCTTTGTTTGTCTGTTTCCATGTTTGTTGTCTCGGCACAACGGGCCGTTTCCTTAGAGAGGGACACGGCCATTCTGCTGCCGGGGCTAGAGAAGGCTGACTGGGATAAGCGATTATTTTAAATCGCCAGATATAATCTCGGGCTAATAACGCGGTTCACACCTCTCCTCGTGGTTTATCACATTTTTTAAAAAGAATACAGTATTTGCGCAGGGCATAACTACGCCAACATAGGTTACACCAGGAAAGTACGCACAGTTACGGTGTATTATTTGCAAATAATCATTTTAATTACAATTAAATGAATGAGATACTATCTCCCTCCAATACGACTGGTATTGGAAAGTATGAACATATTAAATTCGAAGCTTATTTTTCTCTTTGAAATATACAAGATAGTGGAATTGAGAGACGAGCCCTGTGTGTTCGCGCATTCACCCTGCACGGTGGGTGCGTTTTGGGCTCTTTGGGAGTCCATAAGAGTACTGCCGGTTTCGAGGCACGCTATTTAGTTATCGCCTCATTAACACCTGAAAAAACGGGCGAAGTGATTGATTATGAAAAATAATTGACCGAATAGGCAAAAATAACTGTAGCTGAGATAAAAATGCACATTCTTTTACAAAAGAACTATGTGGTTCAAGACATTTTAATTTTCACCTTCAAGGACTCACCTTCGTTTACCAAGCTGAGGTAGCCAAGGATTATTGGGTTTTAACGTCACTTTGGCAAAAGTAGTCAGTTCCTCTGCAGAATTAAAACAAATCTTAATATATATGTTGAAAATGTAATTGTTTTGATTTTTTGAAGCTTGTAAGAAATTGCTCTGCCGCGTTGTTATATTCTTTTTGATGTACGATTCTGTACTGAAGGGGGAGCACGTCTGTAGGCCAGTGTCCTTCACCTATCATCAGGGGTCAGGCTGGAAAGTCAGAACCCCCTGACAGAAGCGCCCCAGCCCACCCAGGTCCTGGCAACCTGTCCAGGCCCCTTGAATCATTCACGATTTCCACCCCATTTACCGTGTCTCTGCCTTCCACACGTGTAATTTAATACCCCTTTCGTCATCGCCCCCACCCCAATTGTTCTCTGAACACAGCGATTCTCTGTAACTCCATCTCACCAGCATTAACAAAAATACTACACGAAACAAGCCCCGCGCAACACCGACCACGAGACGATGCAGCACTCAATATACTGTTTAAAAAGGTGGCTGTTATTAACCGGTAACTAATGCTTCATGATGTTTTTTTTGTTTCTTTACAGAAGGTGATGAAGGTCCTGTCATCGTGCCCTTGCCCAAGTAGCCTAATTGAATCTGAATTGCACCACCATATTTAGCTTGCATCCAGTCTGCTGGCTTTGAAGTGATCTTTTATTGAGCTGCACTGTGAATATGGTACACTTCGCAAAGGGACGCAATTACAGCACGTTGTTCAAACTTACAGAGAAGTGCTATGTTCGAAGCTACATTTTTTTTTACAAGTTAAATTCAACAATTCACAATATAGCCGAGCGTAGAGTTACACTTCAGTTGCTGACTTTAGAACGCAATCCCACATTCAGAGAATTGCGATTCGCGGAAAATTCTCCGCAAACTTTTTTTTTTACAGATCTAACACTTTCTGTCTGCAGAAAGCAGATAGAGTCCTCCCCCGATAAGTTCTTTATACAGAAACACAGCGGTTGTCAATTGATCGTTTCCCTTATCTGCCTCTGTGCCCCTGTCGCCGCTTCCTCTCTGTTTGATTTATAAATCTATATTTTTCCAGTTCTTTGGATTATTCATAAGAAATACATGGAAAGGAAAGATAAACTCGATGCAATGGAATGATGTCAATTTCACAGTGTAACACAAGGAAGACGAATATTACAAGGAAAACCTGGAAACTCCCAACATATGAAGAATAAGAACGATTGTTACGTATTTAAACTTTTGTTTGAAACGATTTAAAACCAAACATCGTTATTTTATCATGCATTATTAAGCATAACTTTTGACTAATCATAAATCAAATTTAATTGCCTAGATTAATAAAGATTTAGAATTTAATTCACACTGACTACAGCCATATGTCGTGATACTTGCATATGACAAGCCTATTTTCATACCCGTCAGAATAAGATTAAAAAGGAAAGGAAACGCAATGTAGCAAAAGGAGTTCAGAAATGTTTACCTTTCTAGTTTAATATACAAGGGGTCGAGGAGCCAGTTCGACAAAATTCTCTGGCTACTGCAAAGTACGCTTAATTTTAAATGCAAATGTCCCAGAATGTCCCTGTCACAATTAAGTAGACACGTTCTGTGACGAAGAACCAATCTATGCTGAAATGCCTGACACATTGCTGTAGAGTTTTAGAATTCAGGTGTATTCAAGACTGTAGATTGTGTGTCTTGACGTGTCTGCCGTTTGTTTTGGTGCCAACCCATTCATTTATGTCTTATTTTGCGTATTGGGTTTCTGCGCAGACATTTTATAGACAGTTTTCTGGTCTTAGCTTTATAAATATCAAAAGACAGAGATTCGGGGGGAGGGGGGGGGGAAGAACAGGTGTCACGTTTCGTGAAGTCCGTTTTGTGACACTCTAGCACCACCAATAGACCGCAGGGGAAAGTGCCCTTTTGCTGACCCTGACCTCCGCAGCGTTAGAAGGAAATACTAAAGCAATACATCGTATCATCCACAGCATTTGCTCCCATAGTGTACTATTATTATTATTGTTAAGATAACTGTTTGCTGTTTTACCTTCAGTCTTCGGAATGATAATGATGTTTTATGGCTTGACGATGAATTTCTAATGATGTTTTATGTTTCACAACATATCCATGTAAAGCGCTTTCGGACGACTCGGCTGTGAAAGGCTCTATATAAAAATAATTTGAACTGAATTCTGAATGTAGGCTAATTGTATTCGACTGGGCTGTGCTGAAACAATTTATCTGTGCCGAGTGTACGTCAGATTGAGTGTCTTGTGCTTACATTGGTTTGAATATCACTCTTTCTGGCTTGTAGACATGGGCGTAAATTGTTTCCCTCGTAATGGGTGGGGACCTCAACCCCCCCCCCCCCCCCCCCCCCCCCCCAATGTTCCAGGCAAAGTAACGCCCTTGCTTATAGATAATAACGGACAGCTCGCGGCGCCACTCTAGCCTTAACGCGAGATCGTAAATGTGCGTTGCATTGTAGAAATAAAATATCTGTCCTGTTTCTATTTAGTGACCGCTATGAGAGACAGGCACCAGAATTAACTTCATTCGCCATGCACAGTCCGAGTACAAGGAGTATGTTTTGGTGTGTTTGGTCACATTAAAGTATTTTAATTAAATTAGAAAAATAACATAACATACAGTAGTAACTCGGAACAATATCTATAATCGTATTTAAATATTTTAATTATGTAACTAAGATAAAAATATTTATAATAAATATGTGTGGCGGTATATACGCAGCTGTAAGGAAGACCGGAGACGGCCCACACTACACAGCAGCCTGGAACATCTGAGTGGAGCCGAAGATCTCTGTCATTCTCTGAAAGTATAGTCATGACCTCAAAGTAGCCATTTTAAACATTAGAACAAGTACCTTCGAAAAAAGCATTTGGTCAAAAAGAGCGGAGGTTTCGCTTTGAATAACTTCACCATTAGAGGTCACTATTAGCAACCATATCAAAATAAGGAGCCGTTTTTTTCGAATATGTTCCTAAAAATGTTGGTAACACTCAATATACGTTTTTACAGATATTTTTGACCAATGGGCAGAAGAAATTACTTTAAAATGATACAAATGAATTCACTTTATAAATCAAATGGCGCTGAGCCATACCTATACCGATATGTCAAGGCTGAATGTGAAGGATTTGATCATGTCAAGGAATTCTTGTGCACCTTATCTCTCAAATAGACTTTTCATGTACAGTGTCATCTGCGATAAAATAACACACCTTGGAGCTCCTCCATTAAGATCCTGCAGTCTGTTGTCATCACGGGAACGGAGCAGATTACTCTTGTCGATGTAAGCGGTGCTATCTTGGGAAGGTGGCTGGCCCTCTCATGCCCTTGTGCATTCGTATCCCCCCCCCCATTCTCCAGGAGATTCCTCTCGATATGAGCTCTTTTCTTCGCTGATGACACTTGGCATGCCTCACCTCGGCGGCGGTGGGGGGCCTCTTTGGGCAGTCGGTGTTTCTTCAGAGTGCCTTTCTGAATTTTCACAGGTGGATGGCGACCAGAGTGCACCGGATCCCCGTAGCGTTGCCCTGCCGCCGGAGTATTAACGGCAGGAATGACTTCTCCTGTCACCTCGTCACTTCGTCAGACAGCGACAGAAAAGAGGCATTTTGAAAGGGACTCCAACCCATCAAAAGCATTCAGGTTTAAAGACAGGATTCAGTGCTTTTAAACCATATAGTCATGTTCCAGAAGCTTTTTCTGACCATACATCAGAAATGTGACTTTATATTTTACATACTCAATAATAAACTTCTCATAAACATCTCACTTAAAACACGTCCATCACACGGCTCAGAGATGCTATTTTTTTTCTAAATTTCTTTTGCTCATTTGTTTAAAGGGGCCATTCATGCATGTTTTTTTTTAATGCACTCTTATATGTGACTTCAATGTAAACTCACAACCTGTTGAATATTCCAGAAGATTGCTTCTACGTAATAGTTCAGCTGTAGGACAGGGGGGGGGTATAAAGTATTTTTATTGTACTGTCCAAAGCCAACAATTCCTCTGTCTTATAATTCATACCAGGTTTTTTTTTTGTCATCGATGCATGAAAACACACACATACACACACACACACACGCACACACACACACACACAGAAGCTGTTAGTGTTAAATAAAGTTTGAAATCATGGTACCCAGGTGGGGGAGAATTTTGAAAAAGCCTTAAGATAAAGGTAGACTGAGCCCTATTACCAGATACGTTAAACCTGTTTTCAGAAAAACAGGCAACTATAACCTACAGTCCGGGAATCATGCTTCTTTGCAACATTTAGGAAAAATTGCATAGAGACACTAAGCGGCAGTGTGATTAATTCACGCTTTGCAATACCTTACACTGTAAAGAAAAGCTTTCCGGTTTATTATTACCCTTGGGGATTTTTCTGGGGACTATCAGTCCTGAATGTCACACAAACACATGTGTGCAGGGTCTGATGGGGGTGTGCGCCCACACAGGCCAACCCCAGCGCCTCTGCCGCAAAGCCTCGTCCCGGTGGCCCTGGGTGAATGGGGGCCTTCTTTGGGTTAAAGGCAAACTGGCCCTGGGCGCAAAATACGGCGATCTCTGTGAAGAACGCGTTGTCCTTTCATTCGTCCAGGAAGTGCCGCGGAAAGAGATGAGAGGCATGAGAGGCATTCCCGCAGAATTGTTCAAACTGGCTACGGATCTGAACTCGCGGGCTATTTAAAGCTGCCCTGTAATAAGTCAGTCAAACAAAAGGTCTTCTGAGTCCTTACTCATAAATAAGCAAATATGCCATAACATTTTGTTTAAATAATGAAATATGCTGTCTGTATTTATATTGCTTAAGCTGTGTTTTTGAGAAATACACAAAATAATGTTCAAGGAGTCATAATTTATATATATATATATATATATATATATATATATATATATATATATATATATATATATTGTCAAAATATTCCTTTTGGCTCTTCGTGAATATATAAGCAGCCTTGGTGAGTTTTTTTCCCCTGAAAAGTATTTTTAATGGAAGGAAGTTCTTTTGACCCTGGAGGAAATGGAATATGTGGGTTCCGCACGTGTTCAAATTGTCCACCTCATTTTGAGCTGAATCTTTTCAGTTCGTATTTTGCCAGAAGACAAGAATTTTGCCACCAGTCAAGAATCTGGAATCTGATTTATGAAGGACTTTGGAATAGGTAGGCTACACACACTTACACAAAGGCGTCCAGTTACATTTGGGGTGCAATGCAATGCTAGTTTCTAAGGTGTAAGGCATACAGTCAAATGTCGAATATTCGTTCCAGTAAGCGCCATCTGCCACACAGGTCTGGAAAAGCCCGGCTGGCAGGATAGCAGTGCCCCTCCCTGCCCCCCAGTGAAGCGTCTTATACTGCGTCGTTCCCTGACGCAGCATGCTGCTACCCCTCAACCCGTTTCCACGTCCAGATCCGAAGCGGCTGCTTCTTGTTCACATCGGTTTCCGCTGCGGCTGCAGAAACCACGGGAGAAGAAGTAATTGAGTTCGGGTTTTATGCCTTCTGTGGAAAGACGCACCTTTACTGCTGACGGCCGTTTATTGGCATTCCCAACACGGCGCGATGGCATTTTCGTGTTCTTATTCCTTTAGTAATTGGCCAAAATGAATTCTGCTTGCAGGAGTTGGGAACAACGGGGGGGGGGACAGTACATTACTAGGAGGAACACACAAAAGATAATGGTGTACAGTGACGACTCCCAGAATGCAACGGGAAAATGTGTTAGCGATTGGCTCGTTTGCAGAACTTCATACCTTCTTCGACCGATTCCCATAACAGAACCTAAAACATCATCCAGAGGTAAGAAGACTCTGCTGCACACCGTGCCAGAGAAATGTGTTATGCAGATGTGTTGAACAAAAAAAAACTAAATCCATTTTCCTCCTTCAGAAAAAAAACATTCAAACGGTATACCACATGGCAACTTGAACGTAAGAGGGAATAGACCTAAGTGTTTTTACTCACCCAGTCCATGGAAGAATGACCTCATATTATAAATTATGTTAGTCTATGCCACTGAAAGTCCTTTCGCTTATGCACGACACGAGAATTGTGTTTGTTTAATTGTTTTAATAGAATTACCGCTCTATTTGTTTGCATTCGCAGTGGCATTCCGATGGGGCTCTCCAGCTGGCCACGTCTCCTCACGCAATCGCGGCAGTAGCGGTAGCCAAAAAGACGCAGTGGAATCGAGACGTCGGAATTAGCGCCGACTCCTGTGGTTCTTCAGCTGACGAGGGAGCGCTCTTCCTGCCAAGGCGTTTATCAGTGTTTTCAGGATTGTGTCAAGGCTGATTTCAGCCGTAAACAGTGTGTCAGACTCAGGACGCCTGTGTTTTTGTCAATAGGATCGTTTGCAAACATTTACGTTACGTGTTTTTTTTTTTTCACTTGAAATGATGGTATCCCTTGCTAAAAGAATAAACACGGTGATACTTAAAATGATGAAGGCCAGGGGTGGCCCCCCTCCTCTCCCCTCAACTACACCACTGTAGAAAAGATAATAAGAGGTCTTACTATCTTAATAAGATGCACCTATAGATAATTTCAGCTATAACGTTTATTCATCATGTATAGGCCCACCACTTGTCCCAGGCAGGGATGCAGGGCCTATCCCGGAATCACTGGGCCCAAATCTGGGAATAATCCAGGGTTGAGGGTACAAGTACTTGTCAGTGGGGCTGAAATGTTCAAAGGTCTTCCAGTTGTAACCTAACTGTAGGTAAATGTACCTTTTAAGGTACAGAAATGGACCCTGGGGAACATTTTTTCACTGTTGGGGGTTACCACGGATGTGCCTTTTTTTGTGTCAGTGTATAACATGTCAAAACAAAAGAAAAATACAGTACAGACGCTTCTCTACTTACGAACTTTCAACTTACGAACTTTCAGACATACGAACGAAGAGGACTGCAAGTCCAAATTGTGTTCTTTGGGATCCCGTTTCCTGTCCGCAACATCGATTTTTTTTTCTTTGCACCAATTCCGCCCAGTACTCCCACCGCGCAGCGGCGTACCATGCGTACTCCCAGCATCCTTGTTCTTTGTACTTCCGTATACCCTAAAAATCATGTTGAATAACGACTTACGAACATTTCAAATTATGAACGGCCATTCGGAACTTATCTCATCCGTAAGTAGAGGAGCGTCTGTATATGCATTCAGACAAAGAGATGTTCAAATGATATATAAATCAGTAATACAAACATTTCATAAATTTTTAAGATTTTGGATGGATATCACACATTCTCAACAAGTTATTTATACAGGAATTCTCTACTGAATGTGATATCTTTTAAATCTTTTTTTACAAGACAAGTTTACAAGACATCGGGAGTCTAATATTTCCGAATTCGGTGGAGAGGGGGGTACGTCGCTCCTTATCTCGAAATCATAATTGCAGGGTCTCACATTCTTCAGAGTAATTACCATATTTCGTTTGATGCCTGACCTCAGACACATACTTGGTCCCCCGCCCTGACTGGACATTGAGTAAGGAACAGAAACCTTTTTCTTCCCGGCTAAGGATGTGCATAGATTGAGGACCACTTGGGTTTGAGCCACCTGGTTGAGCAGACAGACCGATCCGTGGCTGAGAAAGGGCGATACACGTCATTCCATGTTGGGGGAAGAGAAGTGGGACCTGAGTCGCAGCGGCGGCTGCTGCCCCGCCAAGCCAGCACATACCAGACGAGCCCAAAGACTTCCAGAACATTCCCATATGAGCAGACTTCATGAGCTCAGCCCTGAAGCTGATGAACATTTGGCACTGGACTCTTGCCCATTCGATTAGACGTAACTGAATGGCTTCTATTGTGATGTATTTATCTCTTTGTTTTGGGGGGAAGGGTAGATGGAGGAGGATTTATGTGTTTTTAAAGCTGCTTCCTGCCGGTATGAGTCAGTATGGCATAGAGGTGGGTGTAGGGGTGATCCGGCGTACAGGGAGTCACTGAGGGCCAAGCAGAATGAAGAGACCTTTGTGGGGGAAATAAAGAGCCTGGAACAAACCCTCTGAAATGACCAATCCCGGTGCATCTTATCTAAGCAGCTCTGGGGCCTCGGCTCGCTGAAAGGCACCCAGGAGCCGGGCTCCATGTGTGACGTGGCTGCCGTTCCTCTCCTTCAAATGCTTGCTTGACGGGAAGCACTAATCATGTGACCTCAGGCCGTCTTCTGGGGATAATCCGCTCGTGTCCTGAAGCATCGCAACGCAGAATGCTCAGCGTGAACAAGAAAAGGCGTAAGAAGATCCGTTCTGTGTGTGTGTTGAATGTATTTATGTACACATCTATTAAAAAATGAATTGGTACTTCATGCCTGTTCTGGAAGGTGTGTTTTCCTCAGTTTGATGAATGACGTAATGCCCCCCCCCCCCCTTTCGATATTCAGATGTGCTAACAATGTCCCCTTCAATATATATTACAATTACAGCCTTGCAGCCTCCCAAATGTTGACTCCTTGGATACAGTCTTGATTAACATCTATATAAAATCAATGAAACACACTATTTATATAGATATAAATATAGCTGACTCATACCCCAGCTGTATACACACAAATATCTATATAGACTTGTGCAGCAGCCAAATATGCTATGTACAGTATACTGTTTATACTAAGGTTTGCTTGTCAGATCATCACACACACACACACACACACACACACACACACACACACACACAAACCATAGAGAATATCCAGGAAGTTCGTTTTGGAGTGAATCCATGTGGCAGTTTGAAGAAGGTCTGTTTCTTTCCAAATTTAATTAAAAGCCACAGACGTCTGAGCTAGGAAAAAACGGCTACTCGTACTTTTCCAGAAGAAATCGCCAAGATTCTCCTGATGGTTTCAAAATGTATTTTTTTTAAGGTGATAAAAAGCAAGACATACAAAAATGTTATTGCTAGAATGCTTAATGTTTAATATGGCAAAATAGTCATATTTTAAAGAATAGCGATCAGTTACGGATATTTTATTTGTTTGTTTTTCTGTTTATTTATTTATTTGTCTCAGCAGTATTTAGGAATGTGTTCCGCTATTCAGTGACTCTCCACCAGGGGGCAGTTGGCAGCGTGGAAGTCCATGAAGTTCAAAATCCCAGGAATTCTGCACATTTTTACCTCGAGATGTTTTTCTCAAGATAAAGTTTCTACATCTGGTTTTAAAGTAGCTATTTCAGGGCCACCTTTGACGTGTTGCTAAAAAGGTAAAACGAAAATCTGCATGTAAACCGCACTAGCTGTTCCTGCTGTAATATGCGGGTCTAGGGTATTTATTGCGATGCTGTATATGCACCAGTGCTCAGTATGCTGTGCATTTTGGCATTTTTTTCTGAATGTGACACCAAGTTTTTTGAAAATCCATATTACCCTGAAACGAGTCAGTTAACTTAGTCTTAACAAGTCTGACCACACATATATTTTTCTCCGTGGAGCTGAGTGCCGTAGAGAAAGCTATAGAATACAGTTGCCTGTCTACATAACCTTACATGGAGCAAATCATATGTTTGCGATCCGATGGCCTTCGACCAAATGTTAAAGCTATAACCAAGTCGGGCCCATTATTTTGTCTGTGTTTTACAAACCACAAAGGGCTGGACCAGGGGCCTATAGTTTTAGACCGTCAATTACAGCCATGTGACATTCTGTGACATCATTCTAACCATTACAGTGGCGTGATGGTAGCCTGTAACTATATAGGAAGTTTTAGAAAACTGGATCACTCGTTGAGACAATTTTAGCATTTTTAGTTTCAAACGAATTGACTTCGCAAGCATGTCAGTCCAGCCTCGTGATCAAAGAAAAAATAACATTCATCATATTCTGCTTCTTATTCATAAGCAAAAATAAACCTGAATACATATTGCAGGATGACAGAGTTCAGGTCGTTTCTCATGTTAATTGCGAGTTACGCTGGTTCGTCTTCCTCAGTTATGCTTAATCTGTTATTCCAGTAAACAAATCGTTCCTTTTCTATCCCGAGATCAAAAATGTCCAAATTTGTTATATTTCAACTCGGCCCTTTCATTTAGCTGTTGAACATTTTTGCCTGCTTGTCAATTTTTTTTTACATTGAATTTCTCAGGTTTCTTTGGACGTGTTGGAGGAACTGAGCTCTACAGAACCAATGGGGAGCCGCTTCAGCCACCACCACTGCGTAGCCCCCACCTGGATGATGCGACAGCAGCCGTTCTGTGGCAGTACATTCACCACACTGTAGCTAAGGTGGTCAAGAGGCAGGAATTCACCAATTAGATATAGGGAGTGATTAAGAGGCCAGATCTGATAGGGCCACAGTGGGCAATTTAGCCAGGACATCAGGGTTAGTCTTTGAAAAGACGCCCAGGGGTCTTTTATGACCTCAGAGAGTCGGGATCTCAGTTATATGTCTCATCCGAAGATTTTTACAGCTCAGTGTCCCCGTCACTGCACTGGGGCATTGGGATCCACACTGACCACAGGATGAGCTCCCCCTGCTGGCCATAGTGTCCCTGTCGCTGCACTGGGACACGGGGATCCAGACAGACCACAGCATGGACTAACCTGTAGGCCACACCAAGACCTCTTCCAACCCAGCTTTCTAGTTGGTCTCCCATCCGAGAACTGGTCAGGCCCAAACCCACTGACCTTGAGAAGGATTACTTAGTCTGAACTGCAGGTGGTTTGATATATATCAGTGGTGGTGAACCTGCTCCATGGACGGCCAGTGTGGGTGCAGGTCTTCGGGATGACCTCACCATCAGCCAATAACAGTGGGTCCTCAGGACTTGACCTGAGAACCTCTGCTTTGTTATTGGCTGATTGTGAGGCCATCCCAAAAACCCGCATCCACATTGGCTCTCCTTGGATCGGGTTCCCCATCCCTGGTATATATGTAGCTATATAAAGTTACAACACTCTACTGGATAAGTGGCTGTAATTTGAATGGATGTAGGGGCATAACTTGAAATTCTGACCCTCCTGACAGAATTTCACCTGGTCTCCCCTCCCCCTGCCCAATTTTAGGTGTAATTTTATGTATTCAAGGGCCACTGTAAGGGACTGGGCCCCCTGAATCCGCATATCCAAGTGACGGCTGAAACTCCCAGATCAGCAGAGGGGAATGCAGGAGATACAGGGAAATGCTAGTGGAGATACATGTGGCATGGGACCGTGGAGAGGTGGAGGGTAGCAGATGGGGGTGTGTGAAACTGACGTGCAGAAGCTGCCGGAATGGAATGACAACAAAGCAGCAATCTGACGAGCCCTCGTCCCCGCTTTGCGGGCCGTGCCTCACAGATTTGGCCGCTGCTTGGGAAAAACAATCAGAGTGCCACACCCCCCGAAGAGACGCTGGCTAATTTTTCCGCGCACCATTAGCCGTGCGCTATTCACTGGTAGGTGGCCAGCGGGGGCCGAGCCCTCTCCCCTCCCCCTCCCCCTTCTGTTTTGTTTTTAATTCAGCCAAAGGAGCGGTTTGGCCACCAGGTCCATTCAGCCAGCAAACAGCCTCCTTTTGTCACACTGACCACGGGGCCTGTCGTGGTGACCACAGGGTCGGCCCGTCCACTGAAAAAAAGAGCAAAATCATTATCTTAGGCTTCAACTATTTTCTGCCTCCACAAATGCTAGGCAAAGTCAATGATGCTAATTTTACATTAAAAGGGCACATTGACTCTTAAATTTTCTAAATTTTCTATGAAATTAAATGAAACTGGGTTCAAAAACGATTCCGATTCTGAAACGATTCCTGTGTTGATTCTGATTCTGGAATTATGCTTCATTTGTCTTGTGTAGTTTTCACATATCTGTCACGTCCTGCCTGGCACGTCTGCCTGATTCGACAATTCGACAAACCCCTTTTGTTCCATGCAAACACCAGCCCTCGAGTCCATCATCCCTCGTAAAGTGACAATATCCCTTATATCTTGCCGTTAATTGAGATATACAGTTATATACAGATATATATATATATCGTTGGGAGTGAAGCTTAGGGTTGGCCATTGATCCGTTGCTATGGAGACATTTTCCTGGGGGGATATGAGCCTTGCTCAAGAGTCTGATGGCCATGTGGCTTTTCTGCATGTCGATTTTTCAACACTGCTACAATACTCCCCCATCATGACTTGTCTGTCTCACACAAGATTTCCTGTATGCATTAGTTACAAAACAAAAACTGACACAATGTTTCTCATCATGAATGAATGCAAATTCAAACAGCTAATGGATAAGGCTGAGCTTAATGACATCCGTGTTGTGAAGCCTTGAGAAAAAAGTCTTAGTATCATCCACTTGCTGCTCATTTCCAGGGGAACCATAGACTCATTGCTACTTGTCAACAAAACCGGTGAGCTATTAGTTAGGTGTAGGAGCACTGACTAGCTGGTTAATTGGCTGCAGTTTTTTTTCAGAAAATTCTGAACTAAAAGTTCAAAAAAGGCAGACACTAGCAGCTATTTATGTTGTTCTTTGCTCTAGCAAAACAAAACAATGTTGCGTGATGTGGCTTTCTACCAAGTTTATTTCAGTTTCTTCTGTAAGACTTTACGTTAGGCATAAACGTAAAGTTACCTAAAGTATATTAGCACGATATATATGTTTTTTTAACAAAGCCAGTGATTTCGCCCTGAATGGTTCCACATATGGGATCGATTCAAGTCCTCGCACACTTGGTTAGATCCAAGTTCATCTGGAACATGTTTTGTGTAGCGTAGCTTTGGCGGGGCTCCCCATCGGACGCACGTCCAGGACTTACTGCTGTGGCTCTGTGCCAGCGGTAGAACTGCTAGTGCTACACGAATTACGATGACGTCCCACCTTTTTGCACTAGGGCCGTGAAGATGCACCGACACAAACGTAATCATCGCTAAGATCTGGACTCATTCGGCCTTGAAGCAAAAGATGTAGAATCCAGCTCTTAGGAAATTCCGTTGTCGGAAAAAGATGGTAACGTCGAGCGATTTCCACCGAGCGGATAGAATATCATCAACTGGTTTTTATCAGCTGACAGATTTCACTTCTCTTAACATTTTGTCTCTCCAGATGAGCTGAACTAGATCATACTTGTTTCTGAATATTTTTATATATATTACATATATAATTTAGAGAAACTTTAATGTTAAACTGCTGACATGTCAGCGGCTATACAGCAGTAGACAAAAGATTGATAATGAACAGAGAAAATATGTTCAGTCATCCAGCCTCTGTGTTTTCACACATGCTGATGCTCTACGGAGAAAATACGCACAGAATTATTCCCCGGAGATGCGAACTGTTAGGATTATAATTACGATATGCAGTAAATAAGCAGCAGATGCTAGTCATGCCTTGAGATATGAGTTCGCAGCCAAGAAAGTCACGAAGTTACGCTCGTATCTCATCTTCCCCTCCTTCGAGATGAACGAAGCTGAGAACGAAGCTGAGATTCAGAAACCGCAGTCGGCCATTTAGTCGGAATCTATCGCAGTTTTCCTGGAGGCCCAGAACGTTCATGGCCCCCCAGCGACATTATGACACACGCGCTTCCCCAGGGGCTTCTGCTAAAGAGGGGTCTGCCTGGTTGTCAACTTTTACTGCGTCCCCCCAAGTCAAAGGGGAGGAGGCGGGGGGGGGCTGATCATGTTAACGTGCCTCTCCATGGGACCCATGCCAATGTGACAACCACAGGATTCAAACCAGCAACCTTCCGGTCTGAGACACAGAAGCCTGCTCCACCAAGCCACACAACACTTCTGTCATGAAGGTTATCAAATATTACATAAATATTCAAGTTCTAAGAAAAGCCCTGTCGTTATGGGGGGGGGGGGGACCTCGGTAAACCTTCCAGCTGTATAAATGGATGACGCAAAATCTGTTTTAAGTTTCCTCAGATCAAAATTTTAAAAAACTGGAGCACGCTGGAGTAAATGATCAAATAATCACTTCCTCCCCAAATACACACAAGCTGGGTGGAAATACAAATGGCTTCTCTTTACTTCCACACTTGTTTGTTTCCATGGTTTGGGAGCAGATGACTGATCCCAGAGGTCTGCTACCTGCTGATCGAGGCACGGGACCTGGATCTGTGAGAAGGAGGAACGGGGTTTAGTAAAAATAGTATTTCTGCCTCCTATATACTGGGCGGGGGGGGGGGTCAACACATTAGCACGGCAAAAGGATAACTAAAGCTTACTTAAAGTGATGGAAACGCAGTGTGGTTTTTGGTCTCTCTTTTTAGACTTTGAAAGCAATGCTTAGCAGCTGTCCTATACAGATGCCTTTCAGTGGGGGGTGTAATTAGTAACCTGCAATTATGGACGTGGCCTTTATGCATATAGTGATTTAAAACCATGCAGACTGCAGAAAGTTTCATCCCGGAGCGTTTTTTTCGTAAGGTACTTCTCCAGCTTCTCGTTCCTGTTCCTGGATAAAAACTTTTTTCCTTTAAAACTTCTTCTCAAGAACTAAACAAGTTGTTCTTCTTTTTTCCGTCGTTTATGAAATATGTATGTGCAGCTTCTGTTAAAGCTCTGTTACAGCTATCATGTGGTAATTAATCTATTCCAGAAACCCCACAGTGATGCAAACGCCACACGCATACAAAATAGGCGGCGACTCGAACCCGGGTTCCCAGAGGTGTGAGGCAACAGTGCTAACCACTGCATTGCACCTGTTTTAACAAACGACGACACGCGACTTGGTCCCACGTTGGATAGCGGTATATTACACACATGACGACACCGTGCTGTTGCTTCCCGTTGACACGTCGACGCTCATGTTTCTAATTTCTTGACGAAAAGCATCCAAGATGTGGCACATTTCATAAGGCTTTCGTGCTACTGCAGTCGGGGCACAGAGATCTCGCTCAAGTGCCTTTACAAAAAATATATATGCTTATTGGAAAAAGCAAAAAGAATCAGTGATTACTAGTGACAAATTACACAGTTGTATTAGACGTGGTTTTCTGCATGTAAATGGAGGTTTGGGATGGCATGGCTTTTTGTAACTGTCAAATTAATTTTTTGCTATTTTTTCCAATGTGTGGGTGGAAAATCATTCTTGGTGCCAGAAGAAATGCTCCCAGCCTCACTGTTCGTCCTCAGGTAGAGGAACCAGACGATGCGTGCAGCTTGGACAAATATGCCTCGGCAAGATAGCTGAAAAGGAGAGGAAATGGGGAGTGTAGAAGACCCCTCACGCTACACCTAAGAAAACACAGGGCTACATATTTCTCTGCTTCGTCCTACCGCTGATATTTGGCCCCGTTTATACTGTGCATGTGAGCTATTTTGTCGCACATTTTCCTGCACTCTCCCAAGAACGGAGCCAGAAGCCTTTCTGAATATGTCGTGAATGTTACCTACTAACCAAACCTGGTCGGAACAGTAACGGAAGAGAATCTAGCTTTAACGAGAACATATAGATGTTCTCGTCGCATTCACAAATTTGTCATTCAAGAGCTTCACTGGAGGCTAATGAAAATGAAAGAGAATACACTATTAAAATCATTAGTATACATTTATACTAATGAAAAAAGGCCCTACCAATGCCCCCTGTGTCATTTTCAGTCAGTGGTTGTTAAATTTCCACTAAGTGAAGTTTCTGGTGACTAAAGCAAGACCAGACCTAGAGTCTTGGATGCGATGATTAGTATATAAAATAGTTACTTTTACTGCTGAAATTAAGTATGACATTTGAACATGTAATGACAGGTTGGGTGTCACAGTTTAATGGTCCTGACCTATAGCCTTGTAGGACTCCTGCAGATATGTGGCCTATCTAGGAGGCAAATTAATACAGGGTGTCCTCAGCCAAACTCTTATTTTGCATGTGTAACAATCCTGTGAATAATTTCTCTGAAAGATGTTCTCCTGCCTCGGGGAAAAGAAATGGCATTTCAGTTTGGCACATCTTTATGGAGCAGTAAACCCCCCCTTGAGAAGTAAGCACACCCCCCCCCCCCCCTCCCGAATCACAGAAGGAATGTCACATAAAGCCTTAAGTGCTGCGGTCCAGATGCTATTCCTTTTAAGACACTAGAATCGCAGCCCAAAGCACGACGTGCATTTTAGGAATAAATGTCGTGCACATTCATAATGCTTTGATTTTGTTTTTGTTTTTGCTCCTAGAATCTCCTTGATCGTTATTCAAACCCACTTGCTCCCTGCGCACTTACCAACAAATCTGGTGCGATAAAACCAAAGTAAGAATTGTGTCATGCCAGAGAGCTGGTCTCATACTGATAATATACTTTATTTTTCAGCAAGCGAGTAAAGATCACAGAATGAAATATGACCCCAAAAATGACCCAGCACACAGCAAAACGAAAGCAAATGATAACTGATTGCAGACATAAAATCGTTTGTGGGTCACAGCTACTCAGCACTGTTTAGGTATAACTGTCTGGATAAAGACTAATTCCTTTGTAATCTGACATAATCTGTATGTGTACTAATTTTACCTTTCTGGTATCATCTGGATTTTTGAGTTACATCTGAAACATAGAGGAATATTCTCCAATAGGACGCTTCTTTTATTAATTCACGGAAGATTTACTCGTACAAAAACATTCTGAGGGAATAATGATTTTAAGAGCGAAAAATGATTTGATGAGAGAGAGAGCCAATCAGATTGGAGAGGAGGTGGGTCTGAGCAACTAGAGGAGGCAGGACCAATCAGAACTCTCTCAACAAATCATTTTTCGCTCTGCCCTTGGGACAGTTTTATGTAAGTAAAACTCCCACAATCCTTTTATTCAGAGCTAAAATGTTGTAGTTAATGTATTGTTATTGATAATAATATTTCATTACCAAGGGCATCTTAGCTGGTGGTACTGTAGTCTCACATCTCTGGGGCTCTGGGCCCGTCTCCTGGTTCTGTACACGTGGAGTTTTCCATGTTCTTTCTGCATTTCCAGGAGTTTTCTCCAGGTGCTCTGCTTCTCTCTCGCGGTCCAAAAGCATGTTAAATTGACCAAAGCGTGTGACTGTGTTTACTCTACAATGGACTAGCATCCAATCCAGGCTGTTCCCATGCCTTGTGACCTGTGTTCAAGGCAGACGGAGCACCCCTGTGCTGATACACAGTTGGGAGACGGACGCATGGATAGATTCTTTACCAAAATGTATATACGTCATGCAGATGTAAATGTTCCTTATTATGTCAGGTGTGCCGATCCTCTGAATTTTTCAGGGTTTAAACTTAGCTGTTGTAAGTGACACACCAGTGCAAATTCATTTTGTTTATCTGTCTGCCCAACACAGTGTGGAATGTAAAGCACATTCTAATAATTTTATTAGGGCATCAAATTGCGGGAAAGATAAGAAGCTTCCGGAACTTGACTCCAGGAGTCGGACTCACTTGAGTTTTTATTTTACGACAGGAAGTGAACATTCTGGCCTTATAACTCATGACTAAGCCAGGTCAACTGACCTCAGTTATCAGAAAAATAAGTTTTGCAATTAGTAATCAAAGCAACAAACTTTGCAGTAAGTGACCAAAAAAAAAAAAAAAACAAACCATCTGACTGACTGTTGTCGAATCATTGTTCAAAAACATTTAGGAATATGTTTTGCCTTTGAAAGATATCTTGGATGAATAGTAGTACTTTATCACGTCATCACTTATATACTACACATCTTTCTGGTTTATGTAATGTAACTTAAGAATAAACATTGTTTGGCAATACACGACAGGATATTTATGTCTTTCTGAAACGATGAGTATATAGCTGGTTATGTTGTGGTGACCTCAGTTTCGTTCTAAAACCTCAAAATGGGTCACAAATGAAGTGAGCTGTGTCAAAATTCTGCTTCAAAGATCTGGATCTCACTTCAAAGCTTCCCCTGCTCATTTACAGACCAGACACAAACCCGGGAATCATACACTCGTCTTCCAAAAAAACATCATGTGAAATTCTGTCTTTTCGGTATTTACAGTCGAGCGACCTAAAATTGAGTCAGCCCAAATCTCATGGCAGAATTTATCACAGATACACCACGAGCAAAGCACACAAAATTCAAACGACTCAAGCAATATATCCTAAAATTGCATTGAATTAAATTAATTCCATTCGTCTTTAGCTCAGTGTTTCCCAGTCCGGTCCTGGGGGGCCCACAGACAGTCGACGTTTTTGCTCCCTCCCATCGCTCCTCTGCTTTCCTGAGCACGTACAGGAGATCCTGGAGACACACAGCAGCAGCTGAAAGCGGAGCTCTCCACAAGTATCTCAGATACATTGGGAAACTGGCTGTAAAATATAGAACTATCGTTTTGTCTGGCTTCTTTGTCAAGTTTAATGTGATTACTCTAAGTGTTATTAATTTAAGTGCCTGAAATAAGTTCTCAATTTTTTCTGTAACTTCCAGGTACAAAAGTCCGCAGAACTAAAGAAGCCAATCTACCCCAGTAGCTGCGGAAGCAATTTCTCGGATTGGTCAGCGACGTGGGCGGGCTACCTGATAAGTAAAGTGAGGCTCTTCACAAGCGGCAGAATTCTATACAGTGTTTCCCAAACCAGTCCTCGGGGCACACTGGAGAGATCGTCTTATTTTATCCCTGTTTTATCCCAGTTCCCAGAACACCTGACCCAAGCGATCAGGACCTCTGTGTAACTTACAGATGCGCTGGAAAGTGAGACAACACAAAAATGCGGATCCATCCAGTGTGCCCTGAGAACTGGTTTGACAAGCACTGGGCTACACCGTTAAGGGCACGAGGCTGGGATGCCAGTCCATTGTAGGACACACATGTACACACAGTCTCTATGGGCAATTTAGAGACGCCAGTGAGTCTGACTGCTGATCTTTGGACGGCTAGTGATCAGACATCCCAGGGAAAACATGCACATTCCACGCACAGAAACAGAGGAGGACACGGAGCCCCCAGTCCTGGAGGTGTGAATCGGCAGTGTCACCCACTGACCCTCCATGTCAATTATATTAACCATTTAACTTAATTTACGGCTGCTGGTTATATACTTACTGGGAGCCCGACAAGGTTAAGCAGTTAGAAGATGGATGGATCATAAAGTCATTAAAATGTTACACCAGAAAACACATTATACTCCCCACAGCTCCACACCTTATTGAAGTAAAAATGTTTTATTGGCATTTCTGGTGCAATATTAAGTGGCATTCCCAGTAAAGTAACAGGTATGTATTAAACACATTTTTGGAATATTCTTGTAATGACGTCACACTTTAATTACGCAAAGAGCGATAACGTGCTATAGCTACAGAGGCAATAAAAAAGACACATTTGTTTTCAGTGAGACGCTTAAAGGTTTGTACCTAATTTTACCAAGTAATATGGGTAATAAGAAAAAAAAATGAAAGGATGAAAAAAAACTATTATTACAATTTGATTTTAATTACTTGTTTTTATAGCTTTTGCAGATAGCCCGTTGAATCAAATGGTACATAATTTTACCGAAATGGAATCTTCTCTGTATTCACTTTTATTTATGTCCTTTTGGCAGCCCTTTTAGTGTTTAATCATACGTCCTCGTGATGGAATAATTACACAATACAGTTGTGTTAAACGCTGGCAGACAATGTTCTGCTCCGTGCAGTCACGCGGCTGTAGTGGCAGAGAAAGTGGTTCTTGGAAAATAGCAGAGCTCATTTCTTGCGATAATGAGGCGTTAGATCCCTGTGACTGTCTACACGGTCTGTCTGCCGGGCTGAACAGCGACCACGTTATCCGCAGGAGGGTCGAGGTTTGTCTCTCAGGCGATCGGTACGTTACACTAATTACTTAGAGCCGTGGTGAGAGCGAACAGCATGAGTCCAACCGCTCCTAAAATCAAGGAATTCCTGGGCTGCCTCTGTCCTCGCAGCCTCTGCTGGAGGTGAACGGGGCGGCCGTGTGGTCCCTCTGCGGCCGGTGTCCCACCGTGCGTCTGAGCCGGCTCTCCCCCGCCGGGATGCCGTACGACATAGCTGTCTGCAGGTGGCGCTGTGGTTGAAGTGCAGGATATGAATAAGTTGCGATTCCGATTTATAGGTTAGAAAATATCGCCGTCCTTTGGAGCATGATGCCATCCAACGGAAATATAACACCGTAGCGAGGTTTTATTATCGTTTGCATATGTGTTGTAGGCAGAGGTGACCAAAACACAAAGACTCACTGGCGCGACATCAATACCAGATGTGAAGCGGAAGTCCTGAAGGGGTCCTTTAATTCAAAATTATAAACTGCTTTTTCTCCTGGGCTCCTTAAACTTTTCGGCCTATATATGTTTACAGTGTTTTGTAGACATATATAGTGAAGTCGGTTTAATTTAGAAATAAATAATAATTTAAGAATTAAACAGGCATATTTTACTGAATGTAAATTCCTGCTATAATACTCCACAGGGTGTACAACCCGACTCAAATCATGAGTATCTCTCACCACAGAAGCTGGCTGGAGGTTTTGTAACATCTGAAGCAGCATTTTACCTTCTGTGGCCTTACCACATTCAGCAGCTAAATGCGGAGCAAAGCTGCAATATTACTTGCACCTGCAAATTATGTGAATCGTGATGTGTGCCGCTCACTTTTACTGCACTATAGCATGTCCGTGCACGGTGTCGGTTTTATTTAGTTAGTTCTTCTTTGTACTGTGTGACTGAACGAGCGAGGGTTCCAGTGCGTCTGCTGCACACGGCAAGCAAAACATCTTGAATCTCCAGTATTTATTGATTTCCAGAGGAAAAATTCATCATTTTCCCCAGAGAAATAGGAATAGCTCTAAGCAGTAAGTGGCACTTCAGACGTTCCGCTATTTTTAGTATTCATTTAATTGAAGCAGAATTGCTCCTGTAAAATATTTCCATCCATTAATCGTAGCCAGAAACAGCTATAGTCAGGCTTTCAAAATCTGGAGTACATGCCAGTAAGGGGATGGATCCTGATTTATCTTGGAAAAAGTGATGTTTCATTGGAAAAAGGTTTCGACGATACTAAATAACAACAGAGGCACTAAAAAGTGTAGAATCCTGCTCCGTGTAGTAGATGAAATGACTTGAAGGCTGCCAGTTTGTATCCTGTTACCGCTGTCATACCCTTTAGGAAAATACTCACCGGGGATAATTTTAATAACATATTCAGCTTTATAAACAGCTGAAGTATTACTATAAAGATAAATACAAGCCAAGTAATAATTTCTTCTAACATTAGGTGTATGGGTTTCATTTTTTAACCTTCCCATGTCTCTGTTGCTCATATTACGTATCCTAGTAAAAAAAACAACAACTTCAGCTCTAACACAGGTAATATTATTGCCTATATTATTGCCCCCCGCCCCCCAGAGTCTAGAGTCCAGGCGACATGGAACACGGGTAAAACATGCAAACCACTGTACATGCGCTCGAAACCGGAGGCATGAAATGAACCCATCGTCCTCTGGTGAGGCCGCCCGCTGTCATGCCTGTGCTCTTCTCACCCATGTAGTGTCTCCGTTATTCCTCTCCTTTCCCCGCCAGAGAACCCCTAGTTCTCACCCAGGTTCCCTCCAGATGAAAAAACCTTCTCCCCAGCGCATCCAGAGACCCGCGTCCATCGCCGGTCCAGCATCACGCTGTGCCAGGTCGTTACTTGGCCGCTCCACGCTCGGATCGCCTTGGGTCCGTTCGGGTTTCAGTGCAGCGCTCGCTGGATTTCGGCCCCAGCCCGAGGCAGATCCTGGTTTCCAGCACCCTCCATGGACGTTCCTGGCTACCTAAACGTGATTAATTCCCCCGATCCCCAATAAATCACATTGGCTATATTTCATTGAGATCCTGTCCTTTTTGCTGGGAAGGGGCACAGGTCAGCACTTTGCTATGTACCAGGATCAGTGTTTTATAGGTGGCTACAGCAAAGCCTGTGCATAATTGGGCGCAGTTGGTTTCCTACTGCAGGGCTATAAATTTCTTAGCAAATCCAGTCTAAGACATATACATATAACTAATTGCACAGTAAAATAAAGTAAGATTAATGGAATTTAGTGTATATCTTGCCTGCTGTCTACTGCTGTTCCTATTTTATAGGCAAATTTTGTCCTGTTGTTCACTAACTTCAGTGCTGAAATAATTTACAATTAGTAAAGAAGTACTGTTATTAACCTGTCCTACAGTAGTTTACCTTGTTGCACTAAAAAAGATTAATGATAGGGCATTTAGTTAAGTATGTGTGTTTTTTGTTTAACTGTCTGGCTGATTTTAAAATATTGTCCATTTCTCCCTCCGATTCATATGCTTTCCCAGAAATGATTGAAATAACAGCGACTTAAGACTCACTAGTCCAAACCTAGACACCTACACTTTTCAGATGTGCACACCAAGCCCATGTTGACTTTGTTAAATAAAACCAACAGTAAAATGTTCATTTGTTCCATAAGTGGCATATTTTTAAAAGTCTTTTTATTGTCTGTTGGATGCTTTTTTTGGGGGGGGAGGGGAGGGGGGGGGTAGTATCGTTTAACAAAAGGAGTTTCTTCCAAGGAAAATGAAGGGTAATTATTAGTTTATTCCGGAAACTGGGAGATGGGAAACAGGAGGACTGACATATTGAAATGCAGGAGCGGAAAACGGCAAAGAGAGCAGCTGACCTTGAAACCGAAGAAGCTGCGAGACAGACAGGAGAAAGCGGTGGAGGTCTGGCGGGAGGAGCGGAGCGGCGGAGCTAATGGGAAGCAGGAGTGTTTAGAGCATGGATGAGGATCACATGCCAGTCGGAGCAGATAACAGCAGCCCCAAGACTCCAGACTCAAAGTGTATTAGTCAGGGAGGGGAGGGGAGGGGAGGAGCTCTCATTCTCCATTCTTTCTCTTTGTCTGTTTTACAGATTGGAAGAATCTGCCGGTGATTCTGTGACGAAATTGAAAAATTAAATTCCATTAACGTAATTGCTGTTTTTAATGTAGGAGTCTTGTGTCTGAGAGTCACGTGCATCTTAAATGCAAGTTTCCGCAAAAACAGGTGTGTATGTGTGTGTGTGTGTGTGGTCCAGGTATACCTTACCTTGTGGGGACCAAATGTCCCCACAACGTGATGAATACCTTATGGGGACCAGTTTATGGGAAAACTCTGTTTTATAAAAAATATGAATAAAAAAAAAAACTAAAAATGCCTATTTTGTTTGGTTACTTATGGTTATGGTTAGGGCTGGGTAGAGGGTTAAGGTTGTCATAGTTAGCATTAGCATTTTTCTCATAGAAGTGAATGAGAAAAAAGATTTGAATATACGACTGTGTGTGTGTGTGTGTGTGTTTACATAGATCACATTTGGGGACCAAAGTGTAGTAAAACCTGAAACTATTTTGGGGACAATTTTTCAGGTCCATATTTGGATAACCTCCATTTTATAAAAATCTGTGAATTCAAGCATAAAAGCAAAAACTACAAAAGTTTTGTATTTTGATTGGCTACTTACGGTTACGGTTAGGGCTGGGTGGGGGGTATGGGTGTCGTAATTGGGATTAGGGTGTCTCCCATAGAGATGAATGGAAGGTCTCCATTTAGATAGGTGCGCCGACGTGTGTGTGTGTCCGTGTAAGTAAATAAAATTCACGAACCTGTAAGTGATCTTAATTCGATCACCTTTTTTTGTTTTACCTCTGATAGCCTTGTCAGTAGGTCCTTGAAGATAATTCAAACTTTCTTGGTGAAAAACTTAAAAAGAACATGGCATCTGTACTATATACTATATATACATGATAATTATAGGTAGGTACTGTGGTTAAGCTTTAGATCTCCAGCCTGGCAAACAGGAGGCAATTTGAATCCCTGCTGTTCTTTGCACTCAGCTTAAAGTACCTAATTATGATGGGGTCCTGGTAGCATGGTAATTAAAGAAATGGTTTTGTAACCTGACGGTTGCAGGCTCCAAATCCAGACTGGGTATGGACCTTCCCTTACTTAACCATCCTGCTGTTTTACTGGTGGGCTGTGACGTCAAACCACCCAAATCGCCGTTAAGCTGCATGACACGCGGACGCCGACATGAGGAAAGCCTCGCTCTCAAGGAGCATTGTCACCGTTTATATACTTTAGGATAAGAAGTTAAACATATTATACCAGAAAGTGAAGAGGAAAACCAACAACGCATATTTGTCGGTTGAAAAGCGTAAGCGCTCCTGTTTGCAAGTTTGTCAATTCGCGCCATTGCATAACTGCATAATTATGACCAACAGAAACATTAATTACATTTGCCCAACACGTGACATCAAAAATGTTTTTATGTGAATGTTTATAATATAATATTTCTGACTTGATCTTTTCATGCCAATTTTCAAAACCAGTCATGTTCGGCCATTCAGGGAACAGCAATTCATTCATTCGTAGGTTAATCCGAACTGCAGCACTACATTGTGTATCTTTTCAAATATCACCTCATGGATCTTAAATGATAATGAGGGACTTTAAGGGAAACAGTTTGTTTCCGTTATCTGATGGCAATGGTATATGGAAAAACGAGTTTCATTAACACATCCGCAATTAATCTAGATGACCTAATGATAACTACTCTTATGCAAACCAGCAACAACGATAAAAAGAGTAATCAGTTAGAGGCTCTGCAAAAAATCAGGTTACATGACTTTTCAGTCTGTAATACACCTTCGTTTTTTAATTCCCAGGGCACCTTCAGGAAATTTACATTTCTCGAAGAGAGGACAAGGTGGCTTTAGCGAGCCGGTGGGCGGGTCCCCGGGTAAATTTCTCGCGCTGTGATTGGGTGATCGCCGGATTTTACCCGTGTCATTTTCCCGGGATCGCTGACGCCTCTCGCCCGACCCTCCTGGCTGTGCGCTTTTTGGGACCCGGAATGGTCTCTGCATTTTGACCGAAGCCCAAGTTTCCTTCAGTTTGAAGGCTGGGCACCGGGAAGGAGGATCGGAGGGGCCTGGACTCGCTGCGAGAAGCCGACTGATCGCCTTTTTCACTTATGGCTTTATAGGAGCACCAGTGACGTCTTTTTTTGTTCGGATTGTTGGAAAGGGAGCTAGTTTTCAACCAAAGTCGCTTTTTTGTTCGCTGCTGCGGGCTCCGACCATGGAGATGCAGAAATGGTCCTCAAGGTGGAAAACGAAAAGGTGGATTTCGGATTCCACTCTAACCATAACCATCGCTATTACCTTCCTCCTGCAGGCTGCCAGTGTTAGAGCAGGTAAGAAATGCGTAAAGAGCAGTAAACTTTGTTTTTAGTTCACAATGCTTTGGAGAAACCCTGGGCATCTTGAGTGTAAATCATGTATACAATTACATGATGATACTTACACCGGCTATCACACGATAATATGACATTAAGATAATTTAGGCTTCTTAAATAGCCTACATCTAGATGAAGGGTGCCATAGTAAGGGCATTTCATTCAAGTGAAAACGTAAAATACACGTTTAGAGTATGAAATACAGGTCGTTCACAATCTCTAGGTCTAAGGGCAAGAGTTTTTCATTATTATACCTAGTTCATTGTAACCCCAGGAGTTCACTTTTTAAAATCCTCACGCTGCTTTCGGAGCCTGAAGAATACTTATGGGATATGATAGTATGTTGCGATAGATGTCATTCTCACTGCATCACAATTTACCGAAACATAGTATAAGTCCATAAGGCAGGGATCGGGTGACAGTGATTGTGTCGTTTTTACTGGCTGTTAAATAGGGATTTATGGTATGTGCGATAGAAGTATGGAGAGGGGACTTTCTTAATGCCCGCTTTAATATTTGCGGTCATAGGTAAAAAGAGCTTGTGTATGAGTCGATGGTCCGTTAGGTGTGTGTGGACTGGGTGGAATAAGATGCGGATAGAGGCTCACAGAAAGAAGACAGATGTCTGTTGCAGTTTTACGCAGTCTCTTTGTAATGGATTGCAACAGTTGTGATTTTTTATTTTTTTTTGCAACTCGAAGTTTTAAGATGTTATATAACATTCTCATTTCAAAGGCAGAGTAACACAAACACAGCATTGCTTTCTTTGTCTACCCAGTGAGCTGTGCGGATGTTAAGATAAAAATTAAAGGTGTCTCATGAAAGACAAAAAGTCGTTTGCATAGTAACGCGTCTCAGCATCGGGAGTGATACCATCGTGTCATTTCTTACGTTTACAATTAGTATAGTTTAGTTTGGAAACTGCTTATAGGAAAGGTAGTAACCAAGGACCACGATCCCGGTTGTAATTACAATGGTTGCGATTTGCGCTATTGTTCAGTACAGATTTGAGGCGCAGATGGTGCAGCTTACTGCAATATGCTTCTGAAAAAATATATGCATTTCACATTGCAAAATAACTTTTCATGATCACATGTACCGTAAAATGATCATCGTGCGCCTTTTGAAAGTTGCTGTTGTACAGAGCACCTAGATTATGCAAATACTTTACTGACCAGAGGAAACCCTTTCTCCACGCTAACCCGGTCTCCACCGAAGGCCAATAGGTGGTCTTTTTTTTTTTTTTTTTTGGGGAGGGGTCCTTTTCTGGAATCTCACTTTTTACGCTTGTTATAGTCTGTAGGCATTGTTTTACTAAAACAATCTAAAAAAACACAATCCCTAAATTACTCAATAAAATGTCCACTTGTATTTTCTGAAATAGATGCTCATTTAGTGGTGAACTACAGATTTTAAGAGCTTCACAGAGCGGGTCATTTTATGTGGATTGGAATGTTGTCTGTGTATGTGGACAATTTTGCCATTCCTGTTTTTTGGATAGAATTGGTGATACATTGTGTGGTATAATGGTGAAAAGCTGGCGCATAACGATTTAGTGACAATCTTAGGCATTTCGCTGTTCCTCAGAAGATGATGAGAGTAGACGAATACTGGTTTGTCACCTACGAATTCTCATACCTTGACCACTGATGTCCAGTCTGTCAGAACCATTACATTTGTGCTAAAATTCCTTGGCAGTGAAACAGGATCACAGTGGAATCCGAGTCCCATTGGACTGTTAGCTATATGAAAAGATTATCTAAAGCCCCCCCCCCCCCCCTTCTTGAAGGTCTGAGTGTTTCACAGTACAGGGAGCAAAGCTTATGATTTGAAACTTTTTTTATTACTATTTGCTTGTTTATTTGGGGTCTTTTGCACAAGGCTGGTTGTACACCGTGCAATGCAATGAAATTATCCCTGGCTCCCCTTGACGGATGGATGGCTTAAGCATTACGATGTGGCTTCCTTCCTGGGACACGCTGTCCCCTTTCGTGTTGGTTTTGCATGTGCTTGTTTGACATGACAGGTATTAAATCAAAGGAGGAGGAAGTGTTATGCAAATGAAATCGGGGATTTTTTTTTCGGTTCAGATGCCTCACACATCTTGTGGGTAATGAGCAACTCCTGTCACACACATGAGGCCCTGTTCTGCATGTGTCACCCCCCCCCCACACACACACACATTCACCCCCTCCTTTTTTGCTACAATGGAATTTAGTATTTTTTTTTTCACAGATATGATATCAAAATTGCCGTGTTTGAAATTAGTTAAGCTCATTCTCAGCAGATAATTTCAATTTTTATTTTCCGAAATACATTTATCTTGACTGTTTTGGGATGTTCACTGCAAAGACAGCCCTATATTTGGCACTTTGCATTTCACACCGTCGTGTGTAAGTAAAGTGTTAACCTGGTGTAAATTTAAAGCAATTTAGGTGTCTTAAGGACCGCACACAATCACTCGGCTCTTTAATGGCTTTGGGATGTTGCTGTTGTTTTTCCATCCTGGCCAAGTCGGCACATCTGGAATATATGAGGTCTGAATGCATGCAGTAGGTGGAAGAGATGTTCAGAGACTCGTAGAGAAACGTTTACTTCAGTTTTATAAGATCTGGTAGTCTTCCGGTGTCATGCGTCCAGCGCCGAAAAGCAAGTGTCCAGAGAACATTTCCTCAACCCCCTTTGAAGATGTCTGCATACTTTTACACCAAGTGAAAGTTCAGTTTATCCATGACCGTGTGAAATGTGGATTTCGGGCACTGAAAGTAGCATTTGCAGTGGTCCTGTCAAAAAGACTGATAGCTCAAACACCCAACACAATGCAAGTCTTTGTGAAATTAGTATAATTCTTAACAGATATGGACATTTTTCGTTTTTATTTATTTACATAATTTTTTGGTGGAAAATGGTATGATTAAGCTACGGGGTTTCTTTTTCCCCAACTGTTTTAAAGTTCAACAACCGAATGACTAAATGCGTTTTTTGTCTGACTGGAGATTTATCTGGCGCTGGGGCTGTGATACATGCGCGCTCTCACGTGCGGTTTACCGACCGTCGGTCCCTAGAGATATAGCGTATTGCCTGCTTTGCCAGAGCCTTAATGCGTTCAACATGAGTCCCGGGGAGAGACGCTTGCGAATGTGCAGACCGCTATGCTGCGCAGCTCCTAAACGAGCTTCTGGCAAAACCACAAACTGCAGGATCAGCGTTTCCTACAGACAGCTCCCATTTACTTGGGTGTACAGTAGGCAAGGTATTTTAAAAAGTGATGAAAGAAACAGTCTGTGCCAGGCAATCAGACCTGAATTCTTCAGCTTAGGAAATAGAACTTCAAATGGTTCTCCTCCGGTTTGGTAATTGGGTCTCTGATTGGAGGAATTAAATCAGCTGTTTGAGAGGGTAGATTCGTAACATCAAGGGACTGCGTTCAAGTCTCCAGCAAAATAATTAAGTGTAACAACGTAAGTAAAAGGTCAGTAAATAAACTACGTATTAAATAGGTGATTTGGGAGCTAAGTTGTCCCAATGGATTGTGTACTAAGGCAATAAATTACGATATATTTTCTTCCCCACTAGGAATTTTAGTAATTGATGCCAGACTTTTTTCTTTTTAAAAGACACTTCTCAGTGTAAGACTGATGCTGTGGAGCAGCTTTGAGTGATTTAAAAGGAACGTCCACCCAGTTTGTTCATCACCAGACGATTTCCTGGATTCACCTTCCATAGCGAATCATCTGACATCATCGGGACGCTGTTCCAGATTGAAATATTTCTCTATTATGATATTTACATGAAAGTTCACATTTTCTCCTAGAAATGTTCCGTTTCTAATACCCCATTAGTCTTTTTTTTACTTAATGCCGGTCATAGTACAGATTTTGGGACAAAAAAAAAAATAGACTGTTAAAGGAATGGGTGCTATTGCTGGAAGTGGAGTTTGGAAATCTCGTGCTCGCTGCAGATTTTTATCGTGGTAAACACGTGCAACAACAAAGTAAAAAAACACAACTATAGAAACATTTACGATACCATAATATCGGTTTTATATGCATTATGGTATTCTGGACGTAAATGTTTCTGGAAAAAAACTGCTTGTTTTATTGCCCTCCAATTATGACTGTTTCTCATTGGCGGGCTTCGTGTGCAGAAGATTGCGAGATCTATCAGAAGTTTGAAAAAGGGTTCATTATAGTCCATCTGAAATATTATCCCAGGGGTGTATGTGGAATTGAATGGGATAAAAGAAGAAATCTCTAGTGTGAAACGGAAAGGATCGCTGAGAAATGGGAACCAAAGATGTCTTAAAATCCAAAGGCATGCTGACCCATCCAAAGAGTCTTACCGCTGGCCGGCCGTGGGGACAATGTTTATTATTGTTCTTGTCTTCAAAGGCGTTTGTTCCCATCATGACACTAGCAGGGAGAGCTTATGGTCCAAACTTGTGTACCTCGTTGTTTTTTGATGGCAAGCAGCTGTGTTTTGAAGCGAGTGGCATCAAACAGGAAGTTCAAGGGGTAAGTTGTCACTACAGATACTATAGACGTATTTGCATCCTGCCGAAGACACTTTTTATTTGAAGCGGCACGGTAGCAGTATCTTTTTGGGCGATGAGCTTAGCTGATATTGTGAGCTTCTGAATGAGTCTCAAAGATGCATAAGTAGATCCTGCTGCAGTCCTACTGTACATAAGAACGTAAGACATTTACAAAGGAGAGGAGGTCATTCAGCCCACCGGGCTCATTTGGGGAGAACTTAACTAATAGCTCAGAGTTGTTAAAATCTTATCTAGCTCTGATTTAAAGGAACCCAGGGTTTTAGCTTGCACTACACTAGCAGGAAGACTATTCAACACTCTAACGACACGCTGTGTAAAGAAGGGCTTCCTCAAATTCATTTAAAAATGTTCTCCCGCTAATTTCCATTTATGGCCAGAAGTTCTAGTATTTAAACTAATATTAAAATAGCCATTTGGCTGAACAGGATCCTGACCTGTTAGATTCTGGATTATGTCCTCCCTTAGTCTCATTTGCTCGAGGCTAAACAGATTCAGCTCAGTTAACCTCTCCTCATAAGACATTCCTCTATGACCAAGAATCATTCTCATCACCCTACGTTGCACCCTTTTCAAGGCAGCAATGTCCTTCTTAAGCTTTGGTGACAAAACCTGCACACAATATTCCAGGTGGGGTCTTACCAAGGAATTATATAATCGTAGCATCACCTCCCTGGACTTATACTGCACGCACCTAGGGATGTAACCCAACATCCTATTGGCCTTTTTTCTTGCTTCCCCACTCTGGAAAAGTGGGACATGGAAGCATCAACATACACAATGAGGTCTTTCTCATAATCAGCTACCTTTATTTCAGTGGAACCTATAAAATATCTGTACTTTATATTTCTGCTCCCTGCATGGATTACCTAACATTTATCTACATTAAATTTCATCTGCCAGGTATCAGCCCAGTCGTTAATTAAATCAAGATCCCATTGTACCCTTTGTGCTGCTAATTTAGTATCTGCTACACCAACCACATTGGTGTCGTCTGAAAATTTAACCAGTGTACTCTATTTATTGGTGTCAATATCATTAATGTAAATTAGGAACAATAATGGTCCTAAAATTGAACCCTGTGGTACCCCACCATCAACGCAGACCCACTGTGACATTGTGCCTCTAATAACTACTCGCTGCTTCATGTCTGTTAACCAGTTTTCGATCCAAGCTGCTACAGTTCCTAAAATTCCTGCAACTTTGAGCTTAAGCAAGAGCCGTTTGTGGGGGACAACATCAAAGGCCTTCTGGAAATCTAAGTACTTTTTGTTATCAATTTCTCTTGTAGCTTCCTCAAAGAACTCAAGTAGGTTAGTTGAACAGGATCTACTTCTCCTAAATCCATGTTGGCTATCCCTCAGAATGTTATTTGCATCCAGGTAATCTACCATTTTCACTTGGATAATAGCTTTCATTATTTTTCCAGTAATGCTAGTTAAACTGATTGGCTTATAGTTTGCTGGATTACTTCTATCCCCTTTTTTGAATATGGGTGTTATATTAGCATGCTTCCAATCAGAAGGTACCACATCCGCAGATAACGATTTCTGGAATATTAATGTTACAGGTTGGCTAATAATAACCCTCATCTCTTTTATGCCATCAGGCCGCTGTGATTTATTTATTTTGAGCTTAGCTAGGCTTTGTACCACATCAGCCTCAGTTAGACATATAACATATAATGCATTTTTGCATTGGATTAGAATTATTATACAGACGCTTTTCTACTTACGAACTTTCGACTTACGAACTTTCAGACATACGAACGAGCAGGACTGTAAGTCCAAATTATGTTCATTGGGCTCCCGTTTCCTGTTCGCAACAAACTTTTTTTTTCTGTTCGGCAATTCCGCCCAGTGCGACGTCTAGCCGCTACTCCCGCCGCGCAGCAGCATAGCGTGCGTACTCCCAGCATCCTAATGGTGTTGAATAACGACTTACGAACATTTCAAGTTACGAACAGCCGCTCGGAACATATTTCATTCGTAAGTAGAGGAGCGTCTGTATATTAAAAAAAACAGTAAATGTATTTGAATTGGTTCTTTAAAGCAGTATTTGCCCCTATGCAATGTTATGATGGGTGAAACAAAGAGATACAATATGCAGAACGCAACCAATATGCTGATTCATTGTTTGCATTTACTGTGCCCCATGTGGCCACTAGAGGTACTAACGCCACAAGATATGAATTGGGATTTCTGAGCAATGAATGTTTGGTGGCTTACAGCTCTTGTTTAATTGACATAAGTGGGATAGTATTGTCAATTCATTTTGTGTAAAGTTTTTATAGTGGCTTATTGGTAACCTAGTGGAAGCACTGGGCGAACATCTATGGCAGCGTTTCCCAATCTGATCCTCGGGGACCCACAGCCGGTCCATGTTCTTGCTCCCTTCCAGTTCCCTGCCAGACAGCCCACATTTTTGCTCCCCTACCAGGAGCTGGGAGAGAGCAGAACCTGAAGACTGGATTGCGAAACATTTATGTGGAGAATGAAGCTATTCACTGCAATAAGGGAAAAGTGTTACAAGCTCTGCTGCTGGCTTCCGTTGTTAGGACTCTGTTGCAGGTCTCCAGTGCTGAAATCCACTTTTAGGCACCCCTGCTGGACCTGGAGACTAAAATGAAGTCCAGAAGAGCTCGTTTGTCCTTCACACTATCTAGTGTAGTCAGCCAAGTTACACTGAACAGATATATCATTCAAATGAGTCTAATAGTTCTGTTTGGTGACTGCCTTGCATTTAAATGATCATTACACATATCCTGTATTATGTAAATTATAACCCATTATCATCATTTATAATTTCAGAGGTTTATTCTCTGTATTTTTAGTGATTCAGCTGGAATTTATTTTTATGGATTTTTTCCCCCAAGTGGAAATTCCATTCAAAAACTGTTGATGTTATCGTTTCATGTCAAATGGTATGAAGTGGTCTACATGACTCACCCATAGATTACCAGGTTTGCTGGTAGACCTGCTATTTCCAAATCAATGGACCACTTCAGCTGTCCAAACATACAAGCCAGAAGAAACCAACTGTATGTTTTACTGGGTGACTTCTGGAAATTTCTTGTGATTTTCCATTAGGCTAACTGGTATGCCTTACTCAGCAATAGGACTACATGCTGACATGGCATTTGTTACATTGTATCTGCTCTGCTCTGTAGGCTATAGCAATAGGACTATATGCTGACATGGCATTTGTTACATTGTATCTGCTCTGCTCTGTGGGCTATAGCAATAGGACTATATGCTGACATGGCATTTGTTACATTGTATCTGCTCTGCTCTGTGGGCTATAGCAATAGGACTATATGCTGACATGGCATTTGCTACATTGTATCTGCTCTGCTCTGTGGGCTATAGCAATAGGACTATATGCTGACATGGCATTTGCTACATTGTATCTGCTCTGCTTTGTGGGCTGTAAGACAAGCAAAGAGCCAGACAATGAAACTTTGTTGAATTGATAAAGAATCCCCTCAAATATAGTGGACTTCTGCAGGCTACCTTGAATCCCTTGGAGGAAGAGAGATTGCTTTGTCGCGTTGTTGATAACTAGCCTGATTTCTTGTCTTTGTCCTGTAATGTTTTGCTGGATAATATTGAGTTTGATAATCTTTTGATCTTCCATCACCTCTCGACCAGGACAGGGTTGCAGGGAACCTGTTAGTACAATATATTACTTCAGCTAAACAGTTTCTGATTGTGTCTGATTAGAGATAGGGTTAGGAGCTCTGTCATTCGGGAGGGACTCGGAGTAGAGCCGCTGCTCCTCCACAGGGTGGCTGGGCTCTCCCTTAGAGAGAGGGTGAGGAGCTCGGTCATTCGGGAGGGACTCGGAGTAGAGCCGCTGCTCCTCCATAGGGTGGCTGGGCTCTCCCTTAGAGAGAGGGTGAGGAGCTCTGTCATTCGGGAGGGATTCGGAGTAGAGCCGCTGCTCCTCCACAGGGTGGCTGGGCTCTCCCTTAGAGAGAGGGTGAGGAGCTCGGTCATTCAGGAGGGACTCGGAGGAGAGCGGCTGCTCCTCCGCATCGAGAGGAGCCAGATGTGGTGGCTCAGGCATCTGGTCAGGATGCCTCCTGGACGCCTCCCTGGTGAGGTGTTCCGGGCATGTCCCACTGGGAGGAGGCCCCGGGGAAGACTCAGGACATGCTGGAGGGACTATGTCTCTCGGCTGACCTGGGAACGCCTCGGGATCCCCCCAGAGGAGCTGGACGAAGTGGCCGGGGAGAGGGAAGTCTGGGCCTCCCTGCTGAGACTGCTGCCCCCGCGACCCTAACTGGATACGCGGTAGATGATGGATGGGTGGGTGTCCTGGTCTTGTGACTTTGCATAATACGTTTGGCAGTGGGCCGAATTTGCATTTAGCCATTTCATAAAAACTTGGCTGACAAGTCGGCAGATTGTGTGGTTGGTTTTATCGGAAATTACGGGACTAAGCGAATGTATTCCGTTATCAATGTCCTTTGGTTATTCATCATAAACACTTTCCTATCACATCCTAAAAAATACAGTGTGGAAAATAATGTTTCGGATGATGGATAGAGGGCTATTGGAAAATGCCTCAATTACCTCAAAATTGTATCTTCTGGATAATTTTAAGTTACAATTCATGAGGCTTTTATTGAGTCCTTTACTTTCTTGTCAAACCAGCCTTGCCATGAGAGTATTGGGCCATTTAATAAAATGGTTAAAGTGTGATATGAAAACATACAGATTTTGGTTGTCTCATAAACTCTGACTGGAACAATACACCAAGATATTATATAAATATCAAAAGCCCAGTGTCAGTTTTAAGCTTGTATTCATTGTGGTAATGACAAGATGGGCACCGTTTGTTAGTTTTGGAAGAAAGTCATCGGAACATTCTGGATCTTCCTTCAGTCTGTTGTGCAGACGCTGGGCTGAAATACCTCATGCATTGATGTTCCCCCTGCTGCAACTTTCCAAATAAACCCACTGAAACTGTCCCTCCCCCCCCCCCCACAGCCGAACCCGTGGATGTCCTGAAAGTTCTAGAATTTCACAGCTCTCCCGGAGGGGTTAGGAAAACGGCGGGATTCTGCGAGAACAGGAGAGCGTCGCGCCCGGACACAGCCTACCGGGTGGGCAAGCAGGCACAGCTCAGCGCTCCCACCAAGCAGCTCTTTCCAGGTGATTCCATTGCCGCTTGCTAGTTCCCATCACCGAAACATCTCCCCAGATATGACCCTCACCATCTTCACTTTCACTTCACCTCTCCCTTTCTCTGCAACTTTCATTCTCTCTCTCCCTCTTTCTCTCTTTCTCTCTCCCCCCCCTCTGTCTCTCTCTGTCTCTCTCTTTTCTCTCTCTCTCCCTCTCTCTCTGTCTCTCTCTCTCT
The DNA here is from genome assembly GCF_023856365.1 of Brienomyrus brachyistius. NCBI lineage: Eukaryota > Metazoa > Chordata > Actinopteri > Osteoglossiformes > Mormyridae > Brienomyrus > Brienomyrus brachyistius. The sequence goes on from NC_064553.1 coordinate 5,903,941, forward strand.
CTCTCTCTCTCTCCCCCCCTCTGTCTCTCTCTTTCTCTCTCTCTCTCTCTCTCTCTCTCCTCGCTCTCTCTCTCTCTCTCCCTCTCTCTCTCTCTCTCTCTCTCTCTCTCAGAGCAAGCACTGTCAGTTCATTCCTGTACAGCGGGCGCTTGGGATGCCACAGTTGTTTTGCTATTTATTGATTTAGGACAGAGTTCATCAGAGAAGACGAAAGGTCCTTCATAACATTGATTGTCTTTTCTTCAAGACTGGAGCCATGCCATGTCCTTTGCCAGCTGTTATTCTGAAATACAGACACATCATTCCTATGAAATCCAAGATAATTTTAAACAAAAATGCAGATGACACTGATTCTTACAGACAGTGTCTTTCATCTATGATTCATATAATGAATTGTTCACTGAAATATTAGTCTTGAGTATTATTAATTGTTATATTGGTGTTAATCAACATTATCTTATTCATACACACTTTATACAGATTCAACCTTTTGTCTGAGTTTTTTTATTCTTCCAACGCTGACAGCTGTTGTTTGTCTCATCTATTTCATTAGTTTTTCTCTGACAGTTTTATTTGCCGAAAAAAGGCTTCTTGAATTTTCACTTTTATTGGAAGCAAAATTTTAGTTTAAAATTGGGTTTTGCTGGGTGTATCTGTGTGTGCATTGGTCGCTGTTCAAATTGGCGTCACTGCAAAGCGAAAATAACACGCCGAATAGCAGCAAATTAAATTAACAATTAAACTTGTGATTTTTGGCTGAAAAATGACCGCTTGAAAACTGTAAGGCTTCAGGGCTGGAAATTTCTGTAAATAGTGTTTGAAGTAGGATGAGTATCCTGTCAGCTGCTGGATACAACAACTGTTGTGGGCTTTTATTTTATATATACTTTCTTTTTAGACCTTGCCTTAAATGCTTTATTGGAATGAACTTGCAAAATGTGTCCAATACAAAGAAACGTGTTGTATTTTGAAATATGAAATAGCATAGAAGCCCAGATGGCAGCTTATAGTAACAGTGTGGAGCAGAACGTTCTAGGTCTTGGGCACACAGAAGTTCTTCACAACATCCCAGAGACGTCCTAAGAAAGGACTGCAAACAAACCTTTTTATTATCCAGGAGGAGTCTTCCCGGAGGATTTCTCCATCCTCATGACCATCAAACCCAAGGCCGGCATCCAGTCCTTCCTGCTGTCCGTGTACAATGAGCAAGGCGTCCAGCAGTTGGGTGTTGAGATTGGACGCTCTCCCGTCTTCCTGTACGAGGACCAGCATGGGAAGCCTGCCCCCAACGATTACCCTCTGTTCGGGAACATCAACCTCGCCGACGGGAAGTAAGTGATGTGTGGAGAACTCTACCGGATCTGTTCCCGGTCATTTTCGCCCGTTCCTTCAGCAAGCTGTTGGGTTTCCGTAGCTTCTGTTGGCCTGTCATTCCCCATGGAGTGTCCCTTCAGCCTTATAAACTGAACACATGCTTGGAAATGCATAGTTAGCTTTGGTCAAAGCCCATGAGGTGGCCTTAGTCAGGCTTGACTGCCAGTACCCACACCAAAGCTGCCGGGAAAAGTTGGCGACTGTGGAGGTGTCAGTGGGTAAAGTTGTTAACTGGTTGGGGGGCAATGGAGGGACTGGTCCTCTGGTATACTGGGCATTCTCCCAGTGGGCCAGTGTGGCGGGGTCTGCAAAATTTAGTGCTTGCCAGAAGAATCATGAGGGACTCCAAAACCCAGGGCTGACCCTAATTCTCAGTCAACCCATATTTAGAAGGTGGTTGTGGGGGGGGGGGGTGGATCAGAGTCTAGATTGAATAATTTAAATATAGATTCTGAGATTTAATTTTCATTAGGTGCTGGAAGACTTCACTCCTGGTTACTAATGCATTTGGAATTACATCACATTACTGTCACACCCTATCAGTATATGAACAGAAATTAGTGTAGATTTAACCAAGGCAAAGTGACATGACCTGACTCCTACAATGCTGCTATTTCCACTCTATTTATACGCTACAATAGGTGATCTTACTCATGAAATAGTGCATGAACATGTGCTTAAAATATACGCTAATTTTGCACTGGCATCAGTGAACCTGCAAAAAGTAGTTTTTATGCCCAAGGAAAATTACCATCCATTAAATAATGCTCAAAACCTTATTATTTAAGCTACTATTAGTGCAAATTTTGAATTTAGCTAGCGATAGTTTTATAGTTGGCTTCAAGCGGGCAAATTTACACCTGATTTCTATAAAGATGCTACAACAGTTGAGTTTTTGTAAACTTGGAAATGGGCAATTTTTATTGAATTGTTTTATGTAGCTTTTTCTGTGAACACAAAACATCCACAAATTTAGTTTACAAGTCCACATTTCTTTCGGTAAAGGTAAATACAGACATTAATTTTTCAAGAAACGCAAACATCAACGTATAACCCACCTCATGGTTCGGAGATGGAGTTCCCTGAAGGATGATAAATTTGTTTATTTTGAATATTTATTGTATTTGGGTGGAGTTCTGACTGGATTAGTTTAGTGTGGCTGTTTTCAGTTAAATCTGTTATGGTTTTAATAACTTAGCTCAGCAATAAACAATTATTCTGTGACAGCGGGTGTCAAAATATTTCACAAAATGTCACATGTTGTATGATGAGCCCAGAAAAAACCAATAGTTTTACTCTTTAATTTATTTCCTTGTCAGATTATAATGTTAATCATATGACTTCAGTCTCTGTTGATTCGAAGCATTTCACACAAATTCGGCCTAATTCTGTTGGAGACAAAGTTGGGATTGTGCTTTTACTCCTTCTGTGTCCCTATTAAGTGTCTGTTCTATGATTCATTTGGGGGTGGGAGAGGGGGGGGCACGCCTTCTTTTGTTCCCGTGTGAAACGAGAGGTGATCTCTAATCCCAGAAGTGGGCAGGATTTCCCTCACCTGAACCTCTGTGAATCAGGGGCCAGGCTAGGGTCTGTCCGCGGCAGTCCTAGCCCGAATCGGCTTAGCTGAGACGATTAATGACGTGCTCACAGGAATGCAGCATTCATCTTAGCTTTTGAGCGAGAGGAAAGTCAACTCATGTCAAGTCTAGTTGGGTGGGCTTTATTGTCATTTATTGGCACAAGATAGCTTTCCCGTAGGACCACGGCGCTACTTATGTAGAGCGGTGGTTCTCAAACTTGGTCCTCGGGACCCACTGCCCTGCTTGTGTTCCCGCTATCCCTGCCCTACACACTGCGGATTGACTGAACTCACCTGATCCAGGTAATCAGAAGCTGAAAGACAGCTGGGACTTGTGTGTGGCGCAGGGATAGTAGGAAAACAAGCAGGGCAGTGATGTAGAGCAATCATAGAGGAACATGTCTTAGAAGAGCGAAACATGGGGAAATAGAGGTATTACGTTTTTTTCATTCAGGCGTGAATATATTAAAAAGATACTTTTCGTTAAAGTTGGTCTGATGCGCTCACTCTAGAGCTCTAACGGGATGGAATGTATATCAGCATCTTAGGGATCTGAATCCATGTCCAGAAGGTTGTTGGTACAAATCTAGGGGTTAGCTGAAGACCCAACCGGCCCTCCTCTCGGCCCCAATGCTTTCTTCATGTTTGTGAAGGTTTGAACAAAAGTCTCCAAAATGTAAAACTCTTAAATTCCACAAACTTCTACTCCTCAATCAAAAGAGGGTTTAGGTCAGACTGCAAGCTCTTCTTCTCACTTCTCCTCTACCTGCTTTCTCCACACAGGTGGCATCGGGTAGCCATAAGCGTCCAGAAGAAGACGGTGACCATCATTGTCGACTGTAAGAAGAAGGTGACCAAACCTCTGGGGAGAAGCGACCGCCCGGTCGTTAGCACCAACGGCATCACCGTGTTCGGCACCAGGATCCTGGATGACGAAGTCTTCGAGGTACCACCCTCTAGTTCATATTCATTTACTAAAAATGGCAACCAGATTTGGTCAACCTTTGTAACATTTTGCTTTATAGACTTTTGCCAGGCTGACCACTCTAATATCTTTTAACTCCTTTGTTTATTAAAACTAATCATTTATTTCACTGCAGTTTGGGCTACAGTAGTTAATATTTCATCTCCGTAGTCAAGGTTTTGTCAAAAGTTATGCCTCGTTCATTTTTGGCAGTTTTTAATCAGTTCTTAGTCATTGACATGAATCCGGTTTTATTAATATCTGCATATTAGTTTATTGCCAGTGGGTATGTTTGTGCATCAGTGAAATGTACTTCTTTGAGGCTGTCCGATTGCTAGGCCGTAAAAAGATATCTGGGGTGACCAGATTTTGCTTGAATGTGCTCTGAGCGGCCAGATGAGTGCAAACAAGTATCCGAAGGAGTTTGAAAAATGCTGACAGATAAATAGCAGATTTAGAGCTATTCTGCTCTCATATGTGCCGCTTTTTCATTTGTTAAGTGCTGGAGTTTTAACATCAAATAAAATAATATGGGACAGAAGTTTATTGTCCTGTAAATTATAAAAGACGCCATTAGTTTCGGTTCTAGCAGTGAAAGCATTGTGAATAAATTTAATAATAAAATTCGGCTAGAAACAAAAAACGGCAAATAATATAAACCTAGAAATGTACAATGAACAACATGGATAAATGAATTTAATGGACAATGTGGTTCTTTGAGTCAATAGGATGAGTGTGTGTCCTTCCAAATGTCGTCATGATGTTTGGAGTTCAAGCCAGAGGGCTTGCAAATGGAACATGTTCCCTTCCTGAGTACATTGTATTCTGTTTGCTTGTCTATCTTTTTTGGTGATTAATCCCCTTTAAAAATGTTTTGCTCTAATTTTCTCTTAACTTGGCTCTTCCGTATGATCCCCCCCCCCCCCCCACCACCATTGACTCCTTATTTGCTATACTGGTATTTTCCCAGCCCACGTGGCTAAACCGTGAGAAGTGTGCACTAATCGGAAGAGCTGATCTTTGCAAGACTTTGGCCGCTACTTCAAAATGTGAAATTTCCACTGTGCAGCCTTTTAGAAATTTATCACAAACACAGAGAAGGGGACTTTCCTGAGGTGAGATGGGGAATGGCTATAAAGCCGTGCATGTAATTTAGAGGCTTGGAATGCATTTTTGCAGAATAGTTAATTGCTGGATTTTTAATGGTTTCCATCTGTGTGGTGATGTTGGTGTAACAGTTTGTGCAGCTGATGAATATGGAATGTGACGTCTGATTTACAAAGAGATGGATCTGGATTTAACGCAGGATTAGTAAGCAAACGTCTTGTATTTTGTATGGGAGAGGGGCTGCGTTTTCCGAGATGTCTTTCTTTGTATGCCAGTGTTTTAGTTTGTGACGACTGTCAAAAACGCAAAAGGGCGTCCTTTGGATGAAAGTGTTTCCGTAAGGAAATGAAGAATGACAGAATAAATGAGAAAAAGCAATGCATCCATCCATCCATCCATCCATCCATCCATCCATCTACCCATTTTCTCATGAGCACTTGTTCTGTGCTGATTCATTACTGGCGCAGGGCCAGTCCTCATCTTTTTTATTGTGTTCATGGTATTTGGATATTTTGCTAGAAAAACCATAATAAAAATGTGCACTACAGTGCTAAAGTATTGGGTAGGGGGCAAAGAAAATGTAAAAAGCAATTTTTCTGGGTAGAAAGTGCATATTTTCTCAGAAGAAAAACACAATTTAACATTAGAACATCTGCAAATTAATAGTAACACAATCAACACTAACAGGAATTTCTGTTCTTCTCCAAAAAGGTGCTGCTATCTCGGATGGCTAACAGCACAGTACTTCAGTTCCCAAAACTCTCCTCGACCGGTCCTCGTGGTTGCTGAGTTTCACCATCAGCTCAGTTAATTAACGAGGCATCAGTCAGCCACACATGGTGCACCAGTGATCGGTTCAACAAATATTTTGGCGCCTTGGAAGGTTGCTGCAAACACTGGGTGAGGCTTTGTACTGGTTAAGATGGCTCGTTTTCACACGTCATGCTTTTCAGATCTGGCCAGAGGTTCCATTTCTGTGGCATGTGCATATTCTACCATTTCAAGGGCCTGAGCTCAGGAGCCCATTTGCCCTTTTGAGGAGAACAGGACAGAGGCAAGTGGTCACATGAGTCCCAGAAGATCCTTTGCATGCGCCACACGTGATCGATCAGCACCTGTGGCTGACTGAAGGGACCACGTCTGATACCTTCAGCTGGATCAGGCTAGATATTGATTTTTCTCCCCAGAAAACATCTGCTGTGCATCTCAGTATTGGAAACGATTTCAATTTTTTGGGGAAAACCTAGTAAGTGTTGAGTAGATCTTAGTAATGGTTCTTGACAATCTTAAGCCAATTGATGTAGTCATTTTTCTTTAAATTGCATTTTGAAATGGTTCTTAAAAACTTTAAAGCATTAATATATCACAACATGTTACCGTAAATGCTTGTTTTCTTTAACCAGATGTTGAAAATATGTTTTCAATGGAAATGATTGCGGGGCGTGCATGCATATTTGATATATGTAACCCTTGAGGAGAACTTCGGGAGAACACGACTGACCTTACTCTGACGGTGGTTGTGCGTTGTCTTCTTGTGCTTCAAACCATGCTAGGTCATTTTAGGTTTGCCATATTGATTCGCAAGGTATGCTGTCAGCTGGATCTGGATTAACTTGAGGTTTGGTTCGTATCCGGACTTTGCTAACCCCTGATTTAGGGGTTACCGTCACTCAGACGCTGGATGCCGTCATTCCCGGTGAACGATGTAGCCCTGGCTCATCCATTGGCTGATAGTGTGTCACCACACGGCCGGTATTGTGGGTGCTCACTTTCCTGGATAATGCTGGTGACACCTACCGAACTCCCTCTCCGAATCACGATGCCTTCCTTTTGGAAGATTCTCTTGCTTTATTTCATGTAACGGCAGCATTCCATCCAGGGTGTCCCCCTGCCCTGTGATTTGTGAGATCTGGCAGCACGACTCTATACTTGATAAGTAGTATGAAAGCCATATGGGTTAATAGATAACAAGAATATGAGACCGTTTACCGATTTATCTTACGTCGTCCAGACATGAGCAGGGATGGTCTGTAACAGTGTGCCTGGTTTTAATCCTCTCTGCCTCCCATAATCCTTAAATTTAAGCACAGCAGTGCATAAAATGATCAATCCAGGTAATACCTTAATACCTGTTTCTCATAAATGTCACATTTTGACTTTGAAAATAATATAGCCAGGTGAGAAATCTGTCTTATGGGCAGGGATTAATCAGCAGAAAATGTGATTGGTTTAGAATTCTTTTCATTCCCCTTTTCTGGGGTCTTATTGGCGGAGATTAATCAGCAGAGAATGTGATTGGTTTAGGAATGTTGTCATTCCCCTCCTCTGGTGTCTTGCGGGGCGGTGATTAATCAGCAGAAAATGTGATTGGATATAGGATTACTTCTTTCCCCGCCTCCGGCCTGCTACCCACAGCTGCTTAAAAGATACCGCAACTCGGCAAGAACTTGGAGGGTGGAGTGTTTCTAAATTAAATCCACAAGATGTGTAACCCCAGGGCTGTCTCTCCCCCCCCCCCCCCCCCCACCAGTCAGCGAGGGAGATTTAAGCCAGGGAGTTTGACACCCGTCCCCCCCGTGCTGTCGATGAGTAACAGTAGTGTTGTGCCCGCCAGGAATTGGATTGAACATGCTAAATCTTGGCCCGGTGGTCGCAGTGGGATTTAGGATTATTCGGGATGCAACGCTAAGCATGTAAGGTTGTGGCATCAGTCTGTCGATATTTTTTTCTGCGGTGGAGAGACGGTGGCACCGAGCAGGGTGACGTTTCTGCCTCGTCGTGTCGATTTCCAGATCGATGCTGGTCTGTTTATACAACCTCTGGGTAAATCTGACAGTAAACGGCGTATTTTTCTTTGCCTAATTCCTTTCTGACAAGCGAAGCGATTCCAAACTCCGGAGTTACGGGGCAGATGCCGCCACTGCTGCTGAACCATGTGTCTCTGAGTGATTCAGACAGTCTGTGGCTGTTCTCCCGATTTGATGGAAAAACAGGCTTTGGTTCTCATCTGGTGAACCCCCCCCCCCCCCCCCTCGTCGTGCAGCTGTGTGTGTACCTCTTAGAGGTACGGTGTGGTTATTAATGAAAGACTCTCTTGATGCTCAAACGCCTACCCCCACCCCCCCAGAGCCCCCACCCCCGTGAATCCCAGCTCGTAAGACGGACTATTCATCGCAACCCCTGTATTTCATCCCGTTCTTTCGGATGTTCCACACCCCCTGTCACCCCCATACCCCCGCATACCTCCTCTCCCCTCCCCCGTTTCCAACCCTCTGTCTGATACCAGGCCTGTTTGCTCCTTCACTGCGCCCCACTACGCCCCACGGGGGCCTGAACGGATTTTCAGCTGACTTTACCGTTTTCCTGAAGTCGTGGGGAATTTGTTCAGCTGGAAAAAAAAGAGAAACACGAGTGAAGTGTTGCATTGTGACCGGCCGCCTGGAATCGCCATTAATATTCAGCCCAGCTCGCCCCCGTTATTTTCTCTGCCCTGGGAAGCCGCGGCATTTGGAAAATCAGCATCACATGAAGCCCCTGCTTCTCGGTGTCTGCTGCTGGCCGGCTCACTTCGCCGCTCCACGCAGGTTAAAAGCGCGTGTCAGATTCACCGCCCCCAGACTAGCGGGGCGTGCCGACGGCCTGACGTCTTCCGGCTGCACTAGCAGAGCTGATCCCCTGAATCCCGGCTTGCTGGTCACTTTTTTCCTCCGTTCAGTCCTGTCGCGTGATCACATGTGTTTATCTTCACGAAAGAAAGCGATTCAATTTTTTTATTTTTGCGTGCTAAAATCTAACACCTTGCCGCTTCTAAATCGTCCTTCTTCCAGGTGGCGCTTTGACCTGAATTCTGATGTCATGTCCTCTTCCACGGCCGACCCCTGGATAACCTTACCTACCCACATCAGAGACAATCCATCGCAATTAATAATAATAATAATAATAATAATAATAATAATAATCAATACTTTATTAATCTCCGTGGGGAAATTGTCTTTTTATACGCCTCCCTCAACTAGCTCTTTGTGGAGTAAGTTGCCCACAAAGGGCAGCCACCCGTAGCGGCGCCCAGGGAACTGGGGGTTAAGGGCCTCGCTCAAGGACCTGCAGACGTACTGAGGCTGGGTTTAAACCATCCACCTTGTGATTACAGGCATAGAGGCTTAGCCTAAACAGGTAGTGACTAATTTAGTGGTCCACACGTAATTTCTCGCTCCCTGTTATGTAAACGTGCTTCTGGCTGCCTGGCCTGGAGCTGGTGTCCTCAGAGGCTTTTCACCTGAAGCTTCAGCAGTCCAGAAACCATTTCAGGGTTCTCCCTCGGACAGTACATATGACCGGAGTGGAGGTGTGGGGGATGGATTAACGTCTCTGGGCGGCCCTAGGCTGACATCAGCATGAGCATTCAGGTGTTGCCCATTTGAAGGGTCTATCCGGGGGGCTATTCTTCTCCCAGGTGGGCTACCGGAGCTATTTTTTGAGCCAAAAGAGAAATGAAACAGAATAAAACAGTGTGACGTCATCAGCGCTTGGGGTGTTGGTGAAAAATCTTGCCAAGCAGGGGAGGGGTTTAAGTTTAACTGCTCCGTTTTTGTCGAGGGTGGTGCCCAGTTGTTTGATAGGGTCCTGGGTCAGGGGTCAGTCCGAAACACATCCGAAATCTTGGCTTTGTGTTACTAGTGGAATCTGGCCCCCCCCGGCAGAAGCATTTGGGACTCATTGCCCTGGGCTATAGCCTAAGCAAGCCTATGCATCAATCTGCCCCTGGCTGAGGTTGCCCTGGGCATTCCTGCCCTGCAGGGCCGCTTTTCAGGCCTGTACGGGAGGGGTATTTCGGAGGCCCGTAAGGTGCCCTCCCCTTCCCAGAAGCCCAACAGCGGTGCCCATGCTGCCACCTCGAACTGTAGCTCTTGGCAGCAGCCGATCTGGAAAATAGTTGTAAAATTTCATAATGCAGCAGAATATTATTAATGGCCCGCTGCTTTCTTTTTATTTTCATTAATTCTCCCCAGCGTTCCCGTAGATCTGTGGTTATATGTGTGCAAAATAATTATCCTAACACTCGAAAGCTTAAAGAACGGCTGGAGATGGACGGGTGTCAAGTGAGGTAATGCCCATTAATGCTGCAGGTTTTGCGTTTGTTCTGGCAATTTTCTGTGCCCCCCCCCCCCCCCCCCCCCTTCGCAGTTTGTGATCGCTGTCTGGACTAATCAAATATTCAAAAATTTCTCATTAATAGCTGTAAACATTGTCAGGCGGTGTTTTGAGCCTGCGTTAAATAAACCATGTCATTATAATGTGGTTTTAAACTATCGAGCAGTAACTGTATTCATGGGGTAAACTTTTTACGATATGGGTGATGAAACAGCGCAGCAATAGCAGAAGAGAAGTTGTTCAAACTTACTGAAATGCTGAAACGTCCTGACTTTCTGCTGGGTTAAAATAAGCATTCCTGAGAATGATCTCATATTGAAGATGCAGTAACAGTGCCATTTATGGACTGTCTTGGGAAATGGCGTGGATGGATTGTGTCAGGTCATCAGCTTCATTGTACAGCAGGGGTCGCCAGCTCCGGTCCTGGTGAGCTACTGTCCAGTAGGCTTTCTGTCCTCCCTGGCTTCTGGTATTTACCTGAGAGCAGATGGGGCTCATCAGGTTAATGTCAGATTTCTTCTATTTTGGGGATGATCCCTCGGAAGTGCCCAGTTACTAATGTAAAGTGAGAACTAAGTGTCGATCTTTTAAAACGTATCTGCATAGAGAGCGATTAGGACTGTTTGCTGCGTTTTATGACTCACTCATCTATTTAAGCTTTTTGTAATTCAAATGCTAATCGGTCATTCAATCAATTAATCAGTTCTTATTGCTTTACTCCCCATGTCGTCGTGGGGTTTCCTCCGGGTCCTCCAGTGTCCCCCCACAGTCCAAAGACATGCTGAGGTTAATTGGAGTTACCAAAATGTATGTGTGTGTGTGTGGATTAGGTTTATATTACTTTGTTTTGGACGTTGTGGGGACCATCCTGGGATTAGCGTTTCCCCCATAGAAATGAATGGAGAGTCTCCTCAGAGATATAATTACAAACCTGTGTGTGTTTGTGTCTGTAAGTGTATGTTTGTGTGTGTAAGTGTGTGTTTGTGTGTGTATCTGTGTGTGTTTATGTGTGTATCTGTGCTTGTTTGTGTGTGTATCTGTGTGTGTTTGTGTGTGTCTGTGTGTATTTGTGTGTGTTTGTGTGTGTAAGTGTGTGTTTGTATGTGTATCTGTGTGTGTTTGTGTGTGTAAGTGTGTGTTTGTGTGTGTGTTTGTGTGTGTAAGTGTGTGTTTGTGTGTGTATCTGTGTGTGTGTGTATCTGTGTGTGTGTGTGTGTGTGTGTGTATGCCCTGCCCTATGATGGGTTGGCTTCCCATCCTGGGTTACTCTCTGTGACCAGCATGGGACAAATGGAAATGGAAAACGGATGTATTTGTTTCTTTATTTATTTGTTTTCTTGTTTATTTAGACAAATGCTCCAGAATTCCCAGTAGACCAAGATAAGGCTACCGCATTTCAGGTCGTCTGAAGTATGATGTATCCCTCTTGTGTTTCCTGCCAAACATCAAAGAAATTCTTAGCAGTTCTTTGCGATTGGGAGCAGAGAAGTTTCATTAATCATCTTCGTACGTGTAGAGGAGACCTCTTAGAATAATTAATCTCCACAGGAACTGTTGCGTGCGAGAGTTTCCCTGTTGACATTCCGACCTTAATATAAGAAAGGGTTTCTGTTTAAGTATTTATTGGGATACATTGAGTTAATCAGTCAAGGAATTGCTTCCTTTTTGCATTCCCGAAATAAGTAAAAACAAAGCCTGCCCTTCCTTGCTCTGTAGGAAACAGATTAAGTTTGGTTTCGTGTGTAGTCGTCTGTTCCTCATTGTCTGATGTGGAGATGTTGATGCTCACAAATTAGATTTCACGTAACAGTGAGACATTCTTCCTCTGCATTTTTGACGGGCCGAATCCCCATCCATCTGAACCGTACCACATATAGTTGTTGTCTCTCCTGAAATATTGTTGTTTTGGGGCCTCTGCCATCAAGCTGTTTGTTGCCACATCACGTTGACCCATCCCTGGAGTAACTTTGGGTCCCTTAAGGTAACCCTGCGATTGTGCTTTAGTTCGTTACCCTTCCCTGTAGCGGCGGAAAAAGATCCAGGACAATCGCTCCTCCGGGTAAATCCATCCGACAGGCCCTTGAAAACACAATGAGTGCCTCTAATTTCTTCTTCAAATGTTCTTATGGCTCAGATCATTTGCCCAACCCTCCCATTACCATTCAAGCAGCCCCGTGCAGTGAAACGTGAGCTATGGAGAGATTTAATGGACATTACTCGAAGCACTCTTTTATATAATTTGAAATAAATTCAAGGAGACGTCGCCTGCTTACTGTGCCCACAAAGCCGACTGGTCACCCCCCCCCTTTCACCAGGCAAAAACCAGGAGGCACGTTTTATGAGCAGCTAGTAATAATGTGCTGTCTTATACGACGTCAAAACACATGTGTGTGTATAGGCAGCCGCCTAGGGCGCCATCGTCCGAGGGGGCGCCAACTCAGCCAGTCAGTTTCAGTTTGTCTTGGTTGGGGGGGGGGGGGGGTCCCCTGCGGTGATGCTTGCCTTGGACGCCATATTGGCTTCAACTAGTACTGGCATCATTGAGGGTTCATGCTAGTTAGTGGTGTGTAGCTCACAGGTCAGCAGGTTAAGGGTCTGTGTTCGTGTGCAGAAGGTTCTAGAGTGGGAGAATAATCATTTGCTCTTTGGCCCTTGAGTAAGACCTTTAACTCCAGCTGCCCGAGGGGTACTGGAAGCCAGTGGCGAGTATGATGGCAGATGCAGAGAATTACCCAGCATCCCCTTGGGGACGAATAAAGCATGGCTATTTTCCATTCAGATCATTTTTATTCGTTATGAGCGTGTTGTTTGGATAATAATGATCCTTGTCTTATTCATTCATTGCGTATCGATATGTTTACGCCTAAATCTGGCTGACATGCAATTTTGCTAAATAACCCTCGAGTATCAACTCCGTTTGCAATTGCTTAAATTCAGAGACAAACTGAAACCACGCCGCAGCCCTCCTGCTGCTCTCTGTAGACACGACTCATGAACTCCGGTGAGGTTCTAAGCTGGTCTTAGTTTGCACTAATACTACAGGCAGCATTTTAATAGCAATGCAGTTCTTTCCTAGTGATTCAGTCACTTTTTTGGATAGTATAAAGCACATATTTCAGTTTTAGACATATCAATATCAACCATTTGGTGACTTCTGTAGCCAGTTAATCATACGCATCTTTTTTTGTTGTTGAATATGGCTACTCTTGATATGTCTGTGGGCACAGGGTTATTATTTAATTACTTATTTAAAAGGGTTAGCCAAATGTTTATCAAATGATGTAATAAATACATAGAGCTCTTGACTGCGGACGCCTGGTTTTAACTTCAGTGAGTGAGACCATCAATCTGACACAGTAATGAGTGTTTGACTTCAGGGAACTTATAATTAAACAAAGATTATTTTTTTTGCGGAAAAGTGGCCGGGTTAATTAAAGATTCGTCCGGTACTGTTTTGCGGTGTTGAGGTCGAAACTTAAAACTCGCACTGTACACATTTCTCATGAATCATGTTGATTCAGCCCTGGAAAGTGATTCCTGATGATGTCACTGTGTAAATGCCACCCGATTCGCTGTTTCCCAGGGTGACATCCAACAGCTGCTGATCGTGGCCGATTCCCGCGCCGCTAACGACTACTGTGAACATTACAGCCCAGACTGTGAAACCCCTCATCGCGACACCCCCCAGGCTCAGCAACCCGAGGAAGAGGTCAGTGTGTGCCGTCTGTACTTCCCGGGGGGGGGGGTGAAGGGAATATGGCTCCTTTTGAAGCCCATCCTATGGGCCCAGGTCACCTCGGGGTCAAACATGCTCCAAATATTTCACAGTATAAAGCACCAGCATCATAAATGTTGCCTACATACCTCGTCTGACTTCTGCGGGAATGGATACAACCATGTTTGAGAAAAAACTCATTTGAACTGGAATCCTATCAGCTCTCACACAGCAATCACATGACCGGACAAACGGACCAATTAGCGATCAAGTATTTGTTGCTTCTGTGAAACTTCAGAGGTGTCTTTCAGTCTTTCCTCTATGGCCGTCGGCAAGTCGAGTGGCTGTTTTTCAGAGGGGTCTCACTCAGTAGTCTGTTTCGTAATCTAAATACAGTAGATCAGGCTGAGTCTGGGGCTTTGGAATCCCAGCATTAAGCAAGCTGCCATTTTCCTATAGTATTTCACTAAATAGCTAATGACCTCACGCTGGAAAAAATGTTCTTTGGTGAAGTCTGAGTTCTCTTTGGAGCCGCCCCATGATTTATTCTCCTAATCGCTTCTACAGATTTTCCCCTTCAACTCAAGGGCAAAATGAAAACGTAGACTCCGTGGCCCTCTGGAACGGCTTGCATTAGAGACCCCGGCGTTCCAGACGGAACGGCAGAACGCTGAGATGTTGCGTCGCTAAATGCATTAGTAGCATAAACGGCTACGTGGTATAATTCGGGGACAAAGTAGAAAATTGCGCAGACTACGGTTATGCCTTGGGGACACAGGTAAAGCAGCCGTGCTTCCATCGAGTTTCGTCCAGACTCGCTGCCAGGTTTCAGAAAGCTACGTGAAAATTTTGCATTTTTTTCCCGTTAACAGAGTTAGCGAAACACGATGTCACCCGGCAGTGGGCCACATGACATGCAGAGGTACGAACTAGGCGCGTGATCGGTAGTGAGCAGTCCGTTTACATCAGATATTCCATCCATCATTCCTCTGGTGGCGACAAGCCTTGGCAAGAACGTTACATAAACGGAGATTCTCCACTGGATTCTGCTTCCACGCTGCTCACTGCAAGCGACCCAGCGGAGGACAGCCAGTCCATCAGACCTAGAGTTTTTCTTTTTTCTTTTTGAGCTCAGCTGTTCTATCGAGACTCATATATCTTTGTCTTTGATAGATAGCTAGTGTCTTCTGCTAACTTAATCTGCCTTCCATTTGTTTTGACTGCTGATGCTTTTTAAGAAAAAAAGAATGAGGGGAAAGAAATGGACCCTGGCTATTTCTCGTCTGCCTGCGCGAATACGTGCCCCTCTATGTCTCAGTCCATTTCTGTATCGGTTCCATCATTCTTTATTGCTCTTGATGCATAGCGGATGTAAGTTTTTTTTATTTGCATGTTTAATGAAACAAGTTCCTGGCATTTATTGTCAAATAAACTTCTGCTGCTGGGACTCACAGAACAAAATAACATTTAAATGCACGTCACGGACATATTAATTCCGTTGGAAACGGGCCCTTGTTTCCTGTATATGTATATATGAATTTAAAGATCTATGCATATGGTACCAGGAGGGTTTGGACCCACAAAGGCAGATTAGATGACAGTCATCTGGGATTGGTTAAAGGGCTTGTTTAATGCCTTAACGTCTGCCTTGATTGCCACTTTAATTTCTGTGTGCCCCGTATCGAGATTTGAGTACACAGCTGCTGCAGAGTGTGTCTGATGCCTGTAGGACAAACTCAAACTTCTCATACATCATGTGAAACTGTATATAGTTTTGGGGGGGGGGGGCAAATTGAAATACACAAAACACAAATTCACGAACCACTCCGTAAGGACTTCCTTGATTATATTAACGCATATTGCTGGTTGAAATATGATCGACTGTATATATATTTCAACAAACATGTCATCATGTATTATTAATGAAAAATACATAATGAACATTTAAGATATTTTAAAAGCATCGTGGAGCCCTTGTCCTTGATTTAAGAAGTAATATAGTTCTTCTAGAAAAGTTAGGTAAATATCTTCTGACAAGCATATTATAATTGTCCTGTTTTTTGTCACATGACAATAAGTTAAACATAACTGAAACATTATAAAATTACAATCTAATGCAGTGGTTCTCAAACTCAGTCCTCGGGACCCACTGCCCTGCTTGTTTTCCAGCTATTATCCCTGCCCTACACACTGCTGATTACCTGGATCAGGTGTGTTCAGTCAGTCAGAAGCTGAAAGACAGCTGGGACTGGTGTGTGGGGCAGGGATAGCAGGAAAACAAGCAGGGCAGTGGGGTCCGAGGACCGACTTGATCTAATGAAATGAGAGGCTCGATGCTTTGTTGTGTAAAATACTTGCCGATTGCATTGAAAATGGAATCGTGTGTATAGATGATATGTCTGTCTTTCTGGTGGACATATTTACTCCTCCTCTGCCTCTGTTCCCATGCTAACGTTTTTCTGCCTGGCTTGTTTTGCCTTCATGATTTAGTACACTACTGATGACACGGAATACGTTGAATTCTATGATCCCTATGAAGATTTAGCTGAAACCGTGCCCACCCCAACAGAAGAAGAGTATCCTGGACCTGAGGTAAAGAAAAAAAAATCAATAACAGATGCTGGTCCGATTTGTCGCGTGGCATCTCACCTGTCGGCCATCTTGGAATCTGTGTTTCGCCCCACATCCTTGCAGTCAGGCCTCATGTCGTCCATAGCCCCGCCTCCTTCCTGCCTTCCCGGCCGGGTGCAGCCTTGGCCGCCTCCTGCCCCCTCCTCCACCTCCTTTTTGCCTTCAAAGCACCCACCCACTCATGCTGTCTCCCTTTCATTCCTCCACTGCACTTGTTCTAGAAAAGGAAAAGTAAATCCGTCAGCAAGCTGCGGAGAACAAGAAAGTCGGCAAACCCTAAGGCCACACCCAAGATGGTGGCCGCAAAAAAATCAGCCGCTAGAAAATTTACACCTAAGAAGAAGAAAGTGATGCCCGGTTACCAAGCAACTGCACCTTCAAGGCCGACATTCAGTCTAGGGGTAACGATAGACCAGAATGTAGCATCGAGATCTTTCCAGTGAAAGGGGCAGGAAAATCTCTGATGATAACCTCAACTGCGGCTAACCCCCCCCCCGCCCCCCTGCCCCCCCCTGCCTTGCCCCGGACATCAGTGTAGATCATTCTAGGTGCCAGCGGTTTACAGTAAGTGCCTTGTGTGTCCATCCTTTTTGACTTTTAATACTCTTTCCCTTTTTCCTTTCAATTTCAATTTAAATTTAGCCAAACAATGTCGATGGGGATGACTATATAGAGAGTGAATTCGGGATTGTAGAGGATTATTCAACCACAGCTCCTGAAACAGTGCAGCCAGACAAGGTAAATATTCCAGTTTTTCCTTTAAGTTCCATGTTTTTCTACGGGGGCAACTAGGACGACTGGCTCAAATGAGGAAGCGTGTGGTATGAAATGACAGAGACAGACGATTCGTAACAATTGTTCTGTGTCTCACTGTCATTTGGACGGTAGTGCCCAACAGCGTATGCTAACAGTATATAGCATCAAACTAAAATAATGCTAAATTCATGTTTTTTTTCTACACACTTTTCAAACTCTGATGATTCTGTACAAATTTTTAGCTGACTACAATTTCAAAGGTAAATTTTCTTGAGAGTCTCAGCTTCAGGCTGTTTTGTGAATGATGGGTAAGGTTAGGAGAGTCAATTAATCGTAATCAGAATCAGGATTATTTGTCCAAGTGCGTTCACAGGGAGTTTGTGTCCGGCGGTCAGTGCTCACATGCAGACAGTAGCTACAGACACAAAACAAGACAAAACATTGTCTCAGGACAAGACAATAGTCACATGTCAAGGATAGAAAATTCCATTTTCACTATTAAATGTACATTTCAATATATTACATTTTTAAGATTTCTGTGGACTTGAGCGATGACTCTCTGTATGAACAGGATAAGCTGTATCAGCAATAAACCTCGTCACAAAGTTGCTGAGTTCGTAGATTTCCTTATGTTTCCATTTCGTGCCGTGGAAATTTTTTTTTGGGGGGGGGGGGGTGTCATCTGGGGAAATCCCAGCCCAAAAGCTCTCTGAAGACTCTGAAATCAGGCATAGCTGTCTGTCTGCGTATGTGATTTAATGTGTGATATTTTGCATAACCGAAAGGTCATGAACTTTTATTTGGAACATTGGGTAAGACTTTACAGTGCATCTTCATTATGCATTCATAGATCATTCAGTGCACCTTCATAATGCATTCATTATGCATTCATAGAGTATTCAGTGCACCTTCATAATGCATTCATTATGCATTCATAGAGTATTCAGTGCACCTTCATAATGCATTCTTAGAACATTCATAAGCTGCATGCAAGTACATCTTAACATCCTAACATCCCTTAGCAGCTTTAATATACATTAATAACAAACATTACATGATTATACAATTATAATGTTTGTTATTATTATATAATGATTGTTATTAATGTATATTACAGCTGTTAAGGGATGTTAGGATGTAAAGGTATACATGCATGATGTTTATGAATGCTTTACGAATACTTAATGTATACATTATAAGGTGTACTGAACGTTTTATGAATGCAATATAAAAGCATTATGAAGGGGCAGATACTGTAAAGCGTTACCGAACATCGTCTCATGGACAGAGGCAGATGTGACGTTAACATTACTGTGAAGTGTGATAGGCAGCTAAACATGAGGAATATGCAGCTTCACACCGGAGAAACCTACTACTATATGTAATTGACAGGGGAATAAATAGTGGCATGCAGCTTCTAGCAAAAAATTAAATTACGTCTTTTTTGCTGAGGGGTGATGGACTTAGCAGGAAGATGCTAAGGTGCATGTATACTAGAGGAATTTTCAGATTTCATCCCTCCAATGACAAGGGAAGCCTTACCCATGGTTGACCAAAACGGCGAAGCCTCTCCTTTCACGTTTTACTCACTTGGCACTACGGTAGTATGTGTGGTGAGCTGACGGCCTCACAGTGGGTCCAGCTCTTCATGCGCTTGGGATTTCTGTAGCGGTGCTGCGTCATAGTTCCCACGCTACTCGGGATGATGAACTATGACCAGGCCATCATAAATCCGCGGTGCCTCTGAGCCAAAGACCGCATTGTAGTAGCGTGACCATGCAAATGCAGTACGACCGCAGGCAGCTCTATGATGGTGGTTGTACCTTAAGTACATCTTTTTATCGTGAACCCTCTACTACTGTGCGCATGTACAATGATAAAAATAAGCTCCTCGCAATATTGTCAGAGGCAGAGGTGGACAGTTTAGGTTCAGAAAGTACAAATCCAGACCAAGATTTTGTTTCGACCAACTACGTTAATATAAAGAGTCACAGTCACAGAACATTCAACTGCTTAGCTGAAGCAAAATCTTGGTCTGGATTTGTATTCTTATGGATCTGAACTTTCCACCTCTGTTGTGCAGTCAGTTTGGATTTGCCCTTTGAGTAATGTGTAATATCAGCCTTAACTGGACCATTATTGGATATTTGGGCAAAGGATTTATCCAAGAGATTAATCCATTTAATTAAACACCATATGACAAAGTATTGCATTCCAAATTACATAATCTGTACTGCATTTTGTACGTGTCACTCCTGACATATATTATGACTACAGAGACTGAACTGATAAGTCAATGCTTTACACTGCTTAACTAACAGTCCCCTCTAATGCTCAACCCTTTGCTTCTACACTCGGGTACAATAAGGCGGTTGAAGAACATTATGAGGACTATGTACCTGGAGGGGACGAGGTTGGTCTGGAGCCTACGGTTGCCACGGAGACCATGGAAACCAAGGAAACTGTGGATGTGGGAATCGATGAGTATGACTTTAAAGAGTTTGACGTGAAGGAGACCGATATTAACGAGTTTGGGAAAAAGCATTACGAATATGGGCCGTACGACGACTATTTCGGGCCGGAGGCAAAGCCCACTGAATCCATACATGAGGAGTTTGGGCCCGGTGTTCCGGCAGAGACCGAATATACCGAGAGCAATGTAAGTATGGTTTCCCAGCATGCAGTTGGTATATGTCGCCATGTTTGTACTTTCCATTCCAGGGCTTAGAGTTCTCATTCCATCCACAAGGCATGCTTTCTTTTTTTGTATGTTAAGGGGTGAAATTTATGCTAATGGCTATTAAACATATACCAGACTGTTCCTCTCTGGGTGAACTTCAATATTCAAGTGCTATAGCAGAACACGCCACATTGGTAGAGAAGCTGATGCTCGTGGGAGTTTTACTTACACAAAAATGCCCTGAGGGCAGAAGGAACAATGATTGGGTCAGAGATATAACCAATCAAATTGTTGAGGAGGAGGGACCAAGGTATCTGATTGGTTTGTTCTACTTCCTGTAGTTGCTTGGACCCACCTCCTCTACAATCTGATTGATTATCTCTCTGAACCAATCACTGTTCCTTCTGCCCTCAGAACATTCTTGTCTGAGTAAAACTCCCATGAGCGAATCTGATGTCTAGAGAGAGAAATAAGCCCACATGCACTCATGGACTCACCAGCACAGCACTGTTACCTTGGCCAGCTTTGATTCCAGTCTGTGATTCTTTTGGAGATCAAAGGCATACAAATTACCAAGAGCCTGAATGCGTTGCTTCAGACAGACTCTTGCGTAGGACTAGGCCACAAAAACACCAGTGGTTTAACATGCTACATTTTTTCACTTCCAAGCCTCCAGTCTAAGTATGGTAATTCAGCATCCCATCATCTCGGCAACCTTTACTTTCGGTATGCGCTAGTTTTTATTCGAAAGTGTAATGGTCGTCAACCCAACAACCAAACCAAAGAAAGCATGTGGCCGTTTTATTTGCCGCGGGTCTCTGGGCAGCCTTGACCCCGTTTCGGAGTATGATTAGCTGACGGATATCTGAGCCATATCTGTTTTCTACTGAAACACCCATTGCCGTTGCCCATCTGTGATGAATTTGGAGGTTTTATTTATTTATTTTAGAATACCAAAGCGCAAGCAGAAGGCTCTATATATATATATTTTTTTTTTAAAGTTACAGAGAACACAAGTTGACATCAGTGTATCTCCAGTGAGGTGATGGATAAGCTTCCATGCTGAGTTAAGTGCTGTAGATCCGTCTCAGTGTTATGTTCTTCTGTCAGTCATTAATTTTAGCTTTGACTAGAAGAATCACAATGCTATAAATGCAGGAGACATATTTTGATCTGACATCTGTTGATGTTTCTCAGCAGAAACATACACTCGTCAAACACTTATCCTGGTCTCACCATTAAGTAGAACAGTGTTTCCCAATATGGTCCTTGGGGACACATAGACCGTTTACTCCCTCCAGACTGCCCACATTTTTGCTCCATCACAGCTCCTGGTAGGAGCAGAAACATGGTCTGTCAGCAGCTCCTCGATTGGGGAAACACTGATGAAGTAGATGGTTCCTGTATTGTAGAGTCCATCAGCTGGTGTCGATAGTGACAGCACACATTCAGGCTCGTGGATGTTGAAGTTGTGATCCCACTGAACGTTGCATCTGGGGAAAGCGGTCAGTTGTGTTGCGTTGTAAGCCATCGCACACAAATGCCGTTTTAAGCTGGCGGGGGTTGATAGTCAGCCCTGAAAAGATGACTAACAGGATGTTCTTCATCATCCTCCCTTGTTATGTCTGCGGAATCCCCTGTACTAACCCACGTGTCCGCATGTGCATGACGCTTGCTGATGTTGCAGTTTCTAAGGTGATACGCTGAACTTCAAACCGATGGTTACCCCCGTTTTTCAGGTCGGGGGAGGCGTAAGCTATTCTGGAGAAAAGGGGGAAAAGGGTGAACCCGCTGTCATTGAGCCGGTAAGACCACCATCATCATCATCACGATCATCATCTTCATCATCACAATCTCATCATCATCATAGGACCTATCAATAAGAATAGATATATGTGATACAGTTCTAACTATGTGTAACATTAGCATGTAAATATTATTTTGGAAGGACATCTTAAAGGATATATGTACCTTTAAGACCCACCTTTAAGAACTTATTATCAGCATCGTTAATATTATTTTTATGTGTAAATATGAGTTTCCATTTCTGTTTTATGGGGACAACAGGGGAGGCAATATAATTTTTCCTTGGTATTCTGCCTGGGCATTTGTTATAAGTGCTACCGTTTCCATGGTTACAGGGAATGCTCGTAGAAGGACCCCCAGGACCTCCAGGCCCGGCTGTAAGTATCGCATTTTTTTTACGTTTTCACAAAAGAAATAAGCCCCATTTTATTTTTTTATTTGAACATTTCAGGCGACGGCTAAGATGCCCTGTCAGCTAGTGGGGTGATCACTGCAATGCGGAATGAATTTTGAGAGTTTCCGTGTCTGCACCCCCCCCACCAATCCACTCCTCAACCCCCCTCCCCCCCAACCGTGTCTTTTTCTTCAACGGTTGCTGTGGAACTTGGACGCCCTTCTCCTGCAGCACAGTAGCTTGACTGTGCCGTATTTTTTTTTTTGTTATTTTATTTTTTTATTTCCAGGGTCTTCCAGGTTCTGCTGGTCTACAAGGGTCCCCAGGTCCCACTGGAGATCCAGGAGAAAGGGTCAGTACAGCTCTTCAAGTCCTGTGTCCTGTCAGCTTCTCGTGACCGTTTTAAATATTTAAAAAATTCTGTGGAGGTCCGTTCCGAGGCCTGACTTTAAACGGCTTTTTGGGTTTCCTTCAATGTTTATAGGCTTGTAATTTTTGTGTGTGTCTGCCTGTGAGCTGTGACTATGTCTGTAACTATTATTGGATGGCGCAAAAATAACATTCTGCCATAAAGGATTTTCTTTTTCTTTTTACTGACTCACATACTACATGTATAGCACATAGAGCTCAATTAGAAACCATTCTAGCTTATGATTTCTCCAGGCCTGAAAATCTTATTCAGCATTTTAAAAATAAACATGAACATAAAAGCTCACAGCTACTTAAATCCCCTGTAGTTTTATGGTGCAGCCTATAAAATTTAAATAAAGGTTGTATGTAAGAGGCTGCTGTTTTCCACAGCGATGTCGGGGGACGGATATCCTGAAGTGGGAAAAAAGACGCACCTCAATTGTTAGGTCACGCATTTTCCAGATGGATCTTGGGTAGTTTGGAAAGGCGGAGCTGTGGACGCCTTGCCTTCCGGAGGGAGGTGATCCCGTTGAGTGGGTCATCTCGGGATGACGAGGGAATGCCCGTCGGGTCGAGGAAACCGAATCCTGGAAATGCTGTTTTCATTAGCACAACAAAGAGCGCTGGGACCTGGCCTTAATTGCTGCCCTGATTGATCCCGCCTCCTGCTGTAGCTCCCGGGGTCTGGGCGCGAGATGCTCTCCTGTGCAAATTAGTCCCCATTCTGGCTTTCCTGATTTTGGAGGAATGTGGGCGGCGGCCCTGATCGACTGCTCGAAATCTGGGATGTCTGGGGCCCCCCAAGAACTTGGGGGGGGGGGGCTGTTTGTTTTTCCAGCCCGCTGCCGCACCCTCCCTTCTGTTAGAGCTGGTTGGGGGGGGGATTAACCCTTAAGGGAAAGTTCCACAAATGGAGGCAGTATTCTCTTGAACAGCAGACTTTTCTCCATGCTATGTTTACGTGGTCACTTGGGGCCAAAGAAAATCATTGAGGGCTGTCTGGGTGGCGTTGGTGGGGGTTGGGAGGGGTGGGGGGCTGAATTGAGTTCTGTTTACCTATCGGTTTTGCGGTGCAGAAGTTGCGCGCACCTCTGGAACCACGGCAGAATGTCCGTGCCTCTCGCAGGTCCTCAGAAAACGTGCGCACTAGATGGCATCGCGTCTGCCGACTCCTATCCAGGAACGCAGTCTGCTTTAATATCTTTTTCAGAAAACACATGGAAACAATTAGACTGAGATCGCCTGAGGAAAGAAAATGCAGGAATGGCCTGCTAAACAGATTTTTTAGCTGTTTTTCTAAGGTATATCTTTGCGTATAATAATATTTCCAATTTTTATTTTGAATCTTGTAGTCCAGCATTATTAATAAAAGCGTTTGAATACTTAATAAACAATAAGTTAACACAATTTATATGTACATTTATATTCTACACAGCTGCATGCTCATAGGAAATATAAAACAGGAGACTTGTCGTCATACATTAAATTAATATTACAGTTTTTTGCTCATCTTTACTGATTTATTGTCAATTTGCCGGATGCTAAAACCGCTCTGTGCTTTTGTTTAGCTTTTCGGTTAATATATACATGGTTTATATGTCTTCCATCTTTTTTTTTCTCCCTGGGGAGCATCATTGACATTCCCCCAGCTGAAGGTACCTATGCAAGGCAAACATCGGCTGGGTGTTGGTTTTGGAGTGTAGACACAGTGCTGCTTACAAACAAGGCCGTTTAGCAATGAGGCAAAGCTAACGTGGCCAACGGGGGCTACTCTGTAAACAAGGTCGGCCCCCAGGCTGAAAAATCCCAGTGTGCTCCATCCCAGCCATATGCACATTCCACCTGGGGGGAAAAAAAGACACGGGGGGGGAGCTAATCTTACCATCTGAATGAGGCCGTTTTTTGGGGAGTTCTTAATTACTTGTCAAGCAAGTACTGTATGCTCGGTGAATAAAAGTCATCCTCTTTAATACGCTTTACATCCCATGCGCTTAGCGGTGCGGAGTTGAATAGCTGGAGTGCAAACAGCAAAAAGAAAAAGATGAATTGGTCATTGATATACATTTTAAATGAACATTTGAACTACGGCAAACTTGGGTACTGGAGCTGCAGGATGTTCAATGCAGCACCTAAACAAATCAGCATGTTTTCCTGAATATGGCTGACAGGAAATATTTACAAATATTTTAAAACCTCCTGTTCAATAGATTATGAGCGTATTTTGACTGTCTGCAGCTGGGAACATCCTGATATTTCGAACACGCAAGCCGAACCATTAAGCAAACTCTTTTATGGAAGCGTTGATTGCAGGAGCGTCTGTTTCTTTGCTCTGAAAGTTCATAAATGAACTGAATGTGAATCTATATCTAAGCTCTGTGTCTCACACCCAGGGTCCTGCAGGTCGGGCTGGCCTCCCAGGAGCAGATGGGCTACCCGGTCCACCGGGTACCATGCTGATGCTGCCGGTATGTTTGCTGTTTACTCCCTGACTTATCGATTCAGAGCGCCTTGCTATCGACGTATTTAGACGCGCCACCCTTACAAAGAGCCATGTCTCAGATCGTTATGAGTGAAAAGGTGTTAACTCTGATTGCCTGTTTATTACTGTGAAATCACCCAACACCACTTCCAAGTTAAGTAGTTAGTGGTAATGATGCCTTCTTACAACGTGTGCTATTTACGCGATAATAACTTGCTGCCGGCCGCCGGCTTCCCCGGATCAGACTTTCCGCTCTCGGTGAGAATCCAGTGTTAGGATTTGTTTAAAAGGCAAAACGAAAAGCCGGGCTCAAAGCAACGGAAAACAGGTGGGGCTCCCCAGATGTGCTGGAATTCGGGGAATGCTCGGAAAACAAAGGCAGGCTTCAGAAGCGCAGGGATGCCGTTTAGCGGAGGAGGCTGAGGTGGTGATGGAGCCGGCTATGCTGAGCAGGAAGTGAGGCGTCTCTCCTGTGACTCGGCAGTTCCGCTTCGGGGGAGATGCCTCAAAAGGTCCGGTGGTGTCCGCCCAGGAGGCGCAGGCTCAAGCCATCCTCTCGCAGGCCAGGGTAAGTGCCTTTCCACCGGGGGGGGCGGTTTGAACCACCTTTGGCACAGCACTAAATCACTGGCCTTTACTGCCGCCGGTCGGCCGTTCAGCGCCTGACACATAAAGCCGCCGAACATGTGAGCGCGTGGTCACGGGAGGCCGCTAACGCTAATCCGAAGAATTTTGTCTCAAAGATGGGGGGGGGGGGTGGGGGGGGGTGTGAATGACAGGGCCGCTAACTTTGGTCAGCTGGCTGGAGTGAGATTTTCAACAAGTCTGCGCACACATGCACACGCATCTACATGCACGTTACAGTTTTATTATGTGGTAAGTAGTCTGTAGGGTTTGCAAACTACCTTGACGCTGTTTATGTAGCTAATTTTAGGGTTATAACGTAATAAAGCAGATTTGCCGTAAGATTTCTCACACGAGCGTGAGATTCTAAAGGCAGGAGTGTCACGGCCGATGCGTGGCAGTTGGAAATCCTGGAATGAGTGCCGGTACCTTCCTGTTCGCCACTTAAGTAAGAGAAAAACACGTTTGGTACTTTTGTGAAGGAAATGTGTTTGCGAAGGAGAATTGGAAAGACGACTGTATGCCTGACGTCCTTTGGCGTTTCGTCTGAATGTGCATCGCCATGTTCCGTCGGCAGTGCAAGCTGTGATTGGCACATGGGGGCAGCTCAGTCCGGATGCTGTCGTTCTGTGCCCAGTACCCTCTCTGCTTATTTATAATCCTCTCCCCGCAACCCAGCTCTCCATGCGAGGCTCCCCAGGACCGATGGGTCTCACAGGCAGGTCCGGGCCGGTGGTGAGTTACCCGTTCCCTCCATCCACATACACACACAGACACACACACACACACAGACACACACAGACACACACACACACACAGACACACACACACACACACACAGACACACACACAGACACACACACACACACACACAGACACACACAGACACACAGACACACACACACACACACAGACACACACACACACACACACACAGACACACACACACACACAGACACACACACACACACACAGACACACACACAGACGCACACAGACACACAGACACACACACACACACAGACACACGCACACACACAGACACACACACAGACGCACACAGACACACAGACACACACACACACACACACACACACACACACACACAGAGACAGCAGACTTGATGAGAAAGCCAGATTTTCTCCATGTACCTCCACACGTCACAGATCATCAGCCAGAAGACGAGGCTCGTTATGGAGCAACAGGCATCGATAGCCGCAAATGTCATTTTCATATGTCAATAATTTATGATGGAGTGAAGCTTCCTGACCGTGCTGGTTTAGGACTGTTGCTCTGCTGCTGCCTTCATTAAGTCTTCCGCTTTTACGCTTATTTTTGGTTATTCATCTCAACCCACGTTGTGCTTCTCCAGCTTTCCTATGCTAATACCCTGCTTAGCAGCGACGCTATCGCCTCGTTGTAACTGAAAACAACAATGAATAGATTCTAGCAGCACGTTTCCTCCCTTCCATTTTCTCTTAAGCCCAGCACATGAAACTAGCAGCAATTACTGTTCATAGTTAAAATAGTTTGAGTTTTCATGGCTGAAAGCGTCGAAGAACCATTTCACTGAGTGACCCGTGACTGCTTTCCATTATATATTGGTGATATTAATTCAGAAATGCTTTATTTTCATTATTACAAAAACAATAAAAAAGGTTCTCTCTTTGATGTTACATTACCAGATGTACATAACATATCTGGATTACCAGTTAGCCTGAGATATTTGGACAGGCCAGTAACACAGTTAATTCCTTTTTCAGCTGTTCATTTGTCGTTTAAATTTTCTGTTTGGCCCCGTAGTTTTTGATCAGATAACTTGCAGTGAACGTCTCCTACAAACGAAAGAACAAACAAATAGCTTCTATAGCACCAACACATAATAGCGCCTAATTACCCAAATGGCGATTAGCGTTTATATTAAGGATTGGAAATTATTGCAGCCTTCTGCGATAAGTGATAGCTGGACAGATCATGGCGTCAATTAATGGAATTCGTTAAATCATAGCCAGCCTGTTTAATGTCGCCACCTGCTGTCTGCTTGCGCTAGTCCATTACTCACGTGACGCTCGCTGTCATTGTGACTAACGGGAGGAATGGTGCTTCTATTCGAGTTTCCGGTGGAGTTATGAGGGTGCGTGGGCCCCTGCTGTAATGTATGCGTGGTAGGAAGCTGGAGCAGAGTTTAAATATTCTGGCCGTGCTTCTGAAAGGAGATGGGGCTGAATCCCAAGAGGGCCTCTGCTGCTCTAAACTTCAGCATATTTCTGAAGCTGCACCTTCTCCTCTCGCGCTTAGGGTGGCCCTGGATCTCCCGGCCTCAAAGGGGACAGCGGCGATCACGGACCCCCGGTAAGCCTCAGCCACCCGTAGACCACCATGTTCACATAATAGAACTGATTTTCATTGATTTTTTTCCTCTGTGAGTATTTCACATACTGTGTATCACCGCTGTTATGGAAGCAGGGTCTGTCATCACCATCACTGACCAATCACATGATGTTAAACACATGACATCATTTAGGGTCCAAGGGGAACCCAAGGTCCACCAGGACAAGTTGGAAAAGCTGGAAAGAGGGTATGTCGATTTTACTGTCCCAGCCATGAGTGTCTAAATAAAAATAATCCTTCCTGTGTAATTCCTCGTTAGCCTCGTCTGCGCGGGTCGCTAATTCAGAGCCTCAAGGCAGCCTCTTTGGTTCTGCTGTGACGTCAGCCAGCTCACCCTGTCTGTCATTGTAAACATCTGACACGTGTGTTGAAGAACATCTAATACTCGTATGCACCCTTCATCTTTTATTAGTGATAATAGGAGCAGAATTCCACTGTCTACAGTTCCACGACTTTGCAGTTAGTTTTGGTTTAACGTGAACTGTAAACCAAGCACAGCTCATTTACTTAAATAAAATCATTGTCGCATATTGTTTCATGTCTGAATTTCTTACTTTTGCCAAAAGGGTCGGTCTGGAGCAGATGGAGCCAGAGGAATGCCGGGAGAATCGGGTGGGAAGGTAGGACCTTGTTAAGGGCAATACCATTAATAGTATTACTGGTTAATAATTAGTTTACTTTTTATTTACTTTAGTTGTGTTGGTGCTCAATGCGATCCATAAACTCTATCATGCCTGCTTTATAAGCTGAGTTGTTTGTGGTAGCAGACCCTGTGTGATGGGCTTATTAATTTGGACGTTAAGATTTCCTTGCATCTCACAGGGAGACAGAGGGTTCGATGGGCTTCCCGGCCTGCCCGGAGAGAAGGGACACAGGGTAAGTGAAGGATTTTACACGTCACAAATGCATGGGGCAGTAGGTTTGCGCTGCCGATCAGCGCAGACACTCTGAAGTCGGTGAGGTTGTAGCCCTCTGGTTTTCCAGGTATGGTGAGTATTCTGAAGGTGAATCCAAGCAGATGACCGTCACTCATCCTCAGGCCTTGACAGGCACTTCCGGTACCTGGTCTTTTAGCGCGGTGATGACTTTTCCCTCCTGATTTGATGTAAGGTTGCTTTTATTTAGTCTGAAGGCAGCATTGAAATTCCCCTCACCAAACTCCGCCTACCTTCAGTTCCTGTGAATTAGAAGAGACAATTTAATAGGCCAAATGTGTGGCAGGAAGGGCTGCGAGGTTTACTTTTCCCTCACTAGGAAAACAGTTAGCTTCCAATGAGAAGAATTACACAATGCTCACTTCAGCGGGAAATGTGTCATTTGTTTAGTGGGGTATTACTGTGTCTCTTAGGGAATTTGAAATAAATGGCAAAATAAAACACATGAGGTTTTGCTTGTGGCCCTCGGTGGGATTAGAGATACAACATAAGGGTGGATCAATGAGGTTGAGTTTTTTTGGTGGTTATTTAATACGAAGAGCGGATCTGATGTCTCCAACAAGAACTCAGGACAAATTTTAAGGGTTTGAAGGTAAACAATGGAACATCTGTGGGACAATTCAAAGTGGGGTTATTTACTGCATTATGCATGGATATATTTTGGGCCGGTTGTCCACAACCACGATCCTGCACGCCAGCAGATCTGGTTCTTCTAAGAGTGGATGACAGCTTCATTTATGGTTACTGAGAGCTGGGTTGGACTTCAAAGCTGGGCGTTTATTGTCATCAGACGGAGATTGCAAGCGGTGGCATAGAAATTAAAGTTATCTATCAAAAATGAGCGGGTTGGAATAAGTGTTTATTTGCTCATGGATTTACACTGATGGATTCCATTCAGCACAGTCCACAAAAACTGTCATCTTGAGCTCTGACTGTTCTCATCTCATTATCCGTTGAAGCAGTGGTAGTGTTTTTTAGAGCAGACATAAATCACGGAGTCTTATCTTGGAATTGCGTCTACCCAATCACAAATCCTGTTTCCGAAAAGACCAATTGAAGAGGCTAATTGAAAGTCTGCTTTTCTTCCCATTGATACAAAGGAAACAGAGGGTGGTATTTGAACTGTGGTGTGACGAGACCTGCTCATTAGCGTGGAGGCCACGTTCACATCCCGGATGGCTTCGTTTATGCCTGCGAAGGATGTCATCCGGCTCATTACTGCCACCTAGCTGGGTGGGGGTCTCCTATAGAATTTCTGTGCTGCAAGGCACCATCCTGGGCTATATGTTTTCCCACTGTAGCCGCCGGCCTCCATGGCATTATAATTGGTAGCGCAGTCACTGCCAGTTTCCCTTTGAAATGGCCTGGAGGGAAGAGGACCCAGCCGGGGCGTTGCTAAATTTAGGGTTAGAGCTTTCTGGGGGGGGGGGGAGGGCCTCAGATCATAGGAAAGATATTTCCAGCCACTGTATTGGGTTCCTAATCCTGGGTAATTGCATGGCACAACTCAACAACTCTGCCCAACAAGACTTTCAAGAGAAGGGATTTAAAATAGAGGTTATGATCTTAAATGACACCGTAAGCTTAATCTGGTGGAAATGGTAATCAGGCATTTCTCTCTGTCTCTCTCTCTCTCTCTCTCTCTCTCTCTCTCTCTCATCCTGGGCCTGACAGGGGGAGGGTGGTCCTCCTGGCCCTCCTGGATCTCCTGGAGACGACGGACAGAGAGTGAGTGCAGATCCCTTCTCAGACAGCCCATATGTGATAATCAGAGCCGTGTGTGTCTTGCGGCTGATGTTGTCCTTTGCGTCTGCAGGGGGAAGATGGCGAGATTGGACCCAGGGGTCTTGCAGGAGACAGCGTAAGGCCTTCCTTAACCACATTAACAGCCCGTACTTCGCTACAGTATGTAGCTTGACCCAACTGTCTTCAAGACAAATGTAATCTCACTTACTTTTAGGCAAACAAAGATGCATTGCTGTTCATTCATTCTGTTACACGTCATCGTGTTTATACATGTCTTCCTTAACAAAGAAATAAGGAAAATCAATCAATAATTCTTTTGAGATTTGAAATAGGCAACGTGCTGCCAGACTGGTGAAATAATTTTCCTGTTTTGTGATGAACAAAACATAGATTTGAAGCGAGCGCTTTAAATGCACTGGGGTTACCTCACAATTCGTCGTGGAACCTAGCCATCCCAGTGAAAGAGAAGCACCTTTTTTGCTATTGCGGCTTTATTGCCACTAGAGGGCGCATTTGTGCAATCGTTCAGCGTTCATTAACAGAGTTTGTCTATGCTATTGTTGCAGGCTGCACATTTCATTCACGTCTCTCCCATTTTTGAAAAAAAAATATATAATATGAGCTTTTTGTTTCTTTGCCAGGGTCCAAGAGGCTTGCTTGGTCCCAGAGGTTCAGCTGGTCCTCCCGGACAGCCTGTATGAATTTTTAAGTATCTTTCATTACAGTATTATTTTACCCGACTGGAGACAGCATACATGCTCATGTATTCTATCTGTTTCCATAGGGTATTGGTGGTGTAGATGGTCCCGCTGGTCCGAAAGGAAACATGGTATGAATGCATGTTGTTCTGGTATAAGTACATAGGAAAAGGTGAGATCTGATGTACGTGTGCTATTTACGAATTCCGAAGTCTTCCTTTGCGACGTAGGCATCCTGTTCTGAATAATTTTGTCATTAGTGCTAGTTCTAGCCCATGTGCCCCCGGCAAGCTTCACTGTTGGCTCTATCCCCATCTTGAAGTTACAGCCCCCTCAGAAGACGGGACCCTAGGTGTCGCCTGATGGGTTGACTGGTGTTGTCTACAGATCACCAGTTATGACCATTTCTGACGTCACATACTCCATAATTCCCTGCCAGATAGCTCCTCGATCTTGAAGGGGGGGGGACAGTGTTCCATGAATTGGTGTCAGCTCTCGATGAGAATCCGCGGTGTCCTACCGCTGGGTAGAGAGCCATCAAGCAGCGGACCCCGAGCACTGTGGGTTGTAGGTGCCATAATGGATTACGAGCTGGAATTGTGGCCAAATTGTTTCTGCTCCACAACCTGGAATGTTCAGTGGAGGTTACATTATTAGAAAATAAACACCAGATGTGGCCCCTGCTTCACGGATCCCAGCGGGTCCTCAGAATTCTCCTCACTGAACCAGAACTGCTGTAGTAATTGACCTGCTGTATAAGGGGGCAATTTGCCGATTGTGGATGGTGCTTCGGATTAAAAGTGCGGTGATCTGACAAGCAGCAGCCGCTCCGATGCGAAAGCATCACTTAGGGTTGTGATCAGTCAGGGGATATTTACCAACAGGTAGATCTGAGGAACAGTATAAGGTGTAACGGTCTGATCTTTTTTTAAGGGTCCTAATGGAGAACCTGGGCCTCCTGGTCAGCAAGGAATTCCTGGATCTCAGGTGAGAGTCACGCGTGTAGAATCCTGGCTTCCCGCTGAGTGTTTAGATGATGGTCTGTGGGTTTATTCCCACTTTTTGTCCAGGCCTCCTGCGCGCTAAATTGGAGCACATGGAATTTTTGGAGTTGGATGGAGCTCCTGTCACTGAAAAAAGTGTGTGTGTGTGTG
The DNA here is from genome assembly GCF_023856365.1 of Brienomyrus brachyistius. Taxonomy (NCBI): domain Eukaryota; kingdom Metazoa; phylum Chordata; class Actinopteri; order Osteoglossiformes; family Mormyridae; genus Brienomyrus; species Brienomyrus brachyistius. The sequence goes on from NC_064553.1 coordinate 5,936,536, forward strand.
GGGGGGGGGGGGGGGGGGCTCAGCTGAAAGCATGTTATTCATGCATCTGAAATTCCAGTAGCAAAGGCTACCCTTAGAGGGTTGGGGGGGGGGATCAGGTTACCCGGCGTGCCCGCCTGGCTGCCGCGGTGAAACGGAACGGACACGAAGCACAATCGCAACTTTGTGAATCACACCCCCCCCCCCCAACCCCTCCCTCGAGTAGGTCACAACCCTCCAACTCGATTCACTCCTGTCCCAAATTCATGTGTCGGCGTGCAAAGCATTGACTCTTCTCTGCCTCCCTCTGCTCTGTAGGGTCTTCCTGGTCCTCAAGGCCCCATCGGTCCCCCAGGTGAAAAAGTGAGTCCTTAACTCTCCCTCAGACTTGAGTTTTTCCCTTCAGCTTCTCAGCTTCTACTTGTTGTTTTTAAGTTCTTGGCCAAAAACTGTGGTCAAATATCTGCATAAACACACATCCATATATGTGGTCTCACGCACACACATGCATGCTAGAAGCTAAGCTAGTGTAGATGACAGCGCGCGTCTGCTTAGTCTGCAGTTTTTAGACAGCTGAAGTGGTCAGGGATGATGTATCACCAACAGCATCGGTATGTCACAGACACGATTATCGCCGCTTCCTTCTCGTAACTTAAATCTAGCCTGAGATCTTTGTTATTCTACGGCATCTTTCTCCGCTGTGCCGGAGCGTTGAAGATTTACTTGTCCTCGGGGTGAACACGAGAAGCGTTCGGCTTTGACCTTTGACCCTTTGCTGTTTCCTTTTCCTGTGCCCAGGGCCCTCTGGGCAAGCAAGGCCTGGCTGGCCTGGCGGGAGCCGACGGTCCCCCTGTAAGTTTGACCTCGCTAAGTGGGCTAACACCTTAAACACTGCTAGACACAAAACCCAGATTGGCGAAAACAGCAGCTCTGGAATACCGGTATTAAAGAAAATGCAGCTTAATATGGAGCTGGGGGGTGGGGGGGCACAGCTCTTTGATACTAAAACATCCATCTTCGTCATGTTCGCTTTCCCTGTACAATAATTGCCATCATGATACCAATCTCCTGCCTCCAACTGCTCCTATTCTTGAACTTCGGATTGCCCAAAAAATTACTGCTAATGCAGCGGACAGGTTTTCCTTCTTGTGCATTTATAGCCCTACAAAAAATAGCACTTGGTTAAAGCATATAAACCTGGAATCGTGATTCGTTGGATGTTAGCGACGCTCCTATACACAGTCTCCAAATGCATGCTTTCTACTCTCCTCTGAATAAATCATTGTGTTTGCAGGGACACCCAGGAAAAGAAGGACCACCAGGCGAGAAGGGGTCTGTGGTGAGTGAATTGTGTGTAACGTCTGCCAGCAGGACGTCCTGAACGGAACTGACTGCGGCTTATGGCTAAAGGAGGCCCTTGGTGGCTGAAAGCAGATGTTAGCACTCTTGGTGTCAGCTGGTGGGTGCATTATCAAAACCACCGTGTCAGAGGCCTGGGAAGTTACATAAGAATTGGCTTCTCCCAATAGGATGGATTCAACACATTGTGGGAGAGGAGCGATTGGTCCTGTTTAATCAAAGGTTTTGAGGGAACCAATAGGATTGAGCCAGGAGAAAGTATGCAAATTTTTGCCCTACGATTCTGATCACTGTGTGGTTTTTATTTTCAGGGGCATGGTGGTCCTCAGGGTCCCATCGGGTACCCAGGCCCCCGCGGAGTGAAGGTACGGCGTCTCCGACTTTACCGCCCTCATGAATTTGGTCTGTTTTTTTCCGAGACTAACCCGCGTCTTCTTTGTGCGACAGGGTGCCGACGGCATCCGCGGGCTCAAGGGCCACAAGGGCGAGAAGGTAACGATCCCATCGTCGGCGAAGAGATGCGTGTGGGATTGTTTGAGTAGGAGACGGTATCACTCCTCGAAAGGTTTCACGGCATTAGCGGCTTATGCTTACGGTGACAGAACTCCTTCCCTTGGAGGACCGGCTGTATCATTCTTTCCGCTCCGCTCTCAGATGTGCCCAATGGGTGTGAAGCTCTTGCAATCACATTTTTTGAATTGGTGGCAGGGGGGGCTAGAAGGAGAAGGCCCTCCCAAGATGGCTTCTTTATGTTAGCGGTTAGCGCTTTATGCTGTACACTTCGGCACTAGGGGCCACACCAGCTGATTCCAATGAGCCTTTGCTCTTCCAGCCCATTCACTGTCCTTTCCCTTTAGCCTATGGCCTGATTTGGTTCTCTTTACTCACGGTTACCCTTCAGGTTTCGAAACAGTGCCCTTCAGGGCTGGAACAAAACAAGGCCGACATCCTTCATGTCGACTCGTACGTTCGCTGACGGGGACGACAGCAGCGTCGAGTGTCGTCGTGAGCGAAACGCGAGGGATTTAGCCCTGCTGGCAGTCTGGGTGCAGTCCCATTATATTTAGTAATGTGGGATGCCAGGCAGAAAATCAGCATGTTTCAAAGTGATAAAGGGGCAATTTAACTATGAATAGATGAACTGGACTCTTAGGTCTGGTTGGTTAGGGTTGCTTTTTGCCAAAACTGTCCCCAATCCAAATATCTGTTACACTGCAAGGTATTTCAAATGTGCATTTTCCAGGGCTCTTGGGTCTCACGCATTGACTGTGAGACTAACTCTCCACCCCTAACAGATGTAATCTCACTCCAAACTTTTTGATGAAACTTGAGAGCCCCGTGTTTTCACACTCGAGTCGCACTCCTCTAGACCAATCAGATCTTCATTATTGTTGTGCAGTTATTTTTAGTTATGAATACATTTTCTGAGTATATATTTATTGCAGTATTGCCCTATACTGTAGTCGTTGATGGCCCATTTGATTACCATTCCATCAAAGTCAGGTCAGCTATAAGCTGCAGTGTGCATTCTCCATGGATAATGTCTTTGATTATTTTCAGATTGTGCATTTAAATAGCATTATAAAAGCACTGTGTTCGCATGGATATTTATATGCATTGATCTTTGCACCATCGTGACATGCTTCCACATGCGATTTCTTGCCTGTCTATGCTTCGCTCCAGGCATCTCCACCCATAGCAAGCGGTGTTTACACACGGTGCCTTGCTGCAAGACAGCAATGAGTCACCGAACTTAAGGGAAACCCGCTATAGTCAGCGACTGGGGGTGGCGTGCGCGTTGGCGGTGGGCAGGGGGAAGAGTGATCGCCGGAAATGCACCGGAGCAGGTCCAGGGTGGGCAGGGAGGCAGCGGACTGCCTGTTGAATCAAAGATGGAGGAGGTGTTCCACAAAACAGAATTCCGTAGCCGGATAACTTGGGATAACGGATTTAAGGGAGTCTGTGGCTGCTTCGTGAAACCCCCCCCTCCCCCCCCCTCCCCCCAGAGAGCCCTTGCGGTCAACACTGCATTTATGCTGGAGCGTTTTAGTTGAGATTAATGACTGAGGCTGGGGTCTCTTCTCACTTCCAGAGATGTTATCGTTGTTTAAAATCATGCATTCTTATTTATGTCTGCATGTATATGTTTTGCATGAATAATTCTCTTAATTACTCAATTACTCTAACCAATCTCACAGTGGAGTTTTTAAATGTGTATTACAGAAAAGTGTGCTACTTTGAACCCAGTATTTTTTAAAATGAGTTACTTATATAGAATAATTTATAAGTAATTTACTCTTAATTGGATTGCTTAAAAAACAGTAGCTATAAACTTCAGCTTATTTATAATCTCCTGGCACTTGTGCCTTGTTTTAGGGGATAAAATAATAATTGAGTTTTAGAAATTTAGCTGTATGCAGTTACCAAGTTCTTTAAATGTAAGGCAGTGATTCCAGATAATGTGACAAGATGCAGTATTCGGTGTAAGAGCTTGACCAAGTGCCTGGCTAAACCTCATCCTGAGAACGAAAACGTGCTTTTGTCCATTTCCCTACCGTTCCTCTAATTGGTGTAATCTGAGTCTTCACCAGCAGGTGGCAGTTTTACTTCCCTTTCGGATTCTGAACAGCGTATCCCTTTTGTTGCATTTTTCATCTATATATCTTCTTTGCCCTTTAAATCCATCTCAGAATCATTAAAGGATATTTTTTATTGTTTTATCCATCTTCAATGAGAAATTCAAATCTTTCTTAAGCAGTTGAACCATTTCCGTTGGTTTTTGTTGATACTATCCAGAGGTCAGTATTCAGTCACAAAAAGAGAAACATTAACATTCACTCTGCAATCTGGAATCTTATAACAGTCATTTAGCAGCAAAGTAGGGTCACGTTTTTTTTTTTTTTTGTTTCACATAATTTAACTACCACTCAGTCTGCAAGATAAATTTTTAGCTAATAATGCACGCTTTTGCGCTTTGCATTTGCTATTGATTCGTCTAAGTGCTGTGATGGTTTGTTGGTGACACTTGTGAAGGAAAGCTGTCCCGCTTCATCTGTGTCTCCTTTTCTGGCTTTAGGGAGAGGACGGTTTTCCTGGTTTCAAGGGCGACATGGGCCTCAAGGGCGATCGGGTAAACCCTCAAACGTCTAAAACGCGGCGACTCCGCCGTCTGCTCAGTATGCATGAACTTAGCATAGGTACCATAATATAACCACATTTTATTCCAAGGTGGGGTTACACTTGATGGGGAAACACACAGAAGCAAAGTATTATTGTCAGGCGATCAAAATTTTCCATGCCTTAATATGCATTCGAAGACAATTATATTCCATACATTACAAGCTGAGAAATACCTGTTTGTTTCACAATCTCATTTGCTTAAAAACAATGTAGGCAGACACTAGTAATATGTATGACACAAGTTCCCCTTGGGATTGAAATGAACTCTGATTAGAATCATACTTAAAAACAATGTAGGCAGACACTAGTAATCTATATGACACAAGCTCCCCTTGGGATTGGACATGAACTCTGATTAGAATCATACGGCAGCAGGCAAACTCCAGACATGAAATAAGGTTTGTTCTTGGTTTAGTTGCATCCACCATAGTATGCATGAAATGCTCACATTGTGATGCGTAACTGGCACGTATAACTGACAGCTTTCAGTTGACCTTCTTAATGGGACACTGCATGTTACGCCCTTGTGATGTTTTTGTGCAGGGGGAGAATGGCGTGCTGGGATCCCGAGGCGAAGATGGTCCGGAAGGCCCCAAAGGTCGCTCGGGGCCGTCTGGGGACACTGGACCAGTGGGTTCGGCTGGAGAGAAGGTACATTCTGGAACCTCTATCTGTTTATCAGATCTTGAATGTGGAGCCCATCTGCTTCCAAGCACAAGAGATGTACGGTGCATTATGACCATTCAAATTAGCCTTCAGCTGGGCTGGACAAAGGAATGTTAACAGATTTGTTATTCAGCAGTTTTTTGTTACATTACAAGCCGCAGCAGCTGTTTTCCTGGGTAATGATTATGTTCAAAAGACAAATTTAACACATTTAAATCGTTATTTAAATTCTGAAATATTCTTTAGAAGGTATTATTGAAAAATATGTGTTTTTCAGGGGAAACTGGGTGTTCCAGGGCTGCCCGGCTACCCAGGAAGACAAGGGCCAAAGGTAAGCGCGTGCAATTAGCCAGTGCATGAATGAAATAGCTGCTAAATTAATTACCTTTTAGCGTAGATAAACACATTTCTGTGTTACAAAAATGAGCCGTAAATGGGTAAATTGAACAGTAAGTTATTAATTTAAAACTAACAAATTTTATAGCGTATAATTAGTTCACCTTAGCAAAAGAAGAATTCATGATGGTTGTTGTTATCTAGAACTGTGTGATTTGGAGTCCTGTAGAGGTCACTTTTCGTTTCAGCTCAGTTGTGATAACCCTGCTTAGAGGTGACTGGCTGGCACCTTCGGAATGAGCGATTGGCAGCTATTATCAGTTTGCTAAATAAATAAGCAGGTCCTTATGGATCTCTCTGGACTGCGGTCTGGCCAAGCTGCAGGGCAGTATTAAGACCAGTGGCCTTAATGTGGCCTTAGAAGGTTCCAGTTCTGCGTAAGAGCCGCAGGCCACGAGTTTGCCGAGGAGTATCAGCCAAAACCACAGGCATTTTTATGGAACAGATTAGTCCCGTAACCAAACACTTTGGTTCAAGTTAGGTCTGTAGGCTGTGCTCTGGTTACCCAGATATTTACTTCTGGTCCTCGGAGGTCATCGGTTGGCACGTTTTGTGGCTCTCGCAACGCCAACAAGGGTTTAGGTCAAAGTCTCGATGAGAACTATTCAAGAATTAGATGGATCGTGTGAGGATAGAGCAGAAGCTAGTTGGACTGGACTGGAGTGAAAATCTTTATGCATTAGTGTAAAATGTACATTTGACGTATTGCATTGGTTGAATTAATCTGTAACTTTTAGTTTTTTGCAGCATATTTGTGGAGGATACTGTAAACACACCAATAGCGACATATTTGCATGGAAGTCACTCAGCTGATAGATGCAATTCATCAAGATTATAGCCTTTATTGATTATAGACTGGTCATTAACTGTGTTTCTTGATGGTTATATTACTACAGCCTGTAGGGCATCCTCCTGTCCACTAGAGGGGGCAATGTTTTTACAACTATCCAATGTATGACGTATTGTGAGCATTCTTTAAGTGGCTTTTTTGTTTCAGTGGTTCTTTATTGTCAGAGTAATTTACATACTCGATATCGCGACCCTTAAACCTCTGAGGTCTAGGGGTAGGGAACACACTGTCACTGACTGGGGCATGGTCACATGGTTCATTCAGTATCACAGACTTAATTCATGGCAAAGAAATTATTTCTTATATATTTGTTTTGACATTAAACTCATCTTAATCTTAGTGTACTTTGTAAATATGTCAGATTTATGTGAAGATTGTAATTTGACATCAAAGTACAGACGTTGCAAAATGCAGTTTGGAACACTTGCAGAATATTATAAAAGTACATAGTAAGCAATGGTGGCAGTTTGTTTTGATCCCAGATGTCTGATCACCAAAGTCTTGGCTACATGAAGGTGACTAAATGGTGTAGTTGCAACATTCAGTTTCATAAATAAATAAGAAAAACCGAACTCATGTCACTATTTCTGGTCTCCTTCCATTGAATATGTAGCAGCTTTCATGTGTATGAATGAGCCATTTACACCTGGCCACACCCCCCCCTTTTATGGCGCTGATGGGGATGTATCTAGATCGCGTTTCACTGTTGCATTGTTCATCTAATTACCATGTGAATGCGATTTGAATACGCGGAAATGCGGCTATCTAGAATGCGGATAGCGATCTTCAGGTGGTACCTGGTTGCAGGTAAAACAAAGAAAGGGGACAGTTTACTTTTTTGTCGATTTAACCTAATTTTTAAAAACTTTAATACTTCCGACGATTGACGTTTTGAAAATAAGACAGATTATGGATTTTGTCATGTTTCTACAATAATATATCAGCGAGTTATGAACTGAAATACACGAGAAAGACACGCAGCATCGCTGACGATGCCGTCCACCCCAGAGGGTTAACCTGCATGCCGACTCGACCCTTTGTTGCGTACACTCCTTTTTGACACAGCCAAGCCATTATTAGTCTCCCTGCTTTGTCCTGTGTTCACTTGACCTCTCTAGCAACTTAACCTTTCCTTTTTGGATTCAGCCTTCCAGGCCATGCGTTCGTCGCTCGTCGCTCATCGCTCGTCGCTCGTCGCTCGTCGCGTCTGGCTAAGCAACGCCTGAGGCTCAATCAAGGAAATTGTTTCTCGCCATAAGTGGAATGCCAAGCTTCTGGTGATGCGTGACTAAGCATATGTTGGTGCACCCAGGAGCCAAGTGTCGAGTAGGAGGGGTTTATCACAAGGGGTAGGAGGGGTTTATAACGAGGGTTAGGATATCAGATGATAACAGGCCCCTTGTTATCCACCCCTCCCCCATTGTCCCTCTCACTCGGCATTGCCCCTCCTATTCCACATTGCCCCTCCTATTCTACATTGCCCCTCCCACTCGACATTCAGCTCCTGGCTGCAGCGATACGTCTCTCGGCGTGACTAGTCAAGACGGAGGACTAACCGTGGCAGAATCCATGTAATAATCTAGCATTACCGGCTAAGGAGGTAAAGGCAGTCATTTGTGTCAGAGGCTGTACTTCTGATGTGCAGAAACTCGAGAGGTTAGCAAGCAGTGAAGCAGAGCTATCAAGGGAAATATTGATTAATAGTACATGTATGTAGGAGTCTTGGAACATAATTAGTATTATTGTTTCCTGGGAACGGAATGGTGGGAAGATTGCAATCTTAGTTATCTAAGCATCCCTTATGGGACATAATGGGCACCGGCAGCTTGGCCAACCTGCAGATGACTGAAAAAGTGCCAGGATAAATTTCAAAGGAGCGTGTGCTTTACCCACAATGCTCCTGGGTGGGAGCCTTGAAGCAGTGTGCACAGCTGAGTGTAATAGATAGCGGTTGGTAGGGTTGACACTGATTGCTATAGACAATGACTTAAAGTAAACAGAAAACAGGACACTCGCATTCACGTGAAAACATTTAACTGATGACTTTAATGCTTTTCTCATGCAATCCGGATTGAAAATACGCTGGTAAGATGTTTTCAGAATTGTTGCAGTTATGACTGAACGACCTTAATCGGTACCATCGTCAGCCCATTGACCTTATAACAATAAAAGTGGCATTTAGATTTGCCATGAGAAACATGAAAAATCTTTCCATGGCTACAGTCTTTTTGTGTGAACAAATTTGCAGTGATGTGCTCCTGGTTGTCCGCAGGGGCTGTACATTGTAACAGTATTAATCTTATTTTTTGTTATGAATTTAGAAATGCCATTGTGTTTATTTGAAGATGCATTTGGGGGGGGGGGGGGGCTGCCACTTTTGCACGAATGATCAATGATTAAATGTCCTCAATTTTTGAGGTTCTGGGTGCCTCTCACTCAAAATTAAGTGACCGCACCCCACAACCTCTCTTGGTCAACAAAATTTGGTGTTTTCAAAGAAGCACTCATTGCTCATTGAAGACAGACACACTGATGTGCATGAATATTTTTTAATTTCTTGCCACTTGATGGCTGCGCAAATGCTTCACTCAATATCTGGATTCTGATTTTCACAAAATTCGCATATTCAGATTGTGAAGGGCACTGTTTTTAGTTTATTTTTTTTATGCATCACCATCGTATTTGATTAGTCAATGGAATGAGAGCCTGGGGCGACTCTTATGCTCTCCCCTCGTCTGTCTGCAGGGCTCCACCGGCTTCCCAGGATTCCCAGGGGCCAACGGAGAGAAAGGAGCTCGGGTATGGCATGCCGAGCCGGCGAAACGAAGTGCATGGAGATCCCGTCCGCTGAAGTGTCAGCGTCGCGATTTCTCGGTCCACTGAGGTCCCGATGCCACCGTGATTGTACCTACAATGAGTTCCTTCCTCTGTCCTCTTTTTAAGCTATTTAAATTCAATCAGTGACAATCACTTTGGAAGGAAACATCTGAAGGGATCTCAGCGCTGATTAAGAGCTCAGAATACTAATGTCTCCTTTGACTATCATCTCAGCCTTTCTTGGTCCGAAGAGATTTCGCTGTCTTTTTGACACCGATATTAATTGTATCCCCAATGAAGGTCAGTTTATTCCAGCAAAACCTCCACATGTTTTTTAAGCTTAAAGTGACACACACTGTTTCTGAACGTAACTCAATAGCATGGATTGTGCGGAAAAAGCACCTGAACTGCCCGCTTTTGTGTTTGAGTCTGTTTGCCTCTTGATGTTCTCGATCTTGATGTTCCTCTCCCCCCCCCAGTCTTTTTTTAGCGCAGTTTACTGAAAGCATGAAAAGATACTGGGTCCTGAGAAAAAAGGAGGCTGGACATTAATGTTCTCACTAATAGGCGCAGGCACTTTGGGCTATTCACGCCGGAAATGTCAAGGACAAGCTTTCTCTGCCTTGCATCAAATGGTCTTTGCTCTAAATACCACGACTGTAAACTGTTAGAGAGAGCCAGGCTGATCCGATGGAACGGTGTAAAATGTCAGCCCGCAGACGGTCCAGCACCCCGCTCTCAGATGTAGTAAACACAGGTCAGAGGGGAGTCCGGGACCCGTTACCCACGGAGGAAGCCGTTCGTGTGGCTGCTCGCTCTGATCGGCTCCATGTGGAAGGCCCACAATATGCCAGGCGATATGACACTTCAGTTAAAATAACCCCTGACACAGAGGACTTTTACAGCATTGGCTGTGAAAGTTGTTGTTGCCTTCAGGGGATTCAACATGTAAATGTCGGGAGACTATTTGGCAGATTCTCCTGAGAAGGAGTGCAGTCCAAACAAAATTCTCATCAGTGGAATGTCTGACATAAATTGCCGGTTTCTATATATATTTTTTTCTTTATCAAGTTGATTCTCATGTAAAATCCGTAATTATTATTACTGATTGTATTTAATTTCTCGTTTTCAGGGTACAGCTGGGAAGTCAGGGCCACGAGGGCAGAGAGGCCCGACGGTAATAATTTAATGAACTATTCTGGTGTTTTTTTTTTTTTTAAATCCATTTAGATTCCTTTATCCAGGTCCTGTCTAGACCGAGCTCTGTTTTTATGTGTTCTAGGGGCCTCGTGGGGCCCGCGGTGCTAGGGGCCCGACCGGAAAACCAGGCCTCAAGGTATGATTCCACCTTCTGGGGGGCCTCCACTGGGATTTGTCTGGTTCTGAGCCGTATTTGCCCCCAAGTTCATGATCTGAAGTGCCTCCCCCCATCTCCTTTCTCTCTGCATAGGGAACTTCAGGCAATGATGGCCCTCCAGGGGGCCCCGGTGAAAGAGTAAGTGTCCCCTGACCTTCTTTGGGGGGCGGGGGGGGGGGGGGGGGGGGGACGTCTTCGTTATTGTCATGGAAGGGGGCATGAAAAAAGATCAGGCCTTCAAAAAAAAAAATTAAATCCAGTTGTTTTTCCAGTCGAGCTGCACAAGCGCCCTATGCAGTGGCAGGATCCCATCGAACAAATCTCTGGATGTCTCACGAGGACAGAAAAGCCTCTTGTTTACTTCTGGAAACTATTAGTTCGGATTTGATATCTGGGAGTCTGATGAAAGGGCCAGAGAGGAACAATATAGGCTTTGTGGTGCTTTTAAGATAAAAAAAAAACAATCTGAACTGCATTTTTGTATATAACTTTTGACATTCTTGTTCTCGTGTTCAGCACATATTTAGAGTCAGATTTAAGGTTTAGACAATAGTATGGTTTCCTTTCAATTTCAGATTCACATTCCATGATGAATTTTTTCCATTACCTACTACTGGAAACATTTGAGTACTTTTCAAACCTTTGGGCTTTATTTTATTGAACCACTAAAACTTTTGCCTTTACCAATATGAGAAAAGAAGTTAAGCAGGACATAAACATGCCATTAGTCAAAGTTGGCGGCAAATGCCATTGTTGTTGTTGATTGAATCAGGGAGTTTCCAAATCTAGTGGGTGATGCAATAAATTATCTGAACTTTTTGAAAAGGACATTGTTTTATTGTATTTGAACAGTTCAGTAGAGAAGATATATGCGCTCTTTGCTTCTTAAAGATAAGTATCATTTTAAGTGTTCTGCAGAGTACTTAATGTAGGTACATTGCCACTGCGTTTGCCACTGTTGGTTAGACAAATCAATTGACTGAAATAATGGAAGAACAAAAGGTTTAGCAGCTAACAGCAAACACGTCGCCATCGAAACCTGCTGTCAGATACAACCTTATTCAGTTAAGTAAGCTGTGCCCTAAAACACTGTATCACTGGGCTCAATTAACAGCACCTGGACTGGTGACTGTGATGTGACAACGGATGTGGGCGGGTGCATCTCTGTGATAACCATCAACAAAGCGTTTGTGTGTGAGGGCTACTGCCTAGCATGGCAACAATGTCACAGACCTTCAGAATTATAAAATGCATGTTTGTGTGGGTTGTGTGTGTGACTGGTGGGTGACTGCGCCCCGCAATGGGCTGGCCCCCCCATCCTGGGTTATTCCCTGCCTTGCACCCGTAGCTTCCGGGACAGGCTCCGGAGTCCCCAGGACGCTGAATAGTACAAATGGGTTCAGAAAATGGATGGATGGATGCATGGATGGATGGATATGTGGCTGTATAAATGCATGCATGTGAAAAACATATATAAAACAACAATTAACGACAATGTAATTTGACACGCACTGTGTACAGTACTGTACAGTTTGTTTAAAAATTCGTAATAAACAGACTTTTCATGTTACCGTTCGGGCCAACAGACTGTTAAGAGTTGAGATGATTATTCACGCATTTGCACATTCCCAAGGATCGTCCACTCCTAACCCTGCAAATGTGATGGGGTCACTGTATACCTTTTTAACCTTGCTGGTATAATGTCCAAAGGGAGCTGACTGTTGTATACTTAAACTGAGAACATAATTTCCTCTGAAAATGTATCTATCTATTTGCTGGCTGGGGTAGCACTTGGATCTGTGTCCATTTCTTTGGATTAAAAAACAAAAACAAATAAATAACAATGGCGCCCGAAAGCAGGAAGTTACCCGAGTATTCGTCCGCCCATTGTCCTGACACTCCAGCTTTATTCATCTTAGAGAAACCTTCCTAAAGGCTTCTGAAGCGTTTGGAGCTCGCAGTTTCCTACCCACGTCACGTCAGTAGAGTCAGGCTCATCGCAGACATCTCTTCAACTTCACAACATGACGGATGAGGCCCTGCATGTTTTATTCAGCTGTGAGATTAGTTACCCCCACAACACACACACACACACACCAGAGACTTTCGTACACTAAAAGGTCCTATTTCCAGTGCTCGACTCTCATGCCTGATTTCTGGTCTCTGCATTCCAGGGGCCCCAAGGACCCCAGGGCCCCGTTGGATTCCCGGGGCCAAAAGGACCCCCAGTGAGTCTCCTCCATCTTTGGTCCCATTTAATCCTGAGTATAAACAAACCGATATGCACATTATTTGCGTAGATAGAGAGTAGGTCAAGAGATCTGTATCCATTAAAATGTTGTGGCTTTGTTTATTTGTATAGATGTTGGGTAGCTTCAGAAGTAGTTTGAAATGTATTTTCTAAACTATATATCATATCTCGGGTGACTGTATAGTACAAAATGCTCAGATATCAAAAGGTGAAACTAGTCACTTTTTCTTAAATGTTAGCACCATATTATAATATATTGTCAGCCGCTGAAGTGCAAAGATGTCAATGAGTTTTCAAGAAGCATGTATTTGTGATGACAGGGACCTCCTGGAAAGGATGGACTGCCCGGCCACCCAGGGCAGCGTGGTGAGACCGTAAGTTACCTAGACTGCAAGATTCTGTCCTCTAAGGGCTGTTTTACCAGTTACTTTGCTTACTGTAGCTAAACTTATGCAAATGTTTCCTGCACCAGACAAGCGTATCTCCTACAGGTCAATTATAACTGTTTACCAAACTTAGTATGGAGACAAGACATTTGTTTTGCGTAATCAAACATTTTAAGGCCAGACCTTAATTAGCAAGCCGTTTGTTGTTGACTGATTTTTTTTTTTTGCAAGACTATCTTCAAAGAGGCAAAGAGTTTCGGTTAATTTTTCATGATATAACGTTGGTTGAACTGCAGCCGTTTCATTAAATAAAATTGTTTACGTCTATTGTATACATGTATAAGACATTCATCCAGTTCTCTTGTCAGGCTGTGATTCTCGATTTAGTTACGTTTAGAGAGGATAAACATACTATTATTTAACCGTACTTCCCAAATAACTTGCAGATCATTGCTCCCTGCTGGTTAATGATGCCTCATTAGCGGATTTTTTTGTGTCTTATGAACTAATGAGACTGTAGCACCGTCTTGGGCGTTCCATAGCCTGCCGGCCTGCATGTCCTGGGATAGGCCTCAAGCTTCAGGAATCCCTGCAGAGCTCATGGAGGGAACTGTGGACTGAACTGTGGTCTAGTGGGCAAACAGCTGTGAGAGTTTTCCGTGTCAGATAGCTGCCATATTGACTTTTTTTAGGCATGAAAAATTAGTTCATCACAAATGTTTCAGTATAGTAAGAAATATTGCTGGGCAGCAGTAATTGTCTCCTCACCACAACATCTAGCATAATAACTAGTCTATGAGCCTCTTTGTAGTCACTGTACTGTAATTCTTCCTAATCAATAGCGAGAACACTCTGGACGTCTTATAATAACGGCCTAATCGACGCTTTGTGTAATGGACTTTATCAAGTCTTTATGTGAAACTGCTACATAGAGGCAATGACAATCTGTCATCAATATGAAGGAAGCTTGATTGGTTTCTTGGCCTCTGCTTTGTGCTATATGAGTTTTCTCCTCCTTATAAATTCAAATTTCCGTTCATTATTTATTTAAAATAGCCTGGAGTCGTCTGTGCTTTCTTGTATGGGAACCAAGCACTGTACTTCTGAAACTAGTCTGCTGAGTAGGAAGCTTTATGTAAAATATATCCGCGGCTGTTTTAGCATTTGGTAGCAAGGCAGCAACACACTGAAAGGTTCATCCTTACTCTGTAGCGCCAGAGTTCACCAGCATGTTGAGTTTTCCTGTTAATGAACAGTCCTTAATTTGACTTCCGGGTAACAAGGTAAAATGAATGGGCCTCATCAGCCGAGGTGAACGGGCGGACGCTTTGCATAACTGCTTCTACGTGCAAAGTTCTCTTGTCTAAGTGCCTTAGGGCCTCAACTGAGATGAAGAAATGTGGCCTCAAAGTCGTCATGATGAATACACCCATCCATCCTCTAATCATTTATCCAGCAGAGAGGTACAGGAGGGCCTGGAGCCTATCTCAGGCAGAACAGGGGATGTGACTGGGGTCACCCTGGACGAGATGCAAACCACTGCACATAAAACTGTTGCTAATTTAGAGACACCAATTAGCCTAATGCATATCATTGGACTTTAGCTGGAAACCTTTGCATCACTAGAAGAAGCTGCGAGTGACACACTTACACCAAGGGGACGGGAATTGAACCCTCAATGCTAGAGGTGCACAGCAACAGAGCCACTGCAAAATAAATGTAGCACGGACAAAAAGAGATTTAAAACAAGGTTTCGCTTTACTGAAAATGTACTGAAACGTAAGAGACCTGGAATTATTAAAAGCAGCGAAATTATCAGATGTCAGAATGAATTAAAATAAAGTTAATTGCAGCAGCAGGCATGAATTATGCATAAAGGAAACACATTTGAGCTACGATGGGAAACCATATGACTTTAAAGTATCCATTTGATGGCCGCTGCTAATGGACAACCAGACTGCCGTTGTAAATAGTTGAATGATGGGTTTGTCAGGTAAGACGTGTTCTTTTCTCTCTGTAGGGGTTTCAAGGGAAGACCGGTCCCCCAGGGCCTGGGGGTGTTGTGGGACCTCAGGTAGGTTAGAACTCGCTCCAGAACATCATTGGTGAACAAGACTCAGATCCAGATGTTGGCCTGTAAACTAAGGAGACTGTTGTGATTGAGAAGCTCATATCCGGCCATAACAGCATATTAACTTTGTGACATAAGGCTCCCTTGTCACTCGTCTGTTATAGCTATGAAAAAGCTCTATATATTATGGTTCCGTACACTAATGGTTTCCATTTCCCACCTGACAGGCACAAGCATTTATTTCCAGGAGACTTTCAGGGAAAATTCTATTTTCTCTTTAGTATTAAAACAGCCTTAATACATATGCTGTAAAGCACCAAATCACTTTTTGAAATGCACTTCAATTCTAAACCCCAGGAGTGTTATCCTGGATGTGTTTGAGGGCAAATTCAAGTTTGGGTCAAAATCAGTTTCACCACAGTCCAGTAGTGCATGTTACCATAATGGCATTTCTGTCCAGTACCAGTTTCTGACTTGTATTGATTCAACAGGGTCCTACTGGAGAGACTGGACCAATCGGGGAGAGGGGTCACCCTGGACCACCAGGCCCACCTGGGGAACAAGGTCTCCCCGGAGCTGCAGGGAAAGAGGGGGGCAAGGTAGGGCTGCCTGCTCCAAGCACAGGGCCTTTTCATGGTCCCGTTGTCAGATGTAAGGTGTCCCTTAAGGAGAAGCTGAACATCAACTGCCATTGTCTGTAGCTAAGGCCGGAAGCTGATCAGAAAAAAATGTGAAAGCTCGCAAACAAACCGATGAGTTATGGCACACGGAATACTCAATTTCCCAACATTGATCGGCTTTGGAGAGAAATTTCAGAGAAATGGAAGTGATCCCTTTAAGGGTGTCCATATTAAATTTGGGTCTATTTCTTGTGCCACTTCTCCTGCCTGTCTGCACGCTTCCATTTCATCCCTCCTGGGCCTAAGGTGTTTTAATCAACTCTGGCACTAAAAAGCTAGGAAAATGCCACTCCTCGGTGCACATGGGTGGTGTGAATCCAGGAGCATGCGGATGACAAGCTGGCAAGAGACCCGATGTCATTTCTCGGTCTTCTTTGGGCTAGCCATCCTTAGACAGACATCCTGTTCTTTTCCCTTTGACAGTAGCAAGAACAAGGCGCTCGTCTCTGTGGGGATTGTTTAATGCTAGTAGACTAACTGTAGTTGAAATGTACATTTTCTGTGGTCTGCACTTTCCTAAATGGTTTGGTCTCATGCGGCGAGTCACTTCGTCGATTCACCGAGACACTGTATCGATCCACGATCCACATTCCATAATGAGCCAAATGTGAAATATATGACAAGAAGAGTACAAAGCTGTAACTTCAGCTTGAATTTTGCTACCGAAATGTAGCGACTAAGATGGCTGCCTTTTCCAAGATGGCCGACACTCATACCCTCCTCGTACCTTGTGGCCCTTTGCTGACCTGTACCTGAGTCCTGTTTTGTTTCGCTTCCTCAGGGTGATCCTGGACCACAGGGAGGCCCTGGGAAGGACGGTCCCGCTGGTCTGAGAGGATTTCCTGGAGAGCGTGGTCTCCCTGGAACGCCAGTAAGTCACATTTTCCCCGAACAAACTAAAAAAAAAAAACCAAGACATTGCTGCTTGTTTCTTTCCCCATTTAATTTTATTTCCCTACAGGTGAGCTGAAGCGAACAGAAAGTCAAAATTACAACTTCGGTTCATGTTAAAAAGGACTTGATTAGTGTTTATGTGATGGGTGTATGCATGCATGAAAAACAATGACAAGTAATAATGTATTATTGCGTTTTTGGTTGTTTGGAAAATCATATTGGCAAAAAAACGAAACAAAGTTATTGTAATATTTAGATAAGCTGGAAAATGTTGCGTTCAGCATTACTCAACATGAACTCGATTCATGCTACAGCTGTTTGCACGTTCTGACAACGGCCTCTTTGTGTTGTACGTTGCGGCAGGAGCATGACCAGCTCTGGGTCACAATGGAGAACAAATGTTTGTGCTTGAGTAATAAATGCCAAGGTCAGAGTTGCTGTGCACAGTCCTGATTATTTTGTTGCGCTGTGATTTACCGCCACGCAAAGGCACAGAGCCTCATTACCCAGCACATCTTGTGGGGTAGGTCTTTGGGGGGGACAGTATCCTCTGTGCCCCTCAACTCACCCCCCCCCCCCCCAAGCGATCTCCGCATCCTTGTTAAAGACGAGGAGACAAAATATAGGCCTGTAAACACACAAAACCGAGCAGTAACTAGGCTCAAGTGCAGCCAGAAGGTTCCAGGTATAGACGGCACGCCCGGGCTGGGGGACTGCGGTTTATTGCAGATTCGTCAGCGCTGCAGAGATGCGACCGGCCTGCAAATGCGAATGCTGCCATGAGATAGCCGGCCTCGGGTTTAGGTGTACTGTGCGAGCGTGTTAAACTGGGACGAGGTTTGAGCGCGCCTGTTTATGGGAGATGCCACGCCACAAAACCATTATCTGGGATTTATTTTTGACGTGAGTGGGTGCATTGTGGGGGCAGCATTGTGGGGGCTGTAGCGTGGGGGCTGCAGCGTGGACTCTGGGCGCTGGCTGGTGTTCAGTGATGGGAGTATAGCTGAAGGGGAATTCAGGATCATGCTGATCATTTAAACATGTTTGTTCTTCTTTGTAGGGTCCAGGCGGCTTGAAAGGAGGGGAGGGGCCACCTGGTCCACCTGGCCCAGTCGTAAGTACTCCGTTACCTTGGTTACCAGAAGCTAATGTTAAAAAAAATAGTCGGCGGACACCAAGCATAGTCAAAACCACAAATTTTGTATGTGCTCCACCCTAAAAGAAGGCAGCACCTTATGCTGGAGTGTCAGGATTGGTCAAGGATGGCCTGATGGCGAATGTGGACGAGCGCATCGCTCCGGAGCGCAGTAATGAAAGGCAGCACTAGAGGGGGGCTTGATCCCCTGTAAGAGGCACCTTCGACGTTCAATCCTGGATAAATACACGTGACGAGATGTAATTACCGTCTTTGGACTCCTCACCCTCTGTAGATCCCAAGAGAGGTTTAAGGTGACAGTAATGTTATTCTAAGAGCACCAGGTCTGCTATAATAGCACCATCTACTGATTTCAGCATTTCCAGAAACCCAGATAAGTGTGGACACCCTATAATTGTGCTTTTTTTAAGCTTGTGGGAGTTTACTGTTCTGAATGCGGAAGGAAAAATTATTTCAGAGAGAGAACCAATCAGATTGTAGCAGTAGTGGGTCCAAGCAACTAGAGGAGGCGGGACCAAGATATCTGATTGGTTGGTCCCACCTCCTCTAGTTGCTTAGTCTTGTCACCTCTACAATCTGATTGGTTATATTTCTGAACCAATCATTTTTCCTGCTGCCTTCAGAACTTTTTTGTGTAACTAAAACTCCCACGAGCTATATTTAATACTGACAATTTGACTCTATATCGAGAAAGACCTTCTGGCACATAATACCTTTACGGTATTCCGCGAGACACCCAGATAAGCTGTGCAGATGAGATAACAAGCGAGAATGACCGACACCGCGTGAGCGCCCCCTTCTGTATGACGCGGCTCATCACGTATTTATCTATTCTGACTGGCTGTAAATTGCAGAGCCATGGATTGGCACTTATTCTCACAGTACTTGGGCACCTGGAGCAGATACTCGGGTGTTATTTATTTATTTGTTTGTGTCACATTGCCACCTGGGCTCTAGTAGTGGGGGGGGTGGGAGGTGCAAGGGCACATTTTGTTTAGTCACTCTGTGGCCCCCTGAGCTGTTGACCGCCATCACCCAAATTACATGTGCCAACAGCCAGTCGGGCAGCAGAAGCTGGAAACTAGGGGTGGCAAATGTGACTTTGACTCACTGAAAGGAGGCCCAGCACCCCCCCCCCCCCCCCCCCCCCCAAGGCATAGGAATGAATGCGTTTCTGACCGTGTGTGTATGTGTGTGTGTGTCTTTGAAAATGTAAGTATATTTGTGTTTGCATGGGTATGTCTCCACATACTTCATCTTCACATTCACGCTCATGACACAACCCCCCGCCCCCCCCCCCCCCCCCCGTGTCATTCCCCAACCACGGCGGACGTCCCGCTCGCGTTCAAGGTGTTTAACATGCTCTGACGCCTAGCCAGGAATGACAACGCAATCAGATGGGCGGTAATTTCCATGCATTAAAGATGAGATCGCCTGGAGATTCGTTAGTCGGCAGGTAGCCCTTAATGTCTGCTTAATCTCATTCCAGCCACTTGCGCCGTTGCATTTGCATATAGTCATTTACTAAACCGCCCGTGTAATTGTAGGCTTTAAAAAGGGGTCGCTGTGAACATTCAACTTTCACCGTCCAGCTCTTTTGAACTCAAGCTAAACTCAATAAATCCTGAAATCCAACCTGTATTTCACCTCCTTCGGTGTGAAATGTAAAGAGGTTTTCATCCTTTTTCATTTTTTATTATTTTATTTTTTTTTTTGACTGACCTAAAATACGTTATGCTCAGAGGAATTATAGACCAGAGGTAGTGAGGTAACACCTCACCGAAACAGTCCATTTTACATACAGGGAGTTGAAATATCTGGCAGATCGATGGACACACTCCACATCACTTAATTCTTATGAGTAAATGCTAGCATGCTACATAAACGCGTGGATGGTAATGGAATACTGTAAGAGTTTGTTTTACTCAACTAGGTAGTCTCTGGCTTCACAATGACACCATGCTGGAGCCAATGCGTTTGGGTAATAAACATTAAATTGATTTTAATAAAAGAAGCTTTCGATCAATATGTCCTCTTTGGGGTGTGTTTGTGCACCGGATTGTTCGAGCGAGATGGCCGTATTCATTTCGGTCAATGTGCCGTGTGGAAATGAATGTCGAGGGTCCTGCTGAGATCAAACAAAACCCTGTTTTTTTTTTTTGCTTTTTTTTTGGCCTAGCTATTTTTGGCATTTATCTAACAAGCGGGCAGTCTGTGGAATAGAGAATGAATCATCATCAGCTGTCACTTCGCTCCGTGGCCCAGACGTATAAATGACAGGGAGAAGGGTCAACGAGAACATGACGACCTCTCTCATGAATAATTTGTGTCCTTAATAAAAGAACCCCACGAAAGTCGAATCGGGCGTTTCCTTGCTTGAAGGAGACGACAGAAAGTGAAACGCCCAGCGCCGCCGTTGTTGTGTAGGCCGACTTGTTCCTAAGCTTTTGGGGTTTCGAGATTCAAAGCAATGGAAACTTGTCTTGGACGTGTCTCGTACGTAAGATGACGTCGGACAGCACAGCAGGCAATTAAAAAACAACCAATTAAACTTATTTTGATGCATTGAAGATGCTAATGGATGAGGGATTAAAGAACTTTTTATATATTCACTCAGACTTTTTTACATTTAGACATTTCTGTTGGGTTTTTAATGGCTACTCATCCTCTTCAAACCGAAGACATTTCAGGGTAGATCTGCAGGCTGGGTAATTATTCCCAGAATACAGTGATAATGGACCCCCCACCCCCGATGTTATTTTGGTCTGAGGTCTCTGTTTCCTTCACAGGGGTCCCCTGGGGAGAGGGGGGCAGCAGGATCTGCTGGACCCATTGGGCTCTCTGGGCGGACAGGCCCACAGGGACCCCCAGGCCCGGCCGGAGAGAAGGGGGGACCGGTGAGTACCAGCCTCCATGTTTCCCCTGGATTACCTCTGCCGGAGTCGTTGGCTCACGTATGCCATGCTGGTTGAAACCCATTTGGTGCCCTAGGCAAGCTGCACTACCATCCCACCTTCATCACCCAGTTTCACTTTGCCTCGGACGCATGCATGTCAAACTGTTGGTTTGTAAAGATGCTGCCATCTTGCCCTCGTCAGGATCTGCCCCTGCATGTATGGATGGCAGGTCCACACAGAACTTTACCATTTCGCCAGGGCTGGTGTTGAAGTAAGAATAGAAAATTAGTCCGCTGGGTAGCAGCAGATAACCTTGGGGACTTACGAATCTCTCCTGGGTGGGTCCAGTCCAGTAAGCTCCATGATAAATGCTGCACCTTCGGCACAACGTGAGAGAGCTGGCAGCATTTTATCAAGCCCAGGACGGGACAGGAGTTAGAGATCGTGGTTCAGCCCTGATCATCGTTCTGCATTGTTCTGGCCACAGGGTGAGAAAGGGCCGATGGGACCAGCAGGACGAGATGGCATCCAGGGCCCTGTTGGCCTCCCAGGGCCAGCCGGACCTCAAGGGCCTCCCGGAGAGGACGGTGACAAGGTGAGTCGTGCCTCCCACCTCGCCCCCTTCAGGACGTCAAGAGTAACTGTCACAACTACGAAAAAAGGAGCGAAACGGAGTTACAATCAGTCATTGTCTCGTTGGCTCTTTGAGACCATCTGCAAGAGAAGTACATGGTCGTCACTTTATCTGTCACCGTGCTTTTGTGTGACACGCGACGTCACCATCTGAAAAGGTGCTGAAATTATGTCGTCCTTCGGCCTTTATCTCAGCCACCGCTCAGCCTGGTAAACAACCGTCTGCCTCGACGGTGCCAGAGGACCGTCAGCGTGGCCTGGGGCTGCGGTGCTCCCTGCTGCGCGCGCTGTGAAGTGCACCATTACGCGTTTAGAATCTAGCACTTGGCATTTGAAACCCATGTCATGTCCTGTGCTGCATATTCCGAGCCGGTAATGGCATTAATCAATCGGAGCCTGGTAACCATTTAATGGCGAATATAGCCACAAGGTATTGGTATATCAAAAGTGTCTGACTGCAGCTAGCTGAATTTAAAACGGCCGGAAAAGAAGACTAGTGTTTCCCCAGTGACACATCTGTGTTGTAATTATTATTATTATTATTATTGATGTTTTGTTGTTGCTGCTGCTGCTGCTGTCGTTTTGTTATGATCTTACAGTTTCCCTCCGAAACATATGTTGCTTATAACTATGCCTATAATTATGTGAATTGCGCAGCTGGATTCCCTCCTAAAGGAGATTCCTGCGTGTTACAGCAGTAGATCCCCCCAGGATCCCAGTCTGCGGTCTGTAGGAGACCAGTTAGTTAATCACCATCTGATGGCCGATTTGTTCTCTTTTGCAGGGAGAAGTCGGTGAACCGGGTCAGAAGGGAAGCAAGGGAGACAAGGGAGAACAAGTGAGGCTATTTTCCTCAACGTTTCAACATTTATTTATAACCAAGCGACATACAGTTGAGGGGGCGGGGTCAGGCAGTCCCTGGAGCAGCTTGTGGTTAAGGGCCTTGGTCAGGCGCACAATGATGACATCACTCCACTGACCATGGGACTTAAACTGGTGACCTTTCATCAGTCACAGGCATAGAGTCAAACACCTGCCCCCTCCGCCCCCCCTACTTTCAGTGACTTACACATAGTCTCCCTGCACGGGATAGCTAAAATATGTATAGCAGTTCTGGGTGACAGCTAATTTTATACCGAGTTAAAGAGTCCATATGTTGTCATTAACATTTGCCATTAGACTGTTCATCAGCTACTGAAGGGTTAATGTTCGCATTGCTCATGGTAGATCTGTCTTCTGTTTTCTCCAGGGTCCCTCTGGTCCCAGTGGGCTTCAAGGTCCCATTGGCCAACCTGGACCTGCCGTAAGTGCTTGTGCTTCCCGCATACCTCCTGCCCAGATCAGCCATTCTCTGCTGGGTTTATCAAATAACTAACTAGCTTGGCTCCAATATGTACCATGTAGGGCAGACGCAAGCTTTACTGATAAATACCTAGACGTAATATATTATCCGACATTAGTCGCACAGCGAAACTGCATACTTTGAAGAACAAACTGGATTAGTGGATTTACCGATTCCTGGTACGGGCCAGCAAAGCAAAAATAAACGGATGTATTTTGAACCATTAAGATATTGCATGTTTTGAGCATTTTCAGGGAGATTAAACGAAAGAGTCATGAAAACATAGCGTAGCTTGATTATCAGACATCGGCATGAGGCCCTCTTTTATCTTTCCCGCCATTCGTGGCGATCCCGCGGCCCGCTCCCTCGTAGACGTCCACGTTCGTCTGAACTCAGAGCTCTATGCTGCTTTCACACAGTGAATCATGTACCAAGAAGAACGCTCTGACTGAGTAGAGATGGACTAATTAATCGGATTACCACAGGTCATCCAAAGGGCAATTATGTGCTTGGTTTTCGGTAAATGGCGCCGGAGACATTCCCAATCCCGACACACCAGCGGGCAAACACATCAGTACTCTGGGCTTTGTGGTGATTTTGATCTTTGGCTCCTCCCCCAGGGTTCAGATGGGGAGGCGGGGCCTCGTGGCCAGCAAGGCATGTTCGGCCAGAAGGGAGACGAAGGTGCTCGGGGCTTCCCCGGCCTGCCGGGTCCGATTGGACTGCAGGTGAGCTCGCCGTGACGGTCGGAAAAGGAAACATTTGCTCACAGGGACCGTTCAGCCACACAAGTATTCTGGGGATTGTACCAAATAAAATGCGCTACGGCCCACCGGAGGCCCTATTGCATTGCAGTGCCGTGGACATGCCCGACTTGCCCCTGATGGTAGATGCTTTCGACTTGGCCAACCGTCACAGTATCACCGGAGCACCTTCTGCTTGCAGGGGTGTCAGAGGGGGCATGGAGACCATTCCGGGGGTCCAGCATTTTATGGGTGCCAAAATCTACCATTGTCAACCCACACACACAGCAAAATCTATCCAGCCCCTCCCACCATCCCCACCTGCTTGGAAAAACCCTAGCAAGGGGGTCCAAAGTGATTTTTTTTGCCAGGGGGGTGCAGTATTTACAGCTATGGCCCGCTCACGTGCGGTATTTTCTGATTGACTGACTGTGCAGAGGGACCATACAGTGTCATGGCTTTTCTAAAAGGAAGAAAAGGCACTCAGTGCTACACCAGCAGTAGGCGTCACCCATTTAAGATGTCGGCTGAAAACTGGCCCTGGATTTCAAAGCTGATCGACTGTGATCGAGCAGAATGACGCTTTAACTGCGTACCAAGTCAGAATCTTGATAAGACTTTTGGAGTTTTGAGAAACCCAGGAAAATGCATAATTGTATATCTTTCATTAATTAGACACGTATTGAAGTTGAAACAGTTGTGTAAAAAAATTACTGGATCGCTAAGTTATTTGACTAAATTGACTTTTAATTGGGCACAATGAACTTTTATTCTGACTACAATAATTGCATTGGATGACCCCACCCCCCCACCCCCCAAGCTGGCAATCAGCCATAGGATACTTTGCGTTTCTTGTAATTACACTTCTAGTTAATTATCTTTTTTTTTTTTTATCAGGGTGAAGAAGAAGTTTTATTTGCGAGGGGGGGGCTGGAATTCGCTTTTAATGGCACTGTAATCATAGCCACTGGGGATCTGCCATTTGAGGGGGGGCTTTTAACGGTCCGGGGAGTGTAAATATCAGATGGTATTGAAAATATAAGCTATTCGCCTCTCGGCCGCAGCAGTGACTTTGCAGGAGAAGGAGGAACAGCGGTGATGAACGGAAATCTGTCCGGGGTAATAAATGTACATTACAAAACAGCAGGAGACAGACGGGGAGGGTCTGTCTCCCAGACCTCCTCTGTCTGAGCTGCGCGTGTGTGTCGTGTGTGTGTGTGTGCGTGCGTGCGCATTAAACATGAGAGACGGACAGTGCACACGGAGTGCCAGATATTTTTCTACATTTAATAAAGGCCTGGCAGTTATATATTTCCTACCATGTACCATATGGCCCAGCAGTCTATTCCTTTCAATTTGAGGAAATTCTTGACTGTGTCCCTAAGCCTTGGGTAACTCCATCAGCATTTCCTCCTTCCTGCTTTCACTTGTTTATTTTCCTTGTTTGTTACTGACATGTGCCATTTCACCCTCCGTGTTATTTTCGCTCGGTCTTTTGCCTCCCCCCATGTAAAATGAAAGTGGTTTCCTCATTTTGTGGCAGGAATGTGGGTTGAATGGGGTGAACTTGACTCATTAGACATCGTTCTCCGATACCCTGTTTTGTAAAAAAATACCAAAATGTATCTATTTTACGGCTGTGCTGGTTATTTACAGACTGTGGTCTGTCATTGACGAGATGGATTCAGAGGGATATTTTTGTGTTCTGAAAATGAAAGTTTGACTGTCGCTTCAGGCCTACAGTCAATATTCCCACTGCGTGTTCGGCAAATTGTGCACTAAAAAGCAATTAATACCAGGGAGGTCGTTAGATGAGTAGATTATGATTTCCAGATTAGTGACAGTTGTTTTAGCACAGATGGAGTAAAATGACCACGCAGAATCTGCAACACTGTCAGTCTCTCTTCGGATTTGCCTTAATTTTAATTTATCCAGAGATGTTTCCTTTCAGACTTTTTCCTCTCAATTTGTCTAATTTCGTCAAATTATACACAAACTCTTACTAATTATAAATCCTAGTGTGTGCTGATGCTTCATCCTCTTACATTTGTTTAATTCCCTGAAACTAGCAGTATGAGGTAATCATGGTTTTTTTCTTCCTTTGTTGCATGTTCGTACTCAAAATGATCATGCAAAATACGCCTGCTGTGAGCATCATTCATTCGTGACCCGCCGATTCTCCGCATGCACAGCAGTGACAGCTGTCTGGAAGACTGAGAACTGTGGGTCGTTAATGTTGCATCACCAAGTATGCAGGGGCTCCGTGACTGAGCAGGAAAGCCAGGAGTATTACGGATAGCTCATGTAGTTATGGAAATTAATCGCCAACATTTAACGCCTATTTTTTAGTATCGCAGTGCATGATCGAATCACGATGAAAGTAATTTTTGCATTAGTGTCCCCAGCCCAAGGCTTCGCCAAGCTGAGGGCATGGTTCCCATTAATCTCAGCGCCAGCCGTATCGTTCCCGACTTCCGAAGCCGGAACCACGCGCTTCCTCTTAGCTTTTCAGACACGTGCCCTTTCTCTTGCAGGGTCTTCCCGGTCCACCAGGAGAGAAAGGTGAAAACGGGGATGTCGGCCCAATGGTGAGATGATCTGCTTGTCAGATGTATTTTAGAGTCTCCTTCTTTTCCATCTATGCCTCTAGGAGTTGGAGAAACTGACAGTTCTTTTGACGGGTCTGTTAGGCCCTTGGTCGCTTCTCGGACTTTTGTTCGTAACTGTTTCGCCCTTCGGCATTCCCACCTTAGGGTCCCCCTGGCCCCCCAGGACCAAGAGGACCGCAAGGATCTAGCGGGGCGGACGTGAGTGTCGGCGTCACCTCCTGGATTCTTATTATGTTTGTCTTTTGTTATCGCTACTGTTATTGCTGCTGCTTTTGCTCCTCGAGGTCCTTGCGTTGCCCTTGTCACCACTGCCTTTCTCGCTTCCCTTTATTCATTTCCTGGCCTCTGATGACTGACTTTCTTTCTGCTGAATTCCAGGGTGCCCCAGGTCCACCCGGAGGCATAGGGCCCATGGGTGGTGTCGGAGAAAAGGTAAGCAATTATGGCTCCCTCCCCGCTCACACCCCCTTTCCCCCCAATCCAATCCCACCGGATAATCATACAGAATAAAGCAGCACAAATTATTAGTGTCCTGTCGTCAGGCTTGTGCAGGGGGGCAGCTCACTTGTATGCCAGTCAGGTCTTCGCTGTAGCTGGTATGAGGGCCAGGATTGCCTCTGCTCTCTTTGCCTGAGCCGGGCGCAGACATTATTAATGTCTGATTTTCAGCTACCCCGACCATGCGCTCTGCCATCGCTTTAAACACCACCCAGCCATCGGGGTTTAATGCCCCCCCTCATTTCAGTCAGCAGAAGCGATTTCGAAATGAAAAGTGTGTGGTCGGCGTCTATCCGATTATGCCCATAATTGGCTCGCCTTTGCGCATTTATCCATAATAATTACAGGTTAATTTTGTTATTACGAAATGGACTCGCATTCGCACGCAGCGTTCCATTCACGGAGCGATTTGTTTATTTGTGCCTCGGGTGATTGTGGAGGATGTGCTGGCCTCAGCCTGTGGGCCGAGATGTTGAATGTAGGTGTCTGATCTACCACAGGGGGAGAATGGTGAAGCTGGGAATCCTGGACCACAAGGAGAGCAAGGAACTGGGGTAAGCCTTCCAGTGATGCTCAGTGGAGTAGGGGGGTTGAGGGGGGAGGTAATGTATATATTACATTGTGGGGGCCGAATATCTCCACAGTGTGGGAAAAAAACTGTTGTTTTTCAGTTCTCACAAGAGGAGACTACATTTTATAAAAATCTGTGACTGCAATCAAAAAATAAAAAATGCCAAATCTTTTATATTGTTTGGTTACTTGTGGTTAAGGTTAGGGCTGGGTAGGGGTTAGGGTTTCGCCCATAGAAATGAATGGACGGTCCCCACAAAAATATGAACCCAAATGTGTGTGTGTCTTCAGGTTTATGTCGCATCTGCGTGTGTCTGTGAGTGAATAAAGCTTGTAAGCATCGCTTAATTCCGCAAACGGAGCCTCCGCGGTAAATCAGCACGTACCATCGCAGCAGGGCTCTTTATCAGTGGCTTGCCTGCTCCGTGTTATCAAACAGCCACGAGCTTTAGAAGCCTGTAGAAGATCAGGCTCAGGCACTAACGTTGCCAAAGATGGCTTTCGGTCTTCCATCGAGGAGGATGTTTACATCCACGAAGAACTTTTGAATTTGAAGACAAAAACAGCCACAGGGATATTAATCACAAGGTAACATTTGTGCCTTGTGCCTACGTGTAGGTTTCCCACATTAATCCTTGTGTTTTTTTTTTTATCTTCCTGACGGGACCTATGGAGTTGGCCTTCTTGGTGTGATGATCGATCAGGCCGTATTGACGCGCTGTCTCTGACATCTGTATCATTTAGTGCGCTGATGGCTGTACAGTGGGCAGGGTAATCAATTAAAATGTCATCACTCTCCCA
The DNA here is from genome assembly GCF_023856365.1 of Brienomyrus brachyistius. Taxonomy (NCBI): domain Eukaryota; kingdom Metazoa; phylum Chordata; class Actinopteri; order Osteoglossiformes; family Mormyridae; genus Brienomyrus; species Brienomyrus brachyistius. The sequence goes on from NC_064553.1 coordinate 5,964,671, forward strand.
CTGACTGCACAATATTTTTTTAACGGGAGTGCTGAGAATGTAGTTAAGCGCGCATCCATTAATGTTAGTCTTGTTCGGGTAACCGAAGAAGAAATTTAAATACAGCATGATGATTGTATTTATTTCCAGGCGGGCTTTGGGATAGGATTCGGCATCTACTATGCCAGTGCTTACAGACACACACCTCATGGCTTGGCATCATGCTCAGTATGTAGGATCTACTACCAGGCCCCCACAAACAAATGGCGGAGGCACTACTCCAAACCAAAGCTGCCATTATCCCCACTCACATACTCACACCCCCCCCACACAAAATTCTACTTAATTCATCCTCAAAACAGAACTACAATTGTCCACTCCCACACACTCATGGGCTCCCCCTAGTGGCGGGGCCCCTGAAAATTAGCAAATGGGCCCGACACCTTCTCCACAATAAAGCTATCATTTTCCACGCTCACAGATTCATGCAACCCCCCCCCCCCCCCCCCCCCCAGTGCCCCTGACATACTCCTTTATTCTCCCCAGCCCTGTCTGCTTCACGCATCCTAGTCACAATGATCAACCAAAACGCCCCCCCCCTCCCCTGGTGAACCTCGGCTCACCACAACCACCTGCTGATGGCTGTTACTCTCCTGCAGGGCCCCAAAGGGGAGAGGGGAGAGAAGGGTGAGGCCGGACCCCCCGGTGCTGCTGGACCTGCTGGTCCCAAGGGACCCCCCGGAGACGACGGTCCTAAGGGGAACCCGGTAAGTCCCTAAAAAGACCCCCCCTCTATAATCGGGTGAAATGATGTCACACATTCCAAGACTATGAGAAGGAATGACATCAATGCGATGAGATTAAAGAGGATTTTCCGCCTGCATACTGATCACTGATTGTTCTCTTTGACTTTAGGGTCCAGTTGGATTTCCTGGAGACCCCGGGCCCCCTGGTGAGCCAGGTGTTGCTGTAAGTTAAAAAAAATTAAATAAAAAAGATCAACTTATTCACTGCCTTATGTCATAGTTATTATTTACATAATTTAGGAATCTGCTATTCAGCACCAAGCAATATACAAGTAAACTGATGTGTTCAAGTACATGATAGTTATTAGTAACTACCTCTCTGGATAATTAAATACTACTTTGCTTAAAAGCAACATTGATCATAATGTGTATGTAAGTTCTGGGCCTTTTAATCCGATGACTGTAAAATCATCACGGTATCGCGAGCGAAATATGACCACAATAAATCTATTTAGCTGTGCCAAGTGTTGCGCATATTGTCCTGGCGTAAAAAATCGTGAGTTTAGTTGACACCCCTCGTAGTTCACTAAGAAACAGGGCGGTGAAATCACCTGAGTGCTACGTTTCCACATGTGCAGGGTATCGACGGCTTGGGTGGCGAGAAGGGAGAAGATGGAGAAGCTGGTCAGCCTGTGAGTGTATTCCCGTTCTGCCTTAATCACTGAAGAAAAGCGTACCACTGCATCACCTTACAGCACAGTCTAATTACTCTCTCTTCATTTTGTATCAGACTTGACTGTTTTTATTGTCTATAGCTATAGAAATTTTGCTGACGATTCACATTTATCGAAATGCTCTTGAACTCTTAAAAATAGGAGCATGTTTTTGATATCACACGGCCTTAGCTACTTTCCGTCATTCAGCGTGTGGTTTCCATTTGAATTTACGGACAGTAATGCGAGCACCACTTACATGTGCGAGCGAAATTGTGCCATCATTCTTTCTGCAGCATTGATTTGTATACTTAATTCCCCTGCCTGACATTCCGGAACGTAGCCAGAGCCAGTGTAATTATAATTAAGTAGCTTAATAGCTCAGGGAAGTTTACGCTGGCATTTCTGGTTACTAAGTCCTAACACCAGTTCAGCGGTCATTGTTCGGCGCTCTGTGCCATTCATGTGCTTATTTGCACACGTTCGGATGCCCGCGGTGTCCGATTATCGGGATGCTCTGCACACGACGCCGTACAGATTTCCCTCTTCTGTGTTAACGTGCAGTTTTTCCTCGCATGGGGCGCATACCAAATGCAGCGTCGCAGCAGGTCTTGCTGTGTGCTCCTATTTGCCGCAAGAAATCGATGCCTTTATTTGCCGTAATTAGCCGCCTTATTAAGATAGACCGTGTTACACATATATTATGCGTTATTTGCTTTACAGCTACAGTACTGTACATGGACATAGTGTCAAAGATGGAGCATAATCAATATGGTAGCCAGGTTTAATAATGCCGTATTTTTTGCTATGAATTTGTCATTTGTAGCCTTTGTAATTTGCTAAACATGGCATTGGAGCCTTGTATTTCAAGTACAGAGGTGGCCCTGAGCAAATTTCAATTCAGCCCCTCTCACAGAGCAATATGCCGGCAAACTGCAATGCAGCTGCCACTAGCCTGGAGCTAAAGTTACCGTTTTCTGTGAAGAACATGATTTTCATATGCATTAAGGCAGTCCTGCCCTGTGCTGTTCTCTTTAAATATAGATCTGGCGTCCTATTGGCAGACCAGTTGTGTGACTCTATGCTGTGATCCAGCTTTCTTTGTTGTGCTGTAGGGTCCATCTGGTCCTTCCGGAGAAGCGGGGCCACCTGGACCTCCCGGAAAGAGGGTGAGTATCCCTGAGGGTCAATTCAGAACCCCTCACCAGTCACCATTGTTAGTTGTTAATTCTTGCTGGCAATCAAGCATTACACTGTTATGTCATTTGAAATGAACTTATTTATCAGACATGTTCAGCCAAAGCCATACACAATGCAGGAAGCAGGGTCAGACTAGAGCAGCTGGGAGTTGAGGGCCTTGTTCAAGGGCCTAATGGTGAAATCACTCTGCTGACTGTGGGATTTGAACCAACAACCTTCTGATAACATGCACAAAATCCTAACCTGCTGAGCCACACACAAAATTACATAAAATATCCATCCGTTCATCAGTTGATCCATCCTCCAAATCCACTTACCTTGTGCAGAGTCACACCAAGCCAGAGGCCGAGGGACACCCTTGACAGGATGCCAGTTATGCACCGGGCTCTCACGCTCGCACACAGGCAATCACACAGTGCGTGGCGCGAGTCTTAATCATAATCTAAAATATAGGATATTACTTGCGGTATAGTTAATCAGTTGGGTTTATTTTATTATAAAAGTAAAACATCGTCACTATTGCTCCTTATTTCTGAATATACAACACTTTAAAAAAATGTGTGAATACTTACCATTTCAATTTAAATTTCATAATCTTCCGTAAAAAATCGAGCAGGATAAAGTGATCATCAAGACTTGTATATAGAATTCAATCAGCTGAGTAGTGCCAAGACGTGACGGCTTTTCATTACGAGAGCGAGCCGACCGGCCTTGGAGACTTAGCACGGCCGCGGCATGAAACGACTCACGGATATGAAGGCAATTCAAAAACACGGAAGGATGAAAAAAAACACACAGGGCCCCTGATATTAAATCTACGCGTGAAATTGAAAACGCACTAAAAAGACAAAGAGTTTCTCCCAAACTCATTTACATCATCTGGGTGTGAGCGTACTCAGGATGGCATACAGAGACCCTTTCCTAATAGAATATTGATCGGGGACGGCTGAGTGACGGTAATGTAAAAGCCGTGACCCCCCTCTACCACAGAAAGGGGAAATAAAGTCCTCAATTTCGGAACCGGTACCCCGAGCGCTTCTCCTGAGCCCTCATCTGCCAGACAGAAGAAGAAAAAAATAACAGCAGTTGTATCTTCAGGTAAAATCACATTACACTGCTGGCTTTGATGAAAGCAATAGTTCCTGTTTTACCGTGATCGTATTTGGAATAGAAGGCAGCGCTTTTAAAATTTTCATTATTTAGTCGTATTCTGTTCTAGGATCATTTATCTCATTGCCGTTGGGGTTTTTATGTAAAACTGTATCAACCAAGTTAAACAGCATAGTAATAATAATAATAATAATAATAATAATAATATGTAGATGTAGATCTGCTATGACTAGTTCCAAATTGCCTAGGAACCGCCAGTTAAGAAAAGGAACCATTATTCATATTTTTAAAGCTTCTGAAACTCCCAACGTGTAATTAATGCATCTAAGTTAAAGTCCATTTGCTACTTTGAATGTGGAACCGAAAATGCAAAAACTTTCTCAGTGTATCCGCGTTGTATTCCTGCCCATTTACAGCGGGGTGGTGAAATCGCCACCTGAGCGCCGGGGGGGTCAGTTAAGATGCCGCGCTTTTAAAATGATTCCGTATCCGTATTACTTGAATCTGCATTACGGCGTAACATAATTAGTCGGGATGTGTTAAAGACAAAATGGGCCTGTAATTGAGGCGTGGGAGTATGTTAAAATAATATGGGCGATAAAAAGGTGACCGAGTGACCTCTTGTAAAGTTGCGGGCGGGCCATTAGTCTCCAGTTCTGTCTGTGTGTTTGAGCACCAGGAGAATGTGGCTGCGTGTTTCTTGTGGAGGGGACCACAGCACCACACCCTCTGTCCCAACATCAGGCGCTACATTCTCATTCTAACGAGTAATTATTAAATACATCATTACCATAAAAGGAAACACGCAGAATAACCCTGACATGTTTACGTTGCAGATCCATTTCCAATGTAGTCCAGTCTTATATACTCTGATACCACTTCTGGTAACACTTAAGGCCATGTTTTTAGTAATTTATGAACACGTCTGTAATGCATTATAATGCATTTATAAAGCATTATAAAACATGGCTGTAAATATTTTTTAAAAACATTATAGCCATGTATATTATGCATTATGAATGTCTTTTGATAAATATACATGGGAGCTTCATAGAGCATTCATAATGCATAATAAACATGGCTATAATGCCTTTTAATAAATATTCATAGCGATGTTTATAATGCTTTATGAATATGCATTATATTGCATTGTGAATGTGTTTACATTGCTAATCACATGGACTTAAGTACTGTACAGCGTTACCCAATTACTTTACACATATGAATGCGATGCTTTAATACAATATTATGCAGAAGCGGTCCGCTAATACCGGTCAAAGTGTTTTGTTGCAAAACGTACCAATTCCATAAAGCACTTCTTACATTATGAGTGTCCATCCATTTGTATTTTAAAGTCATTTCAATGCACTTGACATTTGCAGTAGAAAATGCTGCCAGTTTATGACATGTACAGAATAGTGAAAAACACAGTCCTGTAGGCTTCGAGTGTTTAATACAGCTTTTCTGAAAGACCTCTTCAGAGAGACGTTTTAAACGGGGCGCGTGGTGAAACCCCCTCGCTCTCCAGTCGCTGTAGCAGGTGTCGTTCTCATCTAACTCTGCACGCCATTCGATTATTTCCTCCTGACCCCCGAAATGGCAGCCCCCCTCCAAGGCGCCGTCTACCAGGCAAATCTGGGCTGACAGCTGATTATACTTCCAGTCGAACGGAATTCTGAGCAATTTCGCTTACGGTACTTTTCGTTCTTTTGATTCACTCTGCTCGCTGTCGAGATGATAATGTAACGGAAGGAGTAATTTGTCTTGTTTGTTTCTTGAAACGGAATAAATTTTACTTGTGTCAGAACCTTCTGAAAGTACTCATGCCGCCATTAGTGCCAGGCAACCCACTGGGCAACATTAGCGGCCGCCTAGGGCACCATCTTCACCTACTGCTGCCTTAACCAGCCAGTTTCACTGCAAGGTGTTGAAGCTTGCCTTAAGTACCACATGGGGTTCAAACGGCAGAGACCTTCATGGCTTCTGTATGAGACCTGATGACCAAGCCAACCAACTACGACATCAAAGATTAAGTCACAGAAGCAGAGCAAATTTTGATTTAATGATGAATTATCAGGGAGGTGCAGCGGTTAGTAGGGTTACCTCAACCCTCTGGGATCAGTGTAACTTCATGTGTGTGGAGTTTGCAGAGCTTTCAGGATGGGTTCCAGACCCCCCACAAACCTGAATAGGATAAGCAGTTGAAAAATATGGATGGAGGGATGGATGGATGGATTGATGGATGGATATTATCAACAATGGCAACAAAGTGTAAAGACCCCAAATCCCAAGTGAACTGTATCCAAACACTTATAATTCTTTATAAATCTGGAAGAGGATACTTTAGCACTGGCATCCCGATGACCTGTAAAGTGAGTCCTGTGCTCATGAGTGTGTGGGCGGAGCTTTTCGTACTTAAGAGTCATGTGGTCGTGCTGTCATTGGCAGGGCCCCCCAGGAATGGCCGGAGCTGAGGGGAGACAAGGAGAAAAGGGAGCTAAGGTAATGACCTAGAGCCGGACTTACCTGCATATTAATAAACTTCCAAGTCATTGCTCATCCTGATTATTTCATTTATAAAAGCCAGTTTGCCACGGAGAAATGCAAAGCAGAAAGGGTCACTCTCTGCGTCGACATTCACATCACGCTGCCATCTCAGAAGTTCAAAGTGCTTTATCCTTTGTGCTCTCAAGTACAGACAACAGGATTCTGCCCCCAGAATGAACTCATCAATGTCCATCCAAATTAATTTCAACCAACAGTTTGGGGGAAAAAAGGACACAGCTCTGCTCTAACTTAAGAAATTTCAGATCAGGAAATCAGTTTGTTATGGACACGGCATGTTCCGGAACAAGTGTGACAGAAAGCTTTGGTTTTGATCAGGGAAGCTTTGTGTACGACGACGATGGACCGTTGGTCTTCTCTTAAGATGTCGTGTAGTTTTGAAGCCTTGAAACAGCCTTAGTCTTGATGGAACCAAGCAGATTCAATGTTGTAAGAATGGCTTTAATTGACTGTCAAGATCATTTATTCCCTCCCTTAAATTTGTCCATGCGGTTTGGCATAAAATCCATTGCAATTACAAACTTTGGCTTTGTTCTATTAAAGAAAATTGGAGTGGCTCTGTTTGGCACTACATTACATCCACTCCACATCATATTTAGATAGCAGCATGGTAAAATTAGAGTTTTTAAACAACAACAACAAAGTGCTGTTCTCCTTCGTTGCATAGTCTTGGGTCATATTGATGGGTCAAAGAAACTGCACCTAACTAAAGGCATTTCTGAAATTATGTGTCCTTATTTCTGATTTTCAACCGCCGTAAATTCAGGGTGAAGCTGGAGCAGAGGGACCGGCAGGCAAAACCGGGCCGGTTGGACCCCAGGGGCCCCCTGGGAAGCCCGGTGCGGAGGGTCTGCGTGGAATTCCCGGGCCTGTGGTCAGTTATCGCTTGACGCTGCGGAACTTTATTTACCCATAGGCACCGACACATGAGGCTAATTCTGCTCACAGTATCCAAAAAGACAAAATGATAGGTTTTTAGTGATGTCGGTATTTTGTCACATATTTATTATGTAGTGATCATTTTGGGGTTGTGCAGTAGGGGGCTATTGGCATGAATATTCAAAGTATAATGAGAGGCATTTTTCCAGGGAGAACAAGGACTCCCTGGTTCTCCTGGACAAGACGGACCTCCAGGACCTCTGGTAAGAGATGGAATATCCCCCAGATCAGCAAGAGCCAACTGTTCTTGAAGGGTGCCAACTGATTGTCATATTTTTTAAATATTTAGGGTCCACCCGGACTCCCGGGCCTGAAAGGTGACCCTGGTTCAAAGGGTGAAAAGGTAAGATTTTTTTTTGAATTTCTTTATCTGATTTTGGGAACATGTAACACAGAAACGGAGGTGTCCTCGCACTATCAGGTCTGGCCAAAGCACTCGTGGCGATGTGCTTTAAAGTGGCGAAGCACCGTCGGGCACATTTCACCTCCACGGGCGCCATAGAAACGTGCGAGTCATGTGATTCCAAAATGCTTTCACACAGTGACATCTCCTTGCTCTCGGAATGAGACTGGCTGTAACCGCGAGTACCGTTTGTCCGTGGAGGGAACCGGGGTTGGGTGGCAGGTGTCGAAACAGATTTCTGCTGCAGGCAATATAGACACTGCGTGACGTCGGTCCCAGCGTGCTCTTTACAAAAAAAAAACCTGACAAATTAAATGCACCGATGAGAAAGATTACCTTGGACTTCCTAGCCTTCAGCTATATAGCGGCTCAGGGTAATTGGTTGTTTTTGTTGATTATTATCATGTCTAATTTCCCTCAAATGTTTTTTTCACTTGAGTGCTATTTTTTTAAGAGTGCGGCAGCTAGTTTATATGCGAAAGTGCATTAAAATTGTTTTGAAATAAGCTTGTCATCAGGAGCATCACTAGATTTATGTATGGAGGGGCGGCCTTGCCGTTATTGGGGGCGGGGCTGATTTTAATGAAAAGGAATGAGAACGCACCATGTAAATAAATTAGTGTACATTTATTTGGGGGGGGGGGGGGGATAAAGGATATGTTAGCGGGGGCGAAAGCCTCTTAAAAAGCCCAATGACAACCCTGCTTGTCATTAATTCAGCTAGAGCAACCTGGTGCCAAGAACGTCTAGCACAGGAGATGATTTTGCTATCCCTGGATGTCCTAAAGCTCCTTTTCCACTCGTATTCCCTCTCAGTCCTGATCGAGCTCTCCCTGTCCGTCTCCCCCTTCCCAGGGCCACCCTGGTCTGATCGGTCTTATCGGGCCCTCTGGCGAGCCGGGAGAGAAGGGAGACCGTGGCTTGCCTGGGCAGCAAGGTACCGCAGGGGCCAAGGGAGACGGCGTAAGTGACGAATGAACCGGCCGGTCGGCCGGTGGCATCCAATCCGATACCGGCTCACACCTCTTACGATCTCAGCGTGCAGATTCGCAGATTAGCAGGATAATCATACAATCCAGGCAGCTATATTTCACCAGAACCAGTCAGCACTTCTTACTGGCATCCACGGATAGTGCTTATTTTTTCCTGCTTCGTTGTAAATTCACATAAAAAATAAAACTTATTCTACTCAATCAGTACCTTATAAAAATGCTTTTCAATGCCTTTTTTAAGTTGCAATAAAATAATTTGCCCTTTCATGCACACAAAAATCCCGCTACTGTTCTGTATTGTGTTATATTCCGTTACTGAGTTTTACTGTGATATTAGATCATATTTGACTGAGTCTACTGTCCTGTTTGCAGGGAGTCACTGGTCCTTCCGGTCCCCTCGGTCCACCCGGCCCTCCTGGTCTGCCTGTAAGTCGAGCTCCTGCTGTCCATCACGATTTTCACAAACAAAGTTCATGCTCCATAGACCTGCATTAATAACTGCGCCTTTTGCTTCTCAGGGTCCCCAAGGTCCAAAAGGTTCCAAAGGGTCATCAGTGAGTTCCAATCTTACATTTCCTCATGAGCGTGAAAAGCAGTCCAAGCGCTCAAGCAAGGATTCTATCTGAAGAGGGATGATCCCTAACTTGTGATGTAACCTTGTGTTTTTGTAGGGTCCCGCTGGCCAAAAAGGAGACACAGGAATGATCGGGCCGCCTGGTCCACCTGTGAGTGTTCCATTCAGTTGTTTAGATTAATTTTTAGATTAACACTAAATGTCCCATCTTTAGCTTTTAGTTTTCGGTATTATTAGGCTATGCACGATAAAAATGAGATATTGAGTCCAGAACACATAACTGTGTGAGCTTAATATATCCGTGCTTCTATCTGAGGAATGGAAAGTATAATTTGCCTTATTTTTTGGTTTACCAAAGGGTCCGCCTGGCGACATCATCCAACCGTTACCGATCCAGACCCCGAGAAAGAGCAGGCGGTCGTCCGACGTCCAGGGCGATGAGGCCATGGCGGACTATGGAGAAGGAATGGAGGATATTTTCAGCTCCCTCAACAACCTCAAGCAGGATGTTGAGCGCTTGAAGTTCCCCTTGGGCACGCAGGACAACCCCGCCAGAACCTGTAAAGACCTACAGCTCAGCCAGCCTGACTTCCCAGACGGTGAGAGAGGACGTTCAGGGGTAAAAATGAGTCTGGCTAGTGTAGCATTCAGTGAAATGAAATGGTGCTTCATTTCCAATTTGCACAATAAATTGCATATGAGTACAGGTACCTTGCAATGTGTTTTCACATATCCCATCTTGCTTTTCTTTTTGAGACACACAAATATAGAGGTGTGAGTCCCAGCACAGGGTCAGGCTATTTATATGGTGCCCCTGGAGCATTTGGGGGGGGGGTTAAGGGCCTGGCTCGAAGGCCCAATAGACATGTGACACTTCTGCCGACCGTGGATTTCAAACCAGCCACCTTCTGATCACAGAGGCCTTACTCACTGAGCAGACTTGTGGCTTCGGCAAATGACCAAACTTGCTCACATATGAGGATTTTTTTAGTTTGCAGTTATAATTGCCTTTTAATTACTGCCATGACCAGGAATTTAAAATGCACCATGCTAGCTGTAGCGGTGTAATTTGTGATGTGGTTTTTCAGTTCACGCTGAATGGGTCTCGCTTCAAAAGGTAACACGTGTACGTCATTCGCAGGCGAATACTGGGTCGATCCCAACCAAGGCTGCTCGGGCGACTCCTTCAAAGTGTACTGTAACTTCACCTCGGGTGGCGAGACCTGCATCTACCCTGATAAGAAGTCTACTGGAGTGAGTAACACGCTCAGTATTTATCGCAGTTTCTGTTTATTTTGATATGCAAAACACCAGGAATGCAGATTTTGGTATTAGCTACAGGTACATATAACAAAATTTCAGTCGAGTTGACTTGATTTTTGTTTCCCCAACAGGTCAGGTTATCTTCCTGGCCAAAAGAGGCTCCAGGATCATGGTTCAGTGAATTTAAGCGTGGTAAAATAGTAAGTAACTTGGTCTGGATGTGTACTTTCTAGACCTGAACTTTCCACCTCATGTAGCAGGATGCTCACCACCCTCGGTTCATGCCTAATAACAGACATGCGTGGATTGGAGTATGTGAATCGTTCGCGTTGTCTGCCCTCTTCACAGCTCTCATATGTGGACGTGGAGGACAACACGATAAACATGGTCCAGATGACCTTCCTGAAACTGCTAAGCGCCTCTGCCCGCCAGAACTTCACCTACACCTGCCAGCAGTCTGTAGCCTGGCATGATGCCAAGATGAACAGCTACGACAGAGCGTTGAGGTTCTTGGGCTCCAACGACGAGGAGATGTCCCACGACAACAACCCCTACATCCACGCCCTCTCAGATGGCTGCGCAGTATGTAGAATTCTCTCTTTCTCGTTCTCGGATGTTTCAATTGAAAATTCTCAGTGAGTTTTCTTTGGATCTTAGCTAAATAAGGCAAATTAAGATAGCAGGTAGCCTTTGTACTGTATGATATATTTTATTTGATTAAAAAATGACTTGGCGGTGGCACGGTGGCTAGCACTCTGGGAGCAGGGTTTGAGTGTTTGCAGTCTCTGCTGTGACTCCATGTGTGTGGAGTTTGCATGTTCTCCCCGTTTCATTATGGGCTGGCCTCCTGTCACTCACAATCCCAAAACATGCTGAGCTTAATTGGAGTTACCAAATTGCCCATAGGTGTGCGTGTGTGAGTGAATGGTGTGTGAGTGAGTGGTGTGTGAGTGAATGGTGTGTGAGTGAGTGGTGTGTGAGTGAATGGTGTGTGAGTGAATGGTGTGTGAGTGAGTGGTGTGTGACTGAATGGTGTGTGACTGAATGGTGTGTGAGTGAGTGGTGTGTGAGTGAATGGTGTGTGAGTGAATGGTGTGTGAGTGAATGGTGTGTGACTGAATGGTGTGTGAGTGAATGGTGTGTGAGTGAATGGTGTGTGACTGAATGGTGTGTGAGTGAGTGGTGTGTGAGTGAATGGTGTGTGACTGAATGGTGTGTGAGTGAATGGTGTGTGACTGAATGGTGTGTGAGTGAATGGTGTGTGAGTGAATGGTGTGTGAGTGAGCCCTGTGATGGGTTGGTTCCCCATCCTGGGTTATTCCCTGCCTTGCACCCATAGCCTCTGGGAAAGGCTCTGGACTCCCTGCGACCTTCAATAGGACAATCAGTTGCAGAAAATGAGTGGTGGACAGATGAATTACTTTCCTGCAATAGGTCTGGTTATGTAGAGCAGGCCTGTACACAACAGTTACAGAGTAACAGTCACATAAACACAAATGATAATACAAATGATATACTTAACTGGGCAGAATTTACATAAGTAAAGAGGATTCAAATAGTATAAAAATAATTTCCAGTGCTCCACAATGAAAACAGCAAATCTGTATATTACTGTTTATTCAATTGCAAAATGAGTAGCTGTGTGAGTAGCTGTGTGAGTAGCTGTATGAGTAGCTGTGTGAGTAGCTGTATGAGTAGCTGTGTGAGTAGCTGTATGGGTAGCTGTGTGAGTAGCTGTATGAGTAGCTGTGTGAGTAGCTGTATGAGTAGCTGTGTGAGTAGCTGTGTCTTTGACGTTTGAGTAGACGGTGCTGCTCTTGGCCCGTGTTATGTGGCTCTCCCGTCATCACCGTGATATTTCGTTTCTTGTAGTTGAGGCAGGGCTTTGGAAAGACAGTGATGGAGATCAACACTCCCAAAATCGACCAGGTGCCAATCATCGATGTGATGCTAAATGACTTTGGCGACCCGAACCAGAGGTTTGGCTTTGAGGTGGGGCCTGTCTGCTTCATGGGCTAGACCAACACGAAGGCACAGAGCGGCGAGGCGGAAGTCGCAGCGTGGCGCCGCCAAACCCATCCGCACACCCTGCACGTTTCCATTAAGAGCGGCGTAGAGAGCCTCGCCGCGAATGCGTTACCTATAAAACACTCATTGCCCTTGTAGGGCCAGAATCACATGACTTAAACCTGTTATGGATCGTGATGGACAGTGGCTGCCGGGATAAGCGACAACTCCAGGAGGTCCTCAGACGAACGGGAACCTCTCCCCTTGGCTACATCCTTTGTCTTCTCCACGTGCTGTACAAGAATCAACCACAACCACAAAGGTGCTTGTGAGCAGAGTAAGAGGTGCTACATAGTTCTATTTCCATAAACTGTTATTATTATTTGAATCCACTGAATCCACTTTAAAAAGGTGCATGTATTTCAAATGTATTTGGTTCGTAATTATAATGTATGTTATATATGTACATGTGTGCATATATGTATATATAAATATATACATATATACAGGCAGACAGATAACAGACCATTTTAGTACAAAACAATACCCTTTAAGGAGTACACAAGACTAACATTTTTACAACTTCAGTCCTCTATTATAAATTAAAATCCATTTCCTTTTTGTTTGTCGGGCAACAAAAAAGTGTGTTTAATTCTTGAATCGAGTCGTAGGATTTCAGGTCTCACCAGAGCTGTCCCCGAACACAGGCCCACTGTCGCTCGTCAGGGTTATGCGTGCCCAAGTAGACCAACAAAAGCTCTGTGCTTGTCTTAGCTCAGCGTTCAAGCCAAAAGATACCGTTCTGAGTGGGGGGGGGCGGGGGGGAGGGGCAGTAACGTTGTAGTGAGATGACAGTAGTTCTATAAGGTTTCGTTTATCGTACAACGGGTGCTGTATTCGTGTCTTTTTTACCTGGCGGTATACCTCAGTCAATCAACAACTGTTTGGAAGCAACGATGTTGTACTCTGTATATACCTTCGTTAAGCAATTAAGTATATATTTGGGGTGGGGAATTTCTCAAGAGGAAAATTCTTATCTTTAGATTTGTGAATGCAACGATTACATCTTTTAGGTAACCCATTTTTGTAACTAAAACAAGAAAATGTTTCAATGTGCTTTTTTTGGTTCATTTCGAATATTAAAACTGGATTCAAAACAGTGATTCGGATGTGTGCATTGTTTACTTCTTTGTAAAAAAAAAAAAAGATGACAAGTAAATATTAAATTATTTAATTTGACCATTAACTTTATATCGTATTTCTGGTTTCAAAATAAGACCATCGATGACATAATATGTCTAGGTCATGTGATTCTTCCTTACAAAGTTGCCATTCTGGTACGTTTCTCTTCAGAATTTGCTATAACTGACCCAGATCTTTTGCAGATCTGTCTCCTAAATTTAACGTCCTTTTTTTCTTTCATTGTTTTCGTTTTTTCACGTAATACTGTCTCATAGCTGCCGTCACAGTAGAAACATTTTTCACTCTGAAAAATCTTTCTGTGTAACTATTTCATAATATATGTAAGACTTGAAATAAATTTTTTGTGTTTGCTTGATAAAATTAATTGGACAGTGCTGGGATCGTATTATATAAAGTTGTTTTGTTTGTGTGTTTTGTTATTATTTTATTTCATTTCATTTGTCATTCACAAAATTGATTTCGACTGAAGTATGTTTGTTAAAACTGACTTTCCATCCTTTTTAGACCAAAGAAACCATTTCTTGAATAGCCGTCATGCCCAACTTTCATGCCTTTTCATGTCTCATTGATGTCTATTTTAAACACGTCTCTCTTAACAGCATTCTGTGGAAGCTGGTGTATTTTATTTTTTTTTTTTAATTAAATGATGTTATTCGAAATGAACGACTAACTGTAAAGCAGGAATATCGATGGAGGCCTTGACTGTTTGAAGACTTTCTAATCAGCTTACTAAAGAGTCCTTATTTATGAAGTTGTAAATGATGTAAATTTCAAACATCTTCTCGCTTTCTTTCACATCCATAATTTCTTTTTATTTTTGAGCCCATGTCAATGCAAGCTCTGTCAATTGTGCTAAACATCTGGCTTTAAAAAAGAAAAAAACTAACTTTTGCATATGAGGGCTGTCATTTAAAGGAAATGGGTTTATTAGCTGTCTGGTAATTGTATTTTACCAGTATAATGCCTTTGTTACAAATAGCTTGTTAATGAAAGCCACTTTTTTTGTAATATACGTCAGAACCTTACATTTGTTAAATATGTAATATAAAATGTTTTAATATTACGGTTAACACCTGGGACACGAAAGGTAGAACGTCAAGCCATCACAGTTTTTTTATATCAAACATTCCAATATGACTACACAGTCATCCACCGTAACCATCCACCGTAACCATACAGCCTTGTTTATTAAAGATAACTTGGGAATTATTGAAATTTCACACCATGTAGCACTGTTTAAACCAATTTAGCAGTAAAGTTGTTTCACTCAATCCTCGATTATGTTATAGATGGTAAATAATGGATGTGAAACGTAACAGCAGGTGACGACCACTTTATTTGCATAATTAGATGGATAAAGAGGAGAATTACCTGCTGGCAACCTATACTTCCAGTGTATTAAAGTTGGGTTGTAAAGTCTATTTTCCATTTCTGTTTTCCCATTTTTTTAGTCTCGTGAGGTGAATTGCGTATATATTTTTAAACTCAGTCAGGCGAAATGTATTTAATTTAATACAGTGGTTCTCGAAGCTGTCCTGGGAGACCGTAGGGCATGTTGGCTTTGCCCTCAACCAGCCTCTAAAAACTTAAATGTGGGGTTATGATATTTTGATCTAGATTTTGCAGCTACTGAGTTGGGAATAGTATTAAATCTAAGAATATGCAAATAAATTAAATTAATTTAATTTATAAAACTACCTTTATTTAAGTCACTTATGGACCTTGAACAATAGGAAAATATGAATTCAATCTAAATTAACCGTTTAGATACGTAATATGTAAAAGTCTACTTGATAAGAAATTAATCGTGATGTAAACTATAATCAGTGTTGGACATTTCAGGTACAGAGAGTAAAAATCCAGACCAAGGTTTTGTTTCTACCAACCAGTTGAGTATAAAGAGTCACAGTCCCAGAAAACTGGTTGGTAGAAATACAATTTTGGTCTAGATTTGTAGCTTCTGGACCAACATTAACTAGAATTGTTTAGAAATTATAATATCTTAATGTAAACTATAATAATATAGAAATTAAGTAGGAAATAATTTTTAAAAACATTCTTCCAGGTGGACACACACCTCTGAAGTCAGGGTGAAGAGAGTGAGGATTTAATCACCAGCAAATAGGCCTAAATAGACAAGAGTTTAACTCGGACAAAACACTGCATACACAGGACTCTGGGGCTGGTTTAGAGAACCACTGGCTTAATGGGATTTATACCGTTTGTGGGATTTCAAGCGACCTTATTTTGAAGGTTCACCTCAGCTCGTCCCTTGCTGGCGTATATATGGTCATGCTGGTTGGTCAAATGCCAAACTCTCCCCCTCTCTGTCATCTTAGACCTCCAGTGGTTTAGCCATTATGTGTGTGTTTTATCCTCAGCATTATCGTATGTGTTTGCGGTTTAATTTCCCATCGTCTTGATATTTGGTACTGCACTTGCGTCTGGTGTCTACCCAACGTGAAAAGCAGGAGGTAAGTCTCACACGTGATGCCCGTCGTGAGTTTATCACTGATGGATGATTCCCCCTCTGTTACTCATCATGCTGCATGCTTAGACCCGAGCAACAGTGTGCATTAAAGTGTGCTCAATTAGAAGCTCGGTAATCCTAAGTGAGGATGAATTGAAAAAGTAATTAGAAAGCACATCTGTCACTGGCTACAATCCAGCGCGTTTAGGGCCGAGCAGAATGAATTACAACCTTCCTCACAGGTCTGTCATAATTCCACTTCTGCATCATATTCTTGTAGTTGCCAGTTATTGTTCTGCAAACTGCAGTCCAGGAAACCCAATGAGAAAAAAGCCAGTGTGAAATTCACTCTGTCTAGAGGACACGATTTACTGAAGTAAACCCTGAAAACATCTGCCAGTATCTTCCGAGTGGTGGCAGCTATCAACTTTTGGGATCGTGGGAGCAGGCTGCAATTAGTCAACTGTGGATCATTAAAAATTCTGGGCGACGAGCTTCATGTTTTAAATCATGTTCTGGAACTTTCAGCTGCCCCCTCCTAATCCTTTCCCCCAGAGAGGGTACATGCCAAGAATGTACCCACAAAAGCAGTGTCACATGTTAGCTTATTAAGCATGCAAGGATGAAAATGCAATTTTAGGTGTCTATTTGCACATGAGGCTGTTTAAATAGTGTGCTGGCTGAATGAATTTATAATTAGTTTGGAAAATTTTTAAGCGCATCAATAAACCACTGAAAAATAAATTCAGCCAAATGGGTTGGCAGAAATTAAACCTCAAGACCTCTTGCACTCTGTTTACGAACAGGGGTCACGCAGGTCGTTGCTTAATTCAATGGGGTAAAATGAGTCTAATTTATTACAAAAATCTTGGGGGGATATAGTCATACTTACCGCGTGCAAATGATGGCTGGAGCCAAAGTCTGTGCTCGTAAAATACATCCGCTCTGCAGCAGGAACCCACAGGTAATGCGTCAGGGTAATCAGCACGCTGTAATTGCGATTTTTTTTCCCCTCCGTCGATATGCTGCTGATCCTTTATACAAGAGGCTGTATTATGAGATGCATTACTCTATAATGGCAGCAATCGTGTTACAATGGCCACACCAGGGTATGTCCCAGCCTCAAACCACGTTCAACCAGTATAACTCACTCTTTTTATATCCAAAGGTTATCGATGGGGCCGATCGTCTTTGCGAAACGATACCATAACGGAAAAGCAGTGAAAAAGATAATTAGCCAAATTGATTGTTTTGCCATTTAGAACACAAAAGCCTTGGGGTGGTGCTCTTCTGTTCGTATTAAGAATCACATATATCGCTTATGGGTTAAATAGCTAGAACAGTCATCGCGATGTAGGTGTTTGTTGTTTTACTCTCATCACTTTGGAGATCACCCCAGTCGCCTTCTCAGAATACCAAGCATGACGCACGCTAAGCTGAGATCACAAAATGAAAATATTGTTGGTGTGGCCGCAAAGTTTGGCAAAAACAGGGAGCGGGGCTTTTGCCATCTGTCTTTCTGCTTTGCAACGTCTTACGTCGTCACGGCGGGAATTTTATCGGTAAAATCCTCTTTCCCTTTCTCTTCTTTTAACCCAACCAATTGTCTCTTATTCCTAATTAATTATTCAGTTCTCATCTTTTCTTCCAGTGGCTGACAGTTCGACAGAAGCATGACTGTTTGATGCTGTTTGATGGTTCTTCCCAGAAAGGTGTGAGTAATTGCATTAGACACCTCTGGCCCGACTGTGATCCGGACTATGAACCAGATAATCATCGGATTAATATTTTCCTATTCCTTAGGTTTTTAACATACCTCACTAATCACTTCGCATGAAATGATCACGAAAAGCTACGTGTTTCGAACGAATTTTCGGTAACAACATGAGCTTACGATATAAGTGGAGTAAAACTATGACAACGTGACAGCCAGCAACATTAAGCCAGGAGTCCTGCTATTAAAAATCCAGCAATGGAACCGTCAGCTATTTATGGACAAAAGTCAGGCAACCCGGCAATTAAGGGCAGCGCGTGGAGAAGTTAGGCCTTTGTGTATTTCAGGTAAGGGTGACACATGATGGAAGCGTAATAAAAATCTGTAAAATCGAGGGGTTTTAATTTAGATTCTGCAATTTGTTAAGTATCAGATCCTCTGACAAGCACGTCTGAGGCGATAAGCAACACAGGAAACGACCAGACCGTAAAACACCAAGCCCGATATATTCAGGGTTGCACAGGAGAGAGTCTGATTAAAGACCAGTTGCTATGGCAAAGGAGCTGGTTCAAATTTCCTCTGGAAATGTTAAATAGCACAGGAGGCTCCAGTTTTACACAAAGACGGATATTTTCAAAATTTCATATGAACCAAGGTTGTTTATTGGGTTCTCATATACCCTGTAAATGGCAGGTGAATGTTTACTGGGGGTCTCAATCCCCCCCCCCCACTTAACCTTTTCTCTCTGTTTCTAGCAAATGCTGGGTCAGCGGACTGGGAGACGCCTTGGCCATAAGCATATTTGTCTCCAGCTCTGCTTCGTGTTGCGGACCGGAGCAATGCCAGGCCCGTCTATATTTTTAAGCGGATCACGTTTGCATTGTGAGCGACTACAATGACTCGTCTCCCATGACAACCACATTAATCCGCACACCGGCGTGGACGGAAGGTTTAAACAGATCACTCGCAAATTTTATTTTAATATGGGTGAAACGTTAATTTGTCACCGTTACAATTTGGCAGCAGCTGAACCTAAAACAATACAAGGCACAAATGAAAATCGGCTGGAAGACAAGACACAAGAAAACGAATCTATGTTTCATTAATGACATTAATATGAACATGTTCTGAAGTTACGATATATATTTGTTTTATTTGTCATCTTTAAATAATACATTGCTTCCAGTATTTGTGTCTCCCGATGTATATTGTAGTAAGAACCAGGAAGATGTATGATACCAGTTTGGCTTTGAATTGTGTGCAGCCTTTAAGTCTTTAGGTTGCAGCCAGACATCCGTTCATCTGCTGAAGTTTAATTACTGATTTATAGCGCGGGACTCTTAAAGCGTCTCAGTCAAAGTTTTAAGACTTAGCTTAGCGTAGCTTTGCGTCATGCCTTTGCTCTTTCAAAGACCCGCAAGAGTTCACTGAAAGAATTATTAGTATCAGAAATTCACAATTGTACTAAGAAAACGGCAAAATTGATACATATATAGACATATACAAAGAGTGTATATTTCTAAATACAGTATATACATAGGCCATTATCAATATTACATTTATGCATATTATAAATTTGTCTAATATGTGTATTAGAATCAGAGATGATATTCTGATTCTCCAACAATGTATGTGGATTCTTGATAGACAGTAACGCAATTAAAAGAAGCATTTTCTTAATTATCTCATAATATCTATAGCAGAAATGCAAGGGTGTAACTTTGGGTTGTAATTTGAGGGGTTTGAGGTCTCCATCCATTTTATGGGGTCCAGGCTGTTATATTGGCTGGTATTAATTATTGGGGAGGGGTTACCATCCCTCCCCAGCCCCATACAGAAATGACTAAAGTGCTTTTCTCGAGTTTATTCTGTTTGTGCGTTAACACTGGCGATCACTTTAGAGCCGTAACGAACTGAAACGGCAGTATTTAGCCAGTGTTCTTCGGTCAGCTTTGAAGATACAGCACCTGCTAACGGATGTAGGCTTCCATTACGTTCTTGTCTTTCAAACCATTACAGGAGACTTCAAGGGTACCTAGGAGAACTTTGATCAGAGGAGCAGCAATAGTGGTTCTGAACGAGCCTTAAGGGGGCCTGGAAGATTCTCCATCAGTGTCCCGGGTAACTGTCAACAAGCCGTGTGAGCTTGCATAACAAATTTCAACCCCCCCCACCCCCCCCCCCCCACCCCCTCGCCTTTCAGTCACGGTTGATATGAGGGGATCCTTTTCGGTACTGTGCAGCTCGATTACCAGTTACCACACCTGGGTGCCTGATCACACCTCTAATTATCTCATGCACATGCAGTGGGAGCGGCTTGTTCCACGGTCACACGTGGTGATTCGCTTCGACAAATGAGACGCTCATTACTGTACTCACACAGGAACAAAACAAACAACAAACTAAAGTTTCCTGAGAGCAGGAACCCCAAAAAACTAAAGCAAAACTGATTTACAGTTATGAGCCATATAACATTTAACCCATAATTTACATCTCGAAATATGCTCTAACATCTGAATCATTGTTTACTGGATGATAGAAAGATTGATGTTTTACTAATGCAATTTCTAAAAAGCTCACGGCTCAGTTAATTAGACTGGGTAAATTGATTATTGCCTAATCTTTTAACGTAAAACCTCGCTCACAAACGAGCGGTTCGATTTTTGTTGAGTGGGGCGAAAAGGCAGAATGACAAAGTGTCCCCCGGGGGTACGCGTCTCACATCGTAATTCTGAGCGGGCGACAAAGCATGGCGCTGGTACGTATAGCTAAGCGCTATGTGCAGAACTGATTCTATCGTTTCCTATAGAAAAAGTCGTCCACTGTCCTGTGATTCAGGTCACTTTGGAGGATTCATGTCCAGCAGAAGATCTGTGATGACGACTCTGTCATAAGGCGCGTTGACAATGCGGGTACAGAGTACAGAGTCAAGGTACAGAGTCAGGGTACAGAGGTCTAGTAGAGGACTTTGTTTTGTAGTATAAGGAGAACAACCTGCCGCGCAACATCGGCGAGACCAAGGTGGCGCTGGAGGTGGTGCCCCTGAGACAGGGGGCTGGGCGACCAGTGCAGGAAGGTCCACCTGACCAGCGGCTGGACTGGTTGGGCAGCACAGTAACATTGTGTGAAGGCCAGAGCAGACTGTACTGTCTGAGGAGGCTCAGGTCAGGTCTGTGCACCAAGCTGCTGAAGACACTTCCCCAGTCCATAGTGGCCAGCGAACTCTGCTCTGTGGTTTGCTCATCCATCCGTCCGTCCGTCCATCCGTCCATCCATCCGTCTATCTGTCCATCCATCCATCCGTCCATCCATCCATCTATCCGTCCGTCCGCCCATCCGTCTATCAATTCGTCCATCAATCCGTTCATCCATCCATCCGTCCGTCCATCCATCTATCCATCCATCCGTCCATCCATCCATCCATCTGTCCATCCATCCATCCGTCTATCCGTCCGTCCGCCCATCCGTCTATCCATCCATCCGTCCATCCATCCATCCATCCATCCGTCTATCCATCCATCCGTCCGTCCGTCCATCCATCCATCAATCCGTCTATCCGTCCGTCCGCCCATCCGTCTATCCATCCGTCCATCCATCCATCCATCCATCCATCCACATAGGGAGTCTGCATTCTGAACGGCTCCGTATTTTGATTATCGACACTCTGCATAATTAATGCTATAAAATGCTGAGTTTAGTAAAACCTTCCGAGGGCAATTAATATGACATGATTGAATAACTGCAGACACATATCGTTAAACTGCCTGTCATGGTTCCACAGTCGGCTGTTTAACTCCGTGGCTGCTGTCCTCGAATGCACCTTGGAAATATGCAGGTTTGAGTGCTTCCTTTTCACCGGGTCATTTTCTGTTCTTATCACGTCTGCCAACTATCAGACGTAACGCGACTCATACCAGCTTATGAAATGGATAGGAATTTTAAGTGACCGTGTAGTAGTGGAATATAAATACAGGATATTCTTTTATACAAGTTCATACCTCTGACCTCACAACAACCATATCTGTAATAAACTCTTGTACAGACATGGCCTGGTGTTTATCAAATTGCAGGACACCTCCTGAACGTTTTTTTTATTTCTCCTAAGTGGTTCTTCAGTCTAACCCAGCTGCTGCTTGTCAGCTCATTGGACAAACGACTCAACTTGAAATGATTAAATACTTGAGCACAATCACTGCTAACGATAACCATCGGGACCGGTTTTAGGATCACAAACATCTCAACCGAATACTACTATTTTAAATGTGCATTTCCTGTGTATTTTTCCTATAAAATTTCATGTAAAAGAGCAGGATTGATTAAGGTGTGGAGGTTCTGGTGCATGGACAGCGAACAGGTAATAATGCCGTTCATTCAGTGCACCTGTTTCTCTTTCCCAAACCTTATATAATCTTCCAGTTTCTTTATTTGAAGCTCTAGTTCCTGGGCTTGAAACCTGCCAAATGTAGCTTGTGATTTAAGACTATTTAAACAATCCATATTTTCTTGATGTGGACCTGAGACGCAATTAGCAAGGCAGTGCAGCGAAGACAGCTGTACTGTTTGGTTTTCCTGGAAAAATAGCTTAAATAAGAAGGGGAAATCTGTGTCTATTGTCTCCCACACTAATCATCTAAGGTGCAAAATCAAAAAGTCTTGTGTTAGATTTCTAAAAGTTTTATTCATTTAATTACTTATCAGGCACGGTGCCAGCTAGGAGGTAATGCACATTTTTGTGATAAAGTGAGCCAACTGTTTCTAAGACAGGTGCCGTGTCCTCGGGGAGCTGCCGCTTTAAGATCTCTTACCCATTATAGCAGAAGCCTGCAATTCTGACCGCTCACATCTTTTCTGTTACATTGTGTTACGTCTCTACTTAATATCCAGAGTGAGGGGGTGTTCTACAACTATTAACATCTCCATAGGGAGAGAGGAATCTCAACCTTTTGTTAAAATTAAAAAGGATACGTAAAGTACTTTAATCCACTCTCACCATCTCCCCGATTCACAAAACGGAGTCCCTTTCCATACCTACACAAACTATAACGGTTTTATTACGTTCTGGTGTTTGTTTTTTTTTCTATTTCCTTACTTTTCTTGCCTGCAACATTTCAGCATCTGTATGCTGTTAGAATTTCTTCTGGGAGAAAATGATTGCGGCTAAGATTAGTTATTTTACAGGAAGGTGAATCGAGTCAAGTAGGTTTATCGTCGTTTCAGCCGTATACACAGTACACAGTGAAACTGAACGTTGTTACTTGTGGACCATGGGGCAACACATAGAACAAAAGCAGGAACAACTGCACAAGTGCAGGCACAGCACTATACAAAGTGCAAGGAGAGCAGAGAGAGAGAGAGAGAGAGTGCAACATAAACACAACGGCAACAATGCAATGTTACAGGGCAAGACGACATACAGCGCATTGGGTAAAAGCAATAGCAGTACTAGTGTGAATGAATACAGCATTACGACAGACACTGAATTCTAGCAGCAGAAGCGGCAACAAAATGCAAGATTGAGGTAAACGGCAATAAATAACTGCAAACAATAACAGCAACAGGACAGAGAATGAGCAGCGTATAATACAGGGGGTATACCACTTTACAATAAGGCTCGCTTTTGCCACGTGTAAATGGTAGTAACTCATTAATAAAAAGAAAACTGTGTTATAACTTGTTTAAAATGGTCTATTAATAATTTACAAAGTGTTACAACTTAATAACCAGATTATAAACCGTTCATAAACTCTTTATATGGGTAGTCTTATTGTAAAGTGGCACCATAAAGGGTATAAACAGCCGTGGAAAAAATTGAGACAATTTTATATTTAAAAACAAATCTGCATTTTTATATCCGGCTTAATCGTGGTTCTGCTGGCAGAGGCTACGCTGAGCAGCAGGTCGCTTCCAAGTTCACGATTTGTAAGACGGCGGTACACAAGAATAAGGTGAAGCAGGAGACACTGAGAACGACCAGAAACCAGTCAGGTAGGGAGCGGAAGCGATGCCAGAGGTGACCGTTAACTTATCTGACAGTGTCTCTGAATCAGAAGATGACATCAAGTGACCTTCAAAAGGAACGGGCAACACTAAGTGCAGGTGTGCAGTGCACTGCTAGGACAGTTTGTATCAGGCTGCTAGAAGCAGGACTGAAGTCCCATAAGGAAAGGAAGAAGCCCTTCATTAGTGAGAAACGGGAAGAGCCAGGCTGCAGTTTGCAAAAAAATATTTACAAAAAAATTCACAGATATTATATTTATTATTCACAGATGCGCACCCATAAATTGAGAAATTAATGAAACAAAAAATTAAGCTCTATAGTCCCGTACCGGACCGCGATGCAGCTACGCGGGGGTACTCTCTATAGTCCCGTACCGGGCCGCGATGCAGCTACGCGGGGTACTCTCTATAGTCCCGTACCGGGCCGCGATGCAGCTACGCGGGGTACTCTCTATAGTCCCGTACCGGGCCGCGATGCAGCTACGCGGGGGTACTCTCTATAGTCCCGTACCGGGCCGCGATGCAGCTACGCGGGGTACTCTCTATAGTCCCGAACCGGGCCGCGATGCAGCTACGCGGGGTACTCTCTATAGTCCCGTACCGGGCCGAGATGCAGCTACGCGGGGTACTCTCTATAGTCCCGTACCGGGCCGCGATGCAGCTACGCGGGGTACTCTCTATAGTCCCGTACCGGGCCGCGATGCAGCTACGCGGGGGTACTCTCTATAGTCCCGTACCGGACCGCGATGCAGCTACGCGGGGTACTCTCTATAGTCCCGTACCGGACCGCGATGCAGCTACGCGGGGTACTCTCTATAGTCCGTACCGGGCCGAGATGCAGCTACGCGGGGGTACTATCTATAGTCCGTACCGGGCCGAGATGCAGCTACGCGGGGTACTCTCTATAGTCCCGTACCGGGCCGAGATGCAGCTACGCGGGGTACTCTCTATAGTCCCGTACCGGACCGCGATGCAGCTACGCGGGGTACTCTCTATAGTCCCGTACCGGACCGCGATGCAGCTACGCGGGGTACTCTGTATAGTCCCGTACCGGCCCGCGATGCAGCTACGCGGGGTACTCTCTATAGTCCCGTACCGGACCGCGATGCAGCTACGCGGGGTACTCTCTATAGTCCCGTACCGGGCTGAGATGCAGCTACGCGGGGTACTCTCTATAGTCCCGTACCGGGCCGCGATGCAGCTACGCGGGGGTACTCTCTATAGTCCCGTACCGGGCCGCGATGCAGCTACGCGGGGTACTCTCTATAGTCCCGTACCGGGCCGCGATGCAGCTACGCGGGGTACTCTCTATAGTCCCGTACCGGGCCGCGATGCAGCTACGCGGGGTACTCTCTATAGTCCCGTACCGGGCCGCGATGCAGCTACGCGGGGTACTCTCTATAGTCCCGTACCGGGCCGCGATGCAGCTACGCGGGGTACTCTCTATAGTCCCGTACCGGGCCGCGATGCAGCTACGCGGGGTACTCTCTATAGTCCCGTACCGGGCCGCGATGCAGCTACGCGGGGTACTCTCTATAGTCCCGTACCGGGCCGCGATGCAGCTACGCGGGGTACTCTCTATAGTCCCGTACCGGGCCGCGATGCAGCTACGCGGGGTACTCTCTATAGTCCCGTACCGGGCCGAGATGCAGCTACGCGGGGTACTCTCTATAGTCCCGTACCGGGCCGCGATGCAGCAACATGGGGTACTCTGTATAGTTCCGTACCGGGCCGCTCCTGGCGGTGGAACCAGTTTGCGGTCCAATAACCGGGGGTTCCGTGGGGTGACTTACAGGAATTCTGTCATGCTCCCCCCGCGCACACACCACGTTTACGCGACACACTCACAAGGTGACTCTACTGACGACAGCTAGCTGGGTGCCAGCTGACGCCCCACGTAGCATCGGGCTGCTTATCAGTCCCTGCATCTTACCATGATTTTTCTAGTATAGCCAACCATCGCACCGATCTTCAGCTAAACAAGTACAAATCAAAATGGCATTAATCACCTTTAAGAGACCGTCTCCCAGCAAATCTGCCTAAAAAGATCATTTTGAAGGTTATGTTATTGTTGGACTGCTGAACATATAAATTATGATGCAATCCCAAGGGCATAGCTTGAGCATTGGGGGGGGGAATTTTCATATCCAGACAACTTGTCTGATAAATGTTTCATTAGAGCATATTCCTATTTGCTGACTCTATCTTCTCCCAGCCCAGGTACATTCAATACCAGGAACAAAGGCTTATTGGTTTTTGTGGTTTTTTTGGGGGGTCTAAGGCTGGTCAGCAGAGAAAATCAGGAGCCAAAAATACCAGATGTGGTCCCCAGAAAGCAGGTGCATCTCTACCTAACTGTGACTCCACAGGAACATCGGCGTATCGAACCGGAGAGGAGTGAGCAAGCACGATCTAGCCTGCCCACGTCTAACTCCACATGGTCACTGGAGTCAAACCTTCTCTCCGTTGTTGTAGAAGCCAATATGTGCTTTTATTTTTCCAAATTTCAGTCACCTTTTTCTTTGCATTATTTTTTCCCTTACATGTACCTGCACCCCCTAACGAGGGGTGGAACTGAAGATGTTCAGCAGTGACGACCTCGAAAGATTCTAACAGGTGTACTTTTTACGAATACGCTACGGAGAGCGATGACTGACCACCCAGCGTGCCATTTGTGCAACGTGTGCTTGTTTATTTTTGTTTATTTACAGGGTAGCATTCCTTGGCAGTGAGGGAGAGCCCCCCCCCCCTCCCCACAACCCCCCTCTTCACACTGGTCTTGTCTCAGCGAGGAAACACCTATGAATCCAGACAGTGGCAGTCGACAGCTGTGCCCGGCCGCCAGACAAAGAGACGTGACCAGCTTCCGATGGACTCTAGTTAGGCACCTGGTCCCGAGCCATCAGACGCATCATGACACAATAGCATAGCCCTTTGCCATCAGAAATGCAGGCCAGGAGCTTTCCGGAACATATACATTTACTCCGCATTGTATTCAAGCGAGAAAACACTTCAATAACATTGGCAAGCTTCAATATTTGAGCACAAACATTAATAAAGGCCCCCCACCAGCCACATGTCCGGAATGTAATGACTTACATATATATTGATTCTGTTCAAGTGTTCTGATTAAAACCTTTCCCATTTGGGTCATGGATACATAAGAATATGCAGCTTGTGTTCAGGAAGCTTTAGGGTAAGCCAGGCAAGAAGGTAAAGTTACAGAGAAGAAAAACCAACCATCAGCCGTGTCCTTAACCAGTCATAATGCTTTGCAAGGATGTCAGAGAGGCGTTTCATACTAATGTAAATGATGAGACCCTAATGCAGGCTGACTCAGTGCTCAATGGCACAGCCAGAAGGCCCCCAGTGTGACTCGCTAACTAAGTCTTTTCAAATAGAGGGAGTTTCATTTGGTTGGGTCTCCATCGTCTAATTATGAAGATGGAAGACACCGAAATCAGTCTTTACTCTTTGGTAGGGCAATATACACAGAAAGCTAAGGATTTCAGGATGTAAATATAACATGTACTGGTGTAGGCGGTGTCTGCTTGGATTTCTGTGCGATGTTCACCACGACGTCTTACTGGACACCTTTAACAGTCAGGTGTTAACAACGGCTCCTGCCCTGACAGGGCTCCTCTGTGAGGTAGGCACTTGGCCCCGCCCACACGTCAACAAGTCAAATTATCGACCATTAAAATGAACTCTGTTGAGCGTACTTGAGCAAATTCCGCGGTGAGACCGGAGGATGGAGGATATCTTAAAGTTTAATCAGCATCTGAGCTGAGCTGGAGGAAGGGGGTGAGAAGCTCGGCGGTCCAACGCGTTTTGAGTTGTGGACTGTTAATGAGGGGCAGAGACAGGTGGATTAGACCATGTGTTGAGAATGCAGGTATGACTAACTAACTATAGGAGAATGCAGGTATGACTAACCAATGCAACACAGCGAATTTTAGATTCCACCTGCGCACTTCGGTTCTACACAATAAGAAAAGGCAGGTTGGAAGAAAGACTGAAAATATGGTGTTTAGTTCTAAAAGGGTTTTGCGGGAGTGACATATGGAGCACTCAAATAACATCGCAATAAAGGCACCCTGAGTGTGCAATGATCAGAAAGACGGTCCCCACGAAAAGCAGAGGCTTTCGTTGCAAGTTATGTATTGAGATATGAAAAAAGGTTTGGCATTTAAATCTGCACCCCATACAATGGGAAAACACATACACACACTCTGGTGGGATGGAAGTCATCTTCTAAATCTGTTCAGAAATAAGCTGCGATTTAAAGTAAATCGACTATATTGTGGCAGCAAATTTGACAGATGAATATAAGGGGACATTTATTTATTTATTTCTGTTTATTTATTTGTTTATTTTTTATTATTATTTTTTTGCTCAGATCTGAGAAAACGATCCACAGCGCCATATGAAGTTGGGTGACGTGGAAAAAACAAAAAGAAATGTGATTTAAAAAAAAAGGCGTCTATCGGTGTGGCAGACGAGGGGTTAAACAGAAAAGCTGGTGTTGCACTGGCATCTATACATAAAAAGCCTCCATCAGGAAAGATGTGGAAAATAACTGTAATTAGCAGGCAGTGCGAATTCTGTATAAGAACAAAAGCCTTTCAGGCAGCGGAGATAGTGAATATCTGCAGTAATGAAATGCACACAGCGACTATTTTCTAACTCCCAAACGGGTGTCGTCAGTGGGCGTTGCTCAGCAACTAGGCCCAGAAGGCTGGGTACTCCGTACACTCGCCACCGCTCTCAAGAGCTGAAGGACAGAAGTGAGACAAATTGAATGCTGCTCTATTCGGGGGGGGGGGGGGGGGCAGGCTGAACTCCACCCCAACCAGGCAGTCTCCCAATCTCCAGCAATTCTGCAAACCCCCAATGAGTAAATGGGGGGGGGGGGGTTCAGCTGTCAGGTCGGGGGAGCAGACGGTATTCAAGGAGAATTCAAAATGCAACGTCCTTTTTAAGGTATGGTTGCCAAATATGCACACGATATACTAGGTGGGGTCTTGCTTGGTGTCGATCTTCTTCAGAAACTTCACGTTTGGTGTTTAGAATTACAATTACAAATACAATTACAATGAACTTTATTTAGCCCAGGGGTGTCAGACTCTGTGTAGCTTAGCTCTTTCCCTGTTCCACCACAAAAGATTCAGCTCAAGAGCTGTGTGGTAATTAGCACAGAGTTGAATCAAGTTGTGTTAAATGAAGGGAAACCCATTAAAATGTAAGCCCCCCCCTCAGGACTGGAGTCTGACACCCCTGATCTAGCCTGTACTTGATCTGTATTGTTTCAGCACAATGTCCAGTCTCAAAGCGATAAAACTAAGTTGAATAAAACACTGTCATTGCCGTCATTTTTATTGATATTATTTTGTGCAAGAAGTTCCATTGCCGACCTTTTGAATATGAGCTAGGGAGGCATACAGCTTTGGAAACAGAGGTAAAGAGGTATGATTTGAGTGGGAAAGCCACTCAAACTGTGTAGCGTACTTGATAGTGTGTCGAAGGGCACACTCTGAGAGAAAGAGCAACTTCAGCGGGAGCCGGTCAAAACGGAAACGGCTTAACTGGGAGAACAAAAAAAATCTCACCGAATAAGTGTAACTGGGTGCCGGTCGCTGGATAATTGTCTCATTGGAGCAGGTATAATTACGCAGATCAAATCCGGGGAGCTTCCTTTTACAAGCGTTACATCACAGCAGGAGGCTCTGAGTGGTGGAAACCCAACAGGAATCCCCCCCCCCCTTGGCTGCCTGCAAACACATCCCGCTGCCTTGCCGGCTCAGAATCAGCAATATCAAAATCACAGCTTGGAAGAATCACACGACAGCCTCTGACTAGGATACCCAGCCGCCCCCCCCCCCCCCTCCCAAGCCGGAATCTCCGGGAAATACATCCACGCCTGCTCCCATTCCACACACCTCGCAAAAAAGCAAATATTTCAGCTGTACCGATTCGACATGCATCGCCACTGTATTATTTATCACGCTATATTCGGGTTACTTATGCATTTCCATATAACGATATCGGAGCCCCAGCTATGGTTGTTTATTTGAATATAATGTACTGTGGAGGATGACTAATGTAACTGGTGATGAACCGCTGAAGTCGGACATATTGCTGGCCACATTTGAAATATACACATTAATTACATGATTAGGGCAAATTTGAATGCTAAGATTGTAATTGAATTATGGTGCATCGACTAAAGCACTAAAAGCAATGCTAATAAATGTGGTTATAAAATATATCTAATTATAAACTGTGCATTATTTTCTTGCTAATTATGTCTTGCGGTGCAGTTGTTTGTGAAATTAAATGAAAACAATTAGTCTTACCTGTTAGCGATGAGGATTGATAGTCAGTGATAGTCAGAGGTGTGCATCCTTGCAGGACTGTACTTCAATGGAACCTCAGCTTGACGTTTGCAGAGGTTATTGGATCTTTGCTGCATTACAAGTTAGATAAAGGTCGGCTTTTTGGTACCTTCTCGTTGTAACATCTGAGGCCCTGTTTGATGATGTCAGTCTTCTGATGATTACGGTCTCTTCTTGGGGATCTTTGCTCTGGCCTACACAGATGAGGTTTCCCTAAGATCTATAAAATAATGCATTTTTTTTTTTTTTGGGGGGGGGGGGGGGGGCAGCAGGTTACTATGCATTCGGTGAATGTCCTTTAATTCCTTTACTCTACAATCCAGCTAGTTGCCTAAGTGTCCCGGAAACAGGATCTGATCGACCGTGGGGGGACTTTGTTTGCATGCAATTCCTGGGGGCAAAAAAAAGTTAAATTAAACACATCTTGCTTATCTTAAGTTTTAATGCACATATGTGATGGACAGATTACCTATATTTTGCCTCTGGGCACCAACAAACCTCTTATGTACAGGCGTAAGGTGCCGGCATAGAATATATGCGCAATATTGGTCATGCCAGTTAATACCAATGTTGACTCCCCCAAAACTCTGCCTCTCTGAAATGACGGAATATGGGTCTTTAACTGCACAGCCATCCATCCAGGGCCTCCCCCAGCCCTGTGCTGCCTGAGCCCAGGTCCCCCATGAACTTCGTAAGCTCTCTTCCAGCCATGCTCCGTATTTAAAGTAAAGCTGGTTTTCTCTTCTTCCCTCTTGATTTCAGATGTTTAATCACACAACCAAAGAGTGGTAGAAGGCATAAGTGAACAAAGTAATTCCTGGCTCCATAAACAAGTACATAAAAAGCTGGGCTGAAGAGAAAATACCTTAAATATATCGATGTAAATGACCCTGCCTGGTCAGTCCTGCTTGACGCTACCCGCCTTGCCGTTAGGATAAACTGCCGCACCGTCTTCATTCTCTCTTAATGATGCTGTAGTGTAATACGATGCACCCATTTAAAGCGCCTCGGTGGGACTCTGTTGTGAAAGGCGCTGTATGAAAAATAAATCGAATTGAGTTGAATTGCAATTGGCTTCGCTGCCCTATAGATGACCGAGGTGCCACCTCGCGCGCTTAAGTTAACGCGCAGTTTACCCCCGCCGCCCCCTTCCGCTGGCATCAGTGCAAAAGAATACAATTTTCCGCAGGTGACGAGATGTTAATCTTGTTTACAGTTTCATGGCAACATTACAAATCAATGCATAAGACTAGGAGACAGCTCACCTGTGATACTTCACCTGTGACAGCTGATGTGAACACAGATATATAGCTTCGTTACTTGCACGTTTACGGATAATATTTACAGTAAATAACGGCACTGTTCCTCAGTGCAGGCGCGCAGTCCTAACTATGCTGACATTATTGTTACATACCTAGCCTTGCAACCGTTTTTTTTTTGTCTGCTATCACGATATTCAGATGTCCATAATTCTGTGGTATCATTAATTGAGTGGAGTACATTAGGCAATGCATCCATACACTGTATATGGGAAGTGGGCTTAGAAAATAAATCAATTTTTTGATATGGGTTGACTAGTCATTGCTCTTTACGCACAAATTTAATGTTATTAGAACTCCTATTAAATTTAGTGTAATGAGTTTGTCCCAGCAGCTGGGATACGACACACGGCAGTATTTTAATCAGAAAGCGCCGCTGGCCGTTCCGCGTACGTCTGCGTGTAAGCATGCAGATCAGGGAGGGATTACTTATCAATAATGGTGATCTATTCCTAAAACCGGACTGAAACGCCAAATGATGTCATTTCCGTTCGGGTTTCATCGTCTCCTTTTGCAGATTTATCCCTTTGGTGGAAACTTTTCTGTGCACAGCGTAACGAGGCGCGTCCACATTGCCAACAGCGCGCAGCCTGCGGAGCGGTAATGCACGTGTGGCTGCTAGTTTTTTCTTCTTTTTCGTCCTCCTCCTCTTCTTCTTATTCTTCATCCTTGGGGGGCTTCGATCACGCACCGTAGCGCAGTAGTTTTGCACTGACCGGTTCCCGCAGTGAAAGCTGCGAGTAAATAAGCTCGGTCGGAAAACCGCCTTTGGACAGAATGCGGGCGCTATTTAGGGTCCTGAATCCTCTTCTTTTAATGTTGCTGTTCGGATGCTATCCTTCCTTGGTGAGTTTCCTCGACGATTTCCATTTATCGTTGCGCTGACATAAATTTAACAAGTTAACTGGCAAAAAAGTATTAACTAAATGAACTAGCGAATTAAAAAGTGATAACGCCTATCGTGTTTTCAGTTGTTTCAATGAGCGCTGTAAGGTATTATCCTAATTATCCGCAGTTTTGTTCCAGATGGTAATAAAAACAAATTTGACTGTAAAACTGTTGGGTTAGGCACCATCGTTTCGGAATGATTTATGGTTCACATATTCAGGTTCTGCTTTAAATATTGTTGATTTGTGTACGTGAAAGGCTTTCACGTGCATTGATGAGAGCAAAATGATTGCAGATATATGCACGGGGAATGACGACAATAATTAATCAATGATATATAGTGTAGTGACATTTTATTGTTATTGTTTTATATGCGCATGCAGTTCATAGGACATGTAAACTAAAAGCAAGCAATACCCAGTAAAATCCCAACTGATCGAGGTGTGTTTTTATTTTATTACAAAATTGCGACTGCTGAAAAGGACAGTATGGGAAACAGTTACCCATTTCAACATTCTCGTTTTTAATTACGGGAGATATTTAAACGCGAATTGTCTAGCACTTCTGTTCATAGTCAAGGTCTTCATGTCAAATCAATGTAAAATGATGCTGGTAAGTATTTCTATGCATTGTGCTCTGTGACGCATTTTCTTTGATATACATTACAAGAGTAAACAGTAATCGTAATGAAATAGTATATGAAAAAATTCACTGCAGAAATGAAAGCATTTATGCTTCATGCAAGATTTTATTAATTCGTGTTACCGTAGGAAACAGTAAGTAATTATATTTGGGAAAAGATGTGTGACTGATCGGTTGGGAATGCATATCAGAAATATAGATGGAACAATGTTTGCAACAGTAGGCAATCCGTGATCTTGCGGACAAGTTTCCTAGTTCAGTTCTCCAGTGTCCGCTATTCAGCGGTACCCACCCACCGAGAGACGCTCCATTCATTTCCACACGGTCAGCCGTAACTCTGCACGCCGGGTATAACGCCGCTCTTAGGCGACACGGCGTGCATTTTCTGCCGCCCCACATTCGTCTGTTTTGCTCCCGCCCATGCGTTGCCACAGTGTTGTCTTGGTGCAATGGAGCTGTCCACAACGTGGTACTGAAAAAAACTATTATATATAAAACCACTTAGACGTAATAGACGGAGCCTGATTCAGTGGATGAAGGAGGCGTTTTGCAAATAGTGAACTGTTTTAAAATTTGCCTGTAATGTATCAGTAAGATTTTTATTAGAGTAGTTTTCTGACACTTATGACTCACATAGTGTATTATAATTATTATCCATAGTGGTGCTAATTACTATAATTACCTGCGTACTGTTATTATTGTGTTTATTGGTGACGGAACCTTGACACACTTGTCTTTTCACAACCGCTAAGGTGGAAAATATCTAAAATGCTCTAATACGGTTGCATGAAATGTAGCAAACACACCTTTTCGCCACAGGGATGCTTAGTTAAGTGTTGCTTCGTGGGGTTTCCGGTATTGTTTACTGTAGTATCTTATTTTTAACCGTGGACCTGTTTCCTATTTCTTGGAGTATTGATATTGAGAGCAGCCGAAGTTTTATTGCTAAAAACTGACTTTTATAATGCAGCTGCAGCCTAGAGAAAAAATTTAAGGCTAACGTTTGGAAATAAAACATTCTACTCAGAGGCTCAGAGGTAGGCGGCAAAGAAAATGGGCTCACGTTGTGAGTAGTGTTTCTCCTGTTTTGGTACAATTAAAACACTAACTGCAGTATAGGCAACCACTGAAAAATCTCCCGGGACAGGATGCTGTGAGACAGGCCACTTTTTGATGCAAGAGCTGCCTGCTGAAGTCATCGGTTTGTAGCGCAGAGTTTCTTACAGGTGTGTCACAGTGCACAGTACAGTTGTTTATAAGTTATAAGATGTGATTGGATGCGTCATGTGATCCACCTACGATTGCAGTGAGTGGAGTAATGGATCTACAGGGGTCTCTGGGGGTGTGTAATGAGTAAGAAAGGTCGTAATCATTTTTAATGTTTATATAAATGTGTGTGTGTGTGTGTGTGTGTGTGTGTGTGTGTGTGTGTGCATTGTGTGTGTCTATACATATTATGGTGTGTGTGTGCGTGAGTGTGTGTCTATACATTTATACTGTGTGTGTGTCTGTACATGTATAGCATGCGTGTGTATGTGTCTATATATTATAGTGTGTATTTGTGTAAATATAAAACATTTTGGTTGTACAGGTAGTTATTAACCAATTGTAATAATGAGTCAACAACTTTATAATAACCAGTTCAGTTTTACCTGCTACAGCGTTATCATACAGAATTTATGAGGGATTGGTCTTAAGATGAAAAGCTATTTCACCTGAGGAGAAGAAAAGCATTTTTTGTTTTCTAACAGTGATATGACAAGAATGATACAGAATGTGCGTTGGGCCTCATTTCTCAGCCGTTGAAAGGATTAATTGATGTGCAAGTGCATTTTCGTCGTAAGAAAAAACTCTTACGGGGCTCCAAGTTACATTCAGTCGTTTTTCAAGTATCCTCAAGTGAATTGGCTGTGTAATATGGAAATCTGTCACCGCGGCTATTAACGTGATAAACTGGAATTATGGTTTCGTGTGCATTGTATTGAATGCCTAGCCTTGTGTAAGGAAAAAAAAATACAATTATTTGTAGGTTATAAATTTCCCCCCATCATGTGCACTACAGGGTATAATGTAGATTGTGTCACCTTAAAAATATTACTCCATTATTGTATTACGTAAGTCATGCGGATGATAGGTTTCCTGACACATATTAAAAAAAAAATTGCATTGGCTTGTAACAATGCAGTTCTGTCTGTGAATGATACCGGTATCGACACACCATGAAAAGGTGAAGGGCAAGTATTAGTTTCAATATACTACCGGTACTCTCAATGTATTTGTGGTCTGACTGATGTCCCTACATTAATTGAATTGCATGTATAAAATTACGAACGTAATTAATCTGTGGATTTATTATATGCTGATAGTTAGTTGCATTTATCTAATGTGAATCCATTCATCTTCCAGCTGTTTAGGTTGGTCAGGGTTGGGGGGGGCAGGCTGGAGCATGAGGCTGGGGTACTACCCCCTCGCCCCCACACACACACACACTCACACTCACACACAGAATGTGGCTTAATTTTATTTAGAGGTTCTAGGACATGCAAACTACATGACAGTAGATGTGGGACCTGAACCCTAACCCTGCTGGTTTGAGTAAACATGGCAGCACTCAAATGGATCTTCATTCATATTTCTTGCTATAGGTAATGGATGCATATGTTGATTTATTTATAAAACCATGAAAACAATTCCAGGCTTGGGGAATATGAAATAGTGGAATATAACACCATAAAATACTTACAGTATTTCTGGGATCACTCTAGGCTCACCATGACCCTGAACTGGATAAGCAATGATGGATGGATGGATGGATGGGTGGATGGATGGGTGGATGGGTGGATGGATGGATGTTCCAGATTTAACAAAGATGGTTCCTTATGGTGCCCTAATGGATGGAATATGCCAGTTTCCTCTGATACGATATTGCACGGTAACATTGTGATATTTGTTGTGATGTTCAGGCAGAACTGGTCCACTTGCCAAAGTGTTGTCAGCAGATCTGCTACGTCTTACCTTTGGTTTCAATCCTAATCTTTATTCTGTCTGACATCTGGCTTTCCTGGTATGAAATAAAAATGCAGGCAGGAGTTCAGCGCCATGTCATGCCAACTGAACAAGCATGTCATTGAAATGAGTGACGTACAAAAGCAGTTTCAGGATTATCCATTCAGGTTCAGCTTCGAGGTACCATGTATATATTTTGACCTTATTTTTATTCTTGAGCAAACAGATTGGGGGAAACTCTTGGAAACAAGGCATCTGTTTTAATGAATGATGTGCACGTTTTTATATGAAGATTCCAAATCCAAAAGAAGTGTGATGATTCTGCACGTTGACACAAAGTCAATTCACGAAGATTAATCTCATAGCAGCCATAAAGTTGTAGTTGAACTTTCCAGAATTTCGTATATAAGGAGCTGCACATTGATGTTAATCATGCTGTCAGATAAAGCACAGATTATCATACTTCTGAAGATAGATATTGAGTATAAGGGTAGAGTGTAACCGGTGTCTGTTTTTCCTCTAGCTTGGAGCAGACAGGGCTCACGCGTGGTGAACAAGGCAATGGACCCTGTCACTGACAATAGAATTTTAAACCTAGAAAATGGCAGACTGAGGTGTGGGTGACAGGAACACCTTAAAAGGGGTGAAGGTTTGTGGTATGTAGCTCACTAAACTGGATTAGAAGTATAATTAATATAGACGGGGATTATGTAAAAGTTGGTTGGTATGGTGATGCATTGCGCCTCATAGACCCAGGGTAGCGGGATTGAAACCTTCCGGTTTGCACGTTCTGCCCGAGTTACATGAAATTCCTCTAGCCATCAGATCAATCAGTGTCTCTAACTTACCTGTAGTTTGTGCAGACTCCATAGTTTGTGTTTGTTCAGGCCCCCTTGTACTGGATAAGCATACGGATGGTATAACCATCCATATTTCTGTTGAAACATGCAATTAAACCAGGTATTTTATATCTATCGTTACAGACAACTTTCTTGGTTACTTTTAACATTTTCCGAACCCAAACTGAATGGCTGAAGTACTTGGCTGAATAGATCGACGCGGAGAGTATTTGTGCTTCTGCGTTCCGTTCAGTGGATCTAACAGGTCAGACCTCAAGCAGAGCGTGAACACTGTTCTTTACCACATGAAGAATGCTTCCACTATTAATATTATTTTTAGCAACAGGAGAAGAATGCTTGATTGCATAAGGATTAGTAGTGTTAGTCCGTGTGATAACCGTAGTGATTCCTTCATTGTTATTTCATCATCAGGCGTAAGCTAAGTGTAGAAAGGCCAATGCAGGGGTAGTTGTTATGAAATACGTCCTTGAAGAGTAGATTATTATACATCTGTTTGGTTTGGGTCTATGGAGTTTACTGAGAGTTACATCACTCACAATCAACCAAATATCCGCCGATAACGTGTCTGCGGCACCTGTGGCGGTAGCAGGCCGCCAAATCACCTCCCGCCCGCTACCGTCGATGTGGAGACGGCACACGGACGCTAATGTTTACAAAGGAGGAGATCGCCGGCGGAAGCCCCCCCACCGAGAGCTTGATGGAGTAGGAATCATCGCCGGCACATACTCGCTCTCTCTGCCCCAGCAGGCTGGATCGATGACTGATGGATATTTTTTCCGTTGCCCTTTTACAGATTTATGTATATGCATGATCCATTTTTTCCCTCCCCCCATAAAATGGATCTTTACCATCCACTAGACGGTAGATACACTGGACAAGGTGATACAAATATTTCCCTGCCGTTTGATGAAGCGGGATGTTCCACAGTTGAATGGTGGAAATCATTAGGTCCTTTTCCTCTTTAACACCTATGTTGCATCAGACTCAAATAACTAGTTTTAAGCAGTTATGCTCTCTTAAAATGTTTGGCCTGGAGTGTCGGAGTGAATTTTCACTGGGTTGGGGTGAGCTTGGTGCAGGTGAGAACAAACAGCTCCTAATACTTGGGTCCAGCGAGCTTCTTCTAATGAACATGTCGCCAGAGCTGGAAATAAGATTAGATTCTTATTGCGATGACTGACTAAAGTCAGATGTGGGCTAACACGTTAAGATCTCTGCGCTGTAATCACTGGGAAATTACAACATGGGTCAGTTTCCATTTACATACATCAATGGCTTAGGGTGAAGGAAAACCAAGTAGGCTGTTTATACGCCTGTATTTTTTTAAAAATGGAACTGCGCAATGGGAAAGCGAAATGCGTGATTAAATTGCGCATCAGATTCCTTAATCGGATCGTTTAGGCGCCGTCGGATGATCCCGACCGCTGCAGGTTGCTAGGAGTCGCGGGAAAGGTTTCTGCCGTGAGCCGGCGTGCCGTACGCGGCGGTGGGTCCCAGCCGCCAGGTCGTTAATCATACTCAGAAAGTGCCGCTTTGTGCCGTAACGCCTGGGAAGACTTCAGACTGTGCCGGGGAGGGAGGTGAACAGTCTGCTATATCGTGGCACTTTTAGACCTTAATAAGGGCATCGGGACCACGCACCGTGTAGAGGATGTGGCGTAATCGTCACTATTATTATTATCTGGGGAATTGGAAAAGTTGGGGGCCAGGGGGGTACACCCCCCCACAAAAAACAGCAGGCCCCAACCCCAAAAAATAAGCAGATAAACAGGAGCGTGTTCCTTATCTTTTATTATGCTGCACATGCAAAGCGTGGGGGGGAACATAGACCCATGGAAGGCTGTAGTGCTATATCAAACAAAATAATTTAATCGTATGAATCTACGCATTTGCCCCCCCCATATCAAAATCCTTCCGCTGCCACTTATTATTAACATTATTATTGTCGTTATTGTTCTTGTACTTGACAAGGCCGGAATACCGTACCTATCCACTGAATCTGCAGTGGCTTTGTGATTGATACTATATGCCTGAGTTAAATCAACAAGTAATGGATTCTTTCCTGACGTCCGTCCATGGATTTCACTCCCTGAGTCCATGGCAGGGCGTCTCGGTGCTGTTTTGCCCAAGGTGGGCTCTGGAGGGCTCGGACGTGTCCGCATGCTGACAAGCATGTCCGTTTCCGCAGACCATCGGGCCCCAGGAGGGCTGGCAGGTGTACAGCTCGGCACAGGACGCCGACGGCCGATGTCTCTGCACCCTGGTGGCCCCTGAGCAGGGCCTCTGCTCCCGCGATGCCAAGAGCCGGCAGCTCCGGCAGCTGCTGGAGAAGGTACACGCTCACGCACACACACACCATCACGGAGGTCAGCTCAAGGTTTTCACCGAAATCGTGCACATTTGGCATCTTAAAAAGAACATCACATTTTGTCTACGTGTCCAAAAACATGTTGAGGTGGATCACACTTGCCATGTTGTCTGTGAATAGTGTGCCAGTCTGCCCTGCGATGGCTTGGCACCCCATCCTGGGTTTATCCTCTGCCTTGGGCCCGTATCGTTCGAGAGGCTCGAGATCCCGTGTCCCTGCATAGCACAAGTGTGTACATAGGATTGATGTTTTTATCCAGAATTGCTTACGTTTTTGAGAGAGTGGGGTCAGTCAATCCCTGGAGCAGTTGGGGGGTAAAGGGCCTCGCTCAGACGCCGGATGGTGAAATCAGCCTGCTAACCCTGGTTTGTGTCCTTCTGAGCACAGGCCCAGTGCTGGAGCCCACACACACCAAAGCCTCTGCAAAGTCATTAAAATTCAGTTCCTGGCATCCATCCACCCATTTTCTGTAACCATGTTTACTATTCACGAGTCATGGAGGTTGTGGAGCCTATTCCAGTAGCTACAGGTGCAAGGCAGGGAGCAACAACCCAGGATGGGGACGTCAGCCCACCACAGGGCACACCTACAGGCAATTTGGCAGCTCCAGTCAACCTCAGCATGTCTCGGTACTGTGAGAGGAAACCCCACGATGATGTGAGGGAAGCATGCAAGCTCCACACATGGAGCCAGGGTGGAGACTCGAGCCCTGATTCCGCAGTAACTGCAGTAACAGGGCTAACCACTGCGCCACCAAGCCACGACCAGCATCTGGCAAACTGCAATTGATATGAAGCCACTGCAACGGTTTATTTAATTTAGGTTCTTCGTTTATGTCGACACTAAATTTACATTGACGCACAATCTTCCCCAGTGAGTTTCCGAAGCCTTAAAAGTGCCTTAATTTCCAAAGCATGCTATCGACACCGGTGGTGAGGGAGCGCCCACGTTCACTTAGGTGTGGGGATTAAGTCAGTTAAACGGACGCTTAAGCGTTTAACCGAGACAGAAAACCTTCAGCAGCGTACACCAATCCCTGGGCACCAGGCTGGGCCGCCCACGGCGATCTCCACTGCGGAATTCCCTGTGAGGCACCGTGGGCTCCGTGCTGAATCTCCAGGGGGAGGCTGATTGAATTGCCAAATCCGAGTCGGATTTTCGGAGCAGCAAAGCGAGCCCCCTTTAAATTATGGGCCATGGGGGCACCTTTCAAAGTGGTTTCCTCGCATTTTATTCAACCTGTCACTAGTGTAACTGGATATATAATATTTTGCGTTATAATGATGCAGGTGGTGTGAGTGTGCCCTGCGATGGGCTGGCCCCCCATCCTGGGTTGTTCCCTGCCTCGTGCCCATTGCTTCCGGGATAGGCTCCGGACCCTCCCGCGACCCAGTAGGATAAGCGGTTTGGAAAATGGATGGATGGATGGATGGATGGATGGATGATGCAGGTGGCCATGTGTGTCAGATGCTCAGTCCTCCACTTTTTTACATCATTCCAGAAAAGTCATAAAAATTTGGGAAGAGTTTATAGACCTCAAGCTGCAAAATAACCTGAAGTTATGCCGGCCAGAGCCGAATTGGTCACTGTATTGTCTTGCTCCCCCCCCAGCTAAAGAAATCTCTGAGTGGATTTTGACCAATCAATGTCCGATCGGCTTGCGGAGTTG
The DNA here is from genome assembly GCF_023856365.1 of Brienomyrus brachyistius. Classification (NCBI taxonomy): domain Eukaryota; kingdom Metazoa; phylum Chordata; class Actinopteri; order Osteoglossiformes; family Mormyridae; genus Brienomyrus; species Brienomyrus brachyistius. The sequence continues at coordinate 6,005,693 of NC_064553.1, forward strand.
AACACTGCAGCGGCACGGCCTCTCAGCAGGCAGCGTTGGCACCTCACATCTCAGGATCATTATTCTGAGTCCAGACCCAGTTCTGTGGGCGTGGTTAACTGCCGTGGTCCAAGACCATACGCTTCTGACTAATTGGTCGCCCCGAGAGAGTGAAGGCTTTCCCCGCAGAGAGTTTTCCCGTACCTGATGTTCCCCACAATATACCAGCGTCGTGTCAGAAGGTTCCGGAATATTACAGCCTTTACCCAGTAAGCAGATATGTTACATTATAATAGATGGATGGACGGCAAGATGAGTAAAACTGTACCTTAAGCTAAAATAAGTGTTAGATGGGAGACATTTTTGAATCCAACAGATAATTGGAAAAATATATAGCTGTTATATTCATGGATTTCTGTAAGAAATAAGGAGTTTTTTTTATTAAGTCCTAAGTAATTATATCACATGAGCAGTGTTGTGGTTCTGTGGATAGCAGTATTGCATCATCCCTCCTGGGATGGGAATTTATGTAGAGTTTGCTCATACTGTAGTTTTCCACCAAAAATGGACCAGTTACGTGAACCGCCGCCTTCGGATTGCTTTGCCCTGCAGTGGACTGGCGCCCTGTGCTTCCTGCCATTAACTCCCCGTGATGCATAAGTAGCTACAAAAGCTGGACATACATACGTACATACGATAACATTGTATCTTACAGGTACAGAACATGTCACAGTCAATAGAAGTCCTGAACCTGCGGACACAGAGGGATTTTCAGTATGTCATGAAAATGGAGAATCAAATGAAAGGACTGAGGACAAAATTCAGGCAGATCGAGGCCGACAGGAAAACATTAATGACTAAAGGATTCCAAGTAAGTGTTTTCTGCTTTCGACCGGCTGCAGCTCTGCTATCACCGTTAATATTACTGCAAGGTCATCCCAGTGCACAACACTAAGATTAAGATTCTTTTCCTGATCATTGAAACGAGCAACACTGAATTCCATCAGTTTGGCTCATTTCCGTTGTCTACATTTGGTAGATAAGTTAAAGTTATCCAGACAAACTGATATCATTCACCTGGATATCACCTTTATAGGTCATTGGTTACAAGCAGTGTAGAAAATGTCACAAATTCAACGCAGAGGTCAATAAAGCAACTTTCTGATCAAATCCTTTTCTGCCACTTATGGTTTTAGAAAACGAAAGGTAGTTTATGGCTACTGTGCAATATCAGGCCATCCCCTTACCTCCAATCAGATGGTCTGTTTGACTTCACGGGTAAGGAATAGATTGAAACATGATTGTTTTGCTGTCTGAGCCCTGTGGGGAAGTGCTCTATCGCCACACACATTACTGACACAGCTGAACAGTCACCCGGCCGTATATACAGATCAGTCGCGCCTCAGGTGTAACGCCTGAGCGTGCTCCGGTCAGCTCGCCGGCGACCCATGGCGTCAGACTCACCGCCCAGTGTCGCCGGCAGGAGCTGAAAGAGAAGATGGACGAGCTGCAGCCCCTGATCCCCGTCCTGGAGCAGTACAAGACGGACGCCCGGCTCATCTCGCAGTTCAAAGAGGAGATCCGGAACCTGTCGGCCGTGCTGACGGGCATCCAGCAGGAGATAGGCGCCTACGACTACGAGGAGCTCAACCAGAGGGTCATCAGTCTGGAAAACAGGCTGAGGGAGTGTATGAGCAAACTCAGTAAGGCCTTCCCCTCCATCTTCTGCGGTTGCAGGTGTTGAAGTGCAACCCGGAATGCGTAGCGGCTTCATGCTAAATTAGCATATAATAAAGCCATCAACCAACATTCGCAGTCCTGTTAGCCTGCATGCTACGGAAGCATGCTTATACGGGAAACATTAATATTGATGAGGAACAGGCCCAGCTGTCTGGAAACAGATGCTATATTGAACACAGAGAGGCAGGACCGGCTGTCAGTATACAAACAATACAGTATTTATGGTTATTTTAATATATACAGTATTGTGAAAATATCTGGAGGAGGACGATGCATAAAACTGACAGATGGTGGGAAGGAGTGAGAACAGACCCATACCATATAATTTTAAGACATAATAGAAATGCTAGGATTTTGTATGCATGTTAGTGTGTACATGGTGTGACGCGAAATATTATGCTGGTCTCTTAACAGCATGCGGCAAGTTAATGAAAATCACAGGCCCTGTAACCATAAAGACGTCTGGTACCAGATTTGGTGCTTGGATGACTGATCCACAGGCATCTTACAGGAACAACAGGGTAAGTTGCGTGTATTTTAGTTCCACATCACCCTTTATGTCTATTCTCTTATTTAGTTGGTAGAAGGTATTATGTTTTTTTTTTTAATGTGTTTGTTGATGAACTGGGTCTCTTGTGCATGTAAGTTGGCTTGTTTTGAGGGTCATCTGCTATTTATGAGTAGAGAATATTTTTTTAAAGCGATTTAATATTTATTCAATTTTATATAGGTTTGGTATATGGACAGTTACACCAATAACAAGATTGTCCGTGAATACAAATCTATGTCAGACTTCATTTCTGGAGTAGAGTCGAGAACCTACAACCTTCCTTTCAAGTGGGCCGGGACCAACCACGTGGTCTACAATGGCTCTCTGTACTACAACAAATACCAGAGCAACATCATCGTGAAGTACAGTTTTGAGACAGGCCAGATCCTCGCCCAGAGGGCGCTGGAATACGCTGGCTTCCACAACGTCTATCCGTACACCTGGGGGGGGTTCTCGGACATCGACCTCATGGCCGACGAGCTGGGCCTCTGGGCCGTGTACGCCACCAACCAGAACGCAGGCAACGTCGTCATCAGCCAGCTGGACCCCGACACCCTGGAGGTCCTGAAGACATGGAACACGGAGTACTCCAAGAGGAACGCGGGCGAGTCCTTCATGATTTGCGGTACGCTCTACATCACCAACTCCCACCTGACTGGTGCTAAAGTCTACTACTCCTACTCTACCAAGACATCAACCTACGAGTACACGGACATCCCCTTCCACAACCAGTACTTTCACATTTCCATGCTCGACTACAACGCCAGGGACAGGGCGCTATATGCGTGGAATAATGGCCACCAAGTGCTTTTCAATGTCACGCTCTTCCACGTCATCAAAACCACCGATGACTCGTAGGCTGACGCTCCGAGTCGTTTCCTTGGAGTCCGTATGGAATTTTATTTATTAATTTTCCCCTCCAACATCAATTCGCCAGTCTTTAAAATAACCCCTTTTGTATGTTTGCCTCAAAGGACATTAAAAACTGAATTGTAAAAAAAAAAAAAAATGCAATATGTTACAATTATAGAGCCAATTAAATACATTTGCTGTTGTTTTCTACTCATTGCAATGAAACATCTGACTTACTGCGTTTGGTTGTAGATACTTGTATGCATGTATGTAAAAACAAAACCTTTTATCAGTTATAACACTAGGCCTATATTTCTGTTATTTGTACGTTGGGCCATTTATCGAACCCCTGAAACTACTGCCAGACTGAGGAAGAAATTCATAAGGTTCCACTGTCAGAGGTAATGTAATACAGAATTTAATACCAATATTTTTTAAAGTGTTGAACCGCTTTAAAATATGAAATAGCACAAGGTATTATTTTGTGTGTCCTTCCCATCGCACTGTTCAGTTTTATTCCAGAGTATATTTTTTTAATGTGAAATATTTTAAGTGAATAGATATTGTCATGCTCAGCTGAATGTGTTCATGACTTTGTCACCCTGACCACTGACATCACACACACGAAAAGCTGGTGAAAGAAAACCCATAATGTGAAATGTTAAGTCTGTTTGTTTCGTTACCTTGTACCTACATTCCTCTGGTTGTCTATTATACTCAAAAAACGACCAGGGTCAAACGGCCTGGTTTGTCTGTGTTTTATTTCCCGCATTTTGTCATGGGTGATCCAGCTCGTCACCTCACTGTAAAGAGGGATTACAGGGGCTCAGCGTGACACGTTTATAGCGCCGACAGTGCGGCGCTGCAAAGTGGACGTCGCTTGCTTTAGTGGAAGCAAAAACCTCACGTCAGCCGGGCCGACGAGGCCTCATCAATATTCTGCTCCGAGAAGCCGGACGTGAAACAGTGAAAGACGTCGCCCACGGATCGCAGATATCGGGCCACTGTAATTCAGGATCTTCTTGGCGACAGAAGGTTCACTGCCACAGGGAGGTTAATCACCCGACGGTATTTATCATTAATCAGGAAAGGTTACCCACCAGTTATCAGGAAAAATGTCAACAATTCCACTGCGCCACCCCATGGTGGAGCCATATTTTCTTAGAGCAGCAATGGCTGTTCCGTTCGAGTGGCTGTGTTTATCTTGCTCAGGGGGGGCATGGAGGTGCAGTGGTTAGCACTGTTGGCACAGACCCCTGAGACCAGGCTTCAAGTCTCTGCCGTGGTTCCATACATGTGGAGCTTGCATGTTCTCCCCACGTCATTGTGGGGTTTTCCACGCAGTCCAAATACATGCTGTGGTGAATTGGAGTTACCAAATTGCCCATAGGTAGGTGTGTGTGAGTGACTGGTGTGGGACTGCTGTGTGACTGGTGTTGGCCCCCCCATCCCGGGTTGTTCCCCACCTTGTGCCCAAGGCTCTGGGAAAGGCTCCAGAACCTCTGTTCTACAATCTCTGAATTGGACAAGCGGTTACAGAAGATGGATGGATGGATTTTGATTGAAAACTTGAAAGAAATATCCATGTGTGGATCTTTTACTTTTGAGCATGATAGAATATTCCCACATAGCGCTGACTGAAATCTGCATAACAACAATGTTGCTGGCGAAATGACCAAATATTTATCTTGCCTAATCTTGTGCCAGGTAACAGGCATCCATCTTAAGAAACAATTTTGTTTTGGACTGCAGGGTCAGGACTGGTTTATGAAAAACAGGCATTGTACCCACAATGCACTTTTAATGGAGATTTGAGTGAAGCTGCCTGTCAAAAAATATTCGGAACCCCCTTATTATCATGCAAAACTTTTACCCCGAGTCCTTGTTGTACACCTTCCGCTTCTCCCAGAAGATGAAGTATGTACGGCAGCTGATATCCACAGTAATAACAAAGGAGAGGACAGGTTTTCAGGGGAGCTGATTTGCATTTCAAGTAAATGTTTCGCTATATTCAGTCTCACAGAAGGCTAAAACATCTTACGCCTAAAGCACAACATTACAAAAGCCTTACATTTTTAATTCAGTTTGATCGCCGCACTCATTTAATTTCATTCTCGTTTTGCCGCTTTAATAACTCACAAGGAAACAACTTAACTCATGTAAGAGAGAGATGAGAGTAAAGAGGAAAGGAAGGGTATGATGTCTCTCTTTTTTTCTCTCTCCGTAAAAATGTAAAAGATTCAATGTCAAAGCAGGGTGACAGTCCATAAAATTATTCACACTGTGAAAACAGACCTGAATATATGTATAAAATTGACTAAAAACTTGTCATGACTTTCAAACTTAAATGATCGTTAAGATAAAATTGTATGACTAGAGCTTATAGCACAGTAATAATAGAAATAGCAAGATACCTATAGAAAATTAGTTTTATTTGACAAACGTGGGTATTTCTTGCTTGAGTAATTTTGTGTCTATTCTATGCATAACTGCTTATCCAGCGCAGGGAAGCCTTGAGCTTTTGCCAAGAAGTACAGGGTACAGCAGGCACGTAGCCACACAGTAAAATTAGGAGTTTGACTCCCCCCAAATTCGTTTGATCCCAACCAGGCATGTAGCCAGGCAGTAGATAAGAAGTTCAGACCCCCCCTCAAAATTCATTTCTGGCTACGGTCCAAGGGTACAGGCTCAGCACGGTGCTAGTGCATCGCAGGGTCTATGCTCCCCCTGTGGGCACCAACCCCCACCAAACCGCCCCATGCTGCACTCTGGAAGGATGCCAGGATACGCAGAGGGGATTCAGCCAAACTCAAGGAGAACGTTGCAGCTCCAAGTGCAGCGGGCAGGGCTGAGATTTCAGCCGACCTCCCTAGATTTCACACCTTGTTTTCATTTGAAAATGAATACCTAGTTAAATGTAGGCCCACTTCATTCTTTGGCTCTGTTCAAATGCCTCTTTCCAAAGACGATTCAAGGACTAAACATTCCATTTTAAGGCTTAAGACCTATAAGGCCAATTAAACTGAATTCTGCTGTGCTAAGCCAGAAAAAAATAGTAAAAAAAATAAAATAAATAAAATTCCCTTCTTTTCTGTTGTTTTCTATGTATTCCTCACCTGTCATAAATGCAGGGGAAGCACTTGTGATGCATAATCAAAGGCGATATCTGAAGGCTTGCTATACAGCAATTTGAAATATTTTTACATCACATCAAAATCAATGTTTTGGAAAGAAAAAAGTTTTTCTTTTTAACGTTCTTTTCAGGAAAGAGCCTAAGATGGTTTAGAATTAATGAGTATATAATAAAATTATGAATTTATATCCTATTACTAAGTTATTAAAGGTGAATACATATTTTACTCAAAGGCATAGTTAACGGCATTTGTCAAGATGAGATTGCAGAGGAGGTGGGTCCAAGCAACTAGATCAGGTGGGACCCAGACATCCGATTGGTTGGTCCTGTCTCCTCTACAATCTGATTGGTTATCTCTCTGAACCAATCATTTTTCTTTCTGCCCTCAGAACATTTTTGTGTAAGCAAAACTCGTATGAGCCCCTGTTAAGCTGTCGCATTAATATCAGTAACCTGGTTGAAATTTAAAATTAATTCCACAAAGAAAGGTATTCCACACCAGTGGGGCAAAACCTAATATGCTTTTAGATCTCCCGCAGGCTATGAACTGTTAAGGAGACATTAAACAAAGTTGTAGGATCTTGGTAATGAGTTTTTGGTAAATTTAACTGAACCTCTATCAACATCTGGTGAGTTTCATTTTTAATTAAGGAAAGACGCTGTGAAAATGTCGTGTCTTTTGCTAGGGTGAGGGATTTGTTATAAACCTTCGGTGGGAGAGCATGCATTACGCAAACTTTACTTTACTCCGCCAAGTCAGTCAATTAACACTCAGTCCCTTTTAACCGCCAGCCCTTATTTCTCAGCAAGTGTATCGGACACTTTTCTTTCACCCTGTTGTTGTTCCATCATGTTTTTTCCCCACGTTTCCTATGTTACCTGTACCATGGTAAACCTGCTTTGTTCCTGGATTGTTTATGAAGAATACACTGCCTTTATTTCAGAAACAATTTGCATTAACATTCTTTGCAGTTCTCATTGTTAATTTCACAGGACTTCACTTTAAGATCCCCATGGAGAAGTTCTCTTTGCTCTCCGTAGGTGTGATGGAGCCGGCCGCGAAGAGCAGCCACCCATAGCAATGCCCAGGGAGCGGGGGGTTAAGGGCCTTGGTGAGGGACCTGCAGATGTGCAGAGGCCAGGGTCGAACTGGTGACCTTCTTATCATGGACACAGAGGTTTAGCTGATAATATGTGGAAAGTTTATGTGTTGGACTTAGTAATTTTAGGTCCTTACAGAACAGCTGATTCAAATAAGAATGTCCATCCATCCATCCATCCATCCATCCATCCATCCATCCATCCATCCATCCATCCATTTTCTAACTACTTTTGACATTATGTTGCATGAGTCTATAATTAATCTTTTCTTTCCTCCTGTCCTTATACATGCCCCCCCCCCCCCCCCCCCCCCCATCCCGCCCTGCCTTTTTATTACAAAAGACATTCCTATGAATGATTTCCTACATTCACAATTTTATAATTATACCCATTTTTGCGGTTGGATATTGAACAAATATGTCATATTTATTATCTGGCTTAGTCGGATTTAAAAAACAAAATATGGATATTTAAATTTAAATTTGCTCATTACTAATGTATTATAAGACTTGGATATTCATGACTGACTATTGGCAAAATGAGGAAGAGCTTAAGTGCAGCCCGTTAATGTGAGATTGCAAGCATAGATGTCAAAATATATGACAGATGACACGTTCCAAACTCATACTTCTGTTTTATTGCTAAGGGCTAAATTGACTAAGCACACTTTATTTAATTTAAGAAGGACCCACGAAGTACGAGGAAAATTTATTGGATTGCAGTGAAGTAAAAAAACGTCTATGTGAGGTTTACTTACTCTGTACTTTATTAATGTCAGAATTACAGACAAGAGGCTAATGAAAAGGCCAGAGGAGAACAACAGAGGTAGACTGCTTTAAAGTAATAAAAATATCTTATTACCTTATTAAAAGTTTTTCCCCCGGTATTGGGTATAATATTGCACTGTCAATTCTCACTTAAATTCTGGCTCCTTTTACCTGGACCTTGCGCCTGCATTTTATCGGCCGCGCTGCATTTGGCATCGGACATTTTCACAAGCACGTTACGAAAAGAAAGAAAGAAAGAAAGAAAGAAAGAAAGAAAGAAAGGACCATTTCCAGAGAAAACTGTCAGAACCAGGAAAAAAGAAAAACGCTGAAAATTACGCCCTGATCTCAGTCAACTGTGCAACTCGCCTGGGATGCAGTGCTTATAAAAAGCAGGGATAACAAGTGCATTTGTAACTGCGTATAAGAATGGCGTGGTTGTGGAAGCCCAGTGACCCACCCATCCACATGAGGCCCAGAACAAAAGATTCCTGAGTGGGAGACAGGAAAGGCTGCCAAAAAATCTGCCAAGTCCCATGACAATAACTATTTTGCTTACATGTACCATTAACCAAATGTTAATTTGGAGCAACACTGACAATCCTAAATAAGAGGTAAGGACATAAGTAATCATGTGATCACAACCTGCGAAGGAGCAAACCAAAATATTGTAAGCCATGGACTGGCATTCAGCGTTTCAATGATGGCACTTAGCGATTGGCTCACAGACGGCTCTATGGTCAAGACCAATCTTCAACTCTGCACCATTAGCAATAGGAGAGACCGATCAGGTAGGTTCTTACCTTAAACTCAAATTTAATGAGTGCGTTTGAATCAAAGATACAGGCAGTTGGATTATTCTATAAGCTGGGGCTGTGTAGGAGTGGGCCGTGCCCTTAACTTTTAGTGTGACAAGATAATCAGACTCTTGTGAAGGAAGTAATTTGACTTGGGGGTGTAGGTGAGGTGAATTCACTGCTGCAAGTCAGGGTTTAAAAGTGAGAAGCAGCATTTTACATTTTACTGTAAAATCTAGGAATCCAGCACAGGGAGGCGAGTGGAGGACTGATGTTCACGCATTACATTTCAAGTAAGAATGCTTACAGGCGCATTCTGAATGAACGGGAACATTTCTGCTACCGGAGAGCAGCACTTCACAATAATCCAGTCCTGAGGTAATGACTGCATGGCCTGAATTTCCTGCATCGCTTATGGGCAACATTTTTCCGAGCTTAAGTATAATTTGAGAAGGAAAGGAAGTCATTTTGGGTGTGTTTTAATGCTGGAGACAGTTGTTAGGGTCTTATTTGTCGTAACAGCAAAGTATGTCTGCATGACTTTGTGTCTGCTAACATTCAGTAGGAAAATGTCACCCAGTTTAAAATGTGCTTTTTTTTACAGGTTTCAGGATTAAGGAAATATTTAACTTTCAAGTTTGTCCTATACACAGAGCTGTGGGACACCAGCATGGCGCCGATATTAAATACTATTGCTGAAATAATATTCCGAAGGGAAATTACATGCAGAGGTATGAGTCATGGGCCCAGAACAGAGCCCTGGGAAACACCATCCCTGACTGTTAATAATCTATAATTTTCCTGAACAAAACAGTAATGGTCTGCTATATATGAAAGTACCTGTCCATGTGCAAAATGCTGTGGTGGCTGATGGTGCCAATTGCAGCGTAGCAGGGGATCTGAAGCTCAAAAACACGACTATAGTGGGAGGATAGGAACAAGTCACCTGTTACTCTGAAGCATATCACAGATATTGCTGGATGGAAAAAAAATAAACAGCCTTTAATATGTAATAAAAAGGTATGAGTTTGATAAGTTATTAATATTCTGATTAGGCTTCTTTATTTTTAATAAAAGTAGTCTAAAGAGAATTCAAAGCATATATTTCAAAATCTGGGCCACACTATGATTAATGACATTGTGACATTAATATTATTATCAGTAATAAATTGCATGATGGATGCAGAAATGCATACATGTATGTTATTTCTAAGAAGAGAAATTGTATACATAGTACATTACATGTTTGTTGCACATGAAAGTAGAAACTCTTCATGTAGTTTCTCCAGCTGGTAATTTCCCTGCCGGAGGATTGATTCATGACCGTGATCCGTGGTTCCGGCTTCAGTGGTCACGGTGGACCTTAAAAGATAAACCGCAACTGGAGGCTCGAGGAACCAGGAGCAAAGCTCGTCACTGCAGAAGAAGACAGTCATGCTCCATCGCTCAACCGATGTCTCACTGTCCTCAGAAACCGCAAGCGTTCTCCACCAGATGACCGGTGGTGTCTGCTAAGCCAAGGCTGCCAAGCTTCCTCAAGCCCACAGCTTCCTCCAGATCCAGGATCTGAAATCAGGCAGTGGAAAGGGCACCTCCCAACCTGACCACAAGGACTCATTTAATTATATTAATTAATTATATTAATTATTATTAACAGGCAATAAAAATAAGAAGTGATCTGATGGAAAGGTTGCGAGAATTATGAAAACAGCATGTGTTGTTAGGAAAAGCGTTTTCTGTGTGAACCAAGGACACAACTCAGAGTCAGTCAGAGGAGACTCCCGGAATACACAGTGTGAAGATTTTGACAGCTGTGAGTCTCATAGGAAAATCCATAACAACAGGAGTTAGTCAGCCAAAGAAGGCAGCTGAGAATCTCTTGTTGGCTGGGGAGACTTGCCGGGGGGGAGGGGGGGGGGGGGTGCGCTGACGCGTCAAACTCCCCGTCTAAAGTACCAGTCAGACCGATACATCACAGCAGCTATCAGGTCCACAGTGAGTCAGTTTAACTAGCATTTCTATAGAAAGCCAGGAGAACTGAAATCGTACAGCAGTGAGGGTCGACCGTAGCGGCGAAGAAGTCGGACAGAAGTACAATGAACTCCAAAGGCGGCGAACTAAATGGATCACAAATTCTGAAATAAAGAATCAGTGGCCCGTTCTGCATGCAATTAAGATCAAAACTTCACCCGATTCAGATGTGCGCATATTTGTGCAGAAATTCAATAACCCCACAACAAAAGGAGCCGAGAATCTGATCTCTATACGGCTGAGTAACAAAGAAAAATTAGTTCAGAAGGGTGAACTCAAAGGGCTTTTCTTTTTGGTTTCCTACTAATTTATTTATTAATTTATCTAACCTTAGTTGAGTAGCTCAGCTCGACACGTGGGGCGACTGTGAGGTACATATTCAACTGCTTGGGAGTAATTGGCATCTTGGGGGAAGGGTGGGGGCCTAAAGTCATGTCCACTTCGCTGTGTACTTTTTAAAAACTCTGATATAACTTTGTTTTAAGAACAATAATTCAGGCCTTTATTTATAAAATTGAATCGGTTGCCATTAAATTACGCAGTTTTTTCGTGATAGGTCATTACTGCTTTCTTAATGATGCCCTGAGTGTTACCTGGTCTTGGTTGCCCCCACCATCAGTTCTTGAGACGGGCCGTTCCGTCGCCAAACAGCTGCCTCGCCTCGGACCTGGAAGGGCTGTCCTGAGTGGTCCATACGAAGAAGCTCGTCGTCTACGCATGCGTGTGTCGGCCGGCCGCCTGTCAGGCAGATGAAAGGGGGGCTTTGTCAGCCTGCCGTGCTTCTTCCTACACACATTCATTATCCCCCCATCGGCAATTACTTACAGAAGTGGTGCTGCAGTCAGTGAGCTCTCAAAGTGTCACTTTCAACAAAGCTGCCGTGTAGGATGAAAGCCGGCCGTCCCAGCCAGTGTCTGTGGGGTGAAACTTTCCCCCCTCCGTAACTGGAATATTCCACACGCGTGCGGGAGGCTCTCTCCACAGCATGCAAACCACAACTATCTCTCTGTCCTCTCAGAAGGAGTTAAGAAATACTGCATTTCATTGGTAATACTTTACTTGATGGGGCAGAAATACTTAGTAACTTCAAAAATCACGAGCAAATCGTGAACAAATATAGTCGCTACTTGAGATAAAAGATGCGTCACAATTCAGAAATGATGAACAAACATGAGATCAGTGTTTCACTTCTGTTATTCATTACTTGTTCTTTCAATGGTTCACAAAGGTTTACAGAATTAACAGATATAGTAACAAATATAGTAACTGCACCCTGAGAAGCATCACGATTCATTAATGATGAATTAACATGAAATCAGTATGTAACTAAGACTTCGTTTGCGGCTAATTGTTACCTAAGTAATAGCATAAAACTGTATTATTCGCACCCCATAAAGTAAAGTGCTACCTATTAATTTCTTTCTACAAGCAAATAAATTCATTGCTATCATCTCCACTCCTCTTGACTCTCGGACAACATGTTTGCTTGTTTCTAGTCTGAAGCAGAGCACACGCCCTCCAGAACATTCTGACATGTTCAGACCAAGAAAATCCATGGAATGAAGTGTCAGTAATTAACACAATTTACATATCTCGCCTGGTGCCATCAATTTTTTAGTTAATTTACGTCTATGTCGTACAACAGCTCTGTTTATGCTCTCTGGCAATACTGATGCCTGGGAGCACAAAATCTTGTCTAATTAACACAGATTTCTGTAGATGGGAAAAAATATGATTTTAGAACATTCCTTTGAAGTCACTGAAAGCAATCTATCGGACAGAAATCTTCTGTATATTCCCACATAATTGTTCTCTTGAGTGCGTACATCGCTTTTTCCCTGTAGATGCGCAGAAAATATTAATTTGAAAAGCAATCTCTCCAAATTATTCCGCAGGGCCGAAAGAGGCTATTTATTTTATCGAAGTATCTTTTCGGTAAATGCCAGCCTCTTCAGCTGGTGTCAATCATTTTATTTATTTATTTATTTTTGCCATCATCGCCACCCGGATCATAATCATTACCCAGCTTGACATGTTATGTGATGAAGTGATGGTCCCACAAAGAGTCTTTCGATGACAAAAAGGAATGGTTATATTACCATGGAGGGGGAGCATAAAATGTTATTTATGTTTCTTTTTTTGTGGGGGGGTTTCATCCAGTCTTATAGAGCGTAAACAAATACAGAGATCCTATAAGAGTTGTGTAATATGACACAGCTATAAGCTCTGGTTGTGGGCTGAACACTGGGACTTGAACCCAGCAGGAACCGGCTGTAGCCATATGAACGGCGCTTAAACGCTGTTGCTCCGGCAGACGCCCCGCCAGTGTGGGCGGTAAAAGCTACGCCAATCAGGACTGCGCCGCCCAGTAAACAAAGGACAGGGGCTTGACGTGCTTCCCGCCAATCCCATTACGGCGTGTCAGGTGCTGAGCCAAGCGTCTGTCGGGTATGGCGCCCCCTGGCTTCAAGACACGCCGTCCCTCCCCGAGCCGGTTGAGTGACGGCACGTTGGCAGGGGCGGCGGTGAGCTGTTGCTTCGGGGAGAGTCGGCTGAGCCTGGCGGCTGCAAAGGAGCATCCCCGATTCACCTCCCTGCTTCAAAGCACCCTCTGGCCTGGGTACCGGCGGAGATTCACGCCAGCTATACTGGCCTTTTGTTTTCGCAGCCCTCATCACTATTGTAAACAAAACAGGGCCGATATCTTTCTGGATGGGGCCGGCTGTGAAGGAGACAAACTCAATTCCCTGACAGTTTACTCTTTTTTTTCCCCTCTTTTTCAAGGGCCCGGCTCCCGTGTCTGTCGTTGTTTGTTTCTGTCCTTTATCTCTCCCTTTCAGCTGCAGGGAGAGTAAAAAAATAAAACAGGGGATTGATGTTCCGTGTGTGGGAGAAGCAGGAAGGCGCTTCAACCAAAGTGCAGGGGGTGGGGGGACTTCGTTTAGTCGCTTTGATTGTATTTTTTGTGCATGCTTATGTGTGTATGTGTGTGCGTTTTAAATGTATGAATGGCACTCAAGGGGTGAAACATTTGAGTCGCCATGGAAACCTTGGATCTAGGTCCATCTATTTGCCTCTATGAAACTAAAATTCAGTCCTTGTTGTGGCGGGCGGGGGTTGGAATGAGGGCTGCTTTATGCCCCATAATATTAAAACATGTGCATAGAGCCCTACATCATTTTTATCTAATCTAACATTTGTTACTTCATGCTCATAATTTGTATCCTTGATTACATACTCAGGCATTTCAGTATTTACTTGACAGACTCTCCTGGTCAATTACAATATCATGTCCCACCTTCACAGAACTTCAGCATCGATGCTAAGAGAAAAGGACATGCCATTACTGGCTACATAGGTGGGTAATATGTGCTACATTATACTGGAAATAATTATTACCAAAATTATGAAGCTTAAAAAAGCCTAACTGCGGAGTAGAATAAAATATAATTTGTGCCAGACAGGGCTGCACAGTGAGCTCTGGTGGATTGATTTGCAATACGCAAGCCCACCTACTTTGGAACTCATTTCAATTATGGCAATCACAGTCATTCTCATTTATTAATACATCTCATTCAAGCAGATCTCATTATGCTAGCTGCCAGTCCTCATTAGTTACCGTATCTTCTCCTTTTTTTAGGCAGAGCTTTACAAGTTCAGGCGGAATCACTAACAACCTTATTAACAAAAAGCAGCACCACAGAATGGAGGTTTTCCACTAGATCACAATACGTTTCCTGCCCGTTTGCTTGTTGCAGAACGGGTTACGTTTGTCACTGTCCTTCTCATAGAAATTTTGCTTTTCCCATTATGCTGTCACGCCCTGCCTCTCTGCTCTTCCTGATTCCTTGCTAGTGTGGCCCGAACGAGCCACACCTGTTAATCGCTTGGCTTGCCTCACATCCCTGCCCCTGTGATAATCACTCCAGCTGCCTCTCGTTTGCTCCCCCGTCAGTCTTGTATATAACGAGTGCTTCCCAGTCCTGTGTTTCCCAGTCCTGATGCTGATGTTATATTATTTGTATGCATGAGTCTTTCCCCCAACTTATATCCTTGTTTTGTGACCCCCATGGTCTGATTGGTTTCTCTGCCCCCATCTGCTTGCAATAAATCCCTCTTTGTTCTCCCTAATGTCTGCCCTCGACTCCTTTGTGACAAATGTTCCACCAAAAATATGGATGCTAAGGTAAGTACTTCTGCTAAGCTAAGTACTAATGATATAATTTTTAAAAACCATTGCAGTACACAGTATATTAGTCGCATTTAGTTAATGCATATTCATTAAGCGTAATTACCCATTACTGTTTAAGAGAGACGGTTCCTTGGTCACTTGGGAAGGGTTTAATTGAGCATGTACTACTTAATTAGAATATTTACTCACTAGGTCTCAGTTCGACCAGACATCAAGGACGTTATAAGCCAAGGTTGGGGAAAAAAAAACATAATATCTGCTGGAAAAATAAGTTAATATAAATTGTATATGTTGAAGTGTGATATAGGAGTACACACTTTTGCTATGCTGAATGAGAAGCCAGCCCATTTCTCAGAGTATTCTATGAATCCAGCTTGCTGTTCTATGCCCCCCCCTTCCCAGCTGAACATAATGGGAATTTTGCAGCATCACATCCATGAGAGGCACTGCTGAGGCGATGCATTTTCCCAGACTTCAACGTCACGTTGTCAAATGCCATCTTCCTGTGCCGTTCAGCCATTGTACGGGGGCTGAATTAACTTACTGAACTTACTCTGAGGGGGGCACCACAGACAGCCTTGTTGTTTCTGAATACCCAAATACTTCACCCCCATTCCCTGGTCACCCCGCTTAGTGTAGCGACTGTTTGTGGCCAACAGGGGGCCCCCAGACGTCAAGGGCCGCATACAGTTACTTGTTTGTTAAACTGCAAAATATAACTGCAAGCATTGCATAAGTAACTTAAAGGTTTTCAATATTGTCTTTTGCTTCTTAATGCTTGCAATCTAGTGTAAGTAATTGAAAACATTAAGGTCAAATTAATATGCCCCCCCCACCAACAGAACAAATGCCCCGTCTGCCCCCCAACTGAAATGGTCCACTGGTAGTTTCCTCAGTTGATCCTGAGATTATCCCAATGCATTTCTACTGATTGCAATCAAACTTAACTGTAAAACGGCAGTTAATTAAATCATTTTGTCGCAACATATTTATTTTCCTTAATCATGTTAGTGGTGTCACCGTTTTACCATGTCACATTTGCAGTGGCGATGCATAAGTACTTAAACGGACCGGATTTATGTTTTTAACCCCCAGTTTGTGACCTTCCTAGCCCAGTGCGTGTCCCCGCCACGCAGTGCAGCGCGACACCTCGGTTTGCGGGGAGAGAAACGCCGAAGCCGGCTGATGCCTATTGGATCCTATCGATCGTCTCGGTTGTTTTCCTTATGGTCGGACTGGTGTCTTCACGCAAACCTGAACACAGATTTCTCTCCGGCTTGGGAGAATTCAGTTTTAAAAGACCTTCGATATGGTTCCAACGTTTGATCAGCCCTGAGGACGTTTTATTTCAATTTCACCTCAAAATAGAGTGACATTTTTTGACAGCCTTGGCCCAATTGAAAAACGGTTTCTTTTCATTTTTTGCAAACCTTATATTAAACTTGATATGTCTTTGTTATACCGTTATAGTGAAATTGTGCTGCTCGGGAACTTGACAGGTTGAAATTTATCAGTTCAGCCACAAGGGGAACATTTGCACACTAACTTAGTTGTTTGTTACTGACGCGGTTGCGTCTCATGCGCTTTTAATACGCATAAGGCGCACATGAAGCGCCGCGCAGTGAGTTCAGAATACGAAGGGACGCTGTTGCCCCCTGATGGCAAGGAAAGCATGACGCAGGCAATGGTGGGCACCCCCCGCCAACACATTGCGTTAAGGAGGTATTTAACAAATGGGGTGCCAATGATTTACACGTTTAGGATTTTAGTTTCGAATTCCACTTCTACTATGCGTGCACGGAATTTGAATGTCCACCTCGTGGACTTTCTCTGCTTATTCGGTTACTTCCTGCAGTCCAACTCCGGTGATATCTTTACATTTACATAGTGTGTATGTGCGACCTGCAGTGGAATGGCATTCCATCCAGAGTGTATGCCAGTTTCTGAGACAGACTCCAGGCCCACCAGCAATCCGGACCAAGATAAATGGTACAGATGGATGGATGCACTAATGTGAATGATTAATGGATGTCGTAGGTTAATGTAAACTGAAATATTACCAAGAGCGTAATTTGGGTTATTAGACTTTTTTTATATATACTTTAATACTGTCTTCAATGACCCCCTGCAGATTTTAGGGTTGTCGGATTCTAGACAGCACAGCGAAGGTCCATTTGTGAAAACTGGATGTATAATATGCAGTAATGCGACTGGGGACGCTAAGATCTCGTAATTCTGCTCCTTGGGCACATTAGGGGGCTTTATAACCCTCCATTAGACCCATTAGGCTCAGTCTGTGCCGTTTGAACTGTAAAGCTGTAATTCAGTTTCTTTAGTAAATTTCTTACTAATAAATGCTGGACAACCACTGCTACCTTGACATGGAAGGAGTGGTCACAGCAGCCTGGATAAAACAACAGAAGTCACCCGCCCCCCACGACCCCCCAAAAAACATCAACATGCACCTGTTCCCCCTTTACAAACCGCATTGCATTTTGTTTTGCATCCCAGACACTGCACAGAGCAAAAACATCGTGGTTCACAAATGCTGCATCTTTATGCTTTTAGTATTTACTAAAACGTCTTAACGTCGCAGCTCCTGAGCGCTGCTTTAAACGTGCAAGGATTTCATCAGGGTGTAACGGAACCAGTGAGTTTCGTAAGAGTCTCATCCATCTCCCCTGTCTATTTTGGTGGGAGATGGGTGGACTTTCAGTATCTCTGGATGCTTTTAATGGCTCCACTAAAAGGAACGAATGTATTTACGGTAGACCTACATAATGCAGGGCAGATTTCGTACTATGCTGAAGTGTCTAGTCATTCATTACGGGACAAGAAAAATAAGATTGATTCCATTTTCTGTTGCTGGCTGAACTAAAAATAACGTAAAAATGTTGGACGGGGAGATGTCATTTAAACAATTTACGCGTTGAAATCGCATTGCTCCTGGTGTCGGCTGAAGGATATACCCATTTTTTTGCATCCAGACTTAGTTACCCTACTTGACTTTTCATCCAAATGAAATTATATCCTACCAGTTTAACACTGGCGAGCAAAAATCTCTTTTTGTATTTTTAAAATACAAAATTTCAAATATTACAGCAGTCATAATAGTGTTCTTTAAAGGAATTAGCGTCAGATTTTAAATCTTTGGTGAAGGTTGGACGGGGAGATGAAATAAATTGCCCGTAGGTGTGCATGTGTGAGTGACTGGTGTGTGAGTGTGCCCTGCGATGGGCTGGCCCCCCATCCTGGGTTATTCCCTGCCTCGTGCCCATAGCTTCCGGGATAGGCTCCGGACCCCCCGCGACCCAGTAGGATAAGCGGTTTGGAAAATGGATGGATGGATGGATGGATCTGTGTGCGACTGGGACCCAGAACTATCATAAAACACCTTTTGATGTCTGAAAAAGCCATGAGGATTATAACCCTGACCCTAGATTCAGTTGGCTAACCCTAATTCGGAGAGTTAGGGCGATGCAACAGTACATTGGGAAGTAAGAAATACGCTATAAAATCGAGCTAAACTGTGGTTTCCTCGTACAGTTGCTCTGCTCAGAGAAACAGGTCTTGATGTCTCAAAACACCATAACCTTTCTAACCCTAAGCCTAGCTTCAGTTGGGTAACCTATGGGTGACAGGACAGGCCATCGGAAAATAACCTGGGGTGACTTTTCCCCCCCCACTGCCAGTATTTGTACTGCAGCGTTTCACAGCTTGGGATCTATGCTATATGCTTCCGTTCCTAGATGACTTTGACATACTTTCATATTTCTCTTTTGCTTATTATTTGATGCACGGTCACGTGACTGACGTCATACCATCGGTAACCATCGCACGCCGTTACATCTGTTGCTGTAGATAATCTGTGTGTAAAACGTCTCAAAAGTTCTCAGCTGCAAATGCTGCTAAATTAATATCAGAATGGATTGAAAATGATGACAGTAATGGTGAGAAAATAGAGCTCGATGGCAACAGCGATGTATCGGTGAAGTAGAATTAGATGACAGTTGTGAGGACGTCAGCATTTTGCCGCATATTGAAGAAAAAAAGATGAGCACTAAAATGGTTAAGTAATTTCGTGTTAAACATGGTGCAAATGAAACTGCTCACCAAATATGGGTGAATTTTATATACGACAGCCAAATTAATGTGGGATGACAATTCACCCCAGCTTAGGTGATGTGTGACTTTTTAAGAAGTTAATCTCAGAGAGATAAACACATCCATCAGGGTAGTAACGAATACTGGCAGTCGCTATCAAACATAGCGATATATCAAACAAATTTTAGGGCGGTCAGCCCCTAGGGAGGGGGAGTAAAGTCTTGGGTACTCGTCACCCTTATAATCAGAAAAATTAGGTGCCGTTGTATTTCTCATCAGCCTTCGTGACTGTTTGCGAAGGTTTTCCAAACAGAATAGCATTACGTTCTTGTTTTTCTCTATCACTATCAGCGTTACAAA
Source organism: Brienomyrus brachyistius (assembly GCF_023856365.1). Lineage (NCBI taxonomy): Eukaryota > Metazoa > Chordata > Actinopteri > Osteoglossiformes > Mormyridae > Brienomyrus > Brienomyrus brachyistius. The sequence goes on from NC_064553.1 coordinate 6,025,299, forward strand.
TAGTGCTGTCAGAGTAAATGGGCCGTGTGACGTCACTAGTCAGCTGTAAGTCAATCGGCCGAGATAAATGTACAGCCGTCGTTTTCGGCATTAGCGGCCTGACGATGACATTATCCATCTGGAATAGCCAACTGGAGCAAAATAATTGACTGTCTGTAATATGGATGCCCAAGAGTATTTTAAAAAAATGCACACGTCCCCTAAAATAATGTTGCCAAATGTTATTGTCAGGGAGCCATCCAGGTTAATTACTTGAAATACTTTGCATTTTCTGAACGGTCTTTCTGAATAGTCTATTGATGTAGGGCTACTTAAGTGAAATACTAATTTGTAACGCTGCACAAGTGAACCCAGACAAGTCAACAACATGTGATTTTTATTTGTATAAATACAGTATGGACAACTATTTCTGATACTGAAAATGTCCAAGCCGAGATGTAAGATTACACTACAGTAAAACTTTCACCTACAAAATTCACCGTTAACTATAACACAAATGTAAGGGTCTTATATGCAATGCTACTTGTGTTCAAGGTGAATTGGTAACTATTTACTTAAAGCAGTCGGCATAATGTATCATACATATCCTCTTAACACATTATAATGGATTCATAAAGCATTATAAACATGGCTATGAATATTGATAAAAAAGGCCCAACACATTAAGGTGGGGCAGGTGTAAATAGAATTTCCCTATGGGGATCAATAAAGTATCTATCATTAAAAATTTAATTACAAAAAAGCCTCTGAAAGATGCAAAGAATATCCAGGTTTTATGTGTGTTTTTTGGCTCCAGAACCAGTTTTAAATCTGTTTAAATAAATAATCGCTGCAGGATTGAAGTGTGTGTTTCTGTTACCTTTGTAATTGACGCAACATTCTTTTCTTAGTTAAGATAATTCTTAGTTGGTGGCCATTTAAAAAAAACTATATTTAAACGTGAAGATCTGAGGTTTTTCTTTAATCTTCAATTAGATTTTTTTTTTGTATTGAGATTCATGGCCCAGTACAGTGTTCCCAGTTGTTTCCCAATGTTTCCCAGACTGGTTTTGTCTTGCCCAAGCCTAGTGGAAACCTGCCCATAGAATTAGGGTGTGATTCGAACCCACAGCGCTGGAGATATGAGTTTACAGCATTACCCATAAATCCATCCATGAAAAACATTGTACGCTCCATGAATTTTACTGTGTTCACCCATATAATAGTAATTGATACTTTATTGATCCCCATGGGGAAATTTTCTTTATGCCTCCCTCAACTTGCTCTTTGTGGAGTAAGTTGCCCACAAAGGGCAGCCACCCGTAGCGGCGCCCAGGGAGCTGGGGGTTAAGGGCCTCGCTCAAGGACCCGCAGGCGTATTGAGGCTGGGGTTTGAACCAGTAACCTGTTGATTACAGGCCCACTGCACCACACTCTGCCCCTAATATAATACTATTGAAACAATGGAAAAAATATTCCATGGTCTTTGTACAAGATTACAAAACTAGATTTCTGAGTTAATCTCATGAATGTTTTTTGGTACACAATTGTTTTTGATAAAACTACCAAGCTTAGGTAAAAGTCTAATTCAATTTCTCTACTTGTGTGTGCATTTATGAACAAAGATTTCCATTAATGAAATGCAAATCCTATTACAGATATACAAAACTTACTACACAGATATACAGTACAGCTATTGTGCCAGAAATGTCAAGACTAACAGGTTTTTTTGAAGAAACGTCATTGGAACCTGAAAACATACGCTTCCCTGCATTTATTTGTGTTTATACTAAACGGACGTTTTATCTGAATCAAACAATCGCTTCTACATCTGGGGTTTATTGTGTTTTTTGAATGCTTACCAAGATGACGTGCCCACCATTCATAAGAAACCTTTGATTGTTTATCAGTGACCTTGCTCACAGATGCTGCCATCTCGTGGCAACAAAAGTCAAAATTCTATGATCATCCAGAAGTCCATCCATCCAGACATTGAAACCGCTCATTTAATTCAGGCTTGCGGGCCAAAAGTCATGATATTTTTCCTGTACAACTGCACTTTGAGAGCAAGGGGGCTCTCTGGCCGAATATCTGATGTTATTTTGCTGGCCGATTTTTCTTTTCTTTTTTCCTTTTTTTAATTATCGATTTTGGACTCAAATGAGCGGTTTCATATTCCGGGACAATTTCTCACCGTATTACGTTTTGCTCTTCACAGTTGTCCTTAATGTAGCCACTATCAAACCCTGCCAGTTTGATACTATTTGCCAGTTTATTGTGCCAAAAGAGGAACTGCTTGCATCGCTGGAACTGCATTTTGTAATTATTTTATTTGTTGCATAACTGTGGGAATAAAATACGATATGTGGCTATGAAAATAATCTAATAAAAATGCTTATATTTGTGCATATTTGTCTAACAATGCTTACGTCATTAGCCGCTGTCTTTGTGTATTTTCTGTCCGTTTATATACATTTGATGCCCGTTTGTTATACTTTGCATGTTTTAAAAAATCAACACGTCATACTGGTTCTATCGATTATAACTATTTTGATCTAAGATAAATGGTCCATGATTACTGACTGATACTTGCCGTCTTAATCTAACTGGGCAGGAGAATTTGTTCTGGTTTTCCAGCAACAGTATGTGCATTAAACCATCGCTTATCCAGTGCAGGGTGATGGGGCGCCTGGATCCTATCCCAGGCCTCGATTGGACGTCAGTCGCATATTCCTGTAGATGCTGAATTTATCTGCAAGGTACTGATCACGTACGGAGTATTACTGTGCGCAAAACTTTCGATGTGTCTGTAAATGCATTAAGACGGGAAAAAGCAGTGACTCTCTCAAAACGTTCCTGCGCCACATTGATTAATACCAAGAGATGACTTTTTCCCAGCTGATGTTAAATTAGTGTCAGCGCTAATTTAGTGGATATGCCCAAAGAAACTGCGCACTATATAGGTTACCCACCACCCCCCCAGCCCCACTGCGGAGAAAAGAAGAAAGCCGCCCTTTAGCTTGCTGCTGAACGTAGCACATTCCCGACACCTTCTTGGACGGCATTTCAGTTCAGTTGCGGCGGCTCTTCCCTAGATCCCCCCTCCCAGCCCTCCCATCTCCTTGGCCGACGTGTAAAAAGGTCGTGCCACAGCGCTCCAAGTGTCCAAAGGAAAGTGAACGGGCGTGATCGGCCGTTAGGAGTTTCTGGAGTGGACAACCGAGGGGAGCGCACCATGAGCAGGGTCACCTTCTTCGAGGTAAATGCCGCCTTATCGTGATGGAACATTAAAGCTGCCTTTACGGTAATTGACCGAGGATGCTTTAAAACAAACTTTGAGTGAGCGTGTCCTACAGAATACTCCCCCCCCCCGTCTGTGTATTTATCCAACGAGTAAATATTTTCCATTCTTAGATCAGTGTTTGGAGACAGATGTTCAATACTGCTTTTTAGGCTAAGTGGTAAATATATATACTGAAAATCCCGCAAATGTTGAGCTGAAGGCTGGTGTTTTTTTTTTCTTCAGATATACTAATGGAGTGGCTATTTTATCCCTCTCTCGATTTATGTACAGGGACCACAATATTGAGCGTATTGGAAGTAATTCCTGGTATTACCTAAGGCCGTTTTGCTCATGGAAAGTTTAGTGAACTGGCTTTGGAATCTGAGCAGTTACTGTAATGTGCGTCAGCAGTGGAACGTATGCTAATGGTTCTTTGGGAGAACATAACATTTTGACACATTAATCTAAGTATATAAATATTTATAAACATTGCTCAGTTAAATTATTTGCATACTGATATACGTCTGAAAAGGAAATAGAAAGTTTATGTCTACAGTAAAACATACCTGTTAAAGTAGGCTATATTAGTATATAAGTTGGAATGCTTGGCGCTGAAATGATCTCCTGTGCATCCTCCATTTCATCTAGCTGTTACGTCAATATTATTACTAGCATTGTTGTTCAAACGCGTTGTATTAGTGTTTATGGGACAGGCAATTATCTCACTTACTGCTGAAGTATATAGGAAATTCCGACCGGCTTGTCGGCTTACAGGGGCTTCCACTTTGTTTACACTGGAGTCCTTGGACAAAACAACCATGAGAAAATGGATTGTACATTAATATGTGTTTAAGGACATGCAATCCAGACGGTGCTAGTGTTCTGACGAGCTGAGCTACCTATCGAGACGTACTATCGAGCCTTTTTGCGCAAGTGCAGTTCCACCGTTTTGGGATTAGGGTTAGGGTAAGGGTTCTAAGGGTTCTTTGGGGTTTGGGGCTATCGATTAGCACTACGGTAGCCTAACTCGACAAAGTAGCTCAACACGTCAGAACACCGGTGTTGTGCCCTAAACTGCCCCCCCTGCCATGGATTGCCTCCCCTGATGTCATCGCACCATTTAAAGGCAAAGTCGTTTCTCCAGCGCAGCAGAAGCGAACGCTCTTCAAATTCTTTTTCTTGCCCTAAACCGACTGAAAAAGAAGTTGTTTATTATGCCTTTTACATTCTTTTCGACAATGCTCGTCTGTGCAAATACAGTCGCTTTCAGTCGCAAGAAGGGACTGATTTAATTGAAAGATATTTTGATACTTTGTTGAATCCATTCTGCTGAAATTGTTCTTCTATTCTGTCGTCGTATAATATAATACGGCGTATAACTTCATACTCAGCACCGTCACGCTTGGAAATGATCTGACATCGACCCACAGACAAAACAAAATTTCACCACTCACTCTAAACCCCGTGTGTACAATACAGCTAACAAGTCGTATTGCCAGTCTTCCAGCCATAAGAGAAAGATTCTACCTGGTATTTTATAGCAAGCCACCCTGCCAAAGAATGCCCCCCCCTGTCTAACTCTGGCTGGGAAAATGCTACATATATTTGTCCCTTATTCATGCTGGATAAATTACTTTGGGCTGGGCCATAAGGAAAAGATTCTAGCTGGGGGGGGGGGGGGGGGGGGCGTTTTATAGCAGGCCACTTTGCCACGGAATGCCCCCCCCCCGCCTTTAAATGGAGCAATGACGTCAGGGGAGGCAATCCGTGGCTGGGGGCCAGTTTAGGGCACAACACCTGTTCGTATCCAGGGAGGGCCATGCTTTGATATATGTAAACGTACAACCTAACTTAAAGCGCTCAATTAGAATATTCTGCTGCACACATGGGGTGATTTATAAATCTTATTGGATACGTTTAAGATAATCAGTTGCTCTGTGCAAACTGACAGTTCGCGACAGCCGTCAGTGTTTCACGTCTTGCGTTTGTTGTATTTTGCCTTACATACTGAATGTGTGTTATTGAGAGCGAGTCTTTCAGGAGGCTGCAAAATCAGTGCGCTGGAAATCAATCCAGAGCATTTACAGATTAAGTATTTTACTAAAGTGCTCGTTTGTATGGCTGTCTTGACAGTTTGAAACGTTACTCGATTATCCGTGCTTCAGTTTCGTAATTAGTCGTTCTGTAATAAACGTGCAACCTATGGCGTTTTCTGTTAAGTGGTGATAGGTGGCCTTATATTGGGCCTATTATCTAACCGGAAGTTGCCTTAGAAAAGACCGCAAATTAATCTGAGTGGCAGACCGGTGTTCGTGGTGTGACGTACCAGTCGGTTGGCACTGACGAGTCCCGAAACGAGCGCAACAGCCCCCTGTCAAAATAATGCGATGGCACGAAATGAAACCGCTCCGAGAATTCCGATTTTCACTAGACAGATAATGAAAATGACTCAGAATAAATATTTTTTAACATTGAAAATGGAATATACAATACGAAAAACTATTTTAGGTTGTGGAAAAATATGGTCGAAAATTCAGACCGGAGAATGGAGAAGAACAGAGCTGGAGCGTTACTGATTTAGAAGCTGCATGCAGAAGGTTCTTCAACTGGATGACATCCTTCCCACGACTGCTCCAGAAACTGGACTACAGCATCAAGTGGCGGCGTCTGTCCTGTTTTACAGCTCGTGGTTGCCTTGCAAGTTCATCAGAAAGGATTTTTATTCCCGGTCCAAACCTCAGAACTGGGCGTATCGGTAAATCCCCTCTGACTGCCGCATCAGCTTTTCTGCAGAGGGATGATGATATTTTTTCCCACTTTCCGACATCATGGCCAATCTGTCATTTTAGTGTTCAGAATATAAAGGCCTAATATCTAACTGTTTTAATCCAGTGAAACTAACTCATCAACCATCAGTGTCAACTGAAATGATCATTGGAGCTCATCTTAGTAATTTATGTGATTGGGATCCATTCGTAGGCAAATTGTTGAGTTGTGGACCAAATGTGGACCCCAGGAGGATTACAGTAGGGAAGCAAGTGCAGCCAGCTGTCGGGCTTTTTTTTGGGGGGGGGGGGTGGTATCAATTGTCCCCGGACCAATATGTGTTACACGATGCCGACGGCTGGAAAGGCCAGCTGTAACCTCCGAGTGACATCCCATCTTTCCGTCAATCTCCTGTCCTACATGTCAGCGGCGAGGACGTACGAGCTCGGGGGAGGGGTGCCTGTCAATCAAACGCAGGGGGGGCAGAATGCACTCGGCGTGCCGCTGCTTTTTCAGGCCCCGGTGTTCGGCAGCTCCTTCAGCTATCCATTAGGGGGTGAATTTACGCTGTCCGCTAAAAGGGCTCTTTAGCGGCTCAGCAGAACTGTCAAGGTCTCCAGTCGCGGCTCTCGACCAAATTGCGGCTGCAGGAGGCCGTGTGCGATTTGTGAGTAGATGCGACGCCGTCACCTCCTGCGGAAGGAAGTGTGTTAACGGGGATCTCGCCAGCTGCCCTTTTTCCGTATTAAATGCGCCTCAGCACTAATGGATGATCTTAATGAGATTGGTTTCCTTTCTTTATATTGGCTGGCAAACTTTCTTGTCTGACAAATGCATGTTCTCGATGCAGATAAGATATAAGATGCGTTTTTTTGGTCTGTATTTTAATGTGTGTGGCATACATAACCAGCTGAGAAGAATGCATATGTCACAAAAGGGCGGGGGGGCGTTTCGGCTCATTCACATGTCAGTGGTGATCCAACCATGCGTCTGTTTATTCAGCATTTGTCTTGGGGTTCCTCCAATCACTGATCCTGATTCTCACACCCCCTCCCAGTGCAAACTGGAGCTAGAATAAAAGCGTGTTAACGTGTTCTTATCTCTGCAGGTGCCACCAAACTGAAGCTGTAGGAAGTCGCTACCAAAAACTCTGAGAAGCGGCGTGTTTGTTATTGTAAAGAGTACGTTCATATTTCTGCTTCCTGTTTGCTAAAGCAGCAATAGATATAAAATGAAATTGTGTAGAAAAGTCAGCACTGTGGTAAATGTAGGCCCTTGTGACCATGATCATGTTATTTTAAATGTGTAGCGGTGTTTTCCATCTAACCACTAGATGGCGTCGTTCATTCATTCCCTCCGCATATTAATATGTATGGCAGCAAGGAATTATTTGCATCCCGTTTTTTTGCGATGCATATCAGGTCACGCCTGTGTCTCCCTGTATCTGCTCTTAGATGACAGTCCAAGGATCTGAGTGACAAATCGGCATTCGCTTTGCCAGCGGTAAATTTAGAGCTTCGTCCTATTTACTGCCAAAGCAGATGGACAGTTTCGGACCAGGGTATCGTTTTTCCTTCTGATCCTCACTGTATGCTGTACCCAGGCCCACGTCGATGAATTTTTATTTACTTGCACTTATCCAGGGCTGTTTGCATAGCCTAAGCTCTCAGTTTAACGATACAGCTTGAATTTTAGCTTAGTGTTTTAGTTTAACGTCCTTCATCAAATGCACAAGCAGTAATTCATGGGGTAATGATCTGTAGCTGTCTGGATCAGCTCCAAGTCCCCCTGTACTTTCCCCCTAGCCGTACGGCTTCTGACAATTATCTCTGCAGAAATATCTGGACATAAGTCTACTGCCTGCAATTCCTGGGGTTACTGTCACAGTTGAATTCGAAGCTTGTAAGGACTCAATCTCCCAGCACATTGTCCAGGAGAATTCGTTATAACCAGTGCAAGCTGAAGGGTGCATTTCTACCTCTGCGGAAAATTGCAAACGGGGATACTACACGGTGCAGGACGATTTAAACAAACAGGGTGAGGCGGGCAAATCACTGCAGAGTCATTCTGCTCATCAATTTGAAAGGTTTGTTGGTGTCTTCAGATGCTTCTTGGCAGATGGTTCTTGAGCTAGAACTCAAGGCAAGTGTGTGTCAGCAGGGGGCGTAGTGGTTAAGAACACAACTCGTGTTCAAATCTGAGGAAAGGCCTGGTGAAATAGCCTCATAGAAGAGAGGTAACCTGTATGATTTATTTAAAAGGGTTTTGTTGACCATTGCAAGACTAGGTGAAGATAGTAAGCTAACGGTATTGCTGTCACGCTAGTCTCCCGTTGCATTTCAATCTTGGGTTGCTGAAGTTGATACATGGGTGATGTCACCGTCCACATACTGACACCCTTGGCGGCCGGCGCTCGGCGAGGCAGCCCAGATTGGTGGTCGTCGTAGCCCCCCGCACTGCGCGGCGCCATGGGCTCCCTGGCGCTGAATAGCCTGTTCACCGTAGCGCACTTCATAAAGGCCAGGTGCGAGCATGGCCTGAAAGCTGGGGAACTCAAGGATAAAAACTATATTTTCTTTGAGGTGGAGATATTGGATTACAAGACCAACAAGCAGCTGTGCTTCCTGGATAAGGTGAGCCCCCCCCCCCCCCCCCCCCTTCTCTCTGGTTACCTGGAAAAGCAACGGAATAGAAAAAAGTTCAACAAAGGGATTGTTAACTGTCTCTCTAGAATCTAGAATCTCAGTCATTCATACTGATGTAAATCAGTCTATAGTCTATAACTACACATTCTGTACTGTATTGAATTCTGGTTCACCTTGATGTTGAATTCTTCACTTCCTGCGCTTGCCAGGTGGAACCTCACGCTACCATAAAAGAAATCAAGTCCTTGCTCTACAAGTGTTGTGAGTATCCCTTCTCTCCATTGTTCTTTGCCATTGTTGATAAGAATTGTACAGAAGATACTCAGATCTCTTAGAAATGCAAAAAATGAGGTTGGGGTCCCTTATCAGTCATCAGTTTTCCAGTGGTTGTTTGCAGTGTTGTGCTGACTTCTTATGGCCCATAAGGGGGTTATGGCTTGTTTGTGGGTGGGTAGGCAGATGTACTTGCCAAGACAGACCTTTCTGCAGTTCCAGACTATATCTTACTCTGGCAGGACGTGGCTGGTGTTTCCTTAAGCTGCTGATGTACCTGGTCATCTTAGCACCGGTGCTGTAAAATTCATGGCAACGCTCCTAAGATCCATAATGAATTCAGCCCAGCTTGTCTGATTCCTGCCGTTTTCCTTTTGCACTTTGTGTAATTAATCGCTCAAACTGTGTGAGATTGGTGCATGTGGGTGACCTGGAGGTGGCTAATTCTCGCCCATGACTAGAGGGATCTGAAGGTTTTAGTCGCCTTTCAGTGATGGTTACCAGCACCATCCATCAATCTTCTAATTGCCCATCCTGGAAGGGATGCCCGTCCATCACAGGACCTCTTACCAGCACCTACTGGAAATAATGATTACAGTGGATCGGAGTTCTGTACGGCCCCTGAGGTCCACAAGAAGGAGATGATGTAAGATGCTGACATTTTTTTGCAGACCCCAAGCTGTACCCTGCCAGACAATCCCTCAAGCTGCATCCCAGTAAGTCTTTTACACGTCTTGGGGACACTTGTGTCATTATAGTAGAGACTTAACTTTCATGGGGGGTTAAGAGTAAATAGTTCAGAATCTCACTTTTATCATCCTCTGTTCATTAATTTTATGAAAATTATGATGCATCAGTACACAATTATTCTCTATTTTCCTATGTCTAATTATTCAAGCAAGCAATTAAATAGCCTTAACATACAATTATAGCCTAATCATTAATAGAAATGATGAATTCTATTATGCAGAAAAATCTATTTCTCAGTCCTGCTGGGTATTCCCCAACAGTCTCTCTGCGGCCAAATATGTTGAATTTAAAGTGAATTTTTCATTCGGGCATAAACAAGTCAACTGAAGAAAAACTCAGTTTAAAAGATGTCATCAGGACAGGGATTGGTACCTGGGAGTATGAAAACCGCCTGATTGACGGGTGTTTATGTTGGAGAAATAGAAGCTGACCTCAGGAAACGCATAGACGGCGAGGTTATCTACACGCGTGCAGCTACGCTTTCTTGCTCGGCTTTAGATTTTCATTGAGCCCGGCAGGCTGAGATGTAAATTCTCTTGAGTCGCTGGTTTCTTTTATTTTTAGCGTTAATGCTAGTGCCAAGGTAGCTTTAGCGGTTAGCGAGGGGCTGCCTTGTTGACAGGCTTTGAGGTGTCCAGGCCAGTGCCTGTGCCAGGTTTCTTAATGTGTATATGAAAGGCTTCTGAGGGAAGGATGTCACATAGAAATTTGATCCCTTACTGGAGAATAGCGTCTGTGTGTGATGTGACTGTGAAAGTCATACACTCGGAAGGTCAATCTTCGGCAAGCACCGGTTGTAACTTTAGTTTCCTGGTTTTGGTTTGGTGGAAGCGCTGAGAGACTCATAAGGCCCAGAGAGGCAAGGAACACCGGGGAGGGCCATGATTTTATTCCTGACAGCGGATTGAGAGACGGCGTTTCAAGCCTTCTTCAGAACTTTAAAAGACTTTTTATTCAACATGGCTACCATTGAAAGAAGCATGTATGATTGGCTACTTTTCTGGATAGACTGGGTGAATCTCAGTATGCATACTTGACCGTACTTGTGTTCTCATGTACCTGTTTTATGTCATCTTCCCCAAAGACCAGTTCCAACGCTACAAAATACATGAGGTAAAAATCCCAGGATGCTGGTCTTTTCAAATATCAAGGATACCTCCGTTGCATCCTGGCCGGACGAGACCAATCCCATGATTCATTGCGCCCCAAGTTCATTCTTGGAAGGCAAGACAGCAAGAGCAGTCTTGCCAAGACCACAAGTACCGTCTTTGCGTTCTTGATATTGAGATTCACCCACTGTCTTTGGGTCGTGTGTGGGAATAGCTCTGTGTGCATTAACATGCCTTCTTTATAAAACGCTTTCAGAGGGAAATGCGCTTAAAGATGACGACATCCTGGAAAACTTACCAGTCGGGACCACTGCAACGATGTACTTTAAAGACCTTGGTCCACAGTTGGGATGGACAATGGTGGGTCTTAAAACTTCTCCTCTGAGAACTTTATGCATTCTACTAGTGTTTAGAATCGGCCAGCCCAGATTTCTTCTGCATATTTGTTTGTAGGGAGATTTTTATGTTATACCTTTTTATGTCTTTTATATTAAACCTTTTTTTGTCAACCAACTAAATTCCCATGGACCCCTAGAGTCAAATTTGGCTGCTGGTGTCCTGCTCTTTCAGTATTTGCATATAACCTTGTGTCCTTGAATGATACCCAGAATGCATTGCACCACATTCCCACATTCTCATGTCTACTGATCGCCTTGATAGCAGTACATCCTCAGTCGTATATTGTGTGGCTGACTGATGCTTGCCTCACCCCCCCTATTGGCGCTAAGCATCCTCTACTGTATGATTGTCATGCTTCATCCTGCTTCCCTTGGCCCCCATGGCAGGTGTTTTTGGTAGAATACATTGGGCCCCTCTTCATCTACCTGCTGTTCTACTTCCGCCTCCCGTACATCTATAGCCAGAAGTACACCTTCACGTCCAGCCCGTACCCAGTGGTCCCGTAAGTTCTGCATTTTAATTGCCCCATGGACTATTCCGACCAGAAGCAGATGGCCCGGGTGCCTCGTTTAGGAGCAAACTTTGGATACTGCTTGGTATTCTTCAGCTGTTCCAGTTGAATGACTTTGTTCAAGGGCATATATGGACCCACCGAGGCTCCATCTGGGAGGTGAACCAGCCACTCTCTCCCATCCCATCATCCTCGGTGCAGATTGAATGTCTCTTTTTGTCTCCTGCTAGTCTGGCCTGTGCTTGTCACTCGTTCCATTACATCAAGAGGCTGATCGAGACTATATTTGTACATCGGTTCTCCCATGGTACCATGCCACTGAGGACGATGCTAAAGGTGAGGGCAAAGCTACGAATGTTGCCCTGATTGTGTCACATGCGACACGTTATTATACATAAATACATTATGTATAGCTCAACAAGTAGAGCATTCTGTATCTCCCTCTACTTCTGTTTCATGTATCACAACACAACCCTGTAAAGCGCTTTGGGACAACTATGTTGTGAAAGGCGCTATATAAAAATGAATTGAATTGAACATCTTAAAGGCTGTGGGTTTGAATGCCAGAGAGCAGCAGCAGATACAGTAACTGTCATTGCGATGAGGTAAAATTATTGATGTGTGGCTCCTTCCCCTGTAGGATGTTTTGTATTCGCCCAGTTTTTGTAAACTTTGTCAGTCTGTGCTGAGCACTTGCACCCCCACAGATTTCAGCATGAACTTCGGGGTTTCTGTGGTATTTATACTCTTGGGTGACACTCTTTAAAGCCGAATACCCCCCCCCCCCGAATACAGAGCCCACTAGGGTCATTTTGAAGACGGCATTCCTGGGGGGGGGGGGCATCTCCGGTTACGGCCTACCAGATGGTGCTGACGTTAAATAAAACAAACCGATAACTTTCTGTCCGCATGATTCATCCTGTGTGAGGAGTTAGCAGAAATCTGGCTCCGTTCGGCCTCCCTGTTACTTCCGCACTAACTTTTCAGAAGTTTAACTGAAGCAAAAACCACATGTTGTTTTCCATTAAAGTGATATACAGATCTTTCCCTCACCAGAATTGTCTATATTACTGGGGCTTTTCCGCCTGGTTGGCCTACTATATCAACCACCCTCTGTACACGCCTCCTAGTGAGTATGCCATAGTATTACAATTAGGACTTCTCAGTTTCTCATTGTTCCTCAACAATAACTAAGGAATCATTTATTTTACAGCCTATGGAAACCAGCAAGTCCATTATGCACTGCTTATGTTTGTGGTAGGTATTTGTCCGGCTTGGCAAATTGACAATTTGGTTGCGTTTTTGATTGTAGCTAAAATGTTGCCGCGTCATTGTTTTTAAAAGTAAAGCACTTTTCTGAATTTGTCTTACAGCTCTGCGAGGCTGGTAATTTTTCAATTAACCTGACGCTCAACAACATGAAAACCAGCGGTGAGTATTTAGCGTTTCACCCTCCGCTCGTTTCCCTCCCGTGCTCATTTCCGGTAACCCTTAACGGATTTCCGTATGTAGAAAACGAACAAATTATTCCTGGAAATTAATGGTATAATTTCCAAAAAATGTATTGTACAGACGTTGTGCAAATATTTTGAAAGTTATGTTGGTTTTAAAGTTTGTAACTCAGTTACAGTAAAATAATATCCCACCGTCATAGACCCTAAGAATCCGAATGCCATTCTGCTGGTTTTCATTACGGATGTTTTTTCGCTGAAGCTCCGCCTCCCTCTTTGCTATTTTATCAGGGTCTCTGCTGACGAGGTTCCCGTATCCAACCCGAAACCCCTTCACCTGGCTGTTTTTCTTTGTGTCGTGTCCTAATTATACATACGAGGTATCATCTCTCTTTATTACCCCATCCTCCATATTCTAGAAAATGGAAATATTTCTTTAAAGCCATATACTTCTGGAGAAGTAGTTTTATGTTTCAGGAAACGACAGTACGGGGAGAACTTGACGTAGCTGTGGCACACTGTGGGCCAAAGAGTATAGGAATTGTACCAAATAAAGGAACGTAACCAGAATGATATTTTTGTACTTGAAAGGTTTAGCTAAGTGATTATTTCCTGTTAATTTCAGGTTGGAACTTGGATTGGCTTCACGATAATGACGCAATGTGCCCCCGGTAAAATGACGTAACTCTCATCGTCGCCTTGAGTCGTTATGTCTGATATTCTAGCCACCTTCTAACTGGCTGTTCATTACGCCTGCAGTGGCGGTTTATACGCTGGTGGGCTTCATCCAAATGACCATCTGGGCGAGAGGAAAGCACAAGACCTACATGCAACAGTTCAGGGATTACCCTGGCCTTAGGATGGCTATCATCCCACTCTTCCTCTGACTCTGTTTGCTGCCTGATGGCACACAGGAGTGAAGCGAGGCTTCCGGAGCCAGCTCGACGGCGCCCCCTGGCTGCCCAGTGTGAAGGTACAGCTTGATTATGTTCCCCAACACGTGGCGTGCGGATTGCAGCAGTGTCACCAATGGGAGCAGTTGGTTTTGTTGTACTACTGCAGCACCTTAGGAGACGTCAGATTTGAACGAAGTACTTAAGAACTGAGGTAACCTGTTATTTTTTTGTAAACCCATATCGTAATGAATTACAAATGGGCTGTAATGAGTTTTCCAAAGCGCCGGAGTAACTTACTTGTACAATTTCAACAAAGTGCTGTTTGTTTAATCATTCCTAGGACCTTGTGGTGGTAGGGAGGAGGCTTGTAATAGGGCTGATTTATTGCCGTTACATAGCACTAGTTACCCTCAAAGGCAACAGTGCGGAGATGATGGCACCATTTTATATGTGATCTAATGCGACAGCAGCAATCTCCATGTCACAAATGGAAAAGATCGAGTTGGTGGTCTAAGTGAAGGTGAAATTTACGTTTACCCTGCTGCAAAGTTTGGCCTATTAATATTGTTCTACAAAAATAACTGGGATTAAGGGCTACTTTTAAACTCTTGGCACCGCTCCCTAAACTTTTGCACTTCTGCATGGAGAGGAATGTATAGGAATTTCTCGAGGGTGGATAAAAGAAAAACTGTTTGCAGTAAATTTAATTGTGAGTTTCTAGAAATAGGTACAAAAGCAGTTTATAAATGTTAAAAGGTCGGTAAGCTGCAGTGTGGTCAGGTTGTCCTTGACGTAGGTGTGCTACAGTGTGATGCCATCACAACCTTGTAACAAAAGATTGAGTTGCCATGTTCCTTAATAAACATGAAAATTATTTCAAGCGCAGTCTTCAGTCCTTTAATAGGCTTATCGAGCTTGAAAGAATAGTTTTATTTATTCATTTTTTTAATTCACCGCTTCACTGTCACCGCTGTGCAACCTCGCGATGCTCTTGAGCCTGCAGTGATTGGGATGAATAGTCAGCATGATAATTTTAATGGCAACACTGCCACCCGCTGCCTGGGAGGGTAATTAACATGCAGTGTGTGTCTGCATCCTAGGAGTTTAG
The DNA here is from genome assembly GCF_023856365.1 of Brienomyrus brachyistius. Taxonomy (NCBI): domain Eukaryota; kingdom Metazoa; phylum Chordata; class Actinopteri; order Osteoglossiformes; family Mormyridae; genus Brienomyrus; species Brienomyrus brachyistius. Next base: position 6,040,469 of record NC_064553.1, read on the forward strand.
TGAAAGCATGCCGCAGTTTGATTATAACTTGATTATGTCTGTGGGTTAAGCTCAGCATATTTGAAATGCAGAGGGGGAATACTTACTTACAAATAGGTACAAAGGGAGAAGGGGAAAAGGTAGGCAGTCTCTAATCTGCACAGCAGACAAATATCTGTTCATTTTTGTCCATAGTAAATAATTCACACACAGGCTTCAAAATTGTATTTAAATGTATTTTCCACACGTTAATATTTCACTTTTTTTGCATCGTGGCCAAAATGAAAACTGAACCAGATGTAAAAAGACACATTCAACTGTAGAAGTCAAACATTCTGTTTTTCTGCTTCAGTGCTATTGAAGGTAATTGCAGTTGATCACTTACACGCTTTTGAAATCGGAAACGTCTTTGTCCAGTCGTTTGTTACAGATGTTTCCTCACTGAGGGTCCTTCCCATCTCTGCAGGGGTCCTACACCTCTGATAACATTTAGCTATTATTCCCAACTAATCTTCTCCTTCAGGATGTTTTTCCCTTGACCGGTGTGATCTTTGTCTCTCGGCGCCCCCCAGCTGCCCGTGGGTGTAACACCAGCTTATTCTCCACTCCCGACTGCTGCTGTTTGGCGAACTTTATGAAAACCTGTAGTTTGTACCCAAAAAACAAAGAAATTAGAGCTTAACAAATTAAAGAACCCCCTACCCATAGAGGTGGCTTTGAATAGACTGACTAGAGAGGGGGCCATGTTAACATTTATTGAGAAAACACTTTTATCCAAAGTGACATACAGTTGAGAAAGCAGGCACCAGTGCCTGGGGCGATTGGTGATTTAGGGTCTTGCTCAGTGGTGAAATTATTCTGCTGTGCCTGATATCTGAACCGCTGATTATGGGCATAGTGTCACACGCTGGCCCTAACGGGGAACGGTTCTCAAAGTTGGAAAATCCGGAGCTATGAATGACGGCGACGTTATCGTACCTGGTCAAGCGTCGCCTTGGAGACGGAGTAGTCCTCGGTGTTGAGCTTCTCCTTGTTGGTCAGCCCCAGCTGGAAGATGCGGGTCATCGAGGAGGCGGGGACCTCGTACTGCAATGTGCTATCGTGCTTCTCTCTCTGCAAGCAGCCCGGGAAGCTGCTCTCCATGAAGACTTCGGCCGGCCGGAGGTCCAGGCTCGCACCAGCTCTGCCGGCCCTGATCTTCGTGGTGACCACGTAGCCGTCGCCAAACCTGTCCACCGGGCGGTGTGGCCCCATGTGATCATGTTTGTTGATTTGGACAAAAGCATCTGCTAATATAAGTGATAATATAATAATAATATAATTGCTAATATAAGTAAACTTCTAGCATCACACAGACAGCACGGTATCGCGTGTGTATAACCTAAGGACGAGCTTACCCCCGGCATGGATCCACACCCTGTCGCTTCCTATGGAACTCCATCTCGAGTGTCACTCACGATCGGCGAGCTGTGGTCCTCACATCTCACAGGCAAGTCATCCACAGCACCCTCGGGTCACTCAGGCGTGTAATTCAGCAGTTTTCACAGGTTAATTGAGCCACTCTCTCGGCCCTCGTAAGAGGCAATGAAAGAAACAAGCCGCTGGCGTATTAAACATCAACCTCGGCTGCGTTTCAAGGGCCACTTAAGCCGTCCTTTAATAGGCGTCTGGGTCATGTGCCTGTGAAATATCCGTAAGGCTGTCTGGCTTCCAGAACATGCCGTGTGTTTGTGGGTGCCAGGCGGGATGCCGTACCAGGTCTAACAGTAGCCTTTCCTCGTCTCTGCGCTCTGCTAAGCATGGAGGAATGTGAAGTGCTCTGCACCCGACTGGCTATCAGGGTCAACGGGACGTTCAAATGTCTCGGCACAATCCAGCACCTAAAATACAAGTAAGTCCATCGGCCGGCTGAGCACACAGAAATACTTCCTCTACTTACAGACTTTCAATTTACGAACTTGGTGAAGTTCCAGTTCGGAGGAGAACTCAGCAAAATTATGAATTTGTTGAGACTGGTGGCTACCGCCCACACCGCCTGGTACCTGTAACCAGCGACGGAAGCGTCCCCAGAGCTGACGTCCGTGTCTCCCGTCAGCATCTTGAAGGTGGTCGTCTTCCCGGCTCCGTTAACACCGAGGAGACCGAAACACTGGGAGGAAGATTGAGAACATGATTCTGAGGAGGAGTAGGGTACCTCCGGAATTGGGACACGCGACGTCACTGGAGCATGGCGTGAATGAAGGGGGGCTGTAAATAAGGGCTGAACGTTACCGTGTTTTTGTGGTAATATTTGCACACATGGGCATCTAGTTTCTATTTTCATTGTTAAGGCTTTTAATGATATAATCCAGACTTATTTTGAAATAGCTGACTGCTAAGAAAATGTGGATTAAATTTGTTGCTATGAACAGCAGGGCATGATTACAGAACCTGTGTTTGTTGAAAAGAGGGATAGAAAGCGCGGTAAGTACCTCCCCTGCAGGTTCGCCCAAGTAAATGCGATCCACCGCCGGCCTCGTCTGGCCCATGTAGGTCTGTGGGGAGGTCAGAGATGGATATGAGTCAATACGGAGGGGGAGGCATCATGACTTAACTTTCACCCCGACCCCAACAATAACCCTTGGAGTCTCACTTTGCACAGGTCCTTCATCTGTAGGATGTCGTTCTTGCTCCTGCCAGTATAAAGCCTCTCTCGCTCTTGGGTGACATCATCATCTTCGTCTGGTTCGATTGGTCCCTTGAGGTCTGACAACCTAGATAATGAGAAATACGCCTAAAGTGGGCAGCTACTACCCCCCCCCCCCCGCCACCCCCGGTTTCATTTCCACATCTCTTTGCTCCCTCCCTCTAATATGCATCCCTCAGCTCTATTCAGATCATTCCAGAACACCCATAGCATAACAAAGATCTTGTCTTGCCACTTGCCTCTGAGTTTAAAACACAAACAAAGATAAACTGGGCTAGATTTGTCTTAATTGGCAGAGGGGAAAAAATGAAGGTGTAATGAAAGGTAAAATGATGGGTAACAGGGTTTGCCTGTCTAAAATAATTTGCCGCAGCAGAGCTAATACCACAGTCTAGTGTCCCAATAATCTTATTACAAGTACACAAATTCAATGTGATCAGGACCTGTTTACCTTCATCAAATGTGGCCGAGCTAGGCCATTAATCTTTATTCAATGGACTTTTTATTGCATTAAGGATTTATTGCACTTAGCTATGTAGCTGTAGCATATTAGGAACTACTGCAAGAAATAAACACTTTGCACTGAGCTAATAACTGTAGACCTAGCTGAAGAAGTCATTGCTAAAATGGATATGCTTTTTTTTGTATATTCTGGTTTGTTTTGATAATGAAAAGGGAAAAACCGACAGGAAGCCACAGTGAGCAGGCTTTTGTTTAGACAGCTAAAACACCTCAGGCCCCCGTCACTCACCAGTAATCAAGAAAGAAGCAGTACTGGATCGGGATATTCAAGGCGAAGTACGCACGGCCTTCCACTGCCATGAACACTAACTTCTTTCCCACAAAATCCCATCGGAAGGGATCAGGACTATGCTGTTCCCCTGGAAGGAGCTGCAATCCATGTAGTATAAGCCAACATGCAAGAAAAAATAATATGTGAAAACTTCAATAACATTGGAGCTATCCTGTGCTGCATATAGCAGACTGTGTGTGAGGTCCCCAGAAATCCATCCATTCTCTGTAACTACTTTTTCTATGCAGGGTTGGGGGGAGGGGGGGGGTGTAGCAATGAACAACCCAGGACAGGATGCCAACCTGAAGCAAATCCATTTCAACTATGTCTTTTCGGACTGTGGGGGGAAAGCGGAGAACACAGAGGAAACCCCACAACGGCGCGGGGGGGGGGGGGGCGAGCAAACTCCACACACATGGAGTCATGGCAGAGACTGGAATACTGCGCGGGGGTGTGAGGCAACAGTGCGGACCACTGCACCACCTTACCGCCCCTTACTCCAGAAATCCCCCCAGATAAATGTCTTAAAGGGTGCTTAGACATTGGCAGAGTCACCGAAGTGGGCACAGATGTCAGTCACGGCCGGGTTCTCCGCCATGTCGATCAGACCGCGACCCAGGCGTAAACAGCAGCAGTGCCTTCTTCAGCAGCTCGGTGAACTTAAGGAGGGCCTGAAGAGAAGAATGAGGAACAGCCCATGACATGGACATTCCAGGTCCAGGAAGTACAAATCCAGACCATGGTTTTGTTTTGACCAGCCAGTTGAGTCTCTGTGACTGACTGTACTCAAATGGTTGGTTGAGATAAAAGTCTTTACAAAAATTTTAACTTTCTGTACCTGAAATGCTCACCTGTAGTAGAGCAGCGGGTACTGCTGATAAAGAACAGACTCACCCCAGCGCCGCATGGTCATACCCGCCAACAGTGCTCATAGTCTTTGGAATGCTTGCTGAATTCTGTAAAAATTTTGAAAATATGTTGGTATATGTAACAGTTCATCGGCAAGCAATGTGTAAGACAGCTACACGTATCTTCCACCTCTTAGTTGGTAGCTGTGTCACCTGCAGTCCAGAGTAGATCATCTCTCTGAAGCTAAGCAGGTTTGGGCCTGGTCAGTAAGTAGATGGGAGACCAACTCAGACAGGTGGGTTGGGCTGTGGATCTTGGTATGTTGGGGTAATGCTATGAAATCGGCGTTGAGGTGTAAAGTACTTGGCTGTTTTTTTTTTTTTTTTTGGTTAAAGTGTTGGGGGTCCCCAGATGTCCTGTCATGCTCAGATCGGGTGGTGTCAGCTGAGGCAGCAGAAATGCACGCAGCTGACGCAGCCGACGCAGTCGAAGCAGCCGATGCAGTCGAAGCAGCCGAAGCAGCTGACGATGTGTAATGATAAGAATGTCAATGAAGTGTCAAGTATCCTGAGCTGTTTTAAGCTATTATTAACGTTATCGTTAACAGGGAAGTGTGATCCATGCTCTCACAGGGTCAGGTACGCTCTGGAGTTCACTACTAGCTGAAGCAGCCGAAGCAGCTGAAATTCACGCAGTTGAAGCAGCTGACGCAGTGAATTTCAGCTGCTTCGGCTGCTTTAGCTGCGTCAGCTGCTTCTGCTCCCTGAAAGTTATCGCATGTCTAGAATCTGCAACTTTCTGGTTAAAAGCCATGGTCTTAACCACCAGCTGGCCCGTGCACACTGCCCCCTACAGGCCTCCCTACCTGATGACGGTAAACCGCTGGCCGTACATCCAGGCCGTGAGGGGTAGGCTGGGGTATCCGCCGAACGGGGGGGCGATTAGTGTGAATATCAGGGCCAGAAGGATGAAGCTTGCCGGCAAAACAATCTGAAAGAAAACAATATGCTCAAATACAGTAAAGTTTCATAAAAATCCATGTTGTAAAAATACAAGATTCAATCAACAACATGTGCAGGTCATAGAGAAATCTTCAAAGGCTGTATGCTATTAGCAGGGTTTGTTGTTTCCGTGTCCCCACACTTTGAGGCCCCCCACCTCTACAGTATAATAACTGTTTACGGCCAACAGGGGGCCACTTATTTTTTATTTTTTTTTGCAAATTTGCATGGTTTGAGTTCTGGTAAACAACAGGGGCATAACCTGGTAGTACCTGGGCCAGGAAGTCTTTTTGGCTGCGTGCTGGAACCTTTTTATCAGCGGAGCAAAGATCTGCTTCACAACCAGTCCTACCCCCTTGACCTGCCGTGACCCCCTCCCGGTGCTGTCAGCTAAGGTGTCGGGGTTTTCGCCACTGCTAGCCGGCACGGCCCCCTTAGTCTCTGGAAAGCATAGAGCGACGTGATGAGGCAGCAGTGAAAACCTGAACATTTAGGGAAAATTTGCACTGTAAGTGGCAAAGCGAACAGCGATGGCTAGACCGGCATTTCAATCCAGGGCGCGCTAGGCTGCAATACCATGTCTGACCACCAGATGGCGAAAAGAAATCGGACGAAATTTACAGTTTGGCTTCCTGTTATAAACAGCTGAGAACTCCTGCACTCCGCATGGGTCCAAGTAGCAGCCTTTTCTCCTGCAGTTACAGGAACTTAATGATAATGATATGTAAAGGTCCATGTGTAAAACGACAGTTATGGGACATATAAATCGCAGGGTAACCAAACACGCACGTAGAATAGTATCAGCAAAATCATGCGGAGACAGACAATCCACACACAGGAACATATGAAGACCAACGCGCCAAACGCATATAAAGATGGTTCATGTAAAACAGCAATCACAGGGACATCACGCTTGGATACGCAACCCGAACACAAACTGAGGCATTAAAAGGAAAAATCAAGCAGAAGACAAACTGATTGGGCACAAAAGTTTCTGCCTAGCAGATTAATTCAGAGGCTACATCCTGAAACGAAAGCAATAAGCTGCAGAGTGTTCAGTTCATGTCTTCTACAGGATGGATTACAATCACTGGTAATCAGGCGTTTACCTTTAGCCATGCTGCTGTTAGCCGCTTCTCCATCAGCAGTGACCTTGAGGAATACCTGCAACGACAAAGCACTCAGCTGCCACGCCCATAGCTTTGAGAAGTTACGCCCATGTCCGCATTCACTAGAGTAGGGGTCAGCACCCCCCTGATCCTGGAGCGCCGCCATCCAACAGGTTTTCCATCCTGCCTGATGAGTTACTATCTGCCTGAGATCAGGTGTGGTTCATCAGAGACCGGGTAGGATGGAAAACCTGCTGGATACCGACACTCCAGGATCAGGATTGTCTACCCCTGCAATAAAGAATACACTCTAAATACTATTTGTTGCAAAAAATGGGTAGCTGGCACTATGACAGACTCTTCTTCAAGCAAAAAGGAACCCTACCTTCTCCAGGGAAGTGTCAGACACGCCAAAACTGCTCAGGTCCATGTCAGAGAGTGTCTCCTCCAGCTCCCAGAAGAGGACCTGTGCTTGAAGTCCTTGTTTGGAAGCAGGTAGGTCATCTCCTGGCCAATTAGCTCAAGGAGCTTGGCATACGGAACGTGGTGGTGGATCAGGCTAGTTATGCTGTCCACGTTGCCTGGGATCATGGGAGGTCATTACCTATGATCCTGCTGTGTCATTTTACTGAGAAGAAGAACGAGGACAGCAGAAGTCCTCATCCTAGATATACAGCATAAAATGGACAACTGGCAGACTGTTGGAAAAGTAGAACAATAAATCGGGTCATGGAGGAGGAACCATGAGATCTTCTGATTATGTTGTTGAGTATGAAATTTAAAATTTGTCACGGTTTGAGCTAATGGCCTTCACCCTCACCATCCAAGGCCCGCTCTAGGGTTTGAAGGTGGGTCCGGTTCTCCTCTTTGTACTTGGCACAAGTGGAGCAACTGCAGGAACACTCAGACGTGCAGTCACACTGGTTCTGTAGGAGTTAGTGGAGATGGAGAACCTGATGACCAATGGTAACCCATGACACCCAGACATATACAGTCTACCCAGTATGCAACTGGAATGCCATTTAGTGGTAACCATTCTCAACCAATAAAGGGCACCTCTCACTGACCGCTGGGGCAACCGAACATGGACGTGGACACAGTCTCTCACCTCCTTCCTCAGATCTTTCATTCGGGGTAGAAGCCCTCACTGAAGCGGCTTTGGAGGAACAGTGGTGAGGCGCAGCAGCACAGGCGGTCCTGGGAGATGATGGCCACACGGTCACTCAGGAGGTCCACCTCATCCATGTGGTGGGTGGAGAGGATAACCATCCGGGCTGGGTGGGGTTTAGGCACAAAGGGGCGGTGCTATGTCTTAGTGGGCATCCACAAATTTGCCTTGTCAAGATACAGAAAGATTCTTCAAACAATATCATGAATTATAACTATGTATCAATTTGCAAGACATGTTTTTCCAAAGCATCAAGATTAAATGCTTTTGTCCAACGTCTAGTTAAAGTGAGACGGAAAACCTTTCTGAAGTCTTTGTTAACGTGAAAAACAGGATGGTATGTGTACTCAGGACATGGAAGTACCTGAGCGATATTTCAGCAGAAGATTCCAGATTGACCTCCTTGCATAGGGATCCACTCCAGAGATGGGTTCATCCAGAATGACCACCTTGGAGCCCCCCCCCCCACGAACGCCATGACAGCTTCCTCTGCATGCCGCCTAAATGTGGAACAGGAGCCGAGAGACATGTGCTTCATGGGGAAACCATAAACTCACCAAGATGGTGAGTAATTTCCAAAGTGCTTATGGGATCAGAGTAAAACTGCAGGTCGTAGATCTTTAAGCAGCAGCCGGTTGGGATGAGTCCTTAAGGTCCACCTGACAGATTCTGCGTCTCCTCGCTCCCCAGATCCTCCAGCATGTCCTCCACCTCCTGCGAGGCCGCAGCCGCCGGCCAGCCTTTCAGCAGGGAGAAGAACAGGATGTGCTCCTCCACGGTCAACCTAGGGGCACAGGAGATGATTCACCCTGGCCTCCTCACCAACATCCTGGTATGAGACTTTGGAGACACAAGCTCTCCAGGACAAGGTTTTGAGATAATGGCCCTAATATGTCTCTGTGGAGGAAGTTTGAGTTTGGCACTGTTTCTGTGCTGAATCTGTTTTGCTAGGATATTTTGTCTGATCTGTATTTTTAATGAGTTCCTGTCCTTTGATCATATTATGTACTGGTACTTGTACAATATGCAACTGGTTTCCCATAAGCCAGTTCTTGGCTTTACAAAGCACCCCTCATTCCTCTTATCACCCAAGGGATTTTATTTGAACCCTTTCTGCAAATCTGCGTTTCGCAACCCAGCCCTTGGAGATCCCCACACAGTCCTGGAAGCTGGGAGGGAGCAAAAATGTGGACTACCTGGCAAGGAGTTCATAGGGAGCAAAAACATGGACCGTCTGTGGGTCCCAGAGGACTGGGTTGGGAAACACTGCTGTAAATTATCAATGCATATCTCTGTCAGCAAAAAACTTCACTATTGAAAAAGATGATTAAAAGTTCAAATTATGCACTGCGGAGCATTTACTGGTTGAACAGGACGTTGTGCTGGGGGCACATGCCCAGCGACTGGTGAATAGAGTCCATGTCCATGCGGATGTCCTTCCCGTGAATGTAGGCCGTCCCCGAGGTGGGTGGGAACAGGCCAGTTAGGATTAATTAGGACAGGGACAGGGAGTCTAGTTAGGCACCCCCTACTGGGCCCTGAGGGAAAGTCGAGGCAGCCCAGCCCTAACATACATGGTGGTCGGATTTCCAGGCCCATTGTGACCGAGGAATGAGGTGATCTGATCTTCAAAGAAGGTGATATTCAGGCAATCACGGCCGGCCGTGTGCTCTGATCGAACACCTTCACCAGGTTCTTTATGACCACACCAACGGTAAGGCCCACTGGATCGTACTCAAAGGAGCCCCCTACAGGAATATGATATGAATAAGGGAGTGTGGAAATGCATAGGAAGTTAGGTAGATACTTTAATAATCCCAAAGGAAATTGCAGGCATACAGTACCTCACTAGACATAATGAGGCAGTAATACGGCATTTAGACATTAATAGACAGCAATAAATAATACCAGACAACAACAAACCAAACGGTAACAGTCCAAAGAATGTCGAGGAAAGTATTGCAGGGAATTCTGTACTAAAAAGAGGCATTAAGATCTCCATGTTTAAACTCACAGCAGGAAAAATATATAAAAAAGCACACCGCATCGGAACATTCCAGACTCCCCTATCGCAGCGGAGGTGGTCTCACAGTTTAAACGCACCTCTGGGGGGGTTAATGGCTGTGGAGGGGGCAGGGGGTGCTGTTTCTCCAAAACAGGGACACGCACTCACACATTAAGCGGCGGTGACATGCAGCAGGGTGTCAAGCCGGGTCCTCGTGGGATTTTGTTTGTGTTTTACGTCTCGTGTAAATGTATTTAATGGCTAATTACGCTCCGAATCATACGTGGCATAAGCTTATGCAGCCCCACACACTGCCACTGCCTTCCTACCTGCCGCTCCACTTTCCTCCGAGGCAGGACCGTCCTGGGTCCGCTCCCCCTCTCCCCCTAACTGCGTTTCCCTCCCCCGATCCAGTTTCTCACGCTTCTCCCTGTGTTTGCACAACTTCTTATCAGACTCCATGGGGCCCTTGACCTCCAACTTGGCTGCTACCCCCCACGTCCTTCTCCGGCTTCTCGTGGTCTAGCTTCTCTGCTGCGTGGTTGGGAAACACTACCCAGTCAACATGTATGGGTAGGTCTGCAGAGCACGGTGCATCAGGAATATTTCTCTTAATATTTTCTCTAGTTTTTGAGGATAATTCATTGCAAAACTGACCTGGTTCCTTTGAATCGACTCTCGATGGCCGAGGTCTACACCAGTATGAGGGCTGTAATGGGAAATAAAATGGCCTCCCAGTCCCATACTGCCCTGCAATTACACAATAATTTATAACCATGATGTACCTGCGGCGGTGCTGCATTTAGTACAAATTAATGTGAGTAAATACAATGGAAAAGGGAACTACTCTGATGGGAAGATGTTCTGGGGGGAGGACAAAAAGTGACGCACCACCGCGATCTTCAGGTTCCTGGTGATACGGTCCTGCCAGGCGAAGCAGAGGATGTGTGGCAAGTAGAAGATGAAGTAGAGTTTGCCACTGCAAGCTGCTGCCGGATTGGCCTTGTTGAAGAAGACGCTCATGAGGAAGCACTGCGTGATGGTTGCCACGGTGAAGGTGAGCAGGAAGAGGAAGAGGATGACCGGGTTGCTGTAGTTCAACACTCACCCCCACTGAAAAGCAACAGGGCCAATAGGAATTAATCCAGATGCATAATTAAAGGCACACAACGTGACTGCACTTATTCATTGAGGAGAATGATTGGGCAAGGAGGGGCTTAAAATGCTAATGAGCGTGCCCTCACCATGACGATGGTGGTGAGCAGGCTGGTGCTGATGGCCATCATGAGAAAGCTGACGATGAACCAGGTGCACCATATGACTCCGTTGGTGACGCCCATGGCCATCAGCATCTGCTTGAGCCTCATCTCCTTCTCCAGCACGATGCCCTCGACGGTCATGGGTACAGAGTAGACCCAAGCCAGCACCATGAAGATGAGGAAGCAGCGGTTTAGCGTCAGCATGAAGCTGTGGACGAAAGTAGAAACAGCAATTACCGAAAACCACTGATCTGCGGACAGTGAGCCAGTGTGAGCTAGAGTGATGGAGGAAGCATGTGGCTTTGTGGGTTAGGACTCCTCCCATAATCAGAAGGTCACTGGTTCGTTTCCCATGGCTGGCAGAGTGGCACCACTTAACCCCACTTGCTCCAAGGACACTGGCTGACCCTGTTCTCTGATCCTCACTTGTACATTGCTTTGGACAAAAGTGTTTACTAAATAAATGTAAGATGTTTGTAGAACTGCAATCGAATATTATATAAGAGACACAGTTTTTTAGATGAGACTCCCTGATTCATTCATAACCTGCTACTATTTTCAGGTAAATTTAAATGTATATTTTTAGCTGAACTGAACTGCGTAGCTCAAACCATTTTGCCAGCGAATATTTATGATCATTTCACAAACAACCCTTGTGCCTTGGCCAGTCCACGTGGTTACCCACTACGCCACCTTCTGGCCACTTCATGTAAGGAGTGTGCACAACTCACAGATCGTCCACGTAGCAGGGGTAGAGCATCTGCTGCAGGTAGACACCCATTGGCCAGTCTTGACGGGTATGTAGCTTGAGGATGCTGTGCTCCAACATGTCCTGCAGGTAGGCAAACCCTCCCCAAACATACCACAGGTCTTCCACGGGGTCGGCTCTGGGGCCTGGATCCCAGTATCTGGAGAGGTGGAGGAGAAAGAGACTGGAAGTGACAATGACTTATGACTTATCAACTGAGATAGAGGATGTCTTGAGGGTAACCTAAGCCCAAATCACTACCATCCATCCATCCATCCATTTTCCAAACCGCTTATCCTACTGGGTCGCGGGAGGTCCGGAGCCTATCCCGGAAGCAATGGGCACGAGGCTGGGAACAACCCAGGATGGGGGGCCAGCCCATCGCAGGGCACACTCACACACCATGCACTCTCACATGCATTCCGACGGGCAATTTAGCAAGTCCAATTAGACTCAGCATGTTTTTAGACTCCGGAGTACCCGGAGGAAACCCCACGACGACATGGGGAGAACATGCAAACTCCACACACATGTGACCCAGGCGGAGATTCGAACCCGGGTCCCAGAGGTGTGAGGCAACAGTGCTAACCACTGCACCACCATGCCGCCCCCAAATCACTACCAGTAACAAATTATTAAATATGGCTGTCTATAGCATAATGTTCATAAAACTAAAGTGTATATGGACATTGATCTTGGAGATACCTGTCCTTGATCTTGTGGGTGCGCTCCACAGCATCAATGTCCATACGTATCTTGAATCTGACATGAGGTGACACCTTGGAGGTCCAGGGGTATATGTCCAGGAAGACAAAGCCAGCCCAGAACTTGTTCTCCTCAATGAGGTACAGGGCCTGGAGGGTCATCGGGTCCTCGTCCGTGTGGGCTACAAACTTGTCCAAGCTGACACACTGTGGGGTGCGTGGAGGGTTAGAACGAAAAATATGTCAGCACAAGTCCACGGCAGGCATCATGTAACAACGATCCACTAAAGTTAATCCTAGAAAGAGAGGCTTCCTTTTAATGTAGAACCATTTCTTTTTATTTAACGTCAGATTGGGATTTATGAAGCAGGAGAATGCCATTCGGACTGAACGAGGCTCCCTCAAAATGGTAGCGAATTTCTTACTGATGCTAAGAAGCTCCACACTTTGAACTAGGACAGAAGGTGAGAGCAGAGGAAGGCAAAACAGCAGCTGTGGCCAATATAACCTAATCGGCATGGTCCGTCTTAGCCTGACGTGGAATCAGCTCAGTGGCAAACAAAGAGGAGGGGAGCTCCTCCATCACCGTGGGTCTTTCCCCCTGTCCCAGTGGGGCCCCATGTTCCCAAGCAGCTACGATAGGGACATGCAGATGGGATCCGCAACAAACTGCCTTCCAAGCCATCATCTAATCCCCCAGCCCCCAAACTCAAGGGCTCTCTGGGTGCTCCTCTATACGAGCAGCATCCAAGGATAAAAGCCCACTGGGGTGATTTCTTCCCGCCTCCTCCACTAAATCAGTGGCTGACAAAGGCCGCCTCGCTGGCCCTGACAGCAGGCTTGTGTCGTCCCCTTTAACTGCCTTGAATGTTTCCAAATGCTTTTCAGACGCGCTAAGTACCGTTTCGGAGATCCTGGCTGCCAGTCCAACGTTTGTGTCATACAAAGAACGATGGATGGTCCTCCCAGACTGGGAGTGCTGGATTCTCCGTGCCATTGCCAGTCTGCCTCGGGGAAGACGGTGAAAAGCAGCCTGACCGCGACTGAAGACGCTAATCTCAGATGCACTGCGGCTTACGCCCGACTTGGCCAACAAAGGTCGTTGGTAGGTAACTCACGAACCTCCATTCATCACCCACTCGCCTTCAGATCACATGTTTCCAATTTAAGGACAATAGGAGAGGAAAACCATAAAATAACCCTGTGAAACAGGGGGCTGTAAATGAGAGACAATTATTTTACGAGTCACATGAATCTTCAGCCAGTTCACATTCGTTAAGAAAGAGGTTCTCAACTGATGGGCCACAGACCACTAGGGGACCTCAGCGAGGAACAAAGGGGGTCATGCAATTTATCTGAAAAATGTAGAAAAAATTTTGACATTACCTTAGGTATGGGTGGTTGCATATATTGAATTTTATGGTATATTGATGTCTTTCCAAAATAAGATACAGGATACAATACCATTTATACTGATAAACTTTTACTGTGTGTTAAAATTTGGGCTTTATTAAAGATTTTTAATAGAAAGTAAAGATATTCCTTCTTGGTTGTAAACAGTACAATAGTTCAGTTGTGACAGAATTCCAGAATTCACAGCTAAAATCAAGCCAGCATCTTGGGGAGCGGAAAGGTGAGGAATCATTGAGATTATTATTATTATTATTTGGTTCATTTTGTTTTAAAACTTTGTTTAAAATATCATAATCACCCTAAAATGAGGGTCAATTATCAGACACATTTTAAATGGTTGCCAGGCTACTGATGTTAGGGCCGTTTGCCAAAGAGAGTTTAGATTTATTTTTTTTTCTTGTTGATAAATATTCACCCTCTGTTTTTAGAGGAATGTCATAAACTGAGGAGTGGGTTGGCCAAAGTGGAGTGAAACTTTGAGTTCAAAAGAAATGACATTGTTCAGCAGTGCCATCAAATTAAACCAGTGTTTGGAGCACCCACACGTTTTTCTGGACGCATGCTTAGAGTTAGGGTTAGGATTAGGGTTAGGTTTAGGTTTAGAGTTGAGTTTTTTATTTGAAAAGAAGCACAGGTAACAGTAAGACTAGCTCCAACCTTAATGTTACCCTAATCATAGCTCCACCCCCAATAGCTACCCTAGATCAAGCCCTAATGGCAACAGTAAGAGTAGCTTATACCTTAATGGTACGCTAAACTTAGTTCCACCCCCAACAGCAACCTTACTGACCCAAACAGCAACCCGAAAGTCAACCGTCACCCAAGCCCTTAACCCTAACCATAACCCTAACACAAAACCTAACCCTAATGAGAACCCTTAAATTAGGGTTCAGTTTCACTAGATCCTAGAGGAATTTCTCGGTTCGGATCATTTCCTACGCCCTACCTCACCATACTGGTTGAGCAGGTGGAGGGTCCAGTCAGTCAGGTTGAAGACATTCCACCAGTCAAAGCTGGACATACCCCCCTCATGACCAGCTTCTGCTTATACAAAAATTATACAACATCATACAAAAAGTTCAGTATGTCATTGGATCAGATCCCTCTATCCAGAAGATTCCTATTAATAAGGTTCTTCACTGTGGGGTTTCTAATGGTGTTCTGTGGATGATAAACACAAAATATATGCAGTTAAAGAGTAACCTTAGGAATGCAAGATGAAAACTGATAATGCAGGCATATTAGTGGTAGTTCGTGAAACTGCAGGACTGTGTGTCAGAGTTGGTGGTGAGCAACTGGGGCATCTCTGGGAACCGTCCTCTCCCCCGGCCAGGTAACCCCTTACACACTGGCCTTCCATGACTGTGCCGGGTCTTTCCCTTCACAGAAGCAGGCGTACGACTCTTCCTCCAGTTTTCTGTTTTCCAGGATATTCTATCTGCGTACTGTGTACTTTTTACATTTGTTTGCGCCACGTTTACCTGTTTGCACTATGTGCAGTGATCACGTGTCTCTCTGCGTACTCGCTGCTGTGTGCGCAAGAATCTCCCCAGGGGATCAAAGAACTTCATCTTAATCCTAAAAAAACACTAAACACTGAAAACATTAGAAATCTGCACACAGAAAAGAAGCTATTTTAATAAACTCCTTGGGGTGCCTCTGTTGTGAAAGGCGCTATATAAATTTAATTGAACTGAAGTGAATTTTCAGTGCTGTCTTTTTTAAATTAAATTTAAATTGAAATTAAATTTTAAGCTGAGGAAGACTTTTTCGGGTCCAGTCAGTAAAAATCCAGACCAAGATTTTGTTTCAACCAGCCAGTTGAGTATACAGATTCACAGACACAGAGTGACTCAACTGGTTGGTTGAAACAAAATTTTGGTCTGGAGTTGTACTTTCTGGACCTGAAATCTCCACCCCTGATTGTAAATAGTTCTTCAGAGCCAATGTCTTGGACGTCTGCTGACTGCGTGGACAGGGTAAGGAGGCAGTGCTGGCCACACACTGGGAGGCCTTACGCGGATCATGTTCATCTGCACGCCGTTCTGGAAGAAATCGCAGATTTGGGGGCTTTCTTCCCCCCAGGCCCTGCCCATGTTCCTCAGGCGCTCCAGCTGCTTAAATGTGGTGTTCGCCTGCCAGACACATTCAGACAGACAGCATGAGAGCCCAACCATAGGCTCCGGACCCCCTGTGAACCAGTAGGATAAGCGGTTTGGAAAATGGATGGATGGATGGACGAATTAAACTAGTCAGTCACAATAATTATGACAAAGAATATATGTGCACTTGACATATATAGATATGTTAAACATTAAACATTCCTTACCAATATTTTTTTACTTTGGCCTTTTTTCAGTCGACATAAGGAATCATCACCTTTTGTTTAGGTTGTTAGATTGTTTTGCTTGGTTCTCAGCAGACGATATTGTTTGGATGATTCGTTTGCACGCAGAGCAAAGTCTCGTTACCTCTGTTACTGTCGCAGGTTTGATGAGAAGGTCATTTGTTTTTGGTTTTTGTCTTTGCGTCACAGGATATAAGCGCATTTGCGATTAAAATTAGCGGGAAAGGCGAAGGGATTGGTGTTGAAAAGGCAGAGGGGGACTTCCTGTCTGTTAAATGTTACTTACGGTTTAAATGTAAAAACGAACCAAACAAAACTGTTCCTGTAGCTCAACAAGTGTGGCGTCGTAGGACGGTGCTATTGAGCGGGAAGAAAATAGGATTAGGAAAGCAATTTCTCATCTGCACTTCCCAGATCCCAAGTCCATTTTGCTCCAGTTAATTACATTCCAAATTCATTCAGAAAATTCCAAGTCTACCTTCACAAAACAAACAAGCAAATTGTCAGTTTCTTACTGAATACAATTCACTTTACAGTCTACATTTTTATAACTACTCTGCTCCTAACTAATGAGTATTTATACGTTGACATTCATGATGTGTCAGTAATGTGTTTGCTTGCTGTTTAGATGTTTTCCAATTTCACAATAATGTTTAGACATGTTCTATGATGTGGGAAAAAAAAATGTAGGACGCTGTAAATAAAAAATAGACGTGACCCTGGATGTGGGTCCAGGAGGCTCCGCCCACCCCGAATCACTTGTCTTGTCGTACACATTTCTATCACGGCTCTGGCTGCCACTGATGCCCAGGAAGGCCTTGTAGCTGTTGTCCTCATACCAGTTAAAGGAAAAAACACGAGAGCCACCCCCCCCCCCCCCCCAGGGTACCCCCAGAACAGGTCGGACGCCACGAGGAGAGTGCCCCCTCCTGGAAAAGCGGTGACAGCGTCCGCAGGAGGTCCTTGGGACTACTCCTCTCTGCGAGCTGTGACACATTTTATCAATTCAACATTGTTAATGTTTAATCTTTGGAGGTTGTGTGATGTCAAGCAAAAGATGCGGGTGGATCCTATTTTTCAAGGCTATGGCACAAAAAAAATGGCTAAATGTGGCAGGACGCACGGCAGAAAGAATCTGGAAGTGCCAAATATCTTCCCTCAAACACTGACGAGACACCCCCTTTCCCACAATTAAATCAGAAGGACAGCGGCCCTGTATATCCTGGGCTTCCTGTTTAATGGAGAGTGAGACATTGTCATTCTCCGCTTTGCCGGATTTTTGGAACAAAACCAGCCCATGGGAACGAGCCCATGTGGACAGATTTATGTGGAATGCGGCGCCCCAGACATCGTGCTCTTCTAAAACATTCTGGAAGCTGAGTGGTTTAACCCTCTTAGAAAGAAAGACATTATAAGATAGGGCACACCTAGAAAATATGGGCCCCCTCTTCCAATTTTATGCGGAGGTTTTTCAATTCAAGGGCCCCTGTCAGATCCTGCACCCCCTTAATTTGCAGGGTATCTATGTCCCTCCGACTCCCCTTCTTAAGGTATATATCTGTATATAAATTTCATAGGGAACCTTCCGGAAAACTAGTAGGCCTTCATACTCCCGTCCTGTGTGAGGTACGGTGCTCCTGTTTCTGTAAAGAAGGCGACAACCAGGAATTTAGCTACACCACCTGGATGTCTACATGGAACGTCCATCTAGCTTTACACCTAGAGAATGTTTATTTTTATGACTATTTGGGCCAGGGGGGCAGGTGATGGCCGAAATGCCACTGAGA
The DNA here is from genome assembly GCF_023856365.1 of Brienomyrus brachyistius. Taxonomy (NCBI): domain Eukaryota; kingdom Metazoa; phylum Chordata; class Actinopteri; order Osteoglossiformes; family Mormyridae; genus Brienomyrus; species Brienomyrus brachyistius. Next base: position 6,058,317 of record NC_064553.1, read on the forward strand.
CAGGGAAGATCCCTGTGATGTGGGAAATCAGACTGATTCCATCTTCCTCGCAGACTTAGAACGGACAGCGGAAGCAGCGCTTTCCTTAATGCTAAAAATACAGACGGTGAAGCATGGGGGAGACCCCCCCAGCCTACCATCGAAGGTCGGACCTCCAGCAGCTTCTCGGACGTGGAGTTGAGCACGTGACCCCAGCAGTGCAGGTCCATGCCGGGAGAGTGCTGGGGTTGGGGGGTGAAGTGCGAGAGGTTACCATGACTACAGCCTGATGAGCGCGGAGTCAGATCTGTCACCCTGGGAGGTTTCTTACATTGAGTTACAGAAATGGGTCTTATTACAGGCCAAACACTGCCATATGTGGACAATGATTCATTCATAGCATATAATAATAAAGAATTTAGATTATATATGTCCATCCATCCATTTTTCAAACCGCTTATCCTACTGGGTCGTGGGGGCTCCGGAGTTTATCTCGGAAGCAATGGGCACGAGGCAGGGAACAACCCAGGACGGGGGGCCAGCCCATCACTGGGCACACTCACACACCAGTCACTCACGCATGCACACCTATGGGCAATTTAGCGACTCCAATTAGCCTCAGCATGTCTTTGGACTGTGGGGGGAAACCGGAGTACCCGGAGGAAACCCCACGACGACATGGGGAGAACATGCAAACTCCACACACATGTGACCCAGGCGGAGACTCGAACCCGGGTCCCAGAGGTGTGAGGCGACAGTGCTAACCACTGCACCACCATGCCGCCGCCCCTCCATCCATCCATCCATCCATCCATCCATTTTCTGTACCTATTTGTCTTATTTAGGGATAAAAAATATATAATAAAAAAAAAGAAAATACAATAACTTTCAATTAATACCATTTTAGGGTATTTGATGTTAAAGGTATTAAAACCATCCGTTCTTCAGTCAGTTATCCAGTGTTTATGGTATTATCCAAAACACAGAGAAACAAATAAATGTGACCATCGCCTCTCTTGGTGAGTCTGTAAGGAATAAATATGAATTTGTAGATGCTTCCGTCCAGCGCAACACACCCAGTCCTGAAGACTGTTCAACAGCTAAGCCAGGAGCATCACTGGACATTAATGAAGGGGGGGGCTAAGCTTTTATTAGGGGGGGTCTAAAGGAAATGCTCCAACTAATTAGTGTACATCTATTTGGGGGGATAAAAAATATTTTAGGGGGTAAAGCCCCCCTGAAATAGGCCTAACGATACCCACGGGCTAAACTAAACTAATCTAAAATGAGATCAATTCGCCTTTAAGATTCAGTCATATCACAATTTTAACTCCGCGTCCAACCATGTGTATAAATCAAGAGGAATGTTTGCCCTGCTTTTACGAGGATAGAAGCTCAAAGTCAATGAATGACCGTATCTTCCAGCCTCCCGGACCTCAGACACAATGGGTGCACAGTCAGGAAGCGCCGCATGCTAACACAAGCACCAAAATAAGACATCCTTCCTGTGACATTCCTCGCGCTCTCGCTAGTCGGGCGTCGTTTAAAACCGGGGAGGGGGAGTGGGGGGCTGGAGGGGGTGGGGTGCCATTGTTCTGCTGGAGCGGATCAACGCACTTCCAGGATTCATTCGGCGGGAACAGAATACAGGCAGCCAGGTCCTTCCTCACACATCAGTCAGTCCGGCACCTCAGCGAAGACTATGCAAAAAATGATGACCAATCTGTCAATTCTATCCAATCAGGAAGAGGATGCAGCTCGCTGTCGTAGTCCGGGAAATGAACGTACAAACAGTTATTGGCTATAAGCTTGTGGTTCCAATGTAGGGCGGAGCATGAATAACCCGTCTTACATCTCAGCATTGCCGGGAAGTGCGTCCTTCATAATCACATTACAGAAATAGGATGAAGAGATAGGGGATCGGCTCAGCAAGCTGCAGACAGCCACATCACCATGGAGACAAGATAACTCAGTTGCCCAACGCAAAGTCAGTTATTACCCCATGCCTCTATAATTATTGAACAGCACTAAATAATCCCAATAGGGGATAAGCCTCAAGTCAGCCCATGTCTAAGACCCTGAGGTCCGAGACCCTATTTGTCACTGAGGAAAAACCCACATCAAATGTATGGCTAAAATGCTAAATTAGCAAGCAAGCATGTTTGCGGCGTGCAAATCAACTGCAAACTTGTGAGCACTGTGTCCACATCAGGGGTAGGGGGGCTCCCCTCTAAAAGTCACTTTGGGGCTCCTGCCCGCCAGTGTTGTTACAGTTTTGGCCAACAGGGGGCTCCATAAAATCAGGGGCCCCACACAAATGTTTGTTTTGAGTGTTGGAGGGAAGGGGCAAGTCAGAAATGAACCTCCTCCCGGTTTTGCCTACCAGATGAAACAGCTTGTAGACGTCTACGTTGGCGTAGAGCGTGTCCTCGATCTTCTGCAGCCTCTGCTGGGAGAGGGCGCACGTGGCGTGGCCGACTGCGTTCATCCCTCTCTGACTCTGGAAGATGATAAACCGCTCCAGCAGGGCGTGGCTGCAGGCGATGTCCTTCAGGGTGAGATCTGGCACTCCGAAGGTGAACTGGAGAAACGGGGAAAATGACCACTGACTATGGAACAGTGAACTTCCCACTTGGAATGGGTGGATACATAGCTATCTATCTACATCGGCTAAGAGAACCCTTAAATTAAGTATTTATTTGTGGAAATACCTAGTCTTGATTTGGGTTGGGGGGTGGGGGGCAGCCAGTAACCTGAGTTTTCCGTTGAAGTAGGTGGGTTTTCAGTAAGGATTGCTGGTGTTATAAGTACTCTCTTGTGTCCAGTATGCACGTCATACGGTAACTTGACATGTCAGCCAATCCAGAAGCAACACATTACTAATTAGCGAAGACTGAAAGATTATAGATATACGAATGCTACCTGCTAGCATTTTAACACGTGAGGACGACCTCAGGTTGTCCGTCATGCTCTTCAATCACCACCGGAGGCACTCTTCAAGAAGAGCACAAGAGGGCCTCAAGCTTCACTGTTTCCCATCAGCCACCGACCCGCCCCGTTCCTTTCCAGGAGCAGCAGACCTGGAGGCCTGAATGGTCTCCGACTCCTCATCCCGAAACGAGGGGCGGACGGGTGGCGAAAACACAGCCGCTGAGCAGGAGCGTGCACACTCGTGCCTCAGGCAAAGCCAAACCTTTTGGTCAGCGGCCAAGTGCATCGCCATGGCGACAAGCAGGCCCTGCCGCAGCGACACCGACAGATCGCGGGGCGCCGAGCGATTAGCCGCTAAATTTCCCAGCTGGCAGGCTCTTCCGAAAGCCGCAGCGGTAAATCAGCGGGGGCCGGCGGAAGGCTGGGTCTATGTCAACAGGTCTGGCTTTTTCTTTTTCTGGGATATTTACATATGAAAACTGGCAGAGTGCTGTTCACACTACAAGCTCTCTCTTCCTGGCCTGGCTTCTTGGCCTGGGGGGTCGTACACGCTTATGCCCCACAGCGAGCCAGAGGGAGAGAAAACACACATACCCAGGATAGAAGTTCACGCTGGCATGATTCACATCCCATTTACCTCTCTGTTTGATCATAAATGAAGACATTAAATTGGACTCGAATAAAAGGTGCCCCCTGGTGGGGGGTGCTAACGTAACCGGGAAAGAATTCATGAATCTGATGCTAAATTTCCAGGAATATCAAGAAGATTACTGGAAAACCATCCACAAAAAAAAAACCAATGAAATCAAAATCCTTAATGAAAATCATATTTCAAAACAGTTTGGCTGGCCTATATTACCGAAACCGCTAACGTTTTTAGCTTAACACAAAACTGCGCTAGCCAGTACCTGCTCGGGGCGCCCTTGGGCCTTCACCAGTTGATGGACGACCGACTGGGACAGCCCCGCGCCTCTCAGGAGGAAAGATGTGAGAAGCTCGCATCCTTGATCCTTGAGAATCTTCTCTATTTTCAGGTCCCGACCTGGGCAGGGAAAATAAGATATTAAGCCATTTAAAACACAGGATATAACCCTAGACTGAATATGGCAGGAAGTGATTGACAGTCAGACTGATTAACTGTCACTCGGTGTTTTGAGGAAGGTTCTGGAATAACATTGTATTAGTGCACAGCGGGCCGGTTGTCTAGCCGAGGAGCTTGAGAAGAATAAATAAGGACTATTTATAAAATAAATAAGAAAAAAATTACGAAAGGAAATCGATTCTTCAGATGGTTCCCAGAAGATGCTTTGTTGGGAAGGTTGGACGTTCAGCACCGTGGAAAAACCTTTTTATCAGACCCTGTTCCTGCCCACAGTGCTGTGTCCTGTTTACAAAGGACCTTGGGGGAGTTGGGGAGGGGTCAATGAACTTTATAGCCAAGGAGAGGGGATTTGCAGCTCTTCCCCCATACATTTTTGTTCCTGGGTTCCAAAAGAACAACGGGGCATTGTCTCTCCCTAGTGTGTAAAAACTCGGTTTTACGCGCAGAAAAAAACCCTGGATCTTACTCAGAAACCTTCGCCAACAAGGTGCAGCCTGGTGTTCCTGCTCGGACACTATGACCTGTGTCCACACAGACCCGGTCACATTCCCAGTGACCAGACACTGTGCCCCGGAGGAATCGGACTCCTGAAACAAAACGGAAATGCGGGAAACCAAGCCGCACTTCCGGCTGACTCAATGTACGACAGGAAGTCAGTTGGCGGCATAATATTTAGCTAAATCCGCTATTACGTTAATGTGAATGACAGAGAGGGGGGATTTGGTAACCTGTGGAATGCTGGAGTGGGCCAACCGGGACAAGTAATTCAACTCAATTCAATTTATTTATATAGCACTTTTAACAAGTCACAAAGCACTTTGCATTTAACCGGCCAGAACCCCACCAAGCAAGCCTGAGGCGACAGTGGCAAGGAAACACTCCCTCTAGCAGGAAGAAACCTTGAGAGGAACCTCGACTCGGAAGGGGACCCCCTCCTCCTCTGGGCAACCGGGGAGCATGAAACTGCATTTACATTGACATTAATTTTAGTCCATATAGCTTTAAAAGTCCCAGTTAAAGCACTGCAAATAAAATAAATACCAGCTGCCCTTTAATCACCTGAGATCTGAGACGGGCTCGTCCGGAGGGTGTCCATCGAGTCCTTCATGGCGGATAGTTCTCTCCACACCCTGGCCAGGTGCTGGAAATCTGGCTCACTGAAGAGCAGCTCCTGGGTGTCTGTGTAGAACCTGGCTAGACTGAGGGACCAGCCACCACACTCACACACACAGGTTTGTAATTATATCTTTGTGGGGACTCTCCATTCATTTCTATGGGGAAAACTATAATCCCAACATGATGAACTTAACCACTACCCATCCCTAACCTTAACCATAGGTAACCAAACTAAATATGATACATTTTTACGTTTTTGACTGCGTTCACAGATCTTTGTGGGGACCTGAAAAATGCACACAATGTAATATAATCCACACACACACAGACAGAGGAAGAGTCACAAAAATGTGGTGGCCTGCTTATCTGAAAGCCAAACACACACACGGGAGGCTGTATAAACATTAACAGAAAGAATGTTCTGGAATGATCTGGAAGGACTGTTCTTGATGGGTACAGGAATGCCTCCTGCTACCTCTCCTGCAATTCAAATTACACTGGACTGCAGCAATGTGACATAAATATCACAATCAAAGGTACAACAGCAGTGCCTTACCAGGGATTTGAGCATTAAACCTGCTGAATACTAAGCTGCCTTGCTGGCTTTCCTGGATGAGAATGCGACACAGTTAACCCAAAGGTTACTTGTTAAAGATCAGCCGTCTTACACAGAGTTGTTGTAGTTTGAAACGGCACCAGGGACCTCTCCGTGGGTGGGGTACCAGTGCTTGCCTGTGGATAACACAGAAAAACGCCACTAGGATGCTGTTTTACTGTATTATGTCGGAATGGTGGTGGTGCCTTTTCTTGCAGAGTACAGCAGACACAAGTGAGGCCACTTTTGAGAAGCTTACATTTGTGCTGCCGGTACAAAGGACTCGCTTTTCTCAGCCAGACCAAACCGGTGAAGAGAGCCACAGGCCACAGGATTTCGACAAGGAAGCGAATCTATGGAGAGGAAAAAAAACAGAGATGGGGGGGGGGGGGGGGGTGGCAATTAGGACCTTTCAAAAGGGATGACACCTTTAAAATCTTTTCTAAACCTGTAATAATGTTTACCTAGCCTGGAATATCTCAAGACGTGTCTAAATTGGGATATTTTGATCTCCTCCCTTTCTCCAGTCAGTACATAAACACTAATTCCACAAAGGCTCCAGTATAGCACACGTTCGCTTGGCCCACTCAAGTGTCCCACGGCAGTTAATTAACTGGACTATTCATCCCGAAACGGCCAGTCGCCCACTTACCCATCCACCCAAAGAGCAAGGGGAAATGGGTTTAGGGGCCCCATGATGCCTGGCCGGGTTTTCACAATGGGGGGGGGAGCTTCACACGGAACCTTCTACCTGTCCAGAGCTACTCATGAGGGGAACTCGGGGGAAACATGTCTTTACATTCGTATCCAAGCAACCGCATCGCACTGCACCCTAAGCTCAGGCCCTTCACAAGAAAAACATGGCAAAATGCTGGAGGGGGTGGGTTGATGCTTGACATACACCTCTGAGGTGCCCCCAGCCTTCCCTTGCAGCTGACGGTCTCGACTCCTCCATCTGTACCTTCTGTCTCTTACGAAGGGTCCAGTTTTTCCACAGCAGAAGCCGGACCTTGCTGATCGTATCCATGACTCTGCCCCGTTGACCCCAGAGGTCACCGGTAGGTCATGGGACTGAAAGATAAGCACCAGTGCCCTGAATATACAATGCTGTGGTTTCATTTCCAGCGTCGAAATCGTCGGTGAGTCTCCACTATGTATAGCACACTTGGAATGTTATACATTCATGCCAACTAACAATTATTAATAATAAGCCAAAAAGCAATTTAACATGCATGTGTGCAGACGTTCCCCGGCTTACGATGGTCCCCGTTACGATATTTTGACTTTACGGTGAGTAAATGTTTTTCACATTGTAAATGTTTTGTACATTATACAATAAATTATGAGATATTCCACACTATAATAAAATAGTCTTTGCGTTAATGATTTTGCTCAACTGTAGGCTAATGTAAGTGTTCGAAGCATGATTAAGATAGGCTAGGCTATGATGTTCGTTAGCTTAGGTGTACTGTATTAAAATGCATTTTCACCTTACGATAGGTTTATCGGAACGTACCTCCTTGGTAGCACCCGCATAATTATAGTAAAAACTAACAGTTCGTATCCTGGCACATGCAACTGTAATTACAACAGTAAAATGTAACGATGCTAATTAGATGAGCTTTAACAGGTTTATGTGTTAATATACCCATTCTTCAACACCGCCCAGCTGCCCACAAACCTAAAAGGCCTTCTGTACCTAACCTAGAAGTGAGAGGGTGACAGAGCTGTCATCTTGGTGTGGTAATCGGGGGGGGCGCACAATCATCTGCACTAGAGGAACTCACTTCGGATCCAGAAGCGGCATCGTCATCACTGCCGGCAAATGCACAAAAGGAAATGGGGACGAGAGGAGTGACTCACCTTAAAAGGAGAACAGAGACGTTCAACGACATCTAGAGAAGATTAAAGATAAAAACTACAGGAACGGAGCGAAGCCAGTAGTGCAGGTCGCCTCGAGGCCGGAGTGTGGCTCCACGCTCAGCTCTGTGCAGGCTGACTTGCAGAAAAACAATCTACTATTTTGCTCCAAGTCCTAGGACAACAGCGCGCTGAAAAATAAAGGAATCTCTCACGGCCCCCACCCCCCAGGACTAAAGACCCAAATGACAGCAGTTTAATTCATAGCAAGCTGGGGATGAACCAGCAGAGAGAAGCGCATTTGATGTATATAATTAGAGATGAGAGCTCTGGAGAAAAGGTCAACGCAGCAACAGGAAGGTTGGCCTATCGTGCTCATTTTCACTGCTCATATTTTTATTTTTGGGGGCTACAAGAATAGTTGTACATGCTTCAATGTTCCAAAAACATTACCTTTGTCATACTATATATATACTCCATCTGAAATGCTCTGTTGAAGACTTAAACCCCACCCCCCCATTGGGCCAGTGTGCGCTGATTGGCCAGGACTGATCCTTGCAGGTAGGCAGCCAATAACAACTGTGCTACGAGATGACCTCACTATGTCACAGAAATAAGGGCTGGAACTCCAACAAGGCGTTTCAGGCAGATTAAACAAAAAAACTTCACATGCACATAATGCTATATAACACACTGAAGAAAAGCATGTTAGAGCCCCTTTAGAAATAACCCAGGGTTCCTTATTATGCAAAGAAAAACAGAATCATTATTTACATTTAATCAGCAGACACTTTTATTCAATGGGAGGTACATTTTTTGGAGAAGGCAAGGTCTGCCAGTCTGTGAAGAAATTATCCAGGGATTTGAACCAACAACCTTCCTGTCTCAGATTATAGTTTATAATTATAACCCAGATTATAACCCGGTAAGCAACACACCTCCCCACTGAACCAGAGCCATAAGGATCTCCACCTGAATGCCGTCACCATCCTCCGCTCTAGCAGCTGTGCTACAGGATAATCCCACTGCCCCGCTGGTGAGGGGCGCGTTGGACCCAGCTCAGGGTCGGAATCTGACTTTCCAGCATGGGACTCAGATTTTCAGGTCTGCCATTTTGATTCTTATCAATTCCAAAACTCATCACAAGCCAACTGAAAGTCATACCTCTGAACAGAAGACATTTTAACATCGTATTATAAACAAACGCACAGCCGTACACAAAGTTTATGATTTCCACTGTTTTTTTTTTATTATTAAAAATGACATTGTACACTTTGGAAAAATCAGATTGTTTTGAGCAAATACAATGGGGAATAAAACATTTCATCAACCCCCATCGCCCAAAATCAGTTTTTTTTTTTGCCAATACTGAAACACATAAATATAACCTGAATACAATATTACCAGTAATATACTGATATTGTCAGGAAGATCACTCTGCTACCGAAATCCTCATTTAAATATTTCCACCCACGACGAAACAAGCTCACTCGACCAAGTACATGTCCAGATGATTCTACGTGGAATTAACATCCGATAATTAACATGGAAAAATACTGCAATACAGTAACAGGCAGCTTCTCAGACAACTTAGAGTTACTCTTCAGCCAAAACAAAGAACCGGTTATATACCAAGGTGGGGGGGGGGGGCGTCTGATGCTGCGAGCTGACCAATGAAAGGCGACGTGCTCAAACAATAGGGTCGCGTGGTTCTACAGACCATCCACACGTTTTTCTTTCTTCTTTTAAATGCAGTGACCATTTAAGATCTAGTGTACGCTCCTGGTTCCTGCGGGAGACTGTAACCGGTCCGGATGATTAGGTTTCATTTATGACAGTGGAATCTGTCAGAATTCCAGGGAAAAAAAATCCCCACGAATGGTGAAGGTACTGGAACAGGTATTTAGGAATATCTCTTAGGCAAGGGGAGTAAAATGTGAATTGGTGTGAAAGGTCCATTAATGGGATCCAGGAGTCTCACTAGACATTTATAAATGGGGGTGGGCTAGGCTATGGCCACAGCCATGGCAACGGGCATGAGAGGATCCAAAGATACCTATGGCCTTCCCGACAAATCCTGATTACAGGAACACCCTACATCATGTGACAGGAAGTGAGGCAATCAGCAGAAAGGGCTTGTGGGAGTCTCAGCAAAACGATGGGCTGCAGCCGCATGAGGAAGCACGGCAAAACACTGAGCATTTACGATTGAAGAAGCACACGTTTAATAAGTTACAAATAGTGGCATACGTTTGGCGCGAACGTCTGTGAATAGGCAGTATGTTAATACATTACAAGAGACTTTAAACTGGAAAGGTTATACTTTACATATACATAAAAATACAAGGTTTACACGTACTACAAGAGACACTTATTTGAGCTGAAACTACATATGATATGTATAAACTTTCCAGTTGTAAAACAGACAGATGTCTCCATTTGCATTTGTACACTAAGTGCATCGTAATGACCATGGTAATTATGCAGTAATACAACAGGGCTTCACATGCAAGTCGTGACAAATTGCTTGAGAATGAAAGAAACACATTAAAATAAAATGAACCTCAAAAGGCTGATCTTATGGCATTGAAAAGCAGCTCTATGGCCAAGACAGGTATCCTGGCCAATGTAACACACACACACACACACACACACACACTCCTCCACAAAGCGTCCATCATCTTTTCTCTAGAAACCTGCCAGAATGACACTCAGCTTTCACAGGATACTGGGTCTGTTTATACCAGTAAAGGAGGAAGCCACAGACACAGTTTAAAATGTGTGCCGAGTGCATGTCTCACGGTCCGGGACGTCTCATTTCCAGCCTTACCCAACAGAACACAAAATATATTAATACAAGTAACACTCCTGTGGTTAATTTTCACAGTTCTTGAAATTTTCTTCTCCCTCTTAAAGAGATGGGATTTCTTTTATACAAAATGGCACAAAAAAAAACATACGTATGTACAGGTAAGCGCAGGAGTCCGGCTCAGCAATCACACGAAGTGCGCTTCCCTGTGTTCAAATTCCGGCACACGACGGGTCCTCAGTCTCTGGAAGACGGGTTTGGCCTCACTCACGCACAGGTCCTCGGGTCCAGAACTGGGGGACTGCGGCTGTGAGCGGGCCTGGGAGGCAGCGGGCTCCGATTCCATTGGCTCATCCACAGACAGCCTCATCTGTAGCCCCGCCTCTGATCCCACCCCCAGATCCGTCTCCACGCCATGAGATGGCCCGGTGTCTTTTGGGATGCTGGCAGGCTCACTGCACCGTCGAGCCTCTAGCTCTGCCGGCTTGGCCTTTTGGCTTGGGGGTGGTTTGTAAAATGTCCCGGGTGGGGGCCGCAAAGTCCGAGGGGGCCTGACGACGTTCCCGCTCCCCGGGCAGGGCTCACTAAAGTTGTTCTCCCTCCGCAAGGTCCTTCCGGTCCTCCCGGGCATCGTGAATGTGGTGGCTGGGAGTGAGGTGGACAAATTCCCAGAATCCCCAGCGCTGCCATCCGTGGGAATGTTGGCCATGATCATAGCGGTCCGCGGAGTGATGTCGTAATGCTTGTACTGCTTGTCCCAGGTCTTGCGCAAGGTCTGGGTATCGATATAGGGGCTCCGGTAGTAGGAGCTGACCCTGGGGCCCGGCTTCTCTGGCTCCGGTGCCTCCTGGATAGCGGGGCTCCTCTCGCGCTGTGAGCTGTTCCTGTTGTTCCTCTCGAGTACCTGGCTGGGGCCCAGCAGCCTCTCCACCGGCATGCTGATGGGCCGGCAGACCGGCTTGCTCCGAGGCGCTCTCAGCTGCACCCGGGCCGTGCTGACGTGCTGCTTCTCCAGCACTAGCGTCGTCCGGTGGATTTCCGGCACAGCCTGGCCAGGAGCACCATTGAGTTTTGCCGAAGACGCAACCACAGCTAAAAAAAAAAAAAAAGAGATGGTCGATTAGAACACAGCTTCTAGGAAAGTGATGACTGGCCCATGCGGCACAACACATACTGACCAGGTGCACAGCCACTGTCTTCCAGTCTGGGTTTAGTGTCCTTCACCTCATCCACCGAATGGGAGGTAGGAATTATAGAGGAGTGCCTTTTGTACGCTTTTGAGCTCTGCTGTAATACAACAGTGACAGAAGTGGCACGCATCAGATCTGGACCGTCGTTAGAGAAGTGATATGACGTGAAACGACGCAAGGAAAATCGCAGCCTCACCTCCTTGATGTCAACCAAAGACTTGGAGTGGCGACTCAGATGTGGCTCCTCTGAGCTCGCCGGGACCTCCGGGCCCCTAAGGGGCAGCAGAGAGCCAGTGGTCGTAGGAGACATAGGATGCAGTGGTGTGTCGAAGATCTTGCCATAGTGCGTGATGAGTAACTCCACGATGAGGGCCTGGTACGGATAGTCCACCAGAGAGGAGAGCGAAACCTCGGCGTCCGTCTGCCGCGGCTTGATCAGTGTTGGGCCAAAGATGATCCCTAGGTTGCTAGCTGTCATCTTGTTCTCATCTGCTTTCTCCGTTACTCTGGATAATCACAAAAAAAAAGTCATGAAATTACTCAATCAATTAACCAATCAATCAGAAAGGCACAAGACCCAATCATGAACAAGGTCCCCAGGTAAAAAATCCCCACCTGTGTAGGTGCCCGATCAGATACTGTAGGGTGCGGTAATGAGCCAGTGGCAGCTGCCGGAGCAAATCGCGGATCTTGAAGAGCACCCGGTTGAGCTCGACGCTTAGCTGGGGCGTGTCACCCGCAGGCCGGGACCGGGCGGCGTCCACCTCATCTAGGATGGCACTCTGGCTCTCCTTGGCCAGGCCGATGAAGTCGTTATAGAAACGGAAAAGGATCAGGGGCTCGGGAAGCTGCCGAAGGAGGTGCAAAGGAAAACGTCATAATTCGGCATAATAAACTGGGTAGCATGCGGGCTGTAAGGGGAAGGAGTCGTCCAAACCTGTCGGAGGTACAGTTTGAGCACGTTGCTGATGTCGTGAGGGTAATGGTCGGAGAGCTCAACCAGGTCCTTGCCGTTTTCAAAAGCCTGACAGAGCTTCTCCACCCGCGACTTTGCACCATTCACCCTGTAGATACCCTTTACGTAGTGGGAACAAGCGAAAAACGAAACCGGCGTTAGCCAAAGGCAAACACGGCACAGAAGAGCACAGTTAAAAACGGCAAGAAGACGTGTTGGAGACATGGAGGTGGTACCTTGATGCCGAGAGCGCGGTTCTCGATCTCCGAGGTGCACTTCTTGACGATGAATGGGATGCCGTCGGGGTTGCTCTTGGCGGCCAGTGCGAAGTCCACGCCGAAGAGGTGGAGTCGGCCCAGGAGCTTCTTGTGGCCGCACTGGATGGCCAGCGTCTCCAGGCACTTCTTGTGACAGGCCAGAGAGCACTGAGCACAAAAAGGACAAAACAATTAGCCGATTTAACCAAAAGAAGCCGTTTTTGCATAGTGGTATGTTATGCACGGCCGACCAAAGCGCCAGGGGGGGCTCACCTCCTCGCACTCGGCCCCGTGGAACACCACCAAACTGTCGCACTCGCGGCACTTGGACGGGGCACGGAGCTTGCGGAGCTTGTGGGTCTGGGCCGCCTTGGACATCTGGGCGTTCCGGAAAGGCCCAGGGGAACTGGCTGTCTCCATGACCATCTCACCAAGGCCTGTAAGAGGGAAGGAGACAGTGTCAAACTACACCTTATCTGGCCCTGCCGACCAATCACAAAAAAAGCACAAGACCAACCTCTCAAATACGTGGGTGAAGTTACTTATCACCTAATAGAGATCAGCTGGGTCAAGACAAGTGTTACAATCATCTAAAACTGGATGATAAAAAAAATAATAATAAAAATCAGGCTAACACAGATACGAAAAACTTTACGTTTTTAAACAGCATTTTTCCCCAACTGACAACTGAAATAAGGTTCAAATCGCCATAAAAAAAAAAGAAAAAAGCAAATTTGCAAAAGAACAAACAGGGAAGAGAGAACTTTCAAACAAGAGCAGAGAGAGACAGGAAGTGCAGAAACAATAGTCCCTCCATCCGGGCTCCACAGGGGTGGGGAGAACCCATGCGTCACATTTCAGGAGAAATGCGCCCACTCACCGTTGTCCGAAGGGGAGGGGGGCTCCCTCTCGTCCAGGTCATCCGCAGAAGACATGGTGCCCGTGGAGGGAGTTCGGGGCAGCCTCCTCTTAAAGTCGCCTATAGGAAGATCGCAGAGCATGGAGATGTTGAGCTGTCGCCGGACCGAGTCGCAATGTGCCCCCCCCCCGGGCTCACTCGGCACGCTCTTAAAGGACTGCACGCATGGCGAGCCTCACACACACACACAGAGCCATGCGGGGGGCTGCGATATCGGCGCCTGATGTGCAAATGACTCCTCTGCTAATACGTTTGATCTTCTCCTTAGGCTGCAAGGGGGGCGGGGCTGTTAACGCTCCCGTTAACACATTCCCAGCATTCCAGGATCAGGAAATCCGTAAACTTGGAGCAAAACAGATAATTCTCAGATAAATCTTTTGATCACGGCCATGAATGGGTTTAGCGTAGGTAACAAACGATTATGCTTTTATTATGCTTGCATCCAGCGAGCTGCGTTATTCCATGAACGACAACGCGAGGAATGCTTTGGGAAGTTGTCGGGCTGCATGAGCGGCAGTGATGAAACAACACACTGCTGCATTGCCACCCTTTCCGGAATGATCCATTTTTGTACTGTCTGCAACTACCCAGCAAATCCGGTAGTTAGCTGTGGTTTCCTCCTCCCTCCCATGTGCGTGTTTGTGACCCCCCCCTTGTGGGACGCCAGGCTGCGTTCTGGTGGGTTCCATACCTGGGCTGGCGGTTGGCGAGTCCATGGAGCGGGACTCGCTGCTGCCCCCTGCGCTCTCCGAGTCACTGCACATGCCCCCGCCCTGGCCGCCCGTGCTCCAGGCCCGCAGCGGGCCCTGCGTCCTCAGTGCTGCACAGGACACAATGCGACAGTCGTCAGGCGGACTGGCTCCCAGGTCTGGAAGCTTCCTCTATCAGTTATGTTATGCGATATGACTAACAAAACAGAATCACCACACTCCCATTTTCCCCAAACACAAAACTGAAAAACAAAAACTGATTAAAGTGGCTTTCAGACACCATGACATTTCTCTCAAAGCAGAAGCAGAACAAGCCACAGACCGGCGGGGGGGGGCATCAAAGCAGGGTGTTTTGTCATGTCCTCTGAGTGCTGGCAGTTGAGTAATAAACTCATGCACAGATCAGCTTCCTGGAAATCTTATCCGATTGCTTAACTCCGCCCACCCACATCCACGGGAAACCGGGGAGGTATATTAATGTTGTTTATACCTCGGGGAAGTTCCTCAGAGTACCTTAAATTAGGCATGTTTACTTGCAGTTAGGGTACGATTGCTAGACCCTACTCGGGGGTACGGCCCCAGCCCACCTGCGTGGGATACAGCCCCAGGCTCCACCGCCAGCCCGCCCCCGGCTTACTTTGGACGTCTGCGCTGCTGTTGGCACGCCCCTCGCCCGCCTTCTCTGCCCGCGTTTGGCCGGGGCTGTCAACCTCGTCCGTGCTCTGGAAGTCACTTGACGTGACGGACATCTGCGACAGATTGCCGTGCGAGGAGTGGACGCTTCCCGCCGAGCGCTTCCCGACGAGCACCCTGAAATGGGGAGGAGGGGGGCGTGAGAGGAGCGGACTCGAACCCGGCACAGATAACGGTGGCCGTGTACCTTTAAGACTCTCTCCACATATCAAAGACGAGCAGAAAAAAAAAAGTTTCACTTCCAAGAGAACACACAGGCACGAGCTGAAATAAGTACCCAGAATAGAAGTGTTTGGGGGGGGGGGGGGGGCGGGGGAGATAAGCCGTTCACATCTTCAGTGATTAGTATTAGTAACAATTAAGCTGTCTGTGGGAAAACAAAAAGGCAGAAGTGAATCTTAACCTCCTTCGCGCCTAATCAGCGTTTCTACTAAAGGCACCAAAATGGCCTCCCAGCTTCCCCCCTCAGTGGTGACTGCCTGCACGCGGACAAACTACTCCACAGCCCTCAGACTTAGAATCAGGGGAGAGACGCACATCAGCGCGTTACGCATTTCTACTGTGCACTTTGCACGCGCGACTACCTTTTCACCCCATTCGACGGGCAACTCGGCAGAGAATAACCTGACATTTTTCAGGCAGCACGGGATGTAAACGTCACCCTCAAACTCAGCAGTGAGGCGCAAAGTGAAAGCGAGAGTGAGGTGCAGCGCATGCAGTCGTCGCAGATATTTCCTGAGGCAGGCCTGCGGTTTGGCTCCCGCGCTGCGATTCGTCGCAGGGCCCGCGCACCCGGTGCAGGGCATCCGCGCGGAGAGCACTCTTTGTCGTCGTCTCACCCTGGCCGACGCCATGCTCACTACAGTCATCGTCTTTAGCTTACGCAAATCTCACCCCCTGACTATGAATGGGCAGAAAAAGCTAGCAGGTTAGCGACCTCAAGCTAACAACAAACGCCCATCTGCTGTTCAAAATAACCTGAAAAAAAAAACCCAGGGTGATTTTTCTGGTTCAGTAAAAACTTCCACCACTAGCTTCCAAACCACAAACACTTCAAATTTAGCTTCTATAGAAACCTTACTTAGTCACGTGTGGACATTCCAGCCTCACCTCTAGCGATATATTTATAAAAAAAAAATTGAAAATAAAATTGTAGGGAGTTTCTGAACATGGCAAAAAATCCTCTGCCTGTTTTTAGGACATCACATTTGTGTTTATTCATATCTGGGCAAGCCGTATTCACGCTCCTTGTGACATTTGCTGTTGCATCTTTCCCCTTTTCCCTTAAGATCAATAAAACATCAATCCATCCATCAAACATCTAACACTTGCAAAATAAGCAACAGAAGAACAACCTCTACAGCAGGAACAGTCATTCATGCACAGATTGTTAGATTTACCCCAATCGTGTGTTACGGTAAGCTGGGAATTTGTTAGCGGGAGATATCTATGTGAAGAAGATCCAAATTTCCGTACCTTCTCAAAACAATTAGTTCTACTGGCTAATTAAGTTAGCGTTGGCACCTCTGCCCCTCGAGAAGCACAGCTCACCACCCTGCTCTGAACCTTTCAGGTGCTGTTAGATTTATAATTAATTATTAAACCCAGTTGGGACAAAAGCCAGCATAGCTTTCCAGATCCAGTCAGTCGTAAGAGGGAGGTGGGGGCTCACCCCGAGTTCTGGGGGACGTCCGAGGAGAAGAAGCCGGGCCGCAGTCGGTCCCGGGGCAGGCTCCGCACGAACTCGGCGTATCGGCGGCCTGGCTCGTAGCGCTTGGCGCTCTCGCACAGGGCCTGCTGGTTGACGGGGAGGGACACTGCTTGCGCGTGCTGCATCTGGAACCAGTTCACAGTGACCTGTGGGGGAGAGCGAGCGGGACTGGTGTCAATACGGCGACCGCAGACCAATCACGTGTGAGGGGTCAGGGCGAGGGGCAGAGGGCGGGGCTTACCGCTTTCAGTGTCAGGTCGCACTGGAACACCAGGTCGTGCACCTGCGTCAAAATCTCGCTTTTGGCGTTGGCCGCATCCTGCTTCCTCATCCCGAGGTCAGCGACGCAGGCCTTGTACTGGTCGTTAGCCTCCTCGGCCTGCAGGGGGCGATGGAATTGGAGCGAAGGGGGGTGGGGGGTGGTCATTTAATCCATACAGGTAGTGCGGAAGTCCAACTAAGGTCCAACAGCCTCTCCCCCTGCTGACCCCGCACTCCCACCTTCTGCAGTGCCTCCTCTTCCAGCCGCCTCTTCTTCTCCAGCTGCTTGCCCCCGGCCTGTGGTGCCTCCTCCTCCACGCGGCTGGTGGAGCAGCGAGCCTTCTCGTGCTCCTCCCTCCGCTGGCCCAGCAGCGCCCTGGCCTTACGCAGCGCGCTGTCCGCCTCCTGCTGTGAGGGGGCGTCGGCCACGGGTCAGATGAGGCATCTACATGCCGCCACGCTACTAGAGCCCGGCCCCTCCCACCACAAAAGGGCACAAGGAGAAACAGGACACCTAGCCCCTTAGACCACGCCCCCACCTTTAGCTTTCCCTTTAACACAGCCCCCATTGACATCCGAAAGCCTCCCGAACTAGAGAAGGTTCTAGAAGCTGGCCCGGACTCCTAATCTGAGACTCCTGCCCTGAGTAGATCCCTTACCAATTTCTTCTGTTCCTTCTGCCACTGATCCTTTATCTCCTTCCTGCGTTTGTCCAGTTCATTCTTTCGGGCCAGCAGGGGCTAAGGGGTGACAAAACAGACACCCGAAATCAAAGTCAAACTATCAGAATCGCCATCTTCGGCTGTATGATCCACGAGTCGTACTCAGAGATAAAATCACAGTCTCACTGGTCACAGTGTGAGAAAACAGATATAAGCAGTATGTAACTTGATAGAATAGATGATTTAACTTGATTATTTTTTAACGCGGTACACTGAAACGTGGACGAACTTGCAGCCAGAAAAATACAAATCAAAGGAATTAAATAGATTTTAAAAATACCCAGAAGCTCCGCCCCCCTGTATGAGATAAGCAAGGGGAAGCCGTTTGATTGGATGGACTAACCTGGATGAATTTATTGGCCTGCAGGGCAGCTGCGGTCTGCAGCAGGAGGTGGCCATATTCAGCATCATTGTTGAAGGCAGAGGTGTAAATTTCCCGAAATGGCATGTACTCCTTATAGTAAAAAAAAAAAGATAAGAAAAATCACAGGTTTTGGGATTTAGGATGTAGCCATGGCTGGGACAGGCTCCAATAGAATAAGCTGGTGAAAGATCAAATCATTGATGGACCGTGGGGGGGGGAGGGGGGTTAGTGGGTGGGGTTTCAAAAGCTGACCAATACAGCATAAAATGTGAATTAAACATATATCACATAACAAGCCATGACATTTACCTGCTGACTTGTGAGAGCCTTCGCCGATTCTGCCATCTTCACATAACTCTTCGCACACTCGATGTCTGCGAATTAGACCCATCACGGAAGAGTCTTGTTAGGATAGGCGGGAAATGGCAGACAGGACCCGAGAGTGTCTGTCGCGCGTGTCCATCTGACATGGAGGCGGAACCAGGCCAGCTGAGACCCACAGAGTGTAGGACGCTCCGGTGGTCCCAAAATGCTTAGAGCAGGTACCTCACCCTGCTTCACCCAGACGTCAAGATGCAAAAAATCAGGATGTAGAACATTACGCCCATCAGAGATCAGACCCTCTTACTTCGATTTTGGGCATTTTTGCCACAGATACAATTAAAAAATGAAACAATAGCTCAGAGAGCAAGAAAACATATTAATAACAAAAGATCGTTAATTAACAAATGCGATAAACCAATCAGTATGGCCGTCAAAATAAACAGAAGGAACCGTTTCAGATATCCAAAAGGAAATACCTGAAAGGCCTCGTCACACGATTTGATTTCAGGAATAAAGCCTGAGGGATTCTGTTGGTTTGTGGCAGAATGTGGCCACAGGAAGGTGCTGTCTGAACCCTCAGACCGACTCACCCAGACTGAGCCGTTTCTCCACCCAGGAGAGCAGATCTTTCGTGTACTTGGACCAGGCCTTGGCGTAGAGCAGAGCCGACTCCACGCCACTGTCGCTGGTCAGTAGGGTGCGGTCCACCTCCTCCGCCTGCGACTGTCCTGTGGGTTTGGGGTAGGAGACGGTGAGTGATTCAGCAGCAGCTTCAGTCGTGACTTAGGGGTGAGCAAATGCTGCCAGGAATGCCAAGCTAAGGCTGAACCTGATCGCTCATCAGCACAGTCAATGTAGGATAATGACAGCACATACCAGTGGTGATCACTAGGTGGCGCAGCGGTTAAAGGACTAGACCGGATAGTCAAGGACAGTGGAGAACTGTCCCAAGAGGAAACGGCCGGTCGTGTCTTTCAAGAAATTATTGCAGCGTTGGAGTAACTATTTTTGTAAAGAAAAATAAATAAAAAATAGTCACACCGGCAGAGATCAAACACTCACCTGAAACGTCATCCTTTTCCAGGACTGATCCTCCAAAATCCACTGACAGGTTTTCGAAAGACTTTGACCGATGGGGGGGGGGAACAAGGAATTAAATAAACACCCAATTTACGAGAAAAAGACAAACACCTTAGAGAAACCTACGGGGGTACAGCGTGACTGGCTGATATTTGTGACTATGATGGTGTTTCTATTCCTGCTGTCCACAGGAACGTGGCAGGAGATTAAAAGAGGGTCAGGGTGGGGGCGCGGGGGGGATGACCATGATAAATCAAAATGCTACAAAACACACGGGAAGCAACAATGGAAACATTATGCCCCTTAGAGACACGGCGTCTGGGTCCAGCCTCAAAGCGAAAGCTTTTGGATTTCCGTTACGTTGAAAAGGGCACGCGAGGCAGAGGGCAGGCCAGTTTGTGGAAAAACATTACATGCTCAAAAAAAGGACACACACACACACACACACACACACACACACACACACACACACACACACACACACACACACACACACACACACACACACACACACACCCACACACACACACACACACACACACACACACACCGAGGAGGGGGCACAGCACTAAGCCCAAACAAGATAGCCGCTCACTCACCCGACTTCTTGTCTGGGGCACCCCCAACACTGATCCACTGTCTACATCTCCCATAAGGAAGTCAGACACTCTGAGGGGGGGGAAGGAGAGAAGCCACAAGGTCACATGGTGGCCAGAGGCCAATGACATCCATTCAAGCAAACTGATCGACCAATTGAACGAGAGACACGGGACGCGAGTCACATGACAAACTGACACCAAACCGAGTCGCGCTACTAAAACTGAACCGATGGGTCTGCATCACATTACGGACATACTTACACATTGCCAAATGTAAATGCCAAGGTGTCAATCGAGGTGTAGATTTCACCAAAAATTTGCTTTTTGTTGTCTTCATTCACATCCTTGAAGTTCACACCTGTCACGACAGGGGGGCTGGATTAGGGCTGAAGTGAAACGAGAATGAACACATCCATACCATTCATTCCTACGGGAGCACAACACCCACGCCGTCAAACAAAAGTGAACACGCGTATGGATTCGCACACATCCGAAAAATGCCAAGAAATGCGTCGTCGGTACCAGCGAGGCTGGCGAGTGAACGCCCAGATTTCTGCTGCTCGGGGGGGGGGGGGGGGGGGGAGAGCGTTAGCGGCACTGCAAGATCGCTGCGACGACTCTAAACTTTTAGCACTCCTATTGTTACTGGGGCAGTATTCAGGCACGACCATAATCTGGCCGAGCAGCAATTTCCTGCTGACCGTCTAAACGCACTAAGGGGGGAACTGGGGGGGGGGGGGGGGCGGAGTAAATAGGGTACATTCAGGGTGTCCTCAAACTTCCTTTCCAAAGGCAACAACCATTTGGGAATTTAAACACACACACACACACACACACACACACACACGAGAGCACCCCCGACGCCTAAACCCCTCAGAGCCTGTATCCTCACCAGCACACACCCCCCCCCACCTTAACAATGCGTGCAGCTAAACGCAGAAAATAGCCAAGAAGAGGCACCACAGCGGGCGAGACTCCACACTGCCACAAATCGCACCGATACAGATGTGTGTAAAAACAAAAAGCCCTTGCAGGTGGAATCTGGGTCACGTGCCAGCCCTCCCCCTCCCAGACCTTCACAAGCGATGGTCATAAAGTTCCATCGAGGCCCCCAAAAAGAGTTTAGTGCGTAAATGGCCCGAAGGAGAAACCGGGTCAGAGAGCGTGGACACCGGGCTGAGGTCGGATCTCTGAGTGAGACGGCGAGGTTCCGTCATGGGTTCCCTGGCCCTCGCCGCTGATCTGCGCAGGAAACGAGTAGCGGGCTGTCAGACGGGTCAACAGGAGGTTCTCTGCAGCTTACCGTCTCGCGCAAATCCGGCGTCCAGATCGGGCGACCGGTCGCGGCCATCGCCGGTAAACGTGGCGATGACAGCCGCGGCTCGACCGGAGACAAAAAACACACTAAAAGAGAGCGGCAGCTCAGCGAACTTCCACGCGTCTCGGGCTGTCAGGAAGGTGGGGGCAGATCCCACAGCTCGCAGGGTTCCTCGCAGGCAGGAATGGTCAGGTCAGTCTCCTGCTCGGAGCCAGAGAATGGAGAAACTCCCAACCACGTTACGAGCGTCCTGGCTCACAGCGAGGCTGTACTGCCCCCGCCCTGCACCGCACCGCCCCTCCCCCCCCCCCCCCCCCCCCCGGTGACGTCTACCTCAGGACATCCTGCTGCTCGCACACAATGTCTCCCCCCCAACAATGCCGTGGGCTGGGGGGGGGGGTGTTACAGGCTGAATATGGGAAACCACACCATCTGACAAAAATGACATTGTTCTGCATCCACAACCCCGTAAGGCGCCTTTATCCCCCACCCAAGTAAGGGGGGTGGGGGGGGGGGGGGGGGCGGGATGAAACAACATAGCAGCCAATTAGCAAAACCGACCTGTTCTCAACCGATTTGCGAAGTCAGCACGAGAGGGAGGGAATCGAGCCCCTCAAATTGATGCAGGAGAATTTCATAAAAACGTGACCGTCGGCAGCCACAGCGGCGGGGAGGTCCCACCCCCACCCCCCACCCCCCCCCCCCCATCAAAACTACCTCCCTGTTCCTCAGATGACTTCATCGGGTCAACATGTTTTAGAGAAAGCCCAAGATACAAACTACAAGAAACTGGAACCACAAGATGAAAGCGCTGTACTGTAGCTCTCGGGCCGCTGGTACAGGAAGCAGCGCCGCTGAAACCTTCAGACCTTAAAAACAACAACAAAATACCAAGCCCGCTTTTTTCCGGGGATTACTCGGAACGTCCACCCACCGACCCCCTGCCCACGAAGTTCCTGCACGAGTGACTTCAGTGCGGGGATGGGGAGTCCACCCACCTCCTCACATCTGACTAAGACAGGGACTGTATAACCCGAGAGCAGGTGGTGGTCACAGGGACCGGATCGGGGGGTACGCGCACGTCACCGTCATAACATAACAGCGGGCAATGGACCGACTCAAGTGTGCGGAGAATGTAAATTCTGAAACTGCACCTGGGCATAGGTGTCAGCCAGTGGTTAGAGAGGTCATCCACCACGGTCTAAGAGCCCCCTAGTGGACAGTCCTCAAGTGTGCAGATCCGTGTACGGAAATGATACTTCTGGCTCGCTGCAGTGGTGTCACACAAAGGCGCCTACGGGGAAAGCGAAAGGCGCTCGTATAACTGAAAGGAAGACGGTCGGGACCCAGACTCAGATGAAGTACTTGTTGCGGCCAGCAGGGGGACAACAAGCCCCACATGACCGCCAGTAGATGCCAAAGTGCATAAAGGGATACTGGTTGTTCCAGAATGAAGACCTCCCCCCCCCACCCATGCATACACAGATTCTTGTGCGCCGGCCAAAGGAAAAATTACCCTGCACACGAGATTGTGTTTCGGGCCGCGGCTGGAGACCCACGAGGCCAGATTCCTCCATTCCGGCAGTTTCCAAAACCCCACCTCGATCGAAACTCCACAAAATGGCCACAATGCAGGGAAAAAAAAAAACACTGCACCGACCAACTGGGTGTCGTACAGATGAGGCGGGGGGCGGCGGGAATGAACACGTCACGTACTGGGTCTTAAAAGTACAGGGCGCTTAAGCAATATCCAAAAACAGCCCAACAAAACCTGCTCTGTAATCATTCCCCAAAATTTCCGGGTTACCATCTTCAAGAAGAGAGACCTCTTTATAAACTTATATACAGAAATATAAACAAAATTTTATATAAGAAATATATACATACTCACATCCAACACACACATATACACTCCCAAGGTTATTCAACATATCTAAAATGCTCCCCATTACATCTCTAATGTTCCCAGAACAGGAATGAGCTACGGAGATCATGTTACCAGACCCCTTCCATAAAGGTGTTGAAACTTCCAGTGGTATACTGGGGAGGAAATGCGATCATGCCCTTCTCCAAATATAATATCTATAGAGACCTGCGAGTTTCAGGACAGGCTCATACTGCACCTCCCAGTCAAACTATCTTAAAATATAAAAATCAGAGTCTGAACAGGACAGATACAATAAATAAAGCAAAACAGAACTTCGTCTCACTCAAGAGGCAAAAGCCTTTATTGTGAGAGGCAACTCAATGGCACATCGGTGAGATAACTGCAGCAATGACCACACCAGCTGTGTACAAATCAAATAGCAAGTCATCATTCATTCTCCATGCTTCAAGGCAGCATAGTACAAAGACCAGCCACTGGGACTGTGACCGCGTTAGGTTAGCAGCCCGGGAGGGCCTCACCTTTGACCTTGGCGATGACGATTCCAGCCGCACTGAGGATGTCAACGGAGTTGAGGGTTTGGTGCTTGCCGATGACGGCCTTAAGAACCCGAAGCAGCTCACCCAGGCGGTCGTGGACGACGGCGTGTAAACTGTTGTGTTCTCTGAAAGGAAATTACAGTGAGCGAGAGAGGGTGAGAGGAAGGAACAGCCAGACTCACAGCTTTAAAACACACCCCTACGATCACCAACTTCCCTTTGCTACTCGCATGAACAAGGACAGCACCGGTTTGCACAAAAGGGAACTGGTTTCAGAAAGTCTAAAGAAATGGGGCCGAGTTATAATGCGCAGGGGTGAATGTCATAATCGCGGGAGTTCAACCAACCTCTTAAAACAAACACAAGCTAACCCAGAATGCTCTACGTAGAGTCCCTGCACGTGCGCATGGCAGAAGACAGAGTCATAAGATACGTGTCATAAGTTAAACATCCACCACGGGATGACTGGCCAGCACTTTTCCATAATGCATTCACGCATGCTTCAAGAAAATCCCTAATGACAAAGGACTGAGCACAATGGGCATGACCTCACCATCCACGAGCAGATCAAACGTTTCCAGAAACAAAAATAAATAACACACCTCCACCCGCCGGCAGCCCCCGAAATACAGCAGCGTTTCCTGGGAAGGCGGGATCCAGGGCCGGACATGCAGAACCCCCCCCCCCCACACCAAGGGCAGCAAGGTGACACGCCACTGCGAAACTGCAACGCTGCATTTGCGCTGACGGCCTTCATAGGATTACTGCGCGCATGCGACAGGAGATCAGGCAGACTCCGCCTGTCTGCCAGCTTCTATCAGTGCCCGTTCATTATGGGGGTGGGGGGGGGGGGGGGGGTGGGGGGAGATGGGGGATAAAGACAACAGGGCTCATAGTCAAAAAACACACCGTTTTCTATGGACCAATACATGCCAGGAAGGTCTGCGAAGTTCCCAGTTCCCAAATGCATTCTACAGGATTTATGAAAAACACGGAGGAACCCCGACAGGTTACAGTTTAAAAGGGGGTCGGCGTTTCTGACGGAATCGTTCCTCAGGTGACAATACGGCAGCCACTGTGGATTCCTTAGTTCTGACAGAGCATGTCGCCCGGCTCCGAATCAACCACAGAGATGAGAGAATGGACAAATTAATGGGCTTGTTTATGCACCCCCCCCCCCCCCGACTCCGACCCCCACTGTCGCCCAACCAGCCTGGCAGTAGGAGTCCAGTCAGTGAAGTTCCTGAGCTCCTGCTCAATGTTATCATGATAAGAGATCTATCTGTGCAGTTCCCCATTAAATCCATTGAAACGCATCGGTGGAGCCACATCGACAAGACTATTTAGCAACATGACTGGCAGTGACTCCACTGGCAGTGACTCCACTGGCAGTGACTCCACTGGCAGTGACTCCACTGGCAGTGACTCCACTGGCAGTGACATGCATCCATTTCCCAGAAACGACCAATCCTGGACAGGGTCATGGTGTTCGTTTTTACACAAGTGTCCAGAAGTGTCTTAGCAGCTCAGCAAAGCCAGTCTTAACGTCAGGGAGAGCAAGATCCTATTAGCGTGGATCCTAGGACGTGGGGGGCCCCCTAATCTGCTCCACCCGCAGCTGTAAATGGGGAAGTCTGGGGCGGGGGGGGGGGGGGGTGGGAGAGAGAGGATCCGAAGATGCAGCTGCCCGGATCAGTCGGGTCCCCTGGGCACATACTGCATATCAGTCAGGGAAACCCCACATTCCAGCATCGCGTCCATCCCATGACATAACCTTCATTCCATTGCCCATCTGGACTAAAACGTTCGGTACTCAAAAAGAGTGCAGAAGAGGGGTGAGGACAACTTTATAATGTAAATACAATGGTCTGTTATTGGGGCGGGGGGGTTGGTACGCATGCTTGGCTGCGCAGAGATCCCGCCTGCGCGCAGAAACGCAGACTGGCTGCTAGTGACTGGTATTACTGTCCAGCTCAGAATACCCATGTTCCTATAGGGGCAGGATGCTGATCCCCAGAGCAGAACCTGCACACACAGCCACTCGCCTCCCACACGTCACGTTAAACAAAAGCACCAGCGAAACTAAATAAACGTAAGTGTCAGAAACAGGGATGGTGCAGCTCCGCTCAGACAGCTTGTCACAGGATTCATTTTTGATTAAATCTCGACCCATTTACACACACACACACACACACACACACTCCACCTTTGTGGAGACCATCCATTCATTTCTATGGGCAAACAATGAGAACCTTAACTCCTACCCAGTCCTAATCCTCACCACAGGAAACCAGACAAAATATAAGACCTGTTGCATGTTAAGTTTTTGACTGCAATGACAGATGTTTTGGAGACCAAAAAATGGTCCACACAATGTGATCTATACATAAACCACACACACACACACACACACACACACACACACACACACACACTTCTCCCCTTTAGGTGAAGTTGCACAGAGGAAGCCAGCACCCAGGCCAAAGGTATTCCCCTGCACACAAAGCGTAATCACTGTGACTAATGTCCCCTCTTCTTCTGCTTGATTCTGGGTCCTTTATCCCCAAACTCACTGGTCTCCAAAAAAAAAAAAAAAAAGATCTGCATTCCAATCCACATGCGTGAATTCCTGCCTCACCACTCCTGAATGAAAACACTCCGGAGTGCACGCTGCGGCCTCAGGCGTTGGGCAAAGACGGCGTGCAGAAAGCACGAGGCTGCGAGCGCAGGCGACGCGTCGCAGGTTATGGAGACCGAACGCAAAGACCGGAGTGTTTCAAAACCCCCGAAATCGGCTTCCAGTTTAGGAAATCTGCGTTGCTTACACACTCTGGTGGAAACAGATCCTGGAGATGAAACGTAAAAATTTGACAGATTAAGTCGGCAAACCCCTAAGAGAAGGGATGTCAACGTTCTGCAACTGAAAACAAGACGCTTCTTACATTTATTTAGCAGAGTTTGACCCAGTCAGCCATGAGACTTGGGCACGGCGCCCATAACCCCACAGCTCTGCTCTGCACTGAGCGTCCTTTCAGATGACCCTTCGGCTGCAGAGCATCTGAGCTGACTGCTACACCGCTAGTGTCAGGCAGACCAGGAGAGGCTTATGGGAATGGGGCGTGGCCGACAGAGCCGGCCGGGCCGCCAAGCACCAGCACAACCCCACACACAGTACAACAGGCATTCTTGGGGGGCCCCAAGATGAAGGTAAAAATGGAAGATGTGGATGATTCACCTCGCAGCATGAATTCTGCTACCTACAATCCACTCCCAAGATTAGGGAATTACATGCAACATGGGAGGGGGTGCGTATGTGTGTCTGTGGGGGGGGGGGGGGGTACCCCACCCTCACAGGACAGCATCCCTGCTGCTTATCTTTGAAGTTCCCTTTTCCATGAGTGAGCACAAAGGGCCACCGTTAACCCCCCCCCCACACGTGGGTCCCGCCCACTTTCCCCAGGGAGGCGGGGCCCAAAGCCGGCCAGTGCGCATGAGAAACCGCATGCGACGGATGATGCTGCCCGATGATGCAGAAGGACACCAAAGCAGCAGTACTTCACATCACGCATTTCCAGAAGCGTCACCATTTCCCAGTCCTGCCACTGGCTTCCCAGCCATTTCACACAGATGCTCTGTGGACCAAACCATTACCAAGACGGGCAAACAATGCTGCTGAACGACACAGGAATCCTCATTTCTGTTGATCGTTTCACTTTCAGCCATTTCATTTATGAAGCTCCTTTCAAATCAGAGCTAGATAAGATTTTAACAAATCTGGGCTACAAGTTTAGTCCTCCCCAAACGAGCTCGATGGGCCGAATGATCCCGTTTGTAAATTTCTTATGTTCTTATCATCAGTGACCTTCCACGTGCCTTGCGAATTTGGCCATTTACTGAAGAGCGTTTCTCAGGTAACCAGCAAGCAGATCTGCGATTTTATTTTAACAGACATGCTCATTCAAAGCAACGCGCAACTAAGAAATCAAGGCTTCCCCGGTCTCTGGAGTAACTAGGCTGTGCTCAGAGGCCCAATGGAGGAATCGCTCTGCCGACCACGGGATCTGAACTGACGACTTCTGATCACAGGCACAGTGTGCTAACGCATCACGAGGGTCTGAGCACAATGACGCGGTGCATGACTGCGGACGTCTCAGAATGCAGTTACCAGGTTACCAGCACTAAGTAGGTTAAGCTCAGCAATAACAACGGGGAGTGGTTTAGAGTGAACTGTTCCGAATAAGGTTAGTTTGCGGCAACAGCGAGCGCAGCGGGGTGAAGGTGGCGTGTGCATATGTGGGCCAGTTGAAACGGGTTTGCTTCATCAAAGGAGGGCAAAGGAGACCGAACATTAAGGGTTGCAATTGCAGCCTTGCTGTAGCATAGATAGAGCGAGAGGATGTGGCACCGCGAGCCGCCACCACAGAGCGTCAATGCGTCACACGGGCGTCACCGCTGGCATGCAATGCAGCCGGGTAACAGCCCCCGGATTGCCGCAGACCACTGCACACGCTTCTGGTGGGACGTCGGGCACCAGAGTGACCACTGGAGGAGGGTCCAAGATGGAAAAAGGTAGGTGCAAATGATATAAGCAACGTTCCAGAACTCGAACCCGCAGCCCCAACCGTCATACCCCCTCCCATCCACAGGGAAGGGGCGTCGTTCTGAAGAACCAGAACAAAAGCAGGCCAGTTCTCCTCAACAGGACACGCGCATTCTTCCGCTGGGGTGTTGGGGCAGTCGGCTGGGACCCGACCGTTAACCCGGACATCTCCACGGCAGGTCGGCCCACAAGGGGGTCAGGCCCATCTAAGGCCCCTTTGAAGGGGGGGCTCATTTCAGGGGCTGGTTGATAAAGGGGGGGCCCGCACAACAATGGCATCAAGGGACACACTCGAAATTAGCGGCCGCTGGGCAGTGTTTCCCTGGGGGGGCGGGTTCCAAGGGGGGCCCTGGTTATTGTCTGTGAGAAACCCCCCATGACAGCCCATCCCCCAGGCCTCTCTCAGACTCATTCACCCCCCACCCCACAAACTTCAGGCTCAGACGGTCTGCGTTCCATCACCCCGCATCAAGGTGCCCCCACCACCGAGCCAACTAAACGCGGAAGGTCTGACTGCAGAGACGGACCCCGGCTATAACGGACATCACACCCATGAAGAACTGCTGCCTCATACCACCAGGTTATGGGTTTGAAGCCCATCTCCGCTTTGTGTGCTTGTAGCCTCTGCCAGCTGCCCAAAGACATGCAGTCAAGTAAATTGGTGTCAGGCCGTTTTTCCAGGTACCGCACTTTTGGTACTTTAGCAAAGTACCAAAAGTACTGTACTTGGCGTAAAAAACGGGGGTACCAGCACTGAATGACATCGCAATGTGGTTGTGATGCTGAATGACATCGCAATGTGGTTGTGATGCTGAATGACATCACAATGTGAGGTTGGGTTTTTTTGTACTGAACTCATAAAATGGCTGTAGTATATATATTCGGGCTGGGCGATGTGCAATTTTAATACCAACATCGCATGTCGTACACACGCAATTCTCACACTGCAAGGACCACGAGAGTCAGCTGGTTAGAAATCAATGTCCGGACATTATAGCACAGATGGGGGTTTAAGTTTCACGAAAACATTTTTACTTTGTCACAGGAAACATTCTTAACAAGCATTGCAATTTATTGCTATTCCTTTTCAAGATTATCTAGAATGACTAAAAAAATCTGTTTAAAGTCCTCCGCTGCTTTTACACGACCGCTGCATGTGTTCTTCGAGACAATCGTAATCATTTTCATCCCTGCTGTTTAAAAATCACCCCTAGAAAGGTCTGAGGGAAATGTATTCATTCATTTTCTTGCTTTAGAAATATCCCAATATTACAAAAAAAAATTTAGAAGTTTTGCAAATGTTATGCAGCCCTAGTAAGTTACAGCAAATAGGACCTTGATCTGTTTCTTTCTGCCCAGATTACATTTAAAGCTTTAGACTTCCATTTGTCCACACATACATTATTACAACTTTTTTTTAAAACTTGATTTATCGTCATTTTTTTCCAACATGGGTGGGCCGTACTGTCTTTCGGCCAAATCGAGAAAGAAAGTCTCCGACTCAAAGTACCGAAAACGTAGCCCAGCTGGTTTGTTACCTTAGGTACCGGAACTTTTGGAACTGGGACCTGTCCGGAACTCAACGAAAAACTTTGGTACCAAAAGAACCTCAGCATAGGTTCTGTACAGTGGAACATAAATAAATGAAATCATCCACAGTGTTTGATTGGCATGTCTGTCCCATGCGAAGGACCATCTCATCCGTAAGTGTACATGAAACATTCAAGATTCAACTGCTGATTGGTGAAATGACAGCTGGAACATCAACCAATAAGAGGGCCTAGGGGGAGGGGCTTCGATTCAGAGCATCCCCTGAGGCTGGTAGGTACACTACTAGACACGTTGCTGGACTTTAACCACAAGGGGGCAAACATTCACCTGTAACACCCCCCCCCCCAAAAAAAACAGCCACGAACTCTAGAAACCAAAACCACCCCGAGTCGCCTGGCTTTTGGGGACGAGGATTTGAAGGTAACCACTCGCAAACACATCCATTAACACACAAAGGGGGGCTGAATTCGGTGAGTAATCTCTCACACTCTGCTTGTCTGTAACTTGGTTTTAAGGGGTCTTTAAACCTCTCCTATTTGCCTCATTTTTTTGTAGGGGGCGGTCACGGGTAAACAGGGTAGACAGCTTTATATCGCGTGAGAAAATTCACCAGCTGCCAGGTATAGCACCACCTTTAAGTAAGTTCCATGTTCCATTACGTTAGTTTCTAAGGGGTGGTTCGCTAGGTCTTCAAGCCTGGCAGCACATGGATTTACCCCCCCAGCCGCCCAGCCTCCAGGCCCCCACACCACGGCCGGGCCGAATCTCATGAGACACACAGCCATAAATCTGCTCCCCTGGGAAATGTGTCCCTCCACAGGGCAGAAAAAAGGAGACACAAAACACATGGCTTCACAAATCGGGAGGGGGGGGGGGGGGGGAGTCATCCCCGGGAAATCCTCACCATCCAGGATTAGCACACCCCCATGGGACACACAGGCACAAAAACACACATGGAGGAGGAACTCGCCGGATTCCATCAATGAGCGAAGGTAGCACGCGTCTGGTCACATTAGACACCCCCCCACCAACAGGATCGTGAAAAATGTGAGCTTACCTCAGCTTCTCTTAAACATCTCCTTAGAGTAATCGGAGTCCCTCACACCTTCTTTCATAACCAATTTGCACGTCGCGATAAGAAGCTCCGACGTTAAATGACAGTCTCCCTTCCTCCACCTTACGCTGAGCAAAATGGTTTCTTTTTTTTACTGATGACGTGACCTCTGGTCTCGCTCTGTGCCAGCCGGTGGTTCATATCATCCCATCGTCCCGCCGTGAAGAACTCAAAACGCCCTTGACTTTTCCGCCACAGAACCAAGCATAAAAAGCACCGTCAAGGAACTGCAGGTCTGCAGATCCGTCGCCCCCCCCCCAACAGGTGACCCTGGGAC